>NC_060106.1:14306030-15556030 GCF_021155765.1 Diprion similis | reverse complement strand
TGCCTCACAAGATTGATTGCAGCGCTTTTCAAAATCGTCGAAATTTTCGCCGAAAATTCAAAGGGGTTAGCCTTACTTTTTCAGTCATTTTCGGAGCCGAAATTTTTTTGTCTTGGAATCGATTTGCATGACCATCTCTAGGGTAATTCGACCCCAAGGAACTCAGAAAGCACATGAAAAAAAGCGTCAGACCAACAGCAGAGAAATGACGATGAAAATTTCCAGTTTTTTGGCTGTAACTTTTGATTCGTTGCTCGCAGCTCATTGGGACTGCGTCCAATCGATTCCTCTCGCAAAATTACGTCGGAGTAGTGCGTCACAAAATTGATTGCAGCGCTTTTCAAAATCGTCGAAATTTTCGCCAAAAATCCAAAGGGGTTAGCCTTACTTTTTTGGTCATTTTCAGAGCCGAAAATTTCTCGTCTCGGAATCGATTGATATGACCCTTTCTAGGGTAATTCGACCCCCAGGAACTCAGAAATCTCCGCAAAAACAGGATAGGACCAACAGCAGAGAAGTTACGGAGAATTCACCAGCAGCAGAAAAATGAGAAGACACAGTGTTTCGTTTTTTGGCTGTAACTTTCAATCCATTGCTCGCAGCGCATTCGGCCTGCGCTCAATCGATTTCTCTCGCAAAATCACGTCGGAATAGTGCCTCACAAGATTGATTGCAGCGCTTTTCAAAATCGTCGAAATTTTCGCCGAAAATTCAAAGGGGTTAGCCTTACTTTTTCAGTCATTTTCGGAGCCGAAATTTTTTTGTCTTGGAATCGATTTGCATGACCATCTCTAGGGTAATTCGACCCCAAGGAACTCAGAAAGCACATGAAAAAAAGCGTCAGACCAACAGCAGAGAAATGACGATGAAAATTTCCAGTTTTTTGGCTGTAACTTTTGATTCGTTGCTCGCAGCTCATTGGGACTGCAATCAATCGATTCCTCTCGCAAAATTACGTCGGAGTAGTGCCTCACAAAATTGATTGCAGCGCTTTTCACAATCGTCGAAATTTTCGCCAAAAATCCAAACGGGTTAGCCTTACTTTTTTGGTCATTTTCAGAGCCGAAAATTTCTCGTCTCGGAATCGATTGATATGACCCTTTCTAGGGTAATTCGACCCCCAGGAACTCAGAAATCTCCGCAAAAACAGGATAGGACCAACAGCAGAGAAGTTACGGAGAATACACCAGCAGCAGAAAAATGAGAAGACACAGTGTTTCGTTTTTTGGCTGTAACTTTTAATCCATTGCTCGCAGCGCATTCGGCCTGCGCCCAATCGATTTCTCTCGCAAAATTACGTCGGAATAGTGCCTTACAAGATTAATTGCAGCGCTTTTCAAAATCGTCGAAAGTTTCGCCGAAAATCCAAAGGGGTTAGCCTTACTTTTTCAGTCATTTTCGGAGCCGAAATTTTTTTGTCTTGGAATCGATTTGCATGACCATCTCTAGGGTAATTCGACCCCAAGGAACTCAGAAAGCACATGAAAAAAAGCGTCAGACCAACAGCAGAGAAATGACGATGAAAATTTCCAGTTTTTCCGCTGTAACTTCTGATTCGTTGCTCGCAGCTTATTGGGACTGCGTTTGATCGATTCCTCTCGCAAAATTACGTCGGAGTAGTGCTTCACAAAATGGATTGCAGGGCTTTTCAAAATCGTCGAAATTTTCGCCAAAAATCCAAAGGGGTTAGCCTTTCTTTTTTGGTCATTTTCGGAGCCGAAAATTTCTCGTTTCGGAATCGATTGATATGACCCTTTCTAGGGTAATTCGACCCCCAGGAACTCAGAGATCTCCGCAAAAACAGGATAGGACCAACAGCAGAGAAGTTACGGAGAATACACCAGCAGCAGAAAAATGAGAAGACACAGTGTTTCGTTTTTTGGCTGTAACTTTTAATCCATTGCTCGCAGCGCATTCGGCCTGCACCCAATCGATTTCTCTCGCAAAATTACGTCGGAATAGTGCCTTACAAGAATAATTGCAGCGCTTTTCAAAATCGTCGAAATTTCCGCCGAAAATCCAAAGGGGTTAGCCTTACTTTCTCAGTCATTTTCGGAGCCGAAATTTTTTTGTCTTGGAATCGATTTGCATGACCATCTCTAGGGTAATTCGACCCCAAGGAACTCAGAAAGCACATGAAAAAAAGCTTCAGACCAACAGCAGAGAAATGACGATGAAAATTTCCAGTTTTTTGGCTGTAACTTTTGATTCGTTGCTCGCAGCTCATTGGGACTGCGTTCAATCGATTCCTTTCGCAAAATTACGTCGGAGTAGTGCGTCACAAAATTGATTGCAGCGCTTTTCAAAATCGTCAAAATTTTCGCCAAAAATCCAAAGGGGTTAGCCTTACTTTTTTGGTCATTTTCAGAGCCGAAAATTTCTCGTCTCGGAATCGATTGATATGACCCTTTCTAGGGTAATTCGACCCCCAGGAACTCAGAAATCTCCGCAAAAACAGGATAGGACCAACAGCAGAGAAGTTACGGAGAATTCACCAGCAGCAGAAAAATGAGAAGACACAGTGTTTCGTTTTTTGGCTGTAACTTTCAATCCAGTGCTCGCAGCGCATTCGGCCTGCGCTCAATCGATTTCTCTCGCAAAATCACGTCGGAATAGTGCCTCACAAGATTGATTGCAGCGCTTTTCAAAATCGTCGAAATTTTCGCCGAAAATTCAAAGGGGTTAGCCTTACTTTTTCAGTCATTTTCGGAGCCGAAATTTTTTTGTCTTGGAATCGATTTGCATGACCATCTCTAGGGTAATTCGACCCCAAGGAACTCAGAAAGCACATGAAAAAGAGCTTCAGACCAACAGCAGAGAAATGACGATGAAAATTTCCAGTTTTTTGGCTGTAACTTTTGATTCGTTGCTCGCAGCTCATTGGGACTGCGTCCAATCGATTCCTCTCGCAAAATTACGTCGGAGTAGTGCGTCACAAAATTGATTGCAGCGCTTTTCAAAATCGTCGAAATTTTCGCCAAAAATCCAAAGGGGTTAGCCTTACTTTTTTGGTCATTTTCAGAGCCGAAAATTTCTCGTCTCGGAATCGATTGATATGACCCTTTCTAGGGTAATTCGACCCCCAGGAACTCAGAAATCTCCGCAAAAACAGGATAGGACCAACAGCAGAGAAGTTACGGAGAATTCACCAGCAGCAGAAAAATGAGAAGACACAGTGTTTCGTTTTTTGGCTGTAACTTTCAATCCAGTGCTCGCAGCGCATTCGGCCTGCGCTCAATCGATTTCTCTCGCAAAATCACGTCGGAATAGTGCCTCACAAGATTGATTGCAGCGCTTTTCAAAATCGTCGAAATTTTCGCCGAAAATTCAAAGGGGTTAGCCTTACTTTTTCAGTCATTTTCGGAGCCGAAATTTTTTTGTCTTGGAATCGATTTGCATGACCATCTCTAGGGTAATTCGACCCCAAGGAACTCAGAAAGCACATGAAAAAGAGCTTCAGACCAACAGCAGAGAAATGACGATGAAAATTTCCAGTTTTTTGGCTGTAACTTTTGATTCGTTGCTCGCAGCTCATTGGGACTGCGTCCAATCGATTCCTCTCGCAAAATTACGTCGGAGTAGTGCGTCACAAAATTGATTGCAGCGCTTTTCAAAATCGTCGAAATTTTCGCCAAAAATCCAAAGGGGTTAGCCTTACTTTTTTGGTCATTTTCAGAGCCGAAAATTTCTCGTCTCGGAATCGATTGATATGACCCTTTCTAGGGTAATTCGACCCCCCGGAACTCAGAAATCTCCGCAAAAACAGGATAGGACCAACAGCAGAGAAGTTACGGAGAATTCACCAGCAGCAGAAAAATGAGAAGACACAGTGTTTCGTTTTTTGGCTGTAACTTTCAATCCATTGCTCGCAGCGCATTCGGCCTGCGCTCAATCGATTTCTCTCGCAAAATCACGTCGGAATAGTGCCTCACAAGATTGATTGCAGCGCTTTTCAAAATCGTCGAAATTTTCGCCGAAAATTCAAAGGGGTTAGCCTTACTTTTTCAGTCATTTTCGGAGCCGAAATTTTTTTGTCTTGGAATCGATTTGCATGACCATCTCTAGGGTAATTCGACCCCAAGGAACTCAGAAAGCACATGAAAAAAAGCGTCAGACCAACAGCAGAGAAATGACGATGAAAATTTCCAGTTTTTTGGCTGTAACTTTTGATTCGTTGCTCGCAGCTCATTGGGACTGCGTTCAATCGATTCCTCTCGCAAAATTACGTCGGAGTAGTGCCTCACAAAATTGATTGCAGCGCTTTTCACAATCGTCGAAATTTTCGCCAAAAATCCAAACGGGTTAGCCTTACTTTTTTGGTCATTTTCAGAGCCGAAAATTTCTCGTCTCGGAATCGATTGATATGACCCTTTCTAGGGTAATTCGACCCCCAGGAACTCAGAAATCTCCGCAAAAACAGGATAGGACCAACAGCAGAGAAGTTACGGAGAATACACCAGCAGCAGAAAAATGAGAAGACACAGTGTTTCGTTTTTTGGCTGTAACTTTTAATCCATTGCTCGCAGCGCATTCGGCCTGCGCCCAATCGATTTCTCTCGCAAAATTACGTCGGAATAGTGCCTTACAAGATTAATTGCAGCGCTTTTCAAAATCGTCGAAATTTTCGCCGAAAATCCAAAGGGGTTAGCCTTACTTTTTCAGTCATTTTCGGAGCCGAAATTTTTTTGTCTTGGAATCGATTTGCATGACCATCTCTAGGGTAATTCGACCCCAAGGAACTCAGAAAGCACATGAAAAAAAGCGTCAGACCAACAGCAGAGAAATGACGATGAAAATTTCCAGTTTTTCCGCTGTAACTTCTGATTCGTTGCTCGCAGCTTATTGGGACTGCGTTTGATCGATTCCTCTCGCAAAATTACGTCGGAGTAGTGCTTCACAAAATGGATTGCAGGGCTTTTCAAAATCGTCGAAATTTTCGCCAAAAATCCAAAGGGGTTAGCCTTTCTTTTTTGGTCATTTTCGGAGCCGAAAATTTCTCGTTTCGGAATCGATTGATATGACCCTTTCTAGGGTAATTCGACCCCCAGGAACTCAGAGATCTCCGCAAAAACAGGATAGGACCAACAGCAGAGAAGTTACGGAGAATACACCAGCAGCAGAAAAATGAGAAGACACAGTGTTTCGTTTTTTGGCTGTAACTTTTAATCCATTGCTCGCATCGCATTCGGCCTGCGCCCATTCGATTTCTCTCGCGAAATTACGTCGGAATAGTGCCTTACAAGATTAATTGCAGCGCTTTTCAAAATCGTCGAAATTTCCGCCGAAAATCCAAAGGGGTTAGCCTTACTTTTTCAGTCATTTTCGGAGCCGAAATTTTTTTGTCTTGGAATCGATTTGCATGACCATCTCTAGGGTAATTCGACCCCAAGGAACTCAATAAGCGCATGAAAAAAAGCGTCAGACCAACAGCAGAGAAATGACGATGAAAATTTCCAGTTTTTTGGCTGTAACTTTTGATTCGTTGCTCGCAGCTCATTGGGACTGCGTTCAATCGATTCCTCTCGCAAAATTACGTCGGAGTGGTGCCTCACAAAATTGATTGCAGCGCTTTTCAAAATCGTCGAAATTTTCGCCAAAAATCCAAAGGGGTTAGCCTTCCTGTTTTGGTCATTTTCAGAGCCGAAAATTTCTCGTCTCGGAATCGATTGATATGACCCTTTCTAGGGTAATTCGACCCCCAGGAACTCAGAAATCTCCGCAAAAACAGGATAGGACCAACAGCAGAGAAGTTACGGAGAATACACCAGCAGCAGAAAAATGAGAAGACACAGTGTTTCGTTTTTTGGCTGTAACTTTTAATCCATTGCTCGCAGCGCATTCGGCCTGCGCCCAATCGATTTCTCTCGCAAAATTACGTCGGAATAGTGCCTTACAAGATTAATTGCAGCGCTTTTCAAAATCGTCAAAATTTTCGCCGAAAATCCAAAGGGGTTAGCCTTACTTTTTCAGTCATTTTCGGAGCCGAAATTTTTTTGTCTTGGAATCGATTTGCATGACCATCTCTAGGGTAATTCGACCCCAAGGAACTCAGAAAGCACATGAAAAAAAGCGTCAGACCAACAGCAGAGAAATGACGATGAAAATTTCCAGTTTTTTCGCTGTAACTTCTGATTCGTTGCTCGCAGCTCATTGGGACTGCGTTCAATCGATTCCTCTCGCAAAATTACGTCGGAGTAGTGCCTCACAAAATGGATTGCAGCGCTTTTCAAAATCGTCGAAATTTTCGCCGAAAATCCAAAGGGGTTAGCCTTCCTTTTTTGGTCATTTTCAGAGCCGAAAATTTCTCGTCTCGGAATCGATTGATATGACCCTTTCTAGGGTAATTCGACCCCCAGGAACTCAGAAATCTCCGCAAAAACAGGATAGGACCAACAGCAGAGAAGTTACGGAGAATACACCAGCAGCAGAAAAATGAGAAGACACAGTGTTTCGTTTTTTGGCTGTAACTTTTAATCCATTGCTCGCATCGCATTCGGCCTGCGCCCATTCGATTTCTCTCGCAAAATTACGTCGGAATAGTGCCTTACAAGATTAATTGCAGCGCTTTTCAAAATCGTCGAAATTTCCGCCGAAAATCCAAAGGGGTTAGCCTTACTTTTTCAGTCATTTTCGGAGCCGAAATTTTTTTGTCTTGGAATCGATTTGCATGACCATCTCTAGGGTAATTCGACCCCAAGGAACTCAGAAAGCACATGAAAAAAAGCTTCAGACCAACAGCAGAGAAATGACGATGAAAATTTCCAGTTTTTTGGCTGTAACTTTTGATTCGTTGCTCGCAGCTCATTGGGACTGCGTTCAATCGATTCCTCTCGCAAAATTACGTCGGAGTAGTGCCTCACAAAATTGATTGCAGCGCTTTTCACAATCGTCGAAATTTTCGCCAAAAATCCAAAGGGGTTAGCCTTACTTTTTTGGTCATTTTCAGAGCCGAAAATTTCTCGTCTCGGAATCGATTGATATGACCCTTTCTAGGGTAATTCGACCCCCAGGAACTCAGAAATCTCCGCAAAAACAGGATAGGACCAACAGCAGAGAAGTTACGGAGAATTCACCAGCAGCAGAAAAATGAGAAGACACAGTGTTTCGTTTTTTGGCTGTAACTTTCAATCCATTGCTCGCAGCGCATTCGGCCTGCGCTCAATCGATTTCTCTCGCAAAATCACGTCGGAATAGTGCCTCACAAGATTGATTGCAGCGCTTTTCAAAATCGTCGAAATTTTCGCCGAAAATTCAAAGGGGTTAGCCTTACTTTTTCAGTCATTTTCGGAGCCGAAATTTTTTTGTCTTGGAATCGATTTGCATGACCATCTCTAGTGTAATTCGACCCCAAGGAACTCAGAAAGCACATGAAAAAAAGCTTCAGACCAACAGCAGAGAAATGACGATGAAAATTTCCAGTTTTTTGGCTGTAACTTTTGATTCGTTGCTCGCAGCTCATTGGGACTGCGTTCAATCGATTCCTCTTGCAAAATTACGTCGGAGTAGTGCCTCACAAAATTGATTGCAGCGCTTTTCAAAATCGTCGAAATTTTCGCCAAAAATCCAAAGGGGTTAGCCTTACTTTTTTGGTCATTTTCAGAGCCAAAAATTTCTCGTCTCGGAATCGATTGATATGACCCTTTCTAGGGTAATTCGACCCCCAGGAACTCAGAAATCTCCGCAAAAACAGGATAGGACCAACAGCAGAGAAGTTACGGAGAATACACCAGCAGCAGAAAAATGAGAAGACACAGTGTTTCGTTTTTTGGCTGTAACTTTCAATCCATTGCTCGCAGCGCATTCGGCCTGCGCTCAATCGATTTCTCTCGCAAAATCACGTCGGAATAGTGCCTCACAAGATTGATTGCAGCGCTTTTCAAAATCGTCGAAATTTTCGCCGAAAATTCAAAGGGGTTAGCCTTACTTTTTCAGTCATTTTCGGAGCCGAAATTTTTTTGTCTTGGAATCGATTTGCATGACCATCTCTAGGGTAATTCGACCCCAAGGAACTCAGAAAGCACATGAAAAAGAGCGTCAGACCAACAGCAGAGAAATGACAATGAAAATCTCTAGTATTTTTGCTGTAACTTCTGATTCGTTGCTCGCAGCTTATTGGGACTGCGTTTAATCGATTCCTCTCGCAAAATTACGTCGGAGTAGTGCCTTACAAAATTGATTGAAGCGCTTTTCAAAATAGTCGAAATTTTCGCCGAAAATCCAAAGGGGTTAGCCTTACTTTTTCAGTCATTTTCGGAGCCGAAATTTTTTTGTCTTGGAATCGATTTGCATGACCATCTCTAGGGTAATTCGACCCCAAGGAACTCAGAAAGCACATGAAAAAAAACTTCAGACCAACAGCAGAGAAATGACGATGAAAATTTCCAGTTTTTTGGCTGTAACTTTTGATTCGTTGCTCGCAGCTCATTGGGACTGCGTCCAATCGATTCCTCTCGCAAAATTACGTCGGAGTAGTGCGTCACAAAATTGATTGCAGCGCTTTTCAAAATCGTCGAAATTTTCGCCAAAAATCCAAAGGGGTTAGCCTTACTTTTTTGGTCATTTTCAGAGCCGAAAATTTCTCGTCTCGGAATCGATTGATATGACCCTTTCTAGGGTAATTCGACCCCCAGGAACTCAGAAATCTCCGCAAAAACAGGATAGGACCAACAGCAGAGAAGTTACGGAGAATTCACCAGCAGCAGAAAAATGAGAAGACACAGTGTTTCGTTTTTTGGCTGTAACTTTCAATCCATTGCTCGCAGCGCATTCGGCCTGCGCTCAATCGATTTCTCTCGCAAAATCACGTCGGAATAGTGCCTCACAAGATTGATTGCAGCGCTTTTCAAAATCGTCGAAATTTTCGCCGAAAATTCAAAGGGGTTAGCCTTACTTTTTCAGTCATTTTCGGAGCCGAAATTTTTTTGTCTTGGAATCGATTTGCATGACCATCTCTAGGGTAATTCGACCCCAAGGAACTCAGAAAGCACATGAAAAAAAGCGTCAGACCAACAGCAGAGAAATGACGATGAAAATTTCCAGTTTTTTGGCTGTAACTTTTGATTCGTTGCTCGCAGCTCATTGGGACTGCGTCCAATCGATTCCTCTCGCAAAATTACGTCGGAGTAGTGCGTCACAAAATTGATTGCAGCGCTTTTCAAAATCGTCGAAATTTTCGCCAAAAATCCAAAGGGGTTAGCCTTACTTTTTTGGTCATTTTCAGAGCCGAAAATTTCTCGTCTCGGAATCGATTGATATGACCCTTTCTAGGGTAATTCGACCCCCAGGAACTCAGAAATCTCCGCAAAAACAGGATAGGACCAACAGCAGAGAAGTTACGGAGAATTCACCAGCAGCAGAAAAATGAGAAGACACAGTGTTTCGTTTTTTGGCTGTAACTTTCAATCCATTGCTCGCAGCGCATTCGGCCTGCGCTCAATCGATTTCTCTCGCAAAATCACGTCGGAATAGTGCCTCACAAGATTGATTGCAGCGCTTTTCAAAATCGTCGAAATTTTCGCCGAAAATTCAAAGGGGTTAGCCTTACTTTTTCAGTCATTTTCGGAGCCGAAATTTTTTTGTCTTGGAATCGATTTGCATGACCATCTCTAGGGTAATTCGACCCCAAGGAACTCAGAAAGCACATGAAAAAGAGCTTCAGACCAACAGCAGAGAAATGACGATGAAAATTTCCAGTTTTTTGGCTGTAACTTTTGATTCGTTGCTCGCAGCTCATTGGGACTGCGTCCAATCGATTCCTCTCGCAAAATTACGTCGGAGTAGTGCGTCACAAAATTGATTGCAGCGCTTTTCAAAATCGTCGAAATTTTCGCCAAAAATCCAAAGGGGTTAGCCTTACTTTTTTGGTCATTTTCAGAGCCGAAAATTTCTCGTCTCGGAATCGATTGATATGACCCTTTCTAGGGTAATTCGACCCCCCGGAACTCAGAAATCTCCGCAAAAACAGGATAGGACCAACAGCAGAGAAGTTACGGAGAATTCACCAGCAGCAGAAAAATGAGAAGACACAGTGTTTCGTTTTTTGGCTGTAACTTTCAATCCATTGCTCGCAGCGCATTCAACCTGCGCTCAATCGATTTCTCTCGCAAAATCACGTCGGAATAGTGCCTCACAAGATTGATTGCAGCGCTTTTCAAAATCGTCGAAATTTTCGCCGAAAATTCAAAGGGGTTAGCCTTACTTTTTCAGTCATTTTCGGAGCCGAAATTTTTTTGTCTTGGAATCGATTTGCATGACCATCTCTAGGGTAATTCGACCCCAAGGAACTCAGAAAGCACATGAAAAAAAGCGTCAGACCAACAGCAGAGAAATGACGATGAAAATTTCCAGTTTTTTGGCTGTAACTTTTGATTCGTTGCTCGCAGCTCATTGGGACTGCGTTCAATCGATTCCTCTCGCAAAATTACGTCGGAGTAGTGCCTCACAAAATTGATTGCAGCGCTTTTCACAATCGTCGAAATTTTCGCCAAAAATCCAAACGGGTTAGCCTTACTTTTTTGGTCATTTTCAGAGCCGAAAATTTCTCGTCTCGGAATCGATTGATATGACCCTTTCTAGGGTAATTCGACCCCCAGGAACTCAGAAATCTCCGCAAAAACAGGATAGGACCAACAGCAGAGAAGTTACGGAGAATACACCAGCAGCAGAAAAATGAGAAGACACAGTGTTTCGTTTTTTGGCTGTAACTTTTAATCCATTGCTCGCAGCGCATTCGGCCTGCGCCCAATCGATTTCTCTCGCAAAATTACGTCGGAATAGTGCCTTACAAGATTAATTGCAGCGCTTTTCAAAATCGTCGAAATTTTCGCCGAAAATCCAAAGGGGTTAGCCTTACTTTTTCAGTCATTTTCGGAGCCGAAATTTTTTTGTCTTGGAATCGATTTGCATGACCATCTCTAGGGTAATTCGACCCCAAGGAACTCAGAAAGCACATGAAAAAAAGCGTCAGACCAACAGCAGAGAAATGACGATGAAAATTTCCAGTTTTTCCGCTGTAACTTCTGATTCGTTGCTCGCAGCTTATTGGGACTGCGTTTGATCGATTCCTCTCGCAAAATTACGTCGGAGTAGTGCTTCACAAAATGGATTGCAGGGCTTTTCAAAATCGTCGAAATTTTCGCCAAAAATCCAAAGGGGTTAGCCTTTCTTTTTTGGTCATTTTCGGAGCCGAAAATTTCTCGTTTCGGAATCGATTGATATGACCCTTTCTAGGGTAATTCGACCCCCAGGAACTCAGAGATCTCCGCAAAAACAGGATAGGACCAACAGCAGAGAAGTTACGGAGAATACACCAGCAGCAGAAAAATGAGAAGACACAGTGTTTCGTTTTTTGGCTGTAACTTTTAATCCATTGCTCGCAGCGCATTCGGCCTGCACCCAATCGATTTCTCTCGCAAAATTACGTCGGAATAGTGCCTTACAAGAATAATTGCAGCGCTTTTCAAAATCGTCGAAATTTCCGCCGAAAATCCAAAGGGGTTAGCCTTACTTTCTCAGTCATTTTCGGAGCCGAAATTTTTTTGTCTTGGAATCGATTTGCATGACCATCTCTAGGGTAATTCGACCCCAAGGAACTCAGAAAGCACATGAAACAAAGCTTCAGACCAACAGCAGAGAAATGACGATGAAAATTTCCAGTTTTTTGGCTGTAACTTTTGATTCGTTGCTCGCAGCTCATTGGGACTGCGTTCAATCGATTCCTTTCGCAAAATTACGTCGGAGTAGTGCGTCACAAAATTGTTTGCAGCGCTTTTCAAAATCGTCGAAATTTTCGCCAAAAATCCAAAGGGGTTAGCCTTACTTTTTTGGTCATTTTCAGAGCCGAAAATTTCTCGTCTCGGAATCGATTGATATGACCCTTTCTAGGGTAATTCGACCCCCAGGAACTCAGAAATCTCCGCAAAAACAGGATAGGACCAACAGCAGAGAAGTTACGGAGAATTCACCAGCAGCAGAAAAATGAGAAGACACAGTGTTTCGTTTTTTGGCTGTAACTTTCAATCCAGTGCTCGCAGCGCATTCGGCCTGCGCTCAATCGATTTCTCTCGCAAAATCACGTCGGAATAGTGCCTCACAAGATTGATTGCAGCGCTTTTCAAAATCGTCGAAATTTTCGCCGAAAATTCAAAGGGGTTAGCCTTACTTTTTCAGTCATTTTCGGAGCCGAAATTTTTTTGTCTTGGAATCGATTTGCATGACCATCTCTAGGGTAATTCGACCCCAAGGAACTCAGAAAGCACATGAAAAAGAGCTTCAGACCAACAGCAGAGAAATGACGATGAAAATTTCCAGTTTTTTGGCTGTAACTTTTGATTCGTTGCTCGCAGCTCATTGGGACTGCGTTCAATCGATTCCTCTCGCAAAATTACGTCGGAGTAGTGCCTCACAAAATTGATTGCAGCGCTTTTCAAAATCGTCGAAATTTTCGCCAACAATCCAAAGGGGTTAGCCTTACTTTTTTGGTCATTTTCAGAGCCGAAAATTTTTCGTCTCGGAATCGATTGGTATGACCCCTTCTAGGGTAATTCGACCCCAAGGAACTCAGAAAGCACATGAAAAAAAGCGTCAGACCAACAGCAGAGAAATGACGATGAAAATTTCCAGTTTTTTCGCTGTCACTTCTGATTCGTTGCTCGCAGCTCATTGGGACTGCGTTCAATCGATTCCTCTCGCAAAATTACGTCGGAGTAGTGCCTCACAAAATTGATTGCAGCGCTTTTCACAATCGTCGAAATTTTCGCCAAAAATCCAAAGGGGTTAGCCTTACTTTTTTGGTCATTTTCAGAGCCGAAAATTTCTCGTTTCGGAATCGATTGATATGACCCTTTCTAGGGTAATTCGACCCCCAGGAACTCAGAAATCTCCGCAAAAACAGGATAGGACCAACAGCAGAGAAGTTACGGAGAATACACCAGCAGCAGAAAAATGAGAAGACACAGTGTTTCGTTTTTTGGCTGTAACTTTCAATCTATTGCTCGCAGCGCATTCGGCCTGCGCTCAATCGATTTCTCTCGCAAAATCACGTCGGAATAGTGCCTTACAAGATTGATTGCAGCGCTTTTCAAAATCGTCGAAATTTTCGCCGAAAATCCAAAGGGGTTAGCCTTACTTTTTCAGTCATTTTCGGAGCCGAAATTTTTTTGTCTTGGAATCGATTTGCATGACCATCTCTAGGGTAATTCGACCCCAAGGAACTCAGAAAGCACATGAAAAAGAGCGTCAGACCAACAGCAGAGAAATGACAATGAAAATCTCTAGTATTTTTGCTGTAACTTCTGATTCGTTGCTCGCAGCTTATTGGGACTGCGTTTAATCGATTCCTCTCGCAAAATTACGTCGGAGTAGTGCCTCACAAAATTGATTGAAGCGCTTTTCAAAATCGTCGAAATTTTCGCCAAAAATCCAAAGGGGTTAGCCTTACTTTTTTGGTCATTTTCAGAGCCGAAAATTTCTCGTCTCGGAATCGATTGGTATGACCCTTTCTAGGGTAATTCGACCCCCAGAAACTCAGAAATCTCCGCAAAAACAGGATAGGACCAACAGCAGAGAAGTTACGGAGAATACACCAGCAGCAGAAAAATGAGAAGACACAGTGTTCCGTTTTTTGGCTGTAACTTTTAATCCATTGCTCGCAGCGCATTCGGCCTGCGCCCATTCGATTTCTCTCGCAAAATTACGTCGGAATAGTGCCTTACAAGATTAATTGCAGCGCTTTTCGAAATAGTCGAAATTTTCGCCGAAAATCCAAAGGGGTTAGCCTTACTTTTTCAGTCATTTTCGGAGCCGAAATTTTTTTGTCTTGGAATCGATTTGCATGACCATCTCTAGGGTAATTCGACCCCAAGGAACTCAGAAAGCACATGAAAAAAAGCGTCAGACCGACAGCAGAGAAATGACGATGAAAATTTCCAGTTTTTTGGCTGTAACTTTTGATTCGTTGCTCGCAGCTCATTGGGACTGCGTTCAATCGATTCCTCTCGCAAAATTACGTCGGAGTAGTGCCTCACAAAATTGATTGCAGCGCTTTTCAAAATCGTCGAAATTTTCGCCAAAAATCCAAAGGGGTTAGCCTTACTTTTTTGGTCATTTTCAGAGCCGAAAATTTCTCGTCTCGGAATCGATTGATATGACCCTTTCTAGGGTAATTCGACCCCCAGGAACTCAGAAATCTCCGCAAAAACAGGATAGGACCAACAGCAGAGAAGTTACGGAGAATACACCAGCAGCAGAAAAATGAGAAGACACAGTGTTTCGTTTTTTGGCTGTAACTTTTAATCCATTGCTCGCAGCGCATTCGGCCTGCGCCCAATCGATTTCTCTCGCAAAATTACGTCGGAATAGTGCCTTACAAGATTGATTGCAGCGCTTTTCAAAATCGTCGAAATTTTCGCCGAAAATCCAAAGGGGTTTGCCTTACTTTCTCAGTCATTTTCGGAGCCGAAATTTTTTTGTCTTGGAATCGATTTGCATGACCATCTCTAGGGTAATTCGACTCCAAGGAACTCAGAAAGCACATGAAAAAAAGCTTCAGACCAACAGCAGAGAAATGACGATGAAAAATATCCAGTTTTTTCGCTGTAACTTTTGATTCGTTGCTCGCAGCTCATTGGGACTGCGTTCAATCGATTCCTCTCGCAAAATTACGTCGGAGTAGTGCCTCACAAAATTGATTGCAGCGCTTTTCAAAATCGTCGAAATTTTCGCCAACAATCCAAAGGGGTTAGCCTTACTTTTTTGGTCATTTTCAGAGCCGAAAATTTTTCGTCTCGGAATCGATTGGTATGACCCCTTCTAGGGTAATTCGACCCCAAGGAACTCAGAAAGCACATGAAAAAAAGCGTCAGACCAACAGCAGAGAAATGACGATGAAAATTTCCAGTTTTTTCGCTGTCACTTCTGATTCGTTGCTCGCAGCTCATTGGGACTGCGTTCAATCGATTCCTCTCGCAAAATTACGTCGGAGTAGTGCCTCACAAAATTGATTGCAGCGCTTTTCACAATCGTCGAAATTTTCGCCAAAAATCCAAAGGGGTTAGCCTTACTTTTTTGGTCATTTTCAGAGCCGAAAATTTCTCGTCTCGGAATCGATTGATATGACCCTTTCTAGGGTAATTCGACCCCCAGGAACTCAGAAATCTCCGCAAAAACAGGATAGGACCAACAGCAGAGAAGTTACGGAGAATACACCAGCAGCAGAAAAATGAGAAGACACAGTGTTTCGTTTTTTGGCTGTAACTTTCAATCCATTGCTCGCAGCGCATTCGGCCTGCGCTCAATCGATTTCTCTCGCAAAATCACGTCGGAATAGTGCCTCACAAGATTGATTGCAGCGCTTTTCAAAATCGTCGAAATTTTCGCCGAAAATTCAAAGGGGTTAGCCTTACTTTTTCAGTCATTTTCGGAGCCGAAATTTTTTTGTCTTGGAATCGATTTGCATGACCATCTCTAGGGTAATTCGACCCCAAGGAACTCAGAAAGCACATGAAAAAGAGCGTCAGACCAACAGCAGAGAAATGACAATGAAAATCTCTAGTATTTTTGCTGTAACTTCTGATTCGTTGCTCGCAGCTTATTGGGACTGCGTTTAATCGATTCCTCTCGCAAAATTACGTCGGAGTAGTGCCTCACAAAATTGATTGAAGCGCTTTTCAAAATCGTCGAAATTTTCGCCAAAAATCCAAAGGGGTTAGCCTTACTTTTTTGGTCATTTTCAGAGCCGAAAATTTCTCGTCTCGGAATCGATTGGTATGACCCTTTCTAGGGTAATTCGACCCCCAGAAACTCAGAAATCTCCGCAAAAACAGGATAGGACCAACAGCAGAGAAGTTACGGAGAATACACCAGCAGCAGAAAAATGAGAAGACACAGTGTTCCGTTTTTTGGCTGTAACTTTTAATCCATTGCTCGCAGCGCATTCGGCCTGCGCCCATTCGATTTCTCTCGCAAAATTACGTCGGAATAGTGCCTTACAAGATTAATTGCAGCGCTTTTCGAAATAGTCGAAATTTTCGCCGAAAATCCAAAGGGGTTAGCCTTACTTTTTCAGTCATTTTCGGAGCCGAAATTTTTTTGTCTTGGAATCGATTTGCATGACCATCTCTAGGGTAATTCGACCCCAAGGAACTCAGAAAGCACATGAAAAAAAGCGTCAGACCAACAGCAGAGAAATGACGATGAAAATTTCCAGTTTTTTGGCTGTAACTTTTGATTCGTTGCTCGCAGCTCATTGGGACTGCGTTCAATCGATTCCTCTCGCAAAATTACGTCGGAGTAATGCCTCACAAAATTGATTGCAGCGCTTTTCAAAATCGTCGAAATTTTCGCCAAAAATCCAAAGGGGTTAGCCTTACTTTTTTGGTCATTTTCAGAGCCGAAAATTTCTCGTCTCGGAATCGATTGATATGACCCTTTCTAGGGTAATTCGACCCCCAGGAACTCAGAAATCTCCGCAAAAACAGGATAGGACCAACAGCAGAGAAGTTACGGAGAATACACCAGCAGCAGAAAAATGAGAAGACACAGTGTTTCGTTTTTTGGCTGTAACTTTTAATCCATTGCTCGCAGCGCATTCGGCCTGCGCCCAATCGATTTCTCTCGCAAAATTACGTCGGAATAGAGCCTCACAAGATTGATTGCAGCGCTTTTCAAAATCGTCGAAATTTTCGCCGAAAATCCAAAGGGGTTTGCCTTACTTTCTCAGTCATTTTCGGAGCCGAAATTTTTTTGTCTTGGAATCGATTTGCATGACCATCTCTAGGGTAATTCGACTCCAAGGAACTCAGAAAGCACATGAAAAAAAGCTTCAGACCAACAGCAGAGAAATGACGATGAAAATTTCCAGTTTTTTGGCTGTAACTTTTGATTCGTTGCTCGCAGCTCATTGGGACTGCGTTCAATCGATTCCTTTCGCAAAATTACGTCGGAGTAGTGCGTCACAAAATTGATTGCAGCGCTTTTCAAAATCGTCAAAATTTTCGCCAAAAATCCAAAGGGGTTAGCCTTACTTTTTTGGTCATTTTCAGAGCCGAAAATTTCTCGTCTCGGAATCGATTGATATGACCCTTTCTAGGGTAATTCGACCCCCAGGAACTCAGAAATCTCCGCAAAAACAGGATAGGACCAACAGCAGAGAAGTCACGGAGAATTCACCAGCAGCAGAAAAATGAGAAGACACAGTGTTTCGTTTTTTGGCTGTAACTTTCAATCCAGTGCTCGCAGCGCATTCGGCCTGCGCTCAATCGATTTCTCTCGCAAAATCACGTCGGAATAGTGCCTCACAAGATTGATTGCAGCGCTTTTCAAAATCGTCGAAATTTTCGCCGAAAATTCAAAGGGGTTAGCCTTACTTTTTCAGTCATTTTCGGAGCCGAAATTTTTTTGTCTTGGAATCGATTTGCATGACCATCTCTAGGGTAATTCGACCCCAAGGAACTCAGAAAGCACATGAAAAAGAGCGTCAGACCAACAGCAGAGAAATGACAATGAAAATCTCTAGTATTTTTGCTGTAACTTCTGATTCGTTGCTCGCAGCTTATTGGGACTGCGTTTAATCGATTCCTCTCGCAAAATTACGTCGGAGTAGTGCCTTACAAAATTGATTGAAGCGCTTTTCAAAATCGTCGAAATTTTCGCCAAAAATCCAAAGGGGTTAGCCTTACTTTTTTGGTCATTTTCAGAGCCGAAAATTTCTCGTCTCGGAATCGATTGATATGACCCTTTCTAGGGTAATTCGACCCCCAGGAACTCAGAAATCTCCGCAAAAACAGGATAGGACCAACAGCAGAGAAGTTACGGAGAATACACCAGCAGCAGAAAAATGAGAAGACACAGTGTTCCGTTTTTTGGCTGTAACTTTTAATCCATTGCTCGCAGCGCATTCGGCCTGCGCCCATTCGATTTCTCTCGCAAAATTACGTCGGAATAGTGCCTAACAAGATTAATTGCAGCGCTTTTCGAAATAGTCGAAATTTTCGCCGAAAATCCAAAGGGGTTTGCCTTACTTTCTCAGTCATTTTCGGAGCCGAAATTTTTTTGTCTTGGAATCGATTTGCATGACCATCTCTAGGGTAATTCGACTCCAAGGAACTCAGAAAGCACATGAAAAAAAGCTTCAGACCAACAGCAGAGAAATGACGATGAAAATTTCCAGTTTTTTGGCTGTAACTTTTGATTCGTTGCTCGCAGCTCATTGGGACTGCGTTCAATCGATTCCTTTCGCAAAATTACGTCGGAGTAGTGCGTCACAAAATTGATTGCAGCGCTTTTCAAAATCGTCAAAATTTTCGCCAAAAATCCAAAGGGGTTAGCCTTACTTTTTTGGTCATTTTCAGAGCCGAAAATTTCTCGTCTCGGAATCGATTGATATGACCCTTTCTAGGGTAATTCGACCCCCAGGAACTCAGAAATCTCCGCAAAAACAGGATAGGACCAACAGCAGAGAAGTTACGGAGAATTCACCAGCAGCAGAAAAATGAGAAGACACAGTGTTTCGTTTTTTGGCTGTAACTTTCAATCCAGTGCTCGCAGCGCATTCGGCCTGCGCTCAATCGATTTCTCTCGCAAAATCACGTCGGAATAGTGCCTCACAAGATTGATTGCAGCGCTTTTCAAAATCGTCGAAATTTTCGCCGAAAATTCAAAGGGGTTAGCCTTACTTTTTCAGTCATTTTCGGAGCCGAAATTTTTTTGTCTTGGAATCGATTTGCATGACCATCTCTAGGGTAATTCGACCCCAAGGAACTCAGAAAGCACATGAAAAAGAGCGTCAGACCAACAGCAGAGAAATGACAATGAAAATCTCTAGTATTTTTGCTGTAACTTCTGATTCGTTGCTCGCAGCTTATTGGGACTGCGTTTAATCGATTCCTCTCGCAAAATTACGTCGGAGTAGTGCCTTACAAAATTGATTGAAGCGCTTTTCAAAATCGTCGAAATTTTCGCCAAAAATCCAAAGGGGTTAGCCTTACTTTTTTGGTCATTTTCAGAGCCGAAAATTTCTCGTCTCGGAATCGATTGATATGACCCTTTCTAGGGTAATTCGACCCCCAGGAACTCAGAAATCTCCGCAAAAACAGGATAGGACCAACAGCAGAGAAGTTACGGAGAATACACCAGCAGCAGAAAAATGAGAAGACACAGTGTTCCGTTTTTTGGCTGTAACTTTTAATCCATCGCTCGCAGCGCATTCGGCCTGCGCCCATTCGATTTCTCTCGCAAAATTACGTCGGAATAGTGCCTAACAAGATTAATTGCAGCGCTTTTCGAAATAGTCGAAATTTTCGCCGAAAATCCAAAGGGGTTAGCCTTACTTTTTCAGTCATTTTCGGAGCCGAAATTTTTTTGTCTTGGAATCGATTTGCATGACCATCTCTAGGGTAATTCGACCCCAAGGAACTCAGAAAGCACATGAAAAAAAGCTTCAGACCAACAGCAGAGAAATGACGATCAAAATTTCCAGTTTTTTGGCTGTAACTTTTGATTCGTTGCTCGCAGCTCATTGGGACTGCGTCCAATCGATTCCTCTCGCAAAATTACGTCGGAGTAGTGCGTCACAAAATTGATTGCAGCGCTTTTCAAAATCGTCGAAATTTTCGCCAAAAATCCAAAGGGGTTAGCCTTACTTTTTTGGTCATTTTCAGAGCCGAAAATTTCTCGTCTCGGAATCGATTGATATGACCCTTTCTAGGGTAATTCGACCCCCAGGAACTCAGAAATCTCCGCAAAAACAGGATAGGACCAACAGCAGAGAAGTTACGGAGAATTCACCAGCAGCAGAAAAATGAGAAGACACAGTGTTTCGTTTTTTGGCTGTAACTTTCAATCCATTGCTCGCAGCGCATTCGGCCTGCGCTCAATCGATTTCTCTCGCAAAATCACGTCGGAATAGTGCCTCACAAGATTGATTGCAGCGCTTTTCAAAATCGTCGAAATTTTCGCCGAAAATTCAAAGGGGTTAGCCTTACTTTTTCAGTCATTTTCGGAGCCGAAATTTTTTTGTCTTGGAATCGATTTGCATGACCATCTCTAGGGTAATTCGACCCCAAGGAACTCAGAAAGCACATGAAAAAGAGCGTCAGACCAACAGCAGAGAAATGACAATGAAAATCTCTAGTATTTTTGCTGTAACTTCTGATTCGTTGCTCGCAGCTTATTGGGACTGCGTTTAATCGATTCCTCTCGCAAAATTACGTCGGAGTAGTGCCTCACAAAATTGATTGAAGCGCTTTTCAAAATCGTCGAAATTTTCGCCAAAAATCCAAAGGGGTTAGCCTTACTTTTTTGGTCATTTTCAGAGCCGAAAATTTCTCGTCTCGGAATCGATTGGTATGACCCTTTCTAGGGTAATTCGACCCCCAGAAACTCAGAAATCTCCGCAAAAACAGGATAGGACCAACAGCAGAGAAGTTACGGAGAATACACCAGCAGCAGAAAAATGAGAAGACACAGTGTTTCGTTTTTTGGCTGTAACTTTCAATCCATTGCTCGCAGCGCATTCGGCCTGCGCTCAATCGATTTCTCTCGCAAAATCACGTCGGAATAGTGCCTCACAAGATTGATTGCAGCGCTTTTCAAAATCGTCGAAATTTTCGCTGAAAATTCAAAGGGGTTAGCCTTACTTTTTCAGTCATTTTCGGAGCCGAAATTTTTTTGTCTTGGAATCGATTTGCATGACCATCTCTAGGGTAATTCGACCCCAAGGAACTCAGAAAGCACATGAAAAAGAGCGTCAGACCAACAGCAGAGAAATGACAATGAAAATCTCTAGTATTTTTGCTGTAACTTCTGATTCGTTGCTCGCAGCTTATTGGGACTGCGTTTAATCGATTCCTCTCGCAAAATTACGTCGGAGTAGTGCCTCACAAAATTGATTGAAGCGCTTTTCAAAATCGTCGAAATTTTCGCCAAAAATCCAAAGGGGTTAGCCTTACTTTTTTGGTCATTTTCAGAGCCGAAAATTTCTCGTCTCGGAATCGATTGGTATGACCCTTTCTAGGGTAATTCGACCCCCAGAAACTCAGAAATCTCCGCAAAAACAGGATAGGACCAACAGCAGAGAAGTTACGGAGAATACACCAGCAGCAGAAAAATGAGAAGACACAGTGTTCCGTTTTTTGGCTGTAACTTTTAATCCATTGCTCGCAGCGCATTCGGCCTGCGCCCATTCGATTTCTCTCGCAAAATTACGTCGGAATAGTGCCTTACAAGATTAATTGCAGCGCTTTTCGAAATAGTCGAAATTTTCGCCGAAAATCCAAAGGGGTTAGCCTTACTTTTTCAGTCATTTTCGGAGCCGAAATTTTTTTGTCTTGGAATCGATTTGCATGACCATCTCTAGGGTAATTCGACCCCAAGGAACTCAGAAAGCACATGAAAAAAAGCGTCAGACCAACAGCAGAGAAATGACGATGAAAATTTCCAGTTTTTTGGCTGTAACTTTTGATTCGTTGCTCGCAGCTCATTGGGACTGCGTTCAATCGATTCCTCTCGCAAAATTACGTCGGAGTAGTGCCTCACAAAATTGATTGCAGCGCTTTTCAAAATCGTCGAAATTTTCGCCAAAAATCCAAAGGGGTTAGCCTTACTTTTTTGGTCATTTTCAGAGCCGAAAATTTCTCGTCTCGGAATCGATTGATATGACCCTTTCTAGGGTAATTCGACCCCCAGGAACTCAGAAATCTCCGCAAAAACAGGATAGGACCAACAGCAGAGAAGTTACGGAGAATACACCAGCAGCAGAAAAATGAGAAGACACAGTGTTTCGTTTTTTGGCTGTAACTTTTAATCCATTGCTCGCAGCGCATTCGGCCTGCGCCCAATCGATTTCTCTCGCAAAATTACGTCGGAATAGTGCCTTACAAGATTGATTGCAGCGCTTTTCAAAATCGTCGAAATTTTCGCCGAAAATCCAAAGGGGTTTGCCTTACTTTCTCAGTCATTTTCGGAGCCGAAATTTTTTTGTCTTGGAATCGATTTGCATGACCATCTCTAGGGTAATTCGACTCCAAGGAACTCAGAAAGCACATGAAAAAAAGCTTCAGACCAACAGCAGAGAAATGACGATGAAAAATATCCAGTTTTTTGGCTGTAACTTTTGATTCGTTGCTCGCAGCTCATTGGGACTGCGTTCAATCGATTCCTCTCGCAAAATTACGTCGGAGTAGTGCCTCACAAAATTGATTGCAGCGCTTTTCAAAATCGTCGAAATTTTCGCCAACAATCCAAAGGGGTTAGCCTTACTTTTTTGGTCATTTTCAGAGCCGAAAATTTTTCGTCTCGGAATCGATTGGTATGACCCCTTCTAGGGTAATTCGACCCCAAGGAACTCAGAAAGCACATGAAAAAAAGCGTCAGACCAACAGCAGAGAAATGACGATGAAAATTTCCAGTTTTTTCGCTGTAACTTCTGATTCGTTGCTCGCAGCTCATTGGGACTGCGTTCAATCGATTCCTCTCGCAAAATTACGTCGGAGTAGTGCCTCACAAAATTGATTGCAGCGCTTTTCACAATCGTCGAAATTTTCGCCAAAAATCCAAAGGGGTTAGCCTTACTTTTTTGGTCATTTTCAGAGCCGAAAATTTCTCGTCTCGGAATCGATTGATATGACCCTTTCTAGGGTAATTCGACCCCCAGGAACTCAGAAATCTCCGCAAAAACAGGATAGGACCAACAGCAGAGAAGTTACGGAGAATACACCAGCAGCAGAAAAATGAGAAGACACAGTGTTTCGTTTTTTGGCTGTAACTTTTAATCCATTGCTCGCAGCGCATTCGGCCTGCGCCCACTCGATTTCTCTCGCAAAATTACGTCGGAATAGTGCCTTACAAGATTAATCGCAGCGCTTTTCGAAATCGTCGAAATTTTCGCCGAAAATCCAAAGGGGTTAGCCTTACTTTTTCAGTCATTTTCGGAGCCGAAATTTTTTTGTCTTCGAATCGATTTGCATGACCATCTCTAGGGTAATTCGACCCCAAGGAACTCAGAAAGCACATGAAAAAGAGCGTCAGACCAACAGCAGAGAAATGACAACGAAAATCTCCAGTATTTTTGCTGTAACTTCTGATTCGTTGCTCGCAGCTTATTGGGACTGCGTTTAATCGATTCCTCTCGCAAAATTACGTCGGAGTAGTGCCTCACAAAATGGATTGCAGCGCTTTTCAAAATCGTCGAAATTTTCGCCAAAAATCCAAAGGGGTTAGCCTTCCTTTTTTGGTCATTTTCGGAGCCGAAAATTTCTCGTCTCGAAATCGATTGATATGACCCTTTCTAGGGTAATTCGACCCCCAGGAACACAGAAATCTCCGCAAAAACAGGATAGGACCAACAGCAGAGAAGTTACGGAGAATACACCAGCAGCAGAAAAATGAGAAGACACAGTGTTTCGTTTTTTGGCTGTAACTTTTAATCCATTGCTCGCAGCGCATTCGGCCTGCGCTCAATCGATTTCTCTCGCAAAATTACGTCGGAATAGTGCCTTACAAGATTGATTGCAGCGCTTTTCAAAATCGTCGAAATTTTCGCCGAAAATCCAAAGGGGTTTGCCTTACTTTCTCAGTCATTTTCGGAGCCGAAATTTTTTTGTCTTGGAATCGATTTGCATGACCATCTCTAGGGTAATTCGACCCCAAGGAACTCAGAAAGCACATGAAAAAGAGCGTCAGACCAACAGCAGAGAAATGACAACGAAAATCTCCAGTATTTTTGCTGTAACTTCTGATTCGTTGCTCGCAGCTTATTGGGACTGCGTTTAATCGATTCCTCTCGCAAAATTACGTCGGAGTAGTGCCACACAAAATGGATTGCAGCGCTTTTCAAAATCGTCGAAATTTTCGACAAAAATCCAAAGGGGTTAGCCTTACTTTTTTGGTCATTTTCAGAGCCGAAAATTTCTCGTTTCGGAATCGATTGATATGACCCTTTCTAGGGTAATTCGACCCCCAGGAACTCAGAAATCTCCGCAAAAACAGGATAGGACCAACAGCAGAGAAGTTACGGAGAATACACCAGCAGCAGAAAAATGAGAAGACACAGTGTTTCGTTTTTTGGCTGTAACTTTCAATCCATTGCTCGCAGCGCATTCGGCCTGCGCTCAATCGATTTCTCTCGCAAAATCACGTCGGAATAGTGCCTCACAAGATTGATTGCAGCGCTTTTCAAAATCGTCGAAATTTTCGCCGAAAATTCAAAGGGGTTAGCCTTACTTTTTCAGTCATTTTCGGAGCCGAAATTTTTTTGTCTTGGAATCGATTTGCATGACCATCTCTAGGGTAATTCGACCCCAAGGAACTCAGAAAGCACATGAAAAAGAGCGTCAGACCAACAGCAGAGAAATGACAATGAAAATCTCTAGTATTTTTGCTGTAACTTCTGATTCGTTGCTCGCAGCTTATTGGGACTGCGTTTAATCGATTCCTCTCGCAAAATTACGTCGGAGTAGTGCCTCACAAAATTGATTGAAGCGCTTTTCAAAATCGTCGAAATTTTCGCCAAAAATCCAAAGGGGTTAGCCTTACTTTTTTGGTCATTTTCAGAGCCGAAAATTTCTCGTCTCGGAATCGATTGGTATGACCCTTTCTAGGGTAATTCGACCCCCAGAAACTCAGAAATCTCCGCAAAAACAGGATAGGACCAACAGCAGAGAAGTTACGGAGAATACACCAGCAGCAGAAAAATGAGAAGACACAGTGTTCCGTTTTTTGGCTGTAACTTTTAATCCATTGCTCGCAGCGCATTCGGCCTGCGCCCATTCGATTTCTCTCGCAAAATTACGTCGGAATAGTGCCTTACAAGATTAATTGCAGCGCTTTTCGAAATAGTCGAAATTTTCGCCGAAAATCCAAAGGGGTTAGCCTTACTTTTTTAGTCATTTTCGGAGCCGAAATTTTTTTGTCTTGGAATCGATTTGCATGACCATCTCTAGGGTAATTCGACCCCAAGGAACTCAGAAAGCACATGAAAAAAAGCGTCAGACCAACAGCAGAGAAATGACGATGAAAATTTCCAGTTTTTTGGCTGTAACTTTTGATTCGTTGCTCGCAGCTCATTGGGACTGCGTTCAATCGATTCCTCTCGCAAAATTACGTCGGAGTAGTGCCTCACAAAATTGATTGCAGCGCTTTTCAAAATCGTCGAAATTTTCGCCAAAAATCCAAAGGGGTTAGCCTTACTTTTTTGGTCATTTTCAGAGCCGAAAATTTCTCGTCTCGGAATCGATTGATATGACCCTTTCTAGGGTAATTCGACCCCCAGGAACTCAGAAATCTCCGCAAAAACAGGATAGGACCAACAGCAGAGAAGTTACGGAGAATACACCAGCAGCAGAAAAATGAGAAGACACAGTGTTTCGTTTTTTGGCTGTAACTTTTAATCCATTGCTCGCAGCGCATTCGGCCTGCGCCCAATCGATTTCTCTCGCAAAATTACGTCGGAATAGTGCCTTACAAGATTGATTGCAGCGCTTTTCAAAATCGTCGAAATTTTCGCCGAAAATCCAAAGGGGTTCGCCTTACTTTCTCAGTCATTTTCGGAGCCGAAATTTTTTTGTCTTGGAATCGATTTGCATGACCATCTCTAGGGTAATTCGACTCCAAGGAACTCAGAAAGCACATGAAAAAAAGCTTCAGACCAACAGCAGAGAAATGACGATGAAAAATATCCAGTTTTTTGGCTGTAACTTTTGATTCGTTGCTCGCAGCTCATTGGGACTGCGTTCAATCGATTCCTCTCGCAAAATTACGTCGGAGTAGTGCCTCACAAAATTGATTGCAGCGCTTTTCAAAATCGTCGAAATTTTCGCCAACAATCCAAAGGGGTTAGCCTTACTTTTTTGGTCATTTTCAGAGCCGAAAATTTTTCGTCTCGGAATCGATTGGTATGACCCCTTCTAGGGTAATTCGACCCCAAGGAACTCAGAAAGCACATGAAAAAAAGCGTCAGACCAACAGCAGAGAAATGACGATGAAAATTTCCAGTTTTTTCGCTGTAACTTCTGATTCGTTGCTCGCAGCTCATTGGGACTGCGTTCAATCGATTCCTCTCGCAAAATTACGTCGGAGTAGTGCCTCACAAAATTGATTGCAGCGCTTTTCACAATCGTCGAAATTTTCGCCAAAAATCCAAAGGGGTTAGCCTTACTTTTTTGGTCATTTCCAGAGCCGAAAATTTCTCGTCTCGGAATCGATTGATATGACCCTTTCTAGGGTAATTCGACCCCCAGGAACTCAGAAATCTCCGCAAAAACAGGATAGGACCAACAGCAGAGAAGTTACGGAGAATACACCAGCAGCAGAAAAATGAGAAGACACAGTGTTTCGTTTTTTGGCTGTAACTTTTAATCCATTGCTCGCAGCGCATTCGGCCTGCGCCCATTCGATTTCTCTCGCAAAATTACGTCGGAATAGTGCCTTACAAGATTAATTGCAGCGCTTTTCGAAATCGTCGAAATTTTCGCCGAAAATCCAAAGGGGTTAGCCTTACTTTCTCAGTCATTTTCGGAGCCGAAATTTTTTTGTCTTGGAATCGATTTGCATGACCATCTCTAGGGTAATTCGACCCCAAGGAACTCAGAAAGCACATGAAAAAAAGCGTCAGACCAACAGCAGAGAAATGACGATGAAAATTTCCAGTTTTTTCGCTGTAACTTCTGATTCGTTGCTCGCAGCTCATTGGGACTGCGTTAAATCGATTCCTCTCGCAAAATTACGTCGGAGTAGTGCCTCACAAAATTGATTGCAGCGCTTTTCACAATCGTCGAAATTTTCGCCAAAAATCCAAAGGGGTTAGCCTTACTTTTTTGGTCATTTTCAGAGCCGAAAATTTCTCGTCTCGGAATCGATTGATATGACCCTTTCTAGGGTAATTCGACCCCCAGGAACTCAGAAATCTCCGCAAAAACAGGATAGGACCAACAGCAGAGAAGTTACGGAGAATACACCAGCAGCAGAAAAATGAGAAGACACAGTGTTTCGTTTTTTGGCTGTAACTTTCAATCTATTGCTCGCAGCGCATTCGGCCTGCGCTCAATCGATTTCTCTCGCAAAATCACGTCGGAATAGTGCCTTACAAGATTGATTGCAGCGCTTTTCAAAATCGTCGAAATTTTCGCCGAAAATCCAAAGGGGTTAGCCTTACTTTTTCAGTCATTTTCGGAGCCGAAATTTTTTTGTCTTCGAATCGATTTGCATGACCATCTCTAGGGTAATTCGACCCCAAGGAACTCAGAAAGCACATGAAAAAGAGCGTCAGACCAACAGCAGAGAAATGACAACGAAAATCTCCAGTATTTTTGCTGTAACTTCTGATTCGTTGCTCGCAGCTTATTGGGACTGCGTTTAATCGATTCCTCTCGCAAAATTACGTCGGAGTAGTGCCTCACAAAATGGATTGCAGCGCTTTTCAAAATCGTCGAAATTTTCGCCAAAAATCCAAAGGGGTTAGCCTTCCTTTTTTGGTCATTTTCGGAGCCGAAAATTTCTCGTCTCGAAATCGATTGATATGACCCTTTCTAGGGTAATTCGACCCCCAGGAACACAGAAATCTCCGCAAAAACAGGATAGGACCAACAGCAGAGAAGTTACGGAGAATACACCAGCAGCAGAAAAATGAGAAGACACAGTGTTTCGTTTTTTGGCTGTAACTTTTAATCCATTGCTCGCAGCGCATTCGGCCTGCGCCCAATCGATTTCCCTCGCAAAACTACGTCGGAATAGTGCCTTCCAAATTTGATTGCAGCGCTTCTCAAAATCGTCGGAAGTTTCGCCAAAAATCCTAAGGGGTTAGCCTTCCTTTTTTGGTCATTTTCGGAGCCGAAAATTTTCCGTCCTGGAATCGATTTGCATGACCATCTCTAGGGTAATTCGACCCCAAGGAACTCAGAAAGCACATGAAAAAACGCGTCAGACCAACAGCAGAGAAATGACGATGAAAATTTCCAGTTTTTTGGCTGTAACTTTTGATGCGTTGCTCGCATCTTATTGGGACTGCGTTCAAGCGATTTCTCGCGTAAAATTACGTCGGAGTAGTGCCTCGCAAAATTGAATGCAGCGCTGATCAAAATCGTCGAAATTTCCGCCAAAAATCCAAAGGGGTTAGCCTTACTTTTTTGGTCATTTTCAGAGCCGAAAATTTTTTGTCTCGGAATCGATTGGTATGACTCTTTCTAGGGTGATTCGACCCCCAGGAACTCAGAAAACTCCGCAAAAACAGGATAGGACCAACAGCAGAGAAGTTACGGAGAAAACACCAGCAGCAGAAAAACAAGAAAACAAAGAGCTTCGTTTTTTGGCTGTACCTTCTGATCAATCGCACGCTGCGTATTTTCCGTCCCCGAATCGACTAGTGTGACCCTCAGTGGGGTAACTGGACCCCCAGGAACTTGGAAAACACAGCAAAAACAGGATAGGAACAGCAGAGAAATCACGTCACGAAGACGCGCAGCTGAAAAACGAGAAGATAATTTGTTTCGCTTCACGACTCTAACTCATGATCTCTCAGTCGCAGTACATTTGGACTGCGTGCAATCGACTATCTTCGTCCAAGCACGTCCATGTGGCCTACGAAAGAATTCATTCAAGCACTATGGAAAATCTTCAAAATTGTTACTACAAATCAAAACGCATCATTTCATTACAGTCCCTTTTTATTGTGTTCCCATAAAGTCGCCGTTACATTACATCGAGAATATACGAATTACATTGTTTCGTGTGCAATCTAGACAAGAATCTTTTGTTTTCCTTATAGTGTCTTGCTTAGGTTCTACATTCATTTTCGAAAAATAACTACACCAAATTAAAAATCGGCCATGATTTTCTCCTCGTAGAATCCTTCTCTCTATCCCATATAAGCCCGGCAACTTTCGCGTAGGTCGTGCAGTGTTCAGCACTCTGCTCTTCCATAATAATGGTGTGTCGTGCCCTCAGTGTTCTGGCTCCTAGTTTTGATAAGTTGTGCCGCGGTTTTTCAATTCTGTCGAAGTAATCTCTTCATTCGTTCAAAATTCATTGCTGCATGTTTTTTCTAATCTCGTACAATTGTTTTTCTCTCATTCCGTTAGTCAGTTTGTTATAAATTCTGCTGCCTATATGTAGTCAGCTTGATGTTGTCCTTTTGTATTGTGCTTTTTCAAGTTCGTTATTTTTTCATTGACTTTCGCCCCTGTGTCATGCTCGTGTACGATCTTGTATTTTTCGTCCGTTAAATTTGCCTTCATGCAGGTTTGTCTCATGTCTAGTCCTGTTTTCTCAAAGAGTTTTTCCGTAAAGTGCATTCTATCCTTTTGGTTATTGATTCTCAGGCTGATCTTCTGAGTTCTTTCCAGCGGTTTCAGGTGTTCGGTGATATGATCACTCCAGGAGTATAAGCTCCGCGTAAATAGAATATGAACTTGCTATGGAAAGGCATCAACTGTGAACCAACAGCGGACGCTTACAATGATCCAGCGTGTGAACATCGGTCGGTAATTGCAGAAATCCGTTGCATTTCGAATTTGCCCCATGTGGGCCGTGCCGCACTTGACTTCAGTGAACTCAATTCGTGGCAGACGGTTATTGATAGTCCTTAGTCGAGGGCAAGTCTAGGAAACGTCAGAGGAAAGAGTGCGGCAATTGCTCAAAGAATTGTGTACACACAGGTCACTTGCATGAGATTTCAAGATTTCGTCGGTTCGCGCGTCTCGACTTCCCGAATGGCGAGCGGAAGTGGCAAGTACAATGGCGTAGCCGAATAGAGCTGGTAACCTGCTTCGCGATTCGTTTACGCATACGAAATACATAAAATGGCGAAGTGCAGTTGTTATTTACTTACATGAAATATGAAAAAGTAACCGCAAAAGTATCGCAATCCCAATCAAATATTCACGCGTCGGAACAAGTTCGAATTTGCATCGTTGAAACAATTGTAAGTACAATTTGCCCTTCGGTTATGTATCCTACGAACTTTTTTACTGTCAATGGTCTGACTGAAATTTTAGTCAAATTCGTGATGCCGCATGCTCAATTTACGCACATTTACTTTACGCCGTTTCATTCGCGTTAACATTCCTTGTGTACAAATGAAAGATATCTCAATTACGGAACGTAAACCTATTAGACAATAACGAGGTTATGGAGCCGCTTGCTGCTCGTCGCTACTTGTGCTGCTGCTCGCCTGTTAGAACCACCATGCGATTTTTCGTTGTGCTTATCTCACATTATTAGGACTATTCGATCTGCTAATGTGTTAGTATATCCTTGATGTTTTTCAATTATCTAAGCGAATTCACTCAAACGTACTTCCAACGGATCTGCTACTTTATAATTTTGAGGTTATGGCATATGTACATCTGCTTTTCCAATCGTTTTTCGCGTAACACGAGGTTTTTCATTATAAACGGTATCCAATTGCTTGACGAAACGTCAAATAGTGTCTAGGTAACGTTCAGTAATCAATTTATAGTATTCAGTCATCACATTATTTGTTCAGAAATTCTGGCAACTGCGGCTGATTACATATGATAAGTGAACTATGAATTAAAAAACTCCGTGCAAAGGTAGAGGCCAATTGGCAGGTATAACAAATGCCATAACCTAGATAAACAATAACTTATTACTTTGATATATCATAAGTAATTCTATGTGTACTGACTGCTCGATTTACTACGTACATCAATATGTGTGGTAAAGCACTTGACAGGTCAAAAATACTCTTGCATTTCTCTGCTGAATATACTCAACTGAGTATATAGTAAATTAAGTAATTAGTATTTGTTAGCTGTTATGAAACCGTAACAAACTCAGATCTTTACAATTAAGGCTCCAGTTTAACTTACGCAAAGCTGCTAACTTCCATTGTTTGATCCCACAGAATTCCAAATCTTACATCATGTTATTGATGATAATTATACTGTTGTACGATGGAAGTTACTTTTGCTAAAAATGTTACAGTCTGAAATCGAGCGTCACAGTTGCATCATCTTAAAAAAACTAAGAACAAAATTAATTCAATGGTAAACTTGTATAATAGTCTGTTAGTCGAATGAACTGTTGTATGAAATTTTGATGGCCAGGAAAGTCAAGTTGAGTAAATTCTAAGTTAGTTATCATTACTTGTTTTTGGTAATGCACATTGATCATCAACTAATGTCTGCGAACAGAGATGTAACTCTTATTAAGTAATGACCGCATCTTGTCTCCGAATTGCGTGATTACATCTTTGAGAAAAATGATCTGTATTGTTAAAACTCTTCCCTGTTCTTCTTTCATCAGTTTTCATCCCTTTTCTTTCACTCGTCATCAACAGATTATATTATGATGACATCAGTGAATTACGACATCTCACTAATGTTGCGGAACGTAGGAGGGAACTAATTATTACACCACTGAAACTGGTAGATCCTTAGAAAGGGAATAATCCTGTGCACAACTCGCTTAGCTTTGAAATAATATGGCACAATATTACAACATTGTGACCAATCCTAGTGGTACAGTAACCCTTGAAGAGATTCAACGAGTGTGCTCAGTGGAAGGACAGAATGTTCAGTTTGTCGTCGAGGATTTCAACAACGGGTTGAATGGTTCACCGCAAGTGCTCACATACACAACAGCCGCACCAACCAGCGAACAGGCAGTGTTTGGTTCACAGGCGATTAATATCAGTGGGCAGCTCCCTCCAAATCATGTAGATCACCGGTAAATAAAAAATAGAGATTATGCATGTGTATCTCCAGTAGCGTTAGTCATATAAAATTAAAAGGTAACATGACACAGTAATTTTCAAAAGATTTTTTACAATTTTTTCATTGCAGGCAAAACGTCTATATAATTGAAACAAACGAAATATCCCAGTCCCACAACGTTATAAAAAACACTGTCGGCGCTCAGTTAATTGGCGAGAATGTTGTTAATGTGGAAAACAGAGGTAAGTGATAAAATTTAATATTGGACAAATACGTAATGGGTATTGATCATGGTGTGATACTATAAAACTGACATTTGTCACTAGGTTCTTCAAAGATATCACTGAATAATACATTGCAAACACAGAATATGCAATGGGTGCAAATGCAAGAAAACAATATTAATTTTGACACAGTGTTGAAACAGAACACATTGACTCCTGCCAAGAATCAAGTCTGCGGGCTTATTAGGAATCAAACACCAACCAACACTCAACCTCACGTAAGCTGTTTTTTTTATCGGTATCATTTTTACCGTTCTTTAAATTATTAGAACCAAATTTGAGCATGGCTCTACTTGTTTTCTCCTCTTCCTCTAACCGCATAAAAAATTTTAATTTTACTTGCTTATTAATATTGTTCTTTTATGGAAAAACTATGCATTTGTTGTCATCATTTTGAGAATTGAATAATCAACATTACTCTTGTATCATTCTTAATTATTTTTGATGCATATTTTCTCTGGCATGTGGAATTGTGGTATCTAGCAGATTGTGGTTCCAACAGGATTCGCATGCACAGGGAAAATTGGAAAAACTCAGGGAATTTCTTACAGCAGGGAAAAGTCAGGGAATACGAAAATGAGAATGTAATTTTTAGTCTGTCGAAGAAATAAACTCGTTCTTATACAAATTGCTACCGATCTTAAAAAAAAAAAACTGCACCTCAAATTTTGTACTGTCGCACCACTTAGTATATTCCATGTATATTACTTAATTACAAACCTTCTTCCGTTTTTTTCTAACAGAAAATCGCAGGCTGTTGTTTGTAAATTGATGGTCAGACAGTAGGATATTTATTAGGTAATATTGAAGGTATTAGTATTATTGTCTAACAAAATTGTCGTTAATCACCGGCATATTTCTTGAGAGGCTACTGGAAAATCATGTTTTCAGGCTGGAATACCTGGAAAAGTTAGGTAATTTCAGATTCTAAAAAGCATACGAATCCTGTCCGATCATTTAATATTTAGGTAGACTGTAATTGAATCGAGTGCAACATAAAACAACTGAATTATTTTAGTATCCAATGAGAAGAAATTACAGCCGTCATCGTTGTTGTGTAGAAATGACGAAGCGCGAAAATACTTTTTACCGTTTGGAATGGAATGAAACTGCTGTAGTAAATGTGATTGGAAAGACATAGGTGATCTTGTTATAGTACTTGTTGGCTAACGGAAACCTTTCTGTATGACATAGAATAAGTGAGAAATCATGAAACTAAGGCTGGTTTTTCTCCCACTCTGTTTTGTATACGTTTAGCTATCTAGGGGCCTCACTTTGTTTTAGTCCTCACCGAATCAGTGCATGGAACTTCTGTGCTGAAGCACTACATGTGCAGTCATTTCTGATTGGGGCAAATAACATGCCAAGTAGCACAGTTATCTGCTGCAATTGGATAAAAATGGCTTTTCTCATATAGTTATTCTTATAGCAAACCTGCAAAATATTTCCGACAAATTCGATATTGCTTACTAGATCAGCGTTTCAGATGATTATTTCTATTTTTGGTTGAACTTGTATTTGATTTCGGTTTGGGAAAGTCCTGTGCTATGCAAAGATTTGTAATGTAGTGTTACTTAAAACCTCAAGTGTTTTTTCTATTTCAGATCGCACTTGGGAATTTGCTTTTTATGACACATTAGTAGCGGTAGAGAAGCAGGATTATTAATTGATTGAATATTCAAAACTATATTGAAAGTAATGACATACTCCTTGCACAAAATAGTCTCAAAACATGAACATTTTTTGATGCTAGGTATCGTTGAATCTGCCAACACAACGTATTCAATCAGGACAACCAGGATTAATTCCAGTGGCTAAGAAAACACCTTCCCGTTTGTATCAGAATAAGAACAAACAATCGATGGCTAATGCAACGGCTGCAGCAGTGGCAGCATCAGCAGCGGCAGCGGCAATAACTTCAAATTGTCCACAACACATTGGGAATATAGCTAACCCACAAGAAGATCGACTTCTTAACACAAATTTGGTAAATAATAGGAATCCTAATACTATGTTTCGTCCAAAAATGTTTGTGGCGAGTAGACCAGATGCAATGAAAACTCCAGTTAGACAAGGTCGGAACGTAATTCGCCAAGACACACCACTGCCAAGAAATTCTGTACCTTTGCAAATCCCCAAAAATCAAAATTCCCGAAAGGTGTCAGAAGAGGCATATCTGTCCGAGAGAGAAAAAGTCGCAAAGTTCAAAGAGCTTCAGAAATCGCCAATGGCATTGTTACCACAGTTTCAAAGACAAATACTTCAACAGAATCTTCCACAAAGGCAGCAACAAATTGGAACAAATATGACACACCACCAACGGCAACAAATGTCAACTACAAATCAGCAACGAAGACAACAAATATCAAATAGTCCTTCGCTAAGCCTCCAAAGTCCACCCAACGCTGGCCAACAGAGGCAGCAACAAATGACTCTGACACCGCTGCAGCAGGCCCAGCTTCAGAGGCAACCAATGATGATGACACCTCATCAGAAGCAACAACACCAAGTTCAACCATCTCTAGTTCAGCAGCCAATGGAAGTCGATTCGTCCGAATTAAGTAGCCAGGAATCTGCAAAAACGAGCCAGCAGCACCAGCAGCAGCAGCAGAGCTGTGGATCACAAACAGACAGTGAATCTGCTTCTAGTCCCAACCTTACATTCATACAGAAGCCCATTGATAATCCTCAGACTTGCATTGTTCAACGCCAGATTAATGGAAACACAGCAAAGATGTTGGTTGTTTTGCCAAATGGAGAGCAAAGATTAATTACTTTTGATATCCCTAACGAAGAATGTACCGTACAGGATCTATTGGACCAGGTAACTTATACTGTGTGTAATCTTCCACTTTTTATCAAACTTCGATAACATAGACTATGGGCTAAAATAATTTTTTAACAAATCAGTAGTAATTGAATATAATTTTTATCATAATGAAATTTACGAAATTTGTAAAATTCAGAATTATAAGTACACACTTCTTTTCAGGCAAACATCCCGTTTGGTGCGGACACTAATGTCTCTTTGGTGCAGGACCAAACGTTTCAAATAAACTTTGTGGTCGAAGCAGGCCAAGGCACATTTTCAGGTTCTGGTGAGGGTAGTGAACAAAGTGATAGTAATCTGTCTCTGGATAAACTGGGTACAAGCCCTGGTGGTTCTTCACCTGTGTTCAGGTGAGTGCTTATCAATCGCTAACTTATAAGGTTATAAAACATCTTTTCCTATCCATTTTCGAATAAAATTAACTTCTTCAGATCAATTTTACTTTATCATCATTTGGTTGAAAAAAATTATTTATGTCCTTTAGTCCTTCCGAGGAGAACAGCAATTCTTCACTTACACAACATGAGGTGAGTCCAAATTCATAAAACCTGTTCCATGCAGCTTTCGAATGTGTGCAATGTAAAATGATAGACTTGTACATTTGCACAATAATGATAAATTTATAATCATACTGAAAAATCATGTGGAAGCTCTTTTAGTACAAAATGTTATGTGTTATTCACCAAGTGGGATCTTACCATTTGCTGATAAATTGTATATTATAATGTAAAATAAAGTAATATTACCATCAATAGGAACCCAAATATGTGGATGGAAAGCTGGCAGTATGTCAACACTGTGGAATCAGTTCAATTGATTTCAATCGATGCCAGCGTTGTAAAACAAAACTTCCCGATGATGTCAAAAATATTCCCATGACAATAGCTTTGGAAGTTAAAAAGGAAAATATGCTTGCGATTGATGTAAGGGTAATAAACATTACTTTTTTTTTCTTCAATTATTTACGTAGTTCTAAAGTAAATTAATAACATATACACTTTTTCAAATTACATTATTTTTATTGCTATGTGTAAAAATGTCCATTGAGAAACCACCACAAAGCATATAGTCTTCTGTAAATCAATAAATTTTTCAATGGTTTTAGACGTTTTACAAAAAAAGTAATGAACAAAATCGGCCGCTAAAGATTGATCGAGACGGATCAGTACCATCTAAACGAGGTAGAGGACGAGGTCGACCTGCACCTAAAGCGAGGTTTATCAAAGAGCCAGGTAAATTAAGAAATTCAATATGCCAAAGTATATAGGTGTATCATAATTGAAGATTTTGATTTAATCTACTTCAAGTCCAAAACTATGTTTGTATTGTACACAATTCTATGCTGAGCTGAGTTAGTCAGTTGAGAACTGATCTACAATGAAAATTTCTTTTCCAGAGTGCCTCACCATATCATCGGATGAAGATGACCAAGGAGAAGGAAAAACAAAGAAATCTTTGGGAATTAATCATCCTATGTCAGCCAATCCTGGTCACACATGCAATCAGATCGAGATAGAAATGATTTCTGAAAAAGAACCAGTCATTACTAACAACGAAAATGATATTGGCTACGAGGAAGGAATTAAAGGTATACAACAATACAACCCTTGTCCACAAACTTCAATGTCAAGAATTTTCTGATTTGCTGAGCCTTGATGGCGTTTTCATTGTAAATTGAGTAGCAAAAAAAAAAAAAAAAAAAAAAAAAAAAAAAAACGACTCGACTTCAGAAAACCCCTGAATATTGTTATATCGTAAGAGCCAAACATTATTCAATTTTATAGGTGGAGGTAGAGAGTATGATTCTCAAAACATGGCCGATGGTTCGATTCAGGCACCGCAAACCTCTCTTATTTGTCGGACGGTAAGGATAGGGTCTTACAAATATATTCCTCAAGAAAGAGTAATCATTTCACAAAGTGGCGTCAGATTGGGAGTTCCACTTCTAGAAGACAGTAAGTTTGCCCCATACAGGACTTTGATGTACAATTATCGTGATACAATGTGTACTGATCCAGCAACTATTTTGTATTCTACAGACACGAATTTTGTCCCCCTGGAAGTAAAATTGAAAGATATTGTTAAGGTGCTTATCCATTTCGGCAAGGCAATGCCTGTACTGTTTTTCTACACAACAACAAGTGCAGGAGGCATGATCCGGGAACTGTTGGGAATGCAAGATCCAAAAGGACCTTATTATGACCCAGCAGGCAAAGGTAACCTGATTTGCTCATTTCACTGTATTTTATCATTCACTATTTTACTATGTATCTTCATGTTTCCAGACCACACACTTAAACGAATAACGCTCTTGCCGGAAAAGATATCTGAAGAGGCCAAAATAATTTTAAAAACATTATTTCCATCAAATCAATTACTCGAAGAATTGAGTAGTAAGGAAGCCAATGATATCCTTGTAAGAGCTTCACCCAAGGATGTAAGTAAGCTAGCCATTGTATTCTGTCGCCTTATTTGATGTATGGAGCTGTTTGTGAATTGATATTATCAAAAAATCTCTTACAGAGCTGGCAAGTCCAAAGTATGATGAAAAAGCCAGGACAAACTACATCGGCGGCTCAAAATACTACGAATGGTGGAATTCAAACGTAAGTATGGTTCACAAGAATCATTATTTCACCTCAGGGGTAAAATTAATCTGTGGTTCAGTTTTGGCAGAAATCTATGCCAAATCCCATAAATCTAGTGTTGTCTACCCAAATTTCCTCATCACGTTGATCTAAATACCTATTATAGCCAACAGTATATCAGTCTAATCTATTCACATGTTTGATGGAAAGTAAATATTTTCCAGAATAATGGTGTATCCTCCACCACCAGCTAAAGGTGGGATCGCAATAAACACTGAAGATTACGCTTGCTTAGGTGAAGATCAGTTTCTCAACGATGTCATTATTGATTTTTACTTGCGATACTTGACTCTTGAAGTTTTATCGGAGGAAGATCAGAACAGAACACATGTATTTAGTTCGTATTTTTACAAAAGACTGACAAGTCCACACGCACCTGCTGCAGACACCGGTGTGCCACTTTCACCAGCTGCCAAACGTCATGCCAGAGTTCAGAAGTGGACTAAAAATGTGAATATATTTGAAAAGGATTTCATCGTGATTCCAATCAATGAACAGTAAGTTCACGTCAAGACAATTTTCGTTAATCGCATTGTAAATCTAAAGGAATAACTGATGCTGAAAGAGTATTTTTTTTCAGTGCACACTGGTTCTTGGCCATAATCTGTTTTCCTGGTTTTGTGGGGAAAGTGCCAATAATTTCGTCAGTACCAAAAGAATGTGAAAATAAAAAAAAAACCCAAAAGAGTAAAAAGGCGAAAGAGTTAAAGCTACAAGCTGTTACTATTGGAAATACAACAATTACCCCTGTGACTGCAACTATCACTTTGGACCCTGGTGATGAAGGTTCGGAGAGAGATGAAGCTGAAGGTGATGATGATGAAATGGAAATGGATAGTGACGATGAAGTGAGTTATCAAAAATTTTCAGTTGGGTTCAGTAGAAAATGTCCTTCATCCCACTGTAATTCTTGTCAGTGATTGGAATCCAGTGTGAGTGGTTTGTGTCCATTGCGTCCAGTTATAATATTTTATTTTTAAATTGCAGGACGAAACTGAGGACGGGGAAACAGACACTAAGCCCCCTCAGAAGCTGCGTGAGCCAACGCCTGTGCAGAACGAAATTGTAAAACTGTAAGTTTCGAATTCCGTTTCATTATACTATTTAGTTTTGTGTTGCACAATTTTGCTGCCTTGGTAAAAACAGCGATAGAGGTATACCAATTTTTAAATTAGAATGGTGCGTATGTTCATTAGGATACATTTAATTCTACTCACAGTGAATATGATTTTTTTTTTAATTCTGTTCCAGTCCTTGTATACTGATCTTTGATTCTTTGGCTGGGGCTAGTCGATCCCGAGTCGTAGCAACGTTACGTGACTATTTGAGCTGTGAATACCTTGCCAAAATGGGAACAGAACAAGTATTTTCAAAAGACACCATAAAAGGAGCCTCTCCCAAGGTTCCACAGCAATCCAATTTCACTGACTGCGGTGTTTATGTGCTGCAGTATGTCGAAAGTTTTTTTAGTGTAAGTCCTGACGGTTCTACGGCACAGAAAATACTACCAATCCCAACAGATTTACTCACCAAGTTATTCATACAAATTACATGAGTGCATCATACTCTCTGTACTTATTTACCAGCGAGGATATCTAGTCCGTATTTCAAAAATGATATTTATTTTCAGAATCCCATTAAAAATTATACGTTACCTATAAAGACATTGAAACAGTGGTTTGAGGAAATCATTGTGACCCGCAAGAGGGAAGAACTTTCAAAATTACTAGTAAGATTAATGAATGCAACCAAAGGAGACAGAAATATCATGCTACCGGTTCTAACATTCCCAACTGCAGAGGGAAGATTGCTTCCGAAACCCGAAAATAACGTTGATATTAAAACGTTAAAGTCAGAGGCGGATAGTAAAAAAAAGACAACTTCTGAGATAGAAAATCGAAATAATTCTTCAGCGTCTATGGGACCAGAAGAAAACACGGAGAAAATGGGAGAGGCTTTAAACCGTAATACAAACCAAATCCTCGCACATTCACCCCCATCCAGTTTGAGTTCTAATGAGAACAACCAAACAGACATGACCACGGACGGGAAGGCACCTACTAAGTTAGTTTCACGGAATATTGAAATTACAGCATCCCTCCAGTTTTGCTTCTACTTTCCTGTTTGTAAATGATTTCCTTCATTATAATTAATAATAATTTCTTTATCATTGATATAGATCGAGTGCCTTGACCTACATGAAGATGAAACGGATCGTTAGGCAGACACGAATTCTAGAGAGTCAGGATGACAAGCAGACTGCCAAGAAGCACAAAGGGGACTCATTCGAAACCTGTAAATAAAAGTTATTTTTCGTTTTATATCAGTAAAAATCTAACTTTAACCAATATTCATAAAACGAAGAGAGAAGTCCGTTTACCTATGTAATAAAGTATGTAGTTAATACATCGTAAGGTCAAATAAAAATACAAAATACAAATCTAAATGCGTATTCAAACTGTTGTATATGGGGCTCTGGATACTGGGTGATTCCATAATGTTTAGGTATCATAGATATGTCGGTAAAAAAGGTAAACATTATTCATTATGCTGCCTAACAGTGACAAAGTGACATTGATAACGCGAATTCTGTCGTCTGATTGTTATCAAATTTATGTGACTTATAGTCTAAATTGTTCTTATGTACAACAAAAAAACCGTTTTGTGATGAAAATCATACCATTGATTATTTGTAATTTCCTCTTTTACCCACGTGTTGGAAGCGGTATAATTTTGAGGTGACGCCTAATGTGTTACACTGTGAAAATGATGTTTGTAAAAAATGATACATAGATTAATATAGATGAGTCTGGTGCCATTTAGAGCCAGAAATAACGTGCGCATATTTTTGGTGATTGTCAAGTAATCGATTTCGTTATATACGGAAAATTCCAATGTTTCGAATTTCGTTGATCGTCAGGCATGAATGTGGTGTTAGCGAATGCATACATACACAGATTATATGCAAATTACACGTATACAACGTATAAGTTGACATGTAGTTTACAGAACCAAAACTCATGGACATAATAAACTCTTTGATATAATTGCATGAATTTCACAGGGGATAGATAATTTATTTGTCACCCTGCGGATTAAGGAAGCGTTCTATTTTGTACGAAAAAGAGACTCAAAATGTAGATTTCTACGAGTGGCTATTCTGTATCACTACCAAATCTATAAAGTGCAGGTGAAATTCCTACATTGTTAGGAAAATCAATGATTATACATTGTGTATTTGGATTTGAATATGTGATTTCAATATGGATAAATGATTAAGTATAATGAAACTGAAATCTTCGAAATAATCAACTTTGTATCCAAACAATTTTTATCCTGCACATATAGCCACTTCTGGTTAATTAAGCAAAGTAACATGCTATATCAGCTGATGGCAATTACATATTACATTGTAAGATTCATCTTGAAGATTTAATACACCTTAATTATAAAGTATCATAAAGGTTCGCCGTTCCTAAACTAAACCATCAATCTTTGAATATTCGCAAGGTTTTAGTTAATTTTAAATAACTAAATTTAGTGATAAAGTTTATAACGCTGCTAAAGGATATTAGTATAATCATTATTATAGTAACACTTATGCATATCAAAATGCCATTACATGCTTGGCATTTTCGATAGCATACATAGTTTTACTTTATTTATCCTAGGCCCAACGACCTGGTGAATATGTTGACCGAAAATTGCATCATTTGGGGTAGTCAACTAAGTACGCTATCCACATGAAACTATAGTTATTACCTGCATAGTTTTCGTAGGTATTTATTCCATTTACTTATATATCATACTGTCATTACAATATTGCTTTACCATTTTTTTTAAATATTTTTATTTTATTGTTTCTCCCCTTATTTCTAGCATTGCAAGTTGAAATAAATTTTTTTGCTTTAAATATAATTTCGTTTGTACATAAATCATTGTCATTTTACGCCTCTTGATAATTCCCACTTCAATAATTTCATTGTACATCGCACAATTGGTCTTGATTTTTCATTTACTTCTTTCAAATATACAAGTCTAGGTTTTTACACATATATTTTCTAACTGCATTGATTCAGTTCTACAATATATATTGATTGGCTACCGTTGACGGAATGGCATAAACAATACTGCTAAGAAGAATATTGAAATTATTGTATCTATACATACATGTATTGGTACATACAAAAACGTCTGTAAATTTTCTCTTTGTACAGTTTGATAAGTTGTGCAAACGCAATTACGTTGATTAATGAATGAATGATATTGAAATTAATTTATGTAGACAAATGCAATGTGCATGTATCATAAAATGGAGTCATTGCGTGCACAAATTACTCCGCGGTTACGCGTTCATATGCGGACTGTAACATTTCATACTAATCGATTGCAAATTCTTTTACTTTTCTTAACTATCGTGCGTTTGGTGGTAACCGCTGACTACGTCAAATGCCGCTAAACTTTAAATTATCGAGTAGAATGTCACTATTTTCACTAGTGTTAAAAGTCTACGCATAACTGATGTTAAAACGCCGCAGATAGCGCAATTCCACAGGCAAAGTTGAATAAAACTAAAATGCGAAAGTTTCTTTCATGTAAAAATAACGTCAGATAACTTAATCCTCCAATGAGTTATGTTTCAAATGAGAAAATAACTTTTTGATCGCTCTTCGACGAGTAGAACGGAAAGTTTGCCATGATTCGCTACTCTTTGTCACGTGTACTAATAAATTACTGGTATAAATGATTCAAGAAAACAGCAGTTATTTGTAATAACTACGTTTTCAATATCACTAAACCCGATTTTGGTGGATGTATAAAAATCCAATACTGATCCTCTGAGAGAACACATCAGTAAAACTGTATAATTTTTCGATTTCCTTGAAATTAAAACTCGTAATAAAGCTACACAAAATGAGTTGTTTTTATCACGTTTCTATCACATATACGTTCCATATGTGTCCAAATTTTATTTGAAATAACGTCTAATAGTGGTGTCTCATTAACTTCACAAGTGAGTTGCTAGTGTTTAGGCGGAGCGTGGATTTAGGCGGAAATTATCAGGTGCACTTTCAGTAACTAAAATCGGCACCTCATTGTCCTTTTTCAGGACCACTAAAGACATAATTGGTGGAATATTTCATCTCTAAGTGCTTGTAAAGAAGGGTCATTAGTGACCATTGACCAGAGTTACAGGATCGCAGCCGGATTGAATTAACTTTATGAGCCCATAACAGGCAGACTTGTAATTAGGCGACAGGTAACTTGCGTCCTATTTCTTCCTATATGTATCTACATGTGCCTTTTTGCTGCCGAGATTGCCCAAACTGCGTAAATCTCTCAATCTGCAGGCTTTGTATTGGTAATATGGGTATTACGTCAGGATCCTTCAGTCAATCGTCTCGTTAGTATCGTTATTCAGGTAGTATCGTGTGAGGAGGTGCGGATAGGGTTTTGGAAACGTGAAAAATTGTTCACCACAACTTTAAGGTATGTGCTATTATCCTATAAATAAATATCTCTAAATAGTGTTTTGCAACCAAAACAATGTTGAGTTATTGACACTAATAATTGTAAAATAAAACACTGAGCCACGAAATAAGAAGCAAGTTTGTGATCTCTCGCGGCATCAGCCACCACTAACGAACATGCGGCCACTAACGATAATATTTGTTTTCTCACATCGTTGTTGATTCATTCTGTAAAATGTTGCACAATAATTCAAGCATAGCCATTTCTCAGATCTAAATTTTTGGCGTGTGTGTTTACATACATAGCGTAGGGCAGTTGCAGGACAAACTTGCCTACGTTTGTGTAAAATGTGATTGTAAACAAAACGAGCGAATTCAAGCTAACAATAAGCCGCAGAACCCACATGGCTGCTGCTCGTCGTTATTGGATTGGGAAATATGTTTTCATTTGAACCACAGTTATATTATACTTTTGAAGAAAGGGCTGAAAATTTTCAACACAGAGAGTTCGATAAGAAGAAAATAAAAAAACTGCACTTAATCACGGTGAAAATGCTCTGTTATTTTCGACGAATGTTTTTCTTCTATGTAAAAAATGGCGTACTTTTATTTACTATATTAATAATAAGGAAACAAAATCAAAAGCCCTCCTTATAATTTGGCCTTCTGCACCCTGTTACTTGATACGCCGTTAATCATTCGAGAAATCTCTTTACCCATTTCCTTACAAAAATCACATAAACGAATTAAATATGCCCAAGACCAGCGGGTTTACTCTAAACCACACCGCCGGCGTCTTACAAGCACGTTACTATATGCGTCTGTATCTGGCTGATGATAATCTTTAGTATTCTTTCCGCACGACGTCTACACTTAATTCTACACACGTGTAGATAATACTCTGGCCAATGAAACTACGAGCTCGTTCAATCAGTTACTACGTGATTTCAATCGCTCCAGTGAACGTTCGTACCCCGCGTTATCATGTAATATATAAAAACGTTCACGAGGAGTCTCTGTTGGAGCTGAACTTGACCTGCAGTAATTATTAAATAAATTCGAATCGCCGCAAATCTGGCGCGAGTTCAATGGCATCAGCGAAAAGTGCAGCTGTGAAATTATCCGGGACGAATAAAACCGGTGCATTCAAATTTGAATCAATGATTATGAATAGTGCGTGTTGGGTCATGCAGAGACACAATCGCATCTGCACAACTTCCTCACGTTGGATGAGACGAGGAAAACTATTTAAAGCTGCAAGGTATATATTTGCTAGTTTTAAATAGTGTTCAAGCGCTGCTCTATTCGAAGCGGTCCAAAGAACTTGTTAGATATGTTATTCGATAAATTCGGCGACACAGTTTTCTGCGATAGTATTGAAACCGAGCTGCGTGGTCCGATGTGCTAAGGATACTAATTACAGTTGAAATTCAGCGATACAGCGAGTGGCGATTACTAGCCGACAAAATACATTTTTACGAACCTTCGCTCGTCGTTTGAATAAACATACAACAGCTGATCTCGTTCTGCGGTAAGTCTAACGTGCAACGCATATAATATTATACCAGTGACAGTTTATTAACTACAACGGTTGCGAATAAGGCCATGAAAACGACGTGCACAAATATGCAGTGGCAAATTTCAAATACTTGCAGGTGTGACTTAGTTTGTGGTGTGTTTCCACATTAAAACACTTTTATATTTATTTTAATTGCATTTATTAAAGCAACTAAAGAATTACTGTCAGAAAAGATATTATCGTAAAAGCTCGGTTATATTTTTATGCCATGTTATGCTTATGCTATTAGCCATGCAGGCCACAGATAGGTAGACAAGACGAATAAGACGTACAACGGACCCGTCACGTGACTCAAACAAAGTTGCACGCACATTTACACACATAGCTCAGTTTGCTTATGGGAAAATCCGAAGTCGAAAACCATAGATTTTGAACACACTTCAAGTTTTACGTAATATCTTCAGAATATTGTGAAGTGATGACCCATACAAGATTGAATATTTTTCCGAACATACAAAACATGTGTTCAATGTACGTACAAAATGTTATAGGTATTCGGTATGTGTATCACATGTTATTTCAATATACAAGTGCATGTTTACCTTCGCATACTTCCACATATGTTCGATGAATGTACTTTTCTTCTACCCGACAGGGTTGTAAATACGTAGGCATAAAGTTATATTTCATAAATGTAGCACTTACACATCCGTTTCCGGATTGTCAGACTCAATGCTGACAGTTGAAATTGTACTGAAGATGTATTAACGAATTATTCTCTGTTACTAGTTAATTTCATGTCAATACGTGATAATTGAATACGTGTCATTGTTTGCCATCGAATTGGTACGATAAGTGCTTTGGTTAACGGTGAAGTATTCAACTGAAATAATTGTCACGTACATCGCTTCATTGTCAGCCACATTATAGCGAACGGTTTCAACCCGCACGTCGCGTTTTAGCATAGTAATCAGTGAACTCACAAGTAAAACGACGATTGGGTGAAGTTCTAGATCATACTGTGTGGTGATTGTCAAACTAATATTTTCATTGACAGAAACAATTTGCAGTTAATAAAATTTCAGTTAAAAAATGGAAGTCACATTACTAGCGTTGGCGATATCAACCCTTTACATCGTTGTTACAAGCCTGATAGCATATTGGGCGAGAAGGTACGTCGAATACTACGTGAAAGAACCCCTGGTCAAGTCTTTGTTTCTGGAAGGAATTGCGACGGCTGAACTTTGCGGAGCGTGCTTCGAACTTATTATCGGTAAGGCATTCTTAACTGCTAATGCGGTGAGTCTGGCTGCAGTTTCGGCTGCGTATTGTCTCCAATTACCATCGCCTTCCCGTAAGTCATTTGATACGTGACGTGTATGCACAGTGGAATTCATCTCGACACAGTTGGAAATTTGTCCATCATGTTTAGTCGAGACCTTGTGAATCGCGTGGTGTTGAATGAAACGAATGCGATTGACGCGTCGACGTCGCATCATTCTTGGTTTCAGATTAATTGAACGATCCAAGTCTCAGATTTTAATCGTCCTCGATATTTCACTTCGATTTTTTTGTCCTTCGAAGTCGTAAACAAGTCCTTTCGCGAAGCATGAATCATTGGAGAATATCAGGCCAAGAGGATCAATGTTATACGAGATGAATGAGATTCGCGTAAATTTGTATTCCGGGAAATCTTTCATTTTTCATGAATACGGGTAATTTTTATCACGGCCAACGACAGACGAGGCATGCTAAACAGTTATCATTAGCATTTGGTCTCTCGGAGTTTGCGACAATTTTGCTTATTTTTGACGTGCCCCTCAATATTCAAATGAAGGTGGCGAGTGACGAAGATTACCATGTACGTATTTGTTTGGTGAAGAAATCGAGCCTTCCCGTTCACCCGCTTCCCATCCTGTAATATTATTTTTACACGTGTTCCGTGTTTCCCACACCCTTATAAATACGGAGGTATTTATTATCGAACATACAGTGGCCGACAACTGGGGGGTGTCAGTGTACGCGATTTACCTGTTCCTTCTGACGATCTGGTGGTCGATGAACTGGGGCGACGCATCAGCTTGCCCTTATATTCACATCGAGGAAGTCATCGAGGGAAAGAAAAGTTTGCGAGTTGCTTTCCTCCTGATATGGGCTGAGCTTGTTGGTGGATTGGCCGTATTCAGATACATTCAGCTGCTCTGGGCCCTGGAAATAGTACCGACACACAAGGATAAGGCTTTCGAGGATTGCACAACGGATTTGCAGGTATACGATATTTTAACTCCATTATTGCCAAACTACCGATAAAAGCATTTCCGCACAGTAACACCGATTCCTTTATAGGTACCCGTAATTTATGGGGCGTTTGTTGAGTGCGTTGCAACGTGCATTTACCGCGTAGTTTCCCGCGGCCTGGGAGAACTGAATCCAAGGTTTAGCACCATCATCGATTCCTTCATCGGGACTTCGCTGGTTGTTGCCGGTGAGTTGGTGTTGTCTAACTTGTTGTGCACTTTGCATTCACACATGTTATATTGCCTATACGTTCAAAAGGAAAAACAGAGATAACTTGATAATGGATTAACAAAAAGTTTGCGATACCTACATCCTGCGCATCGCAAATCTCTTGTGAATGAAGTTTCCTAGATTGCTGAATGCTTCGAATCAATTTTTCAGCCTTCAATTACTCTGGAGGCTACTTCAATCCGGCTCTCGCAACCTCGTTGAAATACGGCTGTTTGGGCACATCCTTCATGGAACATGTGATCGTTTACTGGGTCGGAGCATGTGCTGGGTCTGTTGCTTCCATCGCTGTCTACAAGCTGTCAGTAATTCAGAGTATCGTTCAGCAGCAAAAAGAGAAAATGTTGTGATATCTAGAAAATTTTGGAGTAACTTTTAATTTTCACCTATATTCAATGAAATAGAAAATTTTTCGATACATTTTTTTTCTTTAGAATTCGATGAAGCTCGACAGTTAGAATAATTTACAAGGCTCTTATTTGGAAAGTGTGAGACAATTCGGAGAAATTCGCAAGAAAATCTTGTCTCCTCTTGTAAAAAAAAAAAAAAAAAAAAAAAAAAACACAGCGAGAATATTTTAAATATTAATTAGGTGATCTGGCTAAAAACGTCAAAAATCGAAGTTACATAAAATTGTGTACGTACTGTTGCCGACGCTTAGGCGCTTCTAGTAGCCAGCCAATAATTCAAGAGCAAGCGTGATATCTGTTTTACTAGCCTAAGGTAACACGTATCTAGCACAATCTTTTGGGTATAAATAATTTATCGATATTAGTTATGTTAGTTTTGACGATTATAGCTACTACTAAATAATACTCAATTATGAAATATAGATATTAACTGCATATTTGCAAGAACTTTAGGAGTTATCTTTCGAAAGGTATTCTATCTATAGTTTCGCAGCTTCTTATATGTACTGACAATGAGTGACAGTCCATTACGAGTGCCTTGCATCCGAAGTGTATTATGATTTATGATTCAAAAATATGACGGGTATCCGTCTTTCAGACGCGATTGATATGAATAGGTTACAGAACGAACACTTAATAAAACTTACCGACAGTTACTAATAAGTTTTGTATAGGCATTCAACTACTTTCATGGTTGCATCAGTTCAATAAATGCTTTATACCATTATCACGTTATTGTTCCGTCACGATATTGAAAAAAAAAACTTATAATTAATGCTTCATCAATATTTGTAAAAGCCATTCTTAGACGTTTTAATTACAATTGTCCAGCCCCATAGCGATTCACTGTTTTTCTGGCTTTGCAATAGTCTCAGTAAAAGTGTTACGAAGTTTTTATTACTCTCCAGCGGCGTACCTTTACGGTGATTGCCTTCGAGGACTGTCTGCTGGCGACAACCACTTGAGTGCAGACTTCGTGATTTCTCATCGTCTGTAAGTTCAAGAATGTGATTGAGGTCGTATTGTAAAACAAAAATAAAATTCTGTTTGCAGAGATATCCGGTTCTTTTATTATCGAGGAATTCGCTCAAGATCGGTCATCTTCATGCAGTAAGTCAAATGACTAGCTAGATTGCATTGTAATTCGTCAGACCACTGCAGTTACGTACGGTAGTGATCACCGAGCAGTATTCGCTGCAATTGGATCTAAATTTGGACTTGATTAATGACTACGTGACGCCAAGATTTATTTATTACGCCAGAAAACTGAAACAGGATCTCTTAACTTGGTGCTGCAGGCTAATCTTCGGGGAAGTTTACTTACGACAAGTTGATGGAGAACCACAGCTGTACTATAGGGAGCTGAATTATAAACAATTAAGAAACTTTTCAATTTGTATTCTTAAATGAGCTACAATAAGAACGAGCGAAAGTTGACTTTATTTTTCTCTCCCACGAGCTACTCCGCCGACAAAATTGAAACGTGTACTCCTACTTTTGGAAACATCAAATTCTGGCTAAACTTAAATTAATTTGAACACCCTCAATTGAAGTATTTATAATTGAACACGATGGCGTAATTGTTTTCAAGTTTACTGCCAGGTATAGAGCAAGAGGAGGTAAATTTAATTTTGAACTTATATTCTCGTGTTTTTATTACTGGACGAATTTTGTTCGGTAGGTAGCACGTAGTTTTAATATCAAATATCATTTGGCTATTTTTGATGGATTACCACATAAGCAAACATCATATAGAGTAGAATTGAAAAGAGCGATTCCAATTGCCGAGTTTACAGTCGAAGCTACTGACTTAAGGTTTCCCTCCCCGATTTCCTTTTCGAGGTATCTTGGATGATCCACGTGACTTGGCGTTAGTTTGGCCCAGGGTCAGATACAATGCGAAGAAAACGTATCTGGAGCTGTTTTTGCAACTTTAGAAGGTTTATTTGGGCCTTTGAGTAAGGTAGAACTTATCGCGTCTCGCCACACGTTAGCCACCAAGCCCGAAGGGGACGGGGTGGGAGGAAAACCCGCGCGATGCTCTCTAGAATCTAGTTTAATCCGGGGAATTTGATTAGGCTAATGGCATTAGGTGAAAATCCGCGGTACTTCGACAGGTGCAGGCGACAAAGAGAGTTCCCGCCATAATGTCACTCGCGCATTTGTGTCCCGAAATTATTTAGTTTCGGAATTAGTTCAGATTCGAAATACGCTTTAAGCGTATTCTCCTGTAAATCCTTGATTTCGTTTGCTTTCGGTAGATCAAAAGATACAGGCTTCAATCTCACGAGTTATAAACAATGACGAAAAAGTTTGAGTTCAATTGGCAAATCGAAGTTCCCGAGCTACTCAGAAACGGGTCTACATTCGACAGATGGTTCGAAGACAAGGAAAACACTGAATACGAGCCCGATTGTTTGTTCAAAGTTGACGAATACGGCTTCTTCATTTACTGGAAAAGTGATGGGAAGGTATGAGATTACAAGTTCAAAAATCATCCGAGTCTAATTATCTACGTCACTTCCGGCCCGTTATCGCCGTGCAACCTCGTACAACAGTACACTTGTCAATTACATAACAAAAAAAAAAAAAAAAAAGAAAAGAAAAACTTTACTGTTCCTCACATCTCTTCCCGAGATCAAGTAGCATCTACGTATTTGCACTCCCATCGTTCAACGGAACTGCCTTCCTCGTAGTTTCCTTTGTGGCAAGCGTTGAGGTAATTTATTATATGCGTCACCGATGACATACCTCATTAAGTGCTCTATGAAAAGACGAGGGCATTTGTCAAAGCCATGGAATCTGAGACCTAAGTTGGAATTGGGATGATGTAGAAGGCAAACAGAATTCGTAGATTCCATGAACCGACTGACGTTGGGATATTTTCAGGACGGTGACGTTATTGAGCTGGCCCAAGTGAGTGACATAAGGTACGGAGGGACGCCCAAGGTAAGCTGATCGACGTTCTGGATGCCGGATGGCCTCGGGAGGATTCTTCCGAATGTTTTCTTTCTCCTATGGGTCTAGAAATATTTGGTGTAGATCACCTTTGAAAGATTGCGCAATTTTTTTCAAGGATCCAAAACTGTGCAACAAACTAGGAAAACATGGTACCACGGAACAACTCGACGAGAAGAGCTTAACGATATGTTCCGGAACGGATTACACGAATATTCACTACCAGCACGTCGTTTGTCCAGACGCACAAACGGCCAAGGTATTTCCAAAGCGTTTTAGAATACACGTCTTGCCTCCTCCCATCCAACTCGTGTCTCGTCAATCTCGAGATCTTGAAGATCGGCGATACAAGATCCACGTTACGTGAGGGTAGAAGCCAATGGGGTCAAACCGAAAATATTTCTGTACTCACCTCCGTGTGTAAAGGCGTTCGAGGAGTGAATTGAAGAATAAAAAATTTGTTGTTTCTACCTTTATCGTTACAGGACTGGCAAAGTGGGCTGCGGTTAATCACGCATAATACGAAGGCCAGCAACGTCTGTCCAAGAACGCAGCTGATGAAGCAGTAAGTGGTAATCACGTTGTTTTAATTCCGCGAGAAAAACACCACGTATCGTCAACGCCTTCAAGGATAAAAGCCCGGCTAATTATCATTCCAGTTGGAAAAGAATGAGTTTCTCTGTTGATCCGAAGGGAAAGGTGCCCGTTAAAGTTATTTCGAAAACCTTCGCCTCGGGGAAAACTGAAAAACTGGTTTACCAAGCTTTGGCTGATCTGGAATTACCGAGTGGGAAGGTAGTCGTCTTATTGTTACTCTTCTTAGTTCGCACGATACTATCAATATACTTACACTTAACGGAACTTGTTACAGAGCGATAAGATCGAGCCGGAAGCTTTCACGTTTGATAAATTCTACGCCCTGTACCACAAAATTTGCCCGCGAAATGACATTGAGGAACTCTTTCAGTCGATGTGAGTATCGAATGGTATTTGCAATCAGGTCAAGTTATTACGAAGTGTGTAAGGATCTGGTAACATAATTGTCATCAGCACCAAGGGAAAAGCGGAAACCATCAATCTAGAACAGTTAATCAACTTTATGAACGAGAAGCAGAGGGACCCGAGACTCAATGAAATTCTCTATCCACTGTACGACGATAAGCGATGCATAGAGATAATCAACGACTATGAGCAAGACGAGAAAGCAAAATCGGAGAGTAGGTTATCCCTTGTATTAATAGCGGAACTTTGCAGAGAAATCGCGAGAGCTTTCAAGTGTACATGCAATGGTACCTTTACTCTTCAGAAAAGTTGACTAAAGATGGCTTCATCCGCTATCTCATGTCCGACGAGAACTCACCGGTGTTTCTGGACAAGCTAGAAGAATGGATGGACATGGATCAGCCCCTCTCTCATTACTACATTAATTCAAGCCACAACACTTACCTGAGCGGACGTCAAATCGGTGGAAAAAGCACTGTAGAGATGTACCGTCAAGTGCTTTTGGCTGGCTGCAGGTAAATTACGATGCAGCCGCTTTTGAACCAGCCTGTATCAGCACGGGTGGTGAAGATTTTGAGTTTTGCTCTGCGTGTAGATGTGTCGAGCTGGACTGCTGGGACGGCAAGGGTGAGGACGAGGAGCCCATCATAACTCACGGAAAGGCTATGTGCACAGACATCCTCTTTAAGGACGTGATTTATGCTCTGAGAGACACGGCTTTTGTGACTTCTGATTATCCCATAATACTCAGTTTCGAAAACCACTGCTGTCTGAAGCAGCAGTACAAATTGGCCAAATACTGCGACGAAATACTTGGGGACTTGTTGCTGAAGGAACCGCTGAAGGATTATCCTGTAAGATATACTGGTTTTACGAGTGAAGTGGTTTGGTAATGAGGTAGTATTTTTTACGAATACCTGGGTATATTGCTTGGAGAAAATTGCCACAACTTTGCTTCTTGATATTGCTCTTTGGTCTTCTATTTATGAAGCGGTAAACCAATATTAGGTATCTACTCATTAATTTGTCGAGGTATAAGGTTTTCCTGTGAAAAAGAGGTCAAATACATATTGCAATTTAAATCTACTTCAGCTGGAACCCGGTTCTCTGCTTCCACCCCCGAGCGCTTTAAAGCGCAAGATTCTCATAAAAAATAAGCGCTTAAAACCAGAAGTGGAAAAAGTCGAGCTTGAACTATTCCGATCCGGACAATTCGAGGCTAAGGACGAAGTCGTGGAGGACGCTAGTGCTCCAGCCGTAGCTGAGCCGCCGAAGGTACATAAGTAATTGGAGCAAAATGTTAATCTTCATGCCTTTTTTTAATCATAGAGCAGAATATTTTCATTGCAAAAAGCAGATACTAATTTATAGTTCGATCCTGGTTTAATGTTGTTAGTAGACCTGCACTCGTGTATGGAGTGTTGAAACGTGAAGCTACTACGAAGACACCTAGTTTACCGTATGAAATACCAGAAATAGTTTCTTTTCAAAAGATTGCGCATTTTATTTTAGATGTATCGCAGGGTTAGTGGAATAAATTTTCTTTGAATATTGTTTTGCTATCTTCTTTAAGCTGCCAGCGTCGTTATACTCTAGGCATCCTTTCGGCCCCTTCAACAAGCCGACGATCACTTTGCTTACTCAACAGTTGGCTTAACCTGATAAACGATTCCACTTCACTAATCCCATGTCGTTTTTACAGTGACGTGTGTTTTCCTTTTTCCACGAGAACGTTGGCAGTTGTTTTCACAAGCGGTATCCGCTTCGGGAAGTTGAAAATAAATCGCTTTGGTACTATACCGTCATGGGTACACACGAACCACTACGAGAATTCACGGTAGATGTGTGCAAAAAATCTCCTCGTCCAGGTGCCTGGGAGTCGTTAGAATAACTTCACTTTGCCGTGTTAAGGATCATTCACTTTTTATTACAAGCAATTTTATTATACCAAACTGACACTGCCATTGATCTTGCCTCCGGGGTAATAACGTTTGATATTCTGATATTGTCCTGTTCCAGGAGGAAGTTCCCGCGGATCCGGCAGCCGCGGGTCCCCCGGGAGAGGGAGGCGCTGAAGGAGAAGCTCCCCCAATTCAATACAGCGGAAGTACAATGGCCTGCCATCCCTGGCTTTCTTCGATGATCAACTACGCTCAACCCATCAAATTTCAGAGCTTTGAAACGGCAGAGAGTGAGTCAGACGGACAGTTTCTCAGAATAGAATTGGCGTCTTTGTTCGTGATATTGATTGACAGTAATTATGTCTTCACGAATTTCCTTAAATAGTTGAAGCTGATAATTAATTTCAGAGAAAAATATCCACCACAACATGTCCTCATTTTCCGAGACCGCCGCCCTTAATTACCTTAAGACTTCGTCCGTGGAGTTTGTTAATTACAACAAAAGGCAGATGAGTCGCATTTATCCAAAGGGAACGAGAGCGGACTCGTCCAATTACATGCCGCAGGTATAACTTTGGCCTGATATTTTGCTTTCTAAAGGTCTACTTTGTTCTGCTGTTTGTTTGATCTCAATTGACACGGGCAGTCGGAGAAGATGTAGAAAGTTGTTTGTTACAGGTCTTTTGGAATGCTGGATGTCAAATGGTAGCTTTGAATTTTCAAACACCCGACTTACCGATGCAGTTGAACCAGGGGAAGTTCGAGTACAACGGAACTACGGGATACCTTTTGAAGCCGGACTTCATGCGGAGACCAGACAGGAGTTTTGATCCATTTGCTGAGGGTGTGGACGGCGTTATCACCGCTCAGTGCGCCGTGCAAGTGTGTATCCAACGAAGCACGTGTTCGAAACATAAGATCCTTGGTTCCGTCCTTATCTCACTGCAATCATAGCAAAAGTGGTCTTTAAATGTCGGAAGGTTCTTCATCCGCAACACTTTAACCCACAACGACTCTAAAACACTTCGATCTCCATCAACAGGTGATTGCCGGACAGTTCTTATCTGACAAAAAGGTGGGCACTTACGTAGAGGTGGATATGTACGGTTTGCCAGCCGATACTATCAGGAAGGAATTCAGGACCAGGATGGTACCTGCGAATGGATTGAATCCCGTGTACAACGAAGAGCCGTTCCTCTTTCGGAAAGTTGTTCTTCCCGACTTAGCGGTGCTGAGAATTGGTAGGTTACTAAGCTCCCATCGATCGCTGGGAACATTAGTGAGCAGAATTAGATGACTTCCAGATTTTTGATCGATGGCCTACTCTCGCATGTAAATTATTTGTCAACTTGCAGGGGTATACGAGGAAAGTGGAAAGTTACTCGGGCAGAGGATCCTACCACTTGATGGTCTTCAAGCTGGTTACAGACATATTTCACTGAAGACTGAAGCCAACTTCCCAATGGCGTTACCCATGCTTTTCATTAACATCGAGCTCAAAATTTATGTACCAGATGGGTTTGAGGGTGAGTTCCGGTTCTACTCATTAATTTAAACGCTGTTCGCTGCTATTGGATCGCATAACTTAACAAGTTATGCGCACTAATCGAGTCCTTTCGGTGTTTAGATTTCATGGCAGCTTTGTCGGACCCTGGAGCCTTCAACAAAGGTGCGGAGAAACGGGATGAAGCGATGAAGGGATTGGGCATCGAGCAGTCAGACTCAAAAGCGGAGGCAGAAAAAAAGAAGAAAGAGGAAGAGGCAAAAAAGGGTTTGTTCCGTTTTCTTTTCTCCTTTATAATGTTGGTAACTTCCCAATGTTCGCCTCTGGTTATTCAACTTCATCTCTGGCCAGAAGTTTACTCAGTGTGTTTTAGCGGGGGTGCATACTTGGTTTTTATATTTAAACTACGAGGTCAAGATTACTTCTACAGCATACTTGGTTTGAAATAACTGAAAAGTAAACCCAAATGTTCTTAATCTGCACTGATTTGTCCCTTTCTTTACGGAGTGCGGATGGGTGATTCCGAGAAAATTCAAATAAACATTATTCGCAGTTGAGTTCAAGCTCGATCCAATAACTATGGAATCGTTGAAGCACGAGAAAGGATTCTCAAAGACTGGAAAGAAGCAGCAAAAGGAGTTGGATACGATGCGGAAAAAGCACTTGAAGGAGAGACAGACAATGCAGAAAAATCATTGCAGTGCTATTGAGAAGCTGGTTAAAGGCAAGGAGTGAGTAATTAATGTAGGACAATGACTGCATTTTATTCTAATCACTATTCCAACATATTAGGTCCTTAGACGAAAACTTCGCGACGGAATTATTCATATAGTAGTTAAATTGCAGCAAGGCGGCTCTGACTCAAGATGCTAACGTGAAGAAAGTTGTCAACGAACAGACTGCCCAATGGTCAGCGATGGTAGAAAGACAAAGAAAGGAGGAATGGGAACTTCTCAAGACTCATGCCCAGAATTCACGCGAAGAATTGAAGAAGCTGATCGAAGTTGTACAAGTAACGCAGAACAAACAGCTTCAAGTCAAACAAGACAAGTGAGTATCCGTTATACTTGATGATTTTCTCTGCAGGCGGGTATTATTCACTTTTATTCAAATGCAGAGACATCAAAGAGATGAATGCGAATCAGGCAAAGACCTCGGTCGAAACAATGAAGGAAGTGATGAACGACAAAGCGCTGAAGACTAAAGGAGACAAGGACAGAAGACTGAGAGAAAAGAAGCAAAACAATACGAAAAAGTTTATGGAGGAAAGGAAAACGGTGCAGATTAAGCAAGGGCGAGAGAAAGAAAAGTTGAAAGTTACCCACGAGAAACAAGTCACTGAATTGGACAAAGACATTGATTTGGTAAGTAGCATCTCAACTCAAGAGCGCTGAAACACTTCTTAAATCTCGTTATTACAACAAAATCAGGCTTATTGTCACTCTGTTCTCCAATTCGTTTTCCCCCTTCACATTTTTTATTTGGACTGATGTTTTATTATTATATTGCAGACCGTCGAGTTGTACAAGAACGAACAAATCGAGTTTGACGTGTCATCTAAGACAGAATTTTACGTGTAGGTAAACTATAACAACAAAATATTGTGTTGAACGTAGATTTCAGATATCGACAGAAATTAAGGTATTGATGAAAAATCAATATCACACTCTTTAGTGTTAATTATTCAAATTAAAAATTGCAGTAGAATAATATCGTAAAATTGTACATAAGGAAAATAAAGAAGCTTGAACATCAATACGAAGATTCAATCCTTCCTCACAGAGCACTTTTCCATTGTGATAACAATTACGAATCCCGGAATTATTCAAGTGCGAAAAGTATTCTTTTTTCCGCACGCGAACCAAACAAAACCACTGTAATCTAAATTTCTTTACAAGTCTAGTCAGGAAATTTGAAAAAAGGCATTTCTTCTTTGATTGCTGACATGTAACAGCCACTGAGGCAAGTGTCATCGAGTGTATGAAATTGAAACGGATTACTTCTGAAAAACAAACTGCAGATTTCAGAGTGTCAGACTGCGACGGGCGAGTAATACAATCACGTCAGAATCGCGGGTGCCTTTAAATTTCACAGAATATGGTTGCCAGGTGACGTCTCTCAAACGGAGAGGATTCTACTTCAGACAAGGGGGTGAAAATTCGCACTATTTGCGTCAATCTTATACGTAACTTCGGAGCGTTAAACTGCACCAAACTTTGACCCATATTCCTTCTGTAATTCACGCGTAATCGTTGGAAATATAATTTTATATACCAGTTGAATTATCATTGTTACGTAGATGTTGTCTAATGACAATTAGCGATCCCTAAAAAGTTCTCGAGTACAAAAAAAAAAAAAAAAAAAAAAAAAAAAACTGTAGTACCAAACGCTGATGTAATAAGCCTGTATATTGATTGTCCTGCTATTTACTGGAAATTCTCCTCATGTACACGAATTTTACCAGGTTGTGTAAATCCACGGGTTCATTAGTGATTCTAAGCCAGCTATGTCTGCGGTAGACTTTATGAAACTGAAGCGTAGCACAGCAGAACAGCTAAATTTGAGTGATAGGTGTATGATATCGTACATGGAAGGGACGCACGCAATATCGGTGTTCACCCATGACCCATCGCATGCAAACGTGAGATAAAGACGCGTCTTTCTCGAATCCTCAGTTTTTTATTGTCCCTTTGATCGTTGTTTGGAATTGAGACTAATTCCGTTATCGAAAAACACAGAAAAACACGAGCACATCTTCATTGAATTATCATAATGACTTCGCTGTAGAGAAATGATGGTCGGATGTCTGTACGACAAAAATATAAAAATATTTCTTAAATTTTTTATAAAAGGACCTCGAGAACCAAAGCTCATGGTTCGCAAACTGAAAGTTCGTCGCGAATGTCAGGTTATTTCAACATAATTTCAAGGGGTTTGCTTACCCCGGGGAGAAACGGAAACGGGGGAAACGGGAGATATTTGTTCCGTCAGATTGTACATTAATTCAGCCAGTAAAAACAGTAACTCGGTAGCTCGGAGCAGGTCGGATACACATGCGCATTTACGTGATAACAATAACAGTAAGGGTTGCGCCTTGAGTCTTTCCGGAGGAAGAAAATACGTAGCAATTTCATACGCCGGGCTAACAATAAGTGACAACGGAATGAAATAAGATTGGATGGGTGGAGGCGTGAGATGGGTCCAAGATTGATCAAAGAAGTTCCCAGGTGAAAGTATGCTCGACGCGTATTTTATTGTCCGATTCTCTACTACCCGTTGATTCTGGCACGCCATTTCCGTTTGATCGGCAAAGCCTGTTGGAGTCGAAGAATGAATGGAGTCGAATGGAGACCGTCTCTGGGGATGGTTGAATGAAAGTGGAATGAGACTCTGTGAAAATACTCCGTTTAATGCCGGGTTTTTCCGACAAAGCCCTTATTTAATTCGCGTTACGAGTACATTGTTCGAGACGATCAACTTGGAAGGTCGTGTTTCGAATATGCTGTAAAATTATTAATGAAAAACACCAGGGCGACAAACGAATGCCCGTTTTTTTTGCAATTTTCTCAACCAATCACATCTGATATGTAATTGAATTTACTGTTTTAGGAGTTCCCATTTTATACAATTCGAAAATGCAGAAGAATCCTATATTATATACGTGAATTTTTAGAAAATTTTCGAACCCTGGTTGAAGATGGAGATTTTATGACAGCAGAGGTAACAGATGAGAGGATGTTGGCTCCGTCAAATACGGCAAATCGTAATTTACAATTTTTTCTTTTTTTACATGATGAAACCACTTCAAACTTTGGGAAATGATAGGTCTTATGATCGTGCTTGTCGGTTGTTTAAGAAAAGTTGGGAAAATTGACGGAAACATTGAGGTATTCGTAGCTAGTTTGTTACTAGATTTAAGGTTACGGCACGCTACTGCAGATGAATCCGTCAGGCATTTTTTGTATTTGATCGTCAATTTTCCAAACTTTTCTCAGCCAAGCTTATAATTTACCGAAGTTTGAACAGATTTCATTACACTAAAAAAGTAAGAATCTGAAATGCGATTTGCTATATTTGACGGAGGTCCGACACACCCTTAAAAATCGTACGAATTAAAATAATTTATTAATTTTTTGTACCTGCATATTTAAATAACATAAAATTTGGAGTCTCGCAATTTGTAGCTTTCAAACTATGGCTCTGAGAGATAACTGTACATAGATTTTTTGTCCCTTTTAAAAGAAAAGGAAAAGAAATGGAAAAATTCAGTAATAAGCCACAAATTGTCAAAATTCAAATTTCCTGATATGCAGATATCTTCGTGGTGATAATACACTTTCTGATAGTGATCTCACGATATGAAACAAATTTTTTTAGTACTATCGGAAGGTGCATTATGACATAGGTATATTGTTTATTCGAGATTAATCATTATTAAATCTAACCTTTGCTGTTATAAGGCTTCCATCTTCTGCCGGGGCTGAATGTTTTTTGTTATATTTCACTGACTAGATTAATTGGATTTTAGAAAATAATCGTTTTTGAAATAGCAAACTTTATCACATCCCGGATGGAATTATATCTGAAAAAAATGCAAAAAAATTAGGGGTTTGATTTTAGGCAAAAGCTATTACATAAACAGTTCTTGAGCAGATCTGCAATATGATTTTCCGATATCGATCGACACCTCGATGGTGTGAAATTATTATCAAACTTTTTCAGAAGTCCACGCTTCCCAACCTTTTAGAGTCCTTACACTTTTTGACGTGTCCACCAAATACTTAATTAAAATAACGATCGAAAAAGTAATCACCTGTCGCGGCGAGCGGCTGTTGAATCAAAGCGCGTTATCGACGATGGACGAACAATAAATTGTTCTTTGTATAAGTGTATACCGTATGTACCTATACACGTCATATTGTTCAATTTAATGTTGTAATTTGCGGACTCGATTCTGCATAATCCCATGGATGAAGCAGACTTCTCTTCTATTTTCCTGAATTTATATGAGAAAACATTTTTTACTCGTTATTTATTTCAATTTTAGCTCGGTACAAGCGAGGCCTGGGAAAATATGTAAAACCTGTGTCTGACACGTGCTTTGAGGGTATTCTTATTTTTTTTACAACTTGTTCTCTTCTGTACGGTTGTATAATTTTCTCCTCGTTTTTCTCACCACGAAAAAGTTCCATCCGACGAAGATGAGATTGAAGCGGTGGTTGAGCTGTTTACAGAAAGGTCTGCCAGATTGAGAGTGAGAAATGACATTCCCCGAAATAATCATGGTTCCAAAATTCATTTTATCGCTGTTACGCACTTTATACACACCAATCGGACAACATTACTAACAAAATAAGCAACGAACTCACAATGCAGACGCAGAAGCTTAGGCACACACGTTTTCATTAAATAACCGAAACGTATTCTTCGCGTTCGGACCGTTAAACTACTTTTCCTAAACGACACTAAATTCCCCTATTCTCTGGTGTGAAATTATGGCGCAGGTAAAAGCTCGTAAGAAACCGTTAACGTTGCTCTGGCGGATGTAGACGTGTCTCCGAATAGAAGTCTATAATTTACAGTGTTGCGTCTGCAAACAACTTCAATATTCATATTTTATCGTTCCAACAAAATTTTATTCGGCTGCTTTCGTTTTTTGTTAAATTAAGCTTGACTAGGTAAACGGGATGAAATGTGTACGCCACAAAAATGCTGTTTCTAACTTGTATAAACATCCCTTTTTAAATACTCTTGGAGTTGAGTATATAGTTTGCCACCGGATGGCGCCTTTATTGTTTTTTTTTACTCAGCACGGGGCAATTAACGTGGAATGGATCCGGTGGTGTGTATATAGACAAATCTCGCAGTTCTTTGCGCAGGGGATTTATCTTGATCCCCATCGATTCGCAACCTTTCCCTGCCGTGTTGCAAGCCAACAAAGAAGCTAGATTGTCACCGGAACTAAGCTACGGATTGAAACTAATCAGTAATGCCCACCGGATGATGTGTCATGTATAGTTAATAGGGTTCTGGGCTCAATTCCGGACAATTCGTAGCTGTACAGCATCTTCTATTCGTAAGAACCAAACAGGGTTGGAAGATGCGTTTATATAAACCTGTTCAAGGACACCCAGTGAACAATCGTAAATTCCAATGACCAGGAGGCTTGGATTTCGCACGATGGCGATAAATGTGATGCACTAAATTCAGGAACGATTGTTAATTATTGAATATTTTGGATAATCGCAGAGCTTTTTAATTCGGCACTTTATTGAGACGGATTTTCTACTTCGTTTCTCGGAGGAACGTGATAAATCAATTGGAGAAGGTTTACTTGTCAAAAATTGATACTATTCATTGATTTTATTAGGTCGTAAATAATCTCATAAATACTCAATCAACGACTATTTCGTAATGAAATCAATCAGAAGTATCAGTTTTTTATTGGACAGAGGCTGAAAAGTTTTTTCTCAACAAGATTAGTATACTTAACATGTGATTACTGGCTCCGAATACATGATGACTGAGAGAAAATCAGTTTGGAAATACATGTATGCATAAAGTGTGCAGATATTGCCAAGATATTAAAGCTGAAGGTTTTAACTTGAATTTTAAATTCCCTGTCGGCGTGCGAACACTTGCGATTTTCCAATAAATATCACGCTGCATTGCCATCGCCTTACAACAGGGCTGTGGTATGAAAAATGGAAAGTTCTTCTATCCACGGTGTGGCAGTGAAATTAAATATACAATCGAGTCAATAAATCTCTGTTCATACTGCAAGATTTTTCAGAGATTTTGCTATACGTGTACTTCCACTCTGTTCGAGGATTATAAACGTCGACCCGGAAAATAAAATCTGCATTGTGTTTGCCTCCGTGATTAAGAGGCAAGTGAAATAAAAAAATTTTTCTTTATGTACTTGTATGATTTCACTCAGCCCCAAAGTTGAACTCACGCCTCGAGTGTTATGGTGATGCATGATAAGCTGTGATTTATTAATTTATTTATTTTACATAAGGCTCTTTTGCTTCCAAGTACCCGTGAGACGGGCACTTCGTTAATTTGAACTTCTCGAAAAAATACCCGAGGTTAAAAGCCTGACTGTTATTGCACTGTACTAGGAATACTTTGATGCGACCGTTAAGAGGAAACATTTTATACTCGATATATTTTTTCAAAGCATACGGTTAGCCTCAGAGATTGGTTTCGCGTTGTCTCAAGTAGGTCACTCGCGAATCTTATGCTTGTAAATCTATTCAAGGATTCCGGACTTCAGGATTCAGATTTTTCGAATAAGCAGGAAAGAAAGGAAGGAAATAACAAAATAAGACATCCGAAATGTGTAAAAAAGTATCTGTATAGCTACCTATACGTATAACGATGCGATTCTGGGCGAAGGGGAAAATTTCCGATTTTACCAAAGCGAGAAACACGAGATATGCAGGAACAGTGACTTGCCGAAATCCACTTTGACCCTTTCTTTATTCTGGGCACAGCTCCCCCATTCATTGAACGAAAACTAGTAAATCTGATTTGTCATTGTCACCTGGTATCAGGTATTGAATTTTCTCTGTTTCCCTGCATTCTTACGAGGTTATTTAAATATCTTTCGATCACTGGGTAGTGAGGCAAGCTATTGAAAGAGACACAGTTGAATTTTTATCAAATTATTACGTTCTTAAATTACGATGATTCCCCTAAATACGTACAAAAGAGACAAGAATTACGAACAGGAGCTTAATTCGATACATCGATCTTTCGTTTGAAACCGTTTTAAAACGATCGTTTTAGTATGGACTCGTTTAATATCACTCCATGACGGCTTATTTTGTTTGGTGATCTGTTTCCCACAAATTTAGCGAAATCATTTTTTTTTCTTTCTCTCAAGAGTCGATTAAATGTTGCTATTTGTTCATCAAAGTCAATATTAGTCCGAGCTTGAAAAGTTGAATGTTTAACGATTCCAACCGTGATTATACTCGTTGTAAAGTGGAAACGAATGAGGATGAAACGACGAAAAAAACAAATGATAAAAAATCATTACTTTAATCTTTGTTTTTGCATTTAATGTTTAAATTGCATAAACACTCTAGGTATGACCATCTAGTAATGAAATTACCAAGTAAGTACTAATTTGTACGTTACAGGTATTTGATTCTCATTTCGGCCGCACACAAAAGCCTGTATTTATAATTATCAGCATCGACTGTGTACGATACATTCCCTGAATTTCGGTATATTATATCTACGTGGCCCGGTTAAACGATCAATAAACCTCAGAGGCGACCGCCTTCGATATTATTCACGTGCCAAGAAACTAATATAATAGACATCTCTACCTACGTCTTATATAATAATGCGAACTACCCACCCACGTGTACCTGAAAGTCTGTTCTACCGTCTGTCTGCAATAGTTGATTAGAGTAAGGTGTCTTAACTACAACACTCCGTTTTGAACAGGGAATAGGCAGAGCATCAATGACACGACCTCATGTGATATTTATCGAAGCGAAATTGATAACCAGACTATTCGTTTACCGCAGTCTCTTTGAAATTAGTCGTAGTTGAGCAACGATTGTTTACTTAAATGAACGAAGTGCAAAGCGTGCTGGTTCCGTTTGTTGGTTTTATCTTTCTTTCCTAGAGATAGATCAGATGTTGATTACGCGAGTTCTTCGGAAAAACAAATTAGCAGTCGTTTAAGTTACCGTATCAATTTAACCGGGTTTTGTTACTCGGTGTTTCGCTCCACAAGTATCACTTTTAAATTAATACCAAGCTGGCTACGTCGAAAATTGATCTTTGCTCTTGAACGTTTGATCACCGACTGGCAATTGAGTCTTGTCAAGCGCTAATCCGACATGTTTCCGGCCCAAATACGAGTATACACATCAGAAATTCTTCATACCATGTGAAACGAATTGGCATATATATGATATATTTATCGTTACTGAACGCGTATTCAGCTTGTATTGGATTATTATCGCCTGCTGAATAGCTGTGTAATATATATTGATATAGGATTAGGAAATGACTTTTTGACGAAAAACTTATGCTGTCAAAGATGCACACAAATAACACGTGTTTCATCTTCAGAGAATATGATTTGTTATTCCTTTTATTGTTGTATATATCGCATGTGTTTAATGCGTAGCAAAAAAGTTGGATTTGCAGGTTCTTTCCTTAGGGTGAACCTTTCGAAATTTAAAAACAAAATGTTACTGCGGGGATTTTAACGACGCTTTTTCGCTGGTCAACATATACCGGTTGCCTAATTATTTGCTTTGGCACATTTACAAAGACTGTTAATTTCTGTTTATATATATACTTTGTAAATATACAATTTTATGTATTTATTTATAATACCTATGAGCTATATATTTTTGGCTACAGCAATGTACTTCAGGCATCGATCATATATCGAATCCAAAAGTTTTCTAAAAATTCTTTGTTATTACTCCCGTACTGCTACACTAGAGATTTTACATTTGGAAATATATTTGCGCATAATTATGTTAGAGGAAAACTGCGTGGTTGCTTGTTCAAATTTAAACTAACATGGTGATAATATCTTTGAATCTAATGTAAACTTGTGCATCTATAACAAACTTTTCGCACTTCGCTAAAGTCACTGTAATCACCATTTGGCATTTCGATGAATTCATCTCGTATTTTTTTTCTTATATCAATTGCAAATTAACAAATTGAGGAGGAATTTTTTCTTAGCTTAATAATTTTGTACATATAAATTTCGAAGAAGGAGTGGCAGCACCGCGATCTATCATATCACCGTTGTGAGTTATCTGCGTGTCGCAAGATAATGGATGCGTTTATTCACTTCACAATGTCAGGATGACTTTTATCTGTTACGCCGAAGGGAAGAGAAAAGTGCACCGGCGCGAGTGGTTGTTTGACTAGCATATAAGATTTTTTTTTCACTTTTTAACTGCACGGCGTTTATCTCGTGACGTATCTATAAATTTTCCGCACCACCGTCTGCTGTTACTAGAACTTAATGTAACATATTGAATACATTATCCGACAAGCGAAAAAAGCGAAGACGATACTTTCAAGAGAATTTGGCGGATCGCAATTAATCACAGCAGCGTAAGATGTTCCAAGCGTTCCAACAACTGCAGAAAGTAGTTCATCGACCGCGGGAAACTCGGCCTGCAAATTGCACTTGCCGAATTCCAGACTCGTAAAAATTCTTGGACTCGGAAAGATACAAGCAGCAATGAAGCGAGTGAAAAGCTTTTAAGTTGTAAGAATAGCTGGCAAGAAATTGCTCTGCGGTCTACTGGCTTACACTCGGTAAACAGTAATTCCGGGTCTTATTCTACCTTTTATTAGGATGCCGAACAATTTCACCGGAAGGATCTAAACTCACCCTGTTCCACCGGCTTTCTTGACAGAGCTACGAACTATGCCATATATGGTTTATGCTCGGCTTACGCGCTGTTTTGTGGCCAAAACGCGATTTTGAAAGCCTTTGTTAGACATGAGCATTTCGACGTCACTGCAGCTGCAACCATCATCGAGAATGACTGGGGAAAATTAATGATTTCTCAGGGATGATGGTAAAAAATTGGCACGATTATTATTGATCGTGCATTACAGAATTTGAAATCACGTTGGTTATGGGAACATGAATCACCACGCTTTTAATACCAGATGCTTAAATAAATTAACGCTGATTGTAGGCCTGGTTGAATCAGGATCTAATTAGTTTTTTTATCGATAGAAAAAGGATTTACGCAATCGACTGAGTACCAATTTTTGAGAAATCCTTCACCTTCGCATTGATTTGAATTTTAGAATCGTGCCAGGTGCCTTTGTTCGGCTTATCATCGGTCATAGACGAGCCCGAATGGGACGTCCTCGCGATATTTAAGGGAACAATAAAGACGGGCTCGTTCGGTGAGTTCCGAAGACGAAGCTAGAATAGCTATAGTGAATTTGAGAAGGAGTGTAAACACGGTTCAGCGCATAGTTTATCACTGTTGGCCTCTGATATTGTAATACGTAACACGTGGCGCTGCCTCCGCTGCTTCCGTCGAGTTTTACAACTAAAACGTATCCAGCGGAATGCTATTCACATGTTATTTCCAGCTGCACGTGTCGCGAATATATTAAACCCAGGTTACCCAGCCTGCGATATCCCCAGGGCTGCAGTGCAAACGCTAATCAAAATCGGAGGTAGGAAATGGGGTTCAACCTCGATATATTTAAATCGAATATCTTCATCAATGCTCGACTTCTCGTTCTGCCTAGTTTTCCAACGACAAATTTATTGTCAAATTAAATTTTCTCCGCGTTTCTCATAATCTTTTCTGACTTTAACATTAATTTCTTCATATACATTCGAAACATGAAAACTTGTGCATAATTTTGTATCTTTAGAAATACTTTTTCCTCAAAAAATATCTAATTGCACCACTTGAAAGCCACTTATTAATTTTTTCACTGACATTGTGTGTAATTCTTCACTGATAATTGAAAATAAAGTCAGCTTTTCACATGTTTTTTCCATACGTTTACGAGTTTTGCTGGCCCAGAATAAAAAAAAAAAGATAATAAAAAAAATAATACTACGAGAAAGGCTGTACGTCAAAGATACTTTACCAGCTTATAAGCCCAAACGTCGACGGATGGTTCGAATAAAAGAGAACTACGATAAATGAAATTCAAGTTGGTGGCCAGGTGGAAGCCTGCCACAGTTACAAAAAAACAAAAAAAAAAATGAAATACAGAAATAATATGGAACCCCAAACAGGTTGGAAGGGGTACGAAAAGGACAGAGATAAAGCAATCGCTCTTTTGCTCACAAGAAAATTTTACACAACAAAATCACGATGAAATAAAAAAGAGTTCACGATAATAAGACAAAGATCTTACGATAAAACTCATAGATAAAATATAAAAAAAATGAGCAAGGAGCCGAACGACGAGTATGGCAAAGATACCAAGTCGATAAAATACGGAAAATCGTGTCAGGTGAAAAATTTGCTCACCTACAACAGTTACATCGATAGCAGATCGAGAAGTGGAACATTTCTTTCCGTTTTCCCCGTTCAGGAGTCACGAGGGAGATTCCAGATGTTCGATAGGTGGCCTGACATAGCCTTGCGGTGCTCAGTGATTTCATCGCTGCTCGGTGGATTTTGGTAAAGTGACGAAAATCTGGGAGAGCGAGAGCGATGATAGTCGCTGACCGACAGATGGAGCTGTTCACGGTGTCTGGTGAAACTATTTCGTCCAGATTAATAACTGGTAATAAATCAGTGAGATTAATGTTATACGGACCAAGTAATCGTTAGTTTTCGTGTTTTGCAATTAAGCTCAGCTAGGAGTTGGTTTAAGAACAGTTTCAATTGGTCAGGCTACTTCCTCTGAGACGTTGGAGCGCTTGCCAGGAATTGACTCGATGAGAAGTGTCGTGAAGATCTGATTTTCACGCCGACTCCCATGAATTTCACAAAGAAAATACACGATTGTGAAATCTATCATAATTATAATTGAAATAACAACAAGGTCGTGAACTCTTGAACTCTCGGTGCTACCCGCGAGATTTTGTCTCAGTAAGATGGAATGAAGACGAAGGTATGTGGTGAGGCACCAATGTACCAAGTCACAATATATTTAACAATATATATACGAGTTCCTCCGAACGATGATAAAGTATTTGCATTTGATCGCGAGCTTTTCGTGTCCATTTCAATCCTCAAGAATTTACCTCCGTCATGATTGAATTTTATCCATTCAATTATTAAACACAGCTGGTCAAGTTCACAATACTGTCTACTTTCTTCAATTTTAAGTAAAACGGTATTCGATATCCGATATTTGAACAGAGATCAGATTTGTAATTGTCAGGTTATTCAAATTTAGATTTGATGCGATAAGCTTTGTGCTTTGTTTCCGTTTCTCATTATTACATTTGCTGTGAAGAAATGGGGGCTGATTCAAACAGTGGAAATTAGCACGTCACGCAATTTGAAGACACTGGCTTACTCGAGTAAATACACATCGGAGTGAGGATCCGTTGAATTTACCAAACACGGTGAAAACTGTTTTACTAATTCAAAATAAATTTTATCATGGGTTTAGAGTGTTGCAAGTGTTACGATCAGGGTCAAGAGATTTACGATTCACTTATAACGATTCGATGGTGGCACGAAAACTTTTGAAAAGGGTTTTAGAAGGTAAATTTTTTTCGCTCATCCTTCGCGATATCGCTAAAATATTCATCAATCTATTTCCTATCCTATTCACGGTTTCCTGCAGTGACTTTCCGCCGCCATCTGTAGTCTTTCCTCAAATTTTCACTCAAAGTCGTCCGGGACACGGATCTCTTTGTTTAAGCCGTCGTTTTAAAACATCTAACGCCGCAGCTGGATAACATTTGGGCAAAGATATTACGTTTATATTTATTTCAGGAACATGTAAGCGTAAGTGGCTAACCCAGATCCCTTTCAGGAACCGGAACCGATTACGCACCTCGTACAGCCGATCAACATTTCTGCCGCTTTCAACCCTTGAGTAAAACAGGTATGTAATACAAAGGCATCCCTGTTAGCTGCGCAGGGTGCTTAATATCAAAGGTAATCTTGCCGCACCTCAGCTGTGGCTAAAATTCCTTGGCTGAAATTCTCCCCCACATAATTCTCGGCTGATTATAATTATTACTGCAGGAACAGCTTTTCAACCCCGCGAACTAAGTAAGTCGTAAGAAACTTGATCGGAGTTGGCTCCGGTTTCGGCCTCAGTCGTATTTTTTCGTCTCGTCGCGGCATCAATAAATTATTTCTATTTTTCCTTCATCGAAGGACAATGTGCAATTCAAACTCGTAATTTTCTTTCATTTCGTCCAAGTTGGTGGGATAATACGTTCAATATATTCGTATATTTTAATTGTTCATCTGAAAATAATTATATTTTCGAACGGTATGAATTACACTTAATTCCAATAGGTAAACAATTTTTTGCACCTGAAATACTTCACGTAGAGAATCATCGTACTCATTATATATTCCACTGATTGAAACGGTTTAGAAATACATTTTTATCTCTGAGTTAAAATTATCCTAATTCAAGTTTACTCCACGAAGATTAAAAAACCGAATAAAACAGATCCGATTTACTTCTTCAGCACGAAGTACCTTGACACCGCGACGATGAGTATTGTTCTGCGTATGTTCTTCCGTATAAAATTTCACCAGGTTTAATATTGATATTCCATTTCGGATTAGCAAGTAAAATTTGGACAAGCCGTTAGCGCCGTGTCGTTCGTGCGAACGAATTTCCGGACACACACTGGGTCTAGCCTAGGGATATTAATATTCCGTGGAAATCGCTCCTGGGCCTCGGCTCACGTAACGCAAAGATCGACGCTACGCGACGCGACGCCAACGCGCGTGCATGTCAGATGGAAGGAAGGCAGACATACGCCGTGTTATGCGCGAAACGGGTTACGCTGGATTCCCTCTTCACCCCAGGACTCGTCGACGAGGAGCTGGACGCGACTTCTCTCCGATTCAATTACCGTCCCGTCGTTCATAAACGCCAAAGATATCCTCAGGCCCATACAAATGAGTTGCCATAACGATCGGAAACGCGCCGTGACTAAATTTTGGTTAAACTAATTCGAATGTCACACGCTATTTGAATTTTCAACTTTTCGACTTGCGTCCTTTTATTATTTCTGCAAAATTTGTAATACGACTGAACAAATTTCGCACTTTTTCATTTTTTTTTTTTTTTTTTGTTTTTTAACACCAACTTTACCACGAATAGCGAATTTTGGTTGGTCTTACGTTACCATCAATTTATTGTCACAAAATAGGGTTTCCATAACACATTATACATACACACATATATAATATATATATATATATATATATATATATATATATATATATATATATATATATATATATATATATATATATATAGGTATATATATATATACATGTGTAGTATAATATTTATACATACACAATATATAAGTACATAAAGATACACATTTATTATATACATAGTGAAAATAAATATGTACGCAGATTTGATATCTTATTAAAATACATCTTATCTCATTAATCTTAGATAATAAGATAGCTTATTAATATATATAATATATATATATTTAATAAATTGTACATATACACATTTGAATATTCAGTAAATAATAAGCCATATTATATGGGTATGTATATTATATATATATATATATATATATATATATATATATTTCTATAGGTATGTCCGTGTGTATGTCGTGAATTTTATGTGCCCTACGACGCAATCAATTAAAATCAATTCGTCGATCAATATATAATAATATTTATATAGTAATACTGTTCAACAGAGATTTCATCGTACATCAACGTCTCTCCTCTTAGCTCGGTTATTACACTAAGACGGTTTAACCGCGTTGTCACATAGGTACATGTATATATCAAGTACGTATAACATGTAACAAATAAACAATATACATTTAACAATCATAGTTTCATTATAACATATATGGTCAACATTAATGATGATAATAATAATAATGTCTTAATCATTCCATGTTATCATTACCATTATCATCAGGATATCATTGTATACAGTACATCAAGGTATAGGTATAGACGTTTTTTATGTATAGCGAAAACTTTTCCCCGGTTTAACATCGACCGGCTACTGCACAGCGGTGCATTCGCCAGTCAATTTATATTTCGACTTACGTATGTAACACCTGTATACTCCTTGTCACCTCTCGTATCCGCCAATCACCTATCTTACCACTTAATACTTTCGAGCTCGTCGATTCTCCCTCGGCGTATGCTCGACTCTTTTGCCGCCACTCACCCAGGGATCGAACCCCGAAATTTAACCCAGACAGCTATTCGCACCGTCAAGCAATTACCTCGAAACCGCCTTCCTCGAAGGTCTTCGTCCTTACAGTTTGTGGTTCGAAGTACGCAAACAGTGCGAGGCACGCGCAACGTGAACCGAATGGACCGAACGAACCCGCGTGCTCTGGACTCCTTCCGTCAAGCTTGTCGTGTCAGTCCTCGATTGTCCCATTCGACCTGCCCGCGGACCACCAAGAATCCATCGAACTGGAGGCAGCTTTCTACAAAGTAACAGATCAACGTTCGCCTTTCACACTCCTCAAGCATTTCTCTCTGTTTTGCATTTCGTCAAATTATTGGCCAGATTCGATGACTTGAATTAAATTTATAGGCTGAAGAGCAGCTTTGGGTATTGTTACGCTAGTACGTCATACGAGGTTCGGACCTAAACGATCGTCTTGTCTCGTGAAATCACAAACAAGAGGATCCCACTGTAATAGATTCTCCAAGATGACTGCTTTTTTGGCATTTGAGAACTCCCCACCGCCAATACGTCCCGGAGTTTTATGGTCGATTTGTCTGATTTGATTTGTTGGCAAAGTAAGAATATCGGCGAAACTTTCGTACATCTACAGTATAAAAATGTACTCAAATAGACTGCTGACACATTTCCTGTCGAAGGGAATCTCGCGTGTCATTGACAAAGTGTCAGAGTCAAATGGCTCGAAACGAACACGTAACAGGCATCAAGTGTGATACAATTTATCAATTTTCCTTTGACGAAGCTTCTGATGCCGACGAAAACGTAAAGGGAAGAAAATATCGTATCACAATAAGATGTACAAGCTCCAAACCATAACGTCCTTTCTCTAGTATTAAACGTCAAAAACTTTTCAATTCGGAGTGCGATGAAGTGTAATGAACGTACAAATTACCCGTGCATTGTGCAATATTGACGTATTCTAGCGTGAAATCATCATTGTCAGCATCATGCTTAATTGCCGTTAATTCTGCGCATCTGACGTCGAGGTTGAACCTTTCATGCATCGACGTACGCGTCAATTCACATGACCACCTGTGCAAATTCCGCCACTACATGTACCCGCGATGGCTTTTCAAGCTTGCATTATTTAAACTATACTCACGCAAATCCCCGACAAAAGGTTTTACAAATGCATCCTAATTGAAAGTGATAACGATAAGATCCGTTGAATAGTCTCATGGCCTTTATGACGTCGCGTGTTACGTAGCTGGTGTTAGTATTAATATATAGAACAAATTTTACAAGTACCTAAGCAAGTACCTCAGGTTTCTGCAGATGTGGGATGAGAATACACAGTAGATTATCGGGTTTGCAGCGGAGTTGAGGGGCGCCAGACTTTGGATGAAGGTGGCCACAGCGATGGAGGTCTGAGTTCTCGGTATGTGATTGAACACTTGTAGCAGGTCGAATATTATGTAGGGGCACCAGCAAACGATGAATACTATAAAAAATGTTGAGAAATTTTTCACGCCGGAGAACAATCCTGACTTCTGTTATTCGACTCTTGATCATAAGGAATAAAAACACTCTTCTTGTCTTTCTAAACCAACTGCGGCGATGAAATGAACGCAGAAACACCCGCGGCTTTTAGCTCATTACCACGAGACAGAATAAAACGAGGTTTCAGACAGAAAGGAATATGGCAAAGGAAGCTCGTCGGTCTTTGATTGCCGGATAAGATTTGGCATGCAAAGTGTATTCCCACTTCCATTCCGTCGGCGATGTTGGTATAACCTCCCTTACGTATTTAATTCGGTTCTTTGCATGGCGATCAAAGTATTGAATCTCGAAAAATGTCTATAAAGCATAAAATTTACTCACCAAAAACTATGACCAGCGTCATCTTGACGGATTTTATCTTCGCACGAGGAATGAGACCACGACTGCTCGCGCGTCGTGCGACTTCTTCGTCGTCGAAGTGGCCTGTTGACGAAAAAGAGAAGAAAAAGAAGGGATTAGAGAATTTGAGGGTTGAGGGTGGTTGGGTGGTCTGGATCGTGTTTCGAATCGATTGCCGATTAATCGATCAAACGATACATCATCTCGTGATTGAGGGGCTCACCGTTTATCTTAGGCCGTTGTACTTTCGGTATAATCTGTTTACTCTTGTTCCATATAGTGCAAACGATGCACGTGTAGCAAGCCGTGATGATGATAGCCGGAAGGATGAACAAAGTCACGCTCACCAGAGATATGTAAATTTGCCATTGATTTTCCTCCATCTCGATCCAGCACTGAACTTTGTCTAAACAGATTTAGATCACCCTAAAGCCACAGCGAATATTATTATAGGATAGGGAAGCCCACTTAAGGGGGAGAACTGCCACTCTTCATCCCCTTCGATCTTTTCAATTTTTATTCTCAGTTCGAGCCATTCGTTCATCCCCGTGAATTGGCAAATTTTTATATCGTCAGTTGCAAACGAACGGAGCAAATACCGTCATTGTCGTTTATTTTTAAAAGATAAATCCCCGATTCAGCATGAAAATTCTCCACATCAAGCCGAAGTTATTGCTCAGGTCGGCGTGACGGGCTCCCCATGGACCGCCAAGGTTTGTCCTTGGCGTTTCGATTGCGCGTGGAACAAGGCAATTCCAGAACCACTAACTCGGTGGTCCCCAACCCGTGGAACTGTTTGATGGATGCTATATTGTTACGCGGTAGCGGAATGTAATTCTTGCAAGGAGAATGTAATATATCGTTATCTCTAATCGTAGGTATAATGTATATATAGATATACATACATATGCCATAGTCTCAACTTTGAATTGATGCGATTCAATTGCTTTTGTCGCATTGCATTTACGTCCACTTCATACTCGTACTAATTATCGCAAGAATTAGTCAAATTTAAGAAATGGGTGAAACAATCTAATCTTCAGTTTACTGATTGTGAAATAGATACTCTGCCAGCCGATGACTAATCGGATTAAAGAAGACTTGAAACGGCTGATTTCTCATTCGTAAAAACCACCTCATGTCATATTTTCCAAAATATTTTTAGGCTTAAGGAGATAAGATCCGACTTACTGTTTACGACCGCTTGCTTGAAAAGGATTCCGACCGGACTGGCGAACACGAAGGAGAGAATCCAGGCTGCGGCGATCAGACACTTCGCCCGAAACCCTGTGACGGAATTGATTATTCACTGTTCAATATATGAGCTGTATGTGTTTTTCTTTTCGTTTGCGTAAAACACTGGGTGTAAATTACGTACGAGGACTCATTATTTTAATATTAATAAACTCACAGCCTCCGGTGAAATTCATTGGGTGTGCGATGGCGTCGTACCTGTCTATGCTCAGGGCGACGAGGACGTACGTCGAGCTGTAGGTCACGACTACCTGTAAAACCCGAAACCCGGTCAATTGCTGCAATTAACCAGCTCAGTTCTTGGCCGTTTGCGATAATGACTATAACTCTAGAAGTTTCGGATGCCGAGAACATAATAAAAAAAAAAAAATATCAAGAGTGTAGAAACAACTTTGAGAAGGTGAGTTCTGCAGCTTTCACGTACTCAGCAAACCTTCAAGACTCCGAGAGTCTCCAGAGTTAAAGTCACATAACGCTAACACATAGGGATCCAATCACTTTTCTTAGCCACGAATTAACTATAGGAAATAAGCTTACATACCCATAATTATAATAACGCTTGAAGTTCGGAAAAGTATGATAAAAAGCTAAATACCAAATTGTTAAATTATCAAGAAACGTGTAAGAAACGCTTTGACACTCGACCAAATTTTAAGAGGCGAGCTTTGGCCAGAGCCCAAAATGTAAGGCAAAGCGTTGACACGAGGTCTTTTGAGCCTCACCTTGCAGCGAAACAAATTAACACTCGGGTATTTATAGACGGCAGACTCTCGTGCTTAAAGACTACAGAATCGCTGTATATAGACAGTGAATATTCGGTAAATTACGCTGAGATAAATATTTTCCCGCGAAAGTCGTAGTCAGATAGAGTCAATAGATTTTGGGTATGAATACAGTCTGCAGGCATAGGCGGTAACGAAATCGAATTTTCTCAGGATTGTTATCCCATCCTGTCAACCGGAATTATATTTCAGAACAAGAAAGAAACGAAAGTGAGTTACGAGGTAATAGACAACTCACCACGAGTTACGCCGAAATTCTCGCAAAACGTGACTCAATTTTTACGTAATTTTTTTCGTCCAATTATTTAAGTACATTTCGGCAGTGAGTAATCATTTCTTGGCCATTGCTATACCTATATCTACTGCATTATCCGAATCGTTGTGAAAACGTTTCTTGTTACACGGTCATCTTTCCGAAAATTGATCAGACAAAATATTCCCCAAGTGCCATATATTGGCTTTCCTCTTTCTTTTTCATCCATTATCTTACTTATAACTTTTTTCACCAAGCTTAATTATACTTGAATTTTTCGGGCATCGAGTCGCCCCAAAACTTACCTGAAAATACTTGATGAGCTTGCAGGCAAGGTTTCCAGCCAGCCAGTCGACCGTCGAACGCCAAATGATATCCGTGCCGACGTTTATCAGACCGACGAGAAGATCTGGAACAAACAGCGGCAAGAATAATGGAGAAAATTGACGCTGACGTCTTCAGGCTGCTGCAGCCGTGAAAAGCTGCTGGTATAATCGGACGATTTAATAAGACGACAGGACGGGGGGGGGGGTCGAAGTTTGCCTCGAGTTTACATTCAGTTTTTTTTTTTCATTTTTTTTTTGTGAGACTTGAGAGACACTTAGGCCCCTAATATAGGTGAAAAAAAATGCTAGCTATATACCTGCAAGCGAGAGCTTAAAAACGAGCTGAGGCAACGGGCACTTCGGTACACTTTGGAGTAATTGGAGTCCTCGATCTCGACTGTTGTAGATTTTTTTTTCTTCGCTAACTAGACTGTCAAAACAATTCCTGACCTTGCCCACGCCACTGTACAGGTATGCGAGAATTTATATGGGTAAAGAAAATTTATCACGTCACTTTATAATACCTATTGCGGGAATGAAACTAATTATCACTTTACGTCTCATGCGAGGGATGGGGAGGGGGGAGGGGGGGGGGGGGGGTAAAATAATTCAAATCACGACAGTTATACGCAGGAAAAGCGATGATGGAGCTTGCAGATATGAATATTATGTATATACATATATGGATAATGTAAACGTTGTAAAGATTATAATTTCAAATTTCATGACGTTTCGCAAGCTCTTATACATAATTCTTTAGTAAAACTGACTTTCGTGTTATGATCGTCTCGAGGAAGAATTCTCGCGTAAAGTTATTATATATCTAACTTTCTTTCATTATTGTTATATTTCGTCCTATTATACGTCTAGTCGGCTTCATGGATGATTGGATATTATAGAATAACGATACAATTACGTCTCCGCATAACGCGATTGTGTTCCTATTCATCCAACTATTCTGCCAATCTATTTTCCCCTGTATTTCAAGGAACTCGAGTTTTATTCTCACAATTACTTGTTTCCTGATGCAGCTGATGCGAGAATTTACACGTCATCTTTAAGCAAGCTCATCACAAAGCGATGATATTTTTAAGGTTAAAAATGAGATTCAATAACATTTGATTCGGATAATAGTGAACACGCGGTTGAACGTCAAACGATTCAACGACATAGTAACTGAACGATTCAAAGTGCTGTTACAATAATTTTTCAAAACACTTGTCAACGCTCGATTTGATCGATGCGCGATAGTTCGTAGACGAATTCTGCCGAACCGTTTCCAGTCTTGAATACCAATAACCGAGCAATATCTACAGCAAATCTTCCTACGGTCCAGGGTGGTGTTTTTCGTTAGAAGTAAAGCGACGTAGCTGGTACGTCCTGGAGAAGATAAATAAAAATAACCATAACCAAGACTCACGGGGTCCGTGGGTGTAGGATTTTAGGTGATTTTTATGCCGAAGGGAAGGCGGTACCGTCTCTCGGAGTAATACGCGTAGGTATATAAGCGGCGAGTGTTCGTCGTCCCGACGCGACGCCATCCACCGGACCCTGACGGGTCCTGGCTAATGTGCTTTCCTTGTTTCGTCGAATCCCGTCATGGATATGTTCATGCGATACCGATGCGATATCGACTGTTTCGCGTGCAGATCAGCACGTGCGCGATCACGGGCGCAAAGAAAGCTCGGTTACACACCTCGACGCTTTCTAAACGTTTCCTTGGGCGTGTATATACGTGCATACACGTGTACGTTCGAGTAAACGATAACCGTTCACCTCCCGGGAAGAAAACTCGGTCCCGAATTTTCCCCCATTCTCTCTTTCTCTCTGTTTCTACTTGCCGACAGAACGTAAAACCCTTGTGCCGACTGTCCCGACTCCCCGAGAGGCTCGATTCGTGGTTAAAAACGATCTTTGACGAGGATTTCATCTCGCGTTGTTACCGAATTTAACCAGCCTCGCCAGATTTCCTCGGAAAGGGACAAAAAAAGCTAACTCAAAAGCGCCCCAAAACATCCCTCGGTTATGTCAGCTCCCTTGTTTGCAAGCCGACGACGTCGAGTTGAGAGCAGGCCGTAGAGACCATAATTCTCTGTATTTTTGAGCAATTTTTTTCTCTTTTTCTCATTGCCGTGGATATTCGGAAATGCCTGGTCTTTCACTGATGGAAAAAAAAAATGGGAAAAGTTTGCCTCACTGCACTGCGGGTGAATTGCTCTGGGAATCCCAAAGGTCCCCGTTTCATCTGGCCAGGAATATATACATACATATATATTATATATATATTATATATATATATATAACGGTCTGGTCGGATTCGATTAGGCGGAAAGTGCATTATCTCGATGAGAATCCGACTTGAATGTCACGCGGACGGATCGACGAATGCACGGCCGTGTTGGGTTTCGGGCGCTTAATGATGTCGACCAATATCTGGTACTCCCGATCGGCGTAATTCGGTATCGAAGAATCCGGTCCATGGATCTCACACATGCGTGCGAAGAAAGAGAAAGAGAGAGATTTGGGGGGGAGGGGATCAGTTTTACGACAAGGCGAATTCGTATATCGGGGCGATAAATACACTGACCGGAATTTGATATGAGAATTTTAATATCAAGCTGGAATAAGGCGATATACTTGGATAAATGGACAATTAACGGTGACTTCGAACCGTTGTAGGTTGTCTACCTACACCTAATAACACGGAGGACCGCAAACACGCAGGTCGACAAACTTGAGAGCCGAAAAAGTTTACGACGTGTATAAACGCAAGACCTCGGAGTAACAAGCTCTTAATTATCTCACTCGAGGTAGCCGGTAATAACGGCATTGAGTTCATCAGATAACCGTTCGGCGCTGGAATTATAATAATCACCATCACAGCCAGGCGGCACCATAAATTGCGCTCCTTGGAAGCAAGGGGAAAAGGAGGAACGCCTCGCTCAAAAGCAATGCCGAAAACCTTGGTAATCTTTATCGTCAAATGATTTTCACCTTGTCTTATAGGACTGTTTAATCTCGGCGAAAAAAGTGGCAGACTTACCGGAGCCAGGAGATAGCTGGCCGTTTAGTTTGCACAGCAAGAAGCGCCTACTTCCGCCCCTCGCGACTTCCGCTTATCGTTAGCGTTAAGCTGACCGGGATGAGTCAGTTTGACAAATTAAAAAAAAACACCGACTTCCCAGTCATGTTCTAGGTTAATTATTTTCCTACGAAGATCCTGGATTTTTTTATACACTGTTTACAAAAAATCAAACCCTTTGTCATTTTCAAAATTCTTTTATTCCACCACTTATTAATCGCGTGACAAAATTAATTATGTTAATTTGTATTTCGTAAATCCACTGACGCGAAACAATAAGCAACAATGTATCTTAAAAAGCTCGAAACAGGCTCTCCGGAATTTATTTCCCTCCAATTTGCAATCGGTAGTTATTAAGACGTTATGGACTTCGAATTGATATACGATTGAGCCACGGTTCGTTCGGGGTTTTGAGCCGACGCAACTGGTCGTCATGACGTATACATTTATACAAGTGACTCATTACGGTAGCTTGGCGGGTAATTAAACTGAAACAAGTGATATAAATTCGATAATTTATCGTCGATAAAAAGGGGTCGTAAAATTTCATATGAATTTTGAGCAACGAGCTTTACGATCTTCGCCTTTACTCGCCATCTGTTCACGCAAACAGCGTCACGAGCACTTGATTTAGAAAGCATTTGCCGCGTGAAAGAGACTTCTAACTTTTGGGGGGGGGGTTGTTTTTTTTTTTACATCCCACGACGCGTCTTAAAAACGACGTTTCTCGCACCCCGCTCGCCTAGAAACGCGGTAATCACACTTCGGTTGCCGCCGGATTTTAGATCGTGGTTTTAGCCATATGCGAGCAGTTTACGCCTTCGAGGAGAAAAGAGGGTCCAGCAGTATCGGCTGACGAAAAGCGAGGACGGCGGCCCTCGGGCGCACTAAAACTTTCACCACCGCGTGACGTAACGTTTCCCATTAGGGAGGATCGCGAAAAGCCCTGAAGCACCAGCGTCAGGAGTAGGTACCGCGAGCAGTCACGTGGTAATAACTCACTATCACTTTACACCCTCGCAATCCTCATTAACGATAATTAGTCGCTCATTTTCCACCCCTTACAATTAACTCGCAAGTGGCGTAAGTTGTTTAAATAGAAAAAAAAAAAAAAATTTGTCGAGCTTTTTTCACTTTCACCCTCTAAGAGGGATACGATATTAATTGACGACGCGATTCCGGCGATGCGATGCTTTATACTTTATACTTCCGGGGTAAATTGACTTGACTTGACTCACCGGCGATAGCCAGCTGCTTTATGAAGTGGTTCATTCTCGACTTCCGGCTTCTGGTCAACAGCAGCGCCGCCAGTACAGCCCCGTTTCCAATCACTATTGCGAAGAACAGACCGCCCATAACGGCGAACTGCTCTTTCTGTAAAAGAAAATAAACGTTTAGGTTGATTATCTATACACATAATATGTAGGTATACCAGTTTATCAACAAGCAATGGCGAGATTTAGAATTCTGCTTCGTTGATAGATCTTCGAAGGAGACGTAATAATTAATTACCGTGTATATATAAGGTATCCGCGCGAGGGTTGAAATTGTTTAATTAACTTCCCGAGGGTATCTTGACTGGGGCTTTTATTAGTAGGCAGAAGGACGACGTGACTTCGGTACCTTTATTGAAGATTATATTTCCATCAAAGCGTGCTTGCAGAGGACAAACAGCTTTGACCTTACCTTCCTACAAATCTTTCGCGAAATTCTCAACCATTTATAGAAAATTCACTTGCCTACGGTCAAACCTGATACAACGTTGTATTGCATACTTGAGTAATTAAAAAGAAAAAAAGAAATTTCCATCTGAGTTTCTCGTAAGTAATTTATACGTAATGTGGTTATCTTGCAGTTTGAAATCGTTTCACTACGTAGTTTTTCAAATAACGAAGGAAGTATGAAATCGTGTCGTTAATGCGCTCCGAGAAATTGCGAGGTACCTCCATTGAATTTTCAAACTCTCGAATCCAATCGTCGAAGTTTTCCATTCACGCATCATCAGCGTCGAAATCCCAAAAGGCGATAAAACCCATATATTGTATAACATCGTGTCTTAGAGTGAATGTAGCGTCGAATTGCCATTATGGACTTAAATCAACCTTTGCGGTATTTGTTTTCTCATAAATATAGTACCAAACTATCTTCGATTGTTCTGCGCAAAGTTTTTTTCGGTTAGATCAAGGAGATGAATCTCTGATAAAAAAAACTGGATCCCCCCCCTCCTCTAGATGACTGTTCGCATGAGGACCGAGTGCAAAGTGTTTACGGGTCTAGACCGGGTGGAAAAGTGCTATTAAGTATCTAGTCGTTCCAGAGGACGTTGTGGGTTCGTTTGAATATCATCAACCTTGGCCTGGCTTTTATGCAGGTTTTGATTGAAAGAAAAAAAATAAAAATAAGCTAAAAACCAGGACAAGTTACCACACCTATGATATGTGCGTATAATATGCTCGGCCGTCTCGAACAAGAATTCGCTTTCTTTTCGACACGCGGCTAATAGCCGGGATCAAAGACGACCCGCGAATTGAACAATCGTCGCGATTCCATCTCTGATTAAACAACGAGGCTCTTTGTATATTGTTGCACCCGTCACGGGCAGGACAGACAATTAGTCATATAATAACGTTTATTTTCTATACCGAAATGAAATTTCTCTCTGTTCTTGGGCGCCGTTCTTTGCTTATATATAACGCGTGCCTGTACAAGTCTGTGTTGGTATAGGTAGGTATACAATAATTATTTTCAAGGAGAAAAAAGTTTCGTTGAAAAGAACGCTTAAACCGTAAAAGTTTACCTTTCGTTTTAAAAATAAAACCGCGGATAATAACGCGCGGTATTTCATGTTTAATTTATGTCGTATGTATCCATATGTATGTATATACCTATATATATACATAATGAAACGCGTAGGCATTATGGGTATAATGTATATACGACGGTGGACTTCCATTCCTGAGGCTCTGGAGCGCTTTGTTGGCAGCCCCTATCGTAAATTCCAATAAAATTGTTTATGTAACCTGAAAACAAGCGCTATGCCTGATGGACAGATCCTATGTGGAGAGCCTAGCACTCTCCGATAATAAATTGTGCCTTTGAAGAATGGGTTTGCAGTGTAAGCTTGCAAGGAAATGCCGATTCCTTTTCCATTTAATTCGACCCTGTCGAACACCGCGTATTCCACAAATTGACGTCTAATCGATGTCCGTATAGAAAATCCTAACGTTTATCGGTCGTTGTTTTTTCAACCGTACACAGTATTACGCCACTTCATTTACTATTTCTTAATGCAGAGATTTGCTTTGAGATCAATGTCAGTAAGAAAAATTGTGAAATTTTTAATCCCGTCGTACATATTTCATAAAATTTAATTACTAATTTTGCGTATAACTTGAATCAGTCCTGAATGAATTACAGTCGAAAACCGTGAAGAATTTGTTGGCTAATTGGAACGTGGTGATAATTAAGACATAAATCTAATTCTCATTACACCTTGCAGCTATTAAAACTAGCTGATCATCTAGTCCGGTGATCAGCCGATCGCTGATTAGCAAATGCATTTATTAAGGCAATAATTTATGCTCGTATTTGATAATATCCAAGTGATATCGGATGGACGTCGGTCTTCGGCAGCAATTTGTGCATACCTACGTCCGTACGATGGTACTGTTATATCCCGCAGGTCGTAAGATTCCATCGTCACGTATTACAACGGACCAATTTACCAGCAATATAAGGTATACCAACCGGATTGGCGAATATTTTAACAACGTCAAAATAATAGGCTGTAATATTTCGTTTTTTCCTTTTAGCAAGACCCTTAAAATCGGCGACGATACTAATGACGACATTTGTCGGCGATACAGGTTATTACAATCGAGTATATATATTATGTATATTAGACTGTATCAAAGAAATTTAGTATTTTTTTTTTTTTATGGTATACTGAAAATATTGTTCAAGATGACAATAAAAAAATACCATCAAAATTTCAGATTTTAATATTGATATTTAGAGGTGCCTCATCGCGATTTTCTACTTTCCATAAGAATAACATGGCAAAAATGGTTCTTGCTCCTTGCGATTTTTATAACTAGATAACGACGCGTCGTACAGAAAATTCATAAACATGTTTTGTAGGAAATTGAACGTTCTACAAAAAAGGTCTCTTGTCATTTTACGATAAATCTACTCCTTCAAAAGTTATTTGAGGTCCTTTGTTGATGTTTGACCTCAAATAACTTTTGAAAGAATAGATTTATCGTAAAATGACAAGAGACCTTTTTTGTAGAACGTTCAATTTCATACAAAAACATGTTTATGAATTTTCTATACGACGCGTCGTTATCTAGTTATAAAAATCGCAAGAAGCAAGAACCATTTTTGCCATGTTATTCTTATGGAAAATATCAATATTAAACCTGAAATTTTGATGGTATTTTTTTATCGTCATCTTGAACAATATTTTCAGTATAACATTAAAAAAAAAATAGTCAATTTTTTTGATACGGTCTAATGTATATGCAATATTACAAAAAAATGAATCGTTGCAAATAGACGACGATTTTACGTCAAAGTGTAAATAAATCTGGGGCACAAGTTACCTCGTAAAAATAGTATATGTTGATCCCATCTTCCTGTTGCGTAAGGTTAAGGCTGGATACGTTTAGGGTCACGTTCATTGCCGCAGAGCCGGCATTCGTTTCAAGAGAGAAAGCCCCGTATCGCATCGACGAGTTCAGGTTCTCCCGCAGCCATTCTGCCTCCTCCATATTTGGACCACTTGAAAATTTCCTCGGGCATTATTTCACGTCATTATTAGAGGCGCCTGTAGTTGTTGGACACGGATGGAAAACGCTCGCCTCACGAGATCAGCCGTTGGACGTCGATGAGGACTGCTTATGGTAGAGGAACTGCAAAGAGAAGATCGACGGATTGTTTATAGATCGCTCGTTTTCAGATCGATTAACGTAATAAGCTTTGCAGAACTTTATCTTTTTTTCTACCAGAATGCATGCTGCGTATATCATGCTTGATAAGGAAGTTGGTTGGCCAAAAATCGATACCTTACTTTTTTGTATTTATTCTACGAATATTTGGTCAATAATAAAAAACTTGAAAACAATATTATCGTCAATAAAAGATATCGAAGGTTTATTTCAAAGCGCTTGAAACTGATTAAAAGTTCAGTAAATTTATTAGATTTTACTCTATGATTACTTTTTTTTATTCAGAACTATTCGGGACTATTTTTTACAAATTTGGTGAAACAAAATTTTTTTTCTTCATCACGAAAATTGATCATAATCAAGGAATCACAGTACTGTATTAAGCAAGAGAAAAAAGAAAATTTTTTTCATTCACTTAGCGGAAAATCATTTTTTTAATTAAATAACCCACCATCGACTGAAATCGATCGTATCTACTAGATTTTAAATCATTTTCAATCTCAGCTTTTGTTTCTAATTCCAAAACATTATATATTTCGTATATATATATACATATAACAATTTTAATAATTCGACTCTTAAATGGCAGCGATTTTCGGCCAGTCAACCTTCTTACAAAATCAAAAGCCTGCTAACACAGCAGCGTTATGATCAGTTTTTGCTAGTCAAGTGCATAAATAAGACATCACGGTGAGAGTATCGACTATCTAGTGGATTGTTTGTTTTTCGTATATCTACCTATTCGTCGGTGAGTAAAAAAAATCCAACTGATCACCGCTCATCATCTCCACCATCCTGGCAAAGCTACTCATAATACCATGCAACTAACCAGCCAGCCAGTACTCTCAAGAAAATACGATAAATCTCTTTATCGCAAGCGGTTATAATAGATCATATATCTTTCCAGCCTTCCACTCGATTTATTGGCTCTGACTCTGACTCTACTCCGCGTGTAATTTATCCGATAGACAAAAGGGCAAACTTTCGTCCAGCCTTATCTTATCCCAGCCTTAGTATTAATTTCGTGGTTCATTGCCTGTCCTCCTTACACGCCGCTCGGTGAATACACTGCTCAGATATAAACGTTCACCCTTATAAGCCGCCGGGAGACTCTAAGGAATAGACATTATGCTTTGCACCGCGAGATGTAGGTGTTAATCAGGGTATTAATTTGTAAAGCCCGAGATGCTGAGATCTTTTCATCTCCCCTCACTCTCGATCTCGACGATTGTTTTTTAATCCACAATTTTCACCCCCCTTCGCTCATTCCCTCACCGCTCGATCGCAAGGCTGTAAAAATTTTCACTCGCACATTCGTTGAGGAATTTTTCATTTCAACGCAACGGCAATTATTTTCCGAACAGGAAAAAGCAACGCGCTGATTCCCTATTTTACTGTCACTCTAAACGCCAAGGCTTGAAATTTAATTAATCGAGGTAATCGTGAGAATCTGTTACAACGAACTGTCGTCCCTTTCAGAGACTCGGGTACGAATGTTTTTCAGACTGGTGAAAAAATTGCAGGCTGTGAACTGGCTCTGTTAGAGGGTAAGTGAGTTTCCGGGGAAAATCTCACGCCTATAAAGCGCATTAGAGTCCTCGAAAGTCCGAGATCTATGATCGCACCCTCTCTCTCGTGGTATAGCTAGCGGTCTAAATCTTACACTTCAGTTAATCCTGGAGAGAAGAAGTTGAGCGATAAATCATGAGATTCTTTTCTCTTATACCTCCTCCTCCCGTTCTGGTTATTACTTTTTTTCTTCTACTTTTCCGCCAAGTGCCCAACGATTCAACGTCAGGGAAATTTTATCCATTAGCCACGAATGGGGTAATCCAGGCACATACACCCCGCCTATTATCGTCTGTGTTTATACATATCTCGTGCTTCGGTCTGCTAAGTCCAATCGCTACACCTCGATGATCTTATTAATAATTAATTAACTTGCGAATTGTTTCGTCAGGTTTGAAAATCCACGTCCGTCACGTGGAGAGTTATCAGTTGAAATGGAGAATTCTTACGAATTCTTCCATTTCCATATATCCAGAGCTTATAATAAATAATTTTTCGACATTCTCGTCACGACGGTGAAATTCGAACGAACACTTTTTTTGTTCTATCTCCGTTTAGGTGCAAGTTAACCAATTTCTCGAGGCTCGAGGCGCGTGGAACGCGGTCATGTCATTCCGGGAGTTAAATTTATGTAAACTCATCGAACAATGTGGTCGACAAGATTTAAAATTTCCAAACTCAGGAACGCCGCGGTTATAACATCGTGAAATTAAATTCCTTTGATTATTCAAGAAAAAATATTTACCCCCGCTTTCGAAACCTTTGGACGGTTTTACGGGCGTCAAGATGAGTGATTCCCGTGAGGGTGTGATCGAGTGGGCAAATTCTGCGACTGTGAAAAAAATACCACTTCGCAAATCTCACGCCTCGCATTTTTCACAGGATAAATGCAATAATGTAAGCGTGTAAATTTTTCAGCTGTAATTTAATCCTCGATAAAAACAATTCAGAGACAGTTATTTGAAGCACTCGCAGGCAGTTGGAATTATTGTTTCAATTGTTCGCGTCCTGATGAAACGAATGCAATTTCCAGGCAATGGAGTACATAATGTAATTGTGTTGAATGTTCTAATTGATGAAATTGGACAAGGAGTTTCAAGAGACAATCGCCCAATGCAATTGAACGAGAATTGTATACCTAATGATCTGCACGAGTCGATTTAGCTACGTCGAGAAAAATTCCATTGCAGGGTGTCACTGCAATAATTAAGGTTTAAATATCGTTCGAATTACAATTGTCGGTATCAAATTCTCTGGTTATTGCAATGGTAAACCTATTTGTTAACTTGATTATATTTTTTTCAATTAAATAATGTCTGAAAATCACAAATTCACTGTTTCACCAGTGTCAAATTATCGCAATAGAATTAGAAAATATAATACTCGTAACCGTAATTAAGAATATTCGTATCAAATACTAAATTTTCTGGTTACATCTGCAAAACTGATTTTCATTTTCTACCCTCAACTATAACATTCGGTTATGGCAAGAAATGAAAATAGTTTATTAATATCAAGCTGCATAACAGTAACCACAACGAGAAATTTCTCACGGTGCAGTTGTTTAATAGCTCGATACCGCCGAGTGGAAGGTGCAATTAAATCAACGGGCTCTGTTAATCGGCACGAGCATACAGAACAGACGATTATTCCATGGCCATGGCCGTGGCAGTATGGCTGTTCGGTTGATCGAAATAATTGCGTATTAATTAGATCACCGCTCCAGTAAGTGTCGACGTCTCTTATTCAGCTGCAGCGATGCGTTCACGTGAATGGCAGCAGTCTTGCTTACGTGTGTCGCTAAAGCGTGAATCCGGGATGTCACTCGGTGTAATTTCATCTCCGCGAATTTCCCGCCTCTAATTTATACGCGGAAGCAATATAAGCTGAGCGAGACATACGGGAACTGCGAAATACATTGCACGACTAATAATTCAAAGGATAACTTCCTCTTCGCATACCTAAGTGTCAGCGATACCTATTTGTGACGCTAACAAAGCGTCAACAAAAGCAAAAAAAAAGCTGCAAAATTGAGAAAATTCCTCGTCTTTATCAGAGATTTTTCACCGAATTTGACCGAAGCTGTGTTTTTTTTTTCTTTTTCTTTCTTTTTTAATTTATCATCGAAGGACGCGGTTCGAGGTTCGTAAAACCTCCGATGACACGAATTTTTGCGTATTATACGATGAAAATTTAAGCGGGACTTACATGATTGTAAAGCAGTCGCATTACTGAGAATCCGGAGAGTTTTTCCGAGGAAGAAAATCTGCAAAATCGAGCTTTCGACGTTCTGAATTATGCTTACAATTTTCCGTGTATATCTTCCTCAGAAAGAGGTACGCGTGCGGCATGAAGTGATACGAAATTTTCATTACCTTCCGGAAGGATCACGAAAATGGACTGTATAGCAGGGCTGATGGTACGACCATCTCTTCGACGTAACGGATACCCAGAATGATTAATCATCTCGTCTTAATTTGGGTTAAACCTTAAGATAGTAGAGTGTAGACAACCACTTAATACCATTAGCAGTAGAATTGCAACGCGATTGATCACCCGCAGGATGCAAATCCAATTATTAATAAATAAAATATTTAAATGGGAATAAAAATAAAATTCATATATACATATATGTATATTTTAAATGTGTAAGCTCATAGATTTTAGTGATTCGTGTATTATATTAAAGGGATTTGAGAAAATCCCATCCTTAAATTTGGGCATCTCAGCTCACGCACTTGTCGGAAACTTGCTAAGCTAAGCTAATATAGTGCGTAAGCCAATCTGGTAAGGAGGGTAAAGTTTTAAGAAAATTGGATCGTGGATTTGCTGGTTTAATGCGTGAATTAAATGCAGACGATCTCGCGAAGGGGAACGCACAGTTTCATACGCAACATACCCGACAAGCTGTAAACATATACCTTGTTTATAAAATAACTATATAAGCTTGGCTTATTCGCGATCGCTGAGCAGCCTGCGCCGTTTGGTTCGTACTGGCGATTAGAAAAGTCTCGTCACCGTTGGAAGTGTTGCTGCTTTTCAACCCGCTTTCACCGATCGGGGGTAAATTTACAGGGATTCGTTCCCCGTGCAGGCGCTAAGTTATTCGTAGAGCAAATTGAACACGTAATTGCGACAAGACATCGCCGTGTAGTATAACAGCAAAAAGAACAAAGTGCGCTCGAAGCACGGCTGAAAAGCTTGACTCTCTCTCTCTCTCTCTCTCTCGATTCCACCCCCATCTTAGCTTCTGCTAATTCTTTAATTAAATTTCACTTTCTCAAGTTTACTGCACCCTCTCTAGCTCTCTCTTGAAACGAGTAGCGCGTGCAGGGTGCGCGGAATGGCATGAGGGAGGAAAAAAGTCTTCTGTACCGAGACGCGTTTGAACTGCAAATACAAAGTGCTATACGTGCACGAAAACGGGTGTATCAGAAAAGCGTGGAAAAGATTGATACTGCCGACGGTTCTGGGAAAACAGAATTCGCGTAGTTTTCCATCTTCTTCTCTTACGCTTCTCGAGTGTATGCATGTGTACCTGCTCATTACGTGCTTTGCGAACATTCTTGTACATACAAAGAGAGACACGTTAAACGAGAGCAAAGTAGGTAGCTGCAGACATCCTCATGCAAATCGGGCTCCGATCTTTTTGCATTTCTTCGTTTTCTCTGTACAACGCTTTCCGAAAGCCTTGGCCAAGTTAGCGATAATCAAGAAGCTGAATCAGCTGCTGCACAAAGAGAAAAAGGAGGAGAAAGGAAATCGTACCAACGAGAGGATCGCAGGTGGCATTTGATCACGAAGAGCGTTAATTTTTCTCGATTTTTATCTCCTCTTGCAACCGCGCCGTGATCGCAGTTGCTTCGGGCGCGTGTTCTACGAGAAATCTGCACCAGGCTGCAGAAATATTTAGTGCGAAAGAGAAGTAGGCACGCTGCAAGGTTTATGTAGATCCACGTGCCGATCGCAGGCTGCATGATCTGTTTATATCCAACCGGCTAGAATAGACGGCTAACATTTATAACGTCGGATGAGAGGATCTGCGCCGTGAATCAAATTGCAGGCTTCCATGGCCGACGATTCAATCTCGCAAATACACGAGCTTTATCTGCACTGGTGTCACCTTGACACTAACCAAGACTCTACTATAAATATGTTACATTACAGCCGATTCGTGCACTCCATTCTTTACGTGGTGACGCTTCTTGATCGAATCTTACCCCGATATTATCAATGAACCTCTAAGAACCTCACATTTTACCATCTTGAATATATTTAAGGTCGTATCTTCATCCTAATCTCCGGTATCCTTTTGTAATAATTAATTTCATCTACTTGTTCATTACACTTTCATATTATTCCTTCCTCTGTACTGCAGATATCGATGTGGATCACTGACGTTGAGATCTACGTTTAGATCTTGTCGCATTTCATTCTCCATGTTAGTAACAAAGTTGAGATATCCTTTCGTACAATTCTCGTCACGGAAAAAAGGTATTCTTTCATCGTGAAGAATACCGCTCTGTATTAAAATGCGCAGAGATGTAACAGGCGGTGCATGTAACATATAGTTATGATGCATTAATTGTGTTTACAGTATAGTCTTGATAGTTGGTACGGCTTTTAGTTGGCGTGCAAGAGCGTCATTTCGACTGCAGTCTGATGCACATTTTATGGCACAATTAAGTCTCCGCTGCAGCCGCGCAGGCCAAGCTTCCTGCCGACGCGACGTTGTAAAAACTTCAATTTCAGGCCTGCGTGTATAATGAAAATGACGCAAAACGGTGAGGTAAGATGACGATTAAGGAGAAAAAATAAATAAAAGCAAAGAGAAAAAAAAAAAAATGAAATAAATAAATAAAAAATTGGAGAGAGAATCACGTCTGAAGTCGGCCGCTGCTTACTACTGCTCGTAACAATGACGCGACCCCGTAAATTTGCTTCTTTATTTAATACGATCGTCGCGTCTGCGGACCTCGGCGTTTCACTTCTCTTAAATCGTTTGGGATATGTGACGCGGCAGCGAAAACGGGTGAGAAAAGTTATCAGAAAGAGGTGGAGACAGCCTTTCGCATCCCTCCCTTTTCGTCTTCTTCTTCTTCTTCCCCTTCTTGTTTTTCGTGTATTATTTCGCTCCCTATCCACCCGCCAGCTTCTCCTGTACCACCGAAATGGTGACGTATACCTGATATTAACCACGATCAGCGGACAAACCGCTTTCGTGCCTGGAATCCTCCGGCTTATTCTTGTCCGAATATCACCGGCGAACGAATCGGAAGTCTGAAGGGTCTGGAGGAGGGGAATCATCTACGTCGCAAAGATATACGCTCACGATTATCCCGGTGTGGTAGAAATTAATCAGATTTCATCCCTCTAGCATATATCGAGTGAAGAGGGTATCTCGCCGAATTGCGTTACAAATTTACCCAACGTTTTTATAACATTTATACACATGTATAAATCGGAAACGCTGACGGATTTATTCCGCCATCTCTTCTTATACCCAGGAAATTGAAAAGCTTTCAGTTATATATAACCCGATATCTATAATTTATAGGCATCCAAATCCCTCCGGATGCTGCAGCTGCATCCAATTATCCGGATATACTTGACTTTAATCTGTTTTACATTCGGGATGATAGACTAATTGCGTCAATAACATCTCGCTGCTAATTTTCACTCGGAACTTATTGAAAACCAGAGATGCGATGTTGGGATAAGTTCTTGATTCTGGGTGCAAAATCACGCGCCACACGCTCTCTCCGACACTCAAGTCTGGTATATTGATCTTGCATATTCTCGAGGCGACGCATCTCCTCTACATGCATGTTTACGCCGAACCTATTATTACCTACGTGAGTGGTTTTCATCCAGAGGCTAATTAACTAAATTTATGGCAATACAAGATTTCAGCCGTTCCATTCCGCTCCAATAACCAACGAACCTCCAGGTTGAAGATCGGAGTTCGCAGGGTGAGAAGCGAGTATATAAAGTGTCAAAGTTCTCTAATAACCTGCAGGAACTGTACAACTGTATAATTAATCAGACAAATTCCGTAGGAATATTAAATTTCCACCGTCGACTCGATCTAATTATCATTCGCCCGATATGCCGGATAGTAAATTCCAGTTTCAAGAAAATTCGCAAACCCTCGGGGAAATAACGTCGCTAACTAATCGCTGATTTCTGTATTGTTTGCGATTCATTGAATTCGTATCCTGTCAATTTTCCCGGAGAATTTTCCGCAAGTGTCGTCACCGTGTCGTATATATACGGATATTCCGAGAAATGCTCGGCAATTATTCTCCGCTCGTTTCTCATTCCCGTACAAATTTATCGCCCGATTCATCCCCTGCAATTTGAACAGATGTTGAAACCACGTATTATACGTACCTACGTACTACAAAAGCGATGACGCGATACAGAAGTTCACTGCAGCTTGCAATATAGGTATACATGATTGCAAAAATTCCACCCACGTGGCCGTGCAGCGAAGCCGATGGATATTGCCGATGCATCGATCAGTTATACGTACACGTGCAATATATAATAAATTCGCTTCAGAAAGTCGCGTGTGGTTTTACCCGTGCGGCCAATTGCTTCCATCAACGTAGTTCGCAGACCGACATTGAATAATATATTTGATGCACTTGCCTCAGCTGATTGAACCTGATCGCTGCTGTCTATTTGAAATTGCTATTTTTCCAATTTGATCTAATCAAATGGCAGATAGCTTGGAGCAGCGATGAACGAGTACTTATCTATCATCCGTGTTATATCCGTTGATGTAACAACTCGAGAACTTGAACTTGAGATCGAATAAAATTTATCACTCTTATGACGTTTTCGCGCTATTTCTGGACTCTGAAGACCGCGGAAGCTATTCAGATATCGCTGGATAATTTACTCCGCATTTCTTATCCCGCTTCGTACTCCACGCATTACGAAACGAACCTCCACCCCCTCTGAAGTCCCTAATTTCCAGGCATACCAAAAATTTAACCAGATTTTTCAAACAACTTCGAAACTTCGGGCATTTCTCAATTTCGCGGTGTTGAACCCGAGTCGAATCACCTCGCGGGCTTCGGAAGGGTAAGAATTCGTCTTTCCAAAGGAGTATTATTGCCTCGTCAACCCCTCGATCCGCGATCTGTTTGAAATTTTTTACCACTTCTGGTGCTCCGCTTGCGATTCTCCAATAATCTACCCTTTTTCGTTTTTTTTATTCTCTCCTTCTTCAAAATTTAGTTATACAGATTGAAAAATAAATCGGCCCGAGACACGTGGCAGCTGAACCAGATACCCGTTTGAGTAATTTCGGTCAAACTTGTCGCCAAAGTAGGAAATGTGGTTCGGGTTGATGTATCACTGAAACGCAAATCTCCGGCTCTGAACTACTCGCGTAGTCTCCTCACGGACGAATATTTTTTCAACATATGTAAAAATTAAATTTCAAAAAGGTGTATTTTAGCGACGCCCTGCCGGAAACCGCGGGAACACATTCAAGTAGGTTCCGTGTGTAAACGAGTGTTGGATTCATCCGATGTTAAACCGGGTTTCGAGTGACGTGTGAAATATGACAGCATATGACTCTCTCCTCTCTACCTGTGATTCAGCCTACCTCTCGAATGATAACATCTCGTTAAAAGTCATCACTACATTACTGCCGTCTCTTTCTCTCTTTCTCTCTCTCCTTCTCGTGTTACTGCTTCAATAAATATTACGACTTTTATTTATAAATACATAAACAAAGTTTTTACGGATCAAAACGTCGCCGTTAGCGTAAACACTACTAGATTTTTTAGCTTGTATAATAAATTAACACTGTTTATTACGCATACATTATATACATAGATATATATTTATTATACAAGGAGGGCGACAAACTTTGCGGTTATTTTTTTCTCTTCCAAGTTGTTATAGGTTTTTTAAAATATCTCATCAAATCATTGACATTGACAAGTTAATTCACGTAAATACACCGAACTTTCGTGCGAATACGATTTACTAATAAAAAAAAAAAATGATATTTAAGTACAGTGAAAAGTTGAGCCGCACATTATTTTATGGAAACAGTTTTTTCCGCTACATTTCTAATCCAACGTACCTTAGCGGATTCACTTTAGTATGAAGAAGTGCCGGTGCCGGTGACGTATATATATATACAGCATCCGGCTAATTTGGCGGAAACCGGAATGTAAAAGCTTTTGACTTAGAGAAGGGGAAACGGCGTCGGTTATATATAAAGTCAGCGTTGTACCTATTATACGGTAGCAGAAGATGTGCTTCGTGTAATAAAAAGTAAATACGGGGATTCATGAGAGCGTGAGTCCATCCGTAATACCCGAAGTTGTCCGATGTGGCAGAGCTTATTTGAACGAGCGAGCTCATTTGAAGAAACAGAGACAGAAGTAGAAAAAACGAGATTACTCACCTCACAAGTTTTCGCCTGTCATCAAAGCGCCGAGTTTCTGCGAACGAGGAAAAAAAAAACTTTACTTTTCGCGTTGCAAATTACCCTCGGCTTGTATATCCACTGCGGGGATCGCGGTACCACAAGTATCTCGTTATACACATCATACATTAGCACAAGAAAAGTGTTCCCAGGAGAATAAGGAGAGGAGTAAATGGTTGAAAATGAAATATTCCAACGGGGATGAAAGTCATCGCGTTACAGCGCATTGTCGACATTATACATGTGTCTGTGCACCTAATGTATGTACGCCGTGACTCCGGGCTAAAGACCTTTCGCATTAACGTCTCTTGCGAAATGAATAATGAAAATGATTCCCACTTTGTAATCAGCGTATTATTACCGTGGACGGAGGCTCAGTCTAATGGATTTTACTACTTCTTTCACACTTGTATACAATAATTGTTCAACAGGTTGAGGTGAAAAGCTAAAGCACCGAGTATTAAGTTGTTCTTCTTGGATGTGTGTGATTTATTGTTTTTTTTTCTTGCTTTTGTTGCTCGTCCTCTTTCGTTTTTTATCAACTTTCACTCTTTATGCTCGCACTTTTCCTCTCTGCATTCTTGTCTGGAAATTTTATGATTTATATACTTATAATCTGACAGTCAACATTCAACATGCTTCAGCCAGATATTACTTTATTGGACTTGTTTAGTTTTTTAATGGAAAAATTTTAGCTGAGCGATAGTGGAAAAGTAAAGCTTCTTTCTTATTTACGAGAAATTACGTTACATAAATTATGCGGCCCCGTCTCTCCGGATGTTTGATGTTTACCGAACAGCCGCGCTGTTCTGGAAAAAAAAGTAATCCGTTTCCAACGCTGATCGTGAGATTTGATTGGTCTGAACCTCTTCGTTAAGTTAATCGGTAGCATGAAAATTCCTTCAAATCGATGAGCGAAGCTTGAATATCGGTTTACCGCACAAAACGAATTACACTCTCCCGGTAATAAAACGGCAAACTATCGTCTAATTCAGGACACTTTGCAGGTAAATAATTCTCTTAAATTTGTTGAAATGAAATTTTCTTTGCCCCGATCAGAATTTTTGTGACTGAATTGACAAGAGCAGAAAAAAAGTAAGAAATCAATTAAAAACGAAATTCTTTTGATGATGTATCAACAGAAGGAATCCATTGATCAAAATGAGAAATTTCTCCGAGTGCGAAAATTTTCCGAATCGTTGGTCCGTCGACGCTTTCAACGACCTTTCGAGGCTGTGTATCGAATCGACGAAGGCTTGACCCCTCGCAGAGATTTGTCGTAATATTTTCCTCCTCCCCGAATCCACGCATGGCAGCGTCTCTCTTTCTCCTTTCAATTTATCGCAGGTACCTTGCAAAAGTGTGTCACCCAAATATGTGAAAAATAACTCGACAAAGCCGATCCTCCGGTCGATAGAGAAGTTCGTATTATACGCGAAATCGGGAAATATTTCTCTAAAATTTCATCCCTTTCCCTCCGCTCCTACACGACCTACCATTTCTTCATTTTACTCGTTACACTCCCGAATTTCGCAAATAAGTTTCGCGACAGAATACAAAAGTTGTCCGAATTCTAATCGTCTAAGCGATCACATGCCTATAAGCTTCGCTCCGCTAATTATATATCTACTCGTCGATAAATATATCCGTCTTCAATGTGTCTGCAGTCGGGGACGAAATTTAGCGAAATCCTCTACAGCGAATATAACCGCGACGACCACGTGGGCAGAGCTGTATATAAGTAAGTATACGTATATGTATACGTATATACATACGTTATAATGTTCGATCACACGTCAAAACGGCGTCTGCGGTCTCGATTCCGGCGAGACTTTTCAGTCTTGTCTACTGCTGTTTTTTGGCTCATCCTCGAAAATAGTCCGCACACATACGCCCGTCTTCCAAGTTCTTTAAACTTATCTTTTTCTTCTTCATCTTTTCATATAAATAAATATCATCCTACTCTTTTGTCTATCGTATAAGAATCGGTGTATATTTTTTCCGAACTATAGACATGATGTTTTATAAGAATTTTTGCGCAGGTCACAAACGTTTCGACGTCAACGAATGATCATCCCAATTCATCTTGTCGCCGTTCCAGCTATTCGCGGAAAAACAATTCATCCTCGATCAGAATAACCGTAGAAACACAAGCTGTCGTTGCCATCGGGGAATTCTCTCGTCATTTGTAATTAACAGTTTCTCCTTCATTTTTCACGCATCCAAATTTAAAGTACGCAAAAAAATTTCTCCTCACTTTAATCGTTCATTCGTTCCCACATAATATCAACACCTGTAACATTTATCTTATCAAAGTTCGATCTTAAGTCAGTTTGTGTTATACGTATACTCGACTGCGAGATGTTTTTCCTCTCAATATAAAATATGGGAACAAACAAACCTAACGGCACAACTTTTCCCGAGTATTATAGGCATCTAGTAAAACGTGTCAAAGTATTGCGAGAACTTTCGTGGTATAGCTAGGAAAGAATTGATCAGAACCGAGAGAATTGGTGATAATCGAGCTTCAATGGAACGAGGAACAGCAATATAATATGCACGATATAACAAGAAGAGCTTATAATTATACAGTGCAAGAAAACCTAACGCTCTGATGAAGTTTTAATTTATCACATAATTTAGCCATTTACCATACATTTTTTAGTAAATGCCTGCGTATTTAAAAATTCTTCAGCTATCTGCGATCTGTTTCCCGAAGAATTTTTAACTCTACCAAATTTATTTCATTATTATCATTATTATTATTATTTCTCCCTAACCTCGCCTTAATGATGCGGTTGAATGTGGCCGAGGCACACGTGCTTCTCTTGTAATAAACGCAATGCAGTGATAAATGGCGGTGGAGCTTCGCTTCGTTACGCCCACTTGACAGCAGGGCACATTTTCAGCAGAAGCTAAGCCTGGGCGTCACCGTATTGGACGTATTTCTTTGAAACATCCTTTTTCCTCTAATTCATTGTTGTCCATTGTTTTCCTTTCACTTTCTTTTGTAGTCACAGTTTTTATAATATCCTTTCTTCTTTCGCTCTTTTTCTACGCATCGGTTTCATCCTCGTACATTATAGAACTTGAATCGCAACGAAGAAGACTACTCAAACTACCAATTACTCGCATATGGAATAAGACTTTGGACCGAAGTCTCTTCTCATGTTGCCTATAGAATTCCCCGCCATTCGGTGCAAAGTTTGCATTTTTTTGGGAACGTCGAGATAACTCACGTGCGTTGGGATTCTGTGAAATTTGAATCATACAGTATTGGCGTAGAGATTCCGTCTACGAACTTTTCTCATTTTGGGTATACAAGGATTTCTCAAAATTTTACTTCAACGAGTAGAGTTTTTACGAAGAACTTGATTGAATATACTCTTGAAGATATTCGAACACTTCTAATAACGTGGGTGAAGCTAACCAAATGAAAACTACTCTCTCGACTCGCAATAGATCTTTTGCAAAAGTTTTAGAATTCAATTGGCCAGGGAAATTATGTTTTCAGAATAAGAGAGCGTACGACGCAAGTGACTCTAGTGCTTTTCAAAACCGGTCAAAATTTTCGCAAGAAATTAAAAATCGCTAGCCTTAGTAATTATGCAATTTTTAGGGATAAAAAAATCCCGACCGAGAATCAATTCTCCGGAACCTTATTCGACTCATAATTTCCATCTCGGAAATCTTCCAGAAAACAACTAGAATATCGTAGAATCAGCTGCTGAGAAAATAGTCCAAGACTCTTAGGATTAACCGCTGTATTTTTTTCAACAAGTGATTACAGCGTTTTACGACTATTTGCAACCGTCTGCTCTCGTGAGATTACCTCGACATACTAGTGGGTTGATGCAAAATCTATCACAATATTGCGACATGTTATCAGCTAAATGGATTCGCAGTTGACAAAAAAAAAATAAAGAATTTCGATTATCATCTCGTTTATAAAATTTGTAGTTTTTCAAAAACATCATTCAGTAAATGTATTCGTAGCCTCTAATCTCGAGGTTAAGCTTTCTTACCGAGTGTTCAATCCAATTTGAACTGCTCCAGATTGTAATCCGTACTTCGTGATTAATTAGCGAGACATCGCGATGCATTATAGATCAGAGGAAGTTACGCTAATACATCATCGATAGGGTTTACAATTAGTATATGTTATACCTACAATCGATACATAAGTTAATTGATACAGGATATTGCGAAGCGGTAATAAATTTTCAAACACGACCAGGCAAAGGTAATGAAAAAATAAGCAAAAACTCGATGTTAGCGAGTAAAGCTCACGAACAATCGTTCGAGATTGAATTGTGGCTGGAATCGCAAGCTGCTTTTACAGAATGTTGATCCTGCAAACAACCGCGTTTCAACGCACGGCTTTGTCTTTTTAAAAATCGCGTTTACATTCAATGTGAGATCGTCGAGATGAATTTTCATTCCAAATGACAAAGGAATATTAAAAAAGATATTCAACGAGCCCGAAATTCTGAATTGCTTGAACGCGGCTTGTAATAAAAGCAACAAGAGAACATTCGACAAGAATCTACTTCCCCACGGATTAGCGATTTCCAAGCCGTTGTTCATCCCGTTGACATTTTCAAACAGAGCTTTACGAAGACTTCAAGGGTGGATAAAGCTTCAGGAAATCCGGCAGCACGAGCTGCTACTCCGGCAAATGTTTGCAGGGTATGATTAAGCCGACAATGTGGTCGTTTTCCGGCATACCGCTAGTAGGGGTGAACCACCATCCCCGCATCACTTGTTTCATATACAACCCCCCCTCCCAATTGCATGTGTGGTGCATGACATTCGCACACATCCACATCGTAGTCAACAAACTCCGATTGAGGCTTGCGAACAACTGATGAGTTCCTCCCACGAGCTGCCTGAGGAAATGAAATCCCCGTGATAGAGGCTTCGGGCGCAAGACGTCGTATGAATGTCACCGTCATTCCCACATTTGACTCAACTTTCACCCAACATTCGGCCTAGAGTTTTCCCCGAATGGCTTATGGCCGTCGTATGTCCCGATTTGGGCACGCGCTCTCGCGTCGTTCTGTCGTTGAGAGAGATTTCTATTATAGTTGTGCAAATTGCCAAGTTATTGAAACTCGAAGACGAGTCGGGGGTCGCGAAGCGATTCGGGGGAAAAGCCTCCCCCCCCCCCCCCCCCACACCGTTGGTCAGATCACTTTTCTCCTCCGTTGAGGTCAGCCTTCTTCGCGAATTTTTCGGGCTTAAGCTCAGCGGCTTCGGGTCAATCGCGACTGGCGAAATCGGGAATGTTTGAGTCTCAGGGCGGGGGCTGACACTTTGAAAACACTCGATATTCGAGGGCTGTGCAGGGCCGACTATCTGCCTCCGTTTTCGACGCCGCGACGCCACTCGTGACTCGATAAGGCGCTTTAGATTTCGCTGAAATCTTCGCAAATCGCTGATCTGGGACAATGAGAAACTCCGATTTAAGAGATACGTCGTCGTGCATTGATCTTGCCTGAGAAGCTCGTCTAAGCAAAGGCGCGTATTGAGATAAATGTAAAGTTCAGTCGATATAGGGTAACGTAAAAGGCTCGCATTTTTTTGTTCGTTTGGTTTTAGAATTCAATCTTCCAATTTTTATTCCCCCCCTCCAATAAACCCGGGTTTTATGAAATGTTCGTGAAACTTGTGCATATTTTCAATATGTTCAAACGTCCAATTGACCGTAAAGAGTTCTGGAAAAGAGTTCATTTCATCAATCTTCAGGTTCTCGAAATGATTGCCTGGTTTTTCAATTTACATATTTTTTTGAAACGTATATTATTTTCAGTACCTACTCTTGACCGTGGCGTCAAGTTATCTAGCTATATTTTTTTGTGCACAGACTTTTACTTTTATGTCAAAACGTATTAGAAAATAATGGTTTTTACTGTAGGTACTGATGATCAACGTTTGCTCTCTGAGATGTAAAAAGTTGGGATTATTTTGAAAATGCAAACATTTTTTGTCATCTAATTCTTTATTAATTTTTTTCATATACGCGTGTGCTTTTTTTCAATGGGGAATTATAAAACATTTTAGGACTGAAAATTTTTTTTCAGTGTGCTCAAAAACAACGAATGAATTGATATTTTTTTTCACTTTTTTCGAGCCTTGCTTATTGGAAAATAAGAGGATCAGAGAATTACGGAAGTAGATGTGAAATTTTTTGGGCATCATTAAGAGAATGAGGAATTATTGATGATCTTAAGGCTACACAATTTTAGGATTCAAAAACACTTTTGTTCGTTTGTATTTATTCTTTTGCAGGATATTATAATGCAATCGCGTACCGATTAACGATCCATTCCTGGAAGAAATTTTTTTTTCTGGATTCCGCAATAATCAGATGAATAGGAAATTCTGCGGGATGCTGTCGATGTTGTAGACATATATTTGTTAATTTCAAGGAAATAATTCTTTATAGTAAAAATGGAACAAATCTACCTGAGCCGTTTCTTTTACATGTTTCCAGTATATATCGGGCTTTTGTTGAATACCGTAAAATCGGTTATCGCAATCAGGGATATGAAAATCTAAATAACACAGATCCCTGCTCGGTGAGCTTTGTGTACGATAAACTTAACGATATCTTACTCTCGGTGTCTATAAATTACAGCCTGTCAGATACCGTCGCAGAGAGATACCGAAAAAGATAGTTTCATTTTCCGAAACAAAGCTATAAAAATTTTTCCGCAACGGAACGTAGTTTCAATTTTCAATTTAAGTGTTGGCAGAATTCTTCAAAATCTGATGTGAAAAATTCCAGTCACGGTAAATGGAAGCTGTGAAAAATGCGTCAGGCATCTCGGATAGGCTGTAGAGGCACATTGTCAAGGTATACCAACATATTTCTTGCGAGCTTAAGGGCTTCGTAATTTGGTCTCGTTTTTCACGGCGGCAAAAGCCGTTCCTCGAAAATCGGGAATGAGGTGAAGTAAAGTAAATTTCAAACCATTCAAGCCAGTAAACGTATGTTCCGTCTACTTTTTCTCTCTAACGTCTTTTCCGCTGGTAAAAGTTTAACGCAAAAATACGAGCCAAGTTCTAATCGAATTGGCGACGCCAAAGGGATCGAAAATATTCGCAATATTTTTCCCCGAATCTTCGGATCGATGAAAATTAATCGAAAAGAGGATACAGACTGCTTATCGGGTTCCTGTCTTCCCGACAAGTTCTCGTCCTGTATGAATATGGAAAAGGGTTTTTGGGCTCGGTTCAAAGTGGTAATAGCAGATCGCGAATTTCGTTTACGATATATACGTATGCAAGGCCTGGCTGATCAGCCGGATGTTCAAAGAGAGACGAATAAACGGATTGGTTTCAATTCATCCGGATCGCATCCGCCGATGAATTGCAAATTCACAGGGATAATAGCCCCGCCACTTCCGTAAGCAGTTTATGTTAAGGAACGATTGGCGTATACGTGGTTGTGCTATTTCAGACTTTTGCAACGGTGCGCTGCTGCTCGAGTATAGGTACGCAGTTAATAATGGTCCCCGGTGTAAAAGCTCGCCGAGAAGAAGCCGGCGTTTCTCTTCGAAATGAAACGGATCGCTTCAAAGCCGTCCTTTCGCGGATTAGCGTAATGCCAACCGTCAAAGCGGGCGATTTTATGGTGTTTCTCTTCTTCTCTCTAAGACCCTGGGAATTCATGTGTACCGGAAGAAATTTTGCTCAGTCCTCGATTAACATATACCTACTCGTATCGCGATACTTGAGCAGAGAGATTTCATTATTTACGACATTTGTTACGGCTGTGTATGAGAAAGTGAAAGAGCGGTCGTTCCGCTTTTTTTTTTTTTTTGTTTTTTTTTTTCAATCTCATTTTTTTTCGACAGAGAAACGGAAATAGAAGACAAGAAGGGTATACAGTACTCGATCAAGTTTTATCGACAAGAAAATTACTCTTGTAAAAGTAAAGATGAAGGCAAACAAAATAAAATAATAAAAAAAAAAAAAAAAAGAACTTACGTTATAATTTATATTTTTATTCTTTGTTTTTCTTATTTTTCTTATCCTGTATCGAGTATTTACTTATTACTTTTTTTGTCTCTCTGTGCGAGCGCCTGAATAACGATAAATGTTTTGATCATAAGCCAGGCATGTGTTTCACTCGCGTCATTCGACTAAACTCGATAACCTTCGACGATAAACATGGTATCAATCGAGCAGTTGGTCGGGCATGAGTGCCTTTTTGGAGTATAAGTCGAGTTTGTTAAAAGCTTTCTTTTAAAATGGTTCAAGTCAATTGCGATGTGGGTGGTAATAATTCGAGAAATGGCGGTCGTTCGCATTCGGCAGAATTCGTGACGATCGCATTACGTTAGTTTATTTTTTCTCTCTCTCTCCCTCTCTCTCTCTCTCTCTTCTTCGTTTAAACAATGAATAGCGTTTCTAATGTGGAAATTTTTTTAACTTGTATAATTATGATATGTTCCTAGTTGGAGAAAGACTTATTATGGATACACGATAAATAGAATGTATTTGCTAGAGAACAATTTTTGCTTTATATAATCTGTAAATGTCTATAGTCACGACGCGTTACATAAGCCACTTAAGAAATTCCGTTCCACAATTGTTTTGCCAATATACGTGACGAACCAATTAATTTTTTTTCTACACTTGGGTACCGCCTTTCGTATATACAGCGCTGTACTGCGTTGAATGAGAAAAATCGTAAAACAATATAAAAAAGAAAAAGAAAAAGAAAAAGAAAATCAAGAGAGAAAAAAGAAACATGAATAAAAAAGCTAACTGGAATAAATCCAAATTGAGTTTATATAAGTAAATACTTTCAACAATTGCAGCGAGAGCTTATTATTTTCACTCGGAGAAACACCGGAAAAAAACATGACATAAAAATCGAGAATTACACATATCATGAAATTTTTATGCATTATGCAGCAGTAAGGTGTAGATACATAAAAAATTATTCCTCAGACTTCGCGGAGCTGCTAATTCGAACGGTTACTACGTAAGAATTTTAATTGCGTATAAAAACGGTAAATTTTTTGGAACGTTGATTGAATTTCGGAGGATATCGCGCGCCACGTTCGTCACGGTATAAGTACACATATATAAGACAACATCATGGCCAAACCTCGTACAAAAACCGAAGCGATTAGTTATATCGATTACCTACATTTTTCAAATCAATGAATTTATTATTTTGCTTATGCAAACAAGTATTTTTTTCTCGTATAAATGACGCTGATCTGAATTTAATCACGCTGCATAATGCAGGGCTGATTGCCTTGTTTCATTATCGCCCTAAGGGTGAGAAACTGCACAAAATCCACCACCGATTGATTACCAATAACAACCACAATCGGTATTATATACGCTGCACCGTGAACAGTTCTCACTCTGTTTGTGAAAAGAAAACGAGCGACAAGGCTTCGCTGATAATTGCGCGTATATATCGAGCACGCAGTAACTTGCCCTATATTATATCGCAGACCGGAGTGATATCGCGAAAGAACTTCTTTTCTCCACTTCTTCGTCCATAAATTTTCACAAAATTTAACCATTTTAATTAAAATCTATTACAAAGCAAAAAACGAAAAAGAACAACATAATTATAACAAATATATTTGATGAGGATCAAATCCTCGTTACTCACGTTTGTAGTAACGATGCAATGGAAGGGAATGCAGATCCTGAGGAGCTGGTCACCGGCAGGGGTGTTGAGTGAACAACTAACAAAAACGAAAAACCGACGTCACAAAAGCTCAACGAAAACTGGCTACAGGTGCTCTTTTCGCAATATATGAATTAAAATCGCCAAAGTGCGAATAATAAAAACACACTCGCGACTCTCGGTGTGGGTGCGAAAAATCCGAAGACTCTGTTTCTGTGATGACGGGAGTCTTTGACCGCTTTGATCGACGGATGCCGGTGCTGGCAACGTGCGCGCGAACGGCGTACTGACGACGGGCCGCGAACTCTGGGACGTTGCGTCGGGACGCCGGGACACCGGGATGGGGATTTGGCGCGCGTTGCTCCGAGGAGGAAAGTGATCCCAGTAAATTTTTCGACGAATCGAATCGAGGGATGCGTCGTGCAATAATATTAGTATCGAGGAAAGAGGCTGCGGCTCGTGATCGCTGATCGTTGTGGGCAGCGAGGTCAATAGAGGAAAAAAAATTTCGCAACGAAAAGCCAACCTGCACTACGATCGTTTCAGGACTTTCACAGGTGCTGCTTAGCGCTTAGCGGGGATGAAGATCGAGTCGATCTTAACGGGGCCGAAAGTGGTTCGAAACGACACGACGTTCCGTGATGTTGAACCCCGACGCGAGTCGGGCGACAAAAGATTTACACTTTCGGTCGCAGCCCTCTGGAATGTTCATGAATTTTTTTACACTCAGATCCTTCTTACTCAACGGAGTTGAAATATTTGGCCAGGCGCCCGGCTCCGTTTCTCTCTCTCTCTCCCTCTCTCTTTCTATCTATTTATCTCTCTCTCTCTCTTTCTATCTGTCTCTCTCACTCTCGCTGTCTGTCCTATCGTCTCGGTTTATCTTCGCTCGGGAAGCGTGTACAATACACCTTGTTAGACGACGTCAATCTTCATTTAACTCAGCAAAATACCAGACGTTTTTACTGATTCAGGATATTTCACTTCCTATTCTTACGATCAGCCGACGAAGAGGATCCTCTTCCACAATTAAATGTCGTGGGAAAAACTGCGGTAATTTTCTTGAAGCATCCTTCTATTTCACATTATCTAAAGGGGCATTCAGAATATGAAACGTATTTTCCAATGCTTTGAATGATGATTTTAACTAATTGAAAAAAATATCAGCGTGGATTGTGGTCTTGTTTTGTATAGATTTTTTTGAAATCAGGAATATATAATAATACGAGATTTGATTATACATTTGTTAATCGTATATTCTATGACTTATTACACATAGAATGCGTTAGAATCTTGATCGGCGTTTAAACAGAATACTTTAGCCCAAGTGTTTGTTGCACTTTTGAAACGTTATCGAGGATTCAAATTTTCTATACACTGACGTCATCTTTTGATATCGATGTTTGATGATCCCATGACTACGAGCTCATTAACTCTTGCCTTGTTCGGGAGCAAAACGTCGATGAAAATCCAGTGAATCTCCTCGTTGTAAGTTCTTTATACCTACCAACCTGTTTCCCAAATCAAGTCGTTAAGTGACAATCACGATCCGACTTGCTTGCACTCACTTTTCGTTAGACATAATCGATTATCCGAAAGCTGAAAATTCGGTACAACTGATTCAATTACCTCGCCGGCTCGGCTAAGCATGTGGTTCAGACGAAAAGGTAGCCACTATTCAAAAATGACCTGAGATAAAAATGAGCTTTGATATCTCGGCTCGTTTGCACTCATCCAATGAAGCCAACTAGAGTGACAATAACGAGCCACTTTACGCCACATAGTTGCCGGAGTTATTCGTTGACACGGTGTAAAAGATGACGGTAAGGCTTCCGTCATGATCCGTGTTTATTGTTTAACAACTTCGCCTCCCACCTTTTCTCGCGCCTCGGCAGTTCCAGTGACATGATCGCCGTCACTAGATGATTACGATGAATTTAAGCGGAGGCAGGAATGAAACCCGCAATTTTCTTCGAATGACTATCATTGGAAATTCTTGACCTTGAAATTTGATGGTTATACTACGATGAGTGAAATCATTCTTCCCAGTAAAAACATAACGATTAAATCGATCGTCGATCAGTGTTTAAGCCTGCGTATCCTGCGCAACGGATATGTGTGCGGATGAATAATAAAAAGAACGACTCTTTATACACGCGCGGGAACAAACTTACCGGAAAGAAGTTTTACGACTTCCGCTCGATTGATTTCCGCGAACATGTATGGCTTTTGTATGGTCCCGGGATGGGGACTTTGAATATTCCATGAACTCTGCGGCGAAAACCAGCGTTGTAGTTGCAAATACCTGAAAATGCAGGTTGTCACTTTTCCCACAGATCTCTCGAGAGGTACAAGAATTGGCACGGATCTGTTGGATCGTAAATGGCGTTTGAAAACCGTTCAGACTATGGCTTGAAAAATGAAATCAAATATTGACATTCCAATCGTTCTCCCCGCGGGTTACGCAGTTCCCAAGCTCGGGTACCGGTATGTCCTTATGTGAATTCATACAAGCTTGATTGATAGTTTGTTGAATAATCGCGAGTACGCGGTGCGTCGGCGTTTTTGTCATATTGAGGACGATGAGACTCCAGAGCATGGAGGAGAGAAAAAGGAAAACGAGAAGCTCCGGTGCCAAGTGGTAAGAAAAAACAAGATTGGCGTTCGACTCAAGTGGATTTCCCAAATTTAGCTCCGATATTCATGTAAGACATATTTCAACTTAACAAAGGAATACGGGAAAGTTCGATGAATATTTATTTCAATTTTGGTCCTCTTCTCTTTCAGTGATAGGTATCTAATAGAGCTGCGAACTCGAGTGAAAATTCCTCCGGATCTTGGATATTCCGATGTTTCTATCAGACATCAAAGGATCAGACGGCCTGCCGTGTCTACAGATGTGCAAAAAAACTTGTTTCAGAAGTACCGACTTTGTATCGAATGTGTTGACTAGTTTGAAAATTATTCAAGGTATATTTCTCGAATACAATTCTTCGATTACATGTTATTCGTATATTGAATATGTTTTATCTTATATGTACAGGTGAGAGTTAATCGCTTGAAATTTGTGAACAACCAATTAATCGAAGTGCGAGTTCATTTCAGTCACCAGTAATTTGGAGAGCTTCAGAAAATCAATGCGACATATTTAAGGTTTGAAATGATTTTATCAATGAATTGTACCGTTCTGGAATAAAGTCAATTTGTACCACTTTATGTACGTCTAAGCTAATTTGTACTGACTTCGAAATCAAGTAAATCCGCATCACTTCCGAGACAAATTTAAGCCTAATTGATTGGGTGAAAGACGTGAGCCTGTGAAGTCCATCTGTCCCACTTTGGGATAAAAGCAATTTGTTCTTCTTTGAAATCAGATAAATCTGTACCGATTCTAAGAGGCACGAAAAAGCATCCGGATCGACTAATCAGGCAAAAAAGTATGCGTGAATTTCAATCCGACGAATGTAATGCATTCCAATGGAAAAAGAGAAAAAAAAAAGTTTAAACCCATAACGTGAATCGTGAAGATTAAATGAATTAAAAAAAATTCATAGTTTAACGAAGAATCATGGAGTTTGACGCATAAGTCGGAGAGTTTCGTAGAATAAAATAACGGAGTCGTGAACTGAAGAAAAGTTTTACTCGTTCTGTTGAAAAATTAATTGCAAACAATTTTTTACAACAATTTTCCTTGATTAAGGCGTTCCCCAACAATATGATCATACGGGGTAAGTAACTGCAAATTTTTTGTTCCTCAATTCATGGAGCACCTCAAGCTCGGTGAAATACACGCGTAGTTATTAACTCTTTTTGCACTATAAAAAAGGACGGCAGGGCTTGGTAACTGCTGGAAAATTCAGGGCAGAAAGTCTGTGAACAATGCGGATGATATATCATGAGGCTTTCCAGTCTGCGTGGGTAGATCGTGTCTTGCTGTACGTGAAGCCGACCTCAGGGTTGCAGATAAGAGTGATCCGAAGTCATCTCGTCAATGTCTTTTCAGAAGTAATTTTCAGCTGGTGATTATTGTCTTTGAAAAATATCGTCGTAGTCTCTGAAATCGAATCTTTAAATCGAATTGAAACTTTTTTGAACTTTAAATCGATTTCTACCTCTACTTTTATCATTTTTATACCTATTTATTACTAAAGCAAAGGGGATGAGGAAAAGGCGATTACGCGATAGTTGAATATCTTCAGGTATTAATCATTACTCTCCGAATTCCCGTAAGGGATGCCAAAACATTGAGTAAGAACATGTCTTTGGCTGCAAAGTTCGCAAGGTTGTCTGTTTTCCACCATTCAGCAAGTTTCGCAGATTCTGCAGCCACCGTAAATGATTCCTCGGGTAATTAACTCGGTCCATCTTAATTCTGGGTATAACGTAACCGCGAATCTATGCGAGAAATTAGTCTTCGTCCCAATTCACCGAGTCGCCCTTCTCGATTAGACAGACTGTGAAATGAGGTAACAGACAAGCGTTGATAATGCAGATATGTATACCAAAGAGGCACTCACCCACCTGTCGAGAGAGCTCGCGTCGTGAATTCTAAGTTGTTATATGTGGTCCGAAAGAGCGTCAACGACTCTGTAATTAGTTGCTGTTAAGTGGCCGCGTGTCGCCGTGAAGAACATCGAGAATTCTTCGCAGCCTCTTGGAGAGCCAGTTGCATTCCTCTAACTCCCTGTGTTTATAAAACATTACGGGGAAGCGAATGGAGGCCGAGATCTCGGGCACGTGACAATTCTACGTATCGAAAAATAGGACATTTTCATCGCGTCAGCATTTAGCTATGAGTTCATTTTCCTCGGTCTTTCACTTCTACACCCACTTTACGCGCGTTATTCGGAACTTTGTGAATCGTTTAATCGTAATCGCAGGAATTAATCTCTTTTAGAATAAACGTGTGTATGTATCTACGTATATAACCGCGAGTTATGTGACGCAGCGAGACCAAAAAGGGAAATATTCATTGCGGGGAGAAGAATAGAGAGAAGGAGAAAAATGACCTGCTGTACGAATTCGGACGGAAGTGGTATGTTCGGATAAGGAAATTATCAGGCCTGCTCCTCGAGCTATGACTGATACCGTATGCACGAAAGGCCGAGCAATCATTTGCGGCTAAGTGACTACGTGCCGTTCCTTATGAGAGACTGAGGCTATCCGCATGGCGAATTTTTAGTCCCTCAACTCTGACAATCATTTACATACGCACGTGAATCGTGCGATGAATATTGTATACCTAGATACGGCAGATCTAGGCAGACCTACGAACGTTGAATTCCAGCCGGTGATTTCGTTCCATCAAAAACGAATCGCGTTTGTTGTCAAACGTAATCGAAGTTAATTTCTGTTGAATGTATTAGTAATTCTGGCAAGTTAATCGGTGATCGAATTTTTTTGCCGCAGAAAAAACACGAATCGTGTTATCAAATTCTTCGACTGCTTTTCACGTAATATTCAGCATAATTTATTCGGATTTTCATTTTGGTAAGATTGGGACATTCTGGCGTAAGTAATTTGTCTCAAGAGGAGAATCTGCCTCTGTTGTATTCTCTCGAAACAAACGACTCGCACTGACTTAAGGCGAAAGTATCCCTGAAGCTCGTTCACGAGGATGTATCAAGACGGGAAATAAATGTCTCGGGAATCACGCGAGACGATCGTTGATCAAAGGGAAAGATCAAGTGGAAAAAAACAAGTCAATCCATTTAAGTTGAGACATCGAGTTCGGAGCGTTTCGCGTATTTCAACAAGACGCGCGACAACACGGAAGCCACAACCTTCTGTATTATAAATATCGCTTTGTGTCGTGTAACGATGTGTTTCTACGACTATAAATTAGTTACTCCGAACTTGTCTATTAATATTGGTATACCTATCAACAGACACGTGCCAATTTTTCTTTATATCAACCTGCCCACGCGGTGTCAGACAGACAAGTCGAGTGTCGGCAAACATTTTGGACTACAATTCGCGAACAATGGAGACGAGGACGAAACAAGGATCGAGATATCCTGAAGTACGAGCTTTCACGAACAATTTACGGGAATACTTTTGAGGGTCGGATTCTGTTCGGAGATCCTTTTTGGTTATTGGAAAAATGTCTGTAAATGGATGGGAGAAAAAGTGTATCTAGTTACTGATAATTGATGCTTGGCGTCGAGACTCGCGTCGTCAGTTACAGTCGTAACAAATTTGCGAGAGTACGAGATTAGCAGTGAACGCAGTATCAACGCTAATTGGCGGTGGGAAGAACAAAACCAAAACAGCTTTGGCATGCTCGAATGAGAGACGATTAAATTTTGCAATCAAAGAGGCTCCGAGCGTGAACGATTATTCGCACCATTCCTCATTCTGCCGACGAATTTCACTCTGAGCGAGGCTTAATTTCATCCCCTTGCGATTGATGTGTGATGTATTTTAGGCTGTGAAGAGGGCAACATCAGCTTGATTCACTTTCATCCTTTCAGAACTATTCTTAGCGAATTTCCAAGACCAAGTTTCAGCGTATAAATTATCCCGCATCAATTTCACGAGAATGAGGTAGAACGTAAATGTTTATACTAGGCGTAGGTCCGTTAGACGACGAATTTTCAACCCCCTCACTGCTGCCAAGACTATATTATAATGCACAGGCATGTTACGAATGAGATGTAAACCTTACAAGGATAACGTCTGCCTTCATCGAGCCTGATATCGTTGCGAATGCCCGTCACGTTTTGACAGCTGTTTTTGATTAACGTCAAAAATTGTAAACTTTCCATTTTCACACTATCAACGTATGAGCAATAATCAACGAATCTCGGAACATCTGGTTTCGTGTATTTATTTACTGGCCGTTCTCGACTGATCATTTGAGCGATCTTTGACGTTAGTTATTATATCTGTAAACATCTAACGAACCGACTTTATTTTAAATATACTCGTCTATTTCTTTTTCCCTAAAGCACCTGCTACAGGCGTCTCTTCGATGTTGTTACGATCGTCGAATGGTACAAAGTGGTATATTCAATCAATAAGTCTTATGATTAATAAATAAAGTCGGAATGAAAGATATCGCACCAACGTGATCATCGCGAGACGCCGTTAATAAACAAGCGATACAAAATTTATGCACGGTAAGGAGGAATGCCTACTTCCATCTTCGAAAAGAATTTTAATAACGTTCAACTATTCTGTTTATCCTGTACCTTACGCTTGCCTGTAATATAACCACCAACCAAGGGCACCGAAGTACGGAAGCCACGTTTTCACATGCTAATGCCATTAGATACAACAATTGTCGAACGATTTCCTCGTCCCAGTGTCTGTTTCTTTTCATCTAAGAAAGAGGCCCATAACTGCGACAATGCTGTAACTGAAATTATTCCGTGATACAAAAATGTCTCGCATTCTTTCAACCATCGAATAACATATTATACTTTCTGGCTTAAACAATTTTCAACTCTCTTTTGTATATTATTATGCGTCTTGTGTCTTTGTAGGTATTGTTAATCTTCCAGCGACGCAGACCTATTATTTCCAATTTTTTTACTGGCTAGACCGTCTCCATTGACTAAGAATAAGGGTTCAATGGAAGAACGCTGCATTCAAGGATACCCTTTGCTCTTAGGCCTCATGTTCGTACACAAATCCTCTCTGATGAGACAGACCAGATGATTTCCATAAAGGGGCTTGAAGACTGGAGCTGAAAGTAGTCGGCAGGGATCAGTCCTTGTACCAGAAACCGTTTTCATTTCATTGGCAAGTAGGTTGGATCTGTCTGGTCAAGATTGCCTGTGAACCGAATTTTTGTCCAACTGTTTCACCACGCAAACGTTTCAACACGCTTAGAAAAGTCTACGCCGATTTTACTATGATGTACAGAGATTTCATTGGTTTCATTCAGAATTCAAACATTCATAGCAAAAAACCTGCAAAAAAAACTCCTTTCAAGCCATCACCAGGTTCTATAAAACTGTACCAAACGTAAATGAGGCTTGATGCAATCTCTTATATTTTCCCTGAATGCAAAACCACTGCGTAACTATGTGCAGGCCTTCACGTTGTAGAATTTGAAAGATTTTCTTTCACTAAGAACAGAGTGTATACGCAATTTCCTGTTTCTGATAAAACGGAGGTATAATATACTTGTCCCCCCCACATTGTGGTCTCGATAAACATTTCCGAGATGTCAAGTTCGAGTTTCACGGCCAGTGGTTTTGTGGGAGCGATATTCAATCTGTGGACTCGAACCGATTTCTTCATCGAACGTCTCCAAAACGGTGATATTTAGTTGCTTTCAGTCTCTTCAGTTTTAATACTTCTCCCGTTCTTTGAATCAATCCAAATTTTTTGAGACTTCCAACTTTCGATCAGGTGGATTAGATATCATCGCTCAGTGGTTTGTAAAAACTGAATTATACAAACCAATCACCAAAGAAACTTGCCACTATCAAGAAGAATGTTAACTTTCTTCAATGATCCCGTTCATCCTGGAAATGTCACCGGTCCTTCCCACGACTTGTTATCGCGGTCTTCTTCTGTTGCGAGATAATACTCATATGGCACAAGTTTCAACCTCTGAATAGCTGCTGCGCAATCAACAAGGGGAGAAAGTGGAACTTCGGATTATCTTCCGCTGTTATGTTGGTTTTTTTTTTATCATCAATTCGCATCCTCTCTTCTCTCTCTCTGTCTCCCTTTCATTTCTCGCTATTAGATTTCTGAGCCGGATTCCCTGGTCTAATTCACGCTGTTCATTCCGAAAGGACGTGATACGTACACCCCCTTCAGCTACAGCAGACTTTATAATATCGAAGTCCAGGAACCGATGGTCTCTACAACTGTTCAGTAATAACGTTCAACTAGATTCGGTTCAAGCGGGTCAAATATTCCATCTACGTAATCCTGATGATCAACTGTGCAGAGTTAACAACATTATCACATTTCTCACGCTCATCCAGGGCTGGTTCTATTTTCTCGACGATAGGTCTAGCCGGTGAAAATATGGGCGGCTAAGTCCTCCTCACTGATTATCATAATATTCGTATTAATCAATGCTTCGCTGGCTGGTAGCTTTTCTGGCACTCAAGTAATTAATTAGGGTCAATCGTGTATTTTCTCAGCCTCTCGTTATACTCCGAGGTCTAGCGAATTCAGTCGGTTGCATAAAGAAGCGCCCTGCCACGTTCGGATGAATGGCTGTGTTGGCGAAAAACCGAACGCCCTCTTGCAAATTAATTATATTATCCTTAATAGGGGTGGACGGAGGATTGCGAAAATCAGTCGTGTGATAGAGCGTTTAAAAGGTATTGAGTAAATTGTTGCGAAAAGTGGTTACATACTACGCTGGAAATCTGCAATCAATTGACAAAAAGTCGATTTTGAGGCCACTGGGCTCATCGGTGTTTACATTTGCAAACGCATGCGATGTCCGTTTGATATTCGTGGCCGTTTTTGGCCTCTTGGGATCAGGCGATAACCGAGTGTCGTTGAAAACTGACGATATTGACTCGGGCATGAATAGTTGATGAGGGCAGTCTTTGGACGGAGATCGTGCCGGACACCCAAAGTCTCGTTGACCCGCAGCAACGAGCTTCTGCAGGAAGTCACAAATCCCGATCTCGACGCCTATACCGATCCAATGTGACAGTCGTAAGAAAAACCGACGCCGTCGTTGACACGCAGATCCATCCCCTTTGCTCACTGGGACAGGAAATTGCTCGTCACGGTCCCATCTTTCATTGAATATCCAATGAGCCGAACAATTGGAGATCACGTCTCTCCCGACGATTACTATTAACTGATGACAGTCGACACCGCCTAGCAGAAGCACATTTGAGCATTTTTGCACGCCGTTCGCATACAGGTATAGGATCTTTTTTGTGACCACCGTGAAGTACGACGTCAACTCAAGTTGTAACTTCAGTTTTCCACTGTAAAAGTTGACTATAGTCTTCTGATTTCGACTACTGTTAAACAATTTTCATGGTCTGTTTGGGAATTAATTTTTGTTGTTGTTGCGGATGGTGTGTGTTCACAGGGCCTTTTTCTTACTGGGTAGAAAAAATCCATTTTCATTATGCACTCATCCATGTCTTCAACGATCTCGAAGCTACTCAGCTTTGCACTTTTGTGCTTTTCATGTCAATTGGTGAGGCTTAAACCTTTTAGTTTGAGGTGCACTTCTGGGACTGACATGCAAAGATGTAACGTGAACCGTTTTAAGCAAACTGCAATACGAACTCCGCGGTTTCTCCACTCCTGAATCCTTGATTCACAAGGATTAAGCATTGTAGAGCACGTGTGGATCTGCGAGGTTTAGCGGCACCGAAGAAGCGTATTTTTTACGGCCAGGAATCCACCTGTCCGATGGATTTTCAGAGTTCATGAGTCGGCCTCTGCGGTGAGAAGAAAAACTCGCAAGTGGATCCGAATTTGGCCGGCAGCCAGCGAGACCGAATCGTCGGAAAATTAGCCTGAAATAATTCAAGCTAGAAGAAACAATTCCACGCTTCGATCGTCTCAACAACGAAAATATCGCCGACAACAGTTTGCCGTAATTGACAGATAAATGAGTTGATTGCTGCCCCTTAGTCAAACTGTCAAATAGCCGTTCTCGACGTTACTGTCTCAATTTCGGATGCATGGTTTTTCTGTTCTTTTTTCTGACTTTCGCCTCTTCGCGGATTCACGGATCACCGCACCGACGTGCAGGTTACACGCATTTTCACAGCTGAAAGCACTTCTCTCGGTGTTCTTCGGTTGGCAGAAGGCTCTTCCTACACCATCGCATATTTCTGGTGAACTTTTGGGGCAGATTTTTTCCTATCGTGACTGGGAAAAAATAAAGCCTCGAGGGATACACTTTCATCTTTGACTTGGAAGGCTGCGGCGAAAAATTTTCCATTTTCCTCAAAGTATATATGCTGATCAAGGAAAACCTGTTCGGGGAATACCCAAATCAATCCCGTGACCAGCCTGTGACCCATGACCATGACTTGGCATCTTTTCCGTCTCACCAGCCGCGATAGAATCTCCAGGGATCGAATCTCTAGGTGGAAATGTTATTCAGAGTTGGTAGATTATAACAGAAATTCGTACACTCTGTTCGGCTGAAATTGCTTTCGCAACTGCATATCACGTCTTACGTGTTATATTCGAAGATGCAAATCACACCGGAGATTAGCGATATCAGTTCTCGAGCACTGTCATTTTTACAATTCTAGTTAAATTGCATTCGGATTATTTGACAGCGGGTAAGATTTGCATAATTTGTGCGGAGCGAGTCTATCCAAGATTAAGACTTTCTAGTGGTGATCTAGAATGTATGTATGTATACAATATGAAATCTATTATTACACAATTTGCGGCTATTTTCAGACGCCAAGAATTCAGGAGAGGAAAAAATTCAGAGAATCCTTATATCTTCTGCAGTGCGAGGAAAGAGATTGATCGCGGACCACCGAGGAGTTCTATGTGTTTCGAGTAGACTCGATGGTTCGGTTTTTCATTTCATATGAAAAAAAATTACCCGGGGATCGGTTGGGATATTCGATCATTCAAAAATTTATTTACGCCACTTATTTATACGTCGGCAAGTCTGGTGAGGTATTTTTTTTTTCTCACCACGTCAACCGTAGATTAAGAAATTGCACTTGCCGGCACATTACCAGTTTACCTCGTGAAGAAAATTTTTATGCGATTCAGACCACGGAGCGTAAACGCGTGTAAAATTAATTTGCGTAATGGATTAAAAAGCTGGAAAATTGCTTTTTCATCGTGAAGAAAGCGCTACTGGAATTTCACTAGGAAACTGCAAGATTGATTGATATTTTCAGGACTCGCATTACTATGTTTCGCTAACAAGTGAGTGGCTAATAAATTCTAGTATAAGGTTGAAACCCGGTAACGAGGTGGTCATTAATCCTAAGCAAGTTGATTGCGGGCGCGCGGAATTCGGCCCGCAGAAAAGCGAAACCTTCCGTGAGGACATACAGTGCTGGAGCAAAGTGCTAGAGATAGACATAGACAGAAAGAGAGAGAGAGAAGGATACAAAAGCAGGCATCAATAACGTTAATTACCGACAAAAGCTCGAACACCGAGTTTTCTAACTTGAAAAATACCTCGCCAACAGTTCAATGACCCTAAATTATTACTATAAGTGTGTAATTACGTAAGAGAAGATCTTTTCAGCACGCATATTTTTTACAAATTTTTTTTAAATAGCCTCAAGGAGTAGATCTTATCTTGATGCTTTTCTGTTTCCTAGCTCATCTCCTTCGTCTTCGTTCCCGAAGATTATTGGCTCGGGACTCTTACCCGGCCTTTTAGGATCCACACAGTGAAAGTATCAAGCCCGGTATTCGGTATAAAGAGTATTTAGGGGAGCCTTGGGGCTCGGTTGAAATTTAATGGCTGGCCGGAGGGCGACCCTTATGAATCTTATGATGCTTTTCTATTTTCATTCCTCTTTTTCATGCACGAATACGTACCTGAGTGCCTCGTCGTTTTGCCATCAGAATTTTTTTTCCAACAGGACACTGAACAAAAAACAAAAAAAAAAAAAAACAACAAGATTTTATTTCACTTGCGGTACGCACCTTTCGTGATTCTCATATCTATAATTCACGGTGAAAAAAAAATTCTCAACGACTTACGTGCGTAATGGTAAGTTGTAATTCACAACTTGTTTCATACTACGGTATAAAACCACATAAAAATGTTTAATGAAAATATTTGTCAATTTTTTTTCCGTCATACCTACGCTTTTGCATGTTTCATTAAATCAGCCAATTTATTTTTTTTTACTTGTTCCTGGGTGTGGAAAATATTTCAGCATATTACTTAGGTATCACGATGGATTATTCTAGGCGCCGTTGAGTTTAGCACTAATATCTAGCCTCCCGACTGAGTATCACTCAAGGTTCTGCTAGACGCGATGAGCATTTCGTATAGAATTTCACGAATAGAGAAGAGACACTCAGGAACTGCACTAGGAATGTTGACTCGACACAGTTATGTATGTGGGTTAGGGATCAGGGTCTGAGAGACGGAGGGAGAGTTTTGTCTGAGGTATATAATATGCTTCCATGGTATTCTATTACGAAAACCCGACTCCCTTGATATGAGCCTCGCGGTCAATTTTCAACCGACGCATTTCCGTCCCTGTCTCTTAGGCATCGGCGACGAGCCGCAGCAAACATTCTTCGAATCTGAGAATTTAAAATTTCAAAATATACGTTGAGGAAAATTTCACCAGCAGACTTGAAGAGAAAAGAAAAATGAGTAAATAATTGCGGATGAAACGACTCTATTGAATTCGCAACCTCGTTGGAAGATCAATGGCGGCTGAATAACATTTATTTTTACTCCCTTGGATCGGATCAAGCTCAATTTCGGAGAGCCTCCGTTTCTTATTCCCGGTACTCTTTGGTACTACATCGAGATCTATCTAGGTTATAAGAGGGCGAGTACGTGTCCCATTTGGTTCCAGGTAATTGCAGCTCAGCACCCTCTCGGAGAATAATAAATCTGACTAAGTATAGACTTCTTTTTCCTGCGTCGTACGAGGGCCGAGATTGTTCAGGAATTCTGCTTCTCGATAATGATGATGATGATGATGACGATGATATCGTTGTAACCGGAAGATCCGCCCACCGTTGACTTCCAAGTAGTTGGAGTTCGACGCTTGTTTTATCTGACGCAACTCTGTTCGCGTGGTATACTGAACTCGACGAGTAGGTCAAGGTCTTAAACGTGTAACATTCGCGAATGAAATTCGAATGAAACCGGCGCGAAATAACAGAACTGATTGCTAACTCTTTTATATGCATGCGAATAATTATTGCATTTATAACAAGATGATGTGGAATGATGATGTCACAATTTAATGAATTCGTCAGCGTAAACCAGTCACCGCATCATCGAAATTACTGCTATTAAATAGTCCTGCGTATTCATAGTTTCCACCTTGGAATCAGAGAGGCACCTTCTATAAAAAGTTTCCCCTTTCTCTTCCGCTTCTCCTCCTCCTGTATCATCTCCACTTCGCGTTCTCGCCATTTCTTTCTCCAATTTCACCCCATCCCGGCTGCTGTCACGTAGACGGAACACGAAGACCCTTGCAAACTCGTTTCTGCTGTAACAAAGAGCAAGAATGCTTGCGACAGCTGCAGATATCTGATCCATGGAATGTGATTGGAAATTACAGGGCAAAAACGTTCAATTTAATCATGTCCTTGTCTCTGGGGTAAGGATTCAAAGCGTTGCAGACGAGCTTTGTTCAGAATTATTATTTCCAATGAAATAATCCCTGGAAATAATCCTCTTATATAATCCAACTCGCTCGAGTGGAATATTTCCGTCAAATTGGTAGAAGCCACGGCGTACAAACATGTGTGAGGATAAAATTTCATACGGACTCGGGATTTTCGGTATCCAGACAAGTTAACAGAGAATAGATTAACCTTCAATAACGGGTTTGCAGAATTATGTCAGGTCTTGGGGTATCGAGTTATGAAATGAGACATTATTACTCGCCTTCTGAAAGATGCGCCTTCGATCAAGGCTGCAGCCAGTATTTCCTTTTCCCCGAATCAAAATGATCAGAAACGCGCGCGAAATGTCCTCGCGTGAAAATAGAATCGAGACTCGAGATCCGCACTAACTGAGGGGCTTAAAGCGGAGCTGGGAACTTTTTTTTTTTTTTCTTTCAAATATTATTGCAAGCTGCATCTACGCGCGGCGCATCGCGATATAAAAGCTCTAGAGAACCGCGTCTTCTATCTTCCCGGAAGTGTGATTTCGCGCAAAGATGACATCTCGGCATTTTTACAGGACTCGTCCCTGGCGGAACTCTTTCCAAGATTCACATCGCCATTCGTGCAAACTGTGAGCAGTGAACAAATATTTTCGAAAGGTCTTACCGCACCGCAGGAAGGCTTTCGCATGAGTAAATATCTGAACGGGGTATATCGCCCGCCGAAATTGGCGCTCGGCAGACGAGCGATTTTCGAAAATATGTATGAAAAATCGAGAAACGGTGAACGGATTGATCGTGCCATTCGGCAGGTTGTCTGTAAAATTATACGCCATGCAAGCGGAATGTGACGCAGTTTTGCCTAAGAAATTGGGAAAATTTACGGACTCGGCGTATCTCAAAATGGGTGAAAAAAGTTGAATTTTGTTACAGCTGCCTCAAATACGTGGCTTTATCTCACGCGGTCTTTTGATTGAGAAGTTTACATCCAGTCAGCACGAAGCTCCATGTCGGTAGTTGGGAACAAAGTTTTTTTTTAAAACTTCTTTCGTTTCCGTTTCACTCTTTTATTCAACGCTGTTTCGTACGTGCCGAAAAACTGGGCTCTACAGAATTTACTTTTTGATCTATGTAGACCATTTGTTTCTCTCTTACAAGTTCTTTGAGCGGTATACTTAATATTATTATTATTACTTTTATTACCAGGGTTGCTGAAGCTTCTTCCTATTATACATTTATTGTCAAAGTTTTACCCGCCGCAAAAAGCTCGAATCTGGCACGTATCCGAGTAATTTGTCACATCAGATCTGTTGTCTCATTGCCAGTTTTCACCTGTGCGGTTCGTTGACAGGATTCGGTGTCACCTGGCTTCAGGATCAGGATTTTGAAACGCAACCACTTCCTCCTCGGCAAAAGCGCCTCGAGCTTATAAGGATGAAATTGCAGGATTTATCGAATTAAAAGCCTGGAGCCATGTTACCATCTGCCCGATAATTTCCTTCAATTGCGTTACGTATGCCATCAGCCATAGTTGTAAATCGATTTCAGACTCGTTCGTGATTCAGCTACTCCACGAAGCTGACGGCGTTAATTATACGAGGAGTTCACCTCCTTCGGCGCCCGCCGCCGCCTTCACAACTCTCTGAGAAACTATGAATGGGCGACTGTCGGTGAACAAACGCGTAGGTATATCGTATTATATGTATAGATACTGTACGCAATACTCGAATATAAGCGATTATATTTACCGCGGCTATTTTCGGTCGGCTGTCGGATAGCGAATAATAAATTAACCGGTGTACGAAACTCGCCCTCCTATATATATATATATGTATGGGATATATCTATAAATATCACGATCAAGAATTTATCTACTTGTATTTATTTTCCTTTTTTCCAACCGCTAACTACACACAAACGGTGTGTATATTTACGTGATCATTCGGTGACACGTTTTCAACACGGACTAACTAGCATGTAGCATGTAGGTCATGATCTGAGAACCTCCAGAAATCGTCGTGATGCTTTTCAGCGAAAAGTATGGTAAGCGAATTTCGATTTAAATAAGATTACTCACCGTTTGAGACACGTGTGGAAGAAAGAGTAGCACTTTGGTATTATCAAGAATAATCACAGCTGAACGCATCGGTATAAATTCTTTTGGCAGTCAACTGCATCTGAACAGTGAAATCATATTTTAATGAGTGATATTTACTGTTGGAAAAAATTTTCCTATTTGTCGTTTCCGTGGGTTTGGGTACTTCGCAGTCGATCTAGAGAATTTGCGCAGCACCGTCGAACTGTCGGCCTGTACGACGATGGAAAGCAGGGGTATTAAATGGTTTGTGGTCGTTTGTTTCTCCTCTTACCAAGCTCTAATTAGTCCTAAATGTTGTGAATGGAGTCGGAGACATAATACTTGTTTCTTCCATGGACTACCAGCCATCCTCTCCTCGTTCGTCGTATAATCCCTTATTTTTTTTATTTAGTAGGTATAAAGTTACATCCTAAGGTTCGAGGAGCATAAAACAGAATAATCGTTTCACAGTATGATGTAGAAATCGTAGGACACGTAACATCGTTTGCTTGAATTAGAAATTTGAGATGCTAATTTGTAGGGTGAATATTTTTGAAAATTCGATTTCGCATCGCAGGTCCGTTCGATTTTGGCCAATTTATTGAGACGATCGTGACTCGAGAATAGAGGATCGCAGATCTTAAAGAAATTAGCAAAACATTTCCTGCGTTTAGTCACTGCAAACTTTGGCACTGCGAAAAATATGCAAACCGCTTTATCCGCCAAGTTTGGTTCCTTAACTGATTCGACGAACAAAAACCAGCGCCGTGACGCACTTGGGAGTTTTGTCATGCGAGTAGAGAATATAGAGAGTGACAGTGAAATCACGGCTTTTTAAATACAACGCGTCCCACGCTGACTGACATATTGCACCCATTATTCATAACAACGGGATTTTAAATGCGAGAATAAGCATTTCTTTTCGGCTTTTAGATTTGACGCACCCACTCAAAGGCGATCAGCAGCTGTCTCAGGTTCAATAAATTGTTTTTCCACTCTCGTCCAAAGAATTTTATACCCGCAAGTTAATACACACACACTTATTGTTAGATGTAACTCCTTTGTTCTTCTCCGTCTTCTCGACGTTATCTGCAGAATGAAACGAGATCACGTCGTAATTTTCATGCTCCTAATTGCGACGTACGAAGCACTTCGGTTAGACGAATCGAAATGTCAATCGCCCGCGACCTTCGGGCGAATTATACCAAATTAGGATTAGGATAATGTGGCACTTGGATCGAACGTCATAGTGATAGTCAACAATCCCAAATTGCGTCTAGATGAATTCAACCACGATCTGAAGAACGTCGCAGATCCTAATTAAAGAATAAAATTACACGATATATTTCGTCTCGTTTGTTTTGGCCGCTATGTTGCTTTCGGGCATTGGCTCAATGCCATGTTTAGATGAAATAGATTTTTAATGGAGTTTTTTTAATCGCATGCTGTGCAGCTGAGGTGATTCTGAGGCAAAGTCATTCAGTTACGATTTAATCTCGTTCTTTACAATTTAGTTCATTTTGTTATACTGGTTTGAATCGATTATAAGAATTTCTTTATCTACGATTTGTATACACATTTCTTCCACTCTCAGCTTTCCGATTAGTCATATCTGTTCGAAATATAGCAATATCAAGTTATTGGAAATATATTCAGACACGCGTCCGAAATAATAATTACAGATTTTATATACAATCCCATTTTTATCTGGATGCCTTATTATTTAAATTAGATCGATATCACAGCTTTTCTTAATTTTTCAAGACTGGCTCAGGTGAAAGCAGGTATATTCTCAACCGACTCGATGCCGTCTCATCTTCCAATCCAATTTTCCTGTAAACCAAAACACATTCTTCATTCACAGCTCTGAGTTTGTTCTAAATTCAAAAATTTAACTCGTCTGTAAAATCCTTTCCTTAAACCACAATAAACGAAAGATAATATCCCAGCTCACCGTAGGAAATTTGAAGTAGTACTTGTACCGTATGGTCAGACACGAAGTTCGGCCGGTGAGTTTCTCGTGGATTGCAGATTCTCTCGTAAGCGGCAGCACGGCTCGAAAGCTCCTCACCGTTAACCGAAACACCTGCATTACCAACGCAAATCAATGTGACCAACCGTACCACGGAAGTTTCAAGTTACTCCGGCTTTTACCCGAGTCAGATATTTGGTAAATTGATCACCATTTAGTAATCAGTAAAAAAATATTACGAACGTTTCGGTGAATCTCTTTTTTACCGACAAACAATTTTTTTTACCGACATTTTCGGGAGTGTATAATACGATTGGTAAATCGTTATCTTTTTTTCACTTAGTTTTGTTCCTTTTTTTATTTTCATCATTTATTCTCATTTCAGATTATAGTTGACAATACTTCATACTTTTTCTGACGACCGTAAGATTAATCTGTTTACCATATTCAAACATCAAAATTACCTTGTCCAAATGAACTAATGACGCGTACTCGATTTTTTGACTACAGCTTGGAAAAAAAACTGATTTTTGTTTTGTCCTCTGGACTCTACCATTCGGTCATAGTAAAGAATGAAAATATATAGTTAAGAACTTTGTGGGAGTCACATTTAGAAATTTTTCTCGGCGCGGGAAAGTCAGTTTTGTTTTATCTAAGCCGGCCTGCACACAAGACTATTAATAATATTTAATTGTCATATGGAGTAGCTCACTCTGCACATGGATATGGAACCTGCACAGCTAGTGTAGACATTAATTACATCGACACTTCGGTTTCTGATGTGGAATTCATTTATCCCGAGCAACCGTATCCCATAACTCAACAGCAGGCCGGGAGTCAATGCAGATATTTCATCCTGAAGTGAGTAAAAATAATTAATTCTCCGTACGACGGAAGTAAGTCCGCGAAGCCGCCCTCGAAAAAGTACCTACGAGAAAACGAAATAACAGTATCGCCGAATTCTCGCCTGCTCGTATCTTACGTACGTGATTCAATTTAAATCACTTTCGTTGAGGTTTGGTCACGCCAACTCGGTGCGTGTCGAATAACGATAAATCACTGGAAAAGAATTTGCTCAGCGGTCCAAACTTGGACCAAAATCCTGGCCGAAGCGAGAGGCAAAGTGGAAGTGTTTGTCCATCGCAAAAGGCAAACACGGAACCCGAATGCGTGAAGTTAAAAATGCAGATCCTTAATTCAAGTGTAAGTCATATGCGAAGCGAGTATTTGCACATTGCCGAAAATGGTCGGAGAATTCGATCGAAGAATTCGGGAATAAGAAGAAACCAAACACACTCCAAGTTCGAAAAAATTTCATCCTGAAGATGAGGATCCTTGTGAAATTTATTACATCACTGCATCTTCGAGTGTTGCGTAAAGTTAATCCGATTGCCGGTATGCATACCAAAGTATTACACATTCGCGTCCTTTAAAATCTTGACTAATATCGTCTCTCTGTCAAATAATCGTTCACCTATTTGAACAGCTGCATTTCCTGATCTGGATTCGCGATATTTTTAATACATCAACGTAACTGGTTGCGTCACCGATTCCTGATAAGTCACGTCACGCGGGGAATTCTTCTCTGATCCTTTATTGGTCAAGTAATAACCAGGGGCGATGATCATCTCTCGCTGGAAGCGTCCAGAAGATTTGTCGATGGACCGCCGCCGCGTGGGCAGCGGAGAAAGTCTTGTCCTGGAAATTTAAACGCGCCGTCTCCGCCGGGGATTCTTTTATACCTTTTTCATTTTCGTTTTATTTTGTTGCCTTCCAGTGTACCCAATGATCGTTTCTTACGCTATTACCGTACCCTTTTATATCCCCGAATTTACCACCGTCAATTTACGCCAAGCTTCGTGCACTCTTACGAATTATTTGCAAAATTATTCTGACTGAGGATGAAGAAAAAAAAACACCGAATCGGGTGTAGCGTATACTGCAAAAAAATTGAGTGACCAAATAAGGTTTTATCGTCTACCTGTTGTTCAATTATATAATTATTGTACCTGTATCTCATACGAAGTTAAAAATAATAATAAAAAAAAAAGAAACTACCAAAGTCTTGAATTTACTATAATGTTAACGAATTCTGTGAGAAGTTTGTCATACACGAATATTCAATTGGCTTGAAATTGAAATTTCAGTGGGAAGCGTAACTAATTATAATTGATTCTTGACTCGATTATACCGTAGCTTAAAATTCATCGTTAATCCAGAGACGATTCCACCGATGAATAAAATTCATCAAGCATTAAGATAAATGCAGATTGGGTGAAATTTGCTTCGTCGAAATAAATTTTCTATAACAGATTCAGAATGTGGTTGAAAAAGAAGAATAATAAAAGACTCTCTTCTACATCTCAAGACGACGAATCGTTGTCGAATCGTTCCTTCGAATATAAAGCCATGGCTCGGTTATTCATGTCGTAGACGGCAAAGGTTGGTTAGAGGGAAACCCTTGGCCTGTAACGCTGGCTGCTACCAAGATGGAAAACGTGATGGTGTTTGTATTCCCACAGTGGCATTCCGTTTGGCTGCCGCCTATGTTGTGTTGCGGTGGCCACTCGTGAAGATGAGTCGACCTTTACCGAACGACGGAGAGGAGAACTTTCACTTTTGGCGGACAAGACAAGCCCGTGGCCCGAGTCTCCGACACGAACGTAGCTAGCCGCGGGGCAAAGATGCTCGTCGTCATGCGCAGCATCCTGGACCTCGTTGTCGGGTAGCCCGGAGGAATCCGTCCGATGCATCGTCGACGATTTTCAGTCCGTTGCAGGGCACGTCTTAAAATTAGCGTCTCTTCCGTGCCTCGAGGAACAAAGTTTGGCGAAAATTTGCACAGAAACGTAGTCACGCGATTACGTTTTGGTGTTATTTCCTTATATTTATTATTTCATTCACGTATTTACGACCCGCGCCTCGGTTTATTATGACACAATTAACGAATCGTGAATTTAGTTGGCTGATTAAATAAGTAGAAATTGTTACGAGATAATGTTTGCGTGTAGTCATTTGTAAAATACGTCATCGCCTGATGATCTCCGGCATTTTATATTCCCAGAGTTAGAATTTCTGGGATTGGATATTGGGCTCAAGAGGGAGAATTTAGCCGTTGCGAAGTGCTTTCAGGGTTTCGGTCGACGGAATTTCACCCGATTATTATACCGGTACGTCGTATATCAGGGTGACATTCGGCCTGAAAAATATGTTTACAACGCTTTAATAATTAAGAAATAAAATTTTGACACAAATATATGTATGTATATATGCAAATGTAATATGTACTCTTTTTCAAGATATTGACATTTATATATGAAATCGGTAAAATTCTTATGGTAAACAGGAAAGAAATTCATTTAAATTACTTGCATCTACGTATCAACATATAGAGCTACCTTGAAATGAATTCAAGTTGTTCGTTTTGTAAACTAGGACTGTTTACTAACTTAAAATTACATTTTCATAATATTATCACATCACCTATGTATAATAAAACAAGTCTGCAGCGAGGTATATACATATGCAAGTAAGTAAAAAAAATTGGGATGCAGTGTAATATATATATCTGTTTATATGCATATGCATATATATATCATTCACAACGACGAGCCAATTTTTTCACCTATTCTTCGTAGCAAGTGTATAAAATTTTTGTCCAACACTTGTCCCTTCCAGTGTTCGAATTGAGACCCGAACTGCAGTATACAGGAGTCGCTGCTTTAATTAGTAGACTGTGTCATATCGCTGAAGACGCGGCGATAAAGTCAACATACGCACCAAGAGTGTCGTAATTTTGAGCCAACTATTAAATTCGTTTGAATTAGCGCCTGGTTAGAAGAGTTGAAGAGAAAATTCTTTCGGGCAGCAAAATGTTTTCATAATTCCAAACGTGTGACGTCACGGTGGAATTTCTCTTCAAGATTACAGATTATCGAAATTCAAATCCCGCACAAGTGATGATCAGAGAAACGATGACACCATCGCTTTGTTAAACCGTGCGAGACTGTAGAGCTGATCTGATCGTTCGTCCTTGTAACGAATAGACGATTATCTAGCGACGATATCCATGTTTGGCGAAACAGTACTAAGTATACATACCTATACGTGTAATTCTCTACGTTTCTAACCTCTGGGTCTGAGGGGATTTGCTGGATCCTTCGAATATGATGAACTATGGTTTTTCTGTCAGGTGTTTCAACGGAGCAGCAGCGATAGGTAGAAAAATAGAAGAACAAGAGAGGGGGACAAATGGGCAATAAATCAATAGTCAGAAATGAAAGAATCATCCTGAGTACGTGTTTACATAATAGTAACATTGATCAATCGTCTATGACAAGGCAGATTAATACCGAAGAAGAATTGGTGAGCGTTCGTTGTAACGAAGATAATTTTTTTGTTCTCATTCATCTCGTTATCGAAGAAGTCACGGGTTCCAACACCTCGGGAAGGTCGTTTTCAGGGTACGTAGATAATCACGGGGTCAAAAAATTACATACGAATCTCATATTTTATTTTTCGTTTATTGTGCACGTGTACTTCTCTCCGGAGGAAACGGTTGCAAGATATCGAACGAAACAAGTTTCATGTTGATACGTAACGAGTGTAAAATTCGTTGTAAAAATCGACGTCCGATCGCCGCGAGGCGTTGGGAGAAGCACCAAGTCGCGTAATAGTTTTTACTTTCAATTACATTGTACAATATTTACCGCCAAACAAACGCATACGCACACATGGCGCCTGCACACGTTGTACAAACACGCCACGCGTGTGTTTAACATCATCGAAAATCACGCTGGTTGGACGATCGCATGACGTGATGATTTATACTTGCCGTTGGAGCTGCGTAATACGCGGCATCTTTGTTAATGCGTCTAAGATCATTCGAAAATATTTTCATACCATTAATAGGTGCTAAAAGTGGTCTATCGTCTGAGAGAAATGCTCAGAATTTCGCCAGCAGTGGTATAATCATCCGGTAAACATCACGGCTAAGCACGGAGTTGCGAAGCTTGCACGAAAGGTTCGAAACGGAAATGAAAAGTAATTCAATTACGCATAATTTCGAAGTAGAAAACTCGTTCGACACGATTTTTCTGGCGAAAAACAAACAGTGCGGGTCTCAAAATGGCTCGAGTACTTTACATATTTTATTTCAAATAAAGCACAAGTTCAATTTGCAATGCTTTTACGAGTTTTCGCATAATATGCGGGTATACTGCGAGTCCATTTCCGAACAAAATAAGATTCGAGAGATTGAGATAAGGTGGAGTTCATACTTCCGTTTACCTCGTCGCGATAAAAGCTCGGATAAACCAAATGCTCAATTTGAAATCGGTGCAGTCTATTCATGGACTCAAAATCGTACCTTTAATTCCTGAAACGCCGTTGATAATTGATACTCAAGTAGAATCGAGCATACGGGTCAAAGCAGTCACGTATAAACACGGCGTACCCATCAATTTATTTTTACATCACCGATTACCTTCGACTATGTAACGCGAGGTGCAAAATTCCCACGATCAATCAGTCAAGCATCGGAGGATGATAGGACAAGGAACTCCGTAACGCGCAGTTCGGTTTGCAATAAACGGACCGGGTCGCGAAGTATTCATAAAAGTTCAAGGTGCACGAATCGTTTAATTACAAATGATCATGAAACACTGAGAGATAATCGCACAGTGCTGTTTATACTATACACGGTATATTGTACTGTACACGATTACGAGTTTGCCCGGTTATGGTTGTTTTACCGTCGCCATTTCATAATGGCAATAGCATTAAAATACTCATCCGCTGCAGCTCGTGCAGAGCTCGAAATGGCCTTTTCCGTCCTCTCGATGGTTCAGCAACGCGGGAGAAATTGCGGCTTGGAACGTGTCGCAGCTGCATGAGCAAACGGCATAAATCTGCGCGGCTGCTCTTAAACCTCGTCGAATTTCACGACACCAGCGATTACCACTGATTCTAGAATTCCTATGGCGTGATGCTCCTGGCCTTTGACCTCTTCGTCATTACTTATCTCGATCATGGAATGTTTGTTTTCAATCCATTACTCGTCAATTACCACGGTGATATTCAACTTTATGATTCAACATATTTATATTGCATTCGTGTTAATTAAGCTGTTGCAAATTGTTTGATCTGGAGAAACGGGTGTCTTAATTTAACAAACGTCTGAATAAATCGCATATTTAGGCTTCAGGTCTATATGGATGTGACATGAAATGTGTGTTCGACAAAATCAGAACAGAATATCTATAAATGATTTTTTTGTAAGAATCTCAACGAAGCGGGTCCACGTCCGCTTCATTGTTCATTCAATCAATTTCGAAGCAGCCGACAAACTTTGTTCTTCGAATAATCAGTTTTTGTAAGTTTGCCTACTCTTTGCGCTCCAACTGAGTGCAGAGACGATTACGATGCGAGAAATTTTTTTCCACATGCTTGTGCGAAGTTTTCTAAACTTTAGAAACCTGTGAATTAAATTCACATCAAATATCACCCGTCGAAAGTTGAATAGTTTTTCTAATATATTTACATTTTCTATTGTAAATATGTTTGCAACATACAATTGGAGAATTCACTCTGAGTAAATGCGATACGTCATTAGTCTGATGACACGACGTATGAACGTTTAGAATTGGCCAGACCAAAAAAATGTAGCTATGAAGTGTAATTTATTTTAATCCACTAACACGCAGTTCGATTGATCGTTGGAAAAATGTATTTACATATTTTTTGGTCTGACCAATTCTAAACGTACACACGTCGTATCATCAGACTAATGACGTATCGCATGTACTCAGAGTGAATTCTCCAATTGTATGTTACCAACATTTTTACAATAGTAAATGTAAATACATTACATACAATCCATGCCATATAGTGTAATTTACTTTATTGATTGAATACTAAATCGATGGAATTCTGTTGGGATTATCGAAGGGGCATTTAAGAACGAACCCAACGAACCGCGGTATTGGATACAACGATGGGTTTGGATTCAATCACATTCTCGGATCCATAAAGGTCGGAAAATATCAGAGAGAACGTACAGATCAAGTCACATTCAGAACCCCACCGAGCGCAACTTCATACGGCCAAACGTTGGAAGCACAAAGATAATACGTTGAATACACTACACACTTACTTGGGAATATTAAGATGGAAGTAAGTGTTGCGTGCTGAGACTATCAGGTTTGGACAACGAGGCCCAACACAATGGTTGGAATACAAAATAGCCTGGAGCCCAAAGATTCATGTGTCACTAAAGGCCTCTGAGTTCATATTTTTTGGCATCCAAGAGTTTTTTGGCATCCAAGAATAGCAGTAACGTCAAACGTCAAGTCGCTACAACAGGCTCTGTTACCGGTTTACCCATTTACTATGTGACAGGCGGCGTGTCCTCGAATTCATCTGTCACATCGCTGAGACTCCAAGATGTTGACTAACTTGACCCTTATTTGGCCTGCTTGACCCGTTTTTACGGTAATTACTCTGGCAAGGTTTGTTTTCTCTCTCTGTGGTCCATGGAGCCGAAATATGATCAGCGCCGCAACTCACAATCCTGAAGGAGTTTCCACATTTTTATACAAAATCGTATAGCATTCATGTCGACAATCGGGCGGATTGATCACCGCGTGTCGAATCGTCCTCTTATTCTTGATCGGGTATGAATTGACATTAACTACCGGTTAGTGCAGACTCGAGATGCGCCGGCTCGCTTGCAAAATCTGAAAGACGATGGATTGGCGCTAATTTAAGTCGAGGTAATTACACAAATTACGTGACACATATTCATGGCCAGAATTAAACGAAAGTCTGCTCTGCACCACGGGGATGAGAGTCGAGCGTATGTATTTATATATATATATATAATTACCATACGATAATACGGGATTCGGCGAATAAATCACGCGCATAGTTCTCCAGAGCCAAGAACCATCAAACTTGACCTTTTCGGTAACCGCTTGACCCAGATGTGTCTGAAGGACTTGGGTTGTTTCAAAACATCATCCAACGATTCGATTTTCCTCTTTTAACGAAGTCGATCATCGTCTGGTATAACACAATCCTCTATCAAATGGAATCAAAGAAGGTCAAGCTTAGTGCCCCATCCGTTTTTCCAGCAACCATCGAGCTTGCGTAAGGTGGATGAAAGGTAAGTCCAGCGAGATTGTCTTTCCGAAGCATTTGAAGAGGGCGAGGAAGGAATTAAGGACGCGTACTAAGGGAGCATCGAGGATTCAGGGCCAGCAGAGCCGGGCGCAGGATGCCAAGGTGGAAGTCCTAGCTGGAGTAGTTGCTCAAAGTACACTTTCCCGGGTTATGTAAAGCTAGGTGATTGTCGTGGCTATAAAGGCAGACTCGGCCCCCAACCGGCAAATAGTTAGTCGCCATCTCCACTCCAGAGACCATCGGACTGATCCCCGGGCATTCTGCTAAACGTGCCGCATGTGCTTCGTCTTCTGTCGATAACCGCTTCGTCCGCACCTCATTTGGCAAGATATAATGTACAGCATGCGCGTCCTCCTGGTGAGTGCATCGGGGCCGCTCGAAGCGGGACTCTCGTTCTTCATGGGTGACCCAGTCTCAGCCCATCTGCCCCCTTCCATTCCCCTTCGCACCTGATCGCCGTGTGTCTTTTACCTCCTCTTCTCTCCTCAGCCCCTCTGGCGCAATTTTCATTTCGGTCTCATTCAATTGCAACGCTAAATTCGTTAACGTACCTTACGTGACAAGCAATTGGCAGAGATTATTGTATCCGATGGTCGTACAAGACGAATAAAGGGAGGAGGTGCGAGAATATTGTTTAATTTTTTACTTAAAATCGCACAGCGTGTCGATACAGGTGTGAATCGCAGAGCTCGTTAATTGATGACTTCTGACTTTGCATCCATTGTGCAGTAAGAGTGCAACTTTCTTTTACAACCTGCCTAAGGATGGCCTTGCAGGTCTGCAGTGGTTAACAACCGCTGTAGTAGCATCCGTCCATATGAATTCATGGGATCTGTAAGGCTGATGATAGTAATTAAAAAAGGGAACACCCACGAGAGACAAAGAAATAAAAAATATTATGAAACATGATATATTAACTCATTTTGAATTACCACATACTCTGCATAAGTAAATGACCATTTTTGCTGCGGGCAAAACGGCGTTGAAGCTAAATTAAATTTGAATCTGTGTCACAGTTTTGCCGGAGGAAATCTTGACATTCAACAAGTGATTAGAAAATAATAATTATCTCTCATAACTTCGTGAATTACGAAACCAAGGTACTCAAGAATGTATGTTCCCAAAACAGTACAATACCTCAGAATCAGTTCTTCCCATATTAAATCATAACAATTCGATTCATTTTTTGCTTACGATTTTTCTTCCAGTTGTTGGCCTTCAGCGCCGGATTCACATCGAGTCAGGAGTACTTCCGGGAGCCGGAGAAAGCGGTTTCCGTAGAGCACAATCTTGGTGATAATAAAGGGCACTATTCGTTCGCCTATGAGACGGAGGGTGGAATCTTGCAGAAGGAAGTCGGGAGCCGGAAATACGCCGGAACATCGGACGAGACCCAATTGATCCAGGGCTCTGTACAGTACAACGCACCCGATGGTACCCCGATCTCATTGAGCTGGACCGCCGACGAATTTGGCACCCAAGTCGCCGGGGCTCATCTTCCAACGCCACCCCCGATTCCCATCGCGATACAGAGGGCGCTTGAGTGGATCGCCAAGCAGCCGTCAACCACGGAACTTCCGGAAGAGGAAGAACCGACCAAACCGCCCCCCAGACTCAGGCCGGAAACGACACTGTTTAATCAACAAACGCGAAACCAGCAGACTAAGAAATACTAACGATTGACTGTAATAAAAACTGCTTTTTCAAACCCTCGTCATGTTTTTTGAACCCTCTTGTCCTATCCACGATTCGCAATAGCCTAACTGGATTCTGTGAAAAATTCTGCATGTTTGGTTATTTTTTTAACTAAAAATACATGCTTTCATCGTTAGGCTGATAATGTCACTTGAATGCAGTATTGGGTTAGAACATTAAAGACTCCTGTCAATGAGAATTACAAATCACTAGGCGGAAAGTTAAATTCCCTTAAAGGCACACACCCTAAATTGCTTCTAATTGTAAAGCTGAGGTAGAATGATCGAAAGCTTTTGAAGACTATTACGCTTTTCTTACATCATCGGATATCCAGCTGTCCGTTTCAGGAGGAAGCGGATCCCGACGGATGTCGAATTCTTTCTTAAATGGCCAAACGGGTTTCGCGACTTGGAATCCCGTGAGTCAACCGGAGATTGCAGTTTTTTTTACGGAATTCGTTTTAACGTGTTTGGCCAACCGACGAAGTAATTTCAAACGGGTGATTCCAAGCGCAAGTGCCTGAAGAGTTTTGGGTTTTTCTTCAACGCTTCTGACAAAGTTCGTAGGCTGAAATTAGAAAAGCGGAGATTCCCGGCCAGAGGATATAACACGGCGATTTTGGCTCCGATAAATCTGCCAAAAGTGGCGTGTCTATTTCCGCACGTTTGAGCCTAGCCCAACGAACGCTGCACCTGCTGCTGTCTTAAGACCGCAGAATAAATCAGTTCCTAAGTCCAGTAATCCCTGGGGTATTACTGCAGAAGAAATAAATTGTAAGATCTCATAAAGCCCTTCACTAAGTCTTCCCAGTCCAAATCCAAGTATGGAATAGCCTATCGCCGAGTAGCAGAATTGGTAGTGAATTATACACGGACAATATGAATAAGGTTTGGGGATATTCCCACGGGAGGGAAAATATTTTATTCCGTATCATTGAATGGTTGTAAATCGTCGGTGTATACATGGAACCGTAGGGTTACACGACTCGGAACCAAAGACACGACGGACGTGTCTGGTGTTAGAAATAAGTTTGCCGAAGTTAGCTCGCGGCCTTCTTTGCGTGCGAGAATGTCACGTACTTCGTGTGACGGCACTCGATTCACCAGAGAATAATAACAACAATGATACATCGAATGCAAATTACACGGATGATGGTTTGTTTGATTTGAACACGTGTCCCCGTGTTCAGAAATAGCGATGCCCAAAAATTCGCACGCTGGTCCGGTTGACTAATTGAAACGCGTGGTTAATCGTCCCATTCACATAAACGCCACAGCTCTTCTCTCCTCTCACCTCTAACCAATAACCATTTGGAATTATCGAAGAGACCTGCCGGCCTTTGCAGAGTAAAAAGAATAATTCATTTTAGGATGAATGAGGATTCATGTGTGGACACAAAGAATCGGGGCCGGGTGGTTTGTCAAGAAGTGCCAAATGCGCTTCTACGGCTTGGAAATCAATGAAGGATTTGAAACATACGCATACGCTATGCAAATCAAGCGAGCTGTCATTTTCCGAGCTACCGTATGGCTGGCAAAGTACAGTGGAGTTGCGCAAACGTGTTTATAAACTCGACTTTTTGAGATTATATTGGATCAGACCGTCGGCGAAACGCAAATTGCTGCTTTATAACTGTTGTCCAACATTACCATGGACATGAATAAACGTTTATTATTATTATTATTATTATTATTATTATTATTATTATTATTATTTCATTCAGGTGTAAATTTATCATCCATCACCGGGGCTTCGCGTATGGATAAACGCGACAAACACGCCCTAAAGCTACATGCATATTCCAAATAATAATAATTCTTCCGCTTCCATGGCTAGACAGAGAATATTCATACAGGGGAAAGTTAATTTAGGTAAATATCAATCTAACGCTCGTCTCTCGAAAGAATATGAATTTGGATGAATCTAGGATGCGATAGGAGAAAATTTGATCTTATGACTTCTGGACTCGATGATGCGTTAATTCCTCGACTTCATCTCTTTCAATTATTTTCGTTCCAACTTACCCCTCCCTCACTGACGGTCTTCGTTGGCTCTTCCTCCTAGGATCAATGTGGTCATCTGGTCGAAGACTTTGAGTTCAACGTGGTGTAGCAGTTCAGATTTCAGAGTTCATTCTGGCAATGAGAAATGAGAAATCTGCGTGATCCTGAAGTATTACGGTCTCCGAAACTCTGCATGATCGTCATTCCGACTTTCCACTTCCCAGGAGACTCATCGTGGATGAATTTTACCAAGGCAAATGACGCGTTTGAAGTGTCAGACGCCCACTTGACTTCCGGAGAGTCATCACGAAGACTTGAGCACAGAAGTGAGCTTCTGGTGGATACTATCGAGCCGATTGGGTCCTCGGAGTGGTACCTGCTCAAGTGGCAGAGGCGGCTTCTAGGTACTGCGGCTTTAACGTTGTGGAATTAAAACGTCGTATCGTTTGCGGAGGGTTATTGAAGCGGTTGTGCACATGGTTCATATTGGTCCATAGACTCGCCGACGGTGCGGCAAAGCCGTTCAAAAATCGTTGGGCATAGCTAATGAATATTCATCGGTGCTGATCGGCGCTGATTATCATGCATGAGCATCATTGAGATGAATGGATGGCGGATGGACCTGGATACAACAACCGCTTGAGTTTTTTATAACATAACATTCCTCAAGTAGCTATCTCGTAGTTTTTATAAACTTTCTCGTCGCGCGCGACACGCGTTAATGATCCACTGATCAAGTTTGATGCTACCGATCATACTACTGGATGTTTGTTTTATCTCTGATTTAACCGTTCGTTTATCCCCGGCGAATTTCGGTCTGGATTACGTAGGTATAACAAATTACGTATGCACGTTTGAGACGCCGCGCAGACCCCTCCAAGACTCCACCGCACATTGATTCATGATTTTACTTTTACTCGGGGCCAAGCCCCGTGTCGGCTTTCTCGAAAATGGATCTCTCTAATTTTTCGTTACTTCGTTAGACACTTTTACTCATAACTAATTAACTCGTACGCGCATGGTAGACGACAAGTGGTACCTTATCCGCATCTGCAGTATCTAAAGCGTTTCGAGTTAATGAGGCATCGGCTTAAGCTGCAATTAACCGCGAGACAAGTCTTGTAATCAATTTATCATTCTGCAATGATGTTTTTCAACCAACTCAATTAATCCGACGGTTATATGTATGTATGTATGTATGTATGTATTAGACAGGTACCTGTGTTACAAGGCATCAAAAAACGCGACAGATTTCTGGTATCTATAGTTGTTTTAAAATAATAATTTATTTACACGGAATGATTTTTATGTTCTTTGCGTAGAAAAAAATGTTTATAATATACATTATACAATATATATATATATATATAATAATTATTTAACTATATTATTATCATGTGTAATAATAATAATCATACAGCGAGTATTGTGGAGACGGGAGGAGGGTTACTGTGAAGGCAAGCCAGCCGTGAGACACGGTAAACATCTTTTCCTGGGATCAAAGTTTACCTTCGATCGGAGGAAAAACCGCACAACTATTCCGCTTCTAAGCCACGCATCTGACGGCTCGCTCGGTTATTCTCCCTCCTCTGAGCGACGTTAGGATACTGGATGGATTGCAGGGTAGGCCGATGGCTGCGGAGTGTATCCTTAGTTGTACGGCTGCTTGGGTGCGTCGATGTCATTTTCCTCAGGGTGAGCCGCTATGTACGCGAGAGCCTCGAGGATCTCTTGGGGGATTGGGGGTGGGGTCGGGAGATGGGCACCCTGGGGCTGGAATCCATTCTCGTCGGCGATGTACGTGAGTTGAACCGGCACGCCGTCTTCTCCGGTGTAGCTGTAGCCTCCCTGCACGGCCATGCCTTCCTTGTCGGTTCCCACATTCACCAGCTGGCCTTGCTCCTGGGCCTGGATTCCGTTTCCGGTCTCGTAGCTCCAGCTGTAAGATCCATCGGGGTTCGGACCGTCCTGTGCCTGCTGGAGGATTGGGACTGGAGTTGTGTTGTCCAGAGGAGCGGCCAGGGCGACGGTCGCCAAGGCGAAGAGACCTACGATCTGAAAGAAGATGAACGGAGTTATTCCCACCGCGATTCGAGTCCTGGAAAGTTCGGAGGCCACCCAGCTCGCTCACTCCGTGGGACGCTTGTCCCACTTTCGGGGGAATTGTAACTCGGCTTGAAAACTCTTCCTCTCGGCGAAGACCGAAAGTCGCGATACTTGATTGGTGGTCTCCGCGATAAACGCGAGTAAAAATTCACTGGACTTTCGTTCTTTCAGGTCGAATTGATCAGTCTAAAGTGTCCCGCTTTAGCAGAGATTTCTGGGAGTTGGAGGACAGACGTCATTATCATTCGCGAGAATGACGCGATCTTTGAAGAAGAAGTTATAGTCCCGTGAAATTGACTTCCTGCTCGACGAGTTGCGAAACGGTACATTCGCATAACGAGGCTCTTTCTTCTTAATTAGCGGACAGTGATATGAAGGCAAGTTGCGCGTGTTGCGGTCCGTTTGTTTCGTAACCGCGGGATCTAAGCCGATTATTTAGCGGTCCCAACACACGTACCAACAAATTTCCCACCACACAGCGTGCGGAATCGTTTTTAATGTACAAACAGCGTAATGGTTCTCCTTACAAAAATCCCATCGCATCCTCCGAGTTTATGCACGGTTGAAATCGATAAATTTTATTACAGGCACGAGTACGTTATAAGCAATTTGATCGTAAGCACTTTGCCGCAGTAAAGTTAACACGCGTTCACTATAACCGACCGTTTACAGAATCGTTTCTCATAAAAACTTATAATGGTGATCAAGAAGTACTTGTTGTTGTGATATAAAATAGTAGAAAAAAGAAAAGCAAAGATCTCGACGACCAGCGATGAATATTCACCAACTTTCAAATCGTCTGTGAAATTTTCGAATATAGAAATTTCCCGATCAAAATGATAGAATTAATATAATCCACGAAAGTTTCACGACTGTCACGTCGCAGCTGACTTTTAGTTATATCCGGTAACTGTCTCGAGCAAGGAGCCGCGTATCGATTCGTCGTGTTTTTCGCACTTTACTTACCAATCGGTTCATGGTGAGAAAATTTGGTTCGTCTTGTGGGAGTCGCAGACTGCACTGACTTGATGATCACAGTGCGCCCTGCGCTTTATATATCCGCACCGCCAGAGTCGCGGATCTTAAGGAGCGAGGTGGTACCAGAACCACACACACACACACACACCGAGACCAGCCCCCACCCCCTCTCCATGGACCCCGTGGGCCAGCAACGAGCGATTCGCGGACCCACCACCACGGCTACTCCGGGTCCCAGGCCGGGGCCTCAAACTGAGGTCAGGCCCGACCCAGCCAAAGGTCGGCACCTGAAGCTCCTAATGCTTCATCCTCCGATCCCGCCCCCCCTCCGTCGGCTACCGAAGATTTGCCCGTCTTCCTCGCTGGGGATATATTTTCGGCCCCTCTTTGCCTCCCGCAGATTATGCCCACTCGCGTATGGCTCAACGGAGATTTATCAGGGCCGATGGCTCGCGGGATGTACGAAGAATAAGTTATGTGACGGGAATTTCAAAGGAGAATTTTAAGGCGGACGATGGACGGTGTCTGGTGCGCGTCTCGAGTTCTATTCTTCTTCCTATTGTTATATTTCATTACTTATAGTGTTATTTTCTATGGTAGTAACGAGGGTGTCGGAGGCGTCTGATGTACTACTAGTCGTTCAACAAGGCCCAGCGGAGATCGTTTCTAACGATAGTTAACGACAGCTGCCCGTATAATCGAGTGTTCATCTTCCATTTGAATCTGCGGTAGCTGATATGTCCGTAATTGCCGGGTGCGGCAAGACCGCTTCGCCTTCTTACATTACAAAACCCACGTCATTGTTGAGCTCGGTTTACTGCAGGGCTTCCAGACTCGCGAGCTCGCGTCAAGATTCTTTTTAACCTTCTTCTTCATCGGAGTGAGAAGAAAGTCGTCGGTCGGCCGGTAGAGGAAAGGTCGATAATTCGTCATCCTAAAAAAGATTTTTTTTCAACAGACTTCACTCTCCATTCTTTTATCACCACTCCCAAGATGCCGTCAGGACGGCTCGCGTGGGTGTTATCCCGAAATTTCACCGTCCCGCAAACTCTCGCCGCGCATTTCCGAAAACGCTTTAACGCTTGTCGTTAAAACAAGCATCGCCGCAGTGCCACGTGGTGATGAAATAACGCCCGAGTAGATTATACGCCGTATAACGTAGGTCATGCTTGTACCACACCTACGGTGTTCCTTCGCGCGTGATAATTAAGTCAAGGCCCAATACACGATGCCCCCATAGTCCATTGTTCACGCGTATGCAGAAGCTGTATACCTTACAGCATACTCGTTTGCACACCTGAAATAGAGATCCAGAATTCGATCAGTTGATCTGCCGAGGCCTGTTCCCGCAACTTGATAGAGGATCGACGCGATGACGAGTCGATTTTTGGCGTCTATCGAGACGCTGTTTGATCTGGGTTAAACGATTTGGCGAGCATAGAGAACCTCGCTCGTTTCTCATGTAACACCGTGCGGGCATACGAGCGTTGGTACCGCCTCTGGGATCGAGGTTGCAACCATCAGCTGTGAACATTTTTTCACGACTCTTCTCATGATCCTTCAACGGGTTGCTCAAACGCCAGAAATGCGAAATAACGATAGAGTTGCGTAGCCTTCTGTCGTTGGCCAGATTCCATAGCCACTTTCACACGGCCTCTGTCAGGGCTAAACGCCACCCCTTGGGGTTGACGACAACGGGGTCTTACGGAAGCGAACGACTCTCGAATTCCTGCAACCAGAAGTACGGAAGTGATATTTTATCTTCCTGTTGTGAGAGCAGCTCGATAGGTACCTCGGGCGATGACGTCACGCGTCTATTTGGTCGTTGCGCTGAGAAGAAGAAAGACAAAAAGAAGAAAAAAAAAAGGGAAAGAAGACAATTTGGTAAAAGTGAGGGAAGTCGTTTCGAGGGGACTCGCTGTACGTACACCATGGTTTGCGTTTGACAAATTGCTTCGGTGCGCGATTTCTGTTCAGGGCGCTTCACCAGGAGACAGCAATTCGTCGTTTCTCGTATAATGTTACGCATACGGACAAGTGATGCAAGACAAAAGATGATGACGCTGTGACCTGGGCATGGAAGATGAAAGGAGTGTCTTCTGCGCCGTCGGTTAATGCGAGCTGTTGCGGACACATGATGTAAATCGACGTCTTATCCGGGCGATTATCGTTGTCTTTGGAATAAAACACGGGGTGAAAGAAAAAAGAAATTGAAAAATTTTCGGCTTTTGTCGGTGCGCTTCTGCTTGCGCTTCGGAATCATTCGCTCGAGCAAGCAATATGCGTACGACTGGTATAATGGCTAATTTTTATGTAACGATAATATCTGATCCCTGTGGATAGGTGGGCTTAAGTACCGTATTTCGTAAGATCGTTCGCGGAATATAAACTTCATGGTAGAAAGATTTATTGTCGGATTTTCGCAGTTTTTGAATTTGTTGAAATAGCGTGTGTGCATTTTTTTTTCTCTCGAATGGTCTTACAGGAATTCGGAACCGACGGTTGGTACCTCTTTCCACGTTTCCCACGAATTACGAAGGTAGAATGTACGCGGTACCGCGAAACGAAAGGTCATCGGCAAAAATAGAGAATAGAAGAATCGGAAAAAAAGAAGATAACAAAAGAGAAAAAACCGCAGATTATACCAGTCGCGCATCAGAGCCGTGGATAATCGTGTATCTGCTGAAAGTAACGAATTGCTTCTCGTTACGAAACACCGATTGTCGTAACTGATAAATTCCGACAGTGATACCAACGCCGTGTAACTTATAAATTCAACCATCAAATAACGCGGTTGCAGTTTTCGGCTTGTGCGATAACAATTTTCACGCACAATCGTCGAATGAAGTTGTTACACGCCGATCCGGCCACCCAATTTGTCGGTTGACATCGGCAGTGAAACGAAACCAGGGTGAAAGTTTGCTCGCATTTTTCAAGACGTCAAACGAGTAAAATGAAACAAGAATAAATGAACAAATATATGACAAACCTGCACAACGCGTGCGTGATCTCTCTAGAATTCTTTGATAATGATCTCGTTCGCTTCAGCATAAATTAGCGCTTATGAAATGAGCATGGAGAAAAAGTGCGAAACCCGCGTGTGACCGACACCCATTACAATTGCCAAAAACGGCGATTTCACGAATTTGGTTACCGGAGTCGTTGCTTTAGTCTTAAGGAAGTCGACCACCAACTTCGAACCTTTCCTCTTCGTTTCCTCTGCAATTATTTTCTGCATTGCGCAGTAGCCGAATGCATTCGAAGGATGCTTTAGAATAGATGCGGTGTAACGATACACCACAACTGCACAGCTCGTGCAGCTCTAAGCAAGAATAGATCGGCGAACGAAGTTCAGTTACCTTTGTAATTAGGTAAGGCATACACAAGAATCGAGATGTTAAAGATCGAGCCCTCATCGTCGCAATTAATCGTACTTTAATTACAGCCACACGTATAGCTTTGAAATCATCCGACATGAATATAACCGAGTGTAATATAGGACCGACGTAATACCTGTGTAAGTATCATACTTTGATTGCGTACCTATAAGTGAAAATTTTCTCCGAGGGCAGCCACTTGTTAACCATATTATAGCCAGTTTAGTCGTTGTGTGTAATAAACAGAGGATAAACCCGAATACATACATTGGCAGCTGATTACGAAATTATAATTAATTTATTGACGTTGTCTTGACTCATGTTTTCGCATCGCCTAAAATAATTATCCATTTGTCATCCAACAACGGCACCTAAATGAGACGCAAATTATAATCTTCACGCCGCCGCAAAGACGATGCTATTTCGAAAACTTGACGGGACAGAGTGATCAATCGCACACCGTTCGACGTTTCAAATTCGAGTTAGAGTGAATGAATGAAGCGAAAACCGATCAGAATTGAGATAGCTTTGCAAAAGCTTTGCACGTGCGTGTAAGATCGAATTTCTATACAAGTATTATACATGTATATATACATACATACCTATATATAAAGTGCTCGGGTCATGGTCAACGCGACGTAACTGCCCACACGGTTATACCGGAATGTAGAATCAATTAAAATTCAAGAGTCGCTCCAGTTCGGGGAACAACGAACTCCACCTGTCGTCGATGGTTCAATTGCCAGATTGGAAAGCGGACGAAGCGAGAGATGTTACGGCTAAGTTAGGAAGCGTGCAGATTCATGTTCCGTTTTGCGACTTGTACACGCGTATAATACTCGGCTATTTAGCATGAAATTTTTTTTTAAGAATGCGGTGAAAGTTATTCCGTTTCAAAGTCAGCAGATATTATGTATCATGTGCATTATTGGGTACCGTTTCGACTTTTGAGCACATTCGCAGCCACACACACACACACGCACACACCTCGTTACACCTACATCGAATCGCCGTGAATCTTCTCCGTTGACCGGGAGATAATGTATGAATTTCACAACCGTTGTGTCGGCATTGCAGATGCATACCTGTACATATACTCGCCTCGTTGCATTGCGAAAGAAGAAAAAGAGGCTACCAACGAAGATAATCTGAGAAATCGGCAGGATGTATTAATTGTTGAGCTAACACAGCGACTTGCGCCGATAATCAAATGATGCCCGACTAAAAATTGTTACGACGAAAGTTAGATTCATCCTGTTAATCTGATGCCACGGTCTTTCGGGTCACGGACATACCGACAGGTAGACACGATCTTCCAGAAGATCCTTGACTGCAGGACGTTCGTGTTTCATCACGCATACCGCGAACAGTCGACTTTGTACATCGCGTATCTCCTAAACGTGTCGTCCGAGTCCTAGAATCGATACTTTCGTATCCAGTCTAGGATGGATTATATATCACTTACAAAGATGACTCTCGTGGTCTGCACACAGCGAAACCAATTCTTCCAATACGTCCTTCCCGCCCAGCATGTGTCCAAAACCGTTTATCAAGAGCTGAGACAATTGCTCAGCGATTTTCGAAGAAGACTTTCGGAGCTAAGCCGGGCTTCTGATAATTCACTGGATCCGTTTTCACTCCTGTCACGTGGTTACGTCACTTCTGACCAGGAAGGTATCCCATGTTGACCTCTCCGATTTGATCTCTTTCGTAATATGTTATAGTAGACTAAGCAATAAGTGACACGTATGTTTTTTTTTTGCCATCAAACACTTTGAGGGAGTGAAACCACCCTTCCAAGTAAGGCATGATTTGTCAGTTTTTTTCCTAGATTGAAAAAATTACACTTTTTATTTGTAGTTATGAGAAAACATTCCATTTGGATTAGTCAAAAAATATTATTATAAATATATTACTTAGGAGGATGGTTTCACCCCCTTAAAGTGTTTAATGGCGGATGAAAAAAAATACGTGTCGTTTAGTTTTCAGTCTAATATAACATATTAAAAAAGAAATCAAATCGGAGAGATCGATCTGAAATACCTTCCTTGAGTGAGCCGAAACGTTTTCTCATTCGTACCCCCTTTGTTCCAAAGGTGAATGCGACGAGTGACTAGTCACAGATACACGTCATGTCGATGCACCTGCACCTCTCGTCTAACGAGTCCATGTGTCTAATGTTCTGCAATTGGAAGGAGTCGCAGGAAAGGCGACGAGACACCCACGAGTCTGAGTCTAGTGACGTAATCGAGTTATCGCTCGAGGGCAGACATACTGGTTAGAAGCCAATTTCTTGCGTCACTTCGCCCCGGCAAAGGGTCCCGAGAGTTGATTCCCAGGTCCTTAATCGTCGCTCCTGCACAAGCGACCGAGTGTTTGAGCCGTTTTTTTTATAACTAAAGAAGATGACTCACTACTCACTTTTCGGGAAAAATGTACGGGTACTGACTGCTTAAAATGTCTTCCGCAGAATTCATCCTTTGATCGATGTTATGGTTAGTCTCTTCTTCGCTCCGTTGTGATGCTGGATATCATGCAAATTCACTCGTGTTTCCGGTTAACACCTAGGTTTCCACGTGGCGGGGAATTGTGGGTGTAGAGCCTGCGGTTTCGCGTCGAAGTGAAACTTTGCGCTTCTCAATATCAGCCGTTACTCAACTTGAGGACGCAAGGGGAGCCAAATCACCGTGATACACGAAGCTCGGTTGGTGTTTTCTCAATAAATTCCACACACATGTGAGAGTACTTATTACGCGTTAGTCACACTTGTGTCATCGATAGCTTGTATTAAATTGTACGTAACAATTAAAAGAAAAAAATAGAAATAAGAAAAAAAAATCCTCCAGTGTAAAACTAAGCGTAACGTAAACGTCCGTTACAACTCTTATCAATTTCTATGTGTTACACCATTGAATAGAAACTTTTTGCGTATATTTAATGTTTTGCGAAATATTATACATTTTACATTTAATGCGCTGCGCTGTGCGCACGACGATAACGAAAATCTCATTATTAGGCAATAAATATTCAACGGAACGTGGTCAAGAATTTGTCACCCACATATATAGGCATGCATGGCGTAATCCACGCGATACTATGGAGATTTCTTTATTTTTTCTGCAAACGCTAAGAGCAGAGCATCAACAGCTATTGCAGGGATTTCAAATTTTCTTGTCCACGCTTTCATGCCTGGTAAATTAATCACGGGCTTAATCGTTACTATGTTTGTGAATTTATAACGTGTTTCTAGATTTCGAAGCCTTGAAAGTTTGCCGGAATTTTCTGACAGCTTTCATTACACGTTTCCGGGAAAGTATATCCCTAGTTATTTTACAGGAGGGCGTCAGAATATGCCGTGCGGCAAAAAGTAAATCAACCACCTGTTGCGTTGAACGTTTTTCTCATGCGGCTTGATTAATCGCTGTAGAGAAATGACGTTATAGACGAAGCAGGTGTAGGTACATAATATTCCGTCAGAGGTGAAGTTATTTACAGTCAGCCGCGATGCAATATCAAAAACGATTCGAGGCCGTATCTCAGAAGAACCGTCGACCAAATTTCGTCACCTTATGCAAATCACATTTTATCTTCAAAATCATGAAAACATTCTTAATATCGTTAATAAATTATCATTGCAGTTGTTCTCCATATTATATTATCCCATCTGAAGAAGAAGAAAAAAACATAAAAAAAAAAAAAAAAAGAAAACACGAAGCTGTTTACGATAACATTTATAAATTCACTTTTTAAAATGAGAATATAAGCGAAGAAGAAAGTAAAACTTAGAAAGGAACTTTGTACGCGGTATTAAAATAGCTTTACGTTCGAAGCTGAAACATTGGATCATATCGTTCTCAAACTTGTTTCGGCTGATCACTGTCTGGATAAACATAACGGTATAACCTTGTAACTACGAATGCTATGCGATACCCATAAGTGCTGGTTACGTTCTCCGCTCGATTGGAGGTCGAGATTGATCTCCGTAATTTGTTACTAGTACATAGGATATAATTAGAGAAGAGGGTTGGATAACAGAAGCAGCTTAATCGAGATAAGCAGCCTTCGTTTGAATTGTTCCGAGCAATTCGTCTAGCCAGTTGAAAAATGCGGCTCGAGAGAAGCGATTGAGACGGTGCTGCATCCGATCGAGTTCATCTTCAATTCCCCTTTCGGTTCGTCTGACAGCGATGCTCACCGAGTGCATGCGCGGATCGGATAAGAGTTTCAAAGGCGCTCGTTTCGTTCGTCCTTCCAAAAGACAGCCATAAGTTTCGCGATTGCGTTAGTCAGCCTACCGGCAGAAAAAGAGTATGCGAGTTGCAAAAGCGATGAACGATGCGATTGCTGGGCGACCCTTTATCATCGTGCACCGCCGAATTCGTATCCCGCCGTCACAACGATAATTATTCACCCGTTTACACACGCGACTGAAGTTTTTTCCACGACTTTTGCTCTCGCGGACTTCTGCAGAAATTTCACACTCGATTGACATGACGGGAGATAAATTAGCGGATCGGGGAATTTTGGGATGCATTTTTTTCCTCTTTGGAGGATAGTTTCCGCGGATAGTTTCTTGGGAATTCTTTTTTGTCCTGAAGACAAGGTTGAACTTCTCACGCTCATCCAATTGAGCAACAACCATCGGTCCGATGACGGAAGCAGAGATGCTGGATATCACGCATCGGGATATTTGCGAGCTGCTGACGTCACGGCGCAGATCATGACCGAGTCAATCAGACTAGCAAATTACGATTGTTGACTACCCAGCAACGCATGGTTGTTCGACCATATCTATTGGTTATTATTAGTCCTTATCCGATCAGGATTACCAGCAGCGTTTTTTTTTCTTACCAATGTGATTGCGCGTCTTCTCATCTGGCAGATCGAGAGAAGACATTCAGAAAGGTGATTTGGACATCGGAATGTCATCTCTGTTTCAAAATCCACGCGACTACAATCTTTCGACGGTATTAGATAGCTGTTTATTTTTTTTCTTTTCTCTTTTTTTGCATCTCGGTTATGTTATTATATATTTGTTGCATGGCTTGTTTACACCCAGTTTTATCTACCTATTTATGGATATTACCGCGACTGTGTTATTCCCAATCAGTAACATTTTGCGTGACTTTGACTACTGATCGTCATTAATGCCAGGCGTGCATACGATCATCGTCTTTTATAATTACAATAATAGAATCGTGGCTCAACTACAATGGCGTCTTACCACTTTTATTTCTACGTTGTATTCACTGCACAGATATATGGGCAACATCTTTTTTTTCCTCGATTCTGTTTGCCTATTTTGTACGATCTCATCGCATACATTATGGCGTTTCTATTCCTCGAAATCGAGACTTGCTTACAAATATCCATAGAAGATGTGGAAGGTCGTTTTAATATCACTGATGGAATTTTTTCTCTGCGTTCCATAGAGTGTAGAAAAAAACATGCGATAAACCGCAAAACATAATTTTTCATCACGTTCGTATTTTAAGGAAGGGTTTTTCATATTCGATAAAAACCTAAGTTGCCTTGTTGTTTCTTAGCGTCAGTTAACTCCCGAAAAACTCTCATTAAATTTTTTTGCAAAACAGACTCGATCACGTGCTTAAAGAACGGTTAAAAATCGTACTTGTTTTTATTATTAGTTTACAGATTCATCGTTAGCTCATACCTTGGCGATTTGCTAATCATTTGCATTGCCGCGAGATCCTTATTACGCATGGTAGCAGGCAGCTACTTTGATCAACCTGTTTGGGTGCATAGCGGTAATCCATCGACCCATGATGCAGGATATGATTGCTGAAACTCAGCAGTTAATTATGATGATAAAATAGCGTTAAAAGGTTTTTATGATTGCATCAGTGTTTTCACAACAAAAAAAAAAAAAAAAAAAAAAAAAAAAACCAAACAGAAACGCCATACATATGAAGTCATAAGTTATTTATATCGATTCCCAAGATTAGGTAGAAAAACACGAATTCTTCTATAAGAAAATCACTCTCTGAAAACAATCCAGAACCCGGAAGTGATTGATTTCTCCTCCCGATTTCCTTGGTGTCAAAGAGAGCCAGGATTTCCTGGATCCTCGTGCACATCGAAATCGAATAGAATCTGTTTGAAACATCGTGATAGGGAAGCTAACGACGAGGAACCTCGTCGATTTAAGCTAAGCTATAAAAATTAGATAAGTTGAGTTTGTGCTGCATAAGGCAGGAACACGTGTTCCTTGTTATACATCAGCCTTTGCAGGCCTCGCTGCGCGGCGTGCGTTTCGCATAAATCCAAGTCAACGCGGGATAATAACGAGTAAATGTCCCATGACGATTGTTGGGCCCTCGGAAATTCAGAGCGCGTAGAGACAAACCAAGGTTCCACAAATTCGGTACATGGCTGAATCGTTAAAGATATATATGTAATATAATGGTTGGTCCTGAACTGGAGAAAAAAATAAAAGAAAGAAAAAAACGGAGGAGAAGATAAAACGAAGACTCCTGACTGCAAAGTATCGGGAATGGCATGGAGATCGGATCGAGGAGCTGGGTCAATGGAACGGTGAACGTGTAATACCAGCGTCGTTCAAAATTCCGTCAACGATTCTAGCAATTTTTGTCAAGAATTAGAAACGCGCCGAATGCCAAATACTCGAAAATCTTGCATCGCCTTAAAATGATTAGCTTCACTCGAAAATCACCGATACAACATTCGTATCAGCGATGGCCACGAAGCTAAAAATAATCGATGCATCGGTTAATCGGGTCCAAAAATATAATCGAACAGGACTCGATTGAATCGCTAAAATCTAATCGATTGATAGATTATTTCGTATTTGTTAGGAATCGTGGAGCTGATTGATTTTTTCAAGATTCAACTAAAAATTCGGCATGAATTACGTGTGCTGCACGTAATTCGTTGTACCTACGATGTGCCGACATCGTAATTCATCGGATGCATTTTTCGGGGTCGTTAAATGAATAAAAGATTACCAAGATATTGATGTCGAGTATATTCTTTGTTAAACGAGTATCACGATATAGGCGTATGGAAATTCATCTGTCTAATTATGATTACTTTCGACTTGATGAAGGAGTCAAAAATATCTTAGACTGAGTTACGACGAACTTTACCTGTGATTTGAAAATCTCTGCGTAACATTTGTATTTGAACAAGACCGAAGGTCGTTGATTTCTGTCTGAATATAGGAATCTGATTGTTCTATTCTAACGGGTGACGTCCTTCGCGTGTGGTCATCTCAAATCTGGAAATAAGACGCATGTATCAATTATTATCTCGTTAGATAATCTGACCGCAAGCAATGGTCATTTCCCACTTCCCATTCCAAAGGTGTTGATTTGAGAGAATAATTTCCTTAATACACGATACGAGCTATTCTTGGAGAACCACATAAAGTTCAAGGTAATGATTTGATTAACTGCCTCATCAAAGTGAGAATCAAAGTACAAAAAATTTCCATTGACTCGAGAAAAAAAAAGGGGAAGGATTTCGAATCCTAGTATTACTTATCAGGTGTTCCTATAATTATAGTTTTTTTTTTATTTGATAGTTGAAACGAATAACAGATAAAATTGAAATTATTTGTATTGTACCTCTAAGAAAAAAAAAGTTTAACGCAAATTTGCGGCAGGGGTATAACGAAATTCCACTGAGATCACGGTGTGGCGGTGACGATGAGTAATTTCGAGTAATCGATTGTCTACTGCGTGAACCAAGGCATATACTCGTAGAATTCCCAAACTTTCCCCGGCAGATTTTAACTTCCCTGTTCACGTCTACGGTACGTCTGTCGTCGTAGGTAGACAAGCGTGTTGCGTACGTGTATGTAACACATATCGTAACTCGTCTAGCGAAATTATTGAAAAGAAAATACGACGAGCCTCGTGTGAAACGACACGGCCCGAAGCACAATCAATAATGATCGTGCAATTCGCACCGTCGATCATGGTGTAAGGTATACCCCAGCTGACCGATTATTGTTTATGACCCTAAGCTTGACACGAGTTCGCACGTACCGCGTGGACGTGGCAAATGCCGCTGGAGAGAGAGAGACGAGTCGCGATTTCATAATGGCTAAGGAATATGCCATAAAATATGACGAATCGTCGTCGAGCCGTTGCGTAACCGGCTGACCAGAGGCCGGCATTTATCGCGATGATAAGTCTGGCAGGAGCTCCGTGATGAGTGGAACTCTTGGTATTGTGGTCCACGTGTCAAAGGCACAATGGGATTGCATATGCCGCTTGTCGAAGGCGACAAAGAACCGTCGAAAATCTGCACCAAAGGTGGCAGAAAAAGGATTTCGACGAGGCGTCGATATGCCAGGAAGATTAAAGTACAACCGCCACCTGCGAAATTCCCGGACAGAGATACACTCGGACCTGCCACGCTGGCGACAGCTTCTTCGTTTGGCCGTTTCGCAATGCGACAAGATTATACAGCCACGCGATATATACGTGTATTTGCATGGCGTGGTGAAGTAGTAGAAGAAGAAGAAGAAGAAGGAGAAGAAGAAGAAGAAGAACCTGCAGTAGAAGTCAATACTCGTCTTTGACCACCCCCACTTACCGAGACCGGAGGGGGGCCATTTGCGACAGGAGGTTTCGGCGTCCCTATAAAGGTGAGTCCTCCGACGAAGATGTCAACGAGACGAGGTACGAAGCCAGCAATGAACACTTTGGTGAGTGGACACAGTGTGGAAAGCGTACGCGAAGCGGCCGATTGTCTCTCGGCTCAAGCCACGTGGCTATGCCGAGAGCATCGGTTTCGGTATAACTAGTCCCTCCCTCCCCTTTCTTTTGTCTCGAACAAACTCAAAGCCAAATAGTGATATTACAACAACCATCGTGAGGTCAGTGTGGATCGGTTGTGCGAGAAGTTTCGTGAACCCAATCGGTACAATATCTTCAATAACGAAATCTAGACGGACCAAATGTCCAGTAAAATCGAATATCGTTACGCCGATCCCACAGGCTAGATTCCATAACGATTTATCACAGCAATAGTAACAGAGGCCGCCACATCTGCAGTATCCGTGCTGAATTTCTCCGATCATTCGCCGATCTCATACCGATTTTTCGTCTTGCAGATCCTGACCTTCTTCGCCCTGGCGGCAGCCGCCGCAGCCGCTCCTCTGGATCAGCAGCCCCCTGTGCCAATCGTCAACCAGTACCTGGACGGTCCGAATCCCGACGGTACCTACAGCTACGGATTCGAGGCTGGGAACGGCATCAAGCTCCAGGAACAGGGCCAGCTGGAGAACGCCGGGACACCGGACGAGGCCGAGTCCGTTCAGGGCAGCTACAGCTATCCGAGCGAAGACGGAAACCTGATTACTCTGACTTACGTCGCCGGTAAGGATGGCTTCCAGGCGCAGGGTGCGCACCTTCCTCAGGCGCCGCCAATTCCTGACGCGATCCTGAAGGCGCTGGAATGGATCGCTGCTCATCCCGAGGAGGACAATTTGTAGAATGGGAATGGATCGAGGAACGCTCGAGCAGAACTGGTTGATTATGTAGCTGCATTTACCTCTTGACCAGTTCTACTGTCGAAGTGTTCAGGCGTATTATAAGTTCGGCGCCATGTCGCTTCGCCAGAAGGGCTTGGAACTCGAGATGCATCTTCATCGGCACTCGAGCAGCAAGCACTCTTGGCATCGGGTGTGGCGTCATCGGCTCATGTCATTATATATGCAAACATGGCTGACACGCGCTGTGTGCTTAATGAAATCTGTACTTTTTTAAGCAATTTGTAAATAAAGAAACGGTTCCGCTTCAATGATGGAATTCTTTTACTCGTACCTATCGTTCATACGTGGGAATATTACATGCGTGCGCGTTTACCCACCGTCAACAAAACGCCTACGTCTGGGTTCGACGATGCCGAAGGATTTTAGAATTTCAGCTCAGCACGAGCTATTATGTCATTCGTGGTAACTTGTTTCTCGTATATTATGACAAAACTGTTCCAAGCCAAAGCTAAGCCGAATATCTCGTCGAACGAATTTCAAATCATTAGCATAGATCGTTATAATATCATGCATTACGCAATGGAAACACGACGTAGGTACCTAAATTTTACCTTCATTATTTGAGAAATATCTTTAAGGACGTCGGCCGCGATTTATACGAACCTTTCAATTATTTCGTGATTTATTCCCGCGCACGATGTGCTCATCGTAATCATCCTTGGCATTTGGCTTTCTTGTGTCACATTTTTGTTCCATCATCCTCTAGTGTTAAAGGTACACGTCTGTTTACCTTCTCGTCACTGTTTCATCCCAATATTAACGATAGGATTTCTAATTAGTATGACAAATACTAATAATACAAATATATATATATATAACATATCACAAGTTGCAAGTTATAGTTATAGACGTATTGTTTACTTGGACGCAGTAAATATGAATGAGGAATGTTTTGAATCCCAAAGAGAGTCTCTCGCGAGGTGGATTTCTGCAAAATCGTGAGTTATTCTCTCGCATAACGAAGCCGATACCAGCTACGTACAGCTGACGGAGATAGAAGCTTTTACTTTCACGCGGGAGACTCTTTAATAGCCACGAATTGAAGATTGGAGTCAATCGGTCAAAGAATTTAACCGACCCGTGCAATCCGGCGATTATCTTGAACGCGTATAATACACACGAAGATATAAGTTACACGCGGCGTTTGTCGCAACTTCGAACTCCCGCGCTGTATATCTCCGTAAAGACCTTTCGGCAATCACCGACTCGTTTTCACTTTCGTTCATGTGTCAATCGAGAATTTCGGCGCGGTGATCACTTGTCGATAGTATAATCTAACCGGCTTGTCAAACGCCAACGTGACGTTGGGATCAGATATACGGATCGGTACGTAATCGCAGTCTGTGTGCCCAGGGCTCTCGGTGCCCTCGATAAAATCTTCGGCCCTGATACGAGTTCGATTTACCTCGAAGCATGATTTGGCCGAAGCTTTGACCTCCGAAGAAATTCATCAGTGTCCAAAAAATTGCTGGATGTCTTTTTTTCGCACTTTAATCAGCCCCGGGCGTCGATTAGAATGTGCAAAATCAGGCGGGAGAGTCGCTTACGATACAGTGTCGGATAGAAAAACACGAGTTGCAAAGCTCTGAAAATGGGTCACACTTGAACGGGTTAATCGCATATTTAACCAGTTTGCGCAACGTTTGATTTCTAGAATATTTCTTGGACAAAAATTTACATCTCTTCTACTGCGAATGACTCGGTTTTTGGTATCAGCGATGATGAAAACAAGAACTGAATCAAAAGTGCAGCTCATAACGTATCCAGCTCATCTCCGTTTCAAACAATTTCAGAAATACGTATGCTAAAATAATGGATAACCCATACTCGGAAGTATAATGTCCAATAACGAGTTACCCCGAGTATGTAAGTCCTTTCTTTTCCTCCCGCGAGGACTGCAGGCACAAAGGTCATTAGGCCGGTGACTCCGGTTGCGCAATGGCGAAAGAAGATCCTCAAGCACAATCAGGCCACGGAGGAAAGTCAAAGTAACCAAAGCGTCTAATTATGCCAAAGGGGCGGAGCGGGTTCTTTCATTCTTTTCTCCTCTTTTTCTTCTTCTCTTTCGATCTCGGGATGAGATTTGCAGCCGAGGCAGAGAGAGAGAGAGAGAGAAAGTTCAGTTTCCTGATCCTGCGCTCTCATCCAGAATGCGAGCTTCCTTGTCACGACATCTTGAAATTGGCCGATCTATCTGTGGATTATAATCGATGAGAACGAGGACCGGAGTAATTTGATATGTCAAAACAATGTCCTGGTTTCTTGCTTCAAATAATGAAGCTGTAATAAGATGCTTGTAGAAATGATCCTGAAGGGAATCTATCAAGACGACCGTTTATGTTTTAGTTCCAGTCCGCGCTGGCTTGAGGTAGAGAATGATTTATTGCTTGTACACGAAGTGAAATAACACGCAAATGTTTTCACTAGATTTTTCAACGTTTCCCACGACATAGAGTGAGATTTTTTTTCGCAGCTTTACGAAATTGCAGCGTGCATTTTATGGTAATGCTCGAAATCTCGTCAGCAGACGCGTCGTTTTCGTCCTAAAGGTTGATAAAAATCAGAGTCTTATTCTTATCAGATGCACATCTTGGCCAATGACACGAAGAGATACGAGTCGTGAGGAGGATGAACCGGTGATACCACTTGAGTGAATCAGGAAATTTCGAAAGTGCATCTTTGAACATTATAAAATGAGCATCGGTCAGCGCGACATGTCGTAATTAAAATTTAATGCACCGCTTATCGTCGTTGCTCGAGGATGCAGTGTTCGAGGCATACCTAATTGCCTGGCCAGGTGCAGGTAGAAATTAATAAGGTAAATTAAAGCGTGCATCCGTTGCCACCCGATAAGGTAACTTCGGGTGTAACAACGATGGCGATCGTCTCTGTGTCAATGAACCCGACTTTCTTCTGGCTCTCGGGGGAAGACGAGCCGATTACCTTCAGCTTAAATTTCTCACGACAATCAGCTGGGAATACGCTCTACAAGTTGATCCGCGGCATGGTGAAATAATTTTCGAGATCTCGCCCGACGATCGATTAGCCAGAGGGATTCCGAATGGCCAATTTCGTTATCGACATTCAGCAGCTGTGTATTCGATCGTTAATTCTGCAGTGAACATCCGAGGATCCGAATCACCGAGGAATTCAACTTGTCGACGGAGTTTCGGCGTCGATATCTCGACGTTCGCTAACTTGATTCCGGCGAACCCGAGGTCGGTAACTAAGCCTAAACAGCCGTCGAATTTCGTCGTATCGAACCACCTGTTGGACGAGCAAATTAGCGGATACCTTTCCGAAGCCGTCCGGTCCATTCTCTCTTTCGAGAGAGCCGATCTCCCGTACATTACGAAAACGTCGAAAGTCCGAAACTGAGACCGAAGCTTATTGAATCTCGAAGCTTATTTGACGTATTAATTTTCATCGAAAGAAAAAAATTCACAAAAGTGTATGAATCTTCGCTGACTGAGAGAAATGACATTCGAATATTAGAGGGTCGATTTAAGCTGATCGAATTAATCGAAATTCTGCAGGTTTTTCAAACTGTTTTAGAAAAAAATGACAGGATTGAAACGCAGAGTAAAATTTATTCGAACATATAAATTTTTAGAACTATTGTATATATCGTCTATATTATTATATTATCGTGCCGAAATCGGTTTAGCTGGTGAAATTAGAACTTCTTTTCGACGGACTCTTTGTAGGGGTGTTCCTCGATGTACTTCAGGGCTTTGACCACGGATTCTGGGACAGCCGGGATGGACGGTCCTGCAGCAACATATCCATTGCGGCCAGCTACCCAGGTCACATCGACGGGCTTGCCTTCAGGATCGGTGTAGTGATATTCCCCCCGCATTTCCCCCTCAGCGTTACTCTCCATTTGGGAGAAGATGCCGTTTTCCGTCTTGAATGCGGCACGGAAATTTCCCGCAGGATCTGCGTCCTGGAACTGCTCCAGGATTTCAGCTGATTTATGCGCGCCTACGACGTGGGAAACGTCGGCCATGCAGGCGCCAGCGAAGAAGACAGTGAATACCTGAAAACAACATAATTATTCGTTATTACGATACCACTAAAGTAAAAAGAACTGGCGCGCAATGTCACGTTTCGGAACTACAATTAGTGGGAAAAAACAGTCATACGTCACGGGGTTTAGTTTTTCGTTATTACCGCGTTGGAAAAGACACTAATCTGTGTTTTTAAAACAGTGTTTTTTTAATTTCAATCTCAAAAATCCCAACTGATACAAGATATCCACAAACCAATTGTTCGGTTCACGTCACATTCGCACTGCACCGATAGACTCGGTCAGCTTGACATTAGCTGAAGTGTAAGATATCACCGCGATGATCAGAGCATAAAGTTACATAGTAATGCTACTTCTACGGTATTAAAAAAATTTTTCACGATATTGAAAATCAGAACAAAGTAGATTATATAAACGAGATGATTTTTCTCAGTGTAATCGCGTTCCACAGTTGCAGATTGAGCGAAGAATCAACGCGGCAGAAACGATCGTCGGAAAATGGTAACTGCGTAGATGACTTTATATCACGTTATAAGCGAAGGGCTTACCAATAAAGTGTTCATGATGGGACAGAGGATGAACCTGATCTGACTGAATCAGCTTCCCCTCGAGCTTATATAGTAAACTGATCGCCCCCTCGGACAAAGCCTTCCACAAATTTGAAACGCATGGTGTGTGTCCGTGTATGTGAGTCTAGCCGTAAAATGTCACGCAGGCACCTCGTAGACCCACCAAACTGGTTTGTCGTTGGGTACAGGGTAATGAATACAGAGCATCTATTTATTTTCGGTATCCACGGAGGATAAGCTCTGTCATAACGCCAGCTGGAAGTCGTAGCCGGTCGAATTATTCCTCTTTTAGGTACACGTGACGTTTACCCCACCCTTGGACAGCTCCGGGCGGTTATTTCGTAACCATCGGAATGCGAGACGAGTATTATTTTATTGGCCTTTTTTCCTCGCATCTCGAGAGTCTGTTTCCCATCAGGACTGTTTTACATAGTAATACCCATTCGGTCCCCAATCAATTACCCCCAGTTAGTCGGAAGAAAAAATGAAACAAAAACTTTGATTATACACATGAATATCAAAAGTTCATTATCGACGTGCAGCTATCCGTTCAATGCTTCATGCATGCACAGTTTGGTAGCGGCTTAACAACCAACCAGTTTCTTCTGATTATTACCCAGTTTTTTTTACCATCAACTTTATCTCGCTCTATGAAAGCTTACTATGCTGCTGCAGACATAAATTATTTGCGGTAATCGAAATTTAAATTTAAAAAACTATTGGATATACTCGTATATATCCTGAAAATTTTTTTTACTACCTTTTTCCGAATACTCAAATTTTTACCTTTCACTCTTGAAATTTTTCCACGTGTTCGTGGTGGTGCAGAATTTTCGTCCTGCGATTAGATCTTCAATTGTTCTTTGTTTTTCAATACTGAATGAGTAGACGTCCGTTTCAAGTTTCAAGTTTGATGTTTTTTCATTTCTTTCCCAACAGATTGTACCCTTTTTTGACTTTTGTTTATTTTTGTTAAATTCGAAAGATGGTCGAAAACAAGTCGGCGGAAGTAGAAGATAATCTATTTCACCGTAGATTTTATACTCGCCGGTGTTTATTTTTTATTTTTTTTCATTTATCACTGTGTAAGACAATTCTGCAATTCATCACCCAGCAACTTGGATAATCGAAGTTTTTCGCAACAAAGCAGAATGAAAGAGACGGAAAGATTTCAAAAAACGAATATATCACATACCGAAAGTAAAAGTTGCAGCAATGACATTTGAATTACCTGCATGATGAAATTTCCTCGAACATCGAGGGTATTCCTAGATCGATTCGGAAATTTTGGTTATCCGCAGAATGCAGAGAATAATTGGAAAAACGTGGAACTTCTTCGAAACGACTTAGCAAGCTGCGCAAATTTCTCTCCAATTTTCATTACAAAGTATTAATTACTCTTGAATGAAATGCGTGGCTCGTAGATCAATATCTCGAAAACGAAAGTTGAATTACGTGTCTTACACATTCACCGGGCCAGCAGGTAAGTGCCAAGTAAATAACGTCGACGATCGCGACGAAGACAAGGGGGGGGGGGGGGGGGGGGAATTAATTGGCTCCTAGAACAGACTACCGTATCTTCTCGCCGGTATGGCAGGCTGCTTCGATTAGGGAGAATCGCGATGCTCCTCAAGGCTGTGCCAATCATCGACTGCGAATTAGCGATCGCGGGATCAGAAGGCCACGTATTCGCGGCGTATTCCCGTTGCGATATTATTTTACCTGGTAATTTACGCGAGCCAAGCTGCTGCGAGAATTGAGAATCGTCTAATACCGGGGGGCATTTTTCGTTCCAGATAATTAAAAGTTACGCAGTTTTCTCACGCCTGGGTGAACCGAGTTATTTACCGCCCAATCCTTTGGCGAAACTCCAACAGACCTCCGGGTCGTACGATACTCACCATTGTGCAATTGCCAAAAAAACTTCACACCATAAACCTTTTTGCGTTATTTTTTTCGCTTTGATGTAATCTTTATTCGATAGGAAGGTGCCCACAGGTCGCCCTGCGGAAACGGAACGGAAATTTGTCGTTTTCACATTTTGCTAATGATCGTAGTTGTGCGTAACTACGCTTGTTCGCGACTTAATTAGCGCTCAACGCTGGCGAAATTGGGCCTGATTGCAGGTGACTACGAGGCGTGAACATTTATACTGATATGTACGATTCGGAGCGAGTGTAAAGGATACATTTGGATACAGGTATTCATGGATTTCGTTTCGGTTCGCGATGGAGATTGAATTTCGTGGGATCGAAGGCCCTGAAATTTCTCAAAATTCGCCGGACGGACAATACAGCGAGGCGAATTTGATTCTATATGTAATAGTAACGCGTAGACGTCGGCAAGGCCGGAACGTGCATATGGTTTAGAGTTACGCAGATTGGGTAACCGAGACTGATAATCGAGAAAGACACGAGCTGATCGTACCCTTATTACGTATTAGCGACGAGTATAAGGTGTACAGTTCATGATATCGCGCGGATGATCTGCAAGATCTCCGTGGACTAATGGTATTGTGTTACTGGTAGAACAAGTAACGCGAGTTAATCTTCGATCAGCCGGGCTGCGACTTGAGTGTCGGTGGCGAGATCCCTTTTTCCATTCATTTCCCCCGGCCTTGAGGCTTCGGTGTCACCCAAGGGTTCGAAATTGAAGGGGTGAGGCTTAATCCAATCGAAATCTGCATTTAAAATTGCAGTAAATAAATATCGTTAATTTCTTTTTCCAATCCTTGGGTGGGGGGTGACTGGTAGTCTAAATCCGAAATTTTAACTAGTTTCTGTGGCAGCTTTGGCCTCCATTTTGAATTTATTTTTGTCAAATGACTGGCCTATTTTTCTATTTTTTACCAAAAATAATCCTCGTAATTTTTTGACAATGATCGACATTATCCGACTTATACCATAAATTGGAGATGGCAACCGAAGCTACTGCAGACTCCGGCCGAAATTTTGGAACTGGACTGCGAATGACCTCCCCGAAGGACTGGAAAAAAATGGTGGTACCGAAATATTGCAATTTCAGGTGTCTTTCTGGTATGTGGTAACTGGGTTACCCCTCATGGCCGTACTGCAACCCCGGGAACCAAGATGGCGGTTATTACACGAGCCTGCACGAGGTCGAGAAGTGATCTCACAATCAGCGTAGGTACCGCAAGTAAATGTCAAGTGGGAAAAAGCCGACTTGTGGCAAGCAGGCAGCCGCTGCATGCTTAATAATGGAGTTATGGGCACGTGGGCACATCGATGGATGGATGGATGGATGGATGGATGGACAGACGACGTCGCGGCGGTGTCGATCGACCATTTTTTACGCCTCGGGCCCGAGGGTAGCCTGCAGAGACGAGACTCGCGTGAAGATGAGGCCGTGCAGGTACGTTTACGCGAGTGGGGAATAAAAACTGCGGAGGACGACCTTGACATATAAAAGTAAACGGTTCTAGCCGCAGCGCAAGAAGCTGCACGCCTGAGGCATCGCGATGTAAACGAGCCGAATTTGAATTTATACTTTCATTTACAACAACACCCGATGTACACACTGTTGCAGTGCGCGGGTCAAATTGCCAGTAAAACCTATCCATCTCCCAAGGTGGGGCAAACTCCGCGGTCGGAGAGCTCGTCGTATTATTTCTAATTCACACCTAACCTGCAATTAGCACAATGTAATGTGCAAAAATTTCGTCACTTCGAATCACCCTAAAACATCCCCTCCCTCGAGTTTTTCAACGCCAGTAAAAGTGACCAAGGACAAGATGACGGTGCCATCGGGACGTGGCCTGCAGAGAATGTCGAAGGTTGAGAAATGGCCCACCAAAGGTCCAGGAATCTGATTTGGGACTGTACGATGATTTTTTTTCCGAAAACTTTTTCCCCGCCTTTTTGAATCGGCGTTGGATATTCTGCGCAAAAGATTTGGAAAGGATATAATACGTATATCATCTATTGCATCGCCCGATCCGGAAAGTCCTTGGCCCATCATACCAGTCCGATCTTTTTTATCCAAGAGGATTCTGACTTTTGCTCAACTTCTTTTTGTTTCACGCGATCATTTTCAGGGATTGTTTTTAAGAATGAATATATATCTTTCGTCGCGATTGGCTTGTAGGCAGGAAGACAGTTTATCTACGGCGTGTATGAACCTCAGGGTAACAATTATACCCACCTGAGTATCGGAGAACCAATTTTATGCCGCGAATCAGTCGTGTGCATGTATTATCTTACAGCGAAGAAACAATTGGCGATCATCTGATCTTCGTGGCACTCCGGCGTCTGCAGTCCTGGACCTTGCCGGATGAAAACAACACTTCAATTTGACTGCAGTCGCAATTATTTACACCGGACTACAAAATGACCCGACCAATTACGCATAACTCTCAGCTTGGACAACAAGGTCTGACCATCGTACCCCGGGATATCTATACCTATAATTTTTCAATAAACAAGTTTTAATGCGCAGCGAAGAATCATGCTGTTGACGTATACTGCAGGCGTTATGCAGACTTGGCTAATCTTTAAACAAAGGCAGAGCGTCTGGTTATGCTTCGATATCAATTTCGTGTTCTTCGAGCCAATTCAAACGTGTAGAATTATTTTTTACAGAAGGCAAGCCTTCTGTTGCAAAATGCTTCCATGTACTATTATTTTATTTCAAGAAACGGTGAGTAGCTACGTCTATAGAAGACATAGAAGCTTCTACCTGTACAACTCTGCTGGAAATTACCCTTCAAACTCACATCTTGCCGAACTCTATTTCCGATGTCTGCGTTCTTAACAGGATTTGCATCGCTGGCGGCTCCAAAGAACATGTAGTGAACAAGATTTATCGAACAAGTGTGATCGCTGGATCGAAGCCAGCGAATTGGGGCCCTGCTCAAGATAAAGATAGCTGTAGCCAATGAATGCTATGGGCTGAAATACTCACTGCAGGGGTTTCGTGTTATATTCGGGAATTGCAACACTCCGGAATTCGACAGGGTTTGTCCAATGATATTTGAATCGAATTTGCAGGGTGGGGTAAATGTCATGCATTCTACTAAATGAAACAATGGACAAAAAAAAATGTCAACCGCGCGAAATAATTTTTCGCACAGGCTGTCGCAATGAGTTCTTCAATCTCTGCATAACGCAGCACGGTCAAGTCGTACGGGATTCTGCGTCAAATTTTAAGAAGTTCGACGGTTGTTTGCTCAGCAGTTGGTAATTCATTGTCACTGTTGAATATTTGTGGCTGAGTGTTCTTCCGTAGCTAGTCAAAAGTAGAAAAAAAATCTCCAAGAAGATTTGGAAGTTGGAACGGCATTCCAAAGCAAGTTCTGTTCATTGAGTTCCTTGAAAAACGACAACGTCGAACATAATTCGTCGTTTAAATATCACTCCGGACATTAGTTATTCGGTATTGTGCGAAACTCGGTGATTCTAAAATAGCCATATGGCGTACGAATCTGAAGAAACTTTGCTCTTTGCAGTTTATCACTAGTCATTTGGCCGTTGCAGTGTGAATATCAACACAAAGTAAGCGCTTTATCAGCCTTTGAATACTACTCTAAGGGGTCTGAATTTTTGTATAACATTTCTTTATTACTCGTCAACTAGCTATGTAAAACGATGAACTTTTTCGAACTTGTACCTGGATTTTCTAAGAAAATCAAATTGCAGCCTGAATTGTACTAATTTGGCAGATTTTAGAAGATTTTTTGTGCACCGTCACAACTGTTTGAGTATGGTATCAGGGTGGCGACGGAGATCTTGGGTTTGTACGTGCAAACCTCGTCGGTAATTAGAATTTTCGGAAATGGTATTACGATAAAATTTTTAAGCAGGTTTTAGTTTTTTATTTTTTCAAGAGAATGCCTGACATTTGCCCCTCCACTAGCGAGTATGCGAGAGGATGACTATAAAAGTCCTGTCGAAATCCGTAGTAAAATACAAAGCATTATTCAGCCGAACTGTCAACATGAACTCCGCTGTAAGTTTACTTTCAGTATTCGTAACCGCACTCCAAGTCCCGACTTGACAAGTATTTGTAGATCCGAAATCTTTAGCGTCGTGAATTATCATTAATGATATACGATTTTTCTCTTTCGCAGCTGTTTTTTGTGATGCTCTTCGGAGCGGCCTGCGCCGCTGGTCTCGACAAGGACGCGTCCATCGACAGTCAAGTTCTGGAGACCGATTTTGGGGGTGCTTTCAAAAACAGCTGGTCCGGCAACAACATCCTCGTCGATGAATCTGGCTCCGTCAAGCCAGGCCCCGAAAACACTGTCGTCCAAACTATTGAGGGACAGGTTTCGTACACGGCTCCCGACGGCACCCCCATACAAACCCGATACATCGCCGACGAGAACGGCTTCAGAGCCGAAGGTGCCCATTTGCCAGTCGCCCCGGAACTTCCCCCCTACATCGCCAGGGCTCTCGCATGGGCCAAGGATCATCCCTACAACGAGGAGGCCGAGCTCAGAAAGACTTACAACTGAGTTGTGTGTTGGTTAAAACCTAATTCATCGATTCGTATTTTTTAATAAAGAGGATACGGTTTTCAATTAACCCAATTATCGTATTTTTTCGATCAGACCTTTAACTTGATATATTCCGTTTCAGGACATACCTACTTACTAATTGTAAGTCGATTATTAGAAATGTGTTTGACCACAATCAGGGATCATGATAATTTCTTTCACAAAATGGATTATGAATCTTCAGTTCATATTTGGAATGATTATGATTAGTTTAATTTAACTGTTATAGCCTGCTTCGGTCATCAGTCTATCTCTAGAAGTCGAAAAATAAAGGTTATATCGCAAATTCAAACCAGCAAACCAGAATACATAGCTATTTAAGTAGATACGTATGGATTATAAAGCAATGCAGTGTAAGAGCTCAATCGATCGGAGACTATCTTCCGGATCTTCGTCCTTGAGAAGTCAGCGCGAGACTGAGGAGGCTTCGAAGCAAGAAGTTGGCGCCGTATAAAAAGTAAACATCTACGCTTGCAAGAAATAGCAACGATGAAAAATGGGCATTCCGACAAGCTGTAGAACTGGAAGTGCAAATCCTGCGTTAACTCGTCGGCCTTGTTTGTTGGTCTACCCTAACCGTTAGATGCTACATTGCCCGTAGGGATTCGTAACCGTGAAGAATAATTTTTGTATTATACTTGAAAAAAACTGCATTCAACGTTGCTCGGTAATTCACGACCGAAAATGAGTACGAGAAGCTCAACTTTGGAATTCGACATCCATTTTTGTACTAAAAAAAAAGTTCCCTCGCTATGGCAAGATTTTTTTCGAGTGATAGCATGAAAGGTTCAACCATTGTTTGGCAAACGTTCCGTACGCCGGTTTTGCAACGATATTTGATCATGGTTATAGGACTATACATTAAACTTACCGCGTACCTATTCGAGGATGCGATTAACATACCTACGTTGCGATTGCATCAGCGAATGTCTGTGTGCTATCGAAGCGGCAGCGGTGTATCTTTGCGCATTTTATACGCTCTGCGTCTCGACGCCGACGCCAACGCCGAATGAAAGTGACAATGAAATAGACATAACACGACCGTAAACCATTCGTGCAGAGTATATGCTGTTTACGTAACAGAAGCGATGGACCACGCGGCGAAACTTTGCCGATTACTCAAAGGATCTTTCCTCACCTTATCTGCCTATCAAAATAATCCTGCCTTTGGCGATATGCCGACGGACAATCGATAATCCCATATTCAAGAGGGTCTAACGATGCAGTGGGATTACAACTATCTTGTTGAAAAAATAAAAACGGTTACGTGCTGGAACCTAATTGAATAGTATTATCGACGGTTGGAATTAGTATGTCAAAATACTTGTGCACAATTACGTGACCCGTTATTGTTGTAACTGACTACCGATGTTTGTAGAAAATTATGAGATATATGTAATGCAGTAAACTATCATACCAGCAGGAAGAAAGTGCGAATTAACGAGTCAAGAACACGTTATAGAAGCAGGCTGTTAATAGACAACACACATTATGCACACAACTTCCGCCAAAATGAGTCGTTGAGGTGAAAAATGTTATATTGTTGATGCTTAATTAGCAGCTAAACGTCGAGAATGAATTTCTTTCATTCAATATATTATAATTTTAGGAAGTAATTCTTACGTGGTCTGACGCAGTGTATCGAGAATCGAGCATAACAGAGACGAAGATCAGAATTTACACGGTATTTTCAGATGAAAGGTAGAAAAGTAGAAACTGTCAAGAGATTACGAGTTTTCAATCCATCAACTCGAAATGAGGTCCACGCTCTAAAAGCTGAAGACCCTGAGTCACCAGCCGATGGAAACAGCCCGATAGAGACGAACGTGCAAATAAATTCTGACGATGTAAGGATAACCACAGCAACGCGGGATGTTGCCCAACTTCGATATCTTGCTTAAAGAAAAAGAGTTTTCTGTTAGATAAATTTATAGTGCTTAGCAAGCATCTGACAGGAAGGAATTTCGCAGGTCTGACAATAAGTCTGGCGTGTTCAAAAGCGGGGTTGAAACGGATATCTGAAGTAGGCTTTGGGAAGCAGTAGCTCTAGAGAGACACGATGCTAATTTTGAATACAATAACGCCGCGGAGCGCCCAGCTTGACACGAATGAATTCGTTCCCCTTGTAGCAGGTGCCTTTTGAGAATAAGCGCTCAGCTTCCGAGCTTGAGCGAAACTGAAATTTCTATAGCTTTGAACCCGTTCCAATTGAACGGAACGACATGTTGGTATGAAAATAATGTATATCATCCAGGAATCGCTCGACGTCTCGACGCCCAAGAAATTGATGCATCGGCGTTCTGAGGCGTACGGACGGTTGTCCAGAAGAAGAATATACGAGTATGGTTGAAACGAGAAAAATTGCAGTGGAAAATAAATGTCGATAGAAAAGTATTTATATATGACAATTGAGTAAGCCTTCCTTATTGGAGACCCGATGACATTTAACGACTCATACGACGTACGGCGATCTCTGGAGGTTTGTACCTACCTCCGTATCTCCGCATCCCCTCGTCGCAGCTTCCAGATCTCTCGGTGTTTCAACGACGTGTGTTGTTCGCCGTTTTCCATGTGTGGAGGCGCCTAACGATACCAACACGTCTGTCATCGGCTTCCATCCTCGCACACTTTCGACACTTGTATGTAAGCGATGCCTGGTGTGCCCTTGTTGGTACTTGGGACGAGACGTGCGCGTGGTCGTGTGTATGGATTATTCATGCGTAAGTCAAAGTGCAGGTGGTGTTAAGCCATATGCCGACGTCGGTGGCGTCGGGACGACGGTGTTGGTGATGCCTTCGGGGGTATAAATATGCCGACGGCTTACCTACTTGACAAACACTTGCTGTTGGCGATTACGACTGCATCATGTACACGGCATTGGTAAGCGAAGAGGCACTGTCTTCGGGACTCATTGTCTTTTAGACCATCCTCGCAGTCTTTTTGGTGCCGCGTCTCGGTTCAGTATAACAGTGCTAGATTGGATTATTCATTTCCGAGCGGTCGGGAACTATATAATCGACAATGAGAACACCTTAAAGTTGGATATAATAAATCTGTGGTGTCATCGAGTGCCGAGGATCTTGTAGTCGCGATTTGGCTTCCAGTTTATGGATCCGGGTGTCGTCGTGGTCCTCCGCGAGGTGTCCCATGCAAAATAAAATTTCGCCCCATAACAATTAAATACGATTGAACGGGCACTGCTCGTCGACGCGCGATGACGTCAAGCGGCAAAATAAAACGACAATCCATAAATCACCAGGAGCATCCACGTCGTCCTTTCGAAGCCTTAACGTACAAAGAGTCAATCTCGACCGTCCATCCGACAGTGATTTGTTACCCTACGAATCGATTTATCCTTGATCCGCGTTGATCTCTTGCGGTGTATTCTTGAGCGATCCTTAAAAAAAAACTCTGCCACAACGAAACGGCGACGTAATCTAACCGCCCACTTTGTCCTCCAGGTAACACTTCTCGCCCTGACGGCCTGCGCTTTAGCGCGACCCGCCGACGAGCCGATCGCCATCGTCGCCCAAACCCAGGATGGACCGAACCCCGACGGTTCCTACAAATGGAGCTACGAATCGGCGAACGGAATTAAGGCCGAGGAGGAAGGTTCCGTGGTGAACGCCGGCGCCGAGAACGAGAGCACTGCCGTCCAGGGTGGATACAGCTACACCGGCGAAGACGGGGTCGTCATTTCCCTGACCTACAAGGCTGGGGAGGAGGGCTTCCAGCCGGAGGGTGCGCACTTGCCAACCTCCCCGCCAATTCCCGATGCCATCCAGAAGGCCCTTGAGTGGAACGCGGCCCACCCTTCGAAGGAAGATGAGAACCAAGTTTGATCCGGATCCACCCCTGACCTGACCCAGCGAGTCCCCGTCCAGCCAGAGCCACCCCCAGTGCCTACGATATACTAACATTGGTTAAAATGTTGTACATATTTATTACTTTTACTACATACACGTATGCATATAGATATAGATATGCATATATATATATATATATATATATACACAAAACCATACACACTGTACGCGATGATATAAAAACAAAAGAGTCAATGCAAAAGCACAGCAAATTGTCTGTACGATAAAGAACAAAAAAATGTATTAAAAATTGAAAACTATACTTTGTGGATTTCACATGATTATTCACCCTGCGGTAACCCTAACCGACGATTCGCCACGCACGGTGCTTAATAACGCTCGATGTTAACTGGTGCACCGCATATGATTGAGACGATAAACCGCTTTGCGGAATATATAATTAAATAGGCGAACGTTGACCCAACCACGGTGAATTCTGGGGTATGCGTTAGAGCCAGTGAATGTGCCAGTGAACCGATGAAATACTAAGAGAACCGTTAATCGAGATCCTTTGAGGAGGTCGGCCTGATCGACGTTTTCGGAGCACAACCTTACCAAGCGTACGAAGCGCCAAGGTCTTGACTCCAATCGCAGGGACCAGGCGGAAAATTGAACCTCTTATCTATCGACTTGAAGGTTTTATGACTCGGTTTAATGTGGCAAATGGTATTTACATGCTATCGTTAGCGCGGAACAGTAAGGATTGTCCGAAGATTGAATAATTTCGAATTTGCTAGACGGACTAGAAGCTTGTTTGAACTCTGTTAGTATAATGTCAACTGAAGATCAATGGGTGAGGATTAAGTTCAAGAAATTTAATTATTCGCTTCCGTATTAGCGAGGTAATCGTGATTACCAGTTTTACGTTTCAATTCGTAATTCGTAGATTTTTTATAATGTCAAAGAGATCTGCAGGACGCACGTTCGCCATCTTATGTGTCCTTGCAGCGGTATGCTTCGTATTTCTGCATCGCGGTAACCTTTTACAGTAATGCGTATTTATACAATTTTTTTCGCAATTATTTATGTCATAGCATCATTCAAAATAATATCATGATTAAGTTTGCAGATGTTATCATCGAACATAAGAAATATTCGCTTCTTATTTTAAATAAAACTTCAGGAGTTGGAACATTTCAAATTTGCGTAAATCCTTGACGATTTTTTTCCAATACATTATATTCTTGTTGTCCATAAACCGTTATTCACACTTCATAATTAATTTCAAGATCGTTATTAGAAAGGTTTTGGGCTTATTTACGCCACGTCTAAGGTCAATAACAAATAAAATCTGTAAGAATTTTGCCCATTATTACTTGCATCGTTATGAATTCTTACTTCACGTAATCGATACACTTCCTCCGACTTCCGTGTTTTTCTTTCTATTTATGTTCAAGCGTACAAATCCATACGAATAGTTTGAAAGTGATAAGTTTTTTATACGTGGTAAGACACGTATGCAAATGGACTTAAACGACGAGGTTTCAACGCTGCCGCTTTAATGCGAGAGCCTGAATTTTATACTCATACCGCAATCGAATTCATTTGGGCTTGTGGTAAGCTTGCGCAAGACCCGATAAACCTAGAATATTTTCACTGACCTTTGGTTGCGTTGAACAACGTCCATTACGAATCGTCGAGATGGGTGGGTATATAAGCAATTTTCGATTCAAGTTTAGTACAGTTAATCCTGAGCAGTCCTCCCAGCTTCATCATGAACACTCTTGTACGTTGTGAATGGATTACGAGCGGTGTTTACTCACCGTTATACAACATATACATAATATACAACCAGCAGCAGTGAAATTGTTGTAGATATAAATCGTTGTTCTCTTTAAACAGTTCTTTCGTATAAATAATCTACCAAAAATTTCTTCACCGGGATATTAAGTTAGATAAATTGATCGTTGAAAGGAGAGATTTTATCACCCCCTCGAGATTTATTGACTAAATTGCACAGCTGATGGCCTCAATTAACCCTGATTGGCTACAGCCGACCGACTAAAACCGTTTATTAAACTTACAGATCTTCGTCACGATGCTCTTCGGAGCCGCTTTCGCAGCTGCAGGACTCGACAAGGACGCTCCCATCGAAAGCCAGTCTCAGGATGTTGGTTTGAATGGCGAGTTCCAGAACAGCTGGTCCGGCAACGGCATCACCCAAAATGAAGCTGGCTCCGCCAAGGCTGGCCCCGACAACAGCGTCATCCAGGTTATCCAGGGGGAGGTTTCGTACACGGCTCCCGACGGCACCCTCATCAAGACCTTATACATCGCCGACGAGAACGGCTCCAGAGTCGAGGGCGCTCACTTGCCAGTCGCCCCACCAGCCCCTGAACTTCCCCCCTACATCGCCAGGGCTCTCGAATGGGCCAAGGATCATCCCTACAACGAGGAGGCCGAGCTCAAGAAGACTTACGAATGAGTTTTTTCCGTCCTCCATTAACCATGGGTGACCGTTAGCTTGTATGTTGATAAATAAAGCGCAGTTTCTGCCTGTTCCGTAAAACTTTAGTAACCATTTCACGCAGTCTTTACACTTCTATTCCAAATCCAAGATCCTCGTGCCTCTTTCACGATGGTCCGAAGTCGTCGTCTACGGGTGATTGGGATGTATCCGATCGTTGAAAACACGCAAATGGAATCTTGCGAACGTTGCACGACTTCGAACTATCGTGAACCCGTAATGGCTTAAGGATAGCTCAACACTCTTCGGCCTGAGCGTGGGTGGGAATTAAGGACAAGGTCTTTCGCGAGGATGAGAAAACGGCTCACGTGTTCCAACCAAGTGCTCAGGAAAACCCGTTGGCTTTCGTTGTATTGTACCGATACCGAATTAGGTGATTCCGCAGTTTGTTGTTTCTTTATCTCTCCAAAGGAATAGAACGTCGAAGCTTCTCAGGTCGATAATTGTATGGTTTGTGTTGGATGGAAAAAAAGAGATGTGATTTTCATTTCCAGCCAATATTTCAGAATATTGTGCCAGGCGTGTTGTTTCGAAGCATGTTTGGTACGTCAAGGATAATGAATGATGACTATCGCAAGACCCGATTTGCGTATACCAGAAGGAGGTCATGCGGTTGTCTCTACGAGGAGGATCCTACGTTGTCTTTAGTTGCTAGTTACAAGAGGTGCTAAGACTACCGACAGAGCCGCGTATACGTTTACCTTCGCTTTTACTAACACGTGCGTCCGGCACCTGAAGAGGATCTCTTGCGGGTACCGCAGCCTGTACTTTCATGCATAACCCGTCTACACTCTTCGGCCGCAGAGCTATTAGCAAAACTTTCGCAGTATGGTAATTGCGAAATTCTCCTTGCAGGAGAGCAAAAGCGATCTTCGACCTCAATTCCAAATCAATGTACCGCCTTTTTTACTTTTCTTATTTTCACATCTCTCTATTGTTATTATTATTATTATTATTATTATTATTATTATTTTTTATATTCCAGCGTCATAAGTTTCAGTTATGTCGAGTGGGTGAATAATCTCCCATTCATAACACTTCGAGGATTAAAATCATCACCGCAATCATGCAATCAAACGGATGCCAAACTGGCTAACGAATTTGCGCCTCGAGCGGATCGGTAAGCGGAGAAGCAATTAATACTTGACCAGGGCCTACGCGAATCTTTCAATTTTTGAATGGAAGAATAAGTGGACTTTGTGCCATTGAATATTATCCATGCGTAACTCGAATTTTATTTTTACCGCGATCCCCGCGGATTATACGCGAGGTTTGAATACGTTAATTGTTCAATAATTAGCTAATAACGCCGGCATCTCACTGATGGAGTCATTAACTTGGTGAAATTGAGGCGCCTTTCTGTCTTAACAATTCACAAATGGCACCGGCAATTCGACCGCCATGGTCATCAATCAGAGTTTCAAGAACAAAACGATACAACTTAGATACATTTGTTTATAATAATATTCAATAATCGTTCATTTCACAACGTTAATTGGTATAAAAATTTTCACCGGGAACCTAAAACTTTCCCTTGGAAGTGGATTATTCTTCAGGAGGGTGGGCAGCGATCCAATCAAGACATCGTCGAACGGGTTCTGGTACTTCTTCATGTTGTGGTTGCGTGGAAAGGTCGGCTCCCTGAACATTGGCACCATTCTCGTCCGCGATCGGCAACGAGTCCAGCTTAGTACCATCCGCCGTGGTTCAGGGGGATAGAACCACCTTGGCCTCGTCCTTTTGCTCTGTTTTCAAGTCAGCAATCCCGGTCGCAGTTTCAAATTCAGTCCCGGGAAAACGGGAAAGGGGTTCTTCCGGTTTATCAATAGAAAGGGGATAAGGATACAAATCAGCCGAGCTTGCGACCGAAGCTACGACGACAATTACAAGAGTTGTTAGAAGGACGCTGTTCATGATGATTCACCTGCAGCAATGGAATGAGAAGACAGTTCTGGGTTATTCTCTACTTAATTTTTTGCTCTCGTACAAATAAGATTCCAAAGATCACCAGCCTGACCGTGATTTGTTATTTATATCTATCGCAGCTTGACTGCCTAGACCAAAGATGCCATTTATCTATTACAGGTGCTAGTCGGGACGTTAGAAGCAATAGCTGGAAGTGATGGCTGTGTCCTGGTGGCACCCGGCTTTTATAGGCGGTCCCGAATCTCGTCGCAGGACTTGTCATGTTAATCGGAATATTAACGAACGCATGGCGTGATACTGGTTCATGTAAATTACGGTAATCAAACGGCCCCTCCCTGCTGTATGGGATCAGTAACTTCGCGATTCCTGGTTTGTGCAGTATGAGAAATACCGTTTATTTCGAAGGTGATGAATTTAATTTAAAAATATCAGTCCTTGGCAACGAGGACGAAATGGAATCCGACTCGAAAGGGAAATTAATCAACTTTCTGTCAATTTTTACCTGGTTATAAATTACGACGCATCATTCATTTGACGTGTCTTTGAGTAAAAAAGTTCCGTTCTACGTTTGTTCAAGGAATTAACGCATCTAAAATGACAACATTTGTAGTTTTGCATTTAACAAAAAAGTTAATTACGCTGAATCGCTTTCCCATGGAAAATAGGGTTTAAATTCCCAGCCTCCTAATTCCACGAAATACTTGGATGACTATTGATTTCAAATATCGAACATCGTTTCTTTTTCTGTTTTCATTTCATACGAAAGTATTCCACTCATCGAAAATTTGATTCGTTCTGCAGAATCTGATTTCGAAAAAACGAGAGGCTGACACTGGCAAATACGAGTAAGTCGGAGTTGTGTAAGATTTGGACTATCCACGATTTATGGCGATTGTACTTTCTCAAAGATCTTGAGAATGTTCGAGGAAACGTTGAGCAATTAGTTGGTAGATGAAGGTTTCTCGATTCCGAAGAGCGTAAATTCTCGATTCATACTTCAGAATAATCGCTATTAAAACTGATTAAAGGTATCTTAATGTCCATAATTGATGAAAAGACGTAACATTTAACTTCAGAAATACGCTTTGGGTCTACGCCGAAGACACAAGTACCCGATTGCGCACTTAATAATTACTTGGCAGTATAACTGAGTCTGCTTGACTTATTCCCCCCTCGATCGTTTCTGGTCTCCGAACGCAGTTATTACGAGCACGTCTTTCAAAAGCAGACGATACAATGAAGAGTAACCAATCCTGAAATTATCGACTCGTATAATATAAAGCATTCATCTACCTACATTCGAGCTATAGATAAACCTAAGGGTGTAAAATCGAAGTTGGGTAATTGCGTCTAATTCCTAGACTGAAATTGAAGTACAGCTTAAGACGCGGAGCATAAAGTTGGCGAGTAGGCATAATTTCGGTGGGGCTCAGATGCGCTCGGTAATTGACTCCCGTACTTATTATACCTGAAAAGAAGTTTTCGTACATATCCTAACGACGAGTGGTCACTAATTAGCATTAGTGAAACTGGCATAAAACGTTGCATAGTCCGTAGCTAATATGGGCGTGGACCGACTACTTGGTCGTTCTAAAGCATCTCTCGTTATACAAAAAGTAAAACTGAGTAATAACTATAAACACTAAACAACCAGAGAACAGCTGGCGATAAAGAGCACGAAAAGAGGAGTCTGTGATCAGGAAGGTTCTTGATTTCAATCTACCGAATACCAGCTAATAAAAGGCTTGCTAAGTTTGAATTCAGCTATAAGCTCAAAGTATAGCGATTATTAATCTTTCTAGCATATTCGTCTACGATGATCGATTTCAATCGATACACAATCGATTCGATAACAATGGTACTGTCTCAACGTTGTCACGTAACAAAACCACAATGTCGTTCAAATTACGACGTCAAGAGATGAAACGATGAGTTCCAATACGAGAAAGATGGACAAATGAAACGGGTGATTGTCCGATCGAATTATATCAAAGGATATATATTCGAGCATTTGTGCGAGAGTCGAGTACAAGTGTGCTTAATATACAGTGAAAGTAAAATGATGTTGTATTCTATGTCAAAAGAGAATTTATTCACAGGCAATTAACATACGAAATGTGTGTATTTGTGTAGGTGTGTGTGTGTTTTTGTGTAAGTATAGGTGTGAGTGTGTAGTTAACACAGGTATTGAGAGTAGTCATCGGGTTAAAAATTGACTGGGCTTCATCGTTGGAGCTTCTGCCGTCGTGGAGGTTCTTACTGGAGCTTGGGTTGGGACTCCTCGTTGGGGTGAGCTTTGTTCCAGTCCAAGCTGCGCTGGATTGCCAAAGGAATTTCTGGTGCTGGTGGGGCGACTGGGAGGTGGGTTCCCTGGAATTGGACACCTTCGGGTCCGGCCAGCCATTTTAGTTCGACGGGGGTGCCGTCCGGGGCGGTCCACCTGGCAGAACCCTCAATGACTTGGGCTTCGTCCTTCTGGCCAGCGTTGACCAGGTATCCTTTCTCTTCCTGTGAGATTCCGTTGCCAGTCTCGAATCCCGATTTGAAGGATCCGTCAACGTTGTTCTCCTGGAATTGGCTCAAGATGGGGACTTCCTTCTCCAATTCTCGGACCGCGGCAGCCGAAGCTCCGGCGATCAGGGCGAAGAGAGCGATTACGAATGTGTTCATGTTTGTTGAGTAAAGCGTACTGAGCACTGAGAACGACTGATACCTTCCATCGCAGACCAGCAACCTTTTATACCCAAACTTTGGTAGATTAAACTACACGCACACATAAACGCACACGGTCAAGCCTGTAAATGTCACCGAATATTTCTACGGACGAGTATACGAGACGAGGCAGACAGCTCCCCACTTATTCGATGCCCATTTCGTTTAGGAAATAAAAAGACGATGAAGAAGATGAAAGGAAAAAAAGCGTCCAACTTATATCGATTGAAGATCGCCGATTCCACAACCACCTGGTGAGGTGGTTCATTAGTTCATCCAATACTATATCCAGCGGCAAGCTATCTCGCGCTGAAGAATGCAACCCATGTCCGAATCGAAAGTTAAATCTTTTTTCATGGCCAGCTGTCTGGAGCAAATCAGTAACGTAACTCTCGCTTTTCAGTCACCGATGTGAGTGAGTAGTATAGAGCTATTCTCTAATCCATTGATCGCCGTAGGGAGTAATATATTGTGATATCACGTTTTCTGTAATCCGTTCCCAATTGCTTCTAAAGGCACTAATCGAGAATCGCTCGTCGAAACCGGTTCGGCAGCGTTGCTAGAAAAAAAAAACTAGTAAAAGATAATCGAACCTGTAACGCACTCCGGATCCTCTATCTTCTTTGTTGAGTTTAACAGCGATGCAAATTGCACTATACCAAAGAAAAAAAAAGAACAAAACAGAAAATGTCTGCTATGGCGCAGAGTGAGGTATCTGGAAATTTGGCAATTATAATACTCTTCGCTTAGCCTGGCGAGTCGTCAAATTAACTTATGCTCACGTCATCGACAAGTTTCCGAAGCAGCGTGGCTTGCGGTTTCCGAAATTGTCAGGGCGTGGCCTCGGTGCGTTACATGAGACCTTAACGATCAAGATTTCAGCCTTTTACTCTCCGCGGTTGCTGTACTCGCAGGAGCTCTTGGCATCAATGAACAGTACTGGAAGGAGAGTAAGATCAAGATCAAGATCACGACCAAGGCAGGCGTGGTTGTAAGTAGCGTTCTCCGATAAATCATCGATCGTTTCGTAACGAAATTGTAGGTCGGAGAAATGTAGCATCGTTGGTTGTACTGGCGTGTTATACGAGTAACGTCGGTCGTTTGTTTCGTCAGAACTATTTATATCTCAAGTTTCCGATCCAACTTGCAGTGAATGTGCTTGAATAGCTGAGCCATCGGATACCTAGACGAGCGGATGGTACTTTCTAGTGGAAGAATCTTGAGGTACTTCCACGAACCTCTAGGCATACGATGAATGTACCAGAAGTACACGTTACTCTTCGTATATTTTCATCTTCGATTTCTCTTCTACTTTCCGTGTCTAAACTTATAGACTTGGACCTCAAGGCTGATGAGCCTCACGACCCGACGACACTTGATTAAAATTTAAGTAGCTAATTTATTATGCAATTTTAGGTCTGCATTACAGAAGGCGTCAAGGCTATTCGCGAATCGAACCTTTTCGTGCGATCGAGGGTGAACCGGTTCTGAGGCTGATAATTGTTGGTCGGACCGATTATCATAATGTGTAAACGATTCCTCAACGAAAGTCGTACATCAGCTATAGCCAAACGTCAAAAACCGCATGGCGAAAATTAATATCTAACCGTTACTACTTCCTGGACGATGCTTGCCGATATTTGTTTCTCGTTTGGCAGGCTGAATTAACCGTTCCCAGTAATCATACCTTCGGCAAAAAATGAGCATCAGACAGATGCGCGCACGAACAAAGGATGCTCCATAAAAAACGTGCTCTCATTATATCTTCATTACAGAACTTGCCGTGTCTTTCGAGAATTGCATTGTAACTTGAATACTGCCGATTGAATGAATCGCTTAAATTTTATCCGAAGAAGTGTCTTCCAGGGAAAAAAATTCAGGGATTTCTCACTAACAATCTAGGCAGATTTAACTTGAAGATTATGCTGGTTTTCTGATAAATGCAAGCAAACACACTAAATTTGGGTGACCAAAAGTATAAGGATTTTTTTATCGATTAAGGTGAAGGATTGCTTGCATGGTCGCGGCCAGTCGTAGAAATTTATAATTATATAAACAGATATGCTGAAAATATCTAGGATTGCGAGGCATTGAAATATGTCAAGAAAAAAGACCATCCTTTTACCGTCCACCTTTAAAATGGTGAATCTCAAACCTGACACTTGAATTCCGAAGGTAAGCCGCATTTTTCGATGACCAAATCGTTTCCTATCCTATATATTATTAATATATTCGTCTCATCTATCAGTTTTGGTCCGATCTTCACCTCAGTTTTTGAATGTCAGCCGAAGCCGCCGTTCGACGTGTGTTTCGTAAGGTATGTATGTATGTATTTAATCAGAGGTTTTTTTCAACAACTGTCAGACGTCGATGGATTATTTTTTGGTCGATGAGAAGATGATCTACTGAAAATTTCAAAACACCCAAGTATTCGAACGTTGAATATTGATATGCCCTGATAACCTTCATACTACTTTGATTTAAAATAATGTTCATTCTCATTAGACGAAAGCCCAGTGTATAATTTTTCAGCATTTGCACGTAGATGATTTTTTTTTAGCCGATACCTTATTCATTATTGCGGAAGAATTCCCCGCGCTTGTCTTATACAAATTATGATGTGAATAATCATTAACCATGATCATGAATTATTCATGAAATCTAAAATAATGTCAATGCCGAAATTCCCACAAGATTTTTCCAATTCGAATAAGACTGATGAAAATCACGAACCTCTTAAGCTTTGAGTATATCCTTTATTTATTTACATGTAAAAAATCACAATCTAGTAGCACTTGTAACGTGTACAGCGCGTCGGTACACCACCATATTGCATGAACCAGTGTACTTGCACAGGCACGTAATTTTAATGAACGCAAAACCTGGGCCCGGGCCACGTTCAATTCATGTTTGCGGTCGAGTTCACGTTGACACATTATACAATTAGTATTACGATTGGGTACGAGTAGTTTTTTTAGTGTCTATTTTTTTCACGTGTGTGTTTTTTTCTATAAAAATAGCGTTATGGTGAGAAAATTACATGCGTGTAACTGGCTTGCTTTGTTATTTGTATTCTATAGTTAATATGAAACCTAGATCTATTTTTGTAGACATGTCCAAGGATTGAATCGGTTGTGTCCGCGGCTAGGTTGACATTTGCTTTAGGTCTGGTCCTGTTCGATCAATGTAGGCTTCAGTTTATCCTGAAGAAACAGAGAAAAATAGAAATTACAAAATTTTCTTCGGCACATTTTTCATTGTCAAGTATGTCTAACTTAATATGCATCGCTGGAAGATTATCGAAAGCGCCATGTCTGTACTGAAACCTCCCAGAAAACCAGTTATCGAAGAGAATTATGTAACAGGTTTACTAGCCGGTCCCATAAACGTGGCGAAGCCTGTATTATTAGAACTCCAGGCAATTACTGTGAATTCCTGGTTGATATTCCGGGGAACGTCAGTACAACGAAGGTGAAACTAGAAAAACAGGTTTTAAAATCTTTCAGATCCTGATTCGACGTTTGAACGTACTCTTGGGAAGATCACACGCCCAACGAAATCGAAACTTCCTCTCCTACGGCATACAACATTCGTCTACTGGTTTAAGCTGCTCATGAAAGTGAGGAGAATAATCTCGGAATCCACTTAAACTTTAATCCATCCATTAGAATTCAGATAGCGAACTGACTCTGAGGTGACCTTTCCATTGGATCATAATCGCAGGATCTCAGATAATCCTCCAAGTTTTAAGGTCTACCGGAGAAGGAACTCGATAATTCATGAATTGGTTAAAAACAGTCCCGTCACCGATTCGTGACGGAGTAAAAGTTCACCTCTTGGGGGCGGTCTGCCTTGGCCGCCGTCTTCTTCTTCAGGGTGAGCCGCGTTCCATTCAAGAGCCCGGAGGATCTCTGGGGGAATTGGAGGTGCCGTTGGGATGTGAGAACCCTGAGGTTGGAAGCCGTTTTCGTCAGCGATGTAGGTGATGCTCACTTGCTGGCCGTCCGGTGCCGTGTACGAGTCGGCGCCCTGGACCACCACAGGAGTTTCACTGTCGACTTGCTTCGGCTGGCCCGACTCTTGGTGGCTAATGCCGTTGCTGGTCTCGAAGCTGCAAAGTGAATTATCGCCGTCAGTCCCAACGTCGTACTTCTGAATTTGGTGACGGGGAGTATCGACAAGTTTAACCATGAAGTTTCACTTACTTGTTCACGTAGTTCCCATCGAAATTGACTTCTAGTTGTTGGGCGGTGATGACAGCATCCTTATCCGATCCACCGGTGGGACGTTGTGGCGCCCCGAAGATTCGCGTCGCACATAGTGCGACGACCACCAGCACCTTCAAGTCAATTCAACATTCATGATAGTCTTGTCAACGGTAATTTGTCGAAAACTTGTTGTTCCAAGTACAACGGAACGCAAGTGACTACTCGAACCGCGGAAAAGATTTTACGATGGTTCGAACACCACGAACTATTGGCGTAATGAGCCCGTTTCCAAGGTGTCGTTTCTACAATTGGTGTCAGTTATTTTTTTCTGAGCTCCTTGTGGCGCGCTGCTTGACGGCGTTACGTTAGACGAGACCAGATTGTGCAATGCAAACTGACGGTTAGGCGTATTAACATAGTGAGGATGATTAGGCCATCTTACCGAGGAAGATTGCAGACATTGGACTACAGCCCTTTCGCGAATGAGATATTTGGTGAGGTCAAACGCAGGGTGAATTGGATCTTGATTTCAGTTTTATTTTAGGCCATGAAATGAATCGTTTGTGCAAGATTTGGAGGAACCGAGTTACGTTTTCATGGTCACTTAACGCTCGTATCGTACCGTTAATTACTTCGCAATGACACTTAAGTTCGCACTTAAAGGCAAAGCAAACTTTGTGAGTGTTGTTCAGTGTTGAAGCCGATGCTAAGAGTGGCAAACACGAAACCAGGAAGCAGTTTCATGGGCATTTTCAAGCTAATTGCGTCGCGATCATGTTTTTTCTGTTCAAGTATCGGAACACGTTAAGACGGATTTTGAACGGTCGGTAGAAGCGTTGTAGAACTAAAAGAGCCACGATAGCTGTAGAAAGAATATTTTACATGGTCTCCAAAGAACGTGCCTCAGATTCGGGATAATTTTTCGCGTTCAAACTACTTAGTTTTCCTTTCTGGATCATCACAATTGAAAGAGTATATGCACAGTGGTTTTAGCAGGACTTACCTGAACAGTGTACATAATACCGTAGTATCTTAGTATGAAGGACTCGAGTTGCAGTTGGTTTTGTACTTGTGATTCTTGTTCGCAGCGAAGGCTCTTATATACGCTGGCTATGCAACTTGTTGCAGTGAAAGGGGTCATCCCTGCCGCTGCATAATGCACTCCTTCTGACCGACGCATCATCGAACTGATGCACTTCGAACCCGCGAAATCTCGCTTGAAATCATTTGACCGCTAAGTTCAACGGCACAAAGCTTTCGCTCGGACTCATCGTTGGGCCAGGACCCGAAACGAGGGTCCTAGTGCCGAATGACGAGCAAGTTAGAAGGCATATTTCGAAGAAACTATCGATCTTCATAACGCAGCAGTGGAGAGGATGCCTGCTGGCATCATCATTGACAATAGAATGCTGACGTTTATCGCTGAAAACGCAATGTCTAGGTCAAACTGTTTCAATGGTGGCCAGTTGCTCAGGGTATGGATCATCCAATCGCAGTTACGAGCCTCAGTCAGCCTTGAACTCTCATCCTTCGCCCTACGCTTACTTTACGTTTGCAGTATCGAAGCCGTGATGTCCCTAATTCACTTTACCACAGGCTCTAGGATTTCAGGATTGAACAAAGGATTGCAGATGAATTCCAACGTGATTTGACCATCGCAAAGATCACCTAGAGTCTGATGGTTTGAAGAGGTATATACTTATTACTTATACATAACTGGATGAAAAATCCTGTGAGAGTTTGATAATATGAGATTAGCTGCAAGTTCCATTCTGTTTCGCAAGCAAACATCTGCTGCAAGTCAGTACATTTTACATTTTACGGTCGCATCTTTCGTCCCTGCGATTTATGTCTCAATAGGCGCTGGTCCATTAGGATGCAAACTCATTTTGCAGGGGACTGTACCGCCATTATGAACGAATCATATTGCCACTAAGCTGCACTAAGAGTAGAGTAGCCGGTATGAGTGGTACGACTTTGCAAAACGATGCACAGCTGCTTGGCAGCCAAGTGCCGGCGGACGGATGGCTTCGCCATCCCGTATTCGTCCTTTAGAGTTGCATGTCGAGTTGCATAATCATATTTAATAACTGCACTGAAGTGCGGTGGATACCTGTCTTCGTCGGTTGATGCAGCTTCGCAGTTAACACACGAGGATGAATCTCAACTCTCGCCATAAGTCTGAAATTTCATCGATAGAAACCGCCGACGTAGTTATAATCTGTTTCTCTTTTACAGTCGTTTAACGATCGGATAAATTTCATGCATTTACCGAAATCGTGACGTTAGTTTAATTCTCTGTTTTTAAATTTCGCGAAATTTGAGACGCCGAGATATTCTGATGCAATGCATGCGAGCTCGCGTGATTTTTCGACAATTATGCATGGATAGGGGGGTGAGAGTAAGCCTTCGAAGAAAATTACGCTCTCGAGGTTATTTTGTAGTAACGTGGGTGGGCGTTTATCGCTGCGGATTTAATACGCGGTGTGTAACTCAAGTGCTGAAAATATTTTCTGCTCGGAGGTAAAATGTTGATTGCGCAACGTCTAGTGCAAATAACTAACCTTTATCCCTTCCCAGAGCTTGTCCCTGTCACGATGGCACGCCTAGAAAACAATCCATCCAGACTCATCTTCTTGCTCGGAATAATTCTTCTTTCTCTTTACCTTGTCATGCGATTCTTAAAGTCATGCAGGTAATTCGTGGCAAGAAATCCACGCGACTCGACTTCGTTTTAGCGATCGCGATTCGATTATTCTTGTTTTCAAAAGCACACTTCCATTTGGTTCACCGCTTCCGTTTGCTTCCAAGGCTTTTCCGCCTCTTATCAAAAATACTTAATGTCAACCACGATTACATATGGGATGTGCAGAAACCAACTAGATGGATGATTATTCATGAAAAAAGACCTTCACATTCCAATTATAAGGAAGCGATGAAAATTATTAATTTGTTCAGATATAAATCAAGATTACTGAAGTGTTTTATTGCGACATCTATCTTACGATACCCTTTAACACAGTAAGAAAGAAAGAAAGAAAGAATGAAGGAATAAAAAACTAAAAATCTTGAGGCCGTATAATTTAACGAACTCCACCAATGGAAGACGAAGTGTGAATAACTAACGCGTATGGTGATTTTTCATGTTTATCATCGTAGTTATGTACGGTAATAATCGTCAATTACAGATGTTATTAATTGAATCTGTGGGCGATTCTTTCACCTCAAGGTTTCTTTCACCGAAACGGAAACGAGAAAACTTTCGACTTCACCTGTACTCTAAACCTGCATGTATAAGACGTGCATGACTAACATCCGCCTCTTGATGGTTTTATGAAATATTATACGTCATCTATACACGATTGTATAAGGTCGCGGCTGCAGCATCGACGGAAAAATCATCAGCGATTTTAAATAAAAATTAAAGTGGTCGAGTTAATTTATGCGCTGGATGCGTCTATACTCCGAGAGGTAAATGGCAGATGCTGAATCGACTCGTTGCCACGTTCTACCGCGAGGGAAATCATCTTCGCAAATACGCGACCAGCTCCAGGGCGTCGTCGTTGCGGAATGCACGGATGAAATTACGCTGACATAGATGCGTTTGCCCATTGATTTCCAATTTTCATTACGATTTGACTCGTCAATTATTCGACGTTGTACATAGTCACCGTCTTTCTTGAAAATCCTAATATTAAGGAACTCATCGTTAGCATTGATTGACATTAAATTTTCTAGCTGTAGCCAAAAAGACACGTGTCGGCTTAAGTTCAGAATAAAATCGCACGCAATAGATGTACCACGTATTTCGCTGGACACGAATGTCCTTCGGCACTAAAACAAATCTCCACGGGGCACATTTGTTCACCATATACACAGACATGTGGTACCGAACAGTCGAGTGGAAAAGCAAATAACTTACGTCATTGTCTGTCCGAAGCGTAGTTCAAGAAATTATCAACACCGAAAGAAATTTAAGTCTATAACAGGTACGTAACAATTATTGTATAAGTAGGTAAGTATACTAATGGACTGCAACCTCAGAGTCAGCTCAAGTTACAGTACGATAATTGCTGTTTCGAGCGCTCAAATGTGTTCCAGATTTTTATGTGCTTAGGGAACTCGGAAAAGTCTTTTCTGTTTTAATAGGGGTGCAAGTTTACCAAAAACATCGAATTTCTCGACCTCAAATTCGTCGTTCGCGAATTTACTTACCGTCTGAGATTTATGCGTACTTTAATACATTGGTCAAAGTTCAAAAACTTCTACTGATTGAATCGTTTTACGGTCGTAGTCACATTCCACAGAAATTTCCTTACCACCATTGTTGCAATATTATGCAAGCTGCGTAATCTGAATGCTGATTTGAAATACGCAAAGGAAACTAGGATTTCGATACTGCAGTTTCAGGAAGAGTTTTCTCGCTTTGTGTTTATGCAATATTTATAGATTACGCGAACTCTCTGTTCACTTGTAAAATTAATTCAGCGTACAACAGTCACATGTAGTTCATTGTCCGCTTACGACAATACGCTTGACTGGAAATTGAATTTTAAACACATTATAATGGCTCGAGGTCCGTTTTACCAGTCATTTTATTACCGGTACGTGCAGCCGTTCAGCTGGCCACAACTCTATAACAATTAAGCATGTTTTCAAAAAAATATTATTTTACAAGAATTTCAACAGATACTTTATTTTTAGAACATCCATCCAATATTCATCCCACGTACATGTGACGTAACAAAAAAGTGTAGGTACTTACGGACCATTGGTCCCTCGTGGTTCTTTAACCATAATCACTAACGAGTAACGAAGTAACAGAATATATTTCTAGCTTTCGATGGTCACGTGTGAGTGGAAAATTTTCTCGCTACTTATGCAAAATGCCTGTGTAGCCTGGATTTTGTTTGCGAAAGTTGCAGAAACACACGGAATGCTTCTAAATATTTCATTCGATTTGGAATCGGGTTCACACAATTGCGACACGAGAGCGAAATGTTCATATCGATGCGTGATCGAAGGTCACCGACAAGGCATTGTCTCCAGGGATTCTGCGTCGGATGACTGACGCAATTTTCCTCTGTGATGTTCACCCAGTGACGATGCAAAAACTTGGTATTTCCGTCGGAGTGGATCACACCCTACGGCAGAAATATAACGAAGCAGCGAAAGCCTTGTCGAGGTGCATCAAACTTGCAAATTCGCGTCCCAATTCCGCGCACGTTACACGCCTTCAGTGATTGCATAATAAAAAATGTCCCCCAGTAGGCGGTACGAACAAACATTGACAGTATTCTCCAGCAGCGAAGCAAATTTGACATCCGAATTCTCGCACGTTCCCAAAAATCTTTTGCAATCCTTCTCGAACACTTATGATTCCCTAGTAAAACTGCAATTTGGAATATTTTCGCAAGCCCAACGGCACTTTTATGAAATATTTATCATCTCCGTAAGCGGTAAAAGCTTCGTGCGATGAAGAGTTAGGATGCAGTAATCAGGGGAAAAGTTGTTTCAACTATTTTCGCAGGGAGGTGTGAAGACTTCGGAAAATTCGAGGCAGGTACCCAGAGATAATGGCACGTCGCGTTAGAGACGTTCGTGAAAGGTTAGTCAACGAGTTTCGAGGATGTATATACGCGGTGTAAAACAAATGCCACCGTCGTCCCATACGAACGCGAGTCTGCCCATTGTTCTCTTCTTCTCCTCCAGCTCTCTGCCCTTCCGCGTAGACTCCATTCATCCTGATCCTTTTGCTGTGCACGATCCTACAATAAGCGGAGCAATTCGAGAGAATCATCAGTGTAGGTATGCTGCACAACAGGGTTCGTTACTTTGACCCAGAATTCCATGGAGCTGGTACTTCATTCAGCCAATGACGTCATGGGTTCTCAGATTCATTAGTCCAAGTACCGTGTACCATGCGAGACGCTTTCATTTGCCAAGCGCATAACTCTATTATCGAATAAGCCCATCACCTTAAACACAAGAGGCTGTGTAATAGCCGACAATTTACTGCAGGCTATGATGATAGAAAAATAGCAGACGAACGTGTTCATTTGCATCGGCTAAAAGTTTCTACTCGATATTTAATATAGCCCTTTAACAATTTTGGTCTTGTGAAATTCTCTTTGATCATGCGAAATTGCCCTTCACTTACAGCGTTCAATGCGTATACCATCGAAATTCTTCACCAGCTCACTCTTCGATGATTTCAAGCATGAGAATTAAGAATTATAAAAAATTGACAGGGTGGGTTGACTGTGCAGTCAAGTCTGCGCATAAATTATCCCATCGAACGATTATATCTCTGATATTAAGACTATGAAATTGAATTTTTTTAATGTGAGGTAAAATTGAGATAAACTTTACCTATCGACAATTGGCTTTTCTAGTTGACATGCAGGTGATCCGCAGATGATTAACTCTCGAGAGGCAGGCAGTCTGGTCTAGTTCACCGACACGCGGTTGGCTTCGTTGCGCAATGCGCGGTACATTCACCTCACAGCGTTGTCTCTCGGCCGTTGCCTTTCCTCGTTGGTATTAGCAGTTCTGCCCATGCCTCCACAATATGTACCTACACACATCCCATTCAACATGGATTTGTAACGGTATTAGTGTACTACTTGCAATCTTGCCTGGAAATGGCAGAGCTCGCTCAGACCTTGAGACAGTTCGCTTTCAAGACTAGGTGAACTACTGTTTAACATTGATCCAGATCTGACGGAGGTTATACAATTCCTATCCCGCATAACCGTGAAAGTTACGTCTGTTTACAGCTAGTCAAGATTTTCTTCGCCTATTGATGAGATATTGGAAAGTAGAGGCGGTATCAAGCAGTGTTGGGCACTGATTAATTACAATTCGTAATTAATTACATTGAAGTTATAATGTACATGTGTGATTCGTAAGTGGAATAGAAAAAATACAAATTATATGTTGTACTTTCTAATCAGAAAGAAATGAATTACATATTACATAAGTATTTATAATTAGAAAGAATTAGACCAGAAATTATTCTTGTATTCTGCAATCAGATACTTTACGTTGCTGTAATTAAGAATAAAAATGTAATTTCGAATTTTTAATTGACTAATAATAATTCTGACCGTAACTGGTACATGTCAAGAACGAACACTTTCGTTTGCATGTTATTACTTTTTCAAATGATAAAATTTTTCAAAATTATCGGCTCCAATTGGTATTCGTGAGATTTGGGCAAAAATCGAAGCCTAGCCACAATGAACGGTCTCTTCACAAAGTGCAAGATGATTCAGCAATGCCATTCACGAGATATCACAAGTGACCTACTCATCGTAAAATGCCACAGGTACACAAGGTCGCCAAAAAAGTGGTACCGCAAATGAGGCAAGTTATTCAATATCCGTGGCGACGTGGTTGTAATTTTTTTTAATTTACACACTTTTTCTCGTGTGGTTTTTTCAGGTTGTCAATATTATTATCCTATTATATCAACTAAAAATAAGACTACACGCTCTGGTAAGCGGTTGATTGAAGTACACGAATATGATAATGTTTAATATTTGCTTGACTAATGACATGTCCACGGATTTGCTATTTATGCTACAATGTTGTAGAGCTCGGTAAGATCTCAAGCATCGATTATACGCGAACTGCGTTAAACTCTGGCGAAATCATGAATTTTCAATTTGCCAATTCTTCGTGCATGTTCAATGAAAAATTGCTGATCGTCGCGGGCGACTTGCTCGATAACCAAATTCGCGTTGGCCAACAAATCACAGGGACAGTATATAAAAAAATTGCAGTATTCATTGTTTAAAGTCGATGCGTCAATTTACAGCGACGCATCTAATTTAATTTAATCTATCTCAAGAGTTGTTGTTTGTTTCAAAAAATTTCAACCGAACCCCTAAATAGACTTTCGGTTATTTTGGATGCATTTGAATTTTATATACTGTGAAAAATTTGTGGATTTTCAGAAAATTTACCGTGTACCTTGCATCCCTCGAACCCTGAACCAAATAACGCTATGCATCCTTTATTTCATTAACAATTGTAATTAACCAATTGCTGGAAACATTTAAGCTATAGAATCTTTGTTACGTTGATTTGCTTTATGCTTAGAATCAAATACGACTCGCCAATATTCTCCGGTTTTGAAACCTCTGTAAACTTAGGTTGAAGTGTTATTTATATTTGGCCTCTTCTTCACCCTGAATTAGCAGGTACCTACGAATTTTTTTTTTTTTTTTTTTGCTTATGTGACCGCAATATTGGGATACGTTGCATACGTGCATAATACATCGCGTGTGCATAAGATTAGATCATCACGGGTGCAGCTGAGGCCAGACTTCGTGTTCTTTGTCGGAATACAAATTACGGATTCAAAGAACGAAGTTGATTTCACGAGGTTACTTTTTTTGACTCACATTACTGCTCTATGGTTCTCAGTCACCAACTTCACTTCAAAGTCGCTTCAAGTCACTCATTCATATCGCCTGTTCGTCCTGGTGCAGGATCTAATTGGAGAACTTTCAATCTATTTCATCTACGAATATTGGTTTCAGATAAAACATTGCGTTGGCCCTGTGAACAGTGTAATCTGTAACGATACGTCAGCAGCTGATATCTGTCTGCAAGTGAAAAGATGACAACTGAAAAGATCGAAGTTACTAAATTTTCTAACCAGAACTGTCTGGTCAGTCATGCATTTAAAAATTTTTCACACCAGGTGGTCCGTCGACTTGAATGTGCATTATCAAAATGCATTATTCGTTTGTTTGTAGGATAAGTAAGTGCTGGGGGCAAATTCTTCCTTATCCCTCGGCTGCATATAAATTCGGAGGCCATGCTCAAGGTACCCTCAAAAGTTACTTGACATCCACAAACAAGCTAAGAGAATACTAATGAAGATCGAAAGTCATGAAGTTTATTATCGACACAGCGACTTCGCCGAAATCGTTTGTTAGTTTAGCATACATTATATACGGTACACTATCGCCTGACTTATGCATCGTTTTGTCACGAGAATTATGTGTCTATCATCGTATTTGCTTCAAAAATTAATTCTGAGTTCTGTATTGGTTTAGAGACGAGGTGTTCGCGACAGAGCAATTGGTAAACTAGCAATGGAGAATACCTGATTACAAATCTTACCAGCAGGATTGGTGGGGTGTCGAATTTGCAGTATAAATACTGCGAGAGTATCGTCAAAAGGCAGTAATTGTCCTACCAGCAATCAGCCATGAACACACGTGCAGTAAGTCCTTCTTCCAACATTTTTATTTCAACATCATCAATTAGTCTTCATTCAGTCCTCATCAGGCACCATCAATCCATCCTCTTGTGCCTCCTCGACTGTCTTACATTATCTTCAATGAATTTCCGCACGTTTCGAAGCAATTTACCACTAAAATAAATCACATTCTACCCCCATTCAGGTCCTCGTCTTCTTCGCCCTCGTGGCCAGCATCTCTGCTGCTCCAGCTGCCGACCCAGCTGCCGCTCCAGTTCCTGAACCAGCCTCCCCTGGGTCCGCAGCGCAAAGATCATCCCCTGCAGTTGACCCCAAGGAGCCGATTGCCATCATTAGTCAAGAGGCCGAAGTCAATCCGGACGGAACTTTCGTCAACAAGTACCAAACAGCGAACGGGATTTCCGTATCGGAGGAAAGCAGCTTGAAGACTTTGGAGGAGGGTGAAATTATCCAGGTGGTCAAGGGTTCCATCTCGTATCCTTCCCCCGACGGAACCATCATCGAGACGATCTACACCGCCGATGAGAACGGCTTCCATCCTTCGGGGAGTCATCTTCCCGTCGGCCCAGAGACTCCAGCCTACATCTTGAAGTCCTTGGAATGGTCCGCTGCCCATCCCGAAGAAGACGTCGAGGAGGTTGAGAAGAAACTGTAGAGGTTCTACGCTCCGTCCTCACTCTGGCCAACAGTTTACTCTCCAAACATCTCTGACAGTCTTAACGTTCTGGCTTCTGCGAAGCCACTTCTGTATATTAATCACCTTTTTCACTTGAATAAAGTTTCGCACGCTATTGATTAACAGTATATAACAGAGGAAATTCGCTCAAGTAACCTTACCAGTATCCAAATTAGTACAGCGAAATTGCGTGCGACTGTTTGAGCTCAGAACGGAGCCTTGAATCCTCGTCGTCCAATTGTCTGCTCACCGGTAGCTTATTATCTGCACACGCCTGCACCGAGCGTGAATTTCTCGCAGATTTACGAATGCAAATTCCTTATTGTTCGAGGATCGGAAGTTGCAGTATCCGAGTAGAACGTTTGCGTTGTGCAACTCGTCGTTGGGTTGGCATGATGTTGACACGTCTTGCTTAAGGCGAGATGAACAGGGCGCTGCGTATTCGGGGTAAAAAACAGGTTAAGTAGCAATGAATAATAATAGGCATTTGCTTTACGGCAATTGTTGTTTTCTCCGTTTTTTACCTTTACGCTTGAAGCTTTCGGTACTTCGGATGATTTTCAGCATTTTATCGTACAACGATGAGAAATTTTTTACCAACTTGGCACATTTCCCATTTTTCAATTTTCAAGACACTTAGGAATTTCAATGATCGCAGTTAACGTTTCGGTCTGAAACATGGGTCGTAACAATTTGTGTACGCAGTGATGTAATCCGTCATTATTGCTCTACTCGTGTTACGTGTTATTGTTTAGTTTCATAGTTTTCGTATGCTATTCGTGACGAAATTTCGAACGCGTATTCACTCTCTTCTCGATGAGAGATTGAAAGTTATCCGTAAATCTGTGTCACGAGGATCAACGATTCTCTTACCACTGCCCGAGGAGGTTGTCTGGCACGGTGCCACCATTTTTCTCATTTCTACCCACTCGTCCGTGGAATGTACACTCGTAAGTGTGAAAAACAAGATGGGGCGAAGATTATTAATTTTAGTCGATGCTAACGCACGTCGCGAATAATGCTCGCATCGCCTGAGATGCCAAAATTCAACGAGTAGATCCGCGTATCCTTCTGTATGGAAATGCGAATACTTAGGCATATGCAAGGAATTAATTTCGTCTAGAGTCCTTGGCGATATTCATTACTGCAACTCACGGCCGCGTATGTTTGCAGGCCCGAATAAAAGCGATATCAATTACCAGCTGTTCCCGCATAAAATACGGAATCGCAGACGGCTTACACATTCGCACAATGTACGGACATGCGAATATTGAAACGTGAGTAGATTTCGCAGTCGAGATGCCGGCTCGTGACGAGGTTGAATCCGAACCCGGAGATCTTTCGGAATTCTACGTCTGCTACTGCAGGGTCTTTCCAAAATCTGCGCGAATTATTTATCGGGAAGGTAAAAGGAGCCGAGAACGTATAATTTCCTTTTCGTAATCATTTTCTTTCCAGGTCTCTTCTCGAGAAATCTTTTAGAAGTGTAACACGTAATTTTAATGGTAAACTACTCGTTCGATGCCACGTGGAAAACGATAGTCCAAAACTTAGTTAGCAGCTGTTACTTTTTTTTTTACATGTCTGAAACTGAAACGAACCACGAGATGGAATCACTAAATCAACTCCCAATGCAACACTAAGCTCCAAAGTTCGTAATCTCAGGCTAGTCGCAGGACCCAGTAAAGAACTGTGCTAATTGAATAGATCCACGTGTAATGAACGTTCAATGACTTTTAGTTTCAAAGCCGTGTGTTGGATAAAGTTTTTCCGTTTTTTTTTCCTTGACTGTTTCATACCTTAGCAGTTAAATCGACATTGCGTTTCAAATGATTTTGATGGAATTAGAAGTGTACCCGAATATTTGATCACCGATTAAGCAATACAACTTTTCTCGACCACTTGGATGGAAGTACGATGCTTTAATTCACGATGTGTATCGAAATTGTGATGAGATATGAAATCCAAAACTCTGAAGTCAGTTTTACATAAGCCTTCAAATTCTCATCTAATTTGGTTTTTTATAAATCACTTGCACCTCATTAGGATAGATAAGTGATTGCTGGTTTATAAATATGGGGTGGATGACCTTGTCCATTGATAGTTTACAGATTTTATAGTGTAGCAGGTAATGTGAATAAATTTGATGATGATTTTCTTAAGTGGTCGATCGTTAAATTGAACGGATATGCTATTATTTTCGAACAATTTTCTACGCCTCCTTACTAATATAAATGGAAAATCATAGGTACCACGAAATTTCTTTTTACATATTACATTAAGAGTAATTTGTATTTTTTTAAATCCAGTACAGTTTCGATTGTTTAATTCCCACTGCATCAGTTCAATACACCGCCGCAAAAAATGTGTTACTGCCATCCCATAAATGAATGTATTTCTATAACAATGTACGTACGCAGTACCTACTCTGATATTTGTTGGCTGTTTTGTTATCTGAGAGCCTTTTCGCGCGCGTAACTTAAAATATTTATTTAAAGCAGTAATGAAATAAGTTAGATAAAGATAGATGCTCAAGCCTAAACAACCGATAACTTTTATCGAAATCCGATACAGGAGGCAAAGATTTTCTGTCAAAGTTGTGTAAAATGTAACTCGATGCCATCGCATGTATAATCTTGATATGTGATTAAATTAACAGAAAAAAGGTAAAACAACGTTGTGTAATGAAGTGAATTGAAGGAGATAAAAGCGTCGCATTGCCCGATTGAAACTTGAGCAATGCCAGACGATATCCGCGGTACGGAATGGTACACAAGTATTGATAATAAGTCGGAATATAAAATTCCTTGGAAAGATCCTCGTAGGCAAGGTTATCGGACACCGTGCTTCGGAGTAAATGCACCAGTGTTGGGGTATTCCGACACTCAAGAATGGGGCAATGCTAATTATCACAAGCATTAGAGGAATTAGGGAGCCGCACATTTTGGTGGGGGTTGCCTTATATGAGGCCCTGTCTTGGTGGTTTCAAGCAACACGTCAATAACCAAGTACCCGAGTAACTCATCGAGTGAACACCAGCAGCATGAACACCATCGTGAGTAGAAAAAAAGTGCAAAAATATCAATTTCGCAAAGTTTTTTTCACACACTAAAATTTACAAGTGATTTCAAAGAAATTCGCAACATAACTTCACCTCAAGTGTAAATCAATACCTGTTTCCCCTTTTCCACAGCTTTTCACAATTTTCGCCATAACGGCGGTCGCCGTCGCCGAAAACGCCGACCCGACGGCGACTCCGATCGCCATTCTGAGCCAATCCCAGTCCATCGAGCCCGACGGCAGCTTCAAGTCCGAGTTCAAAACAGCCAACGGGATCTCGGAACAAGTTGAAGGCATGATAAAGAAGATCGCCGACGGGAGCGAAGTCACGGTTGTACGTGGCTCCGTTTCCTGGGTCGACGCCGACGGCTCCACCAAAACGTTCACCTACGTCGCTGACGAAAACGGATACCAGCCCGAGGGTGACTTCCTCCCGACAACCCCGCCGGTTCCTCTGCCCATCGCGAGAGCCATCGAATGGGCCAAGACTCATCCCGACAGCACCACGGTTCAGGGTGAGGAGTGAGGAGTGAGGAGTGAGGCGTCGCCTGGGCAGGAAATCATTCAGTGGATTTACTTCAGTAACATCTAAGTTCATGATTGCTTTTTTTTTTTTTTTTCTTTCTTTTTTCTTATTTTAGACGTTATTCTGTACGTGCCATGTACTAATAATATACCTACCAACTGGTTTCACTAATTTTAAAGTAATAAAAGGTTTTTTTTCTACCAAAAATATGTTTCTACGAATATTGATCTGATCGTTATAAGAACTGTGCTTACCTCGCCTTCCTTTCTTTAAGATTTAATCATCTTTAAGCGTTCAGGGGTCAACTGTTAGTGATGAGCCTCAGATCTTGCAGAAAATAAAAATTCTCGTATTTCTAAAACAGAAGTTACTCGAGCAGTTTAAAATTTTCGATACTCCTTTGCTACTGGGAGACGAATCTTGTTACGCTACTTATGCAACTATCGCCATCGGGTGTTTGTCCTTTTAATTAGCATCGAACTCCGCGTACGAATAGAACGAGTAGCGATAGATGGTAGCTGCTGGAATCTAGGTCAAGATTTATGTTTTCCTAATCAGTGAGGAGAGGGGAAAAAAAAAAAATAATATCAAGAATGGTTAACGAAGTAAACGAAAAAAGGTTCCAAGTCACGTCAACAGCGTTGTTCAACCGGAAGTACAAGTCGGAGAAAAAAAAGAATAGAATGGTATAAGGCTGATAGATTTAGCCGCGTTATTCCGTCTGTGTTTCCAATCGGGAATCAGTCACACGAGATGTTAAGCGCAATTAGGAGTTTTTGTGTAATATCAACGTTTAAGACGATGCTACAGGTGGGCCTTGGCTCTGTTTACCAAACTTTCACTCGGGTGGTTCTACTCACAATCAGAGACGTTCATTTTGTACATGCGTACTTAGATCCTCGGCTGGAGCTCACGGATCCAAAGCGAAGATCGTTCTTCTAATGCGATTTTTTTTTCAAACATTTTTCTATACCAGAAATCCGGTTTTTCCTTCGATGTACTTTGGATCACTAATCTGTAAAACAATGTGATAAAATCCGCACATCACGATTGCAAACGGTGGACCGCAATTCCCATTTTGAAATCAGTCATTTTAGTGTCCAGACTACGATCCGATGTGCAAAGTCTGCGCATGAAAACAATTTTTTCGAAAATGGTAATGGCGAGCCTCTTCACTCGTCGGCTGACAAGAGATTCTTCTTTCCTGTTTCTCATCAGTGATGGATCTTATGATAGAATTATAAAATTTCTCCTTGACGATGTTTGACTCCTGTCATCGTCAAGGATATCTGCCATTTATTTACACTTGTCTAGTGATTAGGCGGTAGGAAAGAACTGGCGGACAGTATAAGTCAGTTACCTAATTACTTGTATCAACTCTGCCCCATTTGCGCGTATGCTCATGTTAATAAAGTGGCAAGTGCGATAACGGGATATGGATTCACTTATCGAGCAGGCCAGAAATTGGCCATCAATAAGAAGTGAAAGTTAGAACGAAATGAATCAATCAATAACCCCAGAGTGTCGAGATCGTGTAAAAATCCTGACATCATTGTGTAATCTATTCGGCATCCAAGGACGTGGATTAGAAATAATCCTTGGCCATAATTCTGGAACTGCTTTCTTCGTACGAGGTCTCCAGGCTTTTCTGATTCCAGTTGTATCCGGAAGCCCATTGCGGCTCACACGCTTATATTTCCTGCCGGAGGAATCCTCGCGGAGAGAAATAAAAAAGGACACGACTTACCGGGATTAATGTCATCTATCGCAACGATGGGATTCCTTTAATGGAATTGCCTGTCCGGAAAAATCACGCGACTTACAGGCGTGGCGAAGATCATATGATGTGTTAAATTTATCTCGGCTACATACTTGCAGTCGATTTCCTTTGATCGTTCCATTCCGAACTCATAGATCATCCGACATGATCCATAGATCACAGCGACGGCCCACTGCATCCATTGTGAGCACGCCTCCGCATCAACATTCTCGTTCCGGATATTCATACTGTGCATTCTTCTGTTGTTCCGTAATGTTCAGACATCTCGACAGACAATATAAAAATTTCTCTGGTGCAAATGAGCTTACGAAAGAAGCTTTTACCACTTGCATTTTACCCCTATACTGACAAACAACAGAGCTTTGCCAATCTTTACAGTACCAATTGAGACCTTGTAAATTTACAATACTTGCAAATACGTGTCTTAAAGAGTTGTGCAAATAACTGTCTTGTCTTCTGAAAGGCATTGGCTATTAGGCCCCTGCCAATTCTCATAATCATCGCCTCACTGAATGTCTCTCTATGTGATATGGTGAAAATTTACTTTCTCAACTCAACTTCTTTCTATTCAATTGCATTCAGTGCCGATTGATTATCTACGATTTACACGTTTTCTAGTCACCGCATGTCTCGTACGTGCAGAAATTGACGAGTGACATTTTTTCATTCGCTGAAGAACTGTAAAGTCAAACGGAGTTCGAAAATTCACATTGAAATTTCGTGAAGGAAGTCGTCTGTAAATTTATTTTTAAGGAAACTGACCGAATGGCTGTAATTTGACCAACGACACGCCGGATCATTGCTAATATCCCTGGTTCGTTTTACGCAGATTCTCAGAAACGAAGGAAGCAACCCATTGTTAAACAATTAGGCGTAAAAAATTCAGCCAGGTCTTGCGGCATCCACAATTACGGTCGAAACTTGAGAAGCTACCAGAGATTCTTTTCTTTGTACCAGCAATTCCGTTCGTTATTTCAGTAGCCTTTCTTCCATTATCCGTTGCAGCATTATTTATATTTATTTCTCCCTTTTTCCTTCCGTGATAAAACGCATCTCTCACACAGAAATTCTGCAGTAGATTTTACCATTTTATTTTCAACTCGAATGAAATAATTCTACAATTTAATGATTAGAATGCGTTGATCATATTTCCACTAATTTCAAATGTCTGTATTCTTAATTAAAAAAAAAAATGAATATAGTTTGCTAGCTATTTGAATCAACTATCAATTATAGCAAGTAAATAGTCAAGATTTTATTAGCAATGATTCGTTAAAATTGAATGAATCAGTTGCCACTGGATTGAGACAATCTGCGAGCTGCATGCTATGAGAAACACGTCTTTTAATTCGTTTTCATGTGTTGGCCCGTCCAGTTAACTTGACCGTAAATATTGTTAGTCTTAACGCGTGTCCAGACGAGACGTGCATGAGTTCTAGCTCGGAATTCACGAACAGTAAGCCCACATTGAATTTAAACGATCGTTAACTCACCTCCTCATTCTAAGCTAAAACGGTTAATGTTAAGTATGTATGATATACCATATATGCATGTTATAAAGAAAACATTTATCACCGAGCAATTGCGGCGATAATTAATTGTTAACGATCAATCAGGGCAATCATCCGAAAGACCGTCAATTGAAACAAGCCGTGATACCTTGGCAAAGTGATAAAATATATTTTTTCTCGTTTCGCCAATTATTGGGCAATTAGAATAGCTCGAGGCTATGAAAAAACAGTAATTAAGTGAAAATTAATGCGAACAAAAACTCTCTCACCTTTCTTAATTATCTTGCGAGCAGATTTTGCCCATTAAAACATTAACAGATGATACTGTCCAGTTATTTCGGTGCTATTTTTCCCTACCAACTGTATATTGACTTCACAGGTATCGTTTCGACTACAAAAGTCCCGTGAACTTCCTTCTCCGTATCGAAGGTCTCTGCTCCCCGTGCTATGCCTACAAATAGACCGTTCCCACCTCAAGCTCCCTTCACACCAAACATTCCCGGGTCTTGCATAAGCCTTAAACATAATATAACAGTGAGTGAATCTTTACGGAAATAAAATCCGACATAGCTCAGTAAAAAAAGTGTTTACCATTTGAAGAAACTCAGGGTTCTTCTCGTGGTTTCACCATCGTTTGTTTATCCAATGGTTCACCATACCGGATAAGATGAGTTCTGAAATGACAACTTTGTTCGTAACGTCAACGATTTACGTTTCTTTCTTCGTATTGGTAATCCTCGAAGACTTTCCTATGACTTGTAAAATCTTTTTCAAATTATAATGCACAAAAAATCTAGGCTTCCAGCCAAATCCTAGACCCTTGAGTCAATGCCGCTTCCCAACTGACCAAATCATCGGTGCAAACGAAGCCTGACGGAGGATCTCTGAGCCCGGTGCATAGAGTCGTGACCGTGTTACAAAACGCGTAATGAAACGAAGTAATCCATTCATGGTGGTGAGCCTTTCGTTTGTATTAGTAAAGTAAACAGCTAACGCGAGAGATTGAATTCGGTGGTTTTCTGACCGTCTTGGATGGGTTCGGCGGTTGGCTCACAGGTATAGTGTAGTACAGTACAAACGTGTGCAAGGTTTGTCTATGTCAAAGCGTTGGTACGTAACAAGTGGCTAAGAAATGTATGTACACACGTTTTGCCCCCCGCTTCGAGTTGCCGAATGGGGTATATAAGCCAACTTTTGTCAGTCAGCTCATCAAGAAGTACGTCATTCGACAGATAATCGTCAGCGAACACATCCGTCTTACCGAACTCTCATCATGAACGCCCTGGTGAGTAACGGCTCGATTTTCCGCACCCTTATCTAATCCCAAACTCCGCGTTGAGAAAACTGTTAACGTCTGAAATACGTTGCAGTCAGTGAACAAAGTGAAAAGGATATTGAGTCTTCGGTAACAATAAGTTTGTGGAAATATCTTTGAAACAGAAAGAACCCCGTCTAGTGTCGCGTTTATCCTGCATTATTTGAAACTCAAATTGTTGTTGTTGTTGTTGTAGAGCTCATTGTCAGTGCTGAAACCAGACTCACAAACTCTCACTCGCAAATTTAATCTGCCCCGGTGATTCGAGACGAATGGGTTTTTCAAATTTTCGCCGATATCTGACTCTCCTTTCTACCGGACCGTCTGCCCTCGGCCATTCAAAAGTCTCGAATTTATCACAGGAATATCTGATGAAACAGCAGTCTAATTTATTCGGGTGAATAGCGATCGTAAAAATTACTTATTTCTTGGATTTACCATCAGACGCAAAGCTAAGTTTTTTTTTTTTTTGTGAAATTCTGGCCCGTTTCATATTGAACTTGGAAACGTATCCCATAAATTAAACATACGCGTGCGGAATTTTATTCGGTAGGGTGAATTTTTTTCTCGAGATAAGAAAACCCCGGATTTCCTCCAGCGAGGATTTCATCGTTTTTCATTTAATAAACGTACATAGTACATGTACCTTGTTTGCAGCGGCGTTAAATCGCGTGGTAAAAACACTCGCTGAGTTAGATGTAAATTCACAGTCTCGGTGAAGGATGCTGGAGGTAGGGAAAGTGAGGAATCCTCGTGAACGCGTAGCGAGCCTCAATTGCCTGAGTTTCATCCATCGTCACACTTGAAGCGTTGCTACGAGCATATACGCGACGTTTGATTTACGGCCGAAGGAGGCCTCAATTTTACTCGAAAAGTTGATCGTAAAAAATAGTGCTCAATTGCGCAACTAAAATTACACAGTCAAACAGTTTAAAAATACACATGCGGTAGCAATGGCAGGGTATAGTAAGCTTTATTCGCTATCAAGTCACGTCGTAAAATATTCCCGAGCTATCACGATGCAGAAAAAGAATAAAAATAAATTACGCATACAAGATTACCTGTAGATATAACTTGCTACTTTTCTATGATTCAAAAGTTTTTTTATCACGTTAGTGATACGCGTGATCGTTTGGACCATTGACATGTCGCATGTACGAAAAAAAAAGACAAATGAACAAAAAAAAAAAAAAGAAGCGAAAAGCCAAAGAGAGAGCGAGAAAGAAAAAGTTTTAAGCACTTGACGTAACATCCATTTAGCGGTATAATATAATACGGGTTGCAGTACAGGATCATTTTTATCAAATCCTTCACCTGTCAGCGGCTCTTCCGCATATATGTGTCATATACATTTATTATATATATATAAATATACATGTATAACATGATATAAGATGCGGTATAATTTGCAATGCGTCCTATCATACTCTGTTATTAATAATCGTCAGGCTGCATTATGTTACGCTGCTGACGCTGCGTTCGAACAAGGATGTTATTCAGGATAAACACGTTATTGAAATACTTGAATATTCTCTGGTCTCTACACCCGCCCACATGCCATTCACCGTTCAACTCAACTCAACGACGTATTCACTGTTCGCTACGCGAAGTTCGCAGGAAAGTTTTAGTTTCTTTCTACGTCAAACCATGCGTTACGCCTTTGAAAAGGTGCCGGTATTAATGGGCTTAAACTTGGGTATAATTAGTGCCATGAAAAGCTGCCGGATGTGTTTCATCTGAATACCACCAATGCAAGTTGCTCCGCGTAAACGTCGAGCAAAACCGTTGAAATTTCATCTCAAGCGGTACTATATTATTCTTTTTTTATTCATATTTTTTACCTATTCGCGTTGTGTCATTCCGAAGTCCGCACTTTTCTCAATTTCCATCTTCGAGGTAGCAACAACCGAACGATTCGTCTTCTCCTATGATGCAGATGATATGAGATCCTAAGAGGGGGTACATAAATGCCGCGATCATCCAAGAGTCGAGCAAAGGTTATCGAGTGCGAGGCTTACGTAATGGACAGCGAAAGGTCGTCCCATCCCTGCATGTCCTCCTCCTCTCCTCTCGTCATCGCGTCCTTCCCCGCACACCGCACGATCTTAGGCCCAACGTTTCCTGCCATTTTCATCCCGGTTTCAGTTTTTTCCCCTTTGGACTGCCACGAAAAAACTGAAACGAAATTAATTTCAATCGATTTTCTTCCCCTTTTATGCAGTTCTTCGTCATCGCCGCCCTCGTGGCCGTCTGCGTCGCAGCACCACCTCCATCTTCGGGCTCCGCCGACGAACCGATTCCTATCATCAGCCAGACCCAGGATGGACCCAACCCTGATGGCACGTTCAACAGCGCGTTCGAAACCGGAAATGGAATCCAGGTCCAGCAGCAGGGGAGCCTGAAGCAGATCGACGAGAAGACCTTCGCCCAGGTCGTTCAGGGCTCGTGGTCCTATCCTGGCCCGGATGGAGCCCCGATTCAGGTGACCTACATCGCCGATGAGAACGGATTCCAGCCACAAAGTGACGCCATCCCGACGTCACCCGCGATCCCGGAGGCGATCCAGAAGAGCCTGGACTTCAACGCGGCACATCCCCCACCGGCTGTCGTTGACGCGTAGGGTCAATATATGAATTTGTAATTTTTGTGAAACCGCGGAGGCGAAAACGGGCGGCGATAAACAAGCCTCAGGTTCTTTATGCTAATCGTATAACGTAATCTAAAGTCAATGTTGGATAAGAATAATGTAAATATTGCGTGGCAGATAGTTGAGAGGACTATTTTGTACACTATATTCAATACGAATATCCTCACATCATATTGTACACGGCCACCGTAAGTCGCTGGAATAAACTGTGCTTTTTGCTACCTAATCTTGTGGGAAATATTATTCATACTCACCCCTGTCCAGAGTGAAAAAAAAAACTCTTTACGATTTTACTTCCTTTTTACGAAGCATCAAACCCCCAATGTTCACTATTCGTTAGAAACTTAAACAGAGCTCCAGCGACAAGTTTACACTTTATGGGGTTGGTTTCGGTGGATCACGGGGATGTTTAACTCCAAGTTTACAATCTTGACTCGCTGTAAAGCAAGGATTAACGGAGTTCAGATCAACAGAATTTGCAGGAAGAATTAGGGACACTGAAAGTGAGGTCATAGTTTTTTCCCTTGAGTAACATTTTGTTTTCTGAATAATAAAACTACAATACGTGTGTCCGCTGAGCGACGCGTTGTGCATTTGAAACACAGCCTCAAACTTGGACCGTAGTAGCTGTTTTCTTGAGAGGAAACACGTAAAAATTCAGTGCGAGGCTTATGCCTAACGTACGTAAATGAAAAAATTTATACAAGCAACTTTGTCTTGCAAGTAATGAATGTGCTAAGTGATGGAATGTAATTTCAACTGACATCTATATCGATATAAGCGAACGCGTTGCGAAATACCTAATCTCCCGTAACTTTCGCATTAATTTCTAATACCGCGACGAGGTAAACCACGTGACCTCGGCATTCGATCTCAAGATAAGTGTCGAAAATTGAACGGTCCATATCAATATTCTCGTTGCACAACCAGATTTGATACTCTGATGATCAATGTAGCCCATCTGAATGTTGGCGGACAGATTCGGCCAGATGAAGTCTGTTCCAAGGTTTAAATAAGTGAAAAGCAGTTTCCCGACGAATTGGTTGCTGTAACGAGAAGAGTTGCAATTACCTGACAGCCGTGCGTAAGGTCAACGGACAAGCGTCAGATATAAAACGTAGATTATTGCGCGAATATTTTGTTACCTTTCTCAGGAGGTTGGAAATGGCTCGAGTAGTGAAACGTTGACCAATTAGCAGAAATTACGCCGAGGTTCAACTTTCGTTTGATGCTGCAGCTGCTGCTGCAACTTGGTGAGAACATCTTACGAAACGAAATATTTTCTGAACTCCTCCTTGACGGGCTGTGTAATGTCATAACTGCATGGATGCGCGAAGTTTTGTCAGCTTTTGATTCTCCTTTCAAGAGATATTCTTGAAGTCCATCTTTATGGCCGAATACGCTCGATGGAAACTCTGAGTGCCAGCGAATGGATCGCAAAGCTCAAGGCTTGGGTGAAATATTACTTAAGGAAACCATTTCAGGGCTTATTGCAGCTCTGAAAATGAAAAGGATTTTGTTCCATTAATTAATGGACATTGCTTTTATACCTGATGTACCTACGTTGCATATTGATATCGAAAATGGAAAGCATATTTATTCTCAGTGAAATGTTGTATGCTCGAATCTTGTGTGATTAATTAATTCCAAATTACGATGCTACAGAATTAGTCAGTAATTATACCGGTAAAATGGTTCTTTAGAGGTCTCTGAATATTTCATACGATCTGTCCTTGCCGAAGGCTTTCGAAGTGATGTAAGTGTCTTCGTCGGCTGATTTTTTGTCTCAGATAAAAAAAATATAGGTGAGCAACAATTACATGCTTGGCCGCAGCTATTTTTGAAATTTAATCATCGTGTTTCTGATTCCTCGTCTTCTTCTGCATAATTGCTAGCTTATTTCATCGAGGATGACCGCAAGGAAGAATGGCTGAGAATGCTGAGAATCGGAGAACAAAAATAACCGCATCGGTTCATCGGAATTTGTTTAAGCCTCTGGCGGCTGACCAAGCATTATTATTAACCGATTATTTAAAACCGGTATATCATAACGATTTACTTGACGGTGGCGGCATCCGCGTGCCTTTGCGCGAACTAAACAGACATATAGTGATGTCATGAATGTCATGCCTCATTCTCGTGCTGCTACTGACCTTCTTCTAGTTACGAGTGCGAGAGAAAAAACAGAAGTAAAAAAAAAAAAAAAAAAAAAAAAAAACACAGTAAATTCTGCTATAGTGTGTATCGATTAAAATCAGGCAGAAACTGAGATGCATTTTTTACGATTTTTTAATGGCTCGTAAACCTGTTCGTTTCGAGATAATTCGTTTATCGGGTGAGAAGTAAAAAGTAACAAGTAACCGTGGTGTCAAAATTATGCTAAATTCGATGTTACGAGTCTGAGAGCTATACTTCACGAGACAGAATATTGCATAGTTGCTGTTCTTACGTGATGGGTTATAAAATGCAAAGGTCAAAAGCTGTGAGAAATAAAATTTTACATAAGATTAGAGTTCCAGGCTGCAGGTTCAGCTATTAGCCTTGAACCCCGCCTAAATTTGTTCACTAATACAACATCGTTAACGTTATTATCTCAATCTACGTTTATCGTGTTCTTGTCCAATGCTATTATTTTTATTCCCCGATTCTTAGCAATCGTTTTCTAACCCTCTGTGACTGTGAATTACAGCAGAAATAATTTTATTAATACCAAACTTCCAAACCAATTAAACTCTGTTTCTCAAAATATCGTGTTTATTCCAATAATCTTGCTGCCTGTGGACCACAACTCTTCTAGCACAGTATTTTCTACACAACTAAACTCCGGCCTCTGTACTGATCCAGGCACGAAGGGTGGAGATTTTTGTGTAGACTGCTGGACTACCAATCGCACCGCACGAAGCTCCCCAGGAAACGAGACCAACGACTTTGCCACCGTAAGTTAAAGGGCCGCCGGTGTCGCCCTGCGGATAAGAAATTATTATGATTACAGAGAGGCAGGAATTACAGAAACCTCGTTAAGGGGGATGGTCAACCTTTTGCGGTTGATTTTTGCAAACAATCAACGATTCTACGACTGAAAGTTACTATTATGAACGTTGCTTTGAGATTTAAAATCAAAGAAATAGTCTGTAATATACTAAGTTACGACACTTTAAGTAGGGAGTAGAATTCTCGATGAACTTATACTCGTCACTTTAATATGAATATGCATTTGTCCATCATATGTGAAATGAAAAAACAGGTTCTACCACTTTCTAACCCTTCTTCATACTTGTCTTCGGAAGTGGAGACTTCAATCTCGTCATGCCACTTTCTTCCTTGACTACATTCTTCATAATTTTACCGAATTTTCAGCATCTGTTCAACTTGAACTTGAACGAATCATTCTACTTCCTGCGAATACTACTTACAAAGTATCGCAATAGAATACGAAACAAATTTCATAAAAATTTTATCAATCGATTTGAAGTTGTCGTGTGAATCATGTGTTGAAACACGTCGTTTTGGAAAAGAAGGACAATTAATCAATTGAGCAATGGGAGACCATTTTTACGATTTGAAAGCATAAAACATTGATAAAAATAGTGTGCCTTAGCCGTGCGAGCGATATAACCTTCCGATATCGATGTAGCACCCTAACTATTCATAGCCATCTTGAAAAAGGATGACCACGACCTTTATAAGGCTCTATCACTTACGGTGCACACGTCGTGTCCACCCGTAGTGTATCCAGCGCACACCATACGGTCAGTTATGGTGTTGATCCTGCTCAAAACGGCGTTGCAAACGGAAGTGGCGACTATGGGGACTTGGGTGACCTGCAAATTTCCGGAAAAGCTGGTGTCGCCGACCTGCGTGTCAGAAATCAAATGAAGGGTTAGAGACGAAGGTCTTCAAAGGACCGAGAGTACCGAACTCGCATACTAACCCCCGTCAGTCCCCAGCCAGTGACATTTGCGATACTTCCAGCGGCTAGAGTTTCCCCCACACTCGGCAGAGTCGCAGCCCCAACGGTTGTTCCCAGTGTGAAAGCGGTCGAGACTCTCAATATCGCGATGTCGTAATCATAAGTCGTGCTTGAGAAGCTGGGGTGAATTACGACCGACGAAGCGGTGTGGACGGTGCCTAATGTGCTTCGGAACGAGCTTCCTGCTCGAACCGTAATCGTCGACACCGTCACTCTGATAATCGAAAAAGAGGAACGATTAACGGATTCCGGATGCTCGGAGGACTTATGGCGATAGAGAAAAACTCACCCCTTGACGCATTGGGCAGAGGTTAGAACGACGGTGGTGCTTAGGATGACGCCTCCGCATTTGAAGTCACCTCCTACCGATAGACCGACCTGTATTCAGAACGAATAACTTTTAACTTTTGCCAACTAGGTGAGGAGTGAGCAAAGACATTTGTGGTTTAGAGGTTCACGACGAGCGGATAAGCTCAAGACTTTCATCTCTACAGGCAGAGATCGGGGCGGATCTACCATTATGGAAAGTACGGTACTTGAGGTATTAGCATTTCGTTGTATAATGTTTCTTAAGAATTTGAATACTCGCGTTCTTAAGAGTTTCGCAAAAATGGTAGTTCGAGTGAGGCTCGACAGTACTCGTAGAATATATCAGCTTGTGTGTTCGTTAGAATTATTTAGAATTCGTTAGAATAAAGCGACTATAACTTAGAGCAGTATAAACGATGATCGTTACACGTTAGTGCCATATTTTTACTTTAGAAACAGCACCCAGCACATACCTGATACGGAACAAGACTGATGTCGATCGAAGTGCCTCCGATGATGCGACTAGTCGCGGCATCGGCGATGGCTGCGAATTAATTCTCACGTTAAGACGCGGGTATTTCAATTAGTGTTTTGTTGTATTAGTTTCAAAAAGGAGTGGATCTAAGATTGTGCACGACGATTTGCGTATAGATTGAAATTACAAAAAATTACGCAAAGCCGAGGTTTTGCTTCAACGGATTTATGTTGATGACACGATAGGGGCCTCCTTTTTTATTTTCTTGTGCTATTAACAGAATTACAACTTACCACCGTAAGCCAAAAAGATGCACAGAACTTTAATCATCGAATGCCGTATGCCAGTTATTTTCAACTGTCCTTTCGCAGCCAGCTTGATTTGTCACTCGAAATCAACATCGGCGCTTCGGCTACTGGCAGTGAAATCAATCTTAGTTTTCATTCGCTCTTAAACCGTTTATCTAATCTGTCGATAAATTTATAATCACGTATTTGATCAGGTTAGTGAGTTTCTGATTTCTGATATATCAGCTACACCTGTTCATCTACTTTGCGTCATTCACGTTAACAGCACAATACACTTTTTATTTTCTTGTCTGGAATTTGAATTTTATGCAATTAACACTCACCTGCAATCTGTGCGTATTTTAATCAAACAGCAAACAGAATCAAGCTTTTATTGCGCGTCTTTACTTCTAAACACCGCCTGTGAGCTCGTGCGGCGTAATATAATTATCGATAATAACAATGTTCTCGTGCAATAACACGTAGTGCTCGCACTGTGTGTATCTGTAATAAACACTGTTCATAATAAAGAGAAAAAAATCAAAGTCGACATCGCTGACTGTAGAATATCCTCTGCTTTATCAACGCCAGATTATTTACGAGGTTGTACATTATTGTGTTTGATGTCGATGTAGGTGTAGCACAAGTCGAAGATCATAATTTTAGCAACGAACACTTGGTAAATTCGACTCTTGGTGAAAAAGTATCTCGCTTTTTAATTCATGCCAAGTTATGATCGACCCAGAAGAACACAATGGAATAATTCAAGTGTTTTGTCCTGAGTAAAAACGCCGTCTGCAGGCGACTGTTAATCATTCTACCCTCCTTGGGTGTCTGATTTTGCTACAACTGTAAGACAGTTTTTTCTACCCCAGATACTGTCGCTGCGACAAAAAATAAGCGATGCGTTCACACCACTCAGATTTTCCTTAGTTTTCAAATTAATCACCGAGGCTTCTTTTCAACTAAATTTCCACTCTTTTATTCGTGCTTTATTCACTACTGCAAATGAATTTGAATCACGCCGGTGATGGAGACTAACTCACATTTATTTTCTAGTCACAACTGTTAGGATGCGCGTGTCGATCGGTCACTGAGACAACTTCTCGATATTGATCGAAACTCGCTTCGTTCATTTTTAAGATGAAATGTTCACCCTGCTGATCACACTGTTGAAAGACCGACGAGAAGTGTTAACACAGCCTATAAATTGACGTTTTACATATTTTGGAATATGAAAATTAAGAACGAAAGTATGACGAAAATTTGTTCAATAATTAATTATTCGTCATTTCACGGCGTTTCGGAGAACTGAATTACGTACGTCGATCCGCACACGACGTGATTGAAACGAATGAATTTTAAACGAGACGAGGGATTGTTTATTCTTAAACATTCATATCAGTGTTTACATGTACTTAAGTATTATTTCACAGTATGTACTACACTATGTCATCAGAATAAAATTGGAGCATTTGAGTCAGAATATAACAGTGAGCGAAAATTAATAAATAAATACTTATACACGTAGATAATTTAGGAGCTAGGAATGATTTTCACAAGATTTCAACAACAATAATTAGAGTTGCGTTTCCCTTTTTCTTTCTTTTCTTCTTCGTCATACACATTTTGCCCAGCTCATGGTGTAGAATTTTTTTTCTCCCGCTTGGATGTCAGCGTAACTTTAATTTTTAATTTATTCGTCACCTTATTTATAGAGCTTAAGTAGATTGCATGTAGCTTTATTTGTATAAATATTTCTCAATATATTATACATACATAATATGCGGTTTTACCTGTATTTATACATTTATGTACAACATAGGATACACAAATTTACATGATTCTAATACTATTTTCATATTATAATTTTATTCATATAAGTTATTTACTAAAATATTCACAGTTAAACGCCTCTTTCCCCAATGGTTCTTATGTTGACTAGAATTTTCCAAATGTTGTTAAATCTACGACGTATATAATCAACGTGATAATGGCGATGTTTAAGAACTCGCGTAAATTATTTTTTCCATCAAACATAGGAGGCTACATTCAAATTACGTTTACTCAGAATTCGTAATTAGATTTGATTCACCAACCACCATGAAAATTTCAATCATTTTTCTGTAAGAAAATAGATAATTTATCAACAACTAGATACCGCAATTAAACGATTATTCTCCTTACATTCATTTTTACATATCTTTATTACACATATAGTTTACTTGTAGATTATTATATTAAATTTTTCTCCCGTCATATTTTTACGTCCGGAAGTAAATCGACGAACATTTTTTAAAGGATGTAATAAATCTCGTGTCACTGAGGCTTAAAGTTGAATAAAAAAATTAAAAATTAAAAACTTGCTTGGAATGTAGTTCAAGAAAATGTGTCAACATGAAAATCGTTCTTTGCAATGCATCTGCAAATTGGGCCGATTTTTCCCTCGTAATAAAAAAAGTGTCGGTACTACAAGTGAACGGTCAAAGTCTCAATAGTTCGACTAAAAAATAATTAACGAAGCAAGAACTCTATTTTTGCAGAAAGAAATTTCCAAATTTCCACAGAGATGATTAAATACAGAGGCACTCATTCGATTAGTCAAAATTGCGATCCACGAACTTCCCCCCATTAAGTATGGCCCATAAATTACGTTAGAATTTGCGAGAGATCACGAGACCATGAGCCCCAAGTTTACCAGCGACTCAATTCAATTAGGTACTCGCTCTGTTACTCATTCTCATGATATTGAATTATATACACGGAGTTTGCTGTCAGAACTCAGCCGGCATATTAATTCGTAGTCTGAAATTGATAGACTGCGTAATGTACCGGCATATGTTATATATATATACCTCAATTTTCAGAACACTAATATTCAGCGTATCAGCTTCGAAAAACTGACCTAAGTTACTCGAACGGTTTCTTTCACCGTCCCATCTTACGATTCTCGCCTTACAGATTCCATACACTTGAAACACACACAGACACAGTATCACGTACTCTAATATAGAAAATATATTGATAAATGTAATGAAAAACATACTTTCACTCTTAAGAAATTTTTCACACCATTTCATTGAAATAATTTTGTGCCGTTTTTATATTTCTTACTTATAAAATCTGCAATTCATATATTTAATATAAATAATATACCGGGTGTGCCAGACCACCCGTCCACCCCTTCTAAATTCTGGAGAATTGATTTTTTCAAAAAATGGACTTCAATTCAAAATTCAGTAAGGCAGATGCGATATAGCCATACTGGATTTTCAAATTTTCGAAAAAATCAGTTCTCCACATTCTAGAAGGGGTGGACGGGTGGTCTGAGACACCCAGTATATTATGTATATAAAATATATTATTTGCAGATTTTATTCGGAAGAAATATAAGATCAAAACAAAATTATTTCAATCACGTTCACATTCACAACAAAATTATATATAAATTAATTAATATATATTTATACAAAGGACGTCACTGTAGGTAGTAATTGAAGAAGAAGACATTTTCTGCTTTGTGACAATTATGAGCGAATACGTAAAATAGATGAATTTTCTCACACGAGTATAACAAAGGGTGCTTGTAGGTACATCACATTAAAACACAAGCCTAATCGTAATCCTAAATTAGCAAGCTCTTAGACTGGAACCAGCACCCTGTATCGGAAAATTGTACTCCGCAGCGAGTAACAAGGAAGGTCTTGTTAAAGAGCGCTCCCGGCTTAAAGACGGGGATTAGTTTACGGCTGATAATAATTATGCCTCGGAGATTCAATCGCGCCCCGTATTCATCTGCATGGCAATTAAGCTGGCTTAGAGGCAGAGTTCCTGCGAGCTGAAATCGCTGGTGTGCTTGTGCCTCCCGGATGCGAAGACGTAAAGCTCAGCGGCGGTGTTCGGACTTTTCGGTGCGTTTGCGAGGGCGCCGTTTCCGTTCCGGACGCAGCATCTGGACGCCGAAAGGGTGCGATTTGTGGCGTCGATTCCTTTGCCGGGTAAACGTGACGGTCCTCTAACAGACACGCCGCGGTAGAAGGAAGCTGTGGCCGGACATCCGCCCGAGGCTGGTCGCCGCCAATCGTACCTTGCGAAGAAAAATCTGACTTTGGAATTCATTACGTGTTCTAAAAATCCTACACATAAGGTTCTCATGACTTAGAAATCTATGGGGTCACCCCAAAGGCACCGCAGCTCGCGACGCAGCTCGCCGTTTTTGAAGAGACATTGCCTTGCCAAACCTTGCCTGGGATTCAATAGTTTTTTGCACACACTGAGAAATGCTTCATTTTTTATTGTAGCCATCGGAAATTATAATAAAATGAATTTATATTTGTCAATTACAGTCTGAATGCTGCTGTCATTGCAAGAAAATTTTCGTCACAAGTAAGTATTCGAGGTAATTTATACAGTTTTTAATACTGTACCTATTTTACGGCTGTTGCAAAATAAATCTGTTTGTTTAGTCTCTTACATTTCTTTCAATAACCAAATAAGGTTTCGACATCGATTACAGTTACGGCACTTGTCTTTATTTTGTACCCAGAACCGCATTTTTCGATTATAGTAAGAAGTGAGAATATTCAAAGAGAATGGATACTTCAAACTTGATATTTCGAAGGATTTGATGCGATTTTTTAAACCTACTAAACGATATTGCAAGTGTTAAGATTTAGTGTGATTCCCGACAATTTCGAAGGATACCATAAGCTTGTAACTAACCTTAAAACTGTCTGGAATATTGGAGGAAAACTTAATGTTAATTGAGTGAAAAGACAATTTTGAAAATTTTAATTAGAACTACATCCCTACAGTGGAAAACACAGCGTGCAGCCTCGCGACCTTACTTTGTGCAATAAATGAAACAAGCACCTGAGGATGTACCTGATCGAAGTTCTGGTGGACTGCGTTTTATCAAGATCAAGACTATCCATTGGTGGGCTGGCCGACCATTGCCGATGTCTGAAGGGACACCGTTGCTGAAATTCCCGCTTGAACTTTTCCTGCAAAAAACATGTTGAACGAAAATTGATGAGTTTCTTAAATGAATTACATCCATTTGAATATCGCGGTGATTTCAGGGCGATACACGATGTCGATAAAATTAATTTTATCCATGAGGAAACCTCGCTGAGTCATTAGTGTTGTCTCAACTTTGCGTAGCATTTATCACAATTTCGCGAGAGGGAATTTCCACTTAGAAATTGTTATTAGCAGCAATTTCGAAAGGAGAGGATTTTCAAAAGCTAAACCGCACGTAAAACAAACTTTTATGATCGAGGCTAAGGCGCTGATGCCCTCAAGTCGTTAATCAAACGATATCAAGCTTTTAACGGAGGGTCGTTACTCTCTGTGATAAAAGTTGAATACACGGTTTGTTGTTTTTAGGGCGAAAAGAATACATAAGCAATGAAAGTCCTTGGGTTAATGTTTTCGCCAATTGAAAAAGTACTTTGCGATCGTAAATCGTACATGTGCTAACCGGAATGAGTATGTGATAAAGTATTTTTACTTACGTTGTAAATACCGTAGATGAAAGGGTTGTAACAGCTATTTGACATAGCCAGCCAATCGCAGCAGAACCAAATGATGTTGATGTATCTGTACCTGGAATTTGAGTAATCATCAGATTAGGTTGAATTCAAACTCTTTGCCTCATCGACGATATCACCAATTCTCAATCCTATACCCAAGACTACCTCTCCTTGAATCAGAATACCTCGTACACAGTCCCTTATAACGGAATCGACGATAACTAAAAAAAAAAAAAAAAAAAAAGAAACTATTGGAAATCGACGGATAACACGTGTTTAATTTTGTGTCAATGAAAAAAAATCGCAGATAGAAGAAAATAGATAGAGTAATAATAATGATGATGATAATTGGTCAATTCTGAAAAGCTTCTTAGGTTTTCAGTCAGTTATAAAACTTATCATCGACTTATATTCGAATACTAGGAGATTCTCAATCTATACCAAAGTACTGCGAAAGTGTTTTTCAATATTCGCCCTCTTTGGAGGGAACGATGTTCGAGGGAATAGCCTTCGGCAAATATTCATATTTGGCTTCTACATATGCATGTTTACACGTGCAAGCAGTAATGGATAGGAATTTTATATTGCAGCAGCAATATATGCATTTTCAGAATGGGATTTCCATCGGAAATGAAATACTGTAGATGGTTTTAGCTTTTTATGCCATTATTAAACCGGCCTGCGGAAACACGAAAAGACTAGAGCATAAAACGGTGTTTCATACCATCGCCAATCCTATGAATTACATTGTCTGTTAATTGTTATCAGCTTGCAGGAATTTCCTTCAGCAATTTTCGCAAACCAACACGGACAAAAGTTACTCAGCAGGTACGTTATTGACACAATAACGCATCCAATCTTGCAAAAACGTGATGCACGAGTTGATATTTGTAATTTACAAAATGTCACGAAAATTTCTTCATGCAACTTACTCGTTGATTTCAGGATAAGTGTATTGCAGTACGTTGTAGGTCTGGAGTGGCAGCCAACACACGGCGAACAGTGCGACGACGATCACCAACATCTTAATTACCTGCGGACACAAAGTACAAAATTTTTGCACCTCCTGGAATAAACTGAACTTTTTGAAACGAATGGCGTTCAAAGCAAGTTGATGCAAAACACGTCCTTCCTGCAGTTTTTGCAAACTTTTTTGATAAGGTAACCTTTCGACTCCCCTTAAGTGCGATAGAACAGAAGGGTAGTAATTAAAAATTTAGCGACGATAAACAGTCTGCCGGATATTACAGCGTCGCGTCGGCTGAATCGCGCTCCGTGCAGGAGTTGACTGGTGTTAATTAGCCGGGTAACTAACAAGTTGTTGTAATATATAGAGTTGATGATGGGATCAAGGATAAAGCTACGGATCTGGTTACCGAATTGGTAACTGTATCCTTCCCAAGTTACGTTCTCTTCCACTGTTATACACAGGACAAAAAGCAAAGTGCGTGGAGTCAACATCGATTGGGTTGACTACCGAACGCTTCGCCACTTTTGTCCTTTTGCCAAATGTCACCAGCCGCATTTTTGCGAAAGAAAACTGACTCGACTGATACGCAAGAAGTATTTACGATCGAAATAGGGAAAATTTTCGAGTCTCATTTCACGTGAGAAGGTAAATAAAAGAGGACGCGCTACAAAGTCGACAGGATTCGTATTGTATTCAAATATCCTGCTCTCTCCCGTATACGTCAACAATTATCTTCCGCCGACTGGTTCCAGTGATAGAACCAGGCAGGAAAAGTCGGAGAATTCGGTGAATGTCTTCCCGTCCATCACCTCGTAGGTATTATGCTTACAAAGTACCTGTGAAATTCTTCGCATTCTATCCTGCAGATTTCACGGTCCAGAAAAATTTCACAGGTTTTGAAAATTCTACTATATACTTAAAAAAAAACTTCTTTCGCGACGTACCTTGTAGGAATTTGCATTTATATGCACGCGTTCCTGACAGAATGGAAAAGCATTTCATGCACGGTGAAATAAGGATGTCTGTCATAATCAGTTTGAACAGGATACCTACTATTGTGCTCACTAGACAAGGCAAGAAATGAGTGAAATATTGCATAAAATGTTTTACACATAACCGTTGGCGATTTTATTGTTGTTGTTGTTGTTGTAAAAGTACCGGATAAAGCATCAAAAAACAGTCTCGATTTTTATACTGTATAGATATATAATATATAAATACGATCATCTTATCTTTCTTACGGAAGATTAAACTCGGAGCTTTTTGCAGTTGGTAAACAACTTTTAGCCAACGTCTCGTGCTTATATAGCGTTTCCCGACACGTATGTAGCGTATGTAATACCTTGTGACATCGCTTACTTGTAGACACGTATGTGTATAACTTGGTACATACGTTTTTACCGAGGCTTATCCCGAAAGCGAATTACATATATAGATATACTCAGCTTCTTTCAGTTCCGAAAGTTTCGAAGTTATCTGATTATGTTGATCTCGCGTTATCCCCTTTCGTTTATGTACCAGACAACACGTAAGTAAATATGTATTCGTATAACGTACGTCGTATAGCGAAGTCTGGTAGAAAGATGAATACATACATACCTCACCTTTAACATGTACCGAATCCTCTCCGCGAGTGGAGTTGAGTTTGAGAAGAATTTTATCGAGTATACATCTCGAAGACTTTTGAAAAAATTTATCGGGAAAGTTATAAAGAAAAAAACGAAAACTAAGTACGCAAGCTTGACTGTTTCCTTTAAAATTTCATTTTCGATATTACGATGAAGTTATTTTTCTAAAATAGCCGAAGAGATCGAGGAAAGATCCAGTCTCGGAACTCACCTTCTTCTTATTCTTCATCAGGTTGGCGTCGCGAGAGTCCTGAGCATTTCCGGGTGCTCTGCTTCCCCACAGCCTGAACGCCATGCGTGCGTAAACGCAGGATATTACAAAAAGGGGTGTAAGATATTGAAGAAAGCCAAGCAGCGCTCTGTAGATCAGCATTGAGCTTTCGGACATGTTTTGGTTCCGACAGAAGGGCTTGAGATGAGGTCGGCCAGCTGAAAGTAAAAAACAGCGGTGCGTTCTGTGCGAAAAACAGTGATTTCGTATGCCTTTCAAAAATTAATCACCGGTTGCTTTATAGAACCCGGGATTCTTTGTTTGGACTCTGAATCCACAACGGTTGAATCGTAAACAACTTTTATTATTATACATTAGAATTTTTGCACGCGGTAATTCACAAAGTCTACCGCGTGCAAAGGAAAGTTTAATTCAAATTAAAACAAGTTTTATTATTATTTCAATTAACAAAAGTTAACTCCATTATAGTAAAGTTTGGAGACTCGAAAAGTTCAAGCTTATACAAATATACAAAATGCTACCATCCAAAATTTCCGCGAGGAGAAAGAGCAAAAACCTCTTCCTTAGACTTTTTTAATTACAAGTATGTATGCACGTACACGAGCAGCGTTTGTTAAACAAATTGATCATTATTTACGTCGCAATTTAATTTCATTTATGATTTCTCGTAGATAATTAATTCTACAGGCCAAAACGTAAGGTACTTCAGTCTGCATTGGCGATAAATGACAAGTTATTTGCACAGCCTGCAACGGATCTAATTTAGAATTTGAACACGAGTTTAATATTGATGAGAATATTTAGCCGATCTATACACTGGCACGACAGGCACGCGTTCAGGAGAGTTTTAGAAGCGAATGAAGGGAGCCAGTGTGTCACTGGCAAGTGGAAAATACAATCTCTTCTGTGATGAGTCATTAATTGGCAATCTTTGCTACGTCGTTAACTCTGTCGATTAAATTTCTTACATACACATAACCACGTGGGAAATGGAAATTCGGCTGACACTATACATATATCCTTATAACAGAACCCTTGTATTTTGTGCAGCGTAACGGAACTTGCAGAATGGCAGAAGCGATGATTGGCTAATTAGCCACTTTTCAGGCTCCAAGTCACTCAGGTACGTACGCTTAATTAAATTTAATTAACGCTCCGTCGGTTGGTCGGTTCGTTCGTTGACTGTTGAGTGAATGTAGTGGATACGTGAAAATGTACACATTGCGATAAACACGGCATAAGCTTACCGAAAAATAACGACTGAACAGATTTCTGAAGAATTTAATTAGAACTTGAACGATGAATTTCCTTCGTCAAAATCCGCGTGGTTCCTTGTGGGTATTTGCAAACAAGTGGAAACGATTGCAAAACCAGAAATCCGAATAAGTAAATAAATGTCAATTACGAATTCGCGATGAGTTTAACTGATTCGACATCGACGCTCTGATACTGTCATTAAATTCGCGAAATTGGGATGTTGACAGGTATCTTGAAAGAAAAACGTAAATTAGTCCCCCCTTTTAAATATCGTAATCATTTCGTATACGAAGCGTGTACGAGCGGATTACAAGTGCCGATATACAAAATGGCTTATAGATGTGTTCCGTACGTGAATTTCGCTGAAAATCGGTACGGAAAACCATTTTCTCATTTCATTTTATAACAATAATAAGGATGACATCACGGATTTTTATTCCTACAAGCGTTGATTCAAAAATATGACCAATATTCTCACGCACGTGTATTAAAGCGACAAAAGTGCAATGATTTTCCATAAATCTAAACTGAACTGATACAGCAAAAAAAAAATAAAACGATTTAATTGAATCTTAGATTTAATTTAGATTTCCTATTTTTTCAAGGACTCGTTTTCCAGATTTTTTCAAATTTCACACTGATATGCGTAAGGTAATAATCTGCGATTGTAACTCACCCCCAGAGTTTTCCGGCGTCATAATCACTCGCAAAGCCACTGCCATTGGAGCGGCCAAAGCACCACCGAAGAACCAGATACTAGCGATTACGATTTTAGCTCTGAACTTGCTGGGTCTTGCGCTGAAATGAAAATTACAGATAGCGTTAAATTTTTCACTGTATAAATTTCCCGTCAGTGCAGAAATGGTTAAAAATACGAGTATAACAAGTCAGTCGAAAAGTTTTGAAGCTGAAAAAGCGGAAAAGTGCATGATTATTTATGCCTTTTAATGGGTGAGTGATTGCAATCGTTTAAGTAATACCTCCATCCATCTGAAACAATAATAATTCTTCTGATAATTTGGACAGACTTTGAAATTGCGCATTAAGCTTGATTTGTGAGAATGATCATTTACCTGGTACATAACTTTTGTAATTTAGGTAGATGAAAATTTGACTTGAGACGAGCGGTGACGAGGATAACAATAATAATCATCTAAAGCATCCCGGTCACAGCTGGTACTAATTCTCGAATTTCACCAGCGTATATAATCCAAGGATAATGTCTTTTCGATTTATTTTGAATGAATAAACCTGATGGACCCCCACTTTAGTTTCTAAAGTTCACACTCGGTTTAATTTTTTTTTTTAATTCCACCAAGCAATTATAACGCTAAAACGTCCTACAACCAGAAAAAATTGACGAGTTCATGAAATTATGAAAACGACGGAATTACAGGGAAGAGAGAATCACTGGATGCTGGTACGAAATACGCAATTTGATATTCAAGCTGCTTTTCATATCAACCGCTGAAAACGAAGCCATCTAGCAAATCAATCCGATCCTTTTTTAAAACCAATCAAACTTTCTCCCCAATCAAAACTCATGCAAAACATTGACAGCTAATAATGCAGCTCGATTTTTCACTCTGCATTAATGGAGTAAGTTTTAATTTTTTCTCTTCTCTCTCTCTCTCTCGTTCCCGCTAATTCTCATCTGTTATCGCTGCAATTTAATTAACAAGTCCACAACTTCAGTTATACCAGATCGTGAAATCGAGGCAAAAATAAAAAAAAAAGCGATTGAGGCTGTGCAATAATTTCAGCAGCAAAATAAATATCGAAACGCACTCTTTATTTGAACGATCAATAAACACCGTCTTGCAGCTCAGACTTCCAGGTAAATCCAGTGCATGGATGCAATTTCTAGGTCGCACACTGGTCAGCTAAATTCTGGTTCCTCGAGGGGTGCGGAGAAGATCCGGTCGTAAATAATCCGTGTAAATAAAACGTTACGTTTCGAGCTGCTTCATATTTTTACAGAATGCGGTTTCCGTAGATTTATATCAGAAAAGTCGGGATAATTTGACTGAAACAAACGGAAAAGATACACAGATTCCATCAAATTGCAGGAATCGTTTTTTCGGAACCCAAATTTATCTGTAAGAATTAAATAAAAAATAAAAAATAGGGACATGAATCGAGATTCAGACTCTTTGGAATATTATTATCGTACATTTTGAGGCGTTTGAGTGTATAATCAAAACCTCGAGCTCGATAATTAATCGAAGTAGCTTTCCTACGGCTGCTGCATCTCGATAAGTAAGGTGGCGAAGGTCTTCGTTGAATTATAGTTACTCGAGGTTACGAGAAATATTTTGATCCATCTCGTGCGTATTGGTGCGTAATTTTTTAAAACCCTTGCGAGGGTGTGTACGATAAACCCGTTTGAAGTGCCAAGTACGAGAGGTTGAAGTTATTTTAACCTAAATAACAATCTGTCTCCGTAACGAAATTGAAATAATTTTACGGCCGTAATTGCTTCTCGTTGAACGGATGTAATCATAACAGTGATAACTTGACTGATACTCTGTTGGAGTAATAAATTATTTTGGTAAAATATTATTTCTTGTGGATGCATGCATGCATCTGAACGAGAGTAAATAATACGTAAAGTGTGTGCTGTATCAAAATATCGTTATGACGCGTTACCTTGACGCTGAAATATAGGGAGGAGAGTAAAAAGCTCAGGGTAACAGGAAATTATAACATCGAGTACACGATGAATCTCCGCCTCCGTATATTTAAATCCTCTGGACCAACACTCTGATCCTTCTGATTAATACTGACTGAAGCTTAGCGGAAAACGGAGCTGTCTCACCGGGGTGATTTTCATGATGAAAAAGGGTAAATCCAGACTTAATTGGATGGCAGAAAAATAGGGAAGAGGAAAAAGTAAAACTCTTCGAATGAGTTAAAAGCAATGAAATAACGCTAACAGTACGTAGGTACACAAAGTTAAAACGAATAATTTGGTGTTATGTGGTTTTTTAAGGGTTGAATCGTATGCGGTTTATGTAAAGCATACACGCCACTAATTTTTTTCTTTATTCTTTCCTTTTCCTTCGTTTTATGACCGTGGTTTTACCTTCAGTTTAGACACGAAAATCTGTCACGATACAATAAGCGGTATGATTTCGCGCCCGGATCGTAAATATTTGTGGTTCTCGCGTCAAATTTTATCTTTTTCGGTTTGGTCTTATTCAGGCAAGAGTAAGTAGCTTTTTACGAAAGTTTTCGCATCCATTGCACTATGTATCATATTTACCTCGATCCAATTGCTAAAAGCTTTTTCCACTCACTCGCATCATTTTGATCACGTACGATAGCTTGACCTTCAAAAATATACCCGGACTCTATCTTACCACCTTTATAGAGTACACCTATATCCACAGAAACATTATAACCAATAGGGAATGGAAAAGCCGTTCTAGAAGGGCTTTTTCCTCGTGATATGAAACGGACGTAACGGTAGACCGGAAACTCTGCAGTAATATTGAACTTGAATGGCGGAGTTGGATCTTGAAAATTTTATTATCACGAGATCAATATCCTGTATCATTGAAGCTTTCAGTAGTACCCATAAATACATATATATATATGTATGAATGTGTATTATTTTCACGTTTATACGATTCCGCTGAAAGTCCCAGTAAGCCTTCAGGATAATTGGCAAATAGTTACGTCTTATATCATGTCTAGCCTAAAGGCTTGTCGAGTTTTATTCTATATTTGGAGACAAACTTAAACCCTTTTACAAACTTGACTGTAATTGCTGACTTAGATTTTTCCGGTTCTTCCACCATTTGGATAATGTTACAGAAATTTATCAATATCTTTCGTTCCATGAGTCATTAATTTTGATTCACGTATGTTTTCTTTTTTTATACAACTTAACGATACCGATAGAAAATATGTCGCACAAAATAGCGGATAAAATTGAGTCTCCCAAAAAACTTGCTCTAGAACTTTTCACTGTTCTCTGAATTTCTGAAAATAGAAGAAAACAAAGTGACTTTCACTTTTGCAAATAAATCGAGAGAGACTCGTTCGACTTCAAATTTTATATCAATTCCTAGTTAAACGGATTCAAATCAGCGGACAAAGTCCCACCTAAACCGGTTCAACCATTCTCAAGTAATCTTTAGATGAAAAATTTGCCACCAACGCACGAACTTATACATGCAAAAAGATATCTGCCGATTGTTGGAAATAATTGTCACGATTTTGTGAAAATGTGAAGGTATGTCGAATGAAAACTGATAATTTTGTTCCTCTGATTGTGAGCGAAAATTTTGTACCCACCAAACGATTTTTGATTTGACACAGGCTTTGGAATATATTAAAATTTACCTCAATGGCTTGAGAATCGCTCGATGACGGTCAACGGCGATTGCAGTGAGGGTGAAGACCGACACGTTGACGGAAAGGACCTGGACGAAGGGACAGAACGCACACATAAAGTATGGGAGGTTCCATCTCTGCAACAAAGCGGCCTGAAACTGTGAAGCAAAAAGGTTTGGGTCAGCTCTTTAAGGTGAGAGTCGCACCATTAAGGACAAACCAGCTTGTTGGTCTAAATAAAAGCTTAGGAAAAGGGAAAAACTTCCAGTAATGTTATTTCCACGAATGATGGTGAACATGGATTGAACAACATTCCTTCTACGTGATGGAAATGAATCTGAGGAAACTTGCGCAACACAAGCTAATATTAAGATGTAAACAATTTATTAGGAAAAGTTTTATGATTGAAACCTTGATAATAACTGAGCAATGAGAATAAAAAAAATGAAAATGTGATGAAAAACACCGGAATTTAATCAGTTTTAAACTTTCAATCATAAATTGTTCAACTTTATTTTCTTTATACTAGAAGATGTCTAGTTTTATTTATATTTAGTATCACTGATGCAAATAACTCTCAGTTGAAGGATATATCCGGCCGATTCGCTCTCGCCACATAAAATTACGATCAACGATTATCGTCTCACCTGAAAAGGAATAGCAAAGAGTCCAATAACGATATCGGCTAGGGCGAGATTGGCGATAAAACAATTTGTGACGCTCTGCATGCGTCTGGAAGTAGCGACGATCCACATCACCAAGGCGTTTCCGACGACCGCCAAGATGGAAATACTTCCGTAGCAGATACTCAGCAGAGCTATCAGACCAGCTGGCACGTCGTAAAGGTTGTCTGAAATTAAAAAGGACACATAATAAAACGAGAATACGATCGTCCTCGCTCCGAGTTCACGTATCAATTGCGTCATATTTATAAAATGAGAAAGAAACTGTGTGAAGTAATACTTTCATAATCATCTAATCGTCATCTAATCACAGTATTATGAAAATCAAAATAGTTGAAGAATCGAGATGAACCGAATTCCGGCTGAGATCTTCCTTCTGTTCCATGGTTTGGAAATACACACAAAATTACATCTCATCGAGTTTTTGCAGCTCGTTTGTCTATCTAATGTCGTTACAACCCGGCAGTTTACGCTGTCTTCGACGTTATCCAGAAGCCGTTTAAATTATTTCGACACAGTTAATCGCGTCGACTGCAGCTTTTTCCTGCTCGTTCCTATGTCCCCATAAATTCCGCCCCATAAATTCTAGCGGTTGAAGGCTGCAGCTCTTAGATTATCAACGTTGTTTTCCATTCTCAACTGGTACTCGGTCACAAGATTCGATTAAATGGAAGAGTTTCCGCGACGTGAGATCAAGCGGGGATTGATTGATCACGACTGGAGGGGGGGGGGGGGGGGGGGGAGAGGTTTATCGAGTTGGACCAGAATGCGATACCCACTGGAAGCAATTCATCAATATCCGAATCAATGGACATGGGGACATGTAGCTGGAAAGTAATAATCCTTCGGAAGAAGGGTTACCGTATACGTCGTAAATGGATTCATTATCGTTCGTCCAGAGGGTCCTGTTCCATCCAGATACCCAGACCTCATCCGGCCCTCCTTCCTCGGCCGACCACGGTACGTCCATTCTGAAACTAAGAGGATTTAGTCAGACTCGGATAGTTAGCGGTAGCTGGTTTCCATGTTTCACGACCGCGAGAGAGCGAGAAACTTACGTCTCTCCGACCGTAATCGTTATAATTAATCTGTCGCCGGTTCAGTAACAAAACATCCGGGCGGCGGAATCATTATGGGCAAGGATTATGGAATAAACTTGAAGCAATATTCTACTTATTTATCGCTTTCTCCTTGTCAACGAAAGAGAACGTTTATTATCGAATCTACAAGGGAATGATTAAAAGTGACAGGCAGGCAATTGATTAGAGAAGAACAAGATCGGGGCAAAAGCATGGAATAAAGTTAGTTTCTTTTTGTTTTTTGTCATTGGTGTTTTTTTTCTGCTGGCTTAATTTGAGCAACGCTTATTTTTTATTAATTTTATTTCGTAATTTTATAGATAGAACTTGGCAAGCAAAAATACTGAAAAGTTCTCGTGGATTTTTAGTGCATTTTTCTTGCAAACAGCGATTCGTTATTTTCATAGGCAGTCAGTATCAAAACAACGTGAATGAGAAACAGCGATGTGTCAGGCATGGAAAAGCTCAGCTGCTGCTGTAGGCACTTAAGCCCCTGCAAATAAGAAAGAAGCTCCATCACCGCAGCCGGAGCGTCGATTTTGGAAACTGTCGACTTTATATCCACTTTCCAAAATCCAAGTGGCTTATTTTTTTCTCAATCTTTTCCTGTAGCTTACAGGACGATACTCGAATTGCTCAGAATTGTGCTTTAATTTGCTGATTCTTCATTTTTTAATCATGTTTCAACTGTCACGCGACTTGTGTGTGGAAAATTTTAAATCCAACTGATGTCGTAATGTCCGCGCTTGAATTTAATCTACTTTTTTTCGTGAACTAAAAACGGCGCAAGTGTACAACGCATATTCAGAAAATCGCGATTTTATTCAAATCTCCGAAGGAGTCGAAATTCTCGTTCATAAATCTTCTCTTAGCGGCTTAAATTTTCACCCGTTACCATCTATCTTGAATATATATAATATAGCAGGCGTAAATTCGGTTCAACAATCCGTGAAATAACTCGCTTCTGTATTATAAGACTTTGAGGGCGTGTGTATAATTATTTGTTCCTGCAGTAAAATGAAGAACCCTTCGCACCAAATTACAACGATTTCAATTCTGGTCCGCCCAGATTTCGAGGTAGCTCAATCATTTTAGCAGACCTGAAGTAAATAATAAACCGATCGATTTGCAATAACGGCTGGGAATTTCAAACAATCGCTTGAGTTACGGAGTGTAATAAATAACCCATCGAATACATTAAATGAATGAGCTCATTGTGATTTATCACCGAGCTCAATATTCAATCGAATTCGGATATTCAAATTCAACCGATTGTTAGCTGGTTAAAAAAGAAGAGCATTGTATCTTAAATACCTGTATAGTTATCAATTTTCTTATAACTCATAATGTATCCAACAGCGAATAGACGTGATTTGAATTTGTTGTAATAATTCACAAAATATTTGATTTTCGGGTGAAAATAAATTTATTATCATTATAATTATACATACATTTTTCGTTCGCGAAACGACCGTGATCAACGGGAATCACGAAGAAAGCCTCGAAGAAACAAATTTGATTGAAACTCGAGTTGTACTGACAGACTGAACAATAGCCTGCAAAATATTGTATAGGTAAGCCTGAGAAAAAGATTTATATACAATAAGCAGGCTTCTGTTCGGGTATTTGACTTCCGAGATACGCACGTATAATATAAAGATACACAGAAGTGAAAATCGTCAGTCAAAGAACCGCATTTCGTGTAATTTCTTTTTTCTACATCCCGCCTCCACCGCCTTCCCAACATTAATTGGATCCCATTGGTCCCTGGGTACTGGTGGGTCATCACAAGTCATAAGTATTATCTTCTTTAGTCCCCACCTTCCTCGATTCCATAGATTAATCGCGCATTCCCAATATCCTCGCATTTGTTCACGCAGAATATTTTCCATGATTCGATACCGGACACCGACGAAGATAAATTGCTTTTGTTCAATCGTGCAAATAACGTGATAGTGAAGAAGCGAAAAATTCTCTAGACCATGTGTGGTTTTATACGAGGAATATTGGAGAATCGTGAATCGATACCTCGTCGAAGGATGAGGAAAATTAATTTCCCGAAAGACTTGGCACTGACTTGACGATCCGTACAGAGAAGAACATAAGAGAGACAAAAAGGCAACATCGTGGAAAAAAATTGTTGTAACACACCGATTAATAACGCAACTGGCAGAATTATTTATTAGTGACAGAATGTTAACCCTGAGATTTTGTTCTCTGTACCTACGATATACGGATGATAAATTTTTATTGGGAAATGCGATGGCCTTCCTGGTATGAGAATCCAGATTGGCGACTGAGGCATGATTGCTCTGACATCAACTCAACATTGCGGAATTCAATCGGGTGAAAATACGTCGATCTCTTTCTGATCAGACTAAAGTGTGAGTTAATTAACAGCGAGGTGAAGAAGATTAGATTCGTGCCAGTGGCTGCAAAGATTTTATTAAAAGTTCTCGGCAGTGAAACGTGTTGTGCCTATAATGTGATACATACCATGCAGCCGATGAGCGGTCGATATCACCTCCGGAATAAAATGAATGAGAATTCGGAAAAGCTTCGCGTATAAAGCACTTCACAGGATTTTGGTTATACCCTTTGAAATTGAACTTTCACCTTCGAACGTCGTAGGCCTACTGATCCGCTTCGATCGTCTGTCCTCGCTATATTATGAATAGATATATCGTCACACCAGCATGAAAAGATGCCCAATTCTCACGCAAATTGTCTATATTTTTACTCTTCGTGATCGTGTATTCAAGCGAACTCGAAAGCTCTATAATTTTTCTAAGCTCTAGAATTTTTCTATTATCGAAGAATTTTTGTAATTTCATCAGGAGTTGTTGCACATCGAGTATTCATCAAATCATCATGTATATTCGCAAACTACGAATATGTGTTTAGTTTCAGAAAACTAGAAAATACTGGAATTGCATTGTAATAAAAAACGCCTAGATGTAAATTATTCACTTCGTATTACGTCAAAATAGTTAAAAATCTAATATAAAAATTCGAGTTCACTCTTTCTCACTGCGAATTGTCTGAAAGATGTATTAAAATACAAACGTGTGGGCGTGTGGTTTTCATTACCAAAGCTATAAATTTTTGCAGGTCAACAAGCAATTATTGGGATTAATATATACGAACTGACCAGTGGGTGTGATTAATCAATTACCAAAATTGTTCGACGGCACTTCGTCGGCAGATGGTTCGTACATTCAGGAAGTTGCAGGAAATCATTGTCGAAATCCGGCATAAACGCGGTTAACCGCAAAACCGGCATGTCGATGGTTGACGATGGTCTATTAATAAAACAGCGTTGAGTAAAGCGTCGATTCTCAATAGATTAAAAGGCCTGATCCCATTAGCCAGTCATAACGGACTCCCGAGCAAACATTATCTCACTTTTCATGTTCCAGGAGCGTCGCTATTAGTTGGGGCGCCACGAACCGTCGAATTTTACGTCGCCTGCAGAAACACGACGCGTAAAACTGGGTCGTTAGAAATGAGGTTGAGTTGATTAAAGCTCGGGTAAATTTCCGGACCGCATACAGATAACGTATCACGCGAGGTGTATATGCGCTAATTTTTTGTTTGAAAGATATTTTCGTCGCCAGTCACCGTCACCATAGAATGTTGCCTCGTTCATAAGGTCTGTAAGGTCTGCTGCTGCAGACCTCGATGCAGAATATTCATAATGTGTCAAAGTCCTTCAAGTCATGAGTCTCAAAGGCGTGAACTTGATTGCGTCTGACTGACAGTGCAGATGAAGAAAAACGCGAAACTATTGGGCGAAACCTGAGTAATTTCGCGTTTGCTCAATCGTTTGATACACTCTCGAAGACGTCAACGGCTTTGAATCGTAGACGACATGCTAGGATAATAAGTAGCCTAGACTTGAGTCAGGACCCGACAATTGTCTTCAGCTCAATTTCAAATCCATTGCCTTGATGAAACTGTATTCAATGCTTTCCCTGCAGAGTCAGAGATCATTCCATTCATCGTCGTGGTGAACATCGCTCGTCAGACGCTAAAATTGTGCCTAATTCCGTCACATATTGAACTATTTATAACGATGCGTTTTCGCCTTAAGTTGAAAGATGTCTCGCAAAAAAACGGGATATATTTAGACCGTGAATTTGCGACCAATCCGGACAATTATTTTCACCCGGGATATTGCAAAATTTGCAGCAGTACTACAGGTGCAAGCAAGACTTGCAAGTGTAATTTAATTAGCAATGAAAACATTCCTCAAGTGGCTGAGGTAATTTGCCAAACGATCTTCAAGAGTGAACCTTGGATATCCTAGGTTACACTCGAGCCGCGGATTGCAAGCTTTCATGACGCGAAGGGAGAATTTCTTGCACAGCGCTAACGAGAGGTGTTTAACCGGTCCTTTGCGAGGATCATTTCCTTTGAACGCGATAACTATTAATCAGTGACACTTTGGGCGGCTGATTGAAGAAAAGAGTGAAAGTATTGCACTGGCAGAGTGATTTTTTTTTTTTTAATTTTTTATTAATTTTCGTTAGACGATTTCCACTTCTTTTTATGATCTCGCTGATTGTCCTTCTAATCGCATTACGAGCTAACGAGGATCACGCAATTAGTAAAAAATCGTGCAATATACTCGTAGTTTTCATAAAACCCTTACAGACTTGAACGAGATGATTGAAATTCTCGCCGAGTAAAGGAAACCGCACTTCGCGGGCAATTCGATGATTCAGTGGGCCGAGTTATGGGCCGTTAAATCGGTTTATTAATATTGTTGTACCGTCATTAACAACAATGTGGCAATCGCGATTACCGGCGTGTTGCTAAAATGGTTACGGATATACACACGACTGCAGCCAGAGAGCTGAGCTAAATGGGTGTGGAGAAAATTAAAGCCTGCCTTTATGACGCAATCTGTTACACCAGACTTGATCTGTGTACCTACGCATGGCCTGAAATTCGCTTGGTTATTAGCCTCTGCAATCATGGCAATATTCGCGAAGACTGGAGGGTCTGCTAAATTGCAGATCTGGTAAGGAAAAGAAGAAAAGGAAAAAACTGAGGTCGAAACTGAAAAGTTGCACGTTTGACGACCTCAAGACTCTCAAGAAAATCTCCAGTCTCACACTTTTTTTTCTCTAAAAACAACAGTCCTGAGCTGATTTAGTGAAAAGCGAAGTAAAAGGTATGTTTATCCGGAACCGTCAATCTCGGAAAAAGCTTTAAATCCACATAAAAATGGCTTGACTTTGCAGTGCTCACAGCTACGTCTGTAGCAGCCTTCGAGTGGATTTGCGGCAGCGTTTCTTATAAAAAAGCTCGATTATCTCAGGGAAACTTTCGAGAAATCACTTGTTACTTCCGAAAACAATACCAGTTCATATCCTGTACGAAATCAATTTACAACTGCAGGATAGAAGCTGGCGATGAGAGAATGGCTACGATTTCATCCGATGAGAAATTACTTGGTAGGTAATATTTTTCTCTCCTTCGCTCGCGTCGAACGATATATCGAAAACAATAAACTTCGCTCTCGTCGACTTTGCCGTCCTTCCAACGCAGGAATTCCATTCAGTCGTAAGTATAAAGTTCTGGAAAACGGAGGGCTGAAAATGTCTTCCAAGCTTCCGCGATACCAATTCGGAAATTTCCTCAAGTCAAGCTTCGACGCGTGTCAACCAAGGTTTTGTGAATTGCGAGTACGACAGTCGAGAAACGATTTGTCGTTATTGTTGGAGTTGAGGGTGCCAGCTAATAACAGAGGAAAGAGGGAAAAAGTTGGACTTTATTTCGACGCCGAATACACTTACCGCGGATTTAACGTCACCAATTGCCAGTAATATTGTCGCTAATGGCCCCATTTTCATACATTTTTATGAAAGCCTCTTTGCGCACCGTCTTCTAGTATCTCAAACCTAATGAGGCGAGTGCTTTTATCAACGACTAAGATTTGCCACCAGCTCTTGGAAAACGTATCTCGTATTTTTTGCCGGTAAATCGATCACCACTTTTCGACATTTGTATAAGCGTTCAGCTGATGGTGTTCGTAAATCTTTTTCAAGCTGGTATCATACGGTTCTTCGAAAATTCGTCATCTATCAGTTGTACTAAATATTATTATCTCTGGTCGCTTAACGCCAAAAGCGAAATGAATCAACGTCAATTCACTACAACTACTACAACTTTGAGGCACAAATTTTTTACGGCGCAAAAAGTCTGCCTTGGAAATATGTAGATACGTGAAAATAGAATCTCGAGAAGATTATTTTCTGATGCTTGTTTTACTTTGTTGGACAGATAAGATAAAAAATCGGGTTAACTTATAGTTCATCAGCATTGACTCGCTGGTTTATTTGAAATAGAATTTGCGGAGGGTACTTGAGAAGTGAAAATATCGTAGTAAAATAGTAACTATATATGTCTACAAGGAAAGAATAAAACTTGTTACGATGTATTCTCAGCAAGGATTCGAGAAGTAATGTTTATTATCATGTTTGTTAATTCCCTTGAGATTAGAAATTTTCAACGCCAATAAGTGCGAAATTTTATTCATCATTTCAAACACATGGTGCGTAAGAATATAAATTACGATGTTATAAGTATTAATCTGCCGGTTGTGACATGTTCCTGTATAAAAAATACGCGAAAAGTTTTGAGGGCGACAAATGCAAATTGACAATTAATATTCCAGAGTCTATCACCGCAGCTCAGAATCAAATTAAATGCAATTACGATAGGCTTCAGATTAATGATAGATCAAGTGATGTACGAAATGAATGTGTCGAAGATCGAACGAAACGAGGGGATCTACGTGGCGATTTTTACTGTGAGGTGAAATAAACACCGCGCGAATAAACGAACGAATAGTCCAGCCTTTTGCGCCAATCACTCGTATATTGCCGAAATAAATAGAGACTAGGAATTACCGATGTAATCGTAAAATTCGAACAGCTGATTTCACCCGACTTACTAGCCGCATGGGTGTCAAGTATCCTTGGATCCATAAACATCTTCGAGTTGTATAATTGTACGAAATAGCCGAGAGATCCATAAAATTTTTGTGTGTTTCTCAATCGAGATGATAGCTGGTGGTTAGTTAGATATGTAATAATGATCGTCAAATATTCGATCAGAGCGTCATTGGATGTTAAAACTTTATCCTCACAAGGTTCAAACGTATGAAAGTGCTTGAAATATTAAAACGTATCTTTTTCCTTTCAATTTCAATTCAAAAACCGAAGAGAAATTATTCTCTTGACTGCCTATTGTATCGTATATAACTCTGAACCTACATTCAGTTTCTCTCAACTAGATAATCTCCGTGTTTGGAATATTTCATATTATATTATTTTATTTATAAATACGAGATAAACTTAATCTAACGAATCAAAACGAATGCGACTCCAGCCGATTCGCTCTTTTTGTGCCTGATTCTGAAGAACTCCAGGTCGAATCACTGGTCGTTTTTCAAACGTCTCGATAAGAAAGAAGAGCGGTTTTTCGTTATTCTCATTTTTGCAGAATACTTACCCCGAGGTATATTTTGTCAGGAGTGAAAAGCTCGCTTGCTGGGTTTACCGAACGGCCTGAATGAGCCATAGACACGACGCGAGGGGTTAACCACCCACGAAATACGCGCACATCATTTGTTAAAAGCTTATGAAAATGCCAAAATCCACGCAAAGCTCTGAAAATCGTTTGATACCTTGCCAGCTCGAAAAAAGAGCTCCCATTAACGGCTTGGAACAGCTTCACGTCTTCGTGAGGATGTGTGATACAGACTACGAGAATTATCTGTTCTTGGTATCCGGTTTGGATCAACCATATTTGTGTAATACCTGCTCGGCCGGAAACAAACGGAGTAGCCGATGGCGACGTGATTTATCAGGGTGATGGTTAATTGAGAATCATCCCTGCTGAGAAAAGCAGCAAACGAACATCCGGCATCAGAAGTTAGACCGGAATCTAGACCATTAGCGTAACACCGCAGGGACTAATCTTATTGATCGAAAAAAACAGGCCGGAAAAATATTTTTTTCACAACACTTTTCATCACCATGAAAAGAGAAGAGTCTGTCGGTCTATCCAAAAAACTTTGGCGATGACACCGAAAACGGATGAATGAAAAATGTGAAACTGATAAAACTTGGCAGCAAAAAGAAAATGTTTTGAAAGAAAAATTATAGCAAGAAAAAATTTGTGAAAAAGAAAAGATTTGTAAACTTTTAAAAAAATAAATACGTAAATTGGGAAAAACATAATTGTTTATTTGAAAAAAGTATTAAGGAGGAAAAATCATGGGCTTGTCGGTAAGATATTGAGAATCAATTCATTTGCGGTAATATCGGAAGTTGAGATTAAACGAAACATGGTAATTTTGATTCCCATTATTTGATTGTAAAATCCTGTAAGTTTCGAGATATTCGAGAACGAAATTTTCTAAAATCCTGTTTGTCGAATTCTTGGGGTACGGGAACGTGAAATTAGAAAAAGTGATTTTTCGCCGAAACCAACTGTTTTCTTTATTGTTTGAAAATAAAAAAAATAACAAAGCCATTTGACGTAGTGAGAGAATTTAAAGACAGTTTAGTTCAACCTGACCCTGAATTTTCGACCTGCATGGATCACGCAAGGTTTATACTTTTTAAAATCATTCTACGGGACAGAACTTCGATGTATAAAATCGATCTACTTTCTTATCAACATCGGCGCCATTGTTTTAACAATTATAAAAAGTGTCGGATAAATCTTGAAAAGTTAGATCTGATTGTAAGAAATGATTTCGAAATTTCGCGTCCAAAGTAGGTAAAATATTTATACCTAAGCTCGCTTTCTCGAAAGTTTAAGGTGTGGAACATCCATTACACTATAAAGCTTTTGAAATTTCATACGCACTTACTGTAAACGTCACGCGATCCGAGCTAGCGAGCTCATCGTAAAATGAATTGAGTTGACACCCGACTCCGCGATCTGCGATGGCACTTTGTGACACACTTTGGATGTTCCTGCAGGAATTTCCGGGTGAATTTGACTCCTCCTTAATCATTCGCCATTCCCAAAATTTATCATATAAATTATATACATTTATGTATGAGGAAATTTCGAACAACGAGATTCCAGCAAGCAAGTTCCCATCAACGACAAAACGATCCTAATTATTCAATGCAGGATTCAATTAGTGGACAAAAGTGAAAAACGTAGAAATATGAGAATATAAAAACCTCCATGAAGTGCAGTCAGATAATTTGCAAAAAATTCAGTCAAGTGACCTTGCAAGAAAGGTATTTGACCCGGTGCTATCAGAAATGGGACCGAGAAAAGTCTGAGCATCGCTGGCGCGAGTAAGTTTGCAGGGTATAAATTTAAATAATTCGAACATTAATTCAATGGGCGACAAAATTGGGGTTGACAATGAATAACTGGCTCTGACAGAATCGCTTTCTGCGCGTTTTAAAAGCTTGTTTACTCGCCTCGGCGATATCTATAGGCTACGAGGCGTTTCAATTGTAATTGGCTTGGAGTGAAATCAATTGCCAAACTTCGAGTAACTCGGTGAGATTTTGCAGGCTGACCTTTGAGCTTCGAGTGTACTTCATGTTCACACTCACAGGTATAAAAAAATACAAAACAAAAACGAAAATGGAAGAAAAGAAAAGTAAGTTTAAAGATTGATCGCGTTTTCAAGTTCCTGTAAAGGTGGAGATAAAAAGCGTGATCACGAGGCGATATCATCTTTTCATCTCGAATAAAATGCAATAAACAATAATGATACACTTATGCACAAGTCCTATACCTACAACAGCTGCGACCGAGGAGCTATGCGCGTTTCATACGTATAGATACTTCGTATTTTTCATTTTTCTATCGCGGCATAGACTTTATTTCAATCCCGGTCTCTTTCGCAATATTGACGATGAGTATATCATATTCTCTCCGATTGCATCTCGTCCTTCGATACGAGCCGCTGTTGTACATAAAATTCAGAGAAAATTGTTCACCCGAGGTAGAATCGACAGAATCACTTGCGGATCGATGAAACAGCGAGAAATTTAAGTCTCAGTACCAAGGGTGTCGGAGTTTCTCGACACGAGGTGATTCAAAGCGGTTGGTAAGCCTTATTGAAGAAAATCTATCATCCCGGTATCGATATAGATTGAAAATAACCATGGAGATAAATAACGTCTAACCAAGCATTGTTACGTTCCTACGTTTATACAACGTCGAAGAAAATGCGTCGAACCTTGTGCTTCGGGTCCCGAGTAGACGAAACAAAAATAAGACAAAAATGCGGAGTCAATAATTCTCGAAAAGCATCGAGGTCAGAAGCCAAAATATAAATAGTATTGTCGAGGACAGGATTGCTCGTCATCCTTGGCATTGTTGATGAAAATTATCTTATTGTCAGTTCTTAGCCTTTATCACCTAAAGCTTTGATAGTATTGCCGTTCTTTTGCTTCGACGCGACGGGCGAAAGAAAAATGGGTAATCACTGTGCCTCGGAGTAAAAGTTGAACGAGAAGAATAAACCGCGCTCTTTATACTCGGAGGACAAAAAAGTTCATCGCTCCTCAGAAATTTGCATGACAGAAACGTTAGAAATCGATAATGCATTTGAAACAATCTTTAATGATGTAAAAATCGCGCTTCAACTTATTCGGGATCATTTAAATTCAGCGTAAGTAAGGAGTCTGGAATTGCAATTAAAATTGCGTGTAGACTCAAAAGGCGAATAAACAGCCGATGCGTTGGAGTTCGTTTTTGACGTCAGGAGCATAACAGGAGGTGACATGACTTGAATTTCGAAACTTTAACCGAAACCACGTGGTACTCATCAAATTTCCGGCCGCAAATTCACTTTCAGCAGCCCTTCGCGCTTGTAATTTGAAGAATATGAACGCTGAGTTCCTCGGGCAGGAAGATCTTGCTAGAAGACGTGAAAATTTTTCCGCTCCATATGTAAATTAATTTCCTTACATAATGCAACCGCAAAAATTTCACCTCGTATATTTTTTAACAAAGTTAATAACTAAACACCCGATAAAAAGAGAAATGTGGGCAACCAATTACCGCGATACTTAGGTACCAGCTATCATTTTCTGGATGAAATTTTTTCATCGCCCACCAGCAGCCGCGGATGTTACAAACAAAATGTTGTTTCGCCGTATTTGAATTCCCGAATGAAACTATAATTTTAGTTTATTTACCTTTTAGAAGAGAAGAAAAATTATGTCAATTCTTTGCAAGTATTCGGGCACGTTTCGTTCACAATGAAGCACAAATTTCATCCAATTACTGTGCAGCTACGCAACATCTTTTGAAATGAGAAACTGGATGGTCTATTTCAATAATATTAATTGTTAATCGACGTAATAAAATGTAGAAATACTGTAATATTCTTTCGAGAGTAATAAAAATCTACGGTTATTACACTGCGTTGAGGTTGCATAAAATTGATCGTCTTAGTAGCTTTGTCGTTTGTACTTTTTCTATTAAGTAACGTCGAATAGCAATTGGTTCAGGAATCTCAAGCCTAGCATGCGGAATCGCGATCTCAACTGATGGATCATAGTTCTGTCATTCTTTTATCACATCCTTGATCATTTTTCTCACATAATTTCAAACCAAGCACGTACAGTCCATGCATCGGTACAGCGAAGAGAAAATGCGGATGTGAGATACTTTTTCCTTTTGCAGGGCAAGAAAATACCATTCGATCCATATTGTATACGAAGCTCTATTCACGGCTCATCAATTCATAATACGTAACAGGGTAAAAAACAATTTCAGCAATTTTTCCTGCATGCTAGTTCTCGATATCGTTTAATACCACCGATTCATCGTCACGCTTCGTTTCTTTTATCTCCAAGCTCATGCCCAATGATCCGTACAGCAGCTCTTACTGCTTGCCGGCGGCTGTCAAAACCAACGTTTCCTGTTTCCGGGTTATTCGAATGCAACAATATTGAGGAGTCTGAACTCCCCAAACATCCTGAATTTATACTTGATTTCGTTACGGAGGAAACTAAACTGACGCATGTAACATCTAAACAGCAGCGTCAATTTTAACCGAAGGTCAAATAGCCGTTTCGCATTTATACTTCTCTGCCAGATTGCATCGACAGAATTTCACTCCCATTAACATATTGTTTGCTGTCTTCGTTTTTTAAGAAACCCTGTCTGTCAGACCTATGTGTTTGTTCTATACTTAGATAGACCGATCGCGAATGCAATTATAATAACCTTCGTAGTATCGTAAACTAGTGCACAAATATTTATACAGAAGTAAAATAAAAAAATAAAAATAAAAAAAAAAAAAACACTCATACACACTCGCAACGATGATCTGGTTTTCTTATCTCTCTGTGTATCCTAAAGCCATCCCAAACGCGTCAGACGCGTATTACAAATATGAGTAGAGTGCATTCGAGCGTCGTGTGGATATGTTGAAACAGTAATTAAAACAGCCGAAAGAATATTAACGTAGAGTCTGAATCACGAGATCCAGTAAAGGACTGCCTTTCCTTCAGGATTATATTCTATCAAACTTGGTACATAATTTTATCTTTAACTGAGTTTCAGAACTCTGCAAGAAGGAAAAAACTGAAGAAAAAATAAAGGAACGAAAGGAAGTATAATGAGACCCGCAAAATTTTCCCCGCAAAAATTTAACGCTTGACAAATAGTTTCGGAGAGAGCGAATCCGCTTGTAAAAAATAATAACTTCCAAAGAAAGGAAAGCTTTTTTCCAGCTTTTAATAAGAGTCAATGTATTTTCTGTTTGTCAGGCAAAACGCTGCGAAACTCGTCAAGCCCGCAAAGAATGCCTTTGCAAATTCCAGAGGAAGAATTAGGAGAGGCACTTTGAGGTTTGACCCGAAAAGTTTGACCTTGAATTTTCAGCACACTGCGGTTATCAAAATCAGCGAAATCTCTGGACAACTTCGACCGAATCGAATTATCAAGGCTTTAATTAATTTTACATCAACACGCGGCATTCCACTTGGAAGGTACCGAAGTAAAAAATTAGGGTAATAACGTGATGATGGCCATTCGGAAAGCCGCATTTTCACCATCAATATTTACTCTCAATCCAACGTTGAGGTCCGCGAAGGAAAGCGCGCTGTTATTTCTTCTCCTTCTAGTTTTCTTACCTCCAAATACCACTTATCGAGAGATTTCAGGTCAATATTTGATGCCCGGTTTGGCCTCGCGATTCGTTATCCTTAACAGACCTTCACGTACCAAGCTTCGAGCTTACACGGCCTAAATACGAAGCAGTAAAAACGCCGTAAAAAGCTGTTGCCGAGATATTCATTTAGCCGAACTTCGTTATCTGCACGTGATATAACTAATTCTTGCCTCGACGATAATTCTTTCCTTCAGAATCTATCATTGTAAACGATCCCGAAATGATCTCCCCCCGATATTAACCGCTCACAAGGGACGTCAAGTAATTCCCCCTAGTTTACGCGATTCTTCGTTTTTTCCGACGTCATGGAACGCGATAGAACGCGGAAAACATGGCGTATCGACGTAGGTACAATGAAATTACAGTGCGTATAACGTGTTGGACGATTATATACAGTTACGTGCAATTGCCCCGCGATATCAGCAAAGGATGCATGATTCACTTTTATCGGTCACGAACGACCAATTTCCCACGAAAGCCACGCAGTTACCGGACCCAGAATTTTGCGAGGAAATTCGTGGTATCAACCTAAGGCATTCGCCTAAACAAATTATAGATAAACCACGAGTACAGAAAAAGCCATCGGTTTCTCTGTCAAGGAAGTTGCAGCAAGCTTGACCCTTATTTAGAAGGAAAACAAAAACAAACAACATGAACATCTCTGGTTTTGGCTGATTCTCGTGTTTTTTTAGGCTGTTAGAATAAACTGGCCAAAGTTTTGCAGCCGCATAGCAAAGGCCAATTATTTCATATCCATGTAGCTTGAGTTATCAAAATTGTGCTTTCCTGTAAGTTAAAGTGTGTTGGCTCGAAAAGACACTTGTACTCGTAACTGGAAAAAGTTTCCAAAATTTTCTTCGAGTTGTTTGAGTTGATGCGTGGACTTTTATCTCCTTATTCTTTTCTTTAACAAGTCCATTGAACGAGCGGACTGGCGATTAACTTCTGAGAAAACAACACGTTATTCTGAACTTTGAGAAGCTAAGGATCCACGAATGTGCACCCGTCATTGCGATGCGCCAACGCTCCATTGAACACAAGAGCTCCGTGGTAACTTCAGAGCTTTTCTCACCTCTAAACGAAAACGAAGAAAAAGAAAATCACACGCACACTTCATCGCATCTTGTCCACTCAACTTTCACAATTCACTGAACAACGTCAAGTAGCGAAATTTCACGATATGCTTGTATCGTGCACAAACATAGAAAACTGATACTATTTTTACGCCGGATCAGACTTTTCTGGCAATATACTGAAACGATTTTGCGAAAGTTTCCTGACAAATCGGCAACCGTTAGCGGTAGGATTCCAAACGACCTCTGAAACACACGAATGGCAACCTCACCTCTAGATGTTTCGTATCACGAGACTGATCGTGCGAAAGTAGCATAAAAGTTATACACATGTAAGTGTGTAAATGTATGAGATGATGAATAAGGTCGGTCCAGATGGTGTATATAGTTGTTCGTCAAGTTGAGTCCAAAAAATTTTCATCGTTACAGTGAATTTACGAGAAGCTATGACTCCTACATTTCAACAAGCGAAAATAGGCTTCGCACATTAGAAATTCAAATGCTCGTCCCAGGCCTGATTGATGACTCTGTAACTCGGCTGTTTCGAATAAAAACAAAAAATGTATAACTACTATGTCAGTCTCGTAATTGCTTCGCAAAATTTTGAATTATAATGCTGATCGTGTTACGATCATATATACAGCAAGAATTTTTTATTTTCTAATTTTTCGAGTCACATAATTCGATTAAAGACTGCGATTTCATAAAGAAGGAAGCTTTCTCTTGGCATTCCTTTATACGCTTACATTTCTCTAAGAAAGTAACTACAACGTAAATTTTCACGATACAATCTGGCCGTAAATTAACGCCGTACAGGCTCAACTTCGACTGTGAACCACAAGAGAAAATTTCACTCCACAATACAAAGGAGTTTGAATTAGAATTTTGGAGTTGGAGGTGGGGGGAAATCTACGGTCGAGTGAATCAGCGTCGACAATCAGAATGCGAGCTTGCGCAGTTATTCGCAATTTTCACTCCGACGACCAGATTTGTATTTCCGAAAAAGCATCCGTCGCGTATTTCCATTACAGTGCGTCACTTGCAGCAAGCTTTTTGACTAATTCAAAAATCATCGGAGCTGTGCTTTCGTGTACGAAATGAAGTTATAGCCTAAATGAAAGTCACGGTGCGTCTGACGTGCAATCACTCGGACCACGATATGGTCGACGGAAAAAAAATAAGCAAAAAATAAATTTTCACGCATTTTGACCCAGAGTTTGTTGGTCCATATGCAATTATAAAATCAATCCTGCTTGCTGCTAAAATCAGAAATCAGGCTGGCCAAGTAAATATCGTTGAAAAAAAACGAGGAAAATAGAAGAATAAGAACAACAAGAGGATTAGAACAACAGCGTTACCAACATGTTTCACATTTCACACGATTTAGTTCGCTTTTCAAGCTTCCACTTCGGTGACTGATAGCCAACACGGATGCACATAGAGAACGATGAAATGCAACGAGAAATAAAAACACGAAACTGCCGAATTGGTAATTCAATATTACTTTCGGATAAATTCACTCTTCCATTCCCGAGTGACGAACAGTATTTTATCAACACCACATCGATTACGAACGTTATTTAGTGAAAGAAAAAACGAATCAGTCTTCGAACCAATAATGATTGTACTACATCGATCAAGTTAACAAGGAGTAAACGGTGCCGTGATGCATAGTTTTGCAGTACATTAAACAATAATATATGAGATGGAAAAAAAGTTCAAGACTTGAGATTTGAGGGAAAGGGAAGATCAGAGTTAATCTGAAAAATTTCTCGGTAGATGAGAGGTCGAATAAAGTATATAATATGTATTATACATATGTAGCACGTCACTTCAACTTGTTATTTTTAGCTGAAAGAATAATCGGAATCAAGATTGCTCTGGTAGAATATTGCTAAAGCGTGTGTACACAGATGTGAATTTTTCGGTAAGCAGCGAATGCCGGATAGAATTAGTCAAGCCCGCCAAATTGTCTTACTCACGATCAGTTATCGTTAATTATTGAGTAGAAACACAAGCAAGGTTGAACTGATTCGAATGATTATTATTCATCGTAGATTATAAATTCTAAGAACGAGAATCACGAAAAAACGAGGAGTCTTCGAAATCGCTCTGTCACGAAATTAACTACCATGTATATCTACAGCTGTAAAATTCTCTAATTTAACATGTAAACAACTTGATATTCGGTCGCCTAAAGTTCGAGGTCTTGCGTCCATCATCCGAAGATGAATGACCGAAGGTTTCTCAAGATGGAATGAATCCGATCTTACAATTAGATGAAATAACCCCGTATAACCAAAATTGTATGATTAGGGTAATTCGTATGCTCATCATTAGCTATAATGCTTGTAGCAAAGTACAAGTTGGTTTTGAATTGCTGAATTCTGCACAAATATCTGCGGTAGCCTAATTTCCCAAGATCCAAGAGATTGCCCAAGATCCATGTTTAATTGGATTCTCAATGTCTTCGTAACTTCGCCGAAATTTTAAAGCAAACTAATAAATTTCAGGGGAGTTGAAAGTAAGCGTAAACAAATTCAGTAGCCACGTTTTTACCATCAACTCGTTTTGCTCAACCGCTGGACCGCCGTTCTGCGTTAGCAAACAATACAATTCGACTTTATGCGAAACCAAAGATAAATCGACAAACATCCGGGGCGTCGATGTAAGAAATTCGTGAGAAACGACTTATTGTTAGACGACTAGCTAGACGACATTCCTGAAACAAACATGATAAAACTCGACTTAAATCAGTGTATCTGAAATAGCATACTCATCTACGTTGGTGAACAGAAACAGAATCCAAGAACGCTTTATCACTCCGTAATCCCGATTACCCATTCACCGAAATCAAGGAGCTCGGTACATGCTTGCGAATAAACAGCAAACCGCCAAACACAGAGAGACTAATTAAATTCTGAGGCTTGAACGTGAACAGTGTATATATGTGATCGTACGTGGAGTACAAAGATAGGTAATTGAATTACGGTATCTGCGTTTGATTATCCTCTAAACTGATTAAAAACTTTGCTGTCAACTACCGGTCGATTCCTGGCACTGCAGGATGAAAATCAGGGTACATAAATTGGGGTACGAAATTGTGCGAGCAATATCAAAGCAATTTTCCGAGCGAATAAATTCCCAAGGTACTTGAGTGCGTCGTCGTGTATGACCTTCAATAAAAATGCGACCGGGAGAATTTTGGCCACGTATTCCGAGCATCACGGAAAGATTACGGTCCATTCCCTGAGGTATTGTAGGAAGTGGTTAACGATAAGCACACGACATGAGCCAGACTTTCCTCCTACGCACATCACGAAAAAAAAAGTCGACTACGTGGATAAACTTTTTGGCCGGGTGAATTGTAGCTAAATACGCCCCTGGTACGTAAATTTCGTCCAACAATTAAATCCAGTACTTGAACTTTGTGAATATTTATTTCGCAGTGCTTTTTCTCTGCTGGTATAAGATGAAGCTGAATCTAACGGTTGAATATGCTAATGTTGATTGAAATGAAACAGTGAAACCGAGCAATCAAAATGTTTTTCAAACATCGTTGAAAGCTCAAACTTTTATAGAACTGTTGGCCTGAAACTTTTATACTGTGTTGTTGCACTTGAAACTTTTTTATGATCGTTTGCCCGCCTGCTTAGGTTACCAGATCCAGCCTCGTCGGGTATGATTAAACCTATAATTTGAACTCATTTGAGGTTTTTCGATGTATACTCGTTACAAGAGAAGTTTTCAAATTAAATACCCAACAGTCGTGGGATACGATCGTTTCAAGCAAATCCTTCGGACGCAACTTCCCGTTAAAAACGTTTTTTCTAAATTGAATGTAATGAACGGTAACTTACCCAGTTAGCACATGACCGTTAATTTCGCGTAACCAGCAGCGATCACCATATCAGCCACATCTAATTGAAACCGTATATTCTTACACATGTCAATGTTTTCTCGTCATGTGCGTCTTGTTTTCACCTTCGAACCGTTGCTTAGGAATCTCTTCTTCCACAGCCCTTTCTCAGAAAGTTCGTTCACTTCTTTTCGATCAACGCTTCCCAAAAACTGTACCTATTTTTATGCAGACAATTAAATATCCCGACACTTTATTTATGCAGCACAAAATATTCTCGTCTCTCGTCGATTAAGTCTCGCACTTAATCACACGCAGCATAGCGTTTAGAAAATCTTCTCTACGTTGTCCAACGGCCTGATTAAATCGCGGGTGGAAATAGCTCGTCAACGCTGTTAAGAATTCCACCTGGGACCCGACATACCGGACTAATCTTCATCGAGTCTCTCGGGTATTATTAGTCTCGAATTCGGCGGCCCGAGACGATCACTCACTAGTCAAATTAGCAGATGATAACTGCGATGAGACACCTGCCAGCTGCTGGAATGACGAGGGCCATTTCATGGGAATTCACTTTCGAAATTAAGTCGTATAGATTTCGTATCAACCTCTACAAGCACCACTTAACGTTGTCGCCTTCGGCACGACACGAGACGTCGAAACTCCCATTCTTCGAACTAGATCCATAAAATGTCAGCCGGGGGTTGATAACTCTTTCACCCACGCACAATACGCTCTGAAGAGAGGTCAAGAGAAGCTTCCGCCTATTGTTGGTTACTCTCGCGGCGTTATCAATAGGCGATCGTTTTCCTATTTTTACACCATCGCTGCACAGACGTCGAATATGAGTAATAGTCGACGATTGTTCCGACGCAGTCGTCACTTCACATTCGACACTGTCAAATTCGAATTCAATATTTTCTTCATATAAATCTCCAGCATACTTTCTTTTTCACTCAATATGACAACTGAATATAACAAAAGGCTTCTCATGCTTTTCTCTGCATCCCGCTCTACTGCACCGAGTCCCATAAGATCAGTGATCAACAAGATTTCAGCCCCATCGTGACCCCCTCGCGACTCACGATCCTCATTCAATCCACCACAGATCGACGCTCGGAGCCAAGTCTCATCAGACTGATCTGATTACGAGCCAGTCCCAAAGTCGGAGTAGTCGAAAGCGGAGTTCGCCGAAACAGGAAATCGGTCACCAGGATCCTGTCTGCCTCGGAAACCGAGCGAAAGGCATGGCGAGACGATCCCCGATCAATCTCGCGGATTCTCTTTTGTACCGGTGTGGAAGTTGAAGCGATTCGAGCACCGCGCCACCCGGAGATTCGCGCCGAAATGCCGCCGACTTGAGAAGCGAGCAGTGCGCGCTGCTTCTCGTTTATTCGCGCGCAAACGAGGCGCGCTGATCGCTTTTGGCTCCACAATCAGAGCGCAGCGCTGCTCCGTAGCCTCGAACTTGGATTTTTCTCGCAGCTGACATCGCCCGGTTACGTCGATATCGACGGCGGTGTTATCAATGCCAATTGCTGCTTCTGACGGCGATACCTTCAACCCCTGTTCATCCCCCTCCCCCAGCCACTTGACCAACGCGGCTGCGCGCTTCGCGATCAACTTGCTAACCAGCTCAGATACACGAGCGGCGTATATGATGTTCACTCTTGTCGTGTAGAGATAGGACAGCTTCTTTATCGCGGTTAAACTGACTTCGTACAAATTGTTTCCTGCGATTCGGTCGGTCGATGCCCCCCCCCCCCCCCCCCCTTCCTCTATTCCTGGGACGCGCGTTACGCGGTCTGACCGTATTCCGGTCGCTACTACTTGCTAAACTTGATCCTTTTCTAAGGGATATTTGAGGGATGTCTTATACTTATGGGAAAAATCATTCAGACCAGATGGCTGTGACTTTGATCCGACATTTATGTACGCTATAAATTTGCAAATTTATCACGTTTCAGGTTTAATATACCTACTGAAAAAAATTTCATTTGTTATAGTGACTGGAAAATTTCAATCGAATAGATATTGTTTCAACAACTGTTTAAATATTGTTGGAATTACAACGAATCAAGGTAGGTACTTGTAATTATTTTCCGTGATTATAATTGTCAGTAATACATTTTGTGGTAATTGCAACGCAAAATCAGTTTGTTTAGTTTACCGAGCTTGTTTAGTCAAGTTAGGCCTTAACATAAATTTATCGTTGCATTAACGTCAAATTTTCGCTTACCTTACGTGAATCATAATTACTTTTTTTGTGCTATACGCATGAATCGCCTCTGCGGAAAAGATTAGACAGAATTTTTAAGCTAACAAAATACCGCGGAAACACTTCCGGATGATCATCGCGAGGACTGTTCTTGATTGGCGATTTGATCACGTATTCATATACGAAATTACGCGGTAACCTGAATGGCCAAATTTTCATATCCCAATCAAGGGCCAGCATGTCGTGTGACACGTGTCCTTGACCGTTCGGGCTGATTGAATATTGTATGTATACCGAAATTAATGGCCGTCAACGATTATGAAAATTAAAATTCGACGTATGTACGCAGCTTTGAATCGAAATAAATTTCTATACAAGTTCTCATTTTGTGTGCTCTTATTATTATCGACATTCCACTAATTACCTGACAATAACGTTCGCTTCAAAATCAAGCGCGATGACAATTCGATGGATATTGCAAAAAAAAGATCACCGAAAACCAGGTCTGCCGACGGCCTATAACTGAAATAAAGCTCATCAGCGTAGCAATGTAACAAAACACAATGCTTTACGTGAGGAAATTCAGTCAGATCAGATACGGAGCCGGATACTGTTAATAGTGGATGATACCCTGAGTCTTATCATTTCTAGTGAATCTCGGGACACGCCAATATTCTATAATCCATCTACATATACGTCTTTAGGTACGTCCTGCATTTTGAATCTTCACCCTGAATATTAACATTTTTTTCAAAAGACCGCTACAAACTAAGCGAATGGAGAAATCAAATTTTTAGCAAAAAACAGCCCTGACGTAAAAAAAATGGTAAATTCAAAGTATAAGGACATAAAATTTCTAGCACACACATTCATAAGTTGAGAGTGAAATTTTCCATTTCTTTTCGATCGCGGCTGTTTGACTGATTGGAATTCTTCCGACATAATTTTAACGAAGGCACTTTCCTCCGCTTACGTAAGGGCGTAATTATTGTTCGCGACTCTCCCAACCTACGACTCCGACGTAAACTGGTTATAACACAATGGAATTCAAATTATCCGTGCAAATAGAAAAGGCAGTGGTATTCTGCGAGTGATGCTTGCATTACGCAAAACGACCTCCGGCGTAGTGATAAAGGAGTAAAGGTATAAGTTACGCGGAATATCCATTCGAATTAATTTCGAATCAACGGTTAAAAATCAAGTGAGAAAAAATAATCCTTCGCCGTCAAGCTGTTTCTGATTATACGGCGAGCCGCGGGGTTTATTTATTGGCTTTATTTCATGATGTCAGTTGCGTTGACCAGGGTCAGTTAATCCGATGCCGTCGGGTATCGACAGCATATCGGGATTCTGTTTGCAGACGTGATTCGAATCGAATATTGCATCCGATATAGGAATATATATTATATTTGCGATAGGCAATCATACGCGAGTTTTGAAATAAAACGACCCACCGACATGGCTTTGGAAATACATACATTAGTTCAATTCATGCTGTCATTTAATTTTTGACGATGCAGTTCAAAAACTGTACAATTTTGATACTTCAATTTTCATATTAAATACCGCTGCTATAAATGCGAGATTTTTCTGTACAACATTATTCACGATTTAAATACTGACAATGAATATTCAACTACGGTAAGGTTTATTCAGGCAAAACGGCAAAAGGGAGATACTTTAATCGAAAAATCACGTGATGGATTAATTGCGTTAAATACACCGGGTTCAGTTACTTGGATGTTTATTTGAAATTTTCTTCGTCGTGAGAAGATTCGATACTTCGATAATTATTGTTGTGATAATTTTTCTATCCACACTCACTGACTGATTTAGAATGAAATACCGTCGTTCACACAATTATAGACCAAGGAAGTGTTCTGGGGATGAAACGACTGTAGATATAACAGAAAAGGCAAATATGCGGTTCATTTGTTCCTACACACGAATGTCAGTGGATACGTTTAACTTTTTGCGAATGAATAATGTACGAAGTATTTTGATCCTTTGCAAAAGATTAGTAGGAAAAATTAACACCGTCTTACTTAGGTTGATATATACTTATACGTTATACCTACGTCGTGACGGCTGCTCAGCCTTTTGGAGGTGATAATTGTAGCGGACACGTGATCGCGATGATCCTGTTTAAGAAACTGAGAAGCAGACTTGTTTTGATATTATCTCCTCTAAACGACACTCCAGTTGTAATATTTATCTTCCCATGCATAAAATCGACTGCGCAGAACGCCTATGCGTTAAAAACGTTTCATCAATATGTTCTCATGAAATAATAATACACAGCTGTCATAGAGGGAAACGAATAATAACGAAAGGGTCGATTCACGGTGCGACGATCGTCCGTTTTTCATCCCTCCGATGACATATCTTTCACGGCAGGTGGCGTACGATGAGTTTATTTTGGCGAGATGAAATAAAAAATCTCAGTCACAATAGAAGAGTTATGGCTGACTATAAGCTATATCTCTTTTGTGTATGCGGTAATGGAAGATAAAGAGGTTTAAGGGTGTTGAAATCGATAGGTGGAAACTTCTAAAAACACGATATTATTTCCGTTGAAAGAATTTCCACGAGAATATCTTGTGTTTGAATTTCAAAGGCTTCTTCCGTGTGAATACCTAAGGACGCTAACAATTGAAATTCATCCAACACTGGAGTCGAAACCTTCCGACAACGAAGGAATTCACATGAAAAATGAAACTTCGTTTACTCTTGTAGAATTACCTCCGACTTCCGATGTTCGAAAAGCTGAAATAAATTTCATACTGCTTCTACCACCTTCGTTGAAATTAGCGAGTGCTTCTGGTACGAGGTTTCGTCACGGAACGGTTACAACACGAGTGAATCCATATTTTGAATGGATTCGTCAGCGTTCACAACTAACTGAACTCACCAAAATTTCAGGCCGCCTACGAAATGAAACGATTCATGAAACTGGTGATAAGAAATTGTAGAATGTTGAGTTTGTGCCAAAAGTTTGAAGACGAAATGAGGAAAGTTGGAGAATATTCAGATTGAACGGTTCGTCAAAATGAATTGAGTCTGGTTAGAATTTTCGCAATAAAAAAACGAAACGAAAATTGTTGATCCGATTGTACACCCCGAATTTACAAAAGCTGAAATTCTCCACCTACAATGTACGAAGTAATTTGAAATTTCATGTATATATGTCTTACGCTCAGTGTAATTTCCGTTAAGCCTGTCTATTTTCATCCTGCGGATATTTGACGAAATCCTTTGTCTTCGTAGGCATTGTTCGGCTTGATATCTGCACCCATAATCTGAAATTGCATTGATTTCCCCCCGCTACAATACCCATCGTCGACAAAACCTCCCGCAAAGTTTAACTTTCCAAACTCATTAAGGTGTTTGACGGTGTCACAGTTGGAGGGTGGATTCTTCAGTCGAGATACCGATGTGCCTTCGTCCTTTGAACTCGGCATTAGATTTCTGTGTTAACGGATTCCCCTCGCAGTTTGGAAGTCCAAGCAAACTATTGTTTAACTTTTCTCTTATTTTCTGCACCTGCAGACTTGTTTGCATATCGTGTCATCTCACTCTTTTCTCCCCCTAACGAATTCATGTTTACTTTCTGTCTCGGACTATTCTTACCTGGCAAAAAGATCACCTCGCTTTGTCACAAGCTTAACAAGTATTCACCAAAGACTCGCAACTTCGTTAAGCAATCTATTAACGTCGTATACTGACCCACGCAACAAACTCGGTCGAGACACTTTTTCGCACAACTCGATTTGCCCGGTAATTTTCACTGTTTTCCCAGTTTTTTAAGACAGAAGCGTCTAGAATTTAACGCGGCTTAAAACAGATCGCAGATGAGCTTATAGAACGACGGTATTATCGTACATCATCGCCATTTTCAACACAGACTCTCAGCTTCGATGCGTACCTCTACTTTAAGCCGCTGTTAGCAAAGTACTCGATGTGAATAATCCGTCGTAACCCCACGCAATTGAGAGATAATTTTCGTTTAATATTCGTTTTAATAATTGTTTTTTTTTTATTTACAGCACGTCAGATCAAAAACAGATTCTACCAAGCTACTGGATGTGAATTCTTCCACGAGATCACTTCGATCAGAGATGAACCCTTTATAACTTGATGCTTAAAATCAGATAAAACGTATATTTTATGTCACGTACCTAATACCTATTTTCATCAAATTTCCCATCTCATATTGCGAAAAAACGGCAAAAGAAGGCGGCAGAGCTTGGTTCTTAAGCGATAAAACAGCGGTTAGAACGAAGTTACGAAGTTACCTTACATCCCGCAATATCGCGCCCTTCACTCTTCCGGTGAGGCAATATTATTACGTACCACATTCTTAAACGGGCGGAGAAAGTTTCGGCTCCCAAGAATCTACATCTGGATTTAGACCCGTGTATCTACATACCAATACCAGGTGCGTAGGTCCAGCTTTAAAGAGGAACGTCTCATATCGCCTTCCGCGTTATCGGTCGACTCTCCCAAAGGAGGACTCACCCGCCCACGTCGGCAATAGCAACACCTTGGAGAAGTCGCTTCGTCAGTCGAGCTTCATTTAACCGCATCGCATAGACCGACCCAAGCTTCATTGCCATCATGCAAGCCAAGACTATCGATCCGGACTTAAGTGCATTTGGACGTACATAAAAAGTCGTTCCAATCACTCGCCCACGGGCATTTCGTACGTGGTAAACCTACCCAGAGCTGTTTTACTCGGAGTAAAATTTTTCGTTAAAATCTAGCCGTGTAACGCATTAATAGAGACACGCCCACGCCTCATGAATTCTTGCTCAACTACCCGCGGTCGTATTTCCGTTTATAAATAATCCCATCCACACCGGGTGAAAAGGCAGGCGTTGCGTGTTTCCGTACAAATAAGCTTCCGCAGGGATTTCACAAAATTTAACTTGTAAAAGAAAACTAGTGATCGAGATATCACGCGAGTGAATTTAATCATATTCACAGTCTCGCACGACTTGTGAAAACTCTGATTATTATACCAAGCGTAATTCGGCGATAACGTCAATGCTAATCGCATCTTACATGTACTCGCTTACCTGATATAATGCAATAACTTTTGCCGGGCAGCAATAATTCAAGCTGCAGAAAATATTTACGTTTAATCGTATTTGCTGTTTAGATTAATTATACAATCTTCGCGGCGGCAAATCTCGCGTGATGTAAGAAGTAGGCATACGAATTGCATGGGTGAAATAAAAAGCGGAATCGGAGCAAAGGCTTGTTATCCGTGCAGGGTAATATACCCACGTATATCATAAAACACCATGGCCCACATTTCCTTACACTCGAGTCGGATATATCTGTATCTACGATTACGTGCGGCGTAACCGAGCGAGCGCATGACAATGAAGATAACCAGATATCGCTGATAAGGTGCTTTCTCCGTGCAATCCTGCGCCATTGCCAGTATAAAACTCGGTCACTAAAATAACGCCGAAAACAAAGGGAGATCCAGAAAATAACTAGATTTCCCATGACAATTCGGTGTCCTCTGCTCCGTATGGATTTTCGATGCGTAAGCAGCCCCATGCGCATTACGTCCCCTTGGTCTGCGAAACGAGATCGTTAAATAGTTTGTAATGAGAGAGATAGAGATTAGTGAAGTTCAACAGTAAAGCACGCCAAGTTGCGAATAAACAAACAGCTCATGCAGACCGCGTGTTAAACTCGAGCACATTAATAAGGCATGCTTGCCAGACATCCGCACAAAAGCTAGAACTCGGCAGGCTAATTCAGAGTGAGATATCCTGCGATCAGCACCTTGTCTCGATATGAAAAACAGTTCGCGACACCTGTTCACTTCGTGTAGACGGCCAATAAATTTTTTCTCCCAATCTAATGGGTCCCTTTATGGGTACTTGGATAATAAATGTTACGGCCACTTTGCACCCCCCCTCCCCCCCCTTCCGCGCTTTCCTGTACTTTCTCAATGATATCGAATTCTCTCCCTTTAAGTTAATTTTTACTTCACCATTCGTTTCATGCCTGTAAAATATTTTTTTCTGCAAATTGGCGCTTGATCTGGGACAGAAAATACGTTATCTCAAGCAATTCTTACGGGTGAAATTTCTTCTCCGAAGAAAATGGATGAAATTTCTGAAGCAATGAACAAATTTAAAATTGTAATTTATTGATGTTAGAGGCGCGAAGAAATTCGAGCTTACTCGGAAATCTGAACAAGTTTTAATGTAGTTTTTTTTCTTGGGTACGGACTCGTCGTTTGAAACTGATGATATTGGCCTGCCTATCATCTCTTCGTTTCAAATTCTGAATGCGTAAATCCTAAGTTAAGATGAAGTAAAACTCTGCGCGAACTTCTCTACGAGTTCACGAAAGCTTTCAGGTGAAACCAACGGACGAATTGATGTCATCAAAATTCAAAAGGTTTCCGTAGGAGTAAATACGCAGAGCCAGAAATATCAAGGGACGAGTAAACAGGAAGGAAAGGTTTCATCCGGGTTCTTTTTGGGATCGTACTTAGAATGTTTCAAATGCTCTCGGCGAATACCTGCAGGGTCTTCACAAGATCCCCTCGATATTAAGCTCGCACGTGAAAGACCCCAATGAACATTCAGGACCGTAAGGTCGGCCTTGCACGTCGTGGCAACATTTCCGCATTTTGCATCCACAAAGGTTCAACCACTCTTCAATGGTATAATGTGCCTGAGCGGGCGCACTTACAAGATTTTTTGCGTGAATAATGCCTGCTCGGACCATTGAGCCAAGCTCTCGAGCCGAAGGAAAACTAACTAAATTTTAAGAAGAGTTGGAAATAGAATTTTCAAATTCCAAGCACATATTTGCTCTCATACTTTGCCTCTATACCTCAAGGTTTTTGATGTCAGATCATCAATGAGAGTTTTTGTCACCCGAACGACTTCGGAAAAAATAACAAGTTATAACTCGCTACGTTGCTTGTATTTCTTAGCAAGATTTCATTCCTCTGGTTCTTGAATACCTCGATAATTGATCGAATTCTTTGTAGGGAGCTTATCTTGTACGTACTTGAAAAGTATTCCAAACAAACGAATTGCAAAGTACCTATTATACTCGGGTTTCGAGTCTCGCCATAATAGCTTTTTGTTGAAAAGACCCGTCTACGAGTCTTTGAATCAAGGAATTTATCCAGCGCCTACTGATTTCGGATACAGTCGGAGCCGATAATCTTCAGAAGCTCGCTTTTGAGGTGGAAAATTCTTTGAAATCTACTCAGACAGCAAGTGCGTCCCCTTAATTTCCTGCAGACTATGCATAATCGTAATTACAAAATGGGTCGTTGTCGACTTCTCTGACAATGGATGGAAATAATTGATTCCTGTCTACCTTCGGTAACCTGTTGTTTTTCTAATTGAAAGATACAATTTGCTCCCGATAACAGACCACCGGCTGCTGGTCTTCTCGCGTTGTTTTTTTCACCCTTGTTCCTTAAATTGGAGCAGCCTGTCAAACGGTAAGACTCTTCAGCCTGAATGCAGACCAAAAACTGTGAAATTATCAGCTCAGCGTAATCCAAGTTGTTGCGCTCAGCACGCTTTTACAGAGCTTTCCTAAATATAATGATTTTTCAAACTTTCAAGCCTGACACTGGTTCTTCGGAGATTTTTTACTCGAGATACGTACTTTGAACTTTAGCTGCTTTTCAGGGGGTTCAGTGCCTCCAACTCCTCCAACTCCTCCATCTCCAGCTCAGAAACAAGAGCCATTTCTCGGGCTTGAGATTAGTAACTTACATTCTGTTCGGTGCTTAGGCATAAATAATTACACGGTCACCACACTTACAGCTTCTGCGAAGATTGAAGATTGAAGCTTAGCATTCAAATTTTGGGTCGAGCTTAATAAGACTCGTTGGAGCTCCGCATTTACGCGTGCTTGTTTAAAGACCGGCTCTCTTTGCACTGCGCGTGATACTCGGGTGAGGATTAACGCGTCGGCAAATTTGCGTACATATTTATCCACAATGTATGCAACGCGTTTATTTATCTCTGCACATGCAACTTGCGTCTAGATAGAACGGGGAGAAAAATGTGCCAGCTTGAAGATACACTTAGTATCGTTAGTTATTACAAGCCGGCAAGGTTTGCGCCGTATCCTACTCGACCTTATTCGCGTTTATGCACACATACGAACGGTGACCGTAGCCAGAACCGGTGCAAATATTTGTCTCAAATGATATTCAGGCCGAGTTTCTCGTTTAATTCATGTGCTGCGGTATGTTCGGTTTCTGAAACGGACCCTGACGTGTTGCTGTCATGGGTTACTACAGGTTCTCGACAAACTGAAACCGCATCGAGCAAATGAAAACAAAAAGTAAAGTAATTAACTTGGTACAGTGGTTTCGTCTACTTTCTAACTAATCTACACAAAGAGAGCCACGCCGGATGAATTTTTTAATTTCATTTTCCATCGAAGGCTAATCTGCTCAAAGCTTGGCCGCAACGCGCGAGCTATTTTTAAACCTTGTTCGATGTAGTTTATTTTCATATACTTTTATTTCCTCCGATGTTACGGGCATTTCTACAAACGAATGCCGCGCTGCCGGCTACAATGACAAATTGATTATTCTACGATTTGTTACAGTGAAGTATTCGAATATCCCAGCTCATCCACTCTTGAAAAATATGCAAATTACCGGTCTACTCGGCTCGGAACTCTGCAGCCGATATACTCACGGGAGTGAAAGAGCGAAAATGGATACAAATGAAATGTAATAATCAAGATAAATTGTCAAAAAATTGCCGTTTAGCCAGGACTTTGGAAGATTAGTGAGGATTGCCGGCATGATCTATCAGTGGCAAGCTATTTAAAAATTCGCTTATACTCATCACAGTGATGAGCAAGTTACATGGTTTCTAACAGAATAATAATCATTCAAAATGGCTTAGCACCGGTGGCTAGTAACAAGCCAGACGTTGAATTATAATCGTATAATAATCGTTCGAGTAGATAAAATAAATATCGTTGGCGAAAATATCTATCAATTCACGATGTCAAACGTATACGCTATACAGCATACCTGCAGTGCATTAAAGAAGCGTGTAGATTGCGCCTTAGTATTCTCAACCTCGTGTACGCGTGGGCAAAACTTGGACCTGCACTTTGGCGCATATAATCAAGTCCTCTGAAACGTATTGCGTCTTTGTTTCAATATCGGAACTGTATTTCCATTAAACAATTCATAAAATACCTGAACTTATATATTGAAACCTATGTGTGCAGTTTATTTTTTGTTATTTTTTTCAACTTCTCACGCAACGAGCTGAAGAATAGACTATAAATGAACTGTCAATCCTTTAGCGAAAACGCGTACATTGAGAAGAAATTTTAATCAGGGTAAGAATTAGGATCAGGATTTTCTCTTCCTACTCAAGTTAAAGGGATGGCCTGGTGGATATCGACGTCGTCGTATAGTATATCTCTAAATATCGAACTCCACGTATTTCAAACGTAGAAAAGAGCTCAACGGCCCCATTTTGTATGCAATTCTGGACAAAACCATTCCAATACATTTTTATTTGACGCTGAAATAAAGGAAACGCATGGTTCCTACGAAATTGCAGTTGCAAATTCGTAAAATTCATCCATTTCTTATCATTCTGTTAGGCCATTTTCCACGTTTGAGGTACGTGGACTTCGATATTTCTAAATACATAACGTCAATTGTTGAAATCGACCAGGGTACCCCTTTAACCTTATCATCATCATCATTCTCATTACCATTATTATTATTATTAATCCAGAGCTCGAAGAACCATTTAAGACAGATATTATTAATTCTAGGGAATTTATGCAGACTCATAAAAACCATTTAAAGGTTCGTGAAGGCCTAGATAGTTATTCGGTTATGAAGCCTTCGAGAAAAGCAAAATTTCTGCGAAGCCATTCACCTCTGCTATAATAAGACAGCAATGTGATCGTGGAAAAACTTGGAAGAACAATGTGCCTCGAATGTCTTCGCGTCTAGTTTCAGTTTTTCTAGGTGTATATCAATCCTCCTTTGGCTAGGTAAGTAATTGCTTCTGGCCTAGACGTGCGAGCACATGACTTCTTGAACTATAACATTATATGTATCGTAGCCAGTGTGCGGTGGCTTTATCGCATTACCATTAGCGTGTAACAAACCGTGCCCGCCGAGGGTGCGCCTAGCCAACACAAAGCTTATAAGCCATGGCTAACATCTGGATGACCTAGGCTTGCGAATGTTAATTACTGAGGGTAGCTTGCTGCGTTCTTATGCTGTTCACAGACTCAGGGTGGAATTCCTTTCCCCGGTGGCGAATCTACGCCCCGGGTGAAGAGGGCGAGCTTTACGAAAGACAGCTGCGTTGTGCTACTTCACAAAGGGCCTTGCCTGTCAAATTATACCCTCACGTTAGCAACTTCACCAGAATTTCACATACGAATTATTCTCCCAATTTTGGACAGATGAAACTTTATACCGGTAGTCTCAACAACAAGCTGTCCTTTCTCCCTTAGTCAGCACCTTTCTCCCCGTTACAGAAACTAACAAGTTAATCGAACCGTTAACGTCCACGAGATGAGCCGCGGAAATTCAATAGCAACGCGTGTTTTCCGCAGTTGTAATCCCTCCCACGCTCACCAGTAAAGACGTACCCAATTTAACCAACTTCACAACGCAACGGAAAGCGATTCCAAACTTTCACGCTTGTGAAATTTAATTTGTTAAAGCTGCACGGGTTAACTTGTAGCTTCTGACCAGAGAGTACAAGCTCAAATTCAAGAGCCATTTCAATAGTCACAAAACAATGCCAATAATCGGTCAACTTAATCGACTCAAAGTTGGTGACTGAAATTGGTAATCAACCCCTGCCTCTACTTCTCAACATTCCACCTCGCCTCGAGAGCGCTTCAAACAATTTAATATGTTCGTCTGCAAGGAAAGTCGTCAGCGGATTCGTTCGACGTCTCAAAAGTTTATTGTGACGTGAGTTGTATAAACTATCACTGCTAGTTTTATAAGCCATTTAATGCGGTAATATAATTTACAAATGTAAAATTGTTCCATCACCATAACAAAAACAATTCAAGGTTTCGGTACACGCACTAACCAGTAATAACCGCAATTATAATAAATTCCATTAGGTATTGGCAATGACCTTTCTTATTGTTAAAGCTTTCACGTTACAATTCACTACATTATACTTCTACAATATACTTCAAGTTCTATTGCTGCAAACGTAAAATATCAAATTACAAACCTTTTTACTAACAATTAGGTACCTTATCTAGCGCAGGCGATGAATTCTCCCACCTCATGCGTCATACCCTCTTCCTTGGTTGACATCCTTTGTCCGTACATGTCAACCCTGTGGGAAAGCTCACGGTTCTTTGGTCAAACGAGATATGAGGGAAAATCTTTCGGGCAGAATTCTTGAACAATAATACCGCCAGATAACCCAAATAATAACGTCAGCTACGGATATTTCATAAATTGTTGAGAAAATTGCCCAATCAGATTGGAACTCTGATATGAAAGTAGAACTTCCACGTAAAGAGATAAGCCGGAGAGAAAATAATACATAAAAACAAAAAAAGAGAAGCACGAGTAGCATGGAGACTTAAATTACCACAGAACACCGTTCCATTCGGGCAAGTTGTAAAGAAGACGGAATGCGCATAAAGCTGTAAGCTCAACAAACTACATTCGGGAACTAAATTTTCGGCAACAAGTAGTTTTTTGTATATAACTACATCGTTCTTTTCCTTTTCTTCAGCCATCAATTTTCAGTTTTTTCTTCTACAAAATTCACGCTAACGTACAACTAACGATTATTCGCATTAGTACCGTCAAACCTGAACGCCATTTAAATAATGACTCTCTCATCCACTTCACCATATTCGTTCAATAGCCTGTCTACCGAACGTCAATATTCGCAACTGGAGACTCCACAAACGTATTATCGAATCATGCGTGGTGTGATTCGTTGATTTTAGTCTTTCATACTGGCTAATTTACAAACAAATTTTGATAGTCGAGGATGTACCACACACGTGAGTCATTAGGTTTCGTTTGTACGAATGTTGTTTAACAACAATCAGTCATCTATAGCGGTGGCTGGCCGCACCTGAAACGATTCGATAAATTAGTGAGTCAACAAATACTCATTTATTCTATCATTAATTCTATATCCTATCAAAAATTCACACACCGTTGTGTTTTCATCCCCTCACGGTGAATTATTTTTTTTATCACTTCCCAGCATGCCGCTCGAACACTAATTGAATATCGGGATATTTTACGATGGTCACGCGTGCTTTTGGTGCGACGTGACTCACGTTTTTACCTCCAACTGTTAAATTCTTCGGCCTGCGTGGTATGGCTCTGACGTAAGCAAATAAACCAATCAGAAAATTGGGACGTATTAGAAATACAGGTACACTTTATATCTCGAGCAAGGACAATTGGTCACTATTTACTATTTACTTTAGAACTTGAAGTCAAGATAGTCCGATACTCCGTGCCAGATACAAAAGCCACAAGCACGCACGTGTAATTTAAGTCTACAAGGGTTTTTGTTTCGGCGTCACTTGAGTAACTCGTTGTACCTTGACTACGGAATGCTAATCGTGAGACGACCGTGATGGGTGGAAAAAAGGATGAAACTAGTAAACCGTATATTTCACCGTGAACATGAGAATAGTAATTTCACTAAAGTCTTTGAAAAGGAATACGATTCCGAATGAAAATGAACAGTTTACCCATTTATGGGCACAGCAGTGATAGATATTACATGAACCGACGAATTCGTTCTGCGTCTTTTTTGTACCTTATTTTAAACTAGCTGATTTCATATCCATCAACGTGCAGGCCAGGCATAAAGGCTCGTAAACTCGTAAATGGCACTCACGTTCCATTACACGTAATTAGAACACTTTGTAAAAACAGACGACAGATACGACTGCAGCGAGTTGTACTTGAGCTAGTTTCAGAAAAATAGTTAGTGTTGTGCAGTGATATTTGGGGTCAGGTGCAAACTGCGAGACAGGTAAACAAGTCTGGTCAAACTGTGGATTTGCATCACAGGCCAGGATCGAGCGTAAAACACGCATGATATTACACATTTGCATGAACATGCAATAAGTGAGCGCAAGTCGTGATATTTCCCACGGACAATATTTTCCATGACCTTCGTTACCTCATAGACTCTTAGGTCAGCCGCGAACCTCCAAAGCAAATGTGCGCGTAGGTAAATCTGAGACTGAACGAATCCTGGGAGGAAGTCGCCACCTTCGACAGGAAACACTGAGGGGGGGACATGGTGTCTGAAATATATACCGACAACGCCGTTCGAACGCTCGCAGAGCAACACCTTCTCCCGACATATCAATTTCCGGTAGAACTGGTCAACATTCACAAGATATCATCTGAAGTCTGTGTGCAAAATGCGTACTACATGCTTGTCTGTGAGTATTGCCACGGAATTTTTCAATCACAATATAAGTCGGCCGGCGCACGGTTCATCACTCGCATAATTAATTTTCACTTCATTGAGATCTTTACCATCTCAGGCTGAGGTTTTGTTTCATCCTTCAAGGAACTTCATTTTTCTTTAAATTTTCGAGAGGGCGTATAAAACATCAAACACCCTTCGTAGCACCAAGCATTCCGTTCAAAGATCAAATCTCCGTTGAGATCCCGCAAATTGCATTCTGTTTATTGCGAGTCCCGCGGTTTAACGGTTACTCACCACGATAAGAAGACGAGCTCTGAACTTACGTGAATAATGCGTTCCAGCTTCTGTAGCTACCATTTGTCCCCGTCCAACCGTGAACAACTTGTACCCCTGAAACACAACATGCCGCGGTTTTCCTCTGCATTTTCGTAAATTGCCTAAGTTTAATAGTGTGACTTTATACAGCCGCGGTAGGATGCGTGTATTTGTCATTACGACGCCTGCGGAAAGTGAGAAATTGTATAACGCTTAGGTATCTGGCGCTATATAATTATATCATACGTTGTGTCGCGACTGATTTCAATTCGTCATTTGTAAGTGAATCCGATGCCTCGTCCGAGCAATTCACGATACACCTTATCGTTTGGGACGTATTTGGTCCACGGGAATTGAGTTTTTCCCTCTTCGCTGTAGAAACTCTGGCTAGTCCCGAAAACCCATGAGACAAGGCAACAGGATCAATCACCAATTCTGTTATAAAGATGTGTCGGAAAGAAATGGTCCAGAGTGTCTAGACTGCAGGGATTTTCAAGTTTTTTAACTTACTTGGAAAGATGTTCAGAAATTCAGAAATAGATTCTTGTAATTGTACTAGCTACAAATCCTCTTTCCTTTAGACTTTCGCCCGTATTCTATTGTCGTTAGTAATCGACTATCTAGTCTCAATAATCGATGTACTAAATTATGGATATTGATCAAATGAGATATCGAACGCGAGCGTACAATTCATGTAATCTAAGATTCTCCTTTCCCAAAACACCATTGTTTCTGAAATTCATTTTGTTTATCGCAGATCCTGTTCTTGTGCCTTTCGGCACTGAATTGCGCAGTTGTCGACAGTGCCAAACTCCGAGAGTCAGCGTCTGCTACCGGGTCGAAGGTCACGGACGAATCAAAAGACTTGGACGCGTCAGCGAGTAGCCACGGTGAGTTGATTGCACGTTACACGAAATGATCGCATGAAAATTGGCCAAGTATCCTAATATATGTGGCCTGTGTAAGCCTAACTTGCGTCGTTTAGTCGACTCGCAATCGACCCACGTATAAGTACGCACTTTACTGATCCATCAAGCTCAAGGTCATGGAATGCCACGTGTTAACAGATTCATGCAAAGAGAAACTCACTTTATGGACGCATTATCTTCTCTACGATCTTGTAAGCATGAGCTGATTAATCATTTGCTACAGAAACGTATTCAAACTATCCCGAGATTTAGAATATACCAGAAAAAAACTCGTACGATTCACTACAAGTACGCATCAGCCATGATAGATTCCTCGTCAAACCATCATCCCCCCACCCCATATGTAAGAAGAATGCTCACTTTACCCGCTGGCAAACATCCGTTCATAATATTGCCAAACTTTTGGAATGCAAGGGACTCTCGAAAATGTTCGCTTTTAGTTCTGCATTAAATCGTAGATTTGGCTCTGCGGTGTCCATTTAATCCCAAAGCTTTCCCAAGCTTATCCGTAACGACTGACGGTGAAAACTTAAGCTGAAGTGCTTACGTCAACTGTGTGAAGTAGCTCAATGTCGACCGAACCGTTAACTAACTCTGATTAATAACTGCCATTGTTTGCTCATTAAACGCGTGTATACCTGCACGTGTTACGTCTTGTCTCTTTGCTCCGCATGCTTCATCGCTTCTCACAGTTCCTGATTGTCACCTTATGCAACGAGTATGCGTCACCTGGAATCTGCACTCGTGGCTGCTTGAACCAGAATTTTGATGGATTCCAAGAACGCGTGGAGCACCGAGATGATTATTTGTTCCAGTTGAACTCATTGGTAGATTCGTCGTTCAATTAATTTCTCGAATTGTTTTGGGAGGTTTAATTATAATGGGGGTGTATTGATTACTTACAGTCATTCGATCCAACGTAAACAGACTATTTTTATGATACTATTATTTTGTTAGCTCCTAATGACTGTATATGTTTGTTTTTGTTTTTTATTTTGGACATGAAGGCCACTAGCCTCGTGTTGTTCGTGGTAAACTGATCTCAAGTACTGGAGCAGATGACACACCGGTTCATGAACGGATCTGACGTCGTTTCCTCTTGCGTGAAGACAATCTTTCCCTGTCACTACGATTTCTGTCTCCCGCTGAATACTTCGTTATGTGAATATGCCCGTGCATTATGACCGGCTTATGTATCAACGTAATTTACTGAACCTTGTGCAGGCTTGACTGATTATTACGGCTTTTCCTCGTGTGACGCCCCCACGTTGAGCTGTGTTTTCTGGCTCTTAGTGCGTTTAATGAGCTTACAGATATTCCTATACTTCGAACCCTCTGTTCGACACTCCGAGAGCCACAGAATGATTCACTGTATCACATAACCAATAATGAGTAAGAGCCAGAATCAATGTGTTCTCAATCTACTGGAAAAAAAAGGTTTTGTTTAGTGGCGAACCGATATTCACATATAAAGGCAGAGATATTTTTGGTATAACTGTCATACGTTGTACCTTCCGAATTTTTATATTTCTAATGTTGTTCGACTCAAGGTATATGAAGCACAGTGATATGACAAAATCGTTCTTGCAGAAACCCTTTTTTCCGATAGTCTACTATGGTGTGTTGTTATGAATATATCACGAATCTCGACGTCCATGTAGGTCGTTGTTATTTTGTTCATTCAGATAACTGTTTTTTCAATTGCTATCCAGATCATAACCGGAATCAATTAAGCAATCTACTGAAAATAAGTATAGAATATCAATTTGATTAGCTAATCGCAGAGTGACAAGTCAAACGACAACAAAACTGCCTTTTCAATCTTTTCCTCAACGCTGTGTTTTCCTATCATTATTTTTTTCGCCGCTCTAATATTCGTACAACGATATTAACGTAAAAAATACGTTATAGAAAGTGGTAGATAAACGACCTTATACTGGAATCAAACTGCCTTGACGTACAGTTTTATGGCTCCACTTAAAACGCGCTCGTTTTAGGACTATGTGAATCGCGTGAAGAAAGAATGTACGCAGAAAATGCGAGATTTCATGAGATATCTGATACTTTTTACGAACCGAACTTTTTTGTTACAGCATTTCTCTCGAGGAGAGATTACTTTGATGGCAGCCCCGGAGGAGAGAATGGTTTTGGGGATATAGGAGGTGGCGTTGGAGTGTATCCCGGCATCGAAGGCGGGTCCACATACGGCTCTGGGAATATATATCAAGGTGCCGGGTTGGCACCTGATTATCGCGGTTACCGTGCTGGAGGATACGGGAATGGAATTATTGGCGGAGGACATACAGGGTAAGCAAAGAGAAGCTCTCGCGACGCCCACACAGTTGAAAAGCGATGGAAAAACGTTCGAGTAGATTCTCTACCAGCTAAAAGAATCTTGGTAGTTCTGGGATGGTGGGTAAACAAACCGATTGCTCGATGGGGCTCAATCTTGAGAGGGTGAACGACGCTTTTCCGTACTTCGCTTCGTTTTTTACCAGAGAGAGCTCTGCTGAAAATAAATTAATTCAATTACCGTTCCAATCTCGTGTAGGAGCTCTTGAAGCCACTCTAGCTACAAGCGTGTGTTTTGTAACTTGGCCCAGAAAATTCCCTGAAACTGGTTGCTTAATATCGCGTTATCTAATTGTAAGCCAAATTCATTGATCGGGGTTTTAGAACACGAATCTTGGAATCACGTCTCGTCGGATTGCTATTCGAAGTTTGTCAATTAGAACTACAAGTCAGTTACTTGGCGAGCAAATACAAACCATAAAGTTCATGAATTTCAGTTACGGATATTACGGCACTACTGGATATGGACTTGGTTCTTCTGGTTACGGCCGTAATTATGGAGTTGGAGGTCTGGATTCTAACGATGGTATTGGATCTGGAGTTTATGATGATGGATATTCGGTTTACCGGGGTACTAGACGTGGCTACAGTGGTTACGGAGGAAGAGACAGTGTAGGATACGATTCCTACCCGTACCGAGGAAGCGGAAGTTATGGACGCAGTGGTTATCAACCATCCGGCTACCGAGGCTACTCTTAAGGGCAAAGCATTATCGCATCCATAATTCCGGAACTATACATAGACGTGGACGAGAGGCGTTTTACAGGAATTTTCATAACTCGAGTTGAAAATGTCATATTTTCATTGCATCGAAGATTTGACTGAAGCCTGTAGATTTAAACATCAATACAAATCTGTATCATTTATATTTTTCAATTTTTAGAAATAAGTAACTTTTCGGAATAATCCAAGCACATTTGTCCGTGCCTTTGACTCAAATTTGAAACATATCTTACTATGAAATTCTTTCCAGCTATAAGAAACAATTAATTGCTTACGAACAAAATAATGCCTGGATGTATTACTTTTTATCCTTCCTCGGGGGTTTCTGATTTCATGACAATACTTAAAACTGGCGCATGATTCGTCTTACCACGCGATTACAAGGTACAGTCTCGTCTCACTGAGCCAAAAATTTTAAATACCTTCACAACAGGAGTTGAAGCCCAGATCCAATTGTGCATTCAAAAAATGTATCATTTATTTATAAACGTTTCTCATTCGTCCTCACGTTCAGGAACGCGATATACATACATACATTAATATTGGATAAATGGTATTATAAAATTACTTAACGATCTGACGTCCATTATATACGGGGTGCAGCAGAGATAGCTAATTCGTTTATTTTACATGGTCAAATGGTAAGCACTAACTTACTTTGAAGAATACAACATGGTCCTCACGAAGAACGTTAATTTTAGGCGTTGATTTACGGAGAAATGGTGAGCTGAAAGGCACGTAAATCCTTGCTCCGATAGTCAGATAAAGAAAATAGCCCCGGCACCAAAAACCTCTACTTGGCCATTCATCAGCTGTCCTGCAGCTAACGGACGGGCACTCTTACCATTTCCACGTCAACCAGCCTTTGATTTATTTACTCAATGAACTCTACTTCATGTTGTACAAAAAGAAAAACAATACCTTCTAGTTTAAATTATCATTCTATTTTCCTTCTCTTAACCTTTCGTCTGAGAATGCGCCTGTCGATAGGGATATTCAAGAGTCCAAGTTTCGTCTGGTTCAGAGCCTCTTTTAGATGCTCGAGACTACCAAGCTGATTCAAGTCAAGGTACTGTGTCGTTATCTTTGCCTCATGCGGACCACATATGTCACAAGGATACGGAACTGGGACGGCAGTCGGAAATATTGACTTCATTTTTTCGCTGTCTGCTTTTTCACCAGGACAGAATGGGACGAAGACAACAGGTATAAAGCCTAGTTGGCCGATTAGAGGAGTTGGCGTAGTGCTAGTCGTCGTCAATGACGAAGTTGTATTAGGTTCGACTAGATAGCAAGGGCAGGCTTGTGGATCTGGTCCTATGGAGAGTGAAACTGGTTTACTTTGTTGAGAGCGGGGCGGTTGCACGCCGATGGCTCCGATAGTAGGATCTCGCTCAAACGGCGTTGAGGATGTGGGAGCAGCTGGCTGGATCGATTGAGTATCAGGATTTGTTTTGTCAGATGTTTGGAGCTGTTCAAGTTTGTCAAGCTTCATTTTTTTGCCTGGTCTACCAGAAATGGGAGCTAGTTCAGTTTGCTCTTTATCTGGTTGACCTATGGGCTTCGTAAAGAGTGTGTCAATCTGTTTCTGTTCAAACTGTTTGTTTGTCTCATAATTATTTTTTTCAGAGTACAGGCCTTGCTTCCGCCGAAAGTCAAATTGATAAGCTTCTGGTTTAGATGTACCGGGTTTACCGTTTGTCTCTATGTTGCCGTCGGCTATTTGATATTCGTTGAGTTGTACACGGCTGTCTTGATGCTGTATGAATTGCCCGTTCACTGGATTCCCAGATAATTCAGGCTGCACTGGACGACCAACTGGTCTACCTTCATTGACTCTGTTCGGCGGAATTTGGAATCCTGGTTTGACCTGCTGCGTCTGTAAATTATTGGTTTTCTCAAAGTTACTGATGAGCTCGTTGGAGCTTTGTTTGGCATAATTAAATTGACCTTTGTCAGGTTGCCCCTGAGGTTTGGTATGGCCTAGTTCTGGCAATTGATTTGATTGCTTAAATTTTTCGATCAAGCCTTGGCTTATACTGGTTGTTTTCTTTGTACCTTCAGAGTTCCCATTTGTGTGGCTAAACTGCTCAGTTGAAGAATTGAATATGGAATCAGTTGTGAGTTTTTTGTAACCCGGGAATTTCGGTTCAATAAAAGATCCGGCCGTGATTGGAGTGTATGGTGTGCTCTGTTTGTTAAAATACGATGGACGCGCCGTAGGTTTCGCTCGAGGAACATAGTCTGGATCACCAGGCCATGGACCGTCTGGTCCTGGGGGACCAGTTGGCCAAGGACCATCGGGACCGTCGGGCCCGACGCCACCTTCGCCGCCAACACCACCGTCACCCCCAACACCACCGTCGCCGCCAATACCGCCTTCAGGTCCTCCAGGCCCTATTCCGCCAATCGGACCGTCTGGTGCCCCAGGGTAACCAGGATACCCAGGATACCCAGGTTCTGGTTGTGTACCTGGCTCTGGATAGCCAGGATAACCGGGGTAACCGGGATAACCGGGCTGTGGATAGCCGGGATAACCAGGATAGCCAGGGTAACCAGGATAACCTAGAACATACATAATCGATTACTAGGCGTCACATAAAACCGAAGATACGCGTTGCGGCATGCAACAACTTGCAGATTTCACTGACCAGGACTGCCAGGGTATCCGGGTTGAGCGGGAATCGCTGGTGTTCCGGGAGTTCCAGGCCTTCCGGGTGTCCCTGCACAATTGAAACAAACTCTGTTAATTTCAACATGTTCCACTTTCGGAAGAAAGTGTACCAAGATATCTCTGTCAGTTTAACAGAATCCATTACTCTTGGACCTTTACTGGAAATATTTTTTCACTTTAGGACAGGTTGATAACAGGCATTTACAGTTGATAAAACAACCAAGAAGTCGTCGATTCAACAAAATTCAAACATCAAATCCTCAACGTAATAACTGTTACAATCGAGGACCTAACATTTATCAAATGTTAATTGTACGTACGAGTGTATTATTATCGTGTTGGAAGATAACACGGTATTAATGTTCCTCTTTGCCATAACACATAATGATTGTGAGATTTTCCTATTCTTTTCTTAGAATTTTTCCGATGTAACTCTAATTGTTGAGGTTCATTTCACAAAGCTGCTCTTACAACCCGCCCGGCACTCAACGAATGTTCTCGGATGAATCGAAAGGCTCAACGGTTCCATCCCAAGCTCTACTGAACTTTGCCGATTATTGTCGAAATCCGTCGCGTACAGGTGAAACACGTTACTTCCAACAGTTACATACTAATGGAAGAAACCTTCTACACATTCTGATAGTTGACTTCATTCATCGGACAACTTGTTTTCAAAGTACAGGAGTTTGTAGTTGAACCAACGGTTCTAATTTGTCAAGAAATTGTGTTAATTTTGACAATTGCACAAAAGTTTCATGTAAGTTTCCATAGGGAACTTGAGTTATTCGAACGTTTAAACAACGTTATTCGCGATCTTTTGTTTGTTAAGTTTGACAAGTTACAATCGATTCCAAAATATAACAGTGGAGCAGCCTGAGATGGTCACGTGTTCTGTTGAAACTACACTCCGGCATTGTTGATTTTGCAAACAAAAGCAGTGACAGAAACTTTCTTAAAGGTTACCAGAATGAGTTCCAACTATTTCGCATACCTGGATATCCAGGTTGTGCTGGGATTGCAGGAGTACCAGGAGTGCCGGGCCTCCCGGGGGTGCCGGGGTACCCGGGTTGAGCTGGAATTGCCGGAGTACCAGGAGTACCGGGTCTACCGGGTGTGCCGGGGTAGCCAGGTTGAGCTGGAATCGCTGGTGTTCCCGGAGTTCCGGGCCTTCCGGGGGTGCCGGGGTACCCGGGTTGAGCTGGAATTGCCGGAGTACCAGGAGTACCGGGTCTACCGGGTGTGCCGGGGTAGCCAGGTTGAGCTGGAATTGCTGGTGTTCCCGGAGTTCCGGGCCTTCCGGGTGTGCCAGGGTAACCAGGTTGGGCTGGAATTGCTGGAGTACCAGGAGTGCCGGGTCTACCGGGTGTGCCGGGGTAACCAGGTTGAGCTGGAATTGCTGGTGTTCCTGGAGTTCCGGGCCTTCCGGGCGTGCCTGGGTAACCAGGTTGAGCTGGAATTGCTGGGGTACCAGGAGTGCCGGGTCGACCGGGGGTGCCGGGGTAACCAGGTTGGGCTGGTATCGCTGGTGTTCCCGGAGTTCCGGGCCTTCCAGGTGTGCCGGGGTAGCCAGGTTGAGCTGGGATTGCCGGAGTACCAGGAGTACCAGGCCTTCCGGGCGTGCCTGGGTAACCAGGTTGAGCTGGAATTGCTGGAGTACCAGGAGTGCCGGGTCTACCGGGTGTGCCGGGGTAACCGGGTTGAGCTGGGATTGCCGGAGTACCAGGAGTACCAGGCCTTCCGGGCGTGCCTGGGTAACCAGGTTGAGCTGGAATTGCTGGGGTACCAGGAGTGCCGGGTCGACCGGGGGTGCCGGGGTAACCAGGTTGGGCTGGTATCGCTGGTGTTCCCGGAGTTCCGGGCCTTCCAGGTGTGCCGGGGTAGCCAGGTTGAGCTGGGATTGCCGGAGTACCAGGAGTACCAGGCCTTCCGGGCGTGCCTGGGTAACCAGGTTGAGCTGGAATTGCTGGAGTACCAGGAGTGCCGGGTCTACCGGGTGTGCCGGGGTAACCGGGTTGAGCTGGGATTGCCGGAGTACCAGGAGTACCAGGCCTTCCGGGCGTGCCTGGGTAACCAGGTTGAGCCGGAATCGCTGGAGTACCAGGAGTACCGGGTGTACCGGGTGTGCCGGGGTAACCAGGTTGAGCCGGAATCGCTGGTGTTCCCGGAATTCCGGGTCTTCCGGGTGTGCCGGGGTAACCAGGTTGAGCTGGAATTGCTGGAGTACCAGGAGTTCCGGGCCTTCCGGGTGTACCGGGGTAACCAGGTTGAGCTGGGATTGCCGGAGTACCAGGAGTACCGGGCCTTCCGGGTGTGCCTGGGTATCCGGGTTGGGCAGGAATTGCCGGAGTACCAGGAGTACCGGGTATACCGGGCGTGCCGGGGTAACCGGGTTGAGCTGGAATCGCTGGTGTTCCCGGAGTTCCGGGCCTTCCAGGTGTGCCTGGATAGCCGGGTTGAGCTGGAATTGCCGGAGTACCAGGAGTACCGGGTGTACCGGGTGTGCCGGGGTAACCAGGTTGAGCTGGAATTGCTGGAGTACCAGGAGTTCCGGGCCTTCCGGGTGTGCCGGGGTAACCAGGTTGAGCTGGGATTGCCGGAGTACCAGGAGTACCGGGCCTTCCGGGTGTTCCTGGGTAGCCGGGTTGGGCAGGAATTGCTGGTGTTCCCGGAGTTCCGGGCCTTCCGGGTGTGCCTGGGTAGCCGGGCTGAGCTGGGATTGCCGGAGTACCAGGAGTACCGGGCCTTCCGGGTGTTCCTGGGTAGCCGGGTTGGGCAGGAATTGCTGGTGTTCCCGGAGTTCCGGGCCTTCCGGGTGTGCCTGGGTAGCCAGGTTGAGCTGGAATCGCGGGTGTTCCTGGAGTTCCGGGCCTTCCGGGTGTTCCTGGGTAGCCGGGTTGGGCAGGAGTTGCTGGTGTTCCCGGAGTTCCGGGCCTTCCGGGTGTGCCTGGGTAGCCGGGCTGAGCTGGGATTGCCGGAGTACCAGGAGTACCGGGCCTTCCGGGTGTTCCTGGGTAGCCGGGTTGGGCAGGAATTGCTGGTGTTCCCGGAGTTCCGGGCCTTCCGGGTGTGCCTGGGTAGCCGGGCTGAGCTGGGATTGCCGGAGTACCAGGAGTACCGGGCCTTCCGGGTGTTCCTGGGTAGCCGGGCTGGGCAGGAATTGCTGGTGTTCCCGGAGTTCCGGGCCTTCCGGGTGTGCCTGGGTAGCCGGGTTGAGCCGGAATCGCGGGGGTTCCTGGAGTTCCGGGCCTTCCGGGTGTTCCTGGGTAGCCGGGCTGAGCTGGGATTGCCGGAGTACCAGGAGTACCGGGCCTTCCGGGTGTTCCTGGGTAGCCGGGTTGGGCAGGAATTGCTGGTGTTCCCGGAGTTCCGGGCCTTCCGGGTGTGCCTGGGTAGCCGGGCTGAGCTGGGATTGCCGGAGTACCAGGAGTACCGGGCCTTCCGGGTGTTCCTGGGTAGCCGGGTTGGGCAGGAATTGCTGGTGTTCCCGGAGTTCCGGGCCTTCCGGGTGTGCCTGGGTAGCCAGGTTGAGCTGGAATCGCGGGTGTTCCTGGAGTTCCGGGCCTTCCGGGTGTTCCTGGGTAGCCGGGTTGGGCAGGAATTGCTGGTGTTCCCGGAGTTCCGGGCCTTCCGGGTGTGCCTGGGTAGCCGGGCTGAGCTGGGATTGCCGGAGTACCAGGAATACCGGGCCTTCCGGGTGTTCCTGGGTAGCCGGGTTGGGCAGGAATTGCTGGTGTTCCCGGAGTTCCGGGCCTTCCGGGTGTGCCTGGGTAGCCGGGCTGAGCTGGGATTGCCGGAGTACCAGGAGTACCGGGCCTTTCGGGTGTTCCTGGGTAGCCGGGCTGGGCGGGAATTGCTGGTGTTCCCGGAGTTCCGGGCCTTCCGGGTGTGCCTGGGTAGCCGGGTTGAGCCGGAATCGCGGGGGTTCCTGGAGTTCCGGGCCTTCCGGGTGTTCCTGGGTAGCCGGGCTGAGCTGGGATTGCCGGAGTACCAGGAGTACCGGGCCTTCCGGGTGTTCCTGGGTAGCCGGGCTGGGCAGGAATTGCTGGTGTTCCCGGAGTTCCGGGCCTTCCGGGTGTGCCTGGGTAGCCAGGTTGAGCTGGAATCGCGGGTGTTCCTGGAGTTCCGGGCCTTCCGGGTGTTCCTGGGTAGCCGGGTTGGGCAGGAATTGCTGGTGTTCCCGGAGTTCCGGGCCTTCCGGGTGTGCCTGGGTAGCCGGGTTGAGCTGGAATCGCGGGTGTTCCTGGAGTTCCAGGTCTTCCTGGTGTGCCTGGGTAGCCGGGTTGAGCCGGAATCGCGGGTGTTCCTGGAGTTCCGGGCCTTCCGGGTGTGCCTGGGTAGCCGGGCTGAGCTGGGATTGCCGGAGTACCAGGAGTACCGGGCCTTCCGGGTGTGCCTGGGTAGCCGGGCTGAGCTGGGATTGCCGGAGTACCAGGAGTACCGGGCCTTCCGGGTGTGCCTGGGTAGCCGGGTTGGGCAGGAATTGCTGGTGTTCCCGGAGTTCCGGGCCTTCCGGGTGTGCCTGGGTAGCCGGGCTGAGCTGGGATTGCCGGAGTACCAGGAGTACCGGGCCTTCCGGGTGTTCCTGGGTAGCCGGGCTGGGCAGGAATTGCTGGTGTTCCCGGAGTTCCGGGCCTTCCGGGTGTGCCTGGGTAGCCGGGCTGAGCTGGGATTGCCGGAGTACCAGGAGTACCGGGCCTTCCGGGTGTTCCTGGGTAGCCGGGCTGGGCAGGAATTGCTGGTGTTCCCGGAGTTCCGGGCCTTCCGGGTGTGCCTGGGTAGCCGGGCTGAGCTGGGATTGCCGGAGTACCAGGAATACCGGGCCTTCCGGGTGTTCCTGGGTAGCCGGGTTGGGCAGGAATTGCTGGTGTTCCCGGAGTTCCGGGCCTTCCGGGTGTGCCTGGGTAGCCGGGCTGAGCTGGGATTGCCGGAGTACCAGGAGTACCGGGCCTTTCGGGTGTTCCTGGGTAGCCGGGCTGGGCGGGAATTGCTGGTGTTCCCGGAGTTCCGGGCCTTCCGGGTGTGCCTGGGTAGCCGGGTTGAGCCGGAATCGCGGGGGTTCCTGGAGTTCCGGGCCTTCCGGGTGTTCCTGGGTAGCCGGGCTGAGCTGGGATTGCCGGAGTACCAGGAGTACCGGGCCTTCCGGGTGTTCCTGGGTAGCCGGGCTGGGCAGGAATTGCTGGTGTTCCCGGAGTTCCGGGCCTTCCGGGTGTGCCTGGGTAGCCAGGTTGAGCTGGAATCGCGGGTGTTCCTGGAGTTCCGGGCCTTCCGGGTGTTCCTGGGTAGCCGGGTTGGGCAGGAATTGCTGGTGTTCCCGGAGTTCCGGGCCTTCCGGGTGTGCCTGGGTAGCCGGGTTGAGCTGGAATCGCGGGTGTTCCTGGAGTTCCAGGTCTTCCTGGTGTGCCTGGGTAGCCGGGTTGAGCCGGAATCGCGGGTGTTCCTGGAGTTCCGGGCCTTCCGGGTGTGCCTGGGTAGCCGGGCTGAGCTGGGATTGCCGGAGTACCAGGAGTACCGGGCCTTCCGGGTGTGCCTGGGTAGCCGGGCTGAGCTGGGATTGCCGGAGTACCAGGAGTACCGGGCCTTCCGGGTGTGCCTGGGTAGCCGGGTTGGGCAGGAATTGCTGGTGTTCCCGGAGTTCCGGGCCTTCCGGGTGTGCCTGGGTAGCCGGGCTGAGCTGGGATTGCCGGAGTACCAGGAGTACCGGGCCTTCCGGGTGTTCCTGGGTAGCCGGGCTGGGCAGGAATTGCTGGTGTTCCCGGAGTTCCGGGCCTTCCGGGTGTGCCTGGGTAGCCGGGCTGAGCTGGGATTGCCGGAGTACCAGGAGTACCGGGCCTTCCGGGTGTTCCTGGGTAGCCGGGCTGGGCAGGAATTGCTGGTGTTCCCGGAGTTCCGGGCCTTCCGGGTGTGCCTGGGTAGCCGGGTTGAGCTGGAATCGCGGGTGTTCCTGGAGTTCCAGGTCTTCCTGGTGTGCCTGGGTAGCCGGGTTGAGCCGGAATCGCGGGTGTTCCTGGAGTTCCGGGCCTTCCGGGTGTGCCTGGGTAGCCGGGCTGAGCTGGGATTGCCGGAGTACCAGGAGTACCGGGCCTTCCGGGTGTGCCTGGGTAGCCGGGCTGAGCTGGGATTGCCGGAGTACCAGGAGTACCGGGCCTTCCGGGTGTGCCTGGGTAGCCGGGTTGGGCAGGAATTGCTGGTGTTCCCGGAGTTCCGGGCCTTCCGGGTGTGCCTGGGTAGCCGGGCTGAGCTGGGATTGCCGGAGTACCAGGAGTACCGGGCCTTCCGGGTGTTCCTGGGTAGCCGGGTTGAGCCGGAATCGCGGGTGTTCCTGGAGTTCCGGGCCTTCCGGGTGTGCCTGGGTAGCCGGGCTGAGCTGGGATTGCCGGAGTACCAGGAGTACCGGGCCTTCCGGGTGTGCCTGGGTAGCCGGGTTGGGCAGGAATTGCTGGTGTTCCCGGAGTTCCGGGCCTTCCGGGTGTGCCTGGGTAGCCGGGCTGAGCTGGGATTGCCGGAGTACCAGGAGTACCGGGCCTTCCGGGTGTTCCTGGGTAGCCGGGTTGAGCCGGAATCGCGGGTGTTCCTGGAGTTCCGGGCCTTCCGGGTGTGCCTGGGTAGCCGGGCTGAGCTGGGATTGCCGGAGTACCAGGAGTACCGGGCCTTCCGGGTGTGCCTGGGTAGCCGGGTTGGGCAGGAATTGCTGGTGTTCCCGGAGTTCCGGGCCTTCCGGGTGTACCTGGGTAGCCGGGTTGGGCCGGTATCGCTGGTGTTCCTGGAGTTCCGGGCCTTCCGGGTGTGCCTGGGTAGCCGGGCTGAGCTGGGATTGCCGGAGTACCAGGAGTACCGGGCCTTCCGGGTGTACCTGGGTAGCCGGGTTGGGCCGGTATCGCTGGTGTTCCTGGAGTTCCGGGTCTTCCGGGTGTGCCTGGGTAGCCGGGTTGGGCAGGAATTGCTGGTGTTCCCGGAGTTCCGGGCCTTCCGGGTGTACCTGGGTAGCCGGGTTGGGCAGGAATAGCTGGTGTTCCCGGAGTTCCAGGTCTTCCTGGTGTGCCTGGGTAGCCGGGTTGAGCTGGAATCGCGGGTGTTCCTGGAGTTCCGGGCCTTCCGGGTGTGCCTGGGTAGCCGGGTTGAGCCGGAATCGCTGGTGTTCCCGGAGTTCCGGGCCTTCCGGGTGTACCTGGGTAGCCGGGTTGGGCGGGAATTGCGGGTGTTCCTGGAGTTCCAGGTCTACCGGGTGTGCCGGGGTAGCCGGGCTGGGCAGGAATCGCTGGTGTTCCTGGGGTTCCAGGCCTTGCTGGTGTTCCTATACAGTTGGAAAAAACTTTCTCAATTTAAACATGCTCCATTGTCCTAGAATCACTACCAAAGTATTTTCGGCAGTTCAACAGAACCCGTCACTCTCGGGCGTTCAGTTATAGAAACCGATAATGTTTGGAGAGGCTACTAACATGCTTCAGAGTAGTTGAAACAACTATACTGATCCCAATTCATGCAACGAAAGTGAAACGTAAGTTCACTAACGTAAGAACTATTGCAACGGAGGACCTAAAATTTGGTCAATGCCAATTACATATCATCATCTTGTTAGAAAATAACACGGAATACTTGTTAGCCTTCGCTTTTCCACTCGGATTACTTGTTGATTCTGTATAAATATTCCGTGGGAAGTTATATCTCATGACTGTTAGATTTTCATGTTTTTTCTTCGAAGTTTTCTGATGCAATTCTGATTATTGAGTTTCATTTTACAAAGCCGCACTGACACTGGCACGTCTTGCAACTGTGGGTTTGGATGTGGGCCTCCAAACGTGCCAAGCTGCTAGCCTCGCTGCGATCGAGGGATACCCGGTGCAACAAATATAACGATAGCCATGCCTGCGTAGTACACGAGCACGCATATGAGCATTGAACCCTAACGATGGTATTACACCCTAACCCACACCCCCAGTTCATTAGTCACACGCACGATGTAGGTTATGTTCCACATTATTATATGACAAAGTCATTTTTTCAAACCACAAGAGTTTGTAGTTGAACTGATTGTCCTCATCTGTCAAATAACTGTATCCATTTGGACAATTCCACAAAAGTTTCCTGGGATTTTTCACTAGGAACAAACGTTATTCAACATACTGGAAACTTCATTTACTATCTTTTCTTTGGAGTTTGACAAGTTACATAGAAATTCGAAACAAAACAATAATCAAGCCTCTGATAGTCATGTGTTCTGTTGAAATTATACTTCGACATAGTTATTTTTAAAAACAAACGCACTAGAAAAAACTTATGAACAGTTACAGAAATTAGTTTCAATAGTGTCGCATACCGGGATATCCAGGTTGAGCTGGGATCCCCGGATAGCCAGGGGTACCAGGTGTACCGGGTGTGCCAGGGTAGCCGGGCCTGGCAGGAAATCCGACGGGATTAGATGATTCCCCATTACCACCTTGTGTCGGCGCTATTATTTCAAAAAATTCAAAGTACACATCATTCACCAGAATTCAAATATTCCATTGTTTTACATCGTGTATTCAGGGCACTTACTGTTTGGTATCGTCGGCCGTCCGGGTGGGAATGTGGTGGGTCTGTTATCTATGCCTTCAAATTGGCCACAAACCGGAGGGAAATATAGATCTTTCCACGCCGTCAGGATGCCATGGTGATCATGATTGTGATGATCTTCATGATCCTGCCCATCGTCGTCGTGGTCACTGTGTTCGTGATTTTCGTGGTGTTCGTGTTTGTGAAGGAAAAGCTCCACATTGTCACCAGGGCGTACGATACGGTATCCCCAACCGTCGCTTAGATAAAATGTTGCCGTCAATTGTCCGAACGGGTTGACGTACCCGTAACATCCGTAAGTCACGCCATCAGGACCGTGTACTTCGTGATGAAATTGACCGTCTGGCGATACCTCATATCCGTAATTGTAAGCACCTGAAATTTGAGAGTATTACCGAGTGTGGCGAATAGCGGAACATTTAGTGCAACGCGAATACAATGGACCTGTGATGATTAGCTGCTTAAACGGATACTTACTCGTATCAAAATTCTGGTTCAAGTATTGTGTTTTCTGCGTGTCACTAATGTCGTATACGAGTTCCTCTCCTTCCGAGCCTGTCTGTGCCTGAGTGATTTGCAGAACGAGCGCTGCTATCACCTGCAAAAACGAATGAATACCGTTAACGTTAGCTCAGCTTGTAGCAGACGTCTTCTCCATGCCGTAGGTTTGTTTTGACAAGCTTTCTTCCAAATTTTGTAACGGTTGCGCAGAGTCCACTACTATGAGTTTTACGTAAGATTAGATGAAGCCATGTTTCACAAGTAACGAAGAACCACCCAGTGAATGAAACTAATAAAAATTCTCAATTGAGAACGTCAATATAACCTTATAGGTACTGAAATTAGTTATTCCTCCAAACTAGCCGCTCTTGTAAGCGGATATTTTGTGTCATACATGTAAGTGAGTGCTAAATGTAAGTTTGAAAAAAAAGATGCATGCTTAGAGGAGTTCTTCCGCAGATTAACTGTGCGTGCGTTTGACAGATCGCACTTTGAGTTGATAATCGTTCCGTAAGTCAAAGCCAAGATTTTTTCGGGATAAAATAAAATATATAGCTATATCGCGAGAAGGCTGATCTGCTTGTAGCTGTAAAGTGAAATGGACAGAATCAAAATATTCCACCAAGAAATTTCGATCGTTAAATTAATCTCGTTTTTCGTAGATGTTCAATTTGTGATCGAATACGTAGCAATTAAAGCTAATAACTTTGACGATCAGCGGCTCGTTTCAACATCTATTCAAACATTGTTATTTTGACTAATACACGTGGGTTAGAATATGTAATACTTTTTGATGCTTCCTAACTCTCGCTGAATGGCAGGGATATTGGTGAAACAGCGATAATTACGTAACTTTCCAAATCTTCAGCAAAGACCACGTCATCTCACAGACTGTAACGAATCATGACATCTAACATTGAGAACTTCGCTTGATACTGAGCCGCTTAGTTGCAAGCTCAAGTCTTAGATGCTGCCGGTATACAAAATCAGGATACGCAAGCTGCGACGATGAAGTCTTTCCGAGCATCCGACGCTCTATCGGTCATGTTTATGCTGTTTATATCACGTTTTAACCTTTGTCTCATAAATATTTACCTCTCGATCGAATCCGTCTTACAGTTGATTACAGTGACTAGTTACAGACTACAAGCAAATGCAATAGCGAGGCTCAGGTACCCAATTATTGTAATTCCATTTCAAACATTGAAGCCCATGACAGCCTTGAATACCTAGCTAATCCAGCAATACTGCAAATCTAAGACTATGATCGGTGTAAAATCGCAAGATATAGTTCGATTCAAAAATACGTCTAGATTTCCCAGTATCTGTGCCCGATAATCGGATGATGATCTTCCCCCACGTCCATGTAGACGAGTAGTCGTGTGTGCTTAACACCTGTTGCTGCAACAGAGTGACGCAAAATATTGGTCTAATCAGCAATACCACGTATTTGAGTAACTTGTATCGTTAATCAAGTACATGTGTTCAAAGGTGTCTCCCATCCCAGTGTACCACACTAATCGTAAATCATCGATCGCACGGTCGTTTTATGGCGGAATTCATCTGACCTATGAATAAAATTTTAGCACAGTTCTGTTGACTTATGGGCAATAACTCGTATGCCTTGAAAACCTCTGTCTTATGATACTTGTAACCACAAGGACTAAACTAAGGTTGGATTTTAGAAGGTCCGTGAACCCCGACCTAAACTCAGAATCAGAAAGAAGAGTCGATGTGTAAGCTCTTAAGAATTTTTTGCGGATTATTGTTTGGCACACGATTTGTATCCCAGTAACGGTGACCCTAAGTCCTCCCCTCCTTCATGATCGAGTCTTGTCGTAACATACATACCAGCTGTAGCTCATCGATTGCCTCGAATTTAAATGGTGCCGGCCTTCATAAAAGTAAAAGGATAATCCGTCCCGCCCACGAGACAAGACGCGTTTTGGCTATGGGTCAAGAATCATAATTCGACAACAAAGACCGAGGTTGCGTCTCACGGTGTTGGTAAATGAAAATTGAAATTTGTCATCGCAAGGATCTTCCAAGTTTGCACGTCAGCCAGTCGTTGATCACCGATAAAATTATCAAATGTAAAAATTCTTTAAGTACGTGGATGGTTGAGTGTGCGATTTGTTAAAAGAGCCATTTGTGTCACATTCATTACATTCTCAGTGAATTGCCGGCGAGTAATTCCCGGCTAATTGCAAAATTCTCAAATATTATTACGTCATTTGTCTACCTCGATAGACGTGTCTCGCTGTCGAGCTACCAAAGGGAAGAAAAAAACGGTTGAATAAAAAAAAAGCCTGGACTTGAAAAAGTGGATGAATATATTTTTCCCAGCCTCGAGCGACCTTTAGCGTCTTGTACAGGATGAACGTTTGTTATTAATGATTTCTGGGTTTAAAGGTGAATGATGTACCCATACCAGCGTTTATGCGAGAAAAAATCTAACGGTACGTTCCGTAAGGTTGACCATTTGACTATTACGTTCATCACTAACACAGTACAGGTATGCTGAACGGGTTAGATGTCGATTATATAAATTTCGAAACCGCGCAGTGTTCTTCAGAATCTATTTATACCGGAGCGATTGTACCGACTCGATGATTATTTGCTAGACAGATTTCTTCTTGCTTTTAACTAAGTACACACATATTTCTTCCGAAAGCTAAACGGAATGGATACTTGTACAAATACCTTGAACCCTCGGGGATATCACAGAATTTGTCGCTGAAGATTCAAGCAGTGGATCGTGGGATTTCGGATGTACGAAAACATATGGTGCACGTTAAACCAGACAATTTGCATGAATTACCCATGAAATCGAAGCACAAAACCGTGCTCGAGGGATTTGCATGTCGCCTTATAAACGTCAAATTCTAAGCACATGGCTAACGTTTGTAACGAGTCGCAGGAAATCGTTATATCTGACTCGGCTGAACAGAAAATACGGAAGGTAATTGAAAGAGAAACTTATTTGCAAAGTACAAATTCAATTATCGATGGGAAAAATTTGCGGCCAGACAAGTTCTCGGGTTACGAATCCGGTTACAAATTCTGGATAGTGTTAGAAAGCAAAAACTGGTGTGAATTAAATAAACAACTTTAATTATAAAAATTAACACCGCATATTTTTAATAAGTTCCTTTGAATTCAGCTGTAAAGATGTCTCGCCTGTTTACGATTTCTCTTTCATTGTCGGGATTTTATTAGCGATCAGTGAAAACACGAGACAACTCAGGCTACTGTAGCCAATAAGGTGAGCACAGATGTTTGTTTCGCCGAAGCCGTCTTTTGAACGTGAGAAGCGTGAAGCGTATAAAGTGCCTACTCGACGCGCCAACCCAGAAGCGAGTAATTCTTAGTAACTAGTTGTTTGGACAAGTTATTTTTATTGTATCTACCCAACACATGGCTTCGAGGCTTACATTTCTTCAGAAATACTGCAAGATGTGGGCAAAGCACTTAATTAAGTTATGTCGGTCACAGCAGTGATACAATAACCGAATATACCAGAAGAATATGAACCACAGACAAGGATAAAAGAAGGGAAAACGTAACGTCCACATGAGTAATTGTTATATATTGTTAAATCGTCAAGACGACGAATCCAATCACATCCAAGAGTAGCAAATTGGATTGCTAATTATATTTAAAATTACCCAATGCAACCATTTTTTTATATTTTATTACCGCAACGGGTTTTCGTAATGCTCAATATGTATAGTTACTAATTAATGATGCGATAAGGATTTAATGTTTGACCGGCTGGCACCCATAGTACCTGAAAAACAGGTGTGAGACTGGTTTTGGATGAAAACGAAAGCACTCTCGCTCTCTGCTATAACTTTTACATTCAAGGACTGGCAGGTGTCAGTTCGTTCCGTTCAAATAGACACATCTCAATCCGGTCAACGCGAAGAGACGAAACCTAACGTAAAATAAAATCATCCGTCGCGTCGATTGTGCAAGTATGTGTCATGGTTGATTTTCTTCACCGTAGGCGGTGAGAGAGGTGAAGAACTAAATTGGATAAAAAAATTAGCATAACCCTGACCTTTTCAGTGATTTATTGAAATAAAAACTCATATTTGTCGTTTCGAGGTCCGGTTCATCTTGGGTAAACAATGATGACGTATATCTCTATTTGTTAAAACCCCGAAATTAGTTTTTTAAGACGGAAGACGCATGAAATTAGCTGTTCAAGACCCCCAAGCTAGCTTTATTAACGCTTCCGCTTCGTGGTTTCCGGCCTTAAGATCCTGCGCTCCGTAATTTGAGGTCTGCGTAGGTTCTCCGGGAAAAAAGTAAGGGGTGAAGCCCGTAGTGGGGTTAAAAAGCGTTTAACTCCGAGTTTCAAACCACATGACGAGCGGCGCGAATGATCTCATTGGTCTCCGTCACATCGGTCCGAACAATTTTCTTCTCGCAAGCCCTGATCTTGCAGCTTGACTTCCGCCGAGGTATCGCAATGTCTTCGTACCGTGCAAGGTAATGCATATATTTGGAATATTCGACTTTCACCTGAACGCGTGGGCGAATCCAGGTGCAAGTATAATATCTATTGTGCTACGGATACGAAGTGACGGCGAGACGCGGAGCTGTCAAGAAATCTGTACCAAAGATATCTCGTTTCAGAGCAGTAGAAGGCAAGCTTGAGATTCTTCCGCGCCCCGGTTCGAGATGCTGGAGGCTTTCGGTTTTGCGCTTGTCCCAAAAACGCTCCTCGTTCCACCCGTTTCACTAAATACATTATGCGACGCGAGAGTGAAAACTCGAAAAGAGAAACTCGCTCAAGCGAGACAAATAAATTATTTAAAATTGATGTAAATTTGAACCTCACGTCTTGCCCTGGTCTCAGTACGATTTGTTTGTCAACTGTGAACCAACGAGTCGTCTCAATGCGCGCCTTTGCTTTCGTCGAACTGCTAATCAAAGCAACACCTCCGAGCTAATATCCTCTTGATGATTGACACTGTGCGGAGTTGATAATATGCCCACTTTGTGTATCAACAGACGTACATTATACCCAGGTCAAATGACGCGACGTCTTTCTAAGGCGAAAGTCAGGTGAAATTTTTTATATATACGCAGGTGTAATGTATCTACAAATATTTTTGCGCATAGTGAGTGTAAAACTTCTGATTTTAATCGTAGGTTTTTTTTCTGCACCAATTTGCCTCTCGTTATACATATACTTGACTGATTTGTTTCCCGTATTACGTTTACATACAAAGGTTGACTCGTCGAGGCACTTTACTTTAAGTTTATGCCCCAAAGCCGATCACGATATACCGTGAAAATATTATCGACCGTGGGCATTATTTATATTACCATGACTAAAAATTGTCCACGGTATTTTCTGCAAGAAGGTTTCCATAATAACATTTTTCAAATTCAATTTATACTGAATAAAAATTATGAAAAGGGGCTCGAATTGATTTTTCACTTTTTTATTGTAATTACATCCAGATCAGTATTTATAATATTCAGATTGATTCTACCACTTCTTATGAGTTTAGATTGAGGTCAAGATTCCAATTGAGACTCGGTTTAAAATGAGATGCAATGAATTTTGGGGGCAGATGTAAAGAAATACCTTGACAGAAGCTGTAGAATATAAATCATGTATCGTCCTAGGTTCAAAATTCTGTTCAAATGACATAAATTTTTTCATACCATTTTCCGCGAAAAAATATGCACCGCAAATAAAGTTTTAAAATTTATTTCCAATCTCATTGCTTTCTCGATGTTTTTTTTTTCTCTCCCGCCCCGTTTCTCATCGATATGTGCATGCCAAATCAGCAGATAAGGAGTTTTACTCACCGACAAGTGGACATGGATCCACATCCTAGCGGTGAATCAGACTGACCTCATACTACGGATTTCAACCTGTTATTCGAAACTTTATAACGAGAAAAACGGTTGGGAGGTAATCACAATTTGACGTGTAATGCGTTTTTCTAACCATGTTTTCTTTACACTTGATTTTTTTCTCGGAGTGTGAATCCAGGCAGTTGTCGAAAACGAGGTAACGTATTACAAAATACGTACTAATCACATTCTAATCACCTAGTCCGCAAATACCGATGATATTATATAATATAATAACTTTATTCAAAACGGACTGAAAATTAAACGACTTTGCTTGGAATCAGCGCCGAAGGAAAAATGTTCCGTACTAAAAACAAAAAAATTGCCCAAAACGCCAAGCAGTGAAGCCCAGACATTTTAAGGCGACGTCTCTGCAGCTCAGCAAGTGTCAGGAATTCGCGGATTCGCATGCCGAAAGTATTGATAAGTGGAACGCGATATGATTTAAAGGGATCAATCCTTACAGAGATCGCTAATTAGACGAAGCCGTAAGTCTCGAAGTAATCCGCGTCTACACCGACAATCAAATCGTGCTCTACAAATAATGGCTCTACTAACTCCAGCTGTCTCGTTGCGGTTATCAACAGGCTCTGCCTTCCAGAGACAATTCAACCAGCTAGATGTGGTGACTTAATTACAGATGAGATGGGCCTGCAGGGTTAGGAGTTTGTATCCGTTAACCCACCTTCCATAGCCGAGTAGGGTGGACCTTAAAACGGCGACAATGTCTTCGCGTTCATTCTAATAGATATTTTGCTCTTCGTCTTATTGGAACCGAAATCAAACAAGGAGTCTGAATACCTCAGGCGAATTTTTGTATGCGAAACAAATCCTACCTCAACGATCGATTTCAATCGGATTTGCTTTTCACTCCTTTGTGTTGATTTCCCGAATTAGATACTTTTATGATGCATGTATTCTCGGACGAATTTTTTTGGAAATAAATAGAAACTGAACTTATATTTTAATTATATTTTTCAACAAAAGGCAGGCTCATTATTCCAAACTCATAAAAACCCTACAGACGGTGCATAATTTCAATTTTTAATTAAGAAACTAGGAGTATTAAATCCAGCTCGAGCAATTTGTAGAAAATTCATTTACCGACTTTAAATGAGCAGAAATTTATTGCGATCCTAAAAACGGGGCTGTTTCTTGATCAAAATTCACCCTCTTTAGCCATACTCTTAGTCCAGGACACGATGGAGTGTGAAATTTGATCGACAAGAGCTGTAAACTCTGAACCAAGCTACGTTAAATGGCAATTCTGTTTTTTATTTTTTTGCTTGCAAACTGTTATGTCCTCTCAACGCTTAGCTAACGATAAATCGGATAAAAGTTGTACAGAAAACACTGACAGCTCCCGTCTACTTGTCGCTTTGAAAATACTGCGGTTTTCACTCGGCCTGGAAACGACACAATAAACTTGAACGCTTTGCAAAATTCATTTTATCGGCCAGTGGTGTTATGCGCATGGTTCGTATTGTAAATAGGTACAATGCATACAATACCAGTAGAATATAAGCATTCAGTAGTGCAGCTTGATAAATAATAAAAATGATCTATGAATTTTTTTCACTTTTATTTCATTACTATCATTATTATTTCTTTCATATTTCGCATTTCTTTCTTCTCTTGACGGATATTGCAAAGTCAGCCACCCCATGCAACATCTGCAGCGTCGACGTAACGTCATCTTGACTTGACAGCCAGTGAAGTTTATGGAACGCTTAATATATTCCAGCAATTCACTATCCAAATGCTGTGAATTCGAACGATTTCATTACCATGATAATTTTTCAGACTGTACAAGCACGTTAGCGGCAATATTTTTATACAAGAAATTCGAACCACAAGCTGAGGAGATTAAATCCGTAAGATAACATAGAAATATCTCGTATCATCCTCATTACTTAACTAGGTCATATATATATATACACCTTGTATACCATAATCGATGCTAGCGTACTGAACGCTCCATAAGTTAATATAAATTTATGTGCGAACCGTGTACTTTCATACACTTACACAACCGAGTATAAGATGCTCGCTGTTACAATAGTAATATTATGCTGACAGCGAAAAGCCATAATTTAATTTTAATTTGGTTAGAACTGCCTGCAAAGAATTGGTATTTTCAAACTTAGCTGCTATAACATTTAGAAGTCCTCAAAAGACTCGTGAAATATATCGACTGTCTGCCGGTTGCTAAATTAGCCTTTTTAGCTTCATAATAGCCAAATCTCGATATTCGTCTAGCGTTAATTGCCAAGTCTATTAGTCAGGTAATCAAAGGCATTTGAACATTAGTCACCGCGGTATTTTACATTAATATATATGATCTAGCGCCAGATTATTAAGCCTCTGCAACACGCCGGTCTGAGTGAAATTTAACAAATTGGAAACATAGAAAATGAGATACAGTAGCTCGTCAATATTAGTCTCTGGAAAACTCGATTCGACAAACTGAAATGTGCAAAAAAAAATAAAAACAAAAAATAAACGGCGCTGCAAATGACACGGCTTTCAATTGATTATTATCGAATTCCTTTTTGACTCTCCTTTACACCAAAGTAAATGTAATAATGTACTTCTGACATCTGTCAGTTGGTGAATATTGTCGGCTCTTTTTATATTTTCTATTTATCCAATAGCGGCTAGTATCAATTCCAAATGTGTGAAGGGTGAGGATCGAAGAGCCGAACCAAGACACCTAATTCACCCTCACGATTCACATGCTGTTCCAATAATACGAAGAAGTTTGCAATACGCGGTGACAAATCACCTTGGCACAGATTCCTCGATTGACATATTTCCCAAGCAATAAGCAGAGACACATAGAGAGAGATAGATTGGATATTTATTGTTCCCTGCTCTTGCCAGACCATAGAACAAGGTGATTTAATTTATCGACTGGGGATACGAATGGAAATTAATACAGTGAACTGAAAATAAGATGAAACACGTACCTATAGGTATAAGATATATGTGCTAATTTGACCCAGCTTGCAATTAGTTACGATTGAACTACGCAAAGGAAAGAATAAGAAAAAGAGAATGAAGAAAGTGGGAGGGAGGTTTTGGACAACGTAATCAGAATGCCCGCATGTGACGTAAATACATTTTTCGGAAAGCTTACGAAAATCATCGAATCCAGCTCCAGGCGACAAGAGAAATGTCCTGAGCAGCAGTCCTGGAGTCAAGGAAGAGGGAATTAAGGATGGAAAGCAGATTTAATTGGTGCTGAGGGTGAAGAGTGGAGTCGGGGAGAAGAGATCGGCGAAGAAGTAATCTGAAGCCGTGGATGGAATGGCTTGATCGGACCTTCGGCTTTCGATCAGGTTTCAATTTATTGTATTGGAAGGAAGACTTCCAGGCCAGGGACGCGTCTCTGCACTCCCCTTCCTCTTCCTACGGGAACCCGATAATGCAAGAACGTGATTTTCACAACGTACGCTACGTTGGGTGCGAAATTAAAACTTTTAAATTGAAAATCAAAACAAAAGTTTCTTCCGGCGTATTTCACGATTCGTCGAAATTTTCGAGATAACTTTTCACGGGAGTTCCATTCCAATTGTCCGATTCAATCTACAGCCCTTCTTTCTCGATGCCATGGAATTCGATATACATTATAGGATGCGTAAACATATGTGACGCGTCACCCACAGGACTTGATCACCTCCCCGGAATCTAATCTCCGGAAAAACCGAAGCTCGCGAGATGAACAAGAAGAAGGAAGAAGGAAGAAGGAAAGACTCGGAGTTACGCAAGTTGCGGTGAAACACGTTTTACGTACGTGGGTGATGATCGAAATTCGTCATTTCATTCTCGACACACGTCAATACGTGTGGACGATAACGATTTGAGACCAGGATTCACGCTTGCCTCGAGGAATTCAAATCGTCGACTCGTATAACATTATCGCGTTTCTCGCAGGCATCGATCAGTGTCTTGAATGAAAATATTGAATGAGAATATACATCAGCCTTCAAATCGAGCCGTACACGATCTTCAGAACTTGACCGATGAATCTGGCGGTATGACCAACAGGTTCCACGTGCTATGTACCAAATAAGAATACACGAGGAGAAAGATGATGCGGTAATCATTCCGCAAATAAATCTCATCGCGTGTCTAAACCGAAAGGTGTGAAAACCCGGTAATTCTTCGGGCTGAAATCCGGTTTGCTAATCCAATTCGCAACAGGATAAAAAAAAAAAGAAATGAACGAAAATCTGTTCCCAGCTTATAAAACGCGACGAAGAGAAGCTTTCGAGTCGCCGAAACGGTTCGGAACACAATTCAAGGGCGCACAACGTATGAACGAAAACTTTGAATAAAATCCCTGAGACCTCTTCGGAATAAACGAAATTTAACTGGTCCTGGACAAAAGTAGGATTCGACCGTAGGATTCCCGAATAGCCCGAAGCATCGAAGCGACGGAGGCTGGGCAGCGTGGTTGAACGCGTTAGTCGCAGCATCATCTTCAGTGAAAGTCTCTCTTACAGAGTTGCGAAATAACGTGTACCAGGCAATATCGCCCTCGGCGATGCGTCCGGACGACGACCGATGCTCGAGCCTTCTTGGATCACAGACGGCTTCTGACACACTTTACAACTCGAAGCCCGGACGAACCCGGGGGGGAATTCTTTGTACCCGCGGGAATCGTGTCCAATCTTTTTTCCAGGAGTCAGACAAGGAGTAATCGACGATTTTTCGTCGTCGTGGCAGTGAGAATTATCGATGAAAAAATCTGAAGACCGAGACGCGGTTTTTGGATAAATGAACACGTCAGAATTGGTTCCTCCGGTTGATCACGAATCCCCATACAATCGTATTGTTAGTCGTAAATTAATGAATACTCTTACATTTCTTGAGAGTAAAAAAACTTTCTCCGCGAGGCGAGAGTCTTATGCAGCTGGAAAAATATTATCGTAACAATTACAGATGTATACACTACAGCCGATGCAACTGCTGCACGGTAATCGATTACTTAACGACGATAATCCGTGTCCATCGGTTCGATCATTCAACGCACTCTGCCGTCGCAGGAACAAGAGATTGACCGATATGGCGGAAGGAGTGGAAGAGATTGACGGTGCAATGGTTCCGAACCTTGGATTGTAATCGTGACGAAGGCTGGAAAGGGGCTTAGAGACCAAACGATCGCGTAATCTTCTTCAACGCGTGTATACATTATACGCGTACCTACGTGTGCAAATAGTAAGCCTGAATTTGAATACCAGCGCATAAACAGCCGCTCTATGCTGCCTGGAAACGATAGTCTTGCAAGAGTGAGTAACCGGAGGATTTTGCCTCACTGCCATTCGATGCACCCACGTGGCCAAATACCGGAACAAATTAAACAACCTGTCTCTGGCCAGCCTCGCACGCCAATTAAATTGCGGCGCCTCGAAAGGTTGATTCCTTGCATTGTTGTACTTGTATTATTCACGTGTAAAAATCAGGGCGGAACCTTTTGGTCTTGACACTTGAATTTAATTATACTGGAGCGCGGAGTCGATGAAAAACACTGAGAAATTTTTCCGCCCCACCCTTCAAACCAACTTCAAATGATTGAAAAACAATTGCCTAATTTTTTCAGATTAAGATAGTACGCATTGTGATCGAAGTTTTTTGTGGAAATTAACATGGGAAAAACTTTTTTTCTCGGTATATGTTTATTGCAAAAGTAATAATGTTCAAAAAAATCTATAACTGCGTGGTTTTAGTGGTCACTAGTGCTACTATCTGAGAAAAAATTCAGATCATCGTATCATGCAATCTTGGCGAATTGCACACCCTCGAAATCCAGAGTTGAGGTAAGAATCTTGAAAACTTAGGCAATTCTTTTTTAACGATTTAAAGTTGATTTGTGTGTGTGTGTGTGTGTGTGGGAGGGGGGCGGAAAAAATAAGGTCCATCAACATAGCTATAAAACATAGGTCGAGTTTTTTCAGAATTTGTCTGTAGATATCAGCATGAATAAAAAATGCAGAGAATTGCTTGCAGCGTAGGTATAATGATTATAAGCGCTGAGCTTAATGACGTGGCGATGATTTTGTCTCAAATTGAGAATGAAAGTAACACCAGAAACATGTCACGGCTGTTTTCAAGGGCCTGTATCGCCTATCACCCTTGCCAATTGACATTAACAATTGTTCAATAGAATATCAAATGATCCCTAACATTTCGATAACTCGTAAACAATAACTGGAATTTTTTACTACGTCATATCGCCTCTTCCGAAACGCCTTCGATCAAATCGAATGGCCGGAAGTCGAGCGCTTATGCATCCACTGGATAAAGTTATGAATGAAGTTGAGTGTACCGGAACAATGACTGAGAACCAAGATCAATGGAAAGTGTTGCTTGAATGACGTGTTCACCTTGGAGGAAAAGGTCCGATGATTTTTGCATTACCGCTCGCACTCCGAGGAGCCTTTGATCGCGGATTATTACCTACCGAGGAAACGTTTCTTGCGCCGGCATCGATGTCTCATCGCTAAGTTTAAGTCTGGTGTAAACGTCGCGGTCTCCGCAGCCTCGAAAAGACGAGAAATTTTTACAGTAACAATTATATGTGCTTCGCGTACGCGATTTACCTCTAAGTATACATCGCATTGGTGGTTTGGTGACTATATTGAGAATATCGCGTGGCTGTCGAACGGTGATTCGATCATTTGCGCAACGTGCATGTCAAATATTTACTCTCAAGTGAAGGTTATTCGCTAGTTTCTTCTTCTAATGATTTGTGCGCAAACTACCGAGCGACCCGTTATACTCTTGGCTTCCAAATAACTCGCGAGAGTGTTTTTTAGTTTTGAAATTGTTTGCGCAAAATTTTAAATTCAATCAACGTCTTTGTGTATATAAACTCGTCAGCGATGTAACCGAAAGTTAACAACGACACGATAATTACCGATTGCGACAATCCCGAATCACACGATATTATTCAATTCTATTTTACTTCGGACTATCAATGCTCACACGACGCCACGCGAATCGTAATGATCAAATATATACTCCCAGAGCAATTCCGACTACGAAAAAAATTATAGCCTAGAATGATTGACTCTAACGAAAAATTAAAAAACGCAATTAGAGCTGCACTGACCGTACAAACAAAAAACACTAAATTTTTTTTGTAGAGCTAAGTCGTCGAACCGCACTACATGGGCAACAGCGAGAACACTTTGACCTTGGTTCACATTCAGGGTGCACACTAAATTCCCGGCGAAGTCGTCCAGATTCAAGGAATAATGCTGACGTACCAGGGTGCAGAGTGCGGCCTTGCTTCGCCCGTACATCCTCTCGACGAAAACGGGGGTGAGCTTCTCAACAATTCATAATCCCAGCGGACTCACTGGTGCGGAGGAGGTTCTGTAAGATCACAGGCTGTGCGGCGTCCGAACTGAAGACTGAAGATGCTGCTTGCGAATTGAGGCTTTTATGGGTCACAAGGTGGGGATCACCGACCAACACGGTTGGCAGTACCATCATCGCGGTGATTCCGGGACGGGCGAAGGATTGGGGAGGGAAATGGTCCATCATGTCCACATGACTGTCGGCCGCCTCTCCTCGGCGTGACTCTCGACTTCATCTCTGTAACCGAAGAAGCCGAATATCGTTAGCAAGAATACCGCCGGGGCAGCATTCCTCCGTGGCAAGCCAATCGACGCGGTCCAAAATCCAACCCAAGTCACAGAAAGAGACACAAGAAAATTCTCCGCGTGACGCAATCTCCTCATCTTTTGATTCGATTATAATAATATGATAATTTGAAAGCAAGTTCGATGTACAGCTATTAATTAAATCGATTGATTCTGAGTCACTTGTCGACGCGATTACATGCAATGTGTAAAGGAGAGTTAAATCCAATACACGCCTCTTGGTAATTCACCGTCAATTTATCTGCACGGTGTAATTATCTACCTTTCGCGTTGGTTGGTTCCTCGTGCGAGTAACTGAGGCAGCCGCTTGAACCGATCTCACCGCGATTCAACCTTGGCCCACTCTAAGGTATAATAACGAATTACAGTGTCTGGAAGAAGCTTTCCCGGAAAAGTTCCTTGCGATCATTTTCAAAAAAATTTACACGCACTTTGACCAGTTCGACTTCTGCCTGTTACAGTGCGTGAAAGCGATACCTTATACTTCGGACCAAAAAGAAGTTGCTGGTTCATCGATTGCACAATTGCTATGCGAACGCACAACGGGTTTGTCGTGTCGGGATAACCCGCGTAATAATTTCTCGCGGTTCGTGCTTTGGCCGTTTTGGAGAACGATTGAATTAAATAGTGTAAGCAAAGGTGGAATATTGAAGTTGAAGACTCTGCGTTAAGCCGAGATACGTTTGGCTTTTTATATTCTTAATACCTAGTTAATATATCGTTCTGGTTACTCAACCGACGTTTAGTCTCGATAGCATACCGCGGAGTGTTATAATAACGAGGACAAAATACAATAAATAATGCGGGAATAATGACAGCCATAAACTCGAAATTCCACTGGAATATTACCAATAATGGGATAGTGTCTCGCCTCCTCTTACGCCGAAGGTTTTGCATGTCTTCTCCGAGTTTATGATGCTCATACGTGTATGCTAACGCTTAAGACAAATACCCAAATCGAAGGTCGTTCAAAAGGCCGAAACTTATTTTATATCACCACAATACGGCTCGCCTGTGTCTGTTTCTTTTATCTTCCGAAGTTTAATGCTACTTTGAATCGTGTGCTTGACCCGAAGACTTCGTCGATGGATAATGAATAGGTTAGCTTACGCGCTTCTAAACTTCTTTTCCATCGAATGACCTCGACAATGTGACACTGATACCAGCTCTTTGATATTCGAATTTAATACACTCGGGCGGCTCAACTTGTCCAGCTATTTATAGCTGAGATTTAAATTATTAGATACTCGCACGCTAGTGGCGATCGGTTTCAAAATCGCTTCGCAAACACACCCGCACAATGGTTAATTGCCTTTACCGAAATTCGACGACTTACTTTACGTTTTTTAATATCATCGGTCGCAAAGACGCGCTGAAATGACCTCGAGCAATTCTTAGGCCTTTACGGATTAAGGGATGAAATTTATCGTCCAGCCCTGTCGGTGAAATAACTTCGTTGCACACCAGGTTGATAAGCCTGGAGTTAGAGTTAATCACTTCTGCATATAGATCGAGCTTCTTCTTGTTCATTACGAAATTCTTAGCAATGAAAGCTCGGGGCTCTGCAGACGGAGTCCGAAATTACCGCGCAAGTAACAATCAGTTCGCAATTTATCCTCGGGTTAAATTGGTCAAGATAATTATGGAGATTAATTTCCTCGACGTTTGATCAATGTTCAGAATAAATTAATCTTCCACCATATTAAAAGTGCCTTAAGATACTGCCTGCGTTCATATCCACGAATCGGCATTTCCGAGGGACAAGCAGAACGACCTAATTAATCCGATCCCTCTGCATCGATCCATTTTATCCGATTTACCGATTACAAAAGTTAATATCAGATACAGAATATATCTAGTAAATCGAAGGGACAACTGCAATATCAATGCTCGAATAAGCCGTCACTTGCATTGAGAAAAATGGAACGTGCAATGACAAGCCGTTTTCCAACGATCGAGGCTGATAAAAAGTAGCTGCCAATGTAATTACTGCGACTGTTTATCGGGCTGCGAAATTCGCAACCTCGTAACGAGCAAAACTGGCTTTTCAATCGGCGATGGGTCGAAAGATGGGCCGAGAATGTTCGAGACGAGTTGGGAAAAAAGAACCAGGCACACCGACGAATTCCTTTCGAGGGCCTTCCAACGACCCTGAAAGAAAGCGAGAAGATACAAGGATAAAAAAAACATGATCACCATTCGTGGGCAGCGTTGCCCGGCTTCACCGCGCCGATGCACTCGGATCATTGCACTTGGCTATATACGATGGTTGAAGTTCTACTTTTATCCACTTTCACTTATTCAATCGCATGTGAACCTATTTCCTACCAAATTCCTAGATACCGGTTTTTGGGATGAGGATCTATCTTTAGAGACAGAAACATTCCTCGCCTTCCGGATCATCGTTACTACCACCATCATTATGCCATGTGTGAGGACAAGTTGGGGACCAAACGTGGTAGGGGAAACTGTTTTGAAATCATGCATAGTTTTTATTCGATTTTCTTTCCCATGAGAATTCCACTAAATTTTTTAGCTCTATTTTCAATCGCAGACTAGGTAGTGAATGATTCCTTGTTTGAAAGGGGAGAACATCGGCCCATACTCAAATCTTGTAAGTCTTCTGATCGGTTCCCTGAACTTTATAAAGTAGAGACCATCGACCACGAGGAAAGAAAATTGAGAAACAAAATTATTCTCCTTTCAACAGACCGCGAGCATGGCTCAAAGATTATTTTCTCTAGTGCTGTTGACAATGAAAGAGAAATACTAAAATCTAACACTAATTTTCCCTGTCGAAGTTTGTACGTGTTTCTGAGACGCGAAATAGCTCAACGTGTAACGAATCCTTCTGTATGCACACTCAGTCAAGAGCAAGCACTCGGCATAATTCTACCCACCGGTGAATGAGGCAGTGAAAAACCTCCTCGTCTCTCGTCGAACGTGGACTGCGAAATCATCTCGGTGCCATGGTGAGTATGTGTGTACCTTATACTCGTGTGCCAAGCGTCTGGGTAAAGAGGCCAACGTTCCAGACGCCCCTCGACATCCGGGAAACACAGACGGAGTGAATTTTTTTCCCAAGACATGAGGTGCACTGCGATAATTGAAGAAAAAACCGTCGTTCCTTCGCCCCAAAAATTAAACAAGTCGTGGCTAATTGTAAGTACATCTAATGACTTTTCTTTACTCCTCGAAAACTTTCTTGATATTTGAAAGACCAGCAACATTTGAAAGAACAACAATTTTGACTGTAAAAACAAAGTCCAAGTTTGCCGAAGGAGGAGAGTCGGAAAGTAGTTTACGTTCACCAATACTTAGGTAGACCTATTAGCGTGTTGTTCACGGAGGAAGATTTTATCGTGGAAACCGGGTGTAGAGTCACGGTAAAGAGCGCAAAATGTAAATTTTTAACGAAGTCTGTGGCCGCTGTTTAACATTCAGTGGACACTGTGGCTGATTCTACGCCGTTAACATATTGTGAAGGGCCTTGGTAAAATCACGAGCAAAGGTACAAGTCTGAACGATATGGAAGGCATGGACTAAAACTCAAACCGATACACGCGAGCCTCGCTGAAATTCCCAGAAGCTTGTAGCTTGAACGAATTTCAATGTGCGGCTTGACCGAAAATGGAAAATGACAGCAGCTTGCAGGCATTCGCTAGAAAGTTCGGCTGTAGATACAGTCGTAATTATTTTTACGACTGAAATATCCTTGCAGGTTGCATGTTTCGATCGAATCTCATACGTGCTAAATCGGATTTCGGTATACCGTGCATCCTGATCGGGGGTATTTTTTTGTGACTGGCGTGTATTGAATTCATTTTTTTAACGGTGCCTATATCAATTATCGCAAGAATCTACCATTCTCTCGGAAATCACATTTATCTATTAACTATATCGAATTTACGAGACGCCCACTTTTAAAGTCGTTATAACTTAATTTGCACTCAAGGTGAAAGTGTTCGTCATGAGGTGCAAAGTGTTTTGTTTACTCAACAAACTAGTTGATAAAAATTCTATTTCATACGTTGTCACGGATTTTTTTGAGAAATTCGAAATATCGATATGCAAATGATGATCACTCGGCGTAGTCTGCATACAATTAACGTGAGAGCGGGTTTAATCTTGAAACATAATCACAGAACATTCCTACTAAATTTCAAATATCTTCGATGAAAGTACGGCAACATTTCTTTCTTATCATTAAAGTGGCACTAGCCATTAGAGAAAACGGTTAAGAATATCTTTTGAATTCGATCGATGCTTACTGTAAGTGCTCAAAAAGTATTTCTCTTCGCGGAAGCGCACAGCTTTCATAAATGCTATGACTTGACAGTTTTAAAATATAAAAAACTAGCTTAAACTGATGACACCCGGTAGAATGTCCGTTTTCGACATCCTTTGGAAACCAGATCGACATTTCGTCTGCAGGTTTAGTGATGAAAAGAACAATGAGAGAAGTCGAATAACCGAATATCCTGTGCCACTACCAACACTCAACACCCTGCGTGTACTCATTCCGCCAGAAAACGTTTATTTATATTAATTTTTCCGTATCTTGAATCTTGCAGTTTTAACTGGGGAGAGATACACAGCATAGATACAGAATTATTGCAAACGATTTAATCGCAACATAAAACGATCGTTTGTGTTATGAGTTTCGTTAATTTTACACGACTTGAAGGCAAGAGTTAATATCTAGTCTTGAATTAATCTACTAATCGCAGAACTAGTGTGGAATAATTAACTTCCATACAACGCAACTAAGTTTCAAATTTCTAGACGTGGGCTAACTCGCTATATCATGAACAATCGCAATTAACAAGTTGCGCAACATTGTAACGAGTTAAATTACAAACTCAAGCCTAATCTGGAACACGAATGTATGTACCTACATGTCTACCTAAACTAAATTATGCTGAAAAAAAATTACATGCGCTATCAGATCGTGTTCATCGAACGAAATGTTAGACTGAAGTAGCTTTCTTTTATACCAAGATATTCATCTTCAAGGTTTCCGTGTCGACAATCGTTATCACTCCAACGAAATAACCAAAGGAAAAACGCCTTCGGAGTCCACCAGATTTCTCGATTTTAATCACCCAGGTTCTTTCTTTACTCTTGACGACTGAACTTGTTAAGATGAGTGTACGGATACCCTGAATGAATGTTATATTTACTTGATTGCCACATCAACTGTCTATATTTGACGGAACATCGTCTATCTGTGAGCGTAATCAGACCAGCTCATTAGTGTAAATTATTCGGATGAAGGCCCGCGATAAGGCAAATGAGGCGACAAAAATGACCGGCATGATTTTACAAGAGTACTAAATTCATTTAGAACCAACGGTTCCAAAGTGAGGAAAATATGTTCTGGTTAGACTTCCCAATAATTTAAACCACAAGAATGTCATAAGAAAGTATCCCGTTTCGGAGTATTTTTTCCGGACGCCTATACGTTACTTTTTTTTCCCAAAATCGTTTCTCTCAGAAACTCGCTACACAACGTCTATTATTTAATTTAAGGATAGCGAACCGTTTATTTCGAAGGCAGCTTAGCCTCGCTGAAATACGATGGCTATACAGTGGCGAAGTTTGCTTCGACAAATAACCGCGTGCCAGCTCACCTCAGAAGGTAGTGAAGTAGGAACATGTGTTCCTTCGAAACGTGTCCAATTTTTAAAGTAGTCTTTCAATGCCACGCGAGCATTCCACTGTCGGACATAATGTCAACAGGCGAAACGTGAGGGAAACGCAATTCGCAAGTAAGATTTTTACCGCAACTAAAGTATATAGGTATACTTGAGGTAACAGGTATATATACCCATAATTCATGAACGAGACGTATCTATTCATTATAAGCGGACAGTGAATCGTCAGAACCAGAAGCTTCGTCTTTGAGCGCCCATCTTTGGTCACAGTTTCATACACGCAGGTGACATTTGCTCATAATAAAATCCTTCGAGGGTGTTTGATCGGAGCGTTTATTTGCAGCTGCGATTTATCGATGACTGCAGGCCCTCCAACTCTCTTCGCAACCTGTTGATAGCTTACGAATGCAGAGTATGAATGAACCCTTTCAAGTCAAAACGACGACATCAAGAGGGGGACGGATTTCACCTGTTAGTCGGAAGCTGCACCCTCTCAAGCAACAGGTGTCGGTTATAATTAAAGCAGGAGTTACCCGCGGAGAAATTCATCCAGCGAATGACATCACATTCGTTCTTATTTGCGATGCATTCCCTGTAACATGACGTGTTCAGAGTACACATCTTAAAACTCGAGGATTGAGATCCATCGGCGCTGAAAAATACAAAGAAAAGCTCTGCGGAAGAGACCGAAGGGTCAAGGGTGGCCAAGGAGAGGAGGTCTTGTGTGGTTTTAACCAAATACCACAACTCAGACCAGACTTAACAGCGAACGGTGCAGAGAGGTCAACGTCCGATGTCATCAGTCATTGGCGAGGTTTCAACGGGCAGCGAACCTGCAGCTTTTTAAGCATTTACCGCATCACGTAACTCGCGTAACGTTACGATTTAGGGAAATTTGATCCTCCGAACAGCCTGTTGTACAAGAAACGCGTTGATTACAGTTGTCTGCGTCATACGTGTCCCGCGATTTCGATGAGAAGACATTGTTGGTTTTTTCGTTGTTGTAATTATTATTTATATTATTGTTATTATTATTTATGTACAGTTTCTTCTGCCATGGCATGTTACATTCGCAAAGAACCAACCGGAGAATTCCATGAATCTTCATAAATATTCATGTTTTATTAGTTGTGTAATATTTTCGATAGAACTCGGTTTAGGGAATTACCAAAACCACGAATTTGGGCTCGACGTTGGCACTGTAATTGCACTTTTATGCAGATTGGATGATTAACGGTTAAGGAAGGCCAAATTGTCGTGTACAGGTTACGTAGTATCTTGTCAGTCAGACGGAATTTTTTTGCATAGGATCCTAGTTGTAAACTATTTAATAGTTAATTTTTGCGAATATTTGAAAAAAATTTCAGGTCTCAACTTAGCATTTTATCACGTGATCTTTCTTAGTTTACGACCGTTTTTTATTCCTCCATTTTGTATACTATTTTTTCTTATTGCGTTAGAAAATACGACGGTGGTTACTCATCGATAAAATATATTGAAAGAAACAGGTGATTTTTATTACATCGTATTATATGTTGTTGAAATTCTTACGGATTTACTCCGTACTCCAGTAGTAAAATATGCTCGTATATAAATTCAAGACTATACGGCAGAAGCTTATTTCGGTCATCCGCGAAGTAAACAGCTGCAGAGAGTGAGTTGGGCAAGCTAATAGATTCAGGTTGTTAACTTGTTGTACCTACAATTATTTTAAGAGCTGGATCAGCGGCCACTGATCCTCGTGCAAATCCATTTTATTAGTGAAACGTATCAATCATTTAAACCAGTTTAGCCGCATTATTCAAATCAGCTGCTGACATCGAAAGTAAGTAGATATAGTAATAAGATACTTTTCTCACAACTCGCGATATTTTAATTGGCATTCAGATTTAGCGATAAAGTTTTACGGAAACGTCGGAGTTTGAGGAACAAGTTCGCGAATAAATTAAAACTGCAGTGCGGTCACATTCTGAGTAGTGCAACATAAAATTGAACCGCAGATGAGTGACCCAACATTCACGGCCAATTTCGTAATAAATTATTCAACCAAGACGGTGAGTAGTTACCTCATATTGATGGCAGACATCAAGTTCTTCCATTTTAATCGACGCGTAGCCAGTTTGAGAGCCGATATTTTAGTGCAAGATGACAGCGTTTGACTCTAGAGTCTTAATTGCCAAATTGTTTAATAATTTATACCTAATTGCAAGAAACACGCTTTCATATTTACACGACAAAGAAAGAATTATGGCGTGGGTGATGCTGCCTGCAAGACACAGCTACTTAAGTCGATAAAAAGGGTATTTATAAAAGGTAATAATTTACGGGTCGACTGATGTTGCTAAAAAAGAGTCAATTTTTCTTGTCAGTGTACCGTTAAACAGTACGATGCGGAATATGAATGAATGGTCTTCCCGGAAATGTGGTGAAATCTGAAAATCTCAAGCTAAGGTGGCTTTTCCTTTTTCCTTGCCCTTTCCGAGCAGACAAATGTCGCTAATTAGGTGCCGTGGCGCCGTTTTTCGTGCTGCTGAGAGACACCAACCTTAGAAAAAGTATAAAAAGTTTCCACATAAAAATGTAAGCTTTATTTATCACCTTGTTAAAATTCCACCAAGCTTGAAATTAAGGCCTCTGTACTTATTTCCGCGAAGTCTCGAGTGCGATATTCATCTACATTACGAGCTTCTATCCAGGATGATGTGAAAAATCAGGTGTCGCAGGACTGGACTGCGATTCGACGTTGAAGGTTGCAGAAATTTTTTTTTTTTCCCCACACATTACCGATGTTTAATATTCTCACAATCTTATCTCCATGCAATAATAAAACACGATTAAAAGCGAGCAATATGCGACAAAATGGATCTCATTAAATCCAGCCTCATGAGGGTACTGAATAAAACGAGTCTGCACCGGCAGAATATTTATAATTCAAAGTCAGTCGAATGCAAATCTGTAGATAATCAACTTTTTCCTGAACCATAGAGGCTGTGGGTTAATCTAATTTCGAATCTGTCAGCAGAGATTTATGGTGTCGGTATAAAAATAAGGAAAATAGAAAAAAGCATCCGGTCACAGTAGATTTAATCACAAAAGCCAGTATGTTGTGGGTGTGCAGATGAAAACCTCGTTTTATAAATCGTTGAACACACAAAACGCGACTAAGAGTGACCCGTGCAAACATCCAACACCTTTGACTAAGTTTGGGCTTACGACCGAAAACACTTGACTTGAGCAAACTCTCGTTCAAGTTCTCCCACAAATCTGTGTGTAAATCATATCTCGAAAAAGAAGGAAAAAAAAATTCAGTGCATCGTTAATCGTTTAAGTTCACAATTGATCTCGAACACAATAAACATTTTTTGAAATACAATGCATAAAATGTAAAAGAATTTAATACAGAAATCTGTACGCGAAAGGGGGTTGAATTTCATGGCGAATTCCGCGAAGGATAGGGAATATTTCTTTTCCTCCGATCGTGAGGTAAAATTGAATCACAATCCGACGTGACTCACGCAGAAGGAAGCGTAGGCATAATAAGAACGCTATGCAAGCTGCTTCGGTGGGCACGAAAGGATCGAATCTGTTCCTGTCGCAGGACGCAGCGAGATAAATCGTGCATTCCCCTCTCTCGCCTTCTTCGGTTATACGTATGCGTATGTTTCTCGACGGGATGTTCACAGGAGTGACTTTTTGCCTGCACGTTGTTTTTTCTCTGTATTTACGAGACGTCTTCTCGTTATTTTCGCAGCAATGTATACCTGGTGACCGCTTATTTACATACTCCCTTGATTTCGGTCTTTCTCACGATGACGTCCGCCTCTCGGACCCTCCAAGTGGAGGCTGTTCGCCGATGGTCCTGGTCTGCATCATCTCTGCATCTTCACATCCGCGGGTCAATACGGATCGCGAACGCCTCGGCAAAAACATGTTCTCAAGCGAAAAAAAGAACGAAGATGATAAAGTCAAATACTTTGCTCGAAGAAACTGCAGGAAAAGGGGAGGAAACACGCCGATCCGTCTCGGGACGAAACGTTTGCATATCCACTGATTCATATTGCATGACAAAGTATTATTTTCCTCCTGCATCCCGACTCTAGAGATCGCTCGGAGATTTAAACCCGCGTGGGCATCGTCGTCGATAGTAGGAATGGAAAAATTCCTCGATTTGCGATATGCAGAAAATGCCCCCCGTCGTTCCGAGCCGCGTTTAACAGAATCCACGACGCCACACGGGCGGAAGAATAAAACGCGTTATAAACGGAAAGGAAAAATTCTCTGGTAGGTATAAGGTAGGCAGATGTATACTGCATGCCTTCTCGATTCACGTAGGTAATACGTAGGCGCTTCGGACCGGTTAGCTGGCCAAAGCCAAGATCCAAGAGGGTTTTATCTAGAGTTGATCGACTCCGACAGTAGTTGAAAAAAAAAACAAAAATACAACGTAAATATAAATAAACATTCTATTTAGCTCCGATAACGCTAACGATGAAGTACAGATTCGGCAAGTTTGCGATTCGAATTAGCACAGATGCCGGATGCGGGTGGAACCGGGTCCAAAGTTCGAATTTTTGTTGCCTCTCGGAATTGGCCTGTAAAATCCCGGTCCCGACTGAGTCACGCCGTCGGTGCTTCTTCCCAATTCCCGACACGTTTGATCCCACGTTTTGTGAATTTTTAACCGTGAAACCCGGGAGCGGCGACACGTCGAGTTCAGACACTCGATTCTCCCTCCTCTGTATCTTGATTTTACCAAGGGACACTGACCTCCGGCTTTCTTGCGCGGAGATCACATCCGGGCGATAAATCAAATCTCGCGGTCACAGGTGACGCCCTATTTTTCCCCTTTTATTAGCCATGGACCGGGATACTCAGGTGTAAAATGTGAACCTGAATCTCCATATTCGAGAATCGGTGGGTGAAGATTAAAATGGGCGCACCCTGCGCATTCGATCGCCTAATTCTAATTTTGGTTTCGAGTATCTAATTTGAGTGACCGTTAAGCGTACAGATTGGCCAAAAACATGGCTCACGACTCTCCCAGACGTAAAAATCTAAAATTAATGAAGATTTCGATTCCCACTCTAATTCCACTTGAAGTGTGCCCGAAATCGGTGCACTTGAATCGATCCATACAAAAACGAAGCGAGTAACATCAAATGAAAATATTTCAAATCAGGCTTCTTGTAGTCGTTCAAAAGGCACGAATTTTCCACTCGGAGTATAAAGATCTGACATCGATGTAGCGATCGTGTAATCATGACGTCACCCAGGAGTCGGCAAATCCGCGTTGTCAATTTTCTAGCCGATATTGAATTAGCCACTTCGCCAGATTTACGCTCCTTGGATTATCGGCCAATTATCGGCTTCTACGGACACCTGCCGTCGTCACGTCTCTAGAATAATTTCAGCTACAACGATCTTTGATTAATTAAAATTTAAGTGCTTTCCCGTCTGGAGAATCATAAATTCTGCCAACATTCCGCCGTTGCGTGTTTACCGGTCCTGCGAACGAATATTATCAATGAAATTTGCTGTCAATTTGCATAAATTCACGCTTTTGTAGTTACCCGATAATCTCATGTTAAATCGGTGATAGTGCAACCATAAATTCGCTGAAGAATTTCGACAATTTTACTGTCTCCGAAACGTTTTGAGACTCGATTTAAACGATCAAAAATATCAGTGTGATGATCCTGGCTTCGTGATACAATATTCAAAGTGCGAGTGAATCGGAAGATTGAGTCGCTTCTTAATCCAACATTCACGTCTAATTAACTTTGCAAATTCAAGTTCCTTGCGCCTGTTGCCGTCATTTGCAGCCGAGCTTTTATTCCGATCACGTTTTCTTCATCCATCCGTTCGCCACTTCTCCTTTTTTCATCATTTCCTTTGGTCTTCTGACAGGCATGCGACAAACTTTGGTTCGTACATATCGCAGACGCGTCATACTCCGGCCTTCGACAACGCCTAACGCTACTCACTCAGCGGGATCGATCTTTGTCCATTCAAGCTTTTAGCATGTCCCCAATATTTTCGCACGTTACTTTCATCCGTCTCTAAAACACACCCGACGTTCAAATTGGAACGTGCTTCGTACACGGTTCAAGCTGCAAAATTCAAAGAGTGAAAGTGATACGAGGCGAGGTGAAAGAATTCGGAAGGAAAGTACGAGCGTCGGAAAAGCAGCCTAAAAATTAAGGACCTTCGCACGTAGGATCAATGTTTATACTTGTTCACGTGCTTCCTCGATCATTCATTCGTCGATCGATTTATTGACTCCTTTTTTCGTCTACTTGCCATATTTTTCGGGAGTTCTGCGCTCAGGATCGGAACTTGACACATCGAGTTAAGGCAAAATTATAGCCGACGGGAAATTTCTCGGACTATCTGTGAGAAAGTTGGGCTACTATAATCCTCGACGAAGTTGTTACGCGTCATCCGAGTTACTTGTTAACTAATCGTTACGTGATATGAAATTCCTCCGTTAATACTACGCGACATATCTTATGCTATACTCGTCGTTTACAAAATATTTATGACGGGCGCCGAGACATATAACGGAATTTGAACCGCTATCGTTTGCCAATTCGAAGATATAACTTTCAAGTTGTATTGCTTTTTCTCCATCCCACGCGACTTAACGACAACAAATCATTGCCCGGCATGCTTGAGAAAAAGATGACGTGGGAAAGTTTACATAAGGTGGGCTGGAAAATAAATATCGTATTTAGCTTCTCTTCTTTTCGCCACAAAAGTATTCTCAAGACATTGCTGAGTAAGAGTTCCGACAAATTTTACTTTCAATAAACCTTTTGAGACGAAAAAATTCGCCAAATCATTCCGCTTCCTCAAATGTCCACCATTTCTGTTTCTTTTCGTCTACTTGTTTCTTTTTTTTTTCTCTCTCTCCTGCTTTTTATTTATCTTAGGGTAAGATTATCCGCGATGAAAAGAAAACTCGCCATTTATTTAATTCTATTGCCAAACGATAAACGATAAGTCAACTGAGCCGAATGATATTGGAAATTTTGGCTGAATTCGAAATACTTTCTTACCGAATTCAGGAAGAATGCGAGTTTCGTTTTCCTCACATCCCAGCAGGCGTAATCCTTTATTCAATTCCAAATCTCGCTGTAACACGATCCTAGTAATTTATCTTTGCAGCAAAAAAGTTGTGGAGATATTTTTTATTCATCAAATCCGATGAACTTCTGCGGAGACAAAGGTCACCACGAGTTTCGGGCATCGTCGCGCTGCAGATTTTTATTATTACAGCCAAAGCACACAGTGTGCGAAAGGCTTCAGAAAGCAAAGAGACCGGGATCTTTTGAGTACAAGTTATTGTAGGCATGTGGCTCCGTTTTATCTAAGAAAAAAGCAATACCATTCCTGGATAAATTTGCACTCAAGAAGGACTCGCGAGTCGAGATGATTCTCTTCTTACGGCAAGAATTTTTTTTTTTTTTTATTGAAAGTACGACGTGTGTTTTCGATGCACGAATCCTTGACATTTTCTTCGTCTGCGGTCTTGGTGTGAAGTATAAAAATTCAAATTTCTGTCGTAACTAACATTCAGATAGAGTGAATAAATGTCAATAAATGTTATTTTCAGTTCCTTCAACATTTGCAACTGAAATAATTTAAGAAACTTTTAGAAGAATTCTTCGATTTAGTTTTCTGAATGCATATCTTCCCGTAAAAATTTATAAACAAGGAGGTGAAACGTTCAGTGGCAAATCTGCTTAACGGAAGAACGAGAATTTAATTAAGTTTTCAGACCGAAAGAAAATTAAACAGGTCACTTCGTCGTTGGAAGAGAAGAAAATACGATAATAATGAGAGAATCTAGTAATCTGTAGCATCGAATAATAAGCAAACAATACCGTATATAAAAGACAACTCATAGAAGCGTAAAGCGGAATAACGATGTACGAGCAGAAACAGATTCAACGAGAGATAAATATTCGAGCCCAATAGCGAAGTGGGTTTAATCATTCGGTGAGTTGAGTGATAAGGCAGACTTGTAATTCTAAGAGATTAAGAGCAAGTCTAAGACGCCGTTCGGCGAAACACCCCCGTTAATTAATTATTCACTGGGCAAATACCCGAGGATTAAAATCCAACGAGACGTAGAAAGACGTTCGTCGATGGAAAATGTCTGGATATTTATCGTACAACAGATTATACAGTGAAAATAATTGAGATTATCTTCGGGCTTAAAGAAGCGTCGCAATCGAGGATTTCCAGTTTCTTTGGCAAATTTCAGCGTCATTTATAGATGCGGTTATAACTTTCTAGAGAAATCCAAATCGGTCGAGCTTTTCGTTTCAGTGCCTAGCCGCAACGCCGAAGTTGTGTCTTTTAAAAATGAGAAAGCCTGCAGCGGGTGTCATTGACGGTATTCATATCGGCTGGATAATTAGATTTGCAAACGCTGTTTGTTTGACGGTGTATCCGTGTGTCTCCTTTTTAGCGGGGCCCATTTATGAACACCGTTTCTAACATCCTAACGACAAAAAATGCCTAACTTTTTAACTTGATTAATTTGTCAGCGAGTGTTTCCGAACGTCCAGAATAATGTACAGTATTTTAATCGGTTTACTTTAGAATGAAAATGTTCTCTCAATACGTATTTAATTGAGTAAAGCAACACTTTTACGGACGATTTTGAGATGTTTTTGACGTGTTTCAAATGAAAATTTGCGCTCATCATTTTACAAAATAAATATCGGCAATTGATTTTTCATCAACTATTCGATATGTCAATATGTATAGTCTACAAAAAGGCGAATGGATTAATATGCGTATGAATCAGTACAAATATGGAGATGCCGGCTGGACCAACAGCTCACAATCGTAGCCTTCGACTCCGCTAATTATGACCAAGTATAATAACATCCGATACTTATAATAATATGTACAAGTATTCACGCTCGGCAAAACACTCGCGTGAATTAGCTAACTGACAAAAATCCCAGCGACGACCGTCCGGATTTCCCCGTATAGATCGAAGATCGAAAAGTTTGTCGAATTTTAGTGGAATTGTGATAATTGCAGCGGGTTTTTGACGAGGGATGAATAAACCTCGTTCATCAAAGCCCACGCGAATATTCGTCAAATTCGGACATTGATATTTGCGAACGCGTAGGATTTGTCTCCTCGATCTACAAGCAAAACCGATTTGCTTATCTCGCCGGATCCTCGCCGGCTCAATTACTCATCTCCAAATCTCGTCTTGTTGTTTTAGGCACCGTACCAGCTACCTCTGGAGTAAATAAACCGGCATACGAAGCCGCTGGGATTATTTTTCCTTGCGGATCTTATCGCATGCTGTAGATCTCTCCTTTGGCTGGTGCGAGCAAACATGGCTGCCGATCAACAGGATCCACGATTATATAACAGGACACTCGATTATTGCCCGATTCGTTACCCCCTTAATAATTGGCTCATGCTTTGGAACACGGGAAGTAGAGTGGTGAGCTTCCGGTTTCATATTTTGTCACTAATAAGGAGGGAAAATGGCGACGAAATTCCTCCGGACAGAGGATCAGCCTGCACAATAACGTCAAGACTGATTAATATTCACGAGTGATGTCATAGGCACGTGTTACGGTAAGTCTTGAAGGAATACGTCTTTTTGTAAATCGTGTGCCAAAAGTTTTTGGGATTTCCGACATTCCCGTGTAATTAATAGATTCTTCGATCACGTTTTTCTCGGCTTCAAATTCATCGTCATGCCGTTCCTCTCGCCCTTTTCCTGCCGTTTATATACTTACGACGAATCGTTAAGTTTAACGTAAATCAAAATAATCGCCTAATATATTAATGATGCCTTCTTGGCTGCCATCTTGATTATCCGCGATGCTCGCACCATCTTCGGATCGATATTCACGCGTGAAATTGCCGACGATTAAAACTTACGCTGGCAATATTCGATAGAATTTGGCGAAATTATTATACTGTCTTTACCACATTTTGCAGTGTAAAATCGGGAAGGCAAGAGTGAGAAGAAGAAAGAGAGACGGGAAAAGACGGACGAGTCGTTCACCTGGGGAAATTAACGTAACAAGTTTCTGTACGCATAATTAAACCCTCCTGTACTCTACGGTATAGACACAGCAACCAGCGAACGGCGTGATTTAAGCGTTAATATTCGGCCAAGACTCGCCTCTGACTCTCTAGGATTTAAACCCCACGAGAAATCCTTGGGAATGTCCGAGAAACAACTTCTTTCGGTTCATCTTTAGCCGCGAAATAAATCTGCAACCAGGGACGATGAAATCCCCGTGCAGCAATAAGCTATCTATTTTACAGAGGTCAACATGAAAAATCAGTTTTTTTTTAGTTTATATTTAAATGAATAAATTTTTATTTTTTACATCGAATAATAACCGAAGTCTGTATCTTTAACTTATGAAGTTTGGTTTCTTCGAAGCCAGAACGATATTTCGAATTTTAAGAAGAATTACCTACTTTCTCAAATATTTATTGTAAATAACAATAAAACAAATTTCAGTTTCAAAGTTAAATCACTTTTATTCAAAAATTTAAATGCGAAGCTAAAGTTTAGTTAATTGTTATTTATAATGAATGTTTGAGAAAATACGCATAGTTTTTCTTAAAATCTAAAATATCTTTCTGGTTTCTACAAAAGCAAACTTTAACTAATAAAACCATTTTTTCATTCGTTAGCTACTCAGACTCGAAATTCGTGTTCACCGATGTTACATTAACCGAGAAAATTTTGCAGCCTCAAACACTGGTCGGCATGTTTCTAGTCGAGGAACTGCAGGGATGTCGGTACTTCGGAGAACGTCGGATTGTCTGGACGGTGGAATTTCTCCTCCTCGTGGAAAATCTAAGGCTTGAGGAAGCCCCGCTTTGCACAGTTGGATTCTGACCTCCCGGAAGGAATTCGTAACGTTGGACCAAATACCGATGAAAAGCAGCGAAGCAGAAGTAAAAATCTTTTATAAAGAATTAATAATAATATTCCCTCGTTTTTTCGAAGTTTTTGTAGAGTTCGGTGGCAAAGAGCTTCTTTTTCTTCTCGTCTCTTTCGATCAATTCAAGCTGGTTTAATGAGATTTGTTAATTGATTACTTCTAATTTAGGGCAATTTCATTTGCCAACTTCGGTTCGAACCTGAGACTGATTTCGTTTTCTTATTCGGCCGTTTCTGAAAATCACATTCACAAAACATTTTCTGGGGAATATGGGGTGAAAATTTTTGAGGTGGCAATAAGACACCCATTAATATGTGTTATATATATCCTTATAGGATGAATTGAGAATATTAAGCGATATTGAGCGGGTTAAAAATCCTCCGGACAAAACTTCCCGCGAATATTTTCTTTAAAATAATTTAGTCAGGAGAACGGAATTTTTGAGGCCCCACCTGAATCGAGATCCTTAAAAATTGCATATTTGCATGTAATTTTTATTCAGCATCTCATTTGAGCAATGGATTTCAAATACAGGTATTATATAATAACTGCTTCCTTGAGATAATTGAAAGCTGAAGATTGCTTGTTAATAATTGGTAATATTCATGATTGTCGCATGTATTTTTCGTTGTTAATTACTTGTGTTTAATACACGTCTAAAGTTATTGACGGAACTCGTCAATAAATTGAATGTTAGGTTCCGTGGGTAGTAGAATTTGACATCAAAGTCTTGATATTGTTTGCAAGCTGAAAGCGTGGATGCTGAAATATGAGAGGAACCGATCGACTTGAGAAAGTTCTTATAAATAATGAAACTTATTTTTAAACCATCGCAATTTCGGACGTCCTAATTTTTCTTCCCGGATTCTCTTTAAAAGAATTTCCAAGATAATCATACATTTACGTCTCAGAGGGTTTCACGATCCTGCAATATTCTCACAGTTTGAAAAACTCGTTAATTTCTCTTTAAACTTTGATTTGTCGACGACGTTTCGTTTTACATATATCGAGATTCGATTGACCTATGATTCTGACCGCCGTCAGAATTCATATCGTGCTCTCGGACCGCAATTTTAGTAAAACTCTCACGATCGTGGGATCGCTGAAAACTGGCGTGCGATGAAAATTTTATCGGCCTCGAATTTTCTACGTGGCAGTTGAATCGTCCGTTTGACTCGAAGACGAGGATAAACCATACATTATTTGCTAGCCTCTTCCTTTACTCGAGCAATATCACGTAGATATCTCGATGTGCCAATGTCAAAAGGGCGTATAACTTTTTTTCTCTCATTGCCAATCGTCCGTAGACTTATTTTCAAGCTAAATATTAAGAAAAAATAGACACCCTTCTAGCGTTAAATTTTTTCTTTCAATATTTAGCTTGAAAATAATTCTACGGACGATTGGCAATGAAAAAAAATTATACCACCTTTTGGAATTAGCTCCACGATCTACTTGGTCATATTGCAAATTTGATATTTTGACTCCATTCAGGCTGAATTCGATGAAACATTTAGTCAAACAAATTGTCGCTGGATCTCTTTGCAGCAGCACACGAGTCCAAAATTATTTTCGGGAAAAAAGAACCGCCAATTATTCATAAAATCTCTGTAACTATCATTCCACAAACGCGTATAAAGATGTCAGGAAATATGGATAATTTGCAGCCAGCAGAGGAATGAAAGCCGTTTTTGTCATCGACTTGAAATAATAAGTAATTAAAATGGCCGTCATGACAATAACCAGGATGACTGCGTTTATCGGTTTTTTCAAACTTTCTCGTTCAGGGTTGTTAATAATTGAATCTACTAAACTCTCACTCATCGTCAGTACTTAGATCATATTAGTGATAATTTCCGCCTAACGCGAATTGCCGCAATCACTGATCGCTGCATTCTGTCTTCGACGCCGTAAACTTCGTTACGTTTTTTCCATACGAACAGCAGCCAGTCGTAGACCATTGAAAAAATAAACTGATTCCCCGGCAGAGTTCTCTTGGCCTAATTTTCTGGGATAACAATTCTGCTCTCCTTAATTTATAGATCTTTCAATTATCTCTTTTCTCTCTCGCCAAACACCTATATTATCATTAATAGAGAGAATGTTTATACACTCGATATACAATGTTTACTTCCCGTTCTGAGGTTTCTTCTTAATTTACCAGGCAGGAGTGAAATAACCGTTGCATAATGATGATCAGTTAATAGCTGCGAGATAAGCTCGTTACTCCAAACCGGCTGCCCCGAAACGCAAAGCACGTTTATTCACTGCATGAAAAATGAAACCCGTTTCGTGAAAGTGGTCGGAACGATCAGTTCGGATATTCTCAGCGGGCTGAAAGCCTCAGTCGAATCCTTTTGCCAAGTACGCGTTTGTGTCCTGCCCCTTGTACCGACCATCTCGAGACACCCTGAGTTTTAGGATCGTAGATGTTTCGCTTTAAGGAACATCTGCCACGTTTATCACGGCTATGTATATGTAATATATGTACACACAAGTATAATTCAGGAAGATTCACAATCAAGGACAAATAAGAAGACGCGCAATCATCTTTGTTTCGAGTCACGAGTTCCGCTTCAAAATCGATGTTTAAAAATACCGCCATGAGTTTCCTGCTTCTTAAACGATTCGACCATGAATCAAAGAGTAAAAAAAACTGCAGGATCAGTGGAATGCTGTAAATTGAACAAACTCGTCTCACCTCAAGATCGAGAACGCAGCATTTTAATCTCGAGTTCCACCTCTGAATAATAAACAATAAAATTGCGTAACGTGTGTGGTTGGATGGAAGTAGAAAAAAAGTGTAGTATCAGCGATCACTGACATGCAAGTACTCGGAATATTTGAATGATCAACACCGGCTGATGCATCTTGTCCTTCGTTATATTACGTTACATCCATTATATTCATTTGGGTTGGCTTAATTGCAGGCTGATTACGCCTCTTTTTCAGAGGTCACTCAATGGCGGTGAATTCACGACTGTTCAGTTCTCGACTACGTTGTCGCTGCGTTATTATACCAACTAATAACTTGCGGTAGGAAACCGTCGACGAAATAATAACAGCATCGAGGTTTCTGCGTGCAAACGCCAGCATCGATTCGCTTCGCAAACAACGTATTAACGGCATACTCGCAAGCGTCAAACGCAGTAATTTGGCTAAACGTCAATAGCATCCCTCAAAATTAACATTTAATGCCACATTAATTGCACGCTCAATTCCGCAAGGCATTAAAATCCGGCCAACACGATTTCCACGAAGCTTGTTGGATGCGACGTTATCATCGATCGATCGATGTTGATTAGAACAACATTGTAAGGGAGTCGTAATCTTATGGCGTCGACCATTCGGTTAATCATCTTTAATCACTCGTGTGATAGCGGAGTTGCGTCGATATATGTTACAGCTGGTGTTGGAACGGATGTTGATAATTGGCCGATTGACGAGAGAGGAAGTAACGGATGCAACGCGGTTTACACGGTCCGATAAATCACCCGTGATTAGTACACCTGCGGTAATTACTCGTCATTAAAATATCGCGATACGCGACACGTCGTGTTTCCGCTTGGAACGCATTTGAAACTAAACATTGACCGTCAAACTGTACCAAAAAGATGTTTCTTTCCCTGTTAAGGGTTATAAGACGTGATACTGTAAACGGGTTTTGGCCGCATGACCAAACAAGAGCTGCAGCTTGTGCTGCTGGACACAGGTTGTTAATTATGGAGATAAAATCACGGTTCTAAGAACTGATCCGGAGGCTTCTAAAAATAGTTGGATGCACGCTCGAGACCCTTGTGCAACCGAAGATGGCTACATCGCGCCAGGATCGAGTCAGATGCAGGTACAACGAGATCTAGAACAAGGCCCCTGGTCCAGGCTCCGTGCAGAGATTATTTGTTTGACCGGTCGATGACCTGCTCCTCAGGATTCCCCGAGAGTCGAAACTCGTCGGGGATTCCCGGAAAAAGATGATTTTTTCGATCTTCTTCAGCCTCGAGTTCGGGCCTCGGTAAAATCCGTCGTGAAACAGACGCTGCGAATAATCTGCAATTTATGCCAAGTCCGTTAGTTTTTGCAATAACTGTACCTTCGTGGTAAATGATACTTTGTTCATGCTTTTGATAACGTTTTTGGTATTGCCGATGTTAATTCGTTTGTGACTTTTTCAAGTACCTCACTACGAGAATAAATTTGCGACAATTGCATGTTAATTATCGTGTTTATTTTATACTGTCCGTGATAATGGCGAAATGGTCACGTGCCTGCTTGGCAGATTCGATTGGGTTTTAATGTTTAATTTTCTGTACATGAGTAAAAAAATTTTATTCCTAGGTCGTATTTGAACATTTTAGTTAAGATATTTAAGATACAATTATTGACGATTGGCCTCACGATAATTGCTCCAAACTTGTTCTATTTTTTTTTTTTTCGCCGAAAAAACATGTCTAATTGTGAACATTATACTTTGCAAAATGTCGAATCTCGCACTTAGACATCTGTGTATAGTCATTTCGATCTCCGTCGAAGTGGAAAAAAATGATCGAATGAAAAATAGTTGAGTTCGAAGATTGATCAAATCAGCATTCAACGAAGAAGCGCGCAATTGATTGCACAAGATAATCTGTACCAGATATATTCAAGTGTATAGGAGAAAACGAGCCAGGTTTTAACTGCCCCATAAAAATCGCATAAATTTACTACAGTAATAAATGTAAAATGTATCGAGACGCGTAATAACTGATCTATAGGCATGAATACACTTGTCGAAAATTGTCTAAGAGCAAAAGCGCCATATTTATGTTAACGCGCGATAAAACTTTGCCGAAATTTTCTCACCCGGACAATGAATCAGAGCTTCAGAGCTAGCCAAGTCTTACCCAACGCAGACGCAATCACGATAATACATCGCATTATAAGTATGCGAATGGGCTGAGAATAAGTGTCATAAAAATAGAATTCAACCGGGCTAATGGTGATAATTTGGAATGCCTTATAGAAGCAGATGAATAATAATATTCATAAGGTGGAGGCGTGAATATTAAGTACCCTCATTCGAGGACGGCTTGGATGAGCGATTCAAACCGCCTCCCGTAACCAGATAATCATAGAGCCGAGATTTGAAAGTAGAAGAGTCTTGGACGTGGAAAAAAAAATAGATAGACAGATAGATGGATAGAATATTTATTTATCCATAACAACGGTGGACAATATTACAAAAGTAATGAAGAATAGAAAACAATGCCTGCCAGATGTAGGAAAGAGAAATGAAGAATCAAAGATCAAAAAGAGAGCGAGAGAGAGAGGAGGAGGTCTCGAAGCGGAATAAAACAATATGGCAGTGACATTGGGGCAAATAGAATCTAAATATCAAATCACCCGGTTGAAGCCCGTAATTTGGCTGCTCCTAATCCTCAATCCAAATACCGAGAGCATGTATCGTAAATCCGGCTAAAACCAAAGCCGAGCCGTTTGACGAATTGGATCGACAACCGCGTCGGTTTCCTGAAAAGAAAAAAACGCAGTCAGCTGCCGGTCCATATATTCGTCCGTTAAAGTCCTGCAGAATTTATCGCCACTCTCGTTATTCGGGAACGCTCGAATATGTACCTCTACACGCGAATTTGAAACCGATTTAGCCATGACCCGGAAACTTCTAAATCGTACATGGAAGGTTTGCGGTCTGCGGAATTCCGCGAAACAAGTAAACGGACCAACATCACGTAGGTATCAACGTAATCGTCTTGAAACATTCATCGGCGGTCTTCCTAAATCAACGCATTGAATTTAATTTGAATGAACCTTTTCGCACCAGCTCTCATGACGTGTCTTTTCTGGCACAGAAACGAGCCGAGATCAGGTGATCTAATTTTTCCAAGTCCTTGCACTGAATATTTACATCGGTTTACGATTTATTCTGATCCGCAGATCGGAGATTTTGAAATTGGCAAAAAATTTCCGTCGCCAATGTCGGATGAATTTTTTTCCTCTCTCTTGTGGAAGACGCCTGGAATTTTTATTGACTGCAAATCGGAATTTTTTACCGGATTTAGTGTATGAATCAACAGCCGGCTGACACCTACGTCATTAGCAAGGCAAAACCTCACGCTGGCCGTGGAAGAAGGATCGTATTGGCTAAAGCCCGGAAGCCCAAACGCTTTGTGAATTATGAGAAAAGAAATTTTTTGTTGCATAATCGTGTCACACTTCTCTATGAGAAGAAATAAAATAAAATAAAGATCGAAAAACGCCAGATGTGGCAAATTCGTTGCGAAAGGATAAATTATACGTTATGTTATAGACTCCTGGAGATCCTCCCGATTATTTGGTACATTTCAACGCTTGGACAAAACTTCCGGTCTTGAGCTACGCGCGGATTATGTTAATATGGAGAAATTTGTTTCTATTCGTATTCGTTTCCTCAAAAATCCGAGGGTGAAAATCGTGGGCTGCTGGGTATGAATAATAAGAAGTTTTTTATTGCACGCCGACTGCGGGCCAGTATTTTCGCATCACTTCCCAAACTTTTCGTCCTTCAAGTGATATGAGGTATTTCTGCATAAGCGAAAATTATTGCAACATGGAACTGTATTCGAGTGGAAATGAGCAGGGATAACTTCATACTTGTAACAAGAGATTCAATCGCGATGGCATGATCCTTGCATAATTTTAAAAAGGTTATGCAAACAGACGGTGCGTAAGAAAAAGCAGTTTGCGGCCTCCCACTGTAACCTATCGAATGGAATTCCAGCGAGTCGAATGGAATCGCGCTTTGCAACTTTGGAATTTTAATGCTTCTTCACTCTGGAGATCCTGCTAATTTTCATCAAGGATTACCGAATAATTACTAATTTGTTAATAATTACTAAATTGTGTATTATGTAGCAAAGTGAGCTAGATTCAACAAAAAGGTGGGAGATTATTTCTGTTGTTACGTAAAATTTGTTTAAATACTTTGTAGTGACGGTGTTATGTACAGTCCACCTGAAATTTGTCTGCCTTTGTAGAATATGGTCAGTTACTCCGGGTGGATAAACAAATGAAGACAACTTCGAGGAACTTAAGAAAAATAATCTAAGAACTTTCTTCTCTCAACACTTCTTCTCAGAACACTTTTCTCAAAATGTAAGTACCTAGTTCCAAAGTAGAAATAACCGCGTCGATTGTGACTAAAACTGTGGAAATCCGTTAATTGACCGTCAAGATATCGTCAGCCGATAATTGATTACAGTCGAATCCAGCCACGTACTAAAAAATGACTGAAAGGGATTCTCAGACCATAAAACGTAAAGATTCATCTAAAACTGAACATTTCATTTCAGGGGCGAATGTGATAAACCCTCTTCTTCTCTGAATATAGATAGGATTAGCGGTAAGTGAAAAGCACTCATCAGACAACTGGAGCATGAAAATCAAATCGACTCTAATATAACACTGAACGTTCGTTGGTTTATGCAAAAACACAATAACCTGCAGTGCGTAAAAAGCTTTCCTTCTTCGAAGTGGAGAGATCATCCGATTGCCAGGGTAGAGTCACGCATCGTTCGCCGCAATATTGCATTTGGAAAATATATTTCACCTCGAGTCAAGATCACTTGAGACAAGATCGTTATATAAAACTACCATGTATGCAAAAAACTCGCCGTGAACCGGCCAGTAGAAAAAGCGAATCTGAGAGTAAGAAACGGGAAAAAACAGCGTCTAGGTTCTCGAGTCTGATAATCAAGCGTCTATTTGTCCTATTTGAAGAAATTGATAGAATATTGTGTACAAAGAGAAGTTGAATTTTCTTTTTCTTTCATTTCTTTCGCCATAGAGACAACAGTGAACAATATCTACTAGATATTCTAAGAGAAAAAAAATGCTCGACGAGTTATTAAGCAATAATTATTGACTCCGAAACATCGGGTCATCCGTCATAGCTCTATCTGAAAGAAACACGTGGGATGAGCTGTCAGCGCCATGCCGGTATTAGAAAACAAGTTCCGAATCTCCGTGCTTGCATTCTTGATGATTCTCAGTTGCTCAACTTGTCAGACAACGAGCCAAGTGAATGAACACTGAAGCAAATATAAGTCACTAAAAAATGCCAATAAATCCGACAAAAATTCCGCAGATGAGACAGAAGATACGAAAGCACGTCGCATCGCAGCCGCTCGATCTTTAAGCTGACCTTAATCTTCTTCGATGTTAAATACGCAGCCCATCCATGAAAGGGCCTGCAGCATCTGAAGAGAGACACGCTTTCACTTTTATCAGATATTACATGTTCACCGTTGCATCTGTAATATATGTAATATGCGAGAGTAAATCTGCCCGAGTGACGCTCTTAACCCGATCACTGCGTGTAAACGAGAGTCTGGTGACATGTATTCCAAATATTGTCCCAGGAATTCCTCAAAAAAACACTCGTACGTGTACGTGGATTGAATTACAATGGAAGAGCAACTGGCGGATTTATCTAACGCGAGAATACGCGTTCGCTTGTTGAATAAAAACTAACGAGAGAAAGTTTCGATGAATCACTACGAGCGACGTGATTCGCAATGACAAATGAACGGAAAAAAATTTGGGTTATCTTTGTCCCGATTGTATTCGGTTAAGTCTCGAAAGAATCGTATCGTATGGTTATCATTACTTCGTGAAACAGTCGAGCGAAAGCCTCGTTCTTCTTTACTGACAATCAAGATTTCATATTAGCAAAAGTTGAAGTGAACGATATCGTTGAATCTCCTTTCGGCCAGTTTTGATGACTTTGTTTTCTGGAAATTTGATGGAGGAATGCTTTTTGCGAGAAGTTATTCAAGACTGGTAGAATTAATATTTGCGTTTCTTTCATTTAAATTTCAAGTCACTGTGCGACTGGGTAACTCAATAACGATTTATCAATATTGAGTGAAAATTTAATGTGTAATATATTATCCACGAAATTTTCTAATTTCTTCACTGTCCGATAGCTGGGCATTTAATTTTTCGGGCTTATTTGTCTTGGCTGGGCAAGCCTGACTTCCGTGTTCAAGAAATAACCATGCATTAATTGACTGTCTAATTACTATGCGGAGTTTCGATAACCCCATAAGCTATGCGATCCGTAATCTAACGACTAGTTAATTACAGGACATTTATCATTGCTGCACTCGGCTGTGTACAATCGTAATTATTCGGTGTTTAAAGTTTATACACTTAGAAAAGAACCGATGTTGACGAATAATTACTGAGGCCTAAATTTAATGCTGCTGGTGAAATTGAAAATTAAATTTCATAATAATATAATTGTGCACGATTCCGCAACAAGGTCAAGTTTTAACTGCTTCAATTTTCCAAAACAACAGTACGATTATTTCGTTATTATTGTTTGTAAATGAATTCATTATTCAGAGTTTTAGAAACCGCAAGCTGTAAAGTAACTCGATAACATGCGTTACCGAATTTTCTATTCAATTCCAAGTTCAAGTGTTGATGTAAGGAAAACTGTGAGATTCGCAATAAAGTTTAATATTTGTCCACACGTTTCTCCGTTCATAAGTTTGAATTTGTTCAAGAATATTACCGAAACAATGAATTTAACGCAATGATAAATCCGTACGCAAGAAGAACCCCAGAGAATTTTGAAAAGCTTTAATTAAGCTTGAAAGCATCCGGCCATAGCGACTCGGTCAAGTGGTAAAAACTGATAGACAAGCGGATGAAAAAAGCATTCAGCTTTTTCGTATGAATTTTACTTCACTCCTCGACTTATAAAAGATTCTTCCAACCCTCGGAATGACGTAATAATCGGCCGATGAAGATTCCCGACTACTTCGAAGGCTCTTAGAAACACCTCTCGCGCGTCCATTAACCGTCATTTTTGCGGACGATATTATACAGTAAATCAGGTTTGATATCCATCACCTGGTTGCATCCAACCGAAAGAATTCTTTTCACGGTAATAAAATTTAAAATAATACGTGATTGATTTTCGAACATCAATGTTCTGCCATCTTTCAATTTCTACTTTGATCTAACACTTATAGTCTAGATTCGAGTGTGAGCCGAAATTCTCTGGCACAAAATAAAAAGCTTCGTTTTTCGTTGTATATATTTTCAAACCATTTATTCAAATAAACCCCCAAACAGTCTAGTTTCAATTTGTTTCTCCATTATTTCCACGCTATTCGATTATTCGCAAGCTTGTGTGCAGTCGCTTCGAGTCACGTCGCGAGACACACACGAATTGTTCAAATGAAATTATCACCGCCTCGAACCCGTGTTTTCAACACTCGTCTCGTCTACCACAAAAGACATGGATTATACGCACTCACTCGTAAAATTTTCACTCGTACCGTTCCTCACACACCTTATTACTTACTCCAACGCCTCTTACTACAGCCTCTTCCACCGTGTGATTATAAATTACATGCCGGCGACACCCGTTCCTTAACCGCGAATTCCCGTCTATTCTAATTACCACTTGAACCGAGTTCCGCAAATGAATATTTCGTTCATCGCCTTGCCACTGAGTCTCGAGGCAAAGCTCAGCTGCTACAGATCTTCTCGGATGGATACCTCCAAGCTGGATACGCCAGAGTATTCGAGAGAACAGTTTTACCTTATTGTACAAACGTAAAATAATTTGAAAAAATTTGTTTGTTCAAGTGAAACGAAATTGGGTATATTTCGATGGGTGTATGAATTTTAATCTAACCAAACGAAAACTCGTTAGATTAAACCAAATAAACTGGCCGTAAAATTTGTTTGTTGCAAGTAAACTCGGACAGATATTTTTCTAAATATAGGTATACGTTGTGGATTGTACACAACTCATTTTCTACATAAAATGCATGGTAAGCTTTTATTCCAACGAGTTTTTTTTTCCCATTCATTCCATCGCCTATCAATTATTATTACTCAAGACGTTGAAAACATTGGGTTTTTTTTTAACCGAATCGTAAAATAATTTCAAGGCAAGGAATATCGGCATTCAAGTAATCGAATGAATCGTCCGGTTAGATACAAATGTCGTGCAAAAACGCAAAACTTGTTCCCCTCGGGTTCAACCCCAAAGAGCTTGTTTATTCCACTCCCTTTGGTCCTCGAAAATCGTATAATGAATTCGTAGAAACGAAGTTTGTGGGGTAAAACGTGACCCAAGAGAGGAGCCGAAAGTTTCAAGGTGATATGAACAAGATTTTGATTCAAGTGCGAAGAAAGCTTTCAGATTTTGCGCTGCTTTCTCTCCCCGCAATACTCCTTGTTGCCTTGATGTTTAATCTTCGTGATTGAAATTCATACCTCAGTCGAATCCGTTTCAGACATGCAGGCCGAACTAATTTCAGGGTGATTCAAAGCCTCCGAGGTGCGGTAAGAAGGTCACACGAATGTTGGGGTTGGCAAATATTTGAAAGGGATTTCTTTGAAAATCGCTAAAACTCTTAGGACCCCAATTTAAACGTGAAATAATGGCGGGTGATACGCGACCAAGCATAGCTATAGCTGTACGTCGCGCAATGAAGTTTTTGCTCGCCCGTATTGAGCTCGGAATTGAATTCCGACCTGCATACTTATCGATCACAGTTCCAGCCCCCAAAGCATCATATATATACCGCGAACCCGTAAGCCGAGAATAAATTTATTCTGGTAAGCCACTGTCAGCACTTCGGATGAACGCGTTTTTACACTCTCTTCGAATATTTTATGCCACGTCCAAAGTGCACCGTGGAATCAAGGAAGAAATGCCGGTAATTTATGCGACGAAAATAAGGTTGTAATTGGAACCATCTTTCAATGCTTTATACATCAACCCACCCTGGCGCGGTCGGAAGGATAATCCAGTCATTTAGGTCCTTGATGTATGCCGCCTCGCGTCGTAATTGCGTGTATATCCCATGTAACAGGAACTCATGTGATATTATGTATGCTTATGAATATAAGTGCTGTAAATGAAATAAACTGATTGATTGATACAATGGATTATTTATCGGGATCTTGAAGCGCGAACGTTTGAATTTACCCAACATCGTAATTCACTGGTGATTATTATTATATACCGGTGATGTAATGTGAAAGGATCGCACACAACTCGCACTGGCAATTATGAGATTAATCGTTTCCACTTTGTATTTTTCTCATCCCATTCTTAGTTCGACTGCTGATACATAATAATAATAGAAGCAACGGAATTTTTCAATTTTTGAATTTTTTACACCAACAGTGAAAAGTTGCAAAGTGAACGAGACGAAAACCCAATCAGTCTGATGAGATGTGAACGAGTGAAACATCACCAAGTGGATACTGATGATATAACGTATTTAGTATGATCCACTTCACGTAATTAAAACGCAGAATTAAATCACGCATCGAAGGGAAATCCTCGCTGTTATCATGCGTATTCACGTGTGGATGTACAGTCGGATTGATGGACAATATGGACATGACCTGAAACACATTCTTCCTTCATTACTGCCACGGGCGATGTTAGAGAAATGCAGTTTTACCACAACTGGAATCGATATCCACGGTATCCAAGTATTCACCATTTCGCTTCATATCGTGTAGTTAGAAAAGTTATTTTCCACTCAGAACCACCCACCGTGTTCATGTATTTACTGCACTGTGTACAGTTTTCAACTACGTGCTTATTTCGAGTGAAATTATTATACCTACAAGGAATTTTACGGATTATTTGAAAATTCATCTCTCTAAAATCTATCCTAGTTTATCCATATGTATTCCTCTATAAAATCACTATCAAAGTTTGCGTGATCCATGACAAGGCTGATTTACAATGCCAAAACTGGAGGGTAACATTTATGAAATTGGTATGATTTTTATTTTTAATTTTTTTATTTCTTTATTTTTTTGCCACATACGGAATTTTATTAATAGGTTCAACCGAAAATAAAGCGTATGTAACACTTGCAAAAAATTGTAACTCTCTCTGAACAGTGCAAATTAACGGAAATAACCCTCTACAACCGCAAGCGATCAGCATCTTACCTAACTACTGGGAAAGTTACAGGAGTTTGTTAAAACTAGCTGAGTTCATGTTTTCCCCCAAATTCTATAGTCTCGCGCATTTATAATACCTAAGTAAGTTCGAGTTATGGTGAAACAGCTTTGACTAATCGTTCGCGGCATGAATGTTCGATTAGACTTGCTCCAAAACAGCGATCAAAAGATAAGAAGTTTCGACCGCACATCGCCTAATGAGTTTACGATTTATCTTCGATACCCTTCATTATCTCCGTTAAAATATTTTAGGAATGCGTAATGGATATACAATGACATGTGTTATAAGAGGCGTGAGTTCTCGTCTGATAATATTCTACAAAATGATGTCTCTTTCGATTAGCTTACTCTTTGAAATGATTCAGGATTTTACGGATATTCTTTGTTCGTCCAACGCGAGATAATGACACGTGGTTATCGCTGTTGTACCAATCATTCGATTAACAGCCTTTTTCGCGAACAACGATGGCCACTCGCTTTCTACAACCCGCGCCTAAAACCAGACAAGTATAATCATCAATTAGTAGTCTAGCCAAGGGATTGATGGACGTGTCCAAAACCCATACCTGCCTACAGTTAAACCAGCTTTGTACGCAGACAGGTAAACAGGGACAAATGTGAATTGAACAGGTTCTGTAGGCAGAAGATCAGACCTCGACTCCTCCACATCACGGGTTGATTGGCTTTGAAAGTGTGAGCAAACCATCAAAGCGTTTAGCGTCTTCATACGCCTAATGAATGACACTCTAGTCGAATTCCTCATGTCGGTGCTAATCGGATTTTACTTAAAGCCAAGAAACACGTTTTTCCAAGTCTTACGAGCGTGCAAACATGATCTCATAACAGTGTAGATATACCCACACGATCGAGTAGACGTAAGTGGGGTAAAACAGTTGGTGCAGGATCTGCAATGACCGACTCCATTGCCGAGTCATTCTCGCTTTATTGCCTACCGGAGACATTGACACTCTGGCATTTGTTAACCACGTCATAAACAATGGGTTGACGGTTTGTTCGGCTTGCGTAACACGGATGCAGCTCGTTGTCTTGTTGACTATATTCGAGACGTGCGTAGAACCAATGCCGGAAAATATGCTTTCGGCGAAATATATAGTGCGATTTCGTTTGGAATGGCTCAATTTGGCGATTCGTTCTTACTTTGTCACGTCCACGTTTCATAGGACAATAGCATTTATGGGTATCGGTGAGTAGTGGGAGTGGGTGGCGCATCTTCTTCTCAATGACGTCATGGAACGAAGTGAAAGGACAGAACCGAGTGGAATGTCGAGGGAATAAACGTTTGTATCATATATGCGTTCGCACCATCGATCATTCGATTCCAAATTGTGTCCGGTTCGTAATGGTCGACGGTAATATGATGTAAAAATTAGCCGTTACATTAGCCAGATTATCCGCGATGTCGCCAAAAGGATGTTGGCTTCTGCAAAACGAGTTTGAAGAAATATAAAATGAAAGAAAAAACGTCGTCCATGCACGTGTGAAGTAAATATTTCCACCAAAGAATTATACGCTGTACCCCAGTCAGGTATTAAACGTTAACGAGACTGATAAACGTTCGGCTTTACTTTTCCAGCGAATATTTCTCAATTGGATGTAATTTATTATCCGTCGTCACAGTCGTCACTGTGATAATTAACATTTTATTTTTTCTCGCACTGAAATTATTTAAATATTTAATTACTGTCTTCTCTACGTACCAATAAGCTCTGCCAAATTTTTCCGTCATTAACCGACCTGCGATTATAATAACAGGTTTAATTAGTATGGATATCTATTCACGATATATCCACTATTATAAACTCGTGGGAGGTAGCAGTTGTTTCTTGCGTTTACGTAATACGTATGCAAACCCCGTCAAGAGCAACGATGCGATAATAACTCTGAAAATTCAAACCTTCGCACTCATCGTCAGCGAACATTTGTTTCTCTCCTCACTTTGTCAACTCCCTTCCGTCAACTTCCATATCCATATACTTCTATTCTGCATTGAAAAAACGTGCCGGTGTTCATCAATTACATCACCCAGCATTTGTCATTCCGCTTAATTCGACAACAGTAGCAACAGCGGATGACGAACACTCGTCTTTCCGAGTATGGACAACTTGCAATATTTATTGCATCGATCCAGGACTAATGCGGTGTAACCTGAGCAGGTGAAATTACACGAGGAACGATAAACCTGCCGTCATGCGGACTTTTCATTCCATGCACTCCGACCTTCTTCTCGAGAAGCCACCCCATTAAGGTATGGCGCATATTTTCTTGTGCAAGCTGGGGGTTGATTTGGATACCACAAAGACTGGACCACGATACATCGCAACCCTCAGGCCTCGATACGAAATTCTGGAGATTCCTGTTTCGTTATTGAAAATTCTTCTCTCCTCAAAAGAGGATTCGATTCCGTCAGTATTACACGCTCTTTCGCAGTTTTACTGTAAATTCCCTGACCTTTCGTTGTAACTCGTGATTTTAAACTCAAAGGCCGAAGTATGTATATTCTGAACAATATTTAGACTTTTTTCGAAGGAATTCACCCGCTAGAATCGATCGAAACAGTGGATATAATAATTTCGTTATAGGGAAAGGAGCTGCGCCGTTCTTTAGGGTGAATTTTTGGCAACTGCCAGGATTAATCGGCATAGCTTGCGATTGGCCAAAAAGGATCTCGCTACCTTGACCTTAACCACCGAAGCTTCCTGACGCTTGACATTTTTACATTGATTTTACTAACCACGACGTATTGAGTGTTCGAAAATACTGGTTTTATTTTAATTAGGAACTGTAAGACACGTTTAGCCCAGTGACGTTTTGAAAGTAGGTATCGTGCACGGTAATAAAATAAAAATGCATGAACGCAAAATAATATTTGCATTCCACATTCAACTGAATTATCGTTATACACGATCTGCGGGGTTCTAGTTATGGTTGAATTGCCAATCCGCTGAGTGCGCCATTTCTCTCCTCGAGGTTTTAACGAGAACTCGACGGCGTGTTTATAAAACGAGAGATGTTATACTGCGCATTATGCCTGCACGTGCAGTGGCTGTATTAGTTTCTGACGGTGGTTTTCAACTGTCGGGAAAACTCCTGCGTTAATAAACCCGGACTGTGTTCCCTATGGTATAAAGTCATTGTTAGGGTTCGCAGCAACCACTCTTGACATTCCAATAATAACGAATCAGCCTACGGAAATAAGTGTGTAGCTCTACTCGCTGCCTTTATTGTACTGCGTAGGTATATTTCCCTCATCTCGAAAGGCTTCTCGCCATATTTCCTCGCCTGAGAAGTACTTGTCTGCGAAATAAGCGAAAAACGACTGCAACATGGCGACTGTACACTGCATTAAAGGGTCATATACAGTTAAAATATTCGAAAAATCGATTTTTTTATTTTTTTTTCGTAATGTACATATATTCAAGTACACACACAGAACATTTTTTGTCAATCCGGAAAATATTTACAACTCGATGTAAGATGAACTACATGTAAAGTGCTTCTGAAACTTTAAATGCGTTTTTCTCAAAACAGGGTTTTTAAAGTCGGTGACCAAGATTTCTCGGAAACGGTTCAACCAATCAGTCTAAAATTTTAACACAAGCTTTTTAAGTATATTTTTTAATAATTAATCGAAGGTTTTTTTCTCATCGATAAATATTTTCTGTTTTACAAACAATTCAAGGACTAAATTTTTGTCCAAAATCGATGTTTTTGGGCCTCGTGACTGCATATAACCCCTCAAATATAACCTTTTTCTTCACGTGTGCTACCTGTACGGCAGGTATGAATGCAGGCGAGTCGAATCGAGTCGAGGTCATAAATGTATAGAAACGCATCCTCGATGCTTAACTCCGGTTCCTTCGCTCTGCGGAAATTATCGCAGGCAGATGCAGACCCACACAAAATGAAAACCCTAAACCCATCTCTGCCGCGATGCAGCGAGGCGATAAATTTCGCAAAACGTCTTTTCGAGGAGTCGTTTCTCCGTGAATGCTGTTAGAGTGTTCGGAGATAATTTGGCCTCCCAACCACTCAACCGAAGATTGTAAGGTTATTAAGGAGATTAAAGACTAGGAATTAACGAAGCTGTTTTCGCCCCAGCATGTCGACGTAACAATTGTTGAGCTTTTTCGAGCTTATTCTGACCCAGAAAATTGCATCTATGAATACGAACAGCGGATAAAATTCAAGTGATCATTTTAAGTGTTGATTGTCAGTTGTGGGAGAAGCTTTTGCGCATTTTTCAGAGCCTTCTTTCCAACGAAAATCGAAACGAGCTTCCGGTCGCGGGCTTGATAAGTTTGGAACACCTCTCAATGAACACCTTGAAAATTTTCTCTCACGATCGAGGGCTCCACGCGGCGATAACGAATTCGAAATTAAATATCCCGTCTGATCAAGAAGTTTTATTGACGCTGTGAAAAGAGGACTCGTAGCCAAATTCCCTGCGAAATCCTGTCCGCGGCGTCATCTGCCGTATAATAAATAACACAGCCACGTAAAAAAACAGTTTCTGGCCGGGGGGTCGCTAATTCTGAAACCAAAGTCCATTCACCCCGTCATGTCAGGTTTTTCACACAACCTTAAAAAATCTTATAACCCAAGCTCAGTCAACCTAATGTATGAAATCCCATAACCCCTTAAAACCATAGCCTTTTAACCCCGTAAGCCTATATCACCTTGAACTCATAACCCGTCAATCTTATAGCCATAAATGCCAAAGGGTTAAAAAGCTATGGTTACAAGGGGTTTCGGGATTCTATATATAGGTATACTTGGGTTATAAGATTGTTTAAGGTAATATTAAAAACCTGACGTGATGGGGTAAAACGGACTTCGGATTCGCTTTCAGCGATCCAAAAAACATATAATAATCATGATCTGATCCCCCAGCCAGAATTTGTTTTTTTCTTTTTTTTGTGGCCATATAATGAACAAACCTTTGACCCATGATATAGGTGTAAATAATTCGGGATATTCTTCGGGTGTTTCTCTTGTCTCTCGACTTCGTTCTTTCACCGAAGTAAATACTCGCTGAAGCCTGAGAAAACGGCACTCCTTACAGTTCTCGCCTCCTGAATCTAACATGAGCTTCGAGCGCAAAGCGTAGAAATAAATTTGCGCACGGTTGCTCGGTCATCTTACCATTAGAAGGAACGACGTGGATGACCGAAAGCCTCCAAACCCTCGTATCGTCTTTCAAATAAATATACATACAAATACAAAGCAGCCAACAGCACCGAATCGCGTCTGATCTGACCGAGTGTATCGGGTGACCAAACAATTATTTCACCTGGCAGAGAGATTTTGCATCGAAGATTCGGTAATATATTTTTCCCGCGATCCTCGTGATTTATAATCCTGTGATCCGAGCGGTGAAAAATTCGCTTTCTTTTCTTGCAGCATATTCGCTGCAGCTCTTCGATTGAGGAATATTCCATTGCAACGACGCAATGTCGGATCCGGCCGAATGCTTCGAAGGCACACCTTCTTCTTCGTTGACACGGTTTAACAGCCGATTGCAGACTCGCTTGCCTCCGCCAGACGTCTCTTAAATATCAAATCCTGCCGGGTCAGACGGGATCATTGCAAGCTCGTCCGTCCTCGGAGCCACAGATCGTGCGAAAGTTAACGCAATTAGTGGTATTGCGATAAACTTTTACCCCAATCACCCTGACTCTGGTCAACTGATACGCACCCCGTGAAATTTTCTCTTTTAGAACAGGACTTTGATCCCTAATTACATTCCGTACGAAGGAGTCGCAATTACACTTCGAACCGGATGGGCCTCTTCCAATCAGACGCACCTGACGGACTGCGAAATTTATTCGATTTGCTTGAATTGCCGAACTTTGTCTGCTATGTCTCGGATTAGTTTCAATTGTTATGACTATACTGAAAGTCCAGTTTTGCATCGCTGACAGAAATCTGGGGAAAGAAGGCGAAAATTTGAAAAAAAAAACTTTTCATCGATCTCTCGATGTCCTGCATATTATTACACACCCACCTGCACATCTTTTCTTCACCTTTCAATCATGCTTCGATACTCGTAAAAGCCTTCAGCGCATCTTTAAATGTCGATGGCGCGCACATTTGAAGTGGAAAAGAAAGCAGAATGCAAAAAGAATATAATAATATTCAACCGACGCGATTTCTCAAGCACCTATCTCTTCAATATGAATTTCGCAACGCTTTATGTCACGGAATGAATTCGACAGATGGTAAAACTAATGCTAAAGGTGATGCGAATCGCACAGACGTCATCAGCTATTGTTGTCGTCGAGGAATTCTTGAATCAGGTAGACAAGCATTCGCGTTTTACTTATTTTTACTTCATTGAAGGGAAAAGCACGATCGCTACACAAAATTCTTTATAGTCGCCAAGTGTATATCACGTTTGTAAAGCCAACAAGCAAACCTTCTTTTCTTCTTGTTTTCGCTAGGCAAAAACATACTGCGATGGAAAAAATGACGCCATTTGGAACCGTGCGTTTCTTCCATATATATCTTTTCACCGTATCTATATCTGCACCACTTTTTTTATCTCCGATCGAATTTAAATCGATGTCACCGCGTTCGAGTTCGTGGGAAAAGAAGAGAAAAAAACTAGAACTGCACAAACGGCTGATCGAGCGAACTTTTCGCATGAATGATTAATCACTTTTTCCGCGAAGGTAATTGCGGTCGTTTCTTTACAAATAGCAACGAACAGATTCACCTCGACATGATTTGCTACCATTTTGTTACGCAATGAGAATCGTACGTGATCTTCTTGAACGAGACCATCTGCTATCAGCCTCGCACCAAAAACCGTTCATCAAACCTTCTGGAGATTGAATTTCATTGAATAATTTCATACCCAAGTAAAGACGCTGAGAAAAATCCAATTTCTTCTCGTCGCGTGAAAAATTGTGGAAACAGTTCAACGCTGTGCTCTTCAACTTCTCCATTCTTTCAATAAAATTTTTTTTTTTTCCTTTATATAAACCCCTTGACTGGAAGGTCTTCTTATATCAGAAACCGAAAGTGTGGGCGTTGCTATATTTTCTCGGTACAGTCACAGCAGCCTCGGATACGTGAAAGGATCACCGCTTTCGCGTAAGCTAGGAACCGAACGATAATCGGCAGCGTGACAAAAGAAATTGTGTGTAAAAACGCTACGCAAAATAGAAATTTTATACGCACACAGGTTTCCCGCGTTAAATATATGCCCAAGATATTTCACATTTACACATTTATAATAACGCCTCGTGCAGCTGCAATTTTACATGTCGTCACCTTTCAGCGAACGTTCCTTGTTGATAGATTTGACAGACAGTGGAATTAATAGCGAAAGGTGATCGAAGATGCGATGATTCGAACCCTCAAGGCATTCCGCATGTTGACTTTTGCACAAATTCTGTAGATAAAGGGAGACGCGGCAAAACTGTGCAAATGCCGTCATTATGATTTTTCAAGAGAGCGAGAAAACTCTTCTAGAAATTGGTTGATTAATTTGATTAAATTCCGCGGTTCGTGCCAACATTTTTTTAAACGTTGCATGCTGAATAAAAATACAGTTACGATATTGAAATTATAAAACAGATTAACTTCGCGAGTTAATTTTTGGCAGGTACATATAATTTTTTGTAACCATATGTCCGATTACCCAACAATGCAATACTTGCAGAACAACAATTGTTGTGTATAAGTACAATTATTATTTTGAACCTGTCTAACAATAAGTACAATCTGCCGTAGTTGGGCAAACACCTCGGGAAATTGAATTCCACTCTCTGCACCAGACGTTCTATTGTAATTAAATTCGAGCGAGCAGCGTGTCTTGATGTGATAATTCGTCTTACGCAAGGCCAATTTGATTGTCTGTTAATTAATACGAACAACTACTTCATCTTCTGGTCCTTCGTGCTGCTGCGTTTAATTGTTTCACGACCTTTGTGCATGCGTATAGGGCACGTTTCGCAAAATTACTGTGCAAAACGTAGACGATTAACGATCGATACATTGATGTTCAGTTTGAGAGCAGGTGAATCGAAAATATTGACGTTTCTTGAATCCGATTAATGCTTCGCATTATTTGCCGCTCGAGGTTGGATCCGTAAAAGTTTATCTTTCCGACGGACGAAAACTTCCAAGAGATTGTTCTCGCTGCTCATTCCAGGTGGAATAATTGCCACCTCGAATATCCTACGATTCTGAGAATAATTATTATAAAAAAATCCATAATTCTTCACATCACTTACCGCAGCTTCATCGCGCAGAAGTATAATTTTATATCATAATAATTATTCCTATGTGAAGCCGGGTATAATTAAGTAAATATAAATATTCGTACCTACCACATCTTTTTCTTGCGAATACTATATTATTATAAATTCCCAATACAATTGCAAAAACTTGTACATCTTTAATCTAGTTTCAACGACAATTGCTAGAATTTAATATGTATTATAATCTCAAACAGTATCTCGTTATTTTGTATTTTCGGCATGCAAAAAACTGAATTTAATTTATCGACAAAAAATATTCAAGACTTACGCTTTAACGTAGATCTGAGAAAGATCGACTAGTTCTTCTGGCAAGAATCCCGAATTAATCCCTAAGTACTTATCGGAAGACGGGCAATTCATAAATTGAATTGTAATTACAGCTCCGCCATTAGCATAGTAAGAGCGTCGTTTAGGGATAATCCAACATTAACTGCCATTTATTTTCTCTTTATTCCCCGTCAAGCGTTTGTCTCAATTCTCCGTCACAGTTTCCGAAATAAAACACGTATACTACAACCCAACCTTCACTCGACTATCCATATATGTCGACAAAGTGCTGGCGTAACGAGCCTCGGAAATGGATCGGAATAATCTTTCGTTTCTCGTCTTGTATTATTTTTTTTTTATACATAAAGACATCTAGTCATATTTTCCATCGAAATTTTTCTCGAGCATTAAACGAGTTTCCTCGAGAAAATTCGACCAAAAATGACCAAAATCATCCATATTTTTTTTTAAATATTTTCTTAAACAGACGCAGACAAGTTACATTTGCGTCAGTATAAGTTTATAATATGATGATGTGAAGAAGTATTCACTTCCGTTCAATTACTTCTATTTTTATACAAAAATTAAGGGATAAGCATCAATCACCGTCCAAACAGGCTTTAAAGTTTCAGACTGTATCTGAGATAAAACTCTCACGGTGGCCAGTGTGACGAGTGTTTGCAACCAAAAGTAACTTTGACGGCGACCTAAAAAGATCTCCAGTTGGCGATACAAGGTGCAATATCCTTATGTATGTATAGACATGCATGAACCTACATATGCACATGTACATGTAGATGGAGACACGGAGCATCTTCGCGTTTAAGTTGCGCAATGTTACAACTGAGGCGGCTGCTCGAACGAACTTAAGTTTAAGATGATATGGACCATGCTGCCCGAGGCAAAACCCAGAGTGGCCGTCATCCTGATTTTGCCTCAACGATGCGCGGCTATAGCATGAAGCGTGTTGGAAATACGATATGAACGTACCTACCTCTGCAGCAGAAGGTATAAAGTCGCGGAGTGGGTGTCGCAGCGTTGTGGTCTTTTGAAATCAGCATATCGGCGCAAATGGCTTTTGGTAATAACACGATAATAACATATCGCCACCTTTTAATAATCTTGTCTATTATACATTGATCAACTCCACATGTTTGGGCTGTTTGCCTAATTCTGATGGCATGAATTATACGCCAAATTGACGCCACTATCCGGAGTCATGCTAATTCACTTTGTTACTACATTACACGCTCCGATCAGCCGCAAGACCAGCTTCGAAATTTGAAATTTATGAATAGACCACGAACCCCTTTCGAAATCACTTATAATGGGAATAGAAACCGGTTAAAATTTTCGCCAGCACTGACCTTGGTATCGAATATATTTATATGCATATATTATCATACATATATATATATATATATATATTTCTACACATGAAGTGAAGGAATGTGCAGGGGCTGACGGTACATTATCGATGTAATAATTATGTGTATGTGCATGTGGAATCGCAAGACCTTTACCCTTAATTATACACCGATCATCGTTGCTTTAATATATATGTTTTTAATCGTAAAGATTCTTGGGTCACCCTGCCGGTGGAAAAGATGGGAATCAAAGTTCAAACAACTTTCATAAGCCTATTGTGACGTTCCACGAATTAACAATCTAATCATCTTCCTTTACAGATACTCATCGTTTCATCCGGTTTGAAAATAGCTGATAGCTTGGTGTCGTTATGCAGTGAACTGCCTTAGGTCATACCGAATAGAGACTAAGAATGTTCAGGTTTTATAATTTAGTCGAAATTTCTGTCTCCATTTACGTTACAATCAACGAACCAATCAATCTCCTACTCAGGCATCGGTTCCGCGAAGCTATTCACGTGAACGGACGTAATTTTTTTAATGGTGATGAAAAAAGCAAGAATAAAAAAAAAAAAAAAATAACACTCTACAACAAAAGTTGAAAACGGAACAAGCTATTGATTAAGTTTGATCCAAAACTTTCTCACTAACAACAAGACTCAGAGATGCTCGTTACTGTACAAATCGTTATTTATTGTAATGGTGGCATATAATAATGATAAGAAAAATTTCGTTTAATATTTTCTGGATATTTTTATTCATTCGTTTATATTCATTTCATTTCCAGATTCACTTAAATTAGCGATCATTTACGAAGCCGGCGCTTCGGTCGGAGGTGCAACCGGCAAGTGTTCGCCCTCGGCGTGGAAACCTTCGGCGTCGGCGGTCCACGTTTCCTCGATCGGCTGGCCGTCGGGAGAGAAGTACTTGAAGGATCCTTTCTTGACGAGAACGAAACCGTCGCCCTCGGCATTGGGGACCAGGGCACCCTGCTCGGATACTTGGGTTCCATCGCCGGAACGGTAGCTCAGAGCGTACTGACCGAACTCGTCACGGTTCTCTTGGAAGTCCAGGATGGGGATGACTCCGGGGGCGAGCGATTCCTGGGGGCGAGCTATGGCGACGGCGGCCAACGCGGCGAGGATGATTGCCTGTGTCGAGAGAAAATTTCGGTTAATGTATATAGATGTTGAAAACGAAAGACTGTTAAAAAGTACGTCAGCATGCTTTTACTGACAATGAGTTTGAAGCTTAGCTCTTCGTTTGGGTTTTTCCATTCATGTTTTTTTCGAAAACAAGAAGTGTACCGAATATTTTAATTTAAAGAAGCGTGGTGATTCGTTCAAGTTAAAAACTTATGAAAACAATAATTTTTCTGATTGAACGTTGATATTGAAAAAATATTTTATTCACCATATTAGGTTAGAGTCGACAAATTTTTCTTTATACGTGGAAATATGGTGTTATACTTACGACTTTCATGATGAAGGCTTAGCTTGGCTTGGTAAGAATCGATGGTGTTCTTAAGAGGGCTGCGGATAATGTGTTGGTGAAATTGAAATTTTCCTTCTATTTATACGAAAATGAAACTCCGACCATGAAGTCCCAAATCACAGTTGTCTAATGACCACCACCACCACTACCACCACTACCACCACTAAGGAACCTCTTTCACTTTGCCCAAGACTGCAAGACGAACAACACAGTCAACACAGTTTACACAGGGTGAAAATTTCCCTCGGGCGACATATCGTACACTTTTCCAATTCAAGTTTCTCCTCGCGTCAATACTTGTAAATAATTTTTCACCTGGCATTAACCGCGATGCAACATTCATTTCGAAATTCTCGTCCCCGCAAAATTCTTATATATATGTCCCTTGATTGAATTTATAAAACAAATTGAATTTGACTATTTCATATATTTGTTGCATCCTTACGTTTTTAACACTACAATATCACAATTTTTTTCACACAATTCACATATCCGTAAACATTATTTTCACATCAGGCTGAATTACTATAACGTATAGAATGAGCCGTAAAAAATTTATTTTTCGTCCAACTTTTCAAGACTTTACAAATCGATTCAATTACTGAATATACTATCTGAATCTTGTGTCGTTAATACTCTGTTTTTATAAAAAGAAGAACCTTCATTTCTTTTCATCAAATTGCTTCCTTTTACATAATGTGATTCGTTTTATGATGAGTTATATGAAGTTTTTCATTAACGTCGTGTAAATTGTATCAGAATGCATTTAATTTTTCGAATTTCAATTTTTTCCAATGAAACCCTACGTTGCAAACAAAATTGGAAATTGTAATTTTTTGTGCTGCTTAGCCCGTTTTTCGCGTACTAGAAATCTGGTAACCTAAAGGTTAATTGAAATTAATCAAAGCAACTTTGACTAATAACATATAAAATAATAATATAATTACAGTTGCATGCATCTTATGCCCAATGAAATCGATGAGTTTACAGGATCACATGAATTTGAGTTACCCACCGTAACATACATTTTTATTTTTCGTAAAGATTTCGTACAAACTGAGAAGCTCAACAAAAATGAATTGTTATCTACAGTTGGAGACTTGGCAAAAACTCGCATACTTCGAAAGAATTTAGCTAGCAAACTTTAATATGATTTGGAGTAAAACGTGTTCGACACAAATTCAGCATGAAGTTTGACAGAAATTGATTCTCGGGAAATTGTTCTATTTTCGTTGACCAAACTTAGACCGTAAGTATTCACTTACATAATAGTCGAATACTTACCGTAATAATCTTATTTCCACTGAGTAGTTATCGAATTATTAAAATTATACGCAGCTATCGACATTCCAGCGGATTTTAGATTTTGTCCAAGTTAGCATTGAAAAAAACGTCACGCGACGTGTTTTGATCGCTGTAATCCATGTATGATATGTTCATCCGTCCGGAGTGCACGTACGACATTTGTCCCGAGGGTTTTTTCTAATCGTTATAAATACTCAAGTTTTTCAAGCGTGTACAACAGTTCTAACTGATCCCCACATCAGCAACGATCTTATCATCCAATATGAAATTTGTGAGTACAGTTGTACACTTGTGACAAAAATTGTACTTTGCAATTTTCCAACTGAGACAGTTTTGAATATTAAAGACTACTTTTTTTTTTTTTTTACCTTCGCTCTTTAGACTGCATGGGAAAATTTATAACCCATCAAATACGTTCCAAGTGACATTCATTCTCAGGCAGATCTATTATTAAGTTGGATTGATCGCAGACCAACGTATAATATCAATTGTCTTCTTTGGCCGCATTTTCATCCTGTTTTTTTCTATTCGCTCAAGTTCATTGTATCCACAGGTTCTGGTCCTCGCTGCCCTTGTGGCCGTTTCTGTAGCTGCCCCCCAAGGATCGGTACCCACGCCAATCCCAGTGCTCCAATTCGACGAAAACCGCGACGAAAGCGGACAATTTTCGTTGACGTGAGAATGAAGAATTTTTTAAATATCATTTTCATCCGGCGTGCAATTTAACGCTTTATGTTTCCCGCATCGGGCATATTTCGTGACCACTTGAGACTGGGTGGAAATTTTTACATTCAATGTGTGGACAGTGAAGAGACTGCGTACTAAAATTTGTTTAATCTTTTTTTACTCGGTTTTATAGCTACCGAACTGGAAATGGAATCCTCGTAACACGTCAGGGATCATTGAAGCCGACTCCTGACGGAAAGGACCACGTTCTGATCCAATCCGGATCCCAAACTTACACTTCCCCCGATGGAAAAAAGATCACAGAGACCTGGTCTGCAGATGAAGATGGATACAAAGCCGAGGGTGACCATATCCCCGTACCCCCGAGCCCTCTTGCCTAACTTTTCCAACTCAACGATGACATTTGAGGACCAGATACCAGGGCGGATAGTTTTCGGTAATTTGGGAGAAAGTTAGAGGAAAGGAGGCTCTGTCGAAACGTCATCAATGGTCATCAGGAAGCAGTGAAGAATAATTTTATTTGAGGTGCAGGATCATGAAGAACGCGATTGTCCCGAATGTATCCCCTCTCGATTCTACATCGTCCTATTTTGTTGTCTATGAAACGTTTTGGCGTATAATAAAATATTGAACTGAGGCTTTCATTTGAATTCCTTTGACAGAGAATATGAACAAAAAAAAGTTTGATGAAAAAGTTCACTGGTTGCACGCTTCGGATACTGTATTCATCGTTTCACGATTTCGACCTTCAGCTATAGACGTGTTAGTGATCAGAACGATGGTCGCGCTACCAGCCACGTGCGAAAAATATCGATTCACCATCGCCAAGTATCATATTGAGTTTTTAAAACCGAAGGCTTTCGTGAAAAAGTGTGGTTCTCGCGATAATAGCGATTATTTAACCAATTCAGATCGTCGATGCGTCATAATTACACTCCTTAGTGCGAATTAACTTGCCGTACAGGATTACGAAACCACCAAATCCTCGTAACTATCGGACTGGACCACCGCAGCCACGGCTGCAAAGGTGGACTGAAAACTTAGACCCTGACTTTCCGGAGACCATTATGGTTGTCCTATTTATCAACTATACATCAGCCACCTTCTCACCCCCCAAAACCACTCAATTTTCGCCTCGCTTACATCCATGACTAAAGTGATGAGCTTCTGCGGATTTACGTTCGTCAGCAAAACCGCTGAACTTATCTGATGCAACCCAAAATTCAGCGAGGAGTTTCTTGGGTTGAGCACATCGGAATCCATTTGCACTAAGGTTGTACGACGGGTGAAACTAACAGCTGCGCTTTGTAGTGGAAATCTGAAGTATGACTGTAAAATCAGGAAAGACAATCTTGAACGAGAATTTATCTATCAAGTGTATGAGGGTAGTTTAATTGCACTACCAGACCAATTAGTACTGGAATTTAATAATTGGGTAGCCTGAGGTATTCAAGGGATCTTGATGGAAGTACAAATTATACCACGCCAGGTGATTAGCAAATTAGTAAACTGGCATGGGCTCGATAATTGGTGTACTTCCAGCCAATGCTCACCGTTTGAGTCAAGTTTCCTTCATGCTTTTGTGCATGAACTATGTGCATGAATGCTATTGTGTTCGTTAGACTCCGATTAATTTCCTGACACCAAGAAATTCGTTGAATCTGATAATTTCACACGAAACAGAGCAAGTCGACTTATTAGGCCTCAAAGATGACAATACCTAAGTACCAAGTTATTCGTACCCTCGAATTATAAGAGAAGGTCGATTACGTTTGTATGACCGCCATGTGTCTGCCACTGGGCCTATACCAAGCTAAGTAAATTCCTGAGCGATTCCGCGATCACGGAAGTTGGATAGAACAAAAATTTCACAACCTCGCTTCAGGCTAGACGGGCTAGACGGAGCCTAGCTCTTACTCAAGCCGCTTCGGCGATGAAGCGGTGTGAATTTGCTGGGTTAACGTACCTTTTTTATGAGTAATTATGACACCCATGAACCCGAGCACGTAGTTAGATTCCTGTTTGCGACCTTCGTTATTAATAAAAACTAAGAGGTAATTCATGCTTCCTGGCTCGTTCGAAGGACGCAAGGACGTCGTTTATAGCAAGCATTCACTACAATTCAAAATCAATTCGGCAGATTCTCCACCTCGTCTCTTCGATCAGTCGTCCGATCACAACTTTAAATTGTGAAAATGTTGAGGTCAATAGCGAGAATAAATTGGCCATTAATCATTATCGTTCATAATGATCGTCGTCAACTTTGCACAGATCGCGAAGTTAACGTCGTTCCTTGTCCCAGTTTCAGAGGCCCGTCGAGCCAGTCAATGAAATCCACAAAGTACCTATTTGAATTATTCATGTTTCAGAAATTCGCACACTGCAGAGAAGTTAGTGTATTGAAAAAGTCTGAAGTGACTCACATAATACCCAATAATCAGTAATCTGCTCAGTTTAGGACGCGTATCACTTTTCACGATTTAACTTTGAACTTGCGCCGCATATTGAATTTCACGTTTGATGTTGAAAGAGAAGATCTAACCAGCATTACAAAGTTTAAAAAAATAATATCCCGAGAAATTTAACCTGTCTTTCGAAATATAAAATTAAATGCTAATTGATGCCAAAGCATATTTTGGAGCCTATAATCACTCAACGGACGCAAACTAAACCTCGTCGCGCTTTGCGGTCGCCTCGTTCTCTTATAAATACAAGATCTGAACACTTAGCGTGAAGTAAAGAGATTTGTAATCGTCTCACTCGTCAGAAGTCTGACGAAAAATGTTTTTACATAATTCGTCGTATCACGAATGAAAGGACGTGTAAAACGGACACTTAAAAGGATTATTGATTCTCGGTAAGTCGTCGATGAAAGTATTTCTATCTGCCATTCATGCAGTGCTGATGTAAATGCCCTAGAGCAAAAAGCTCATGCTCTTTATCGTTAGACGGAGAATAATTATCTATACCGTCTTCATTAGTATCAGAGTCCCAGGAATTTTTCGTCGCCTGTTCAATGCAAACATTTATAAGAGAGCGGAATCTACTATAAACGAAATTCTCGAAATCACGGCTAAATTTAATGGACATTCAATTTGCGTGCATTTATAATAACAGCCGGCGCACCCTGAAACTTTGAGATTCATGATTGATCGTTCCCACTTTCCCCTCCGCAGTCAATGGTAAAAGAGAGAACGTGTATTTTCAACCATAATCATTTGTCACTCCTCTGCGAGTAAGTTGCGAAGAAGGCGAAGATCCTCGATAATACTTTGACTAAAATCCGTCGCTCCGCAACTTATCTGCGATATTTATTACACAACAAATTAAATTAATAATCCATACGATCCAACGCATTAATCCTGTCCTCACTCATTGTATAATTCTCAGAATCTTTCTCCTCGAATCCGATTCACGACCAGTACATTTATGTGCTAATAAGCCTCATCAAACTTCTCGATTGGTAGAAGCGAGTTACGGCAATAGACATGGATTCTTATCGAATTCAAATGGATTTCGCAAGTTCAAATACACGGCCATGGTGAATATCTCGGCTCGCCGATTTCTTCCACGGTTTGAATTGAATTAACCAAAGAACAAAAAAAAATCTTCCACTTGTTTTATCTCGATTAAAAAAAAAAAAAAAACCTAATGGCGTGCCTTTTACAGTGCAATGCCGTACGTTTACATCGATGATGGACGGATGTAGGTGATAATTAAATTTGAATTGCGAATACATGTTTTACATAAATACGAAATTACTTTATTTATCTAACAACATCGGTCAATGTTGGAAATCACCTAATAAAATTACATTCAATCTAATCTCTGTGTACTGCCATATCAGTTGGAGGGCCGGGCGTGAACTTGGCTGCGACTTCTCTGCAATATGCTGGCAGCTGCGGGAGGTTCGTCAACGTCATAAGCCAATTTCACGAGTTTTCCATTCTCGTCCGGGATGGAATATGTGCCCTTCTTTACGATGACTACCTCCTCGCCCGTCTTCTCGTCTGTCAGAACAACGCCTTCTTCTTCGAACATACTTCCATCGTCATCCGTAAGCCTGAAAGTTGTTCGTATATACGTTTTGGTGAACGTGAATTTGAGTGGAAAATAAGCTGACAAGTTTCCATACTGGCAATTTTCAGTTACGATGCAAAAAGTCGGAATTCTGAAAGTAGGTGGGATTCGAACGGTTGCGCCGGGGGCGCGACACGTGATTAAGGGTGCGAAAGGTATTTTCATAAGTGACACGAGCCTGAAACACCGTCTGGCAAGAGTGTTTTACATACATGATAGAAACCGTATTTCCAAGAACATACATGATGAAAACTGACAAAGAAAACAGGGTCTCTGCTTACAATTGAATACAGAACAACGACAATAAAATAACCGTTTTCTCATATTACGAGGAGGGTGCGGATTTAAAGGTCTGCAAAGATGATGGACGGATGGAAAATGACAATTGACTCGATAAAGAAGAGAATTCCATTCAGTGTACCGGACGGGAAGCAGTTTTTGTTTACTGACCAAAATCACTGTGAATGAACTAGACCAGAATTTTCCATTTGCAGCTTGTAATTCTCACATCTCATAAGATCGCGCATACAGTACAGAAAGTGACGTCGCCCCGTTTCAGCAGAGAAGTTCCGCTTTAAGACCGGAGATGGGAGTCGTAAACAGGAGTTGCGAAACGTTATCTGAAGGTAACTCGGTGAAAATATATGCGAAATGAAAGAATTACCCGAGGAAAATACGCCACCTGCGAGCTACAACATGTGAGGTGTGATATACGTAGGCAGCACGGAAAGGGGACAGAAATGCACAGTGCCGGAAGATTGGGGAACAACGTGCAGGGAATGAGGGGTGTTTGTTACACGCACACGTGGAATACTGATCTACCTCAGTGTAAAATGTCCGTCATCGTCGACATGGATCTCCGGCTCTCGAGTCAGAGCGAGTTGTTCAACGCCAACTTGATGGTCTGCGGATTGGTGCTCATCGTCACTGACAGCGTAAGCGGACGCCACGAGGCACGTGAGAAAAACAACCTGCAACAAAAATTAGGAAATGGTTTTTCGTGGAATGTTTTTTTTTAGTCATCTCGAGTGAATACGAGAATTTTAAACAAAGTTAGTCAAATTGAATGGTGAGTATTTTTTAACTGGGTAAATAAAATATTTATAAACGAGTCGCGAATGAGGATCACATATCTTGTTATGAGAATGTAACTAAAATAATATCTATTGTTCTCTTTGAAATAGTGTATTATGTTGCAGATTCAGCGGAAAGACTCACGAATTTCATGTTCAGTTAGCGCTTATCGACACGTTCACAAGTCTAGTGTAACTATTGCACTTGCATATCGAGTGGTCGTTTATCTGTTATATATGCCAAACTAGCCGAGATTTCCCCTACCGAAGAAATTTTTGCTACCATTAGAAATGGGCCATTTACATTTTGGCTAGCACTTACAATTTGGGAGAAAGTGTCGCTGAACAAATAGGGGAAATTTTCTTCTTGGGTTGAGCAATAACGTGGAAAGTCTAAGCGTTTTCACCAGGCCGCGTCATTTACCTGGAAAATTGTAGCGGACGGTTTATTTCTGAGTGACATACTATTTGAAACCCTATATTCCTCAAATACGATATTAAGAAACGTGTGAAGACGAAAAGTGCCTTGGGAATGAACCAGTATTCCGGTGAAAATAAAAAGGGCAAAATGACTACAATTTTATTCGTTTCGTTTAATAACCAGAATTGATATTTGCCACGTGGATATAGTAGGAATGAAGGCATCAAGCTTTTTTCTTTGTCACTTGGGCATAGCGTTATACAAATTTAACACTATTTTATCAACAAATTCGACCAAATATAATTATTAAACACTTTTATATCCTTCACTAAAATACCTCTTTACTAAGCAGTGCAAAATCCCAAGTCACTGGAATAAAACATTTTTTGTTACTGCACGCGAAACCCCACACTTAACTTTGATAAAGAAATCTAACACTCTTCGTCCGCCGAACGAAGCTAATTTATAAATCTGCTATATGGTGTTTACTTTGAAAAACAATCCCAATTGGAAATCCGAATACTATACTCTACACATAACATATGAGTTATGCATAGTTCAGGTTCTGTTTTACAAATAATTCTGCAGCCGAGATTTCAAGAGTGAAATTTCTTGAATCAACACAGAACTCGCGCTACGAACAAAGTCATCCAAGTTTGTAGTGGATGGTCTTGTCTGTAAAACAACGAAACTCGATTCTATATGAAATTTTGTCATGTATCGTATATTTGCACCAGTCGGAGAAGTTTCACGGTCTTTGGAATATTGGATTACAACCTCGTGACAAATTTTCGCAAGCTTTTTCAATTCTTTCGATATGTATTACGTATAAAGAATGCGGGTACTCGTACGTCTCAAAATGGTATCAGACCAAAGAGCGGATAACATGCAGGTGAATACCTATTATACCCCTGTAAGATGAGCTCAGTGTTCTTCGAGACAAATATTGCAAAAGTTACGACAGACATCTGGTATTTGATACTCTTGATGAAAGTCGAAGTAAATGCGTAAAAGCTGAATTTCCATTGTGCTGTAGAATTATTTGTCTCATTTTACAAAAGTGATGGAATTGAATACATGGCAAAAACATGTGTTAAAATTCTTCATTGCTGGTGAACATTTCACACTCCAGTTTTACTTGCTGTCTTAGCTCGTGTGAATGATAGCTCGATTAGAAATAGCTTCCTTGCTTCTAATGCAATAACTCACAATTTGGCGAGATTTGAATATATTTACACGTAGGATGTGGTACTGATTAATTAACCTACCTGTCAGCAAACAATTTAGTTTTTAATATTCCCGTCACTCAACATGTGTTCAAACAAACGAAATCCCAAAACTTTTTCATCTCCGTGTAAGACAATGCGTATAAGTCGATAATTATTCTTGATGACTCGTCACGCGTGAGTGACAACTGATATATAGTCTTCAGATAGGAGCGACAGATCGAAAAAAATGTACTCCTGAGTATAAGCTGTCTCCAATAAGTTAAAATATGCTGCAGTAGACTATTTAAACCTTATAATAACGGAGATATGATTTTCTTTTAATTGCAATCTAATCGTTTCTCTTGTACCAAGATGTTTTAGAATTTGTCCCAATTGTCACGAGAGTTGTCTTCTCAAAACAAATGAAGCGATCGCAATAAGAACGAAGATCGTCTTTGTCTGGTATTGATCGTCTTTAAGTACACTCCGGTAGTGCCGTTGAGTTGTAGAAAGGAGAACCAAATCCAAAGGTATGTACACCTTGCTAAGTGAATTACGGACAAAGAGATTGCTGCTATCTCATTTTAATTCAAGTTAAGGTATTTTAAGCGAAAGGCGACGAAGTATTTCAAGGAGTCTGGTTTACTCGAGTCGGAAATATTTGATCCAGATATTTGATTAGTAGGTATAGGGTGAAATTATCATGGAATTAAATACTCCTACCAGCACAAAAAGAGCTCGTGAAAAGACTTCTTTTCTAAGTAGGAAAAAAATGGATTAAAACCCAGTACGCGCAAAACTAGGTAATTGCTTTACTGATCACAGAAAACATTTTCAAACCATTATCCACAAGTTAATCATTCCTATAAAAACTAACAAAAACTCAAAGTGACTTGGATATACGATCAGTTTCTTTAACACTACATCGTATATCAGTTTTGCGGTAAATTATTATTCACAGTTGTATAATGACTTCATAAGCGAATGACGAATAACCGAAACATAGGAACAACATCCTGCTACTCAATTTGTAAATTGATTTTAGACATAGTTATTCTAGAATATTCCGTAGTGTTCAGATGATGCAAATTAAAATTCGACTAAAATCGAAAGGTTTCTGTAGCTTTATCAATTAACCGTTAGTGCTTCTGATGAGCCATTGCGAAATTTTTTCAACTAGTTCGGAAAGTGGTAATCGCTTGCATAATTACATTAGCTAACGCAGACTGTTAATTGATAAGCTATTATTAACCTTTAGAGGGCCTGTCTGGCTCCTTTTGGAGCCAGCAGGTAACTCGGAAACTCCACCGGACGTGTTGACTATTATATACATGAAACGTACCTTTAAAAAATATCAAATTTCAAGGGAAGAATGCCGGCCCTCTAAAGGTTAATTGTCAGAATCTGGATTGTAACAGGATCACAACTAATTCGCATAGAGGCAGTACTCATCTCGTATTATTATTTTCAACAACTAATCTTATATCTTTTATGTGCAGATTATGGTTCTCACTAAAAATTGAGACCAGTTTTGTGCTTTGATGCTGCCATGGAAGCGTTACGGTATGTCTGGTTGCCTGCAGCTTTATAGGCAGGCTGTCGGTAAGATGAGACTGTCAACGTTCAATACAAAATTGCGAATGATAGTGTTCCTGCTCATCAGGATTTCAATGATACCAGTTGACCCATTAATCGGGAGAGAATTTAATGTCTTTAATTTTTTACTTTGATATTTGAGTTCTTATACGGTGGTCTCCGCTTTTAATTTTAAGAATTATCAAAATTGGCTGACAGTTTACATTCAACTAATCGATTGTTGGTAATTACTAGCGCGTCTACCAGTTATCGAGAGTACATTTTGCCATTGGTTGGTAGCCGACTGTCTGTAGCCGGCTGATTGTGAGGTCTACGCTTCTCTCCGTCACTCCGAGCGTCGATCTAACGTTGGAAAGATTTGCATATAAAAACTTACAACCATGAGCTGACATTTCCTCCGATTCGGTAAATCTCACTGGATCCGTGAGTAATAAAATTCTATTACTCTGAACTTACCGACCAGTCTTGTGAGACCTCAAACTCACGTCCAGCAGAATACTGAAATTTTCCGCCGGCGCTCAATACTTACCGTGATCGTTGACTGAGGATATATACCTCAGTCAACGCCATGATTTTACATGCAGCGCAAAGGAAATTAGCTCCCAGTGTTTCAACCATCTTTTATCTCGATTGCGCTGCCGAGTTCGTAGCCTGCTCTTTCTCAAATCCGTGGTCCATGTCTTCCTCTCTTTAGCACTGCCAGCTAATTTCGGAACGCACCCTAAGTAACGATTGGTCATTGTGTTCCGTCGTCCGCCATTCCGTGATCAGTCACACAACATGCCATAGAAGGTGCGTTCCGAAACTTGCCGGCAGTGCTAAAAACTCCCTAGGACAGAGGCAGGGTTAGTCACGAACTCAGCAGTGCAAAAGAGATGAAAAATTTTTGACATCACTGGGAGCAACTTTTGGAACGGACGAAGAGCACTGAAGTAGAGTCTCATTTGACAGCGACAAGCACAATGTGTAAACAACAAGAAGAATGAGAACGGCGACGAGACACATCTGCCTGGTGAAATGTATCGCACTATTGGCTGTATCTGCTTAACTCGAGATATGATTGGCTGAATTCTGCTGGTAAGGGCGAACTGTGCGCACGCACCTCTCATTTATTGCATATGCGATACGAGCGCCGGTGCAATACCGATGTATGTGATCAAAATCATTGGCCATCGAAATCAGTGAGTGCTAAGATGCAAATTGTATGTGTAGTTAAATACAGTTCCGACAGGTTTTCAGAACTGAGTTAATAATCGCAGGGCAGTTCAATTAATTTACGTGTAACAAATTTTCCAATCTTCTCAATCATCCATTGCTCTTCGTCCCAGAAATTCGGGTCTGTTGATATAATTATACGCAGTTCAAGATGACGAAAAAGAGAGGTAAGTGACAATATTACATTTTTTTTACTTCACTCACTCACGACCTTGTAAGAGGCAGATTTATTCCAAGTTAACTACACAGTATGCTCCAATTTATCGTTTGTACCGATTATTATTTGTGCTGCAACGCGTATTCTACGTTCGAAAATCAACATTATGGTCCTGGCAAAGTAAGAATTACTCATTGTTTATCCAACCTACAACCAACAATATTCCCAATTTGGAACATTTATATGTCTGTACAATCCTGCAATGTCTTGGAAGAGGGAATAAAAACATCTTGAAACTCTCTCAGTCTAATTCCAACAAACTAAAATTTTTGGTACCTGGGTTACCTGTCATTCTTTTTGGGGTTAAATTCTCAAAATCCAGTGGCATCTCTGATTAATGCTAACTTATTACTATGTTTGATTCCAAATCTCTCGCATGCTGCATGACGAATTTTTTTATCTCAGCCTTTCAGTTAATCTCATCGATACGAATCGTCCCTACGATATAGACAATATCACCGAAAAATGATTTTATCTTCTGTTCCAAGATTATGTACTTGCTAAAATTAACTTTATTTGTGCGTCAAAATTCAATTCATATAAACGTTGTATCGGGTGTAACGACCTGCTGGTCGGTTACTCCGGAGCGGTAAGGAATAGGTTCGTTTGGTTCTACTCTGCTTTTATATTTTGTAGTAACCGGGACGGTAAATAGTGAGTGTTGACGATTCTGTATGTTTATCTGTATATAGAGCGTTTTATTCGGAAAGTAGTGCTTAGTTCGAGAGGTGGATCAAAAGTGGGATTCGAGTAGCAGAGCTAAGCAAGAATCAGTGCAGAAAAGCACTTGAACTTACCAATAAAATATGTCAGCTGTACTCATTTTGTGTCTTAATACATCCCGTCTCGTATACACTAGATTTATAATATTACTCATACCTAAAATTCCAATAAAACATACCTTTGAAGAAGTTTATTTGAAATATTTAAGATGATATTTCAGCCAACGTGTTAGATTCGATAAAATTATGTATTCGACATCAAATGTCTATCAGTTAAAAATGAAACCAAAAATATGATATATATTATTTAATAACTTGTGTTGTGTTCAAAGAATTTGGACAACCATCACATGAATAAAATTTCAAACTAGTCATCGCAGCTCGGTCTCTATTTAATGTTATTCAGCACTGGTTATGGATTGTTATCCACCTGTCCAGCAAAGCATTCAAAAGTAATAAATAGATTTACACTTAAATCTGCGATAAATGTTTAGAATCCTTAGTTAAGCAACTGATAATCGCTATTCCGAGAATAATGAAAAAGCAATTTACTTGATAACCATGTAGTGTATTCATCAAATACAAATTGCAATACTCAAATTGTTCAAATCATAGTATAATGAAATGAAAGGCTGTAACCAACAATGATGAATGCTCTTTTATTTCCAACAGGAAAGAAGGGAAAACAGCAAGAGACAGGCCAGGCCTCTCAATCCCAGCCTGCAGCCGCTATATCAGAGCCAAGTCCTCCTCCAAAAGCAGCGCCAGAAAGACCTCCAAGTGCTCTGTCTTCAACTTCTTCAACACCTCCTCCTACAGGAGCAGGCAGAGGCAGGGGCAGAGGGACCACTTCTGAACCACAAATTCCAGGCATAGGACGTCGAGCCAGATCAACAGATGGTCCGCCTTCTCAGGGACCACCTGGATGGGGACCTCGACCTCAGGCGCCCGGCAGCCAATCGCAGGTATAAATGAACAATCTTATGCATCTCTGACAGTTACATCAACATATCATCGGTGAAAATGAAACACTATTGTGACAGCAGCAAGTGCCACAACAGCAGCCACCACCCCAACATGGACCGCAGCAACAAGGTCCAAGACAACCACAGCAACAGGGATCCCGTCCACCTGGACCACAGCAGCTCCCGCAGCAACAAGGTCCAAGACAATCACAGCAACAGGGACCTCGTCAACCTGGACCACAGCAGGTCCCGCAACAACAAGGTCCAAAACAAGCGCAACCACTGCCATCATCCCAAAAAGGCTCATCACAACAACAAGGACCTCGTCAAACTCCTCAGCAACAACCACAGCAGGTACAGAAACCAACCGAATAACAATAGTTTGCTATAATGTACCTTATGTTCGTTGAACTAATTCTAACTAATGCTAACGATTAGGTTTACTGTATATAAAATAAATATTCTTGTCAACAGACGGCTTCTACAATATCTGTGGAATCAGTGCAGGAAGACATGGCAAAAATGAGCTTGATTCCCCGTCGTAAAAATGTAGCGAAAGCAGGAACAATGGGAAGACCGATTGTAGTAGAAGCAAATGTAGTGTCACTGAAGTTTAGCCCAAACTTCAATCCTCATGCTGTGCACTATGATATTACCTTTGATCCTGATAAACCAAAATTCATGCTAAGAAGAACCTACAACGCTATTCGTGAAAAATATTTCCCCAATCGACACCCTGCTTTTGATGGCAGGAGAAATATATACAGCAGTGGAGTACTTCCATTTGGCGAAGGTGTAAGTATCTATAATTTCATATTGATTATTCTGTCTTTTAATTGGATTTTCAAGAAATCATTCTTTACTTCATGAGAAAGTGCATATCAATTTACCTGTTGAATTAAATACTTCGCAACTACAATTACTCTTATGTTTCCTATAAAAAGATGAAAGCGGAAATAGAGGTTTACAATCCAGAGCGTGAACAAAACAAATCATACAAGGTGGTCATCACCAGAGTTGCTGATATTGATCTTTCGTGGTTGCCGCGTGTTGCTCCTGGTATGCCTCAAATTGAGCAAACTGCAGTGCAAGCAATCGATGTTGTTTTACGCCATGGGGCTGCTTCCAAATGTGTACAGGTAATTAAATGTAATCCAATAAAACATTTCCATTGCCATTTCGCAACGAAAAATATTCCATCACTTATGAATTGTGGAAATAAATATATTTGTAATTGTGATTGGCTCTGAGTCAATCAAACTTTTATTCGTAACTGTAAACTTTCTCAACTACAGGTCGGTCGATCATTCTTTCAACCTCCAAAAGGACAAATCGTAGATTTGGGAAATGGTATGGAGTTATGGGTAGGCATGTTTCAATCGGCTATTATCGGTTGGAAACCATACCTAAACGTCGACGGTAATTAAACGGAAATTCAATTAAAATATCCTCATTGTACGGGTATAGTCCGCATATATTACATACGTATTTACTGAAAGTTTGAATGTTTTTACCATGCAGTGGCCCACAAAGGATTTCCAAAAGCGATAAATATAGTCGATTATATGCGAGAAATATGTGGATCTCGATTCACCCCAAAGGACGTGGAATACAGTAAAATGAACATTGCAAAACAACTCAAGGGTTTGTGAAAAATTTTATTATATCGTAATCAATTACATACTCTGAAAAAAATACGATATAACACGAGCGTAATCTGTGATTTTTCATGCAGGGTTAAAAGTTATTTACGAAATTCCTGGACACCCCACATCAAAGCGAACCCAGCGAATAAATGATCTTATGCAAAGTGCAGTGAAGAGCATTTTCACATTGGACAATGGAACTAAAACATCCGTTTACGACTATTTCCGGAAAGAAAAGAACTATACAATCAAAAATCCCGAACTTCCCTGTGTCTGGGTTGGTGGACGCAATCGACAGATCTATGTACCAGCTGAGGTAAATAGAATTATATGATCTTTTTTTTTCTATATAAGATATACGTGTATAATTGAAGTAAAATTACAACAGATATATACAAACTTCCGAAATAGTCTTCACACAAAATTATACCAGTTGTGAATGATGTGAGTAAAATCTTCGAAATGTTCAAATGTACCATCGCAATTTTACAGTTATGCACAATCGTTCCTGGTCAAGTGACAATAAAAAAAATGGACGAAATACAAACGTCCAACATGATTAAAGCTGCTGCTACAAGTACTGACATCCGGAAGAAGAAAATTATGGATGCGGTGAGTTATTGACACTATCATTTTAATATGACAAATCAATTACATATGTGGAAATAATCACGTGGAAACCGTATTTTTTAAGTAAAAAGTTACTCAAATCAACAGGCTGCCATCAGTGGACTCTTATCATAGTTGAATTAATAACACGTGTTAATATGTCACGAATTTAAATTTCGACATAGTATCAGCCCTTGACTCATATAGAGACTGATTCAGTCAAAAGTAGAAGTGAACTACAAATGAATGATTGAATAAAGGCATTCGTTTATGCTGCAGTTTGCGTCGATCAATTTCAATAATGATCCTTGCGTGAAAGAGTTTGGCCTATCTGTCGGGGGTGGATTTGAAAAGGTACCTGCTAGAGTGCTTGATCCACCGGTACTGATGTATGACCGGCAAGTTAAAGTCAGTCGGGGGACATGGAGAGCATCAAGATTTAGTAACGCCGCTGACTTACAACCTAAAACTTGGACAATTCTTAATTTAAACGGCAGATATACGAGAGAAAATGATCTGTACAGGCTTGCAGATGATTTGAGAGCAAATGGTACGCATTTTTCAACCACAGTAATTTCTTTTGAATAAGATTCGAGTATGTTATAAAACTACGCTTTTTGTTTCTATTGCTAATATTTCATAGATATGGATATTGATTAGTAACTCACTGCACCGAATCTGTTGTAGCAATAAAATGTGGTATGAACCTTGGTGAGGCACTTACACCCTATGTCACATTGGATCCACCAACGCGTGATGTTCGTGGGATCAACAACTTCTTCCAGCAAAATAAAGATTTAAAATTAATCATTGTGGTTATACCTGATCGTGGATCTGCATACAGTAAGTTTCTGCTACAAAATTTCTGTTCGAGCTTGAACCAAAATATTATGTTGAAGCTTCGTTATGAATCTGATATTTAACTGTACTAAAGAAATGTCATGTAAGTTCATTTTCACTTGCAGCTTGGTACTATAAATATACTTTATTACAGGTAAAGTAAAGCAAGCGGCAGAACTCCATATCGGGGTATTAACACAGTGCATTAAAGCCCGAACTGTTAGTCGACTTAGTGAAGCGACAACATCTAACATTCTTTTAAAAATAAATTCAAAATTAAATGGTGTGAACCACATGATAATGGATAATAATCTCAAGTATGTTGCATCAACTTTTACTTCATTCTTTTAGAACTGCACCCAAAATATTTTAAGTCTATTATTTGACATCGACTTTTTCTTGCAGACCAAAATGCCTCATGAGACCATGCATAATTATTGGCGCTGATGTAACTCATCCTCCACCAGACGCCGTTGATGTACCATCGATAGCTGCGGTATATTTTTACTGATATTTATAATATGTGTTCTGGATACTACAGCTCATAAACATAAGTAATTAAAGTATCTTTGAGTGATGTTCGAATGATTTCATATGTAACGTAATTGCAGGTAGCAGCTAGTCATGATGCAAAGGCACAATTCAAGTATAATATCAAGTGTCAGCTGCAACCACCTCGGGAAGAGATTATTCTAGATCTGCAAAGAATGGTTAAAGAACAATTACTGTTCTTTTATAAATCAACTGGTCACCAGCCTCAGCAGATCATTTTCTACAGGTAAAAGATATCCCCAAATATTTCAATCAGCATTTGTTCGTTAAATGTACCAACTCAATCACACTCTGTTTATATGTATTCGCACCTTTGCAGAGACGGAGTAAGTGAAGGTCAGTTTGCCCAAGTCTTGAGCCGAGAGCTACCGGCCATTCAAAGAGCCTGCGCGCAATTGAATGCAAACTACAAACCGCCAATCACGTTTTTGGTCGTACAAAAGAGGCACCACGTTCGTCTGTTTCCCACAGACGAACGAAATTCTGATGATGCGCGTAAAAATTTCAACGTGCAAGCTGGGACAGTTGTGGATACTATGATAACGCATCCTTCACACATCGACTTCTACCTTGTGTCGCATGCCAGCATTCAGGTAAGATGTTTCTCATATTTCAACACGAGACTCATCGAAACAATCTTCATTGCCGAATTTTCAACCTATTGACGCCTCGGTGAATTGAGCGGAAATAAAATCGACTGCAAAAAGTATTATCCTCATGTAGCGCGATGTATTCAAACGAAAAACGATAAATCCTAACTGATTCGTAGTGACTTAAGAAATAATAGTTATTTCGCTTTAGGGTGTGGCTAGACCTACAAAGTATAGATGTCTCTGGGATGACAGCAATATGTCTGAAGACGAGATCGAGCAGTTGACGTATTATCTGTGTCACATGTTTTCAAGATGTACACGGTCCGTCAGTTATCCGGCACCCACCTATTACGCTCACTTGGCTGCATATCGAGCGAGGGTTCACACCGAAGAGTAAGTTCCTGAAAAACTATGGCAAAAATCTTTCAATATTTTCAAATTTTTTATATTTTTAATACCATGATATCAAAACTGAATATCAGTATTTAAAAGTAATTACATATTTCTATGTTTGCTTCATTCAATTCAGCGTTTTATTAATGTAGTGGTCATTTTTTCAGGGTTCCTATAAACATCCATAATCTGAATGAAGAGCAGCGCAAGAAATTGACTCTTCATCAAGGAATAATAGAAAATCCCATGTTTTTCGTCTAACAATGGCCCGTACAGTTATCCGAACTAGGAAATAAACGGAGATTTGATTAAAGCTATGCACATTACCACTACTACTCTGACGGTATCACGTCAACAATATTTAGCCTTTGCCACCATAGATGGGATTTTGAATTAGAAAAAACACTAAACACTATTGAAATCCCATTTCCAACTTATTAGCAATAGTTGACTGGTTATGGTTATCATTCTTGAGTTTACTCTTGTTATACATAATCATAGTGATTGTTAAGGCCAATTTTTTCCGCAATCTCGATCATTTTTGCAATACAAATTTCCTACTATTTTATATGATGTGTACTATGTATCATATAACAATATTCTATAATGTTTCTTCTTACAATTGCTGTACCTATTGTTTACCATCTTCAGGGGACGTGAAGAGACTTTATAAATTATTAAGAAAATTATATATATATTGTTTTTTTTGCATGTTTTTTTTATTTGAGATATGTTGAAGTTGATCGCAGTATCGTTGCCCGAAGATATATACAATGTATAAGTAATATGTAGGTATCTTCAGTCAACGGCAGTGTGAAAGTATGAGCTGAAATAAATTTATGCTATGATTATTTTTACACATACCTAATTATCCGTATTCTTTATCTAATTAAGTGATGAGTATTGATTATGATATTAGAAGAGATTTTATTGACTTCAGAATGTTTCTGGAAAATAAGCGTCCCCGTATCTTGCATTTTAACCAATTGTTGATTTTTTTTACTACTTGAACGCATTCACAAAGAGTTGTAGACACTGATATGGTAGTTATATACCTATATCAGTGGTTGTAGATAACGCGAGAGTGTTTTTCCGCAAGTATAGATGGCAGCACCAATCTTAGTAGGCATTAAAGTCCTCACAAAACTGTACTAACTTTTTTACTAGCGTTGAAATCATAAACTTATAGATTTAAATTAGACGATTTCAAGATTGCGAAAATTAAACTGTATGATACTAAATTACCGAATAACAATAATGTTTAGATTATTTTTTTATGCTCACATTTTATACATGCATAAATAGTAATTGTATATCCATGGATTTTCTTCCACCAGGGTAGCCTTCATAGCGAAACTTATACTGGAAACAAAAAACAATTCAGATTGCGATATTGCGATATTTCACATTTGTTTCTTGATCTAATATTGCTAAATTTTTGTGCCGCTATTGAAAGTTCAATGTCTCAGTGAATCTCTCAACCTCTATGACGTTGAAACGCGATAACAGGACCCTAAGTGGGCGAAAATTATTGGTAAGTTGTTTTTCGGGATTTCAAAATATTTCGAAAACAAAACCCGGAAAACTTTGTATCCGAACTTTCCGGAGGTTAGCAATGTTTTCTGTCATCTAATTGATCCTCCAAATACGGTACCGATACGGAATTGGGTTTAAAGGCTGATGACATTCAGCGCCAATTCGAATTCAAAATTTTTACATATTTACATGACCCAATACCTAAGACGATTTTTATAGCCTTATCAGCAAAATGGTTCAGCTACTGCCTGTGCAAATATTCCCTAGAAATGTAATAACACAAAAAATTTTTTAACGGCTATTTTTATTTCGGTCAAGGTTGTAAGGAAAGGTAAACATTACATGTTTGCCACAGATCAGGCGCACAATACACGCGCCTTGCATCACGTACTGCTCATGTTATATCGTTTAATAACTAAAACAAAAATATGCACATATTTCCTGTCAATAAAATATGGAATCCGCTACAGGTGCCTAACATTGACTATCTAACGACCAATTCTGGAGTTTTTCAAGTGTCGACCTCCTTTTCCTGAGGGTACATGGATATCTGTTGCAAAATTAAGAAAAACGAATTTTACACGCGTCTACGACATCTTAAGCTAATTTGCTATCGCACAAAATCGAATTTACACTCGTACTTAAAGTGTATCATAAAGATAACTATATATCTAAATGTGAATAACCTTAGTGAGTGATCGTTAATTAAATTCTTTATTAAAGCTATAGGATTATAATTTCGAGTTATGAACGTGCTCGTCTACACTAGCTTTCGAAAACAAAAGAAAGCGACCAATAACGGGACGCAGATCATTTGAACCCTTCGAAATTATTTTCAAACGATGGAACTACTCTATAGGTGCGTCGCGAATATCAGCTTAAAATCAAAGAGCGCATTACACGCACGTAATTCTCGTAGATTCATTTCCATCTCTCTCACAGAAGTATGTCTAGTCAAGCATCATCTCTTCTATGATCCAAGAATCTAGTGACCATACTAGCAAAGAAAGTGATAAAACTGATACGATATTCGAATCTTGCAACGGTTTTTTTATTCTCAAAACGTGTGAAAAGAAGAGGGGTAGGTATATATAATTGTAGTTGACGATAATTTATTGAATATTTTATTATTAAATACTGTTTTCTTCTTCGATGTCTCCGACAGTTTACGAACAGGGAATGCGCGCTGCTCTCTTCGGGTGTACCTACATGGAATTATCCAGCAAAGATGGCCGCCATGCTTCAATGCCGGCTCCGATTGTGTGTGTAATACCAACCACAGTAACCATACCGACAGTGTTTTGAGGTGCATCAGAGATTCGTTCCTCGATACTCTCCTGACAAAATCCTTCACCGTCCGCGGATATTCTGCCCAAATATAAGCTGCAAATACGGTGAGTCATCACACTTTTCATAACAAATACCGTCAGCGTTGATGCTTGGAACAATTCGTCCTAGCGATGATTCACTTAAATACCTACGTTATTCGTGTCACTGGGCGAAAAATACTACCAACCGAGGTTTAAACTGACGTCTATATGTGTAGTTCGTTCGAGGCACGCGGTATCTGTACAATCAATACTAAAACAGCGGACTCTGCAGGTCACGTTTAAAAAATAACAATAATCATTAGCCATTTTACATTTCTCAATACACACTTGTCTGTTACAGAAAAACTGAATATATTTATTGTGGTTTACGATTCTGTCTATTCATAGTCGTAGTAATTTAAACGCTGGACAAGATACATGAGAACGAGAGAGACAGAGAGAGAGAGGGAGAAAAACGCTATGTATAATCATCGAATCTATTATCTAACGAAGTAAATTTGTATCGAGTGGATGTACACGATCACAAGTGTATATAAAGGAAACATTGTACTTTCTACACATTTCCTTTTCCATCCAAGTATCAACTAATATATCTGACATAGTTCTCACAGCCAGTATTATCATATCAAGATTGGTTGATTTTATCACAAGTTTACGATACACCGAGAATGCACGGTATAAACTTCAGACTGCGTATGTAACGCGTCAATTATTGCTATAAAACCGGCAATCATGATCGACAGGTAAATAAAACATTTGCAGCTACACGAAATTGAATGAATATATACCTACAAGAATGAATGAAAGTCGAGAAGATTAGAAATAGGTATACAATTCAATTCAACTATTCGTCATCCGATTAGCAATTAATTTCTGCCGGTTATGATTATACGCTTATACTTTGTCGGAAATGTCTTATATATTATATTATATGTTACATGCCCAGACTAGCCGGTGTGAATTGTGAATGCTACTGAAAGGTGCTGTATTGCACGCGGAGGTCGTTACTCTCTACTCAAGATCTATCAACTATGCATAGTAAACCGCGGCAGTCAAGCGAATGGCACTTAGGTACCTGCTAAGGCACAACTTTAAACGGACTTCGTCCGCATACCTGGGCCCTTAGGCTGAGTCGTTGGTGATTTTTTTCGCTCCTTTCTGCGAACACAGTTATAGACTCGCATAGTTCGCGTTAAAAAAAAAAAAAAAAAAGAAAGAAAAAGCGGATTTAGGCTGACCGTAAGCCAGCTCTGGAACTTGCCGTTTTTACACTGCAGGTTCCAAGTTCACAGAGGAAAAATATATTAATAACCAATTCAAATTTCGAACTACGAATTCAGATTCGTAATTAACAATTCAAAAACCCTCGGATACAATATTACATGAAAATATTGCGAGTTTTTCTTATTTCAAACCACTATTGTAGATCCAATATTATGAATTTTTGAATTCTGATCTTGGATTGTTTATCGGTGAACCTGAAACCCTCCGCCTACTAATTTTTATAAAAAATCGAATATTTTTAGCGTTTTTTTCTACCATATTAGATTCGTCATTTTGGATTTTGCAAATATGACGTCAGATTCGTGATCAGCGAGCCCATAAATCATACGGTGCCAATTTTCATTCGAATCCATTCATATATTTTGAAGATATTATTATTATTTTATGTTTTGAAAATTTGTTAATAAAATAATTCAAAAAGTAATAAACCGATCAAAGCCAAAATCTAATCAATTTCAAGTTTGGATAAGCCGCCTCGGTTCAGACCAAAATCATTGAAATCCGGTAACTCGTTCTCGAGGTATAAAAAAAAATTGATCGCATACATACATACACGTACACACATAGCGTCCGTCCGAAAATGGTCGAGTGTGATTCTCGGGTGGGGGTCAAAAGCTTGAGGGGTCAATATTGCAAATGGTCGATATATCGACATTTCAAACATGCGAAAATAAACTAACGATAGTTGAATTGTTCGAAATATTGATTTTCCAAAGTGTTACTGATTAGTAGTCATTCAAATCAGTGAGACTTTCGAAAATCAAGATTTCAACTTTCGTTGTTTCATTTTCGCATGCAATATTGACCCTTTCAAGTTTTGACCCCCACCCTGATTGTATAGACCTTGAAACGGCATGGGTGCCATGCAGTGCATATCAATGTACAGTCTGATTCTAATTCGGTTGATAGTATAGATCGATCATACAATTATAATCACTATTGATAAACCTGTGTTATAGCAAGCATCCAGCAAAATAATCATTTGACAAAATTCATCCCGGCGAAATTTAATCCAACTGCTTCGACATCGACTTCGCCGAACGGTTTTAATCCTTTCATTGTTTATTGCTATAACAACACACGATGGCTTGATTATTTAATTTTAATTGCTGGATCAAGCTGGTCAATTACATTCCAATGACAGGGATTGTCGATACGAGTATATGGATGCAAGTTTCAACAACACGCGCCAGATTACGATCTGGGAAAATGTTCAGGCGTTAGAACCTTTCGCTTCCTCCAGAGCAGCTGACTTCCGGCACGCGATTTCGGCGGCTCTTCGAAATTCGGGACCTCATACTCGCGGTACCGCTTCGAAGATCGGAAACGCTTTGACTATATCCATACAAACAATAAGCTAATTCCGAAATGGAAAAAAGGAGACGTCGTTTATTTGACGGGGACGGCACGCGATCGTTTCGCGTCTGCCGTTGATGGGTCTCTCGGTACATCTATTCATAGATAAATGCGTCTATATAATGGTTGGCATGTCTATACGTATAGATCAACAAATGGTCGATGCTAAGGCGACGGAAGTCCGGAGGGAAGAATAAGGTTTTCTGCAAAGAGTGAAATTATGTTCTTGCATCAGCTACGAGATATGGGAAAAGGCGATGGAATAGATGAGAAGATTTTTTGCGGATTAGCCCGCCACGTGTGCAAAAGTGATATTTTATCGGACGATACGAAACCGCTAAGTCTCCTCGCACATCTATCACGGAGTAGCGCAGTTTGACCGAGTTATTTAAGCGTTAAACGCGTCGTCGTTTGCTATATTTAGACATAAACCTGAAACTTTGCGTTGCTCACGTGCGATCGAGTGAAATACAACGCTAACACCTCGAGGAAGAGAGGGAAATGACTTGGTAAGCACGGCGACCTCCAAGGACGTAATTATACTCGATCCCCAACTCGCCAGTTTCATTTCATTTGCGTGGAATCGACCCGCCTGATTGCAAATTCCGCCAGTTGATTTCCGTTAAAATACCTCCTATCTTATATACATATATGTATATTCGGAAAATTCGAGATCCCCGGAATATTTATACCGATTTAATTACGAACTCACTCTGGAGAATGAAAACCATTTATTTTATGCCTCTCCGCAAGTAGAGGATTGAAAATGTCGGGAATGATTTCACGTTTGGAAATACATTTTTACACGAACTAAAAAAGTCGTATCATTTTTTTTTTTTTTTTGACGATAGAAAGTGCAGCTAAAAATTCGAAGATTAATAGATTTCAATTCGAAAATTTGACGAAATTGATCAAGAGAGGGATGATTGCATGCTTTATAATCTCATGTGTTTAAATTGCATGCAGATCGAAATTCTGTCCGTAAAAATTTGTCCAAAACTTTATGAATCTGACGATATCGTAACTCAATAATACTATTGGTTTTATAACTCTTATTATCGGATTTGTAAATCTAGCCACAATTGCTGTAGATTTAAGGGGGCACATCGGAGTAGAATATTTAAAAAATCGATTTTCTTTTTATTCGCGTTTTTTAAAGTTTAAACTATGAAGAATATTGTGTGTAAATTGCATGATTCGCAAAAGGTCTTGAATTTAGGCACGAAAACGAACGTTAAAGTCGAAACGTTCACTGTTTCGTTAATAAAAAAAAAAAAATCAATACGCAGCGTACGGCTGAATATATTATACTTCAAGATCCCGTTGGAATTTTTTATTTTACATCAACCGACTGTCCAAAATCCTAGGAACCGCAAACCGTGTCAGTACGAAACATGTTTTACATCGACCACTGTAACAACTCTACGAGTAGATAAATTTTTATGAAAAAATTCGTGAATGTACCTTAATAAATAAACTTTGAAATCAAAAATTAAAAAAAAAGAAACACTGTGAAATCGAATAAATAGTTTTTTAGATAAAAATTATGGAAATTCGCCTACTTTTCTAGTCATCTACTCGGATCTGCCCCCTTGAATAAAAAAAATTTCTATCCATGTATTCACCACGGAAGATGTAAAATCTACAACATTTTTCTTTCCTCGGAGCTAAATACCTATAGCTAAAGCGCTATTATTAAGATCGGAGAGAAAAATTTTTAAAAATCAATTCTACTTTATGCGTCGTAAGTTCGCAAGAGTCGACGAGAGTGGAATGTCCGGGGTTGGGGGGATCGAGGGGTTCGAAAAGCTCGAGAAGATTCGATGCCGCTGGAATATTCCGGTCCATTCACTAGCCGCTACGCCCCCCTGCAACCCTCCGTCCCTCGCATTCGCGGTGCTGAATGGTGGGGCGGAAAGGGTCAGGCGGGGGCGGAAAAGGGTTTCCCCTTCAAGTTGAAGGTCACCAGGAGTCGTCCGACGCGTAAAACGCGTCCTCGTTCCCGTTTCCCTCTCTGTTACTCGCTGTGGGGGCGGCGGGGGTGGAGGATTCGAAAACTGCGTCGCACTCATGCGTGGATACTGCCTGAGAATCCGCGCTGTAATTCCGAGCCCTACCGCAAAAGCTAGCGTATTAGGGGTGACGGTAGACGATACCGGACGTGGATGCAGAACAGTCGCTGTTTTTCAAATTTTATCGTATATCGGATTCTAGATGTGCAGACCCGCTGCCACGGTGTAGCAAGTGCCGATGGTACGTAGGTTCAACGTTCAAACTCTTAGTTGTAAGTTTGTCTTGCTCGAAAATTGCACGTGCCAAGTTTTATCGGGGAAATGTTCATCGACTTATGGAAATTGTTATGTAAACTGTAAAGATTATGCGAGGGTGCGACATTTTTTGTGCCGATAAAGATGAACTTCATTGAAGCAACTCTTATCTTTCTTTGCAATGACAAAATATGTTTTCAACGATCTGGTGAAGAAATTCAGATTTTACTTCAAATTTTATATTTTGACATATGTGTGATAAAAACGCGACCGGTTTTTCCATCTTCGATGATAGAAAGTGCTCGAAATTCCAAGATAAAGGGATCAGTTCAATAGGCATACGTGATAAAATTTGTCAACGTGTTTCTCGAAAACAATAAGGCTTAAAGAGATTAATATAATTACTATGGTGGTTTGAAAAAAGTTTTTTTTCTGCTCTTATCCTATGAAATGTCAGTGTTTCATAGAAACACAATCATCCGGAAAAGTAAGTTCTCTAGCTCAAGTCTTTAACTTAAGTAATAAATATGTAGTCATTTTTATTTCCCATTCTTTTAGCATGGGGAAATTCGACTTTTCATTAGAGGTTAAAATTCTTGTATATATACCATTCGTTATAATTAAAATTCATACATAGATCCTTGAATCTGATTTTTTAAGCTTTCCAAATATCTCTAACAAAGCATGAATATCATCATTAAAACACACATTGATTTTGAAACTATCGATTTTCTCTTTTTCGATAATAATCATAACTGCGCTTTCTTACAGAGGTTTAAAAAGCTTTACGAATCAGCTCTAAGGATCGATGCATGATTTTGAAAAATATCGAAGACTTTACGAGTATTTTAACGAAAACTGAAATTTTCACATGTCATTCATTTGGCATTCATTTGAGAAATAAAAATTAGAAACGTGACCTGCTAAATTCAATCTAAAGAGCTCATCTTTCGGGAAGATTTTTTTTCTATCGAGCACTAAAATTTGCGGGGCTAAGAACGAGAAATTTTTCATATTTTCTAACCACCCTAATTATGACGTATCAAATTAACGAAATGAGCCTTTTATGCTATTTTCGCGAACTGTATCCGTTCATCGTGTTCGTGAATAAATTATTCACGGACCGTCCACCGCATCGATTTTTTTTTCGGTTGTTCGTTAGTCGAAAAAATACCGCATATCAAACTGCGTGACAGGTTACGAACGTTAAGCTGACGCTTAATTATCGGCGAAATCATTACTGTTATAGGAAATCCATTTCAGACAGATTACGGAGTATTACGTTCACGAATCAATTGATCCATTTACATCCATAGAAATCGGACAAACAATGCGGTTTTCAATGCTAAAAAACAGTCGGATGCCGCAATACCTTTGAAGTATTTGAAATTTATCATTGATCTACATTTTGCACAATTAATCAGGGTACTGTACCGTTCATTGCTCTCCCCTTTGGCATTCGAGAATCTCTAACCCTGTCTTGGAAGGTGCATGAACCTACATAATCTACATCTCAGGTATATTATTCAGTTTCGATTTTCCAAGCAAGCCGCGGTCGATGACGTCGTCGAGCACGTGGCTTAGCTCGCGTTTTCAAACAGCGTAAAATCTTACATTGTATGTATGCACATACCTGCTGACATACCGCATAATGCAGAGGTACCAATATCCCATTATTCGAATGTCTCGATTCGTATAACCATGAAGTTTATTCTGCGGAAAATTCTGCTGCATATACTCGTAGGAACCTTTTTCTTTTTTTAATACTTCGGACTAGGTACATGCAAAGTTGTAAATTAGAATGAGTTCTGCTCTGCAGGAAAGAGACGTGAAAGAGAAATTCACGCGTAATATCGGCCCCTCAGAATCGATACCCTGTCCAATAGGTACCCGATAGAACGAACCCTCATACATACGTTAGCTAGCCTCCTATTCGATGCCTCTAATACCAGGTTTTAACCCCCTCGAGCCGAGAGCCTTCCGAGAAGAACCAGTAATCAGTATCCCCTTTTGGTCGAGAGTTTATTTTACGCTGGTGCTGAGAGTATTTATATGCTCCCTTAACCGCACTGGCTCAAAATTAATCTCGAGCGTATTCAGATGATGATTAGCCTTTTGCTGTATCGACCTTTGGTTATATACGGTAAAGAAAGACTGAGGTGGACGTGTTGCAATAACAATTAAGCTAGAGGTCATGAAACGTATTTCAAAACAATTATATGTATATTCACATTAATTAGGGTGGTTTCGAATACGGTCCTTATGGAACTTTGTTACTTTCATAGGGCTTGTATAAAATATCTCGAAGTAAATGTCGGGCTCCGATTTGAACTCTAAATTCTGTCCCAAGAATCGAAGGTTTAGTGGTAATTTTTTCAAGCAAAAATTTAAAAATTTTCATGGAAACATATATCTCAATTCAAATGTGAGAGTTTTGAGGATTTGGCTTTAACCCTCTTTCCCGGCTTTCTTCACCCTGTGTTATGAACACTTTTCTTCGAGTGTTAACTCGGTCATTAAATGGCTAAAAACCACCCTTAAAATTTAGCCCCAAAATTCGATATCTTAGGATTTCTCGACAGTGACGGAAAATGCTTCCCATCAAACCAATCGGACATTGTTTGCCGTCGACAAACAATAATATGCGGATTGATTTTACTTTGAGGGGTTGCATCCTATTTGTTTTTTGGGTTAAGCTCTAGGGATCGTTTTTACCCTTCTACAAACGGCCGAATTATCGCGTAAGAAAAAATCCATGCTTAATCTCTTTTCCTGTACAACAACATACCAGAGAATAAATAAAATCGATGAGTTACACCCCTAAATGTTGAAATCGATATAGGAGTCCAGGATTTAGGTTAGTACATTAAAAAAAATTTATTTCGAGACTAGTAACCATTACACAATTAGATATACAGCCGATCACCGTGACTCCGTGAGATTTCTTAAAAAGGGGGTTGAAAATCCTGTCATTTATTTACTCGTGCGTCTCGGCTAATCGTCAACAAAGAACAGCCAGCCTCATTCCTCGTGTAAATTTCTACGCACGCGGTTGTGTGTACGATTTCAGGAATTGCACATACGTGCGTGCGTGTGTATCGATTCCATCTTCGTCTCTCCTCTCCTCTCCTCTCCTCTCTTTTCTCTCTCTCTCGTCTTCGTTCCGCGTTGCCCGCGTCACGTGATCCGGGGTAGCTATTGATTCGGCGACGACGAAGGCGCGTCGGCGCCGCGACGCTTATCCTCCGCTATGTATCTAGATGCGTCCTGACGCTGCGCTAGAGCCGGGAAAATTACATGCCTGCCGGTCGCGGAAGCGAGACAGAGAAACCTCCGGACGTTGTCTCAGGATAGACCTGACGAGCGGAACTTCGACGCCGGCGAAAGGTGTTCGTCGCGAGACGAGAGAGAGAGAGAGTGAGAGAGAGAAAGAGAAGGGAGAGAGAGAGAGAGATAAACATAAGAGAGAGCAAGTGAGGGAGAGAAGAGAGAGGAGAGTTAGCTACCACCGATTTCTTAAATCGTCAAACAGGTAACCGATCAACCCCACATTTTTCCAATATATATATTCTATTCGCTGATTTTTTTCAACATTTATTAGTATTAGCATCAATTCGCTATTGCTTTTTTGTTATTTTCATTCGCTGTTTTCACCCGTTTCACTTTAAATACTTCCGGTTCCTCGATCAAGATCAAATTTATATTATAACTATGTTATTTGCGGCGTGATCTATCAGTACGTGTCTCGTGCTAACCATCGAATACCTTAAATAGCTTGAATCAAATTTCCCGGGTTTACGTTTATTCGATATCTTCTCTACTCTATAACGCTTACAAAAGTCGGGTTTTCGATACCATGAAAACAAAAAAAAAAACTAAAAATTTCAACCCCAGAAGAAAGTTCAACGATTCGAATATCCGAGCCCGAATGCGGGTCAGCCACCCGGAAGAAACGCACCTTCAGCTGCGGAGCGACCCGCAAAACCTTGAGTTTTGATTAGTGATTTTCTATTAGCTTTTCAACAAGTTTAGGAATAATATGTAAGACGCGAAACGCTCGGTATCTAAATAATATTTCGGGAGATGAAAATTTCGGTATTTAATTTTCGTACCTGCCCCCATTTGTCACCACGAAGTATGTCAAAAGCTATATCGTTGGTCCTGTAATAAATGTGTTGAAAAAAAACAAACAAAAAAAAAAAAAAAATGGAGAACAACTTCTTTGGGACAAAGTTTTTCCGTTCTCCGATACGTTCTCTTCCGTCAACGATCATTTTTCACTTCTTGAAAAATTCGTAGATTGTATGGGAATTTATGGTGCACAGCTGGACTTGTTTGGAACAGCCGAATAGATTGGACTGCCAATACTTGTCAATACATACGTCGCGTTCAATTCATTCTATTCTTCTTACCTGTGTGTAGAACGATTTGTCATTGCTACAGAGAAAAAGAATCGTCGTAGTGCGATGAAAATTTATTGTGCACTGCAAAGAAAACGTAAAAAAAAAACTAAACAAAAACAAAATAGATGGAAAAATTATAGGTAGTTATCAAACGCTTGTTATTGTCATCTGCAATTATAACTATTTTCGAGTAACATTATTACGCTTGGTTCATGTAAGTTATGCATATCGAGTTATTACGCGCTTAATTGTTGCGGCTCACAAATAGCGACAATTATTCCAATGAATTTAATTCCCCACTCATGAAACCGCTTCTCGAATTAACCACTAATAACTATAGGTGCTCGTGAAGCAATGCGGTTTCTGGTTTGATTTAGCGAGGAATGTTAATTATTATTGTAAAAACAGTCTTTCTGTATTGAAATTCGAATGAATTTACCGTGTATTTTCTGGGTTTCGATACGTTTTCTTTATCATCGGAGAACCACGTTAATATTTTCTTGTAACACAAAACTACGACATGAATTGGATTTATACAGTGAAATCTAGTCCAGCTGTCTTATTGAAATCAAAGCTCTGATCGAAAGCTTCGTTGTAAGTATACATAATTCTTTCAACAATTAAGCTGCGAGCTTGGATAATCATAGATTCAAATTGAAGTAACGATTCAATTTCATTATAAAATATCTGATTCATACGGAAATTAAAATTTTTTCCTTTACGCTTTACAATATGTATTTAAGGCTGGTAAAAATTCTTTCATCGCGACCTGCCTCGTCTTCCGTCATTTGGCATGCAAAGCTTTGACGCAGATACTATGTCGCAATGATTAACTGCGTGGCTCGCCCACTCTCAAGGGTCCTCGACAATCAAAAGCCGACCTTTGAATGAGCCTTTTTCACCTCGCGACTTGCCCTCGCCGAATACGTCAGCTTCTCTCGTTATTATAATACTCGAACTTTATTCCAAGCCCCGTTTTTTTCTTTCTTTTTCTCTTTAACGAATTCATTTCCCTCCCGAAAATACTCGCAGGATTTACGATTTAACAAACACAGTCGGAAATAAGAAGCTCCGAGCTTACTGCGTCACTTGACACGTAACTACATGCGGGGCTGCTCTCATGACGTCGTAAATTTTCAGCGACGACTAGACACTTGCTAATGTACAAGCGTAGGTGTTAGTCGGTATTTGAACGAACTCTAAACCATATAAGTTTTATATTTACACGTATTAAAGTACTGAGTAACCACTGCAAGAAACTTATCTCGACAGAATTGCAAGAGAAATGATACGAGACACTGTATTTACATAAAAAAAAATGGAATTTAAATTTCGTTACACGCATTTTGAAAAATCATGATCGTACAATTTCGATTTCATGGAATTATTAAATTTCAAACAACCCTAAAGATGCAAAGTACGAATTTTTCCTAACGATTTCCTAACCCCCTTTCACCCCCATGAAAATTCGATAACTAACGGAAAGTGGTTTCGTTTCCGTTTCTGTTTCAGAGGTGAAGGAAGAGCAGGCGAAGAGACGCGGAGTCTCCATACGCGAGTGAAGGGTAGCGAAGCTTAGCGAAATACATAGAAACATGGTAGGCCTGGGGGCGGCGAGGTGAGCTAAGCTCGTGAACCACCCTCGATGCTTACCCTACGGCTGGTATCCACTCATTTCCTGAAGCAGCCATAGGCAACGCCCTGCGCCTATAGCCAAAGGGCCTATGATGTGCCGTGAATGGGACATGAACCCAAGCCTAGTCGAATTATACCTTGACAATTGATATCTTTTTTCGCATACGCAACAAAACGTGAGCAGACAAGTATTACAAGAAAACACAAAGAATAACAAACAAAACAAATCAGCATCGTTATCGATAGTAAAGACATTATTTTTTGCTTTTTCTCAAAACCCTTCGGCGAAGCCAAAAACCTTGGCATTCAAGGCCCATTGGGCCAGTTTCACCGCTAAATTTATTCGCGCGTATAATTTTTCTGTCGATTTGCAATTTCGTTCAACAAATCGCACCACCAACGAAACTTTTCTTATTTTCATTATCGCACCGATATGATGCAGGATTCCCGAGTGAACGGGAGTTTCTCGTAAGTTACGAAATTTCCGGTATAACCTCGTAACGTGACTATTTATACGGCAACATCCGAAGAGGGTTTACGGAAGCAGAAGTAGTGAATCTCCGGTCCAAAAGTTTATCTATTTTCTTCGTTCACTCATTTTTTTCCATATATCTCAAGCACTTGATATCGTTCAACAGTTTCTCTTCCGCTTCTCGCGCCACGTCTCAACCTATAATAATAAAAAATACTGTTTCGCTTGCGGATCAACGCCCTCGGGACTGTGGTTATAAATATAATTTGTGAAAGAATTTACTTCGCAGCCTCTGGCAGGTAACTCTCGGACATCGACTCGCGGTTTTTGACGATTCGATTCTTAAAATTTCGAGTAATAAAATATTCACTTTGCTGTGCATGTAATTATCAGAGTATAATAATAACCTTAATAATAATAATAATCAAAATAATATAACAATAATATTAATAATAATAATAATCATAATCGTGGAAAGAAAAAACAAAATCAAATAGACGAGACCCACCGCAAAATAGCTTTTTACCAAGTTTTACTGAATAATTATAAAATATCGTATTATACCAAACACAAATCGTATAGTGTAGGTAGTTTGCAATTTTTTTTTTTAAATAATAATCATTACCACTGAAAGAAGAAAAGCTACTGTGCACGACTATACATTATATATATATATATACATCTACGGATATCAACATCGCGTTACGTGAAAAAGAAACACGCGCATATATAAAAAAAAAAATAAAACATACAAAGAAGATACACTTTGAAGAGGGAAGAGGAACGGAAGAAGGAAAGGAAAGGGAAGGAAAAGGAAAAGGAAAAGGAAGACCGTTGCTGTGCCGGGCAGCTGCCAGACTGAACTTAGGATATTTCAACCTGTGGAGAGTCGCGAGAGAGTGTATTGTGAGTATAATTCGCATGGATGTATCAGCCATGTAATACTTCAGCTACATAACCTGCTTTATAATTCTTTGAGCTACGTGCTCACACAAATGCATGCCTGTTTCTTCAAGTCTGATGCGATTCTTACGCGTATTTTTTCAAAGCGCAATCTCCTGAGACGATACGTATAAACCAGCGTATCCTATTACACGGAATCTTTTAGGCGCCTGCTGTATTATTTATACGTGTAGTATTATACATCCGTAAATAAGATAAGAGAAATATTCCGTGAACGTGATTACTTCAAGTTATTATTCATGGAAATTGAATTAAGCGAAGAAATTTTGGGTTTAAAGGCATTTGCGCTATCACGGAGTTGTGAGAATTTTGCAGTGAAATTCTAATATAACGATTCATTCGAGTTTCGTTAACTTTATAACACGATGTGAATTTGCAATCGACATTCAATGAAACTTTCAAACTTCTCGAAGTAATTCAATCTCCTGAATTTTTTTCCGCTTGTATATGTGTAGTTCCAACGAGTTTCTATATGTTCTTGATCACGATTAAACTTTGGGTAAAAGAAATTATTAAATTTTTTTCTAGACCAACTTAACCCGATATGTATCGTATAATCGGTCATCGATATATCATGTATTGGACTAAAATACATTTATAGAGAAATTTGAAATTCAGCTTTGAACGAATGCAGACAGATGATGACATAAATGAAGGAAAATTATACACTTAGATTATTTCTATATATTTATCTATAGGCAGGAGCTAAAAATTCTAAAAGGAAGCGAACCGTTATTACTAACCATAGATTTCGCAGGAGCAGGACCTCTCAAATCATTTATCGAGAAGCTTAGACACGCACGTTCGAAGAAAGCACTTTCACCAACCAGAACAAATTAGAAAACAATAAAATTTTCGGACCCTCCTACCCTTGTAAATTCTTAGCCAATAACAATTAGAATATTCTCGGCTCATCAACTGTTAGCAGCATCCCTGCTAGATCTGGAAGTAAAAAATGTTTTAGAATATTGTAACCAGGTAGAATATTGTAGGCACCCCCTAAAAAGTTTTGATTAGGATAAAAGAGAGATTCGTTATGTGCAAGATCGCTCTGACAATTTTTTTTAATCCATCAAGTCACGCAAATAAAGAATTTTTTTCGTTACTTAAATCAATCACAGTATCAATTTACGTCACAAAGAAGATTACACACTTGTTATCTTAAGTCTTCAGTTGATGTTCGAGAAGTTGATCTGACGACTTTTTCATCATTAATTCAATCTCATAAAATAGTTATAATTTAATATGAACTCTTAATTTAGGAGAATAAAATTCCCGGTCGATATATTTTTTTGTTACGGATCGTGATCTTTGGCTTGAATATAAATGACAGAAGCGAAATAATTATTGAAACTCTATAACTTGTTTCTTCACAAATTCAAAAAACAGTAAAAATCAAACGAAAGCGATCTTCCTGCACATATAACCCAGAACGATCATATTTTCACAAAATCTATATATATTTAAAGATAAACAAACTTTTTAGGGTATGTCATGGTGGAAAATCGTGACTTATTTCTTCCCGAAACACCCGAATATTCATACAATCACCCCAACAAGCTTGCCCATCGTTGCTCGGATCAAATTTCAACCAGCTAATAATACAAGCCACAACACATCAGCTACGTGTTCATGGAATTCTAATTATTTTGGCACCGCAACGAGGTGACCTGATGCAGCAGTTAGCGTTCAATCACACCGGGTTCAGGTAGCCAGTCGCACATATTCGATTGCCGGCAGTCGTCCATAAGGCCACACGTGACCGAATCCATATATACAAAGTAGGTGTACTCGAATATACGAAAGGCTACGCGGGTAAGTTGTGGGGAAATTCCATTCAGAAATCGAATGAGTCATTCGGCGCTCCCTCCTTATTATTTTGCTCCTTACACACATATGCATCATTTGCTGTGCACGATATGCAGAGAGTGTCAGTGTGTGAAATAAAAGGAGCGATGTGGGACAACGGCGTTGCCTTGAGGCGACGCGGCGCCTGCATTCGCCGATTACCGATCACCGATCACCGATTATACGGTGCAAAATCGTTCGAATTATAAAGTCTCAGACTCCGATATATGTACGCAGGCATGTCGCTTTATTGCCAATTTCATTTTATTTTATTATATGGACGTCGAAGCCTGCGGCTGATTTCTTGGCTATAACGAGTGTTGTGGCTATGCTCGTCGATGACAAGTCCGGATTTTAACCCTCTTGGTCACCGTTGAATCCTCAGCGTCCCACTTGACAAATTTACATTTACTAGCCTTGTCGCAATTTATTTTACGACCTTAAATATTCTTGGTACTTCGGGTATCGTGATCAAAGATAAAGTAAAAAAAAAAAAAAAAAAAAACTCGAGTAACAAGCTTCGCCCAGAATCATCAAATTTTTATAGTTTTCCAATTTTACAACCGCCGTATCGGATCTTCCAACTTCGATTTAGAAATGATCAAATTCTGACGTCAGACTCGTTATTAGCGATCCCGATAACCCATGAGTAACAAAATTAAGGCCAAAATATTGAGAGAGTTAGACCGCAATGCGAATCGCTGTGATGCAAATGCAATTAAATGCTCGAATTACGATTCTATAACGATTCTGAAGCGAGTTATTGTCAAGTCCACAGCTCGTTTCGCTGCGAAAAAACGAAGCAGCGGTAAAGTGTGAAATAGGATCAAGGATCCTTAAGATGAAAAATAAGCAGTAGAAATAGATTCTAAAAGTGTAATGACCAGTTATCCTGTGATTATAGCACTGCATTCCTCGTTCTTGTTTTACCGGCGAATAACAATCGTGCAATTATACAAACAATAACTAATAATTAACGAACTGCCCCGAAGAATAGGTATTAAATATACCTTCCTACCTATATAAATAATTTAACGACAGTTAATTTTACTCGCCTAGCAAATGATCGTCGAGGTGCTCTTATATATCATTGTACAACCTTATACCTTCTACCTTATATATGTATATATTCCCGCTGGTTATGAGATCGGCAATAATAATTCCAAGGTGCAAATTAAGGTCAGGGTTCTCAGGCAAATATTGCCTGCCTGCAGGTTGCGCGTGATTATGTAGTTAAACGTGGGTGGACGTACGTACGTTGCGTCGCGTCCGGCGATTATACAATTTCACCAATCGGTCGACAGCGTAAATTTGATAAATTTATCATCATCCGAATTACGCTGGTTCGGATTTATTCTATAAATTGCCGCTCGCCCGCGATACGTAACGTCGTCATAACGCCACGTCGACGTTGACGGGCTTCGTTTACCTTCGTCCCTTGCGTTATATTATACTTATACATACAACATGTGTATATATATTGTACATAAACTGTGCGCATACACAGCTGATATCCTCAAAGCCCGTTTATTTCGCATACTCGGTCGACCGGTGCTCCCTTTTCATCATATATTATCCATGCATGATGGAAAATTGATTGCTTCGCATACGGCGCTATACATAGATATATTCGCATCGTAAGTATTTCTTCTGATATATCGAAAAGATTTTTTTTCTAGGAAGAATTAAACTATGGTTGAATTCACTCTCCCCCGTCTTATTTGCTTGATGAAATTTACGTATCGTTGCAAATGTGTTTTGTCTTTTTCGTTCCTTCTTTGAATCGTGATTTTTTTCATTTTTATCCTTTTACTTTTCATCTGCAACTTCACGGTGCAGATCAATTACTGAGAATCCATTCTTTGCCCTTTTACATTACATACTTCAAAATATTGAATTTGAAAAAAAAAATTCATTGTAAAAGTAGCTGGCAATGAATCTGCATCTCCCTTGTTTCTTTTTCAATATTGAATCATCCTTGTCCCATTAAATAATTTGGCCTACTAACATAAAATTATTAAATATATTCCTGTGACCTGTGACGCATAAAACGTCTTTAAATACAGTCCTCTGAAAGTAATTTCGCGATTCCTCTTCGGTTAATTGGTACGAGAAAAAAATAAAATATCTAATAACAAAAATAATAAATAAAAATCACCCATCGACCATAAACAAGCATTGCAAAGTATAAACGCGTTCTGCTAACGGATCGTACAAAGCAGCTAAATCAGCATCAATCTTATTCTTTCTTTTTCTTTTTTATCCATGACGTTCTTATGCTTTCGAATTTATCGCTTACCGCAACGATCGGAAATCCACCGTCCACCATCGCATGGAATATTTCCACTTGTTACGTAATTCGGCCTGGAAGTTCTGGTTTAACAGTCACTGAACGTATATATCACTCAGGTCGACAACACCGCGCATTACTTCGACGAATATTTTTATACTTTTCATTTGCTATACGTGTAACATACTTTTCTTTTTTCCTTTTTTTTTTTTTTGTTTTTTTTTGTTTTGTTTTGTTTTGACATACATAATCTTGGAAATCTTTACACGCTGCACAAAGAGATTGTTTCAACAGCAGGAAAAATTATATTCTTGTTCCGCTTCGTTGCAACTAACGAGAGAAAGGCTGAATCATATTCATAACACGACATATGAAAAAAAGTATCAGATGAACCTGTAAGGAAGGAACCGCGTCATCTCTCATTTTAATTTCACGTTTCATTGGAGAGTGTTGGACATGATGAACTGGCTCAGGACCATTCAGTGACACTCTTTTGGCTTCAGATTACAATGATATATTAATGAAAATGAAAAATTTGGCAAAAAAAACTTATGTCGATCGTTAATTATAATTGCACGGTTATTACACGGTCAATTACAGGTCACAATTACATTCAGATAAATGACAGTTGACAATATTCCGATGTTATAGGTATAAGTTTTTCACTACTGTACACTGAGGAAAATTTTATTTGTTTTATATTCATTAGAAAATCTTTTAGTAAAACGGGTTTAAATATTCTTGGAATTGGAATAAGTAAATGTAGTACAGATAATTACACTTCGTAATTACAGTTGTGAATACGGTATTTTCCAGTCATCACAACGTTAAATCTCTTTGTCCATAATGAAATATGGTGGTAATTAACACGTACTAGATTTTCTGATTACAGTTACGAAAATTATGCTCATTTTGTATTGAGAATAAAAATTTTCAGTTATATACATGGTAAAAAAAATGCGAATAGCTAAGAACTGTAGCGTAGTCTGGCCAATTGTCGGTGCGAATTCGAGCAAAAGGCATGCGAGATGAGAGCGAAGGACCTAAATCTGAATTTGACGATCCTGGAAGGATCATGAAGCGATCCTCAATCATGAGTTTTCTCACTTCTGATCCACAGTGCGGCGGTGGGTCGCGGTGCCGGCGTAGTGGGATGAGACGACCCCAGCAGGATACTCTTCATCATCACCACCACAGCAACCACCACAACCATAACCACCATCACCACCATCACCATAACCATGCATCGCCAGCAAGCCCAACGCGCTCGAGGCAAGCCCACGACAAGGTGAGTGCAGGAATTTATTCTCACCGAAGCTATACGCTAACCACGCTACGTGTATCAAGTAATCAAGCATCAAGGGTATGGAAATTGCTGTTCATCATGCCGCATCGGTGGGTGTAATTAACTAAATTGAAATTAGCTACGCACGCGTGAGGCGTTCAGTTCCATCCGCGAGTCATCGTGTAGGGATCACATTTTAATTCCCAACCGCTAATGCGTTTGCTCTTGTATTTAGAGTTTAATACCGAATCGACATGTCGGCGTATCATAATGACTCTGTAATTCAGGGTAGCCACAAACGTGGAGAACCTGGAAAACCTGGAATTGTTAGGATATTTTTAATTTGGTCGTAGAAAATATTTAAAATATCAGTATTTTATCATGGCAATTAAAAATGATTTCTTCAGGTTACTAGTTTACTTTTTTTTTATCTAGAAACAAATTAGCGCAAACTGAATTTTTTGGACGTTATATTTTTTTTTTCGATTCGAATTGAATTTTAACCGAATATAGAGTTTATAACCTAAACGATTTGGATTTTCTATCATGGCTATTAGAAATGATTTTTTCAGGTTACTAGTTTACTTTTTTTTTCTTATCTAGAAACAAATTAGCGCAAACTGAATTTTTTGGACATTATATTTTTTTTTTCGATTCGAATTGAATTTTAACCGAATATAGAGTTTATAAGCTAAACGATTCGGGTTTTGGTAACTTGCTAGAACGGAGAAAATGTCAGGGAAAACTATGCTTTAGGTGCTGGAAAACCTGGAGATGTCAGGAAATTTTTTCTTTCCAAAAATTTGTGACCGCCCTGTAATTTTACTTAACTACGCCTCCAACGGTCGGAAGGCATCGAATTTTCCTCTTTTTTATCTTTTTTCCTTCCTTGTTTTTCTGTCCTGTTGCATTTTCTTGCATCGCCTGTACAATCTGCGTATAATACGATACATCGAAAAACACTCAATTTACGAGCTCAACTTTCAACTTGGTATAATCGTCATGCGGATCCGTTAAATTGTTATTCTCGATCTTTCTCGGCGATTCGTGCTCCGCGTCTAATTGTACATTACTTCGCAAATAATCAGACCACAGTTTCGATAAATCTACAATCGACGATAAATTTACAATCATGAGCTAAAAGAAAGCCCCTAACTTTGGGAACCAAGGATTTAAACTTTTCAGTTTCATTCACAGTCTGCTCGAGTTTCCTGTAAAGGTTAATATTCCTGATGATTTACTTTATTATTTTTAATCACAAAAAATTTTATTCCACGTAAATAATTCCGCGGGAATAAGTAGAATTGGTGACCATTCGTGGAATCGCGTGAAATAGGCATAATATAGAGTTTCCAGAATCTCTGTAGCGTATGAAAGATTTTATCTTTCGCCTTTTTTTATCAGACTGCCAATTTTTTTCCAACTTTTATGCATTTAATCGAGTCTATATTTGAATTATTTTTACCTATTTCTTTATTCGTTCGTCTCAGAATTTAGGAAATCGCAAGGACAGAAACGTACGAATGAATGAATGAATGAATAAACGAATTAGTGAATGAAACAATAAAAAATAAACGCATGGCACGTGCCATGTGCATAATGTCATCACGCGAAATATAACGGTTACGTTCTGCATTTCTCGGCAATAAAACTACGACGCGTTAGAACTGCAGTATAATTGCGGTCTTTAATAATTATTCCCTCCGAGAACTTTCGACGTGGGTTTTTAATTAATACATACCATCTGGAGAAACGTTATATTCACCGAATTATTCATCGCATGGTAAAAGCTGACGAGCCGTATATAAGCCTGAGTAAATGGCCTTCTACTGTTAGAAACTATTTTTAGCAATTTAGTATACAACCATTGTTATAATTGTTACATACGCGAGTTCCAGTATCAACTGGAAATAATTGAGTTAAACAGAGTTTGCCTGATCGTGCAGGTTAGCTGAGTTTTTTTTTTGCAACCAGCTGCAGAAAGCCGCGCGGTTATTCGGCCTGTAATTCATGTTTTCGGAGAAAATATCATCTTCATTTATCCCAGAATAGAAACATCAGATCCCCCCCCCCCCCCCCCCCCCCCCCAATCGAAAGAAGGTTCTCGTACAACGCCGCACAGTGTGATTCTCCTCCAAGTTTAGCTATTACTGATACAATATTACAAATTGTGAATCTTATATAAACTGGGGCTATAAATAAACGTAATTACACTTTTCTCATTATCTTTTCGCGGCGGAGAAGCTACACGTAATCGATAACACGCAACGCTCGACGAAAGGTCAATGCTCGCGTTGGTTTTACCTTCGTAGAAATAAAATTTTTCTAACGTCACAGTCGAAAGAGGAAAAGTCAGTGATTTTTAAATGTTTTATTGTTAATTTTCACCGTCGACTTGCCAGCGATCTTCAAAATGAAAATTTTAACCAATGAATCTTCTTAATTTGTACCACGATTAATTTATCTGTTCTTTCAAGATTTTTATGACAAAAAAATATTAAACAAATTTAGGACGATGTGAATTGATGAAAAAAACACAAGGAGTGTTTAACCGAACAGATCGAGGTGTCATTCGAAATCATTTTTTAATCTCCGAAATCACACTGAAATCGATAATATTAAAACATGCATTAATATGAGAAATGATTTAGGATCACAAAAATCTCTTTTGTAGTCTTAAGAATTCAGTTAAAATCTTAGAAATCAAAAAGAAGTCACTCAATCAAAGTAAAATTAATTTCTCAAGTAATCACTCTACAAAATCTAAGTAATCACGAAATACGTAATCATACAGGCATAAATTTTCTTTCTTCAAAAAACGCCTCGAAAAAACATCGAGTTCCGGCCAGGCAACTCCCTCCAAATAATCGATCCTCGTAACTCTGGCCTGATCCTTACATAATTCTCTCCTAATTCTCAGGACGAATCTCGACTGGCAAGAGTCAAGCGAGTCCTCGCAGTCTCCCTTCTGGGCAGATCCGGGGGTTCGAACCGTGTTTTCGGTGTCCGCCTCGACCTAGTAGAGCCTCACCAAGACACGGGAGTCCCGTTCGTCGTCCACCGGCTGTGCAGCTACATCGAAATCAACGGATTTCAAAGCTCCACCGTCTTCCGGTTGTCCGGCGGAAGTCCTCGCGTTGCCGAACGGCTCCGTGCCGCCTTCGAGAGGCGAGGGGATGCCGACCTTGAGGGCACCGGATGTCCGCCAACGGCTGCCACTCTGCTCAGGCAGTACCTCAAGGAACTTCCGCAACCTGTTGTGCCCTCCACCCTAGTCGGCAGTCTTCTTCTTTCCCACGCACGTGAGTCGTTTTTTGGTTTTTTAATATCGTTAATTTGATCCTTCGCCAAATTACCGGTCACGCTTACCTGGAAAAATGGAATTAGAAAGTGCTAATAACTTCTCGAGCTTTTGGTTATAAAAGCTAGCCAATATAAAATCAGTTTTGTGGGAAAACGTCAGGAAATCCTGAATTTTTTGACATCGTGAAAAGTCAGGGAATTTTATTTTAACAATATTGTCGTCGCCCTGTTAAACCTATAATTTAAGTTGTTCATACTCTCTCATATTATAATAAAAAGTTTTCTCGGATTGAATGAAATCTATTTACTGTCGCTATTTTATTTATTTATACCTTTTTTAAGTTCGCGTAAATAATTAAAAGTTCAATTCTCTCCGGTGCTCCGTTTTTATAGATGCACCTACCATGCAGTTTAACTTTGAAAAGTTATACATTATATATCATAATAATTTGTGACCTCTGTTGAATGATTCGTATTTTAATAACCTTGCATTGTGTAGGTATGCGGAGAATATTTTCAATGAAAAATTGAATCGTCGATCTTGTAATGCCATCCGGAAATGTGATTGTTTAAACATACGAACCTACTGGAACATTCCGTTGCAAAACCTATACGCGTATCATATCGAATGAATATTTTGTATTCAACGAACTGAAACAGCTCGATTGGATTGATCATAAATTGATTCGCCCAGATGCTCGGCATACCTTTGTATTCAATGCAGTATTCAATTTGAACAGAACACGAATAAATCGCAAACATGGAATGCAATTTCAATCGAATGAAGTGCATATTTGAACTGTACATATATACATATAACCGATCACTCGATCCGTTCTGGGGAATTTCATTCACTCGAGTCACTTTAGGTCGGAAAATGAAACGCGGCTGAAGCAAATTGCATTATAATTCCTGCAAAATTTTATTTCTCTTTGAATTTTAGATCGAATGAAAATTTTTTTTACAGAGAAAAAAAAATACCGGCAACGTTATTCGCAGCGTAAATTGAAAAAAATTTACTACAAAGCAAATTTATAATAGATTCAACACGATATTATTTTATTATTTTATTCTCGTTTGTCCGAACGGTGATTTTGATTGGTAAATATTTTAACGGAATTAACCCACGTTCTGTTTTTCTTATAGTAAACCGTCGATTATAAGAATCATACAAAAAGTCCACACAGTCAATTTTACAGTTTACAAATTGTACAATATATTCTGGAAACAATGCAATAATTGAGTTAAAATAAGAAAAAACAAAAAGTTTTGTCAACAAGTTTTTACACTGCAAATTCTATCGTTTATAAACATAAAGATGCAGAAGCATTTGGAGCGGAATAATTTTGTCCCATTTTCTTCTTCCATCTTCGCGTTATTTTTTTTTTCTTCTCTCAACCAGGTATAATTCATCTCGCGAACAGGGCAAAGTAGGTGAACTCTGCAGGATTCTCCGCCTGGCTAATAATAAGTTTCTATTGTTATAACTTCCCTGGCTTCTCAGAGAGCTTCTCTAGACTTCCTATTATGACAGAAAGTAGACGAGTTTCCCGAGAGCACGCGAACCTTATTATATGCATATATCTGCAAACTGCAATTCTACACGTATCTTATTATCGCTGCAGCAATCGATCCCAATATTTGCAGCGCGTGTCTTTCATGTGAAAAAATATTCCTCGCGACACGTTTTTTTTTTTTTTTTTTTTTTTATAACAAAAACTGATTACAGATACGTAATATATCGAGTCAAGAGTCGTCTCACACTTTTCAAAATAAATAAAAAAACAAATAAACCAGTTGTTTCTTTCCTTTATTCTAACTCCGCAAAGTTCGTATTACTGTGTAAGAAATTGAACGCGTGATTATTAAAAATTTGGAATTTTTTATCTGAAATTTTGAACAAACGATGAATTATTTATGAAGCTTTTCAGCGACCCGGAATTTACCTGTAATGATAAACGATCCTCGACGTATCTACTTTAATGCCTGCAGAAAACTATGCCAAGGATCACGAGAGCTGGATAAACTCGACGAAGGATCTCCTGGCAACACTTCCGCCCTCGCATTATCGTCTCCTGGGATACCTGACCGTCTATCTGGGTCGGTACGAAGCTAAGCATGGCCGAGGCGCCGGGGTTTGCGGCGTTTTTGCCCCCGTAATCCTTCCGCACGTTCCTCCAGCGACGACTTTACTTCGCGACATCCTCGCGGCGGCTTCTCTTCTCTTTCCTGACTGGTGAGTCACTTTGATTGATACAAAAAAACCGGCCTTTTTCGCTATCATATATTTATCCACACCTGCAGTCTTGCCAATTATTCATTAACAATATATTTAAGTTACATTCACGGAGGGAATCACGAAGCAGATTTTACTGAAAACTGTAGGAATGCAGAGTAAAATCTGTTACATTTATACTAAAAAAAAACACGGTTAGAAAAAAAAAATTTCCCAGCAAGTCGAATAAAAGTTTGGGATTGATTTAACCATCTTTTAATGCAAACAAAAAAAATTGCAAATTAAATATTGATATGACAACTTAGATGTTAAAATTAAATAAATTTCTCTCATATTCACTAACAGAAATGTAAAAAATAATATAAACATAAAGTGGACTTGCTGCGACGTTATGATGTTTGGGTAAATTTTTCTAGATTAATTTTCTCCAACTGGCACAATAAGCCAGATTTCAAATATCTTCTAAATCTCTTCAACGAGCATAAATTAAAGTTCGATTTCCACACAGCGTCACTTTTTATCCTTATACAAAACTTACGGATATGATTAATATATATATACACAACAGAATATATAAATCCTTGCAAAATTGACGTAAATCTTACGCAAATATTATATACTTCTGGAAAATAATCGCCATCGACTTACTCAAACTACAGAACGTGGTCTTAGACACGTACGAAGAAAGGAAATTGCACATGTATCTTACGATCTGCGTATACTTTAGTCGCTTGTTTATTAGCCTTGTCCAACATCTAGAATGCTTTCAAGTTTTTCATGCTAACAGGCAACCGTATAGAATATCATGTGTTGTACCAATATTGTGTACAATAGATGTTATATACTCCACCGTTCTCTTACGTGTTAATCAGCAGCAGCAAGTGACGATAATTAGATCGCGACGAATCGCTGTTCCGGTACACACTTCCGGTTTTTCGAAGGACCCACCACGCTCGCCTACAACGTTCGGATCAAAGCGCAGTAGTAACGCTTGTTTGCTATATCTTACTATTGATAAATCCTACATCGAACTTTTAATAGTAAAAACTCACGAAACCGTCCAACGAACCGTGACGAGTAGTCGATATTTTATTTCCTTTCATCTTTTACGGAGGTGAGTTTTTTTCGTTTGTGGTTTTTCTTTTTTGCCAAATTTTTTTTCTTTATTTTTTTTTTTTTTTTATTCCAGTTTCTTCTGCGTCAGGATATCGGAAATATTGCGTAACTTATCGGTCGACCTTTTCCTCACTCATTGTCAGTCATACTTTGAGAGCGATCGAATTGCGTTTTTATCCGTATCGCTCACCGCGCTTGACCTACAATTATATTGAAAATCGAGGTAATTTCCGTTCAATTTTTTTTTTTTTTTTCCTTGTCTTTTTTTGCGGACTATCCGCTCTTCGTTCTCCTTTTATCGCTATCTCTCTTTGTGTTACGTGACGAGACCGTAATGGCGAAAAACCATTTCAGCGATTGCGGGATGGTATCGATTCTATCTGTGATGAGTGGGTAATAAATCGAGGACTGGAGTAACTCGGTTTTTACAGACCTTTTGATTAATATTTCATTCTTAAGTTTTACGCTGATTTGCCGTTCAGATATTACTTAATTTTATTTTTCAAATAACTAGAAGCTTTTTAAATTAAACTAATGAAATATTCTATTCAAAGCCCGGAATTCGTCATTGACTCGCGTTAATAGTTCCGAGTCAATTTATCTACGGATATAATCGTTGACTCATATTTTTGTGAATCGTCAAAACTATAATATATATTACATCGTTTGTCGTGGACTTTGGTCGGTATTTTTTCTGCTGAGTGATCGTAGATGAACCAGCGTTATACTCTGCCATTGATAGTAGGTATAGCAACTTTTCACCGTTTTCAGGAGTATCGACGAACTGATCTTTTCTTCACTGCACGACGCATTATATTTTCAATCGATTTTCATTATACCTTCTCGTTTATCCGACGATCGGATTTCCCGCGTGTTGTAAGTGAGAAGCTTATTATGTAGGTGCGTGTATTTAAAACGAGTGTCGTGTGTACGATGCAAAAATTATGCAAAGAAAACCATAACGTTATCATGGCTAACAATGAGAGTGCATTATAAACAATCAATTCAGAGTCAATCACCTCTTAACGTACACAGCGTTAAATTCAATTCAATTGAAGATGTTATTTGATTGTAATTATTAATAATCCCAACAGTTGTATACATTTTGTAATTTTTTTTTTTTTTTTATCTATAATGCGTTATACGCTTCCCTGTAAAAATACATTAGACACTTTGTATTTGTCGGCATTGTTTGGAGAGGGATAGAGACGAGTTCTTGACAATGACACTCACTGGACAGACGGGGAGTTGAGCCAGACTTAAATTTAGATAACGTCACTTCGGGATAATCGACGAGAATTCTTTAAGCCGCATTGTCAGTAAAATGCTCGCGCCTTACATCATTTTATCGGACCAAGCATTTTCGCTATCTTCTCAAATATTGACATCGACGTTTATAACTATTGCGTTCTAATTTCAGCCTGTCTTGCTGACTGAATATTACTCATGCAATTTTGCCTTAATTGTAGTCGTGAAAATTATTTTTACATCGATAAAAATCGGCTAAATGTCTGAGCCATGAATCACATTTAAAAAAATTCGATTTTGGAACTCGGAGGTTCTTCATTCGTATCGAGTGTGTGATCTACTCGCTACCGTAAATCTCCTTAAAATATTTAGGCGTGATGAAATGTATGGTATAAAACTGTCGTACAAAAGCTTGAAAATTCCCAATTATCACAACGACCTTCTAGCTTTTCGGTCTACATTAGATTGGCGAAATTTTTATATATTTGCGAATAGCTAATTGAATGGATCAGCAAAGAATCCGAATCTTATATCACTTCCTGTGCCGAATCTGAGCCGGATCATAACCGTGGTATTTCGGATATATGATCGTGTGATAACGACTGCAGTAGAGAAACGACGACTACAAGCGTAGAACGGTCACGGCGTTCGGTTTCAAAAGCTTTGAAAGAAAAGTTTTAATTGGAGTCCCTCCGCACTTGAAGAATCTCGCCATTTCAGACGTACGCCAAATGAAACCCAAGCTTCTCTTCGTAGTTCCGCAGTTCTTTATGCATTCGTTATTACTCTCCTTGCAAAAGCCGCGGTGATTCTGTACGTTTTTATTTCGCTTTCCTTGTATCGTCGACTGCGAAATAAAGAGGAAAAAATCAACCCGTATTTTTTTCTCAGGAGAAAAGTCTACCGCTTACCGTTAGACAATCCAGAATGATTGACGGGAATTCCCTATACATATATATGCAATCTTAAGGCTTGTAATATGTCCGACGATTTTTATAAGAATTTCTTACGCAAAAAACCTGTTAACCATAAATTGATGTCCAAGGCATAGTACACACTGTCTAAATGCGATTGGCACACGAGGATGCAGAGAGCGATTAATCGCATTGAACAAAATAGATGACCGAAAAAAATAGAGGTGAAGGTCGGACTGAGAGGTGCAATCCTAATCCGTTATTTCGCAATAATTTCTATTTATTAGTTATCTTAATGTATACCTTCAGCAGTGAAAGTCGAAACAATTGCTGGGAATCAACAATCGCGAAAAATCGAGCGAAGACGACGTAATCGATTAATTGTATGTATAACATACACGTAAATCATTCATTGCGCAACTTTCACCCGTTAGATATTTACCACTAGATTGGAAATGTTACGTTTCTAAGTATAAATTGTGCAGCTCGCACGTTCAAAGAGAATATTTACCGATAAATAGTACAGTGGATATATCCAATTACCGCCAATTTACATCCATAAACGGATCGTCGATTAACGCGCGATTCCTCTTTATGCATATATATCGATTTTTTTTTTTTTTATTTTTGTTTATTTAAAACTCACCGTGGACTAAAATAGAACCCATCGATAACGCCAAAGCTGACTGCATGACTAATTTATGTGCACATAACACTACGGCGGCGTGGTTTCAACGTCAAACTTCGAACGTGACGGCACGGATCTCTATCCGTTGACGCATCCACCTTTGCATCATTCATGCCTAATGGCAAATATCTGGCAAACATCCATGGATCAGATAAACGCTCTCGTAACAGAATCGTGAAAGGGGATGAAACGGATGAGGATTATCATTTGTTATTTCGTTGGAGAGGGTTGAAGAGAATATTTGGCCAGAAATTTATGCTATTTACTCAATAATCTTATTACAAGGTCATCGCTAATTCATTGTTCATTAGTCTGTTGTACTCCTAAACTACACAGATAAATATAACTTGAAATATAAAAATTATATCGTGCAATGGGAGTGAAAAGCTTAGGAATTGATGCTTCGCTTTAGATCACTTAAGATGGATTGAAAATTTTGTAGATTTCAATCTATGAAAATACTTTAATTTAAAACAAATCGATTAAAATACTTTTTTTTTTAAATGAAACTCAATTCAACGACATTAAAAAATGTTCTTCCGCAGTGTAAAATCGAAGGAATCTACCATATTTTTAACACTTTCAAAACAATTCCAAATGAAGCATCGATGCTTAAGTTTTTGTTGATAATTTCAGTTTTTTTAATCTGTGTATTTATTTCTTAAAAAGAACTTCGCAGCTTACGAATGTAATAAATTGATGAACACTCAATCCGCGATTATCTTGCAACGAACTTAACGAAAAGTATGAATTTTTGGCGCCAATCGATATTTAACACTTCCGTGGAAAAAGTGAAGAGAATCGTGAATTGTGCTTTGATGTAAGCTCTTCGCCCGTGAAGAATTTCATTTCGTGCAATTCTCTCTCTTTCTCTCTCTCTTACTCTTTTCTTACTTTTGTACCCTGCAAGGTCTTACCTTGAAGAAAAAGTACCACGTCTTGAGTCGACACGAGCTTTTCGTGCACTCTTAAATATTTCCATAAACGACTCTTCATCGCAGTAATACGTACGTGACCGTTTTATACGTTCTACTTTATACGTGTGTATAAAGTATTCTTGTACTCTGTTGCGTGTATCCCGCGGGTTCTCTTGAACGGTTTTAACTCGCTCGTCACTCGGCGAATCAACGTCTTAATTAGATGTCTTTGAAATTGAAGGTTCTCTTGGCTACGTGACAACGAAACTCTAAGCCTGGCGCTTGACTGCGTCAATATCGTGCCGTTCACCCTGGTCGTTTGTATTGTGTCAACGTTTCTATTAATACTCAAGCAGGTGTCTTCTACCTGCGTTCTACACACCCTAGTCTCTCAAAAATATGTAATACATTCGTGTAATCTACCTGCGTTTGTTTTGTAAAGGAAAAACTGTTGCCGAAGAACTCAAAAGTACGATCCTAAGTTACTTGATCGTCTCTGGAATTATACATACCAATAACGTCGTTAGAAATGTTAGACAAAATGCAAAAATCATGTCTGCAGAAAAATTGATGCGATATTTCTGACTGTTCAAAGCATCCGTCAATCGTAACTCGTTAGATTTCTTCCACAGTAACAACTGCGACGTGACTTACTGCTCGTCTCAGATTCCCCCATTTGTCTAAATCACATTTGAGTACACTATTTGGTCCAATTCTCATGGGTCTTCCCCCGAAACACCCATCATGGTCTGGGTCAAGATCACGTGCCTCTAATAGATTTCCGGCCGAAGCCTCGTCGCGGACCTTCAACTCCAACGCTTAGCGATCCTTCGGTTACGACCAGCCGTTGTACGTGTTCTGAGAGGGAATTCATGTCCTAACCTCAGTCCTCAATGCTAAGGACGATATCCTGAGGGCCATTTCTAACGAAGAATAAATACCTAGACTGTCATTAATAAATCTCCTCGATGATATCGGTCATCATTTCAATTTCGACGAGCAAAATTTGTGATTTTTTTAGATGGAGGATTTTTTTCTTTGAAATTAATCAGTGATCGAATTGAGCATGAAAGCTTTCGGTAATGAGCTTGCGAATTTTCATAACAAATATCCGCACGTCGATCCTACAATTTGCGAAAAACAATTGTTATTTCAGAGATTCCGATCATCTTTGTCCGAGTGATCAATTGGGGTCAGATCTCATCTTCTTCCATCTGGATCGTTGCTATCTGACATTGAGCCAATATATTATCCAGAGTCGAGCTGTGGCTACGTGTTATCTTTCTCGTATTCGATAAGCTTGCGATTGTAATTATTTCACATAGAATTTATGTTTATATAAATCATTAAAACTTAGGCTTATTCGCACATCTTAGAACTGCGAATATATTATAGCATCTATGCATTATAAGTTCAACCGCTTCTATATAGATATAAGTCTTAATCTACCGAAATACAGTCCTAGACGCAATCGCGACCGGATGTTGAAAATACGCCTCACGGATTAAGTTACGAATCGGAATCACATGTACGCTTGATTTAATCCGCCGATTTCATCCATCAATAAATTTTCTAATATCATTCATACAATTCTTAAGCTCAGCGATTTCGCTATCGCGATTCTTCGCAAAGTTCGCACGTATTCTAGTCGCGATGAACGATCATTACGCGGGGTTTTCCTACATCTTGATAGTCGGTATATCAGTAATGGAATATTAATTACCAGCAGCTAGTTACGCGACAGGATATTTTCCAAACAAATACGTGTAACTGCGAATATTTAAAATGTTATTTCCAATTCGTTTGCCGACACATATTTACCCTCTATAGAATCCCATTCATGCTTTCCCATAAAGACGATCAGACAGTGCAATGCAGTGCTGCAATAGTCGTTTACTCCGTCTAGCCTAGGGCAGCCCGACGATGAGTTACGTTAGGTCATGTTAACCAAGCACGTGGTTTATAGGATGAATTATAAATTATACAGAGCACCGGATCACGAGCCTTGCAATAGTTAGTAAACTATTCGATTATGGCATGTGACTGTGACGACGACGACGTCGGTGACAGTCATGTGCTCACTTTGCAATGTGAGATGGCTGATCAGCTGCTGTGACTACGATCGAAAATGCCTGCGTGGAAAGGCACGGCAGCAAGTGTATTGATTTAGGACTCACGAGGCAAAGAGTCACGCAGTAACTAGTAATAATAAAAATACCATTAACAATCAGGCTTGTTTAAACGACGCGTATAATAGATGCTGCATGCATGCTCCGATGTCACGTCGTCGTCGCCGTAGGTAATATTATCCGCGATTATCGCCGTCGGGGTAATTGCAGGTGTGGAGGTATTTAACATTCCTACTAGAGTGTATGTGTCTAATGAATGTACCCAACTACGCGGAATTCTGAGAATAAGATTCTTTTTTTTTCATTTTGTTTTTACCTTATACCGATATTTTTTGCACTATTGTAGTTTGACGTGTTTTTATACTTGTATTACACAGTTCTAGATGAGATCGTGGCTCGGTTGAAGTTTCGAAAGCGTCCGGCTTCTGAAAATTCAAGTTACGATAGAGCAAAAGCTCGAAAAATAAAGTTTCGACAGAGTAAATTTCCGAAAATCAGAATGGCTAGGATTCCGAAGGTAAAAATATCGGTAATCCAAAACAAAGGAAGATCAAATTGGTGAAATTTGACCAAGCTAGAAATTCACGGAAATGAAAATCTTCGATCATTCGGAATTTCTATGTTTCAGATTCTTAAATTTTCTCATTTTTCCACTGTCGGAACTTTAATGTTTGACCAAAGTTTGATTTCTTTATTCTAACTTTCGGCACGAAAAAAATCGGAATTTGGCGCTTAATAAACTTTTCAAACTTGGCATTTAAACCCCGCTCCATAAGATCCTCTGGCCGCTGTCTTAGGATTAGATTTGCGATCAATTGAAAGTAAAGATCGTCGTACGTAATTTGCAGTATATTATATACCTGAAAGTCAGAACACGCCATATGTTATACTTCTGGCAGTTGGATTCGTATCAAATAAAAGGAATTACGTAAGCGATCGAATTAACCTGCCACGTTCAAATTTCAGATATTTTTGTCTCTATTTGATCAGAGGGGAAAGAAAATCAGCCAAGTCCCTGTCTAAATAGATAAATTCTGTTTTCACTTTATTCTTCTATTGCGAAATATCGCGTTAAAAAAAATCCGTTCCTGACTCCATTCGCGTACCATCAAAGTATGAAATATATATATTATTATAACGACTCGCGACTCGGTTTAAAATCGACTATCGAGTACCAATAATCGCACATATACGACATCGTGCAAGTGTAATATACGCGTCAGCAGACACTTCTGTGAATTAAGCTTCTAAATTTTCGTCGCACTCGACATCGACGAGCCACATCGAAGTACACGTTAAAACCGCGGTCCCTAGGGGAATTACCTACAAGGGCAATTGATTATTCCATCTATTTTCGTCTCATCGCTTTCGACTTAACAACTCGCAATCGCATTCACGCAAGCTCGATTCTACAGGGAATAACTACTTATTGTTAGCGTCCGAATGCTCGCCAGACGGTTGAAAACCAGTTTTAACGAAATACCTGAACCATAAAATATTCGGTGCTTCCAAAATCGCGTACCAAAATTTTCCGGATCTCTTTTCTGACACGCGGTTATTCTCAAATTTTACTTCACAGATTTATATGAAAAGTTTCACTTCGGTTTTACGTCGAATCACGATTACGTACTCTTTTGAAACCTTTGAAAATACATTACCGATAATTATACCTGCAGCTGCTTAAATATGAAACAAAAAGAAATTCTTCTACACTCGTACACCGATTCACTCATCCTTATGTTCATCAGTACCGACCGGTACAATCAGTTTCCATCATACATAAATACGGTTAAAATTATTCTCATTTCACGACCTTCTCAAGTTGATTCCGCGATAAGCGTACATTTCAAAGGCAGGCAGGTTGTTATTCCGTGTATATAATATTTGCACACATATACCTCTACGTGTCTTAACAACTTTGTTTTCACACGGCAAGTACCAACGCTGACTGCACCGTCAAATCCACCGTCGAACAATCTGCTCGAAGAGATGTTTCTTTAACAATTAATAACTGTCGTCGATCAGTTCGCGTGACTTCAAGAACGTCCGCGATGTGGCAGCTTCGTTATTCGTTAGACTCGACTCGCGTGATAATTGAGAGACTCTTTCAGTCGTATTTCGGTCTTCCAAAGGTTACCTTTACAGAGATTCGATTCTTCGAATGGAACTGATGATAAAATTTTGAAAGGAAAAGAAACTTTGTCGTTTAGAAAACTTGGCTCCGAGTATTTATCGATTATACTCGGATCTACTTATCATTTTCAAGAATATAAGGTTTCCGATCGTTATTACGGTCACTAATTATTTACATAATTAGACGATAACAAATCCGTTTGAAGTATGAAATTCTTTATTTTTCTTCAATTTTCCTCACCATTCAAATCGATACATGCAATAAAATAATTGTCTTCCAAAGATGGAACCGCCCTGATTGTTTTGTTGACCAACTCAAAGACGCTGGCTCATCCGTAGCAGACAATAATCGCTGTTGTTATCAGATTGAAACCTAATTGTGCCAAATCTGCTGAATCAATGCAGTAACGTTGACCAATTAACATTTATTCACATTGAATGTTTGTAAGGTCGACGACGAAAACGAACAGTTCGTGACCATTTCCCTACTTGTAGCTCGGCGTTGAAGAGGATGAAAAAAAAAATTGAATAAAAAAAAAAACCAAAACAAAGAAGAGGAAAACGTTGCGAAGACTGAAAAGCTTGCAGAAAGGCTGAAGTCGTGCCTCGCACCACGAAATCATTGTTCGAGACAAGGCGAAGTAGGGGTGCAAGCTTAAATCGATCATGAAAGAACCCTTTGACGACGGTGCTGAAACCCGGATGAATATTATCGTGAAAATCGTGACCGTCAACGAGGCGAAAGGTCGCAAGGATCAATGAGCGTGTCGTTAGTGCGGAATTGTGATTTCTTCTCTTTTATCTCGTTTTATTTTCAACATGGTGCTGAGCATGACTCACGAAAGTCCTGCCTCATTCACGCATTCAGGGAACAATAATGACCTCCAGAATCGAAGGTCCGTTCTTCATCAACCGTTTAACTCAAGACCGAGCAAAAAACAACGAATGTCGGATTTCAGCCACATCTTGAAACACTTGCGGCAAATGCTGGATCAAGATGGTCATGACACTAGAATCCAACAGACTGACAGCTGGACTATTACGTTACTGTCTGAGGATATTTTTGCACGAATTATTTTCAACTTTTCGTAACTACGCAGTGTGTCTAGCTTTCGAGTTGGCTGGCAGAACGGGCGTGGGAACAGCGTATTACGTCGTAATCCTGGCACTCGTCCAAAATTGGATACCTGTACACTCGGGAAAAAATTTGCTGGTAATCGTACCAAAATTTCTCCTTCTGGCAACAAAATTTCACGATCAATATACGTACAATCAAATATTATTTTTATATAGACAAAAAGTTTGCTTGATTTTACAGCGCACAGAAAACATAACGTTTGAGTTATGTCTAAGAAAAGTTTTGGCATAGATTCTACTGTAATTATTGTTTGATTATTGTTACTGGAAAAATTATCGTTTGATTGTAATCTGGTAAAGGGTCTTCAATATTTTGACAACACTAGGACAAATGTGTTGTTTCATTAAATTGACTAAATTGAAATCGAAATTTCGAATTTAGAAGTATATTTTGTTGGATTGGTTTTTGTTTTTTTTTGCAACTGAAATAATCATTATTTCGTTAATTCTCTTACTTATAACAAAATACTGTCTTCGTACGAGAAATTTTTTTACAAAATACGTCCACAAATTGACTTGTTTTTTAAAAGCAAAAATTTTTTTCCGAGTGTACAGGCTCTTTATCTTGGGTGTATAACAGCCTGCAACCAATATTTGAGTGCCAAGAGTCTCTGGACGTTCTTGTCCGTTTTCGCGACTAAAAAATCGCCTTCCCTGAGGCGCTGGTATTTCGCTAATTTGAAATACGCAATTTGTATGGAAATCGTGTACATGTGTGTAACCACGCGTGAGCGGATGCTCGTCTAAATATTATGGCGCCAGTACTCTCGTCTATAATGTCTTCCATGTGGTCTGCAAGCTCGATTCTTTTAGCAACAACCGTCACGCCTTGACGAAGAGTATTAGATTTGCTTTTTTGCAACGGCTTGTCACCGACACTTAAATTAGTTTGTCGATTGACTTCAGTTCAGGTTCCGAATCCTCGAGCGCGTCATGCTTGTGGAATTCTCAAAATCAGCTCAACCTGTTCAGCAACATCTTTTTTCCATTTGGCTGTCGGAACAGGTTCATCCTGAAAGCCGGTAAATTTCCTGCAGGAAATATACTTAGCATCGAGTTTTTAGAGTCTCTTATACCAAACTCCAGTCGTGGTGAAGGCCACTTTGACGAAGTGGAGAATCGATGGTACATATATGGTAACGAATTAATTGCAAAACTTGAACACATGGGACATTGAGTTATCACATTTCCGCAACAATCGAATTCTCGACAAAATTCTTCAACTTTGAAATGGTTTTCTTGGGTCAAAAACTGTTACAAGTTCCTCGTCGGATTAACTTGTGGCTTCATATATCCTCAAGTTTTTACACAAATTTATACCGATAAATGTTCAATATAAACATAAATTGATTCGTAGATCGCGATGAAATTTTTTCGGCACACTGAGCCTGTTAGTGTCACAAATTTGCATGGATTGCGTAACGAAGTCTTGAAGTCAGTGAATCTGAGCGCATTATACACAGCTAATACAGTGCGGACACATGTGCTGTGATATACCTAGTAGCCAGACTAGGGAATGTATCAACACATCTGTAGCTAACGCCAATTGAATGTGTCCACCTCGAATACAATTGCACACCTTATGCACCTCATTTTCAGAACCAGCAGCGGCGATACTATCACATACTAGAATCGCAAGCTTATATTTCAAAAATTTTATACCCGCACATTTTTAAGGCACGTAAAAATCATAACAACAAGTTTATTACAATTATATTATATTTTCAACGAATGAGAAAATTTTATACCTAGTCAGACTATCGTAGGGATAAAGTTGTAATAATTTCTCTGGCAGAAGTAGGAGGATCAACGAAGTTTATAACGGATTAACAATGTGTATCTTGCTATTACGTATACAGGGTGAAGAGAAAGTATGGATACCCCTAGAAAACTGGCGTGGTTCGGTGAAAGAAAAAGAAAAAAATTACCAAGTTTAAATCTTAGGTGATTTTTAACAAGGTATTCAATGGTGACCTTTGATTGAGTGATGGTCAAACTTAGAAAAGGTTTGCAAATATGCGAAAATAAAGTAACGAAAGATGAGTTGTTCGAAATATTTCTTCACTTTATTTTCACACGTTTGATATTTTCTTTTTTTCTCACCCTGTATGTAGGTATGTATAATAGTACCCAGCTATGAGAAGAGTTCAATATCTGTGCCCGTTCAACCTTGAGGCATATTTTTATCCGAGTCTTTAAATTCTAACAATTTTTCTTCGACAATTTACAAGCTCGCGCAGGATACCCGCTGGGTGCACGACATCTATAAGCGATAATGTTTGAGGGCTGGTACTATTTTCAAGTTTTGATTCTCTCAGAGAGATGTAAAATCGAAGGCCGCGTCGACTTTACCTGTCGTATAATACGTGTACTCATGTATAGGTATGTATTGCAGAAAAGCCAATTTCACCGGGCGATCCACGTGCGTGAGAACGAGCTAAAAATACAAGCCAAGGCTGTAACCCGGCGAAATGTTAATAAGGCAATAATTGTTATACACTTTATACCTAATGTTTTGTCGGGCCTGATGCCAACTGGGATAAATTTTGCATTTCTATAGACGCGCGGAAACCTTGCGACTGCAGGTCGGTCATGGATTTCAATTTTCATTCACTCGATATACGTTTCTCTCCTTTTCTCATCCGTCGTACCGGTATTATATTCTATGGGGGAATCATCGCGAAGGATTTCCTGGAATAAAGAGATTGTCAGGGATTCGAAGTCGGTCGATTGATGCAATTCTTATGAAAAATATCTTGCTGAAAATGTTCGTTCTTGATATTGGAAGTTTGTACAGCTGGTCTACTTTGGTCACTGGAACATGAGGTAATCGAGGCCGTGAATCATTTTTGCAATAAACATTCCTGCGTTAATTTTACGGATATAAAATTACAAGTGCATTGTAATGTGAAAATTGCATGTAGTGCATAAATACAACCGAAGTGATAATACATAACACGTTTCGAAATATAGCGCTGTATGATGATAATGATGGTGACGATTACGCTGTTTAAAATATCACGCGTTTATACTTTCTGCTCTAATAACATCGTCAGGAGGTGTCAGTAACTGCACGGGGGTGCGGATTGCACTCGGTGCACAATTTCCCCACCTAAGCTGTTCTTTTTATAACCGTGCGTCAGCAAAGTACGAAGTGCATATACTTATACGTCTACCTCTACACCGAGATGTTGATAACAGCGATTATTTGTTTAAATAATCGATCGCGTCGCTACTAGAGTAAGCTGTTGTGCGCAGATTCGCTAAAGAACATTGACCCGACGGGTGTTTATATCGATATTTCAACATGCGACAAGAATTCGTAACTTCCGATTTCCGAATGCATCAGAGAAAATTGAACCGCTCCACAATCGATCCACTGATCGATCACGCGGCTCTCTTACTTCAATCATTTGAAAAAGAAGCACAAATTTTCGGATTTATTTATATATAATAGATCTTACGGTAAATTGTATAAAATTTATAGAAAAATTCTAAACAATGCAAAAGAAATATTTTATAAAAACCTAAATAAGAAAAGCTTTAAAATTCTACGAAATGGAATAAAAAATATTTTAAAATATCGAACTAGTGTCCGCATATCGAAAGATTATCTGGACGTGACGGGTATGTGCTCCGTATTGTTTATTGCACGAGAAGACCCAACAGCTGCCTTCTTTCACGCGAGAAAAATAAACATCCGAAAATAGAAAGATAAAGACACGCGTATATATAAAGATAAAATTCACTAAGCAGAAGATAAATATACGCTGTTTGTAGGTACTTGTCCAGGTAATTTCAACGCTGACCGGCACAACTTCCACTAGCACCGTCTCTCTCTCTCTCTCTCTTTAGAGCTCGAGGAGCACACAGTTACAGATATATGTATATTTTACACCCGCGTGCCAAAGTCACGGAAACTATATCAGTAGCGTATCCATCATGTATGTACATACAACCGTCGTTTTTCCACGCCAAGTCAGTTGGGTAACGCGCACACGTTTTTTATTGCACACCTGTGTAAGTATATACAAAATATAGAACGTAACATATGTATGAGCATGGGTATACAGTCAGTGCCAAAAAGTATGTGTTGGTACATCGAATGTACATAAAACGTCATCCCAAAACGTCAAAAGAGATGTAATTTACCCCACAGGTGTTTCATAACCGACAAATGACTCACCCTAAGTTTGTTTTTTATGATTACGATTTTTTGTGTTTTTAACGCTATATCGTCTGACGTTTCTCGCTGCTTTGAATTATTGATTATTTTTACAGTTTTCTAAAGTCTTTCGTACAAATGTTTGAAATTTTTTCTTTACAAACTTTGCAGTCGCGATATCGAAAGCGGTGCATCGAATCGGGGTGGATTGGACACAGATCGATTTCAATTCGCTAGCTTGATCCTATCATGTTACATCGAGGGTACATAAGTCTGATTAAATATTATTTCAATTAGATGAGAGCGAGAATTAATTATCGGCTGCACCGAATGATCTATGGAAAAATGAGTAACTTGTAATCGCGCTGGCGGAAGTTTGGTACACCAGAATGGAGTCCCCCTTTGTAACAGACACACGCGACACACACGCCGGAAGTCGATGGAAAATGAATATCCTTTGACTCGTTGAAGTGACATTTTAATAGATATCGCGATGACTACAGCCATCGCTTATAAACCACATTTTTCCTTCACTATATTTTTAATATCCCTTCTCCAATCAGTATATAATCGATAGCGCAGTATATATTACGGTCACTTCTGGCCCGGTTATTCCCGTCCTTATTCATCAATCGTAAATACGAGGCTTGCGCAAAGACTAATTAGGATACTCCGAAATACAATGGATGGCAATTAATAAGGTAATAATAATCAGTAATATTATGCATCGATAGGAAGATTAGGTAAGCGGAAAACTGATTTATTTTCGGCAGTTACTAAATTTACGCGTAATCGAGTTTGGAAATGGCATATTATGTACCAAGGGCGTAAAGTGGATTTCTTTAGACCGAGTGCGGAGTTTGCAATACGAGTTTGCACACGAGGTCCAAAAGCCCATTCAGCCCTTGATTGATTTCTGCCTTTTTTCTGACCTTTTTTGACACGGCACCTCATAGTTATCTTACAATTAAATTGCATTTTTTTAACAGAACAAAGTAAAGTAGTAAGTAACAGGCAAAAGTAAATATCATAAAAATAAATATATATACATATACGATCGTTTTTGCTAACTTTTTAAAAAGCGGGTAGTAAAATTTCATTATTACCTTAAATATAATTTTGAGAATTATTAGGCCAACTATACATACATATTCCATATGCAAAGAAACACGTTATTAGACAGTGCAACGAAAATTGCTAATCTGATGTAATAAAGAAAAGTAGAGCTTTTATAATGTAAAAAAAACAAACTCAATTAACAAAAACAAAACATAAATAACTGGGAAAGAATTACGTGGTTGAGGCGACGGTTCGGGTTGTGTCACCTAAGCTTTCTGCTGAATAATACCTGAGCTTTAGAGGTAGGTTTTAGCATACCTGTATCGACCGAAGAACGATCAGTTGTACGACTTCGCATTGTGATTACATACGTCGCCGAAGAGACGGCTTATAGTCGCATTATAACTTATATATCCTGTGCAGCAGTAGGTATTTTACTGCGCAGTGACACGTTTTACGATATTTTTTAAAGGCAAACTTACCTACATCTTCATTGCACACAAAAATAACAAAACCTCTGTGTATAATCTGTGCCTCGCCGAAGTTCGTTGTACGTGTATGTATACATGTGGCTGGGTATATATGTATGTAGTGCGTATTTATTTATATATGTATATACCTAGTATCATGTGTCATATGGAAATGTACGTAATGTAGAAAAATTCGTCACTCGTATTGTTATCTCATATATTTAACGTGTGACTATAAGCAGTAGAAACAGCAAGCGATATTGCAGGAGCATTAGAGCCACTGTAAAAATATCAGCTGAAATGTCACGGTAATTTCCTAAAATGTTTCGAGTCTTTTTAACCATCTGGACATAGAAGAACTTCATTTTTTTTCTTCAGATTTTCCGTTCTACATAGCTTGACAAAAATATGCTATTGAATTCACTGTTACAAATAGAGACATTCTTTGAATTTAAAAGACACTTTGACTAATGTTTAATACTTTAATCAGTGAGGAAAAATAAATAAATAAAGAAAACAAAAAAAAAAAAAGCTTTGCTTTAATGATTAACAATACAATTAAAGATATATCGCTCCGTGAATTTGTTCAAAGAATTTCATAGAATGACTCATCGAAACCACCTTCATCAACTAGGAAAAAAAATGATTGTAGCATTTGTTCAATAGCTTGCAAGCTCGTCAGCAGTAGATACTCTCCGCACTTTGTCCGATTTCCGTCACATGGTTACCACACACGTTACGAATACGTCATCACACACCCACCGCGGTGACTAAAAAAAGAAACAACTAACCAAAATTAAAAACGATTATTTTAGTCTCTTTTCTAAACTCTCGAAAGAATAACAAAAAATAAAAACAGCCTCGTGTGCAAATCGTACGTCATCGAACTACGCATCTCACACGTAACCAATCGTTATTTGGCGAATTACACACCGAAAAAGGAATTCTTGTCGATTGTCTAGAATTATTTATATCTCTTTGTAACGGTTAATTGTAGACGTCCGCAGTTTACTGGACTGTGCAGTTTCACCGAAAACTTATAACACACCTCTTGTTTACCAATCTCAACTTTGGGACTACGATTATTATTATGCCCGATGATTTTCTTGTGAAGAAAATCTTCCCTCAGCCTGATTTGTACCATGTAGTACGTACAATCAAGAAAATTATACCCTGACTTTTTCTTACAGCGGAACAATCCATGCGCCTGTGGCAGAAAACCGTTGCTACAGCCAGGGTGTCAGCCAGTTATTTGTGAAAACGTGATTTCCTGAGAATTCCAGGCTTTTTAGACAATAATCATTATTTATCTATTTTCTTTTCGTGTAAAGAATATTTGAAAAATACAATAGTCACACGAACAAGAATATTTTACATTTGGATAGAGCACAGCTCATTGTGAGACGAATTTGTAAGAATTCGCCAGCACGTACAATTTTTAAGAAATCAAGCCTTGTGCATGACCATTGCCTGAAAGTTGAAAGAAATTTTTTTTTTCTCACTAAATAGCTAAATTTTTACGAAATGAAATTCCCTGAGATTCCTAGCTTTTTTCCAGAGCATATCAAGTTCCCTGAGAATTCCCTGATTCCATATTTCCACGAATACTGGACATCCTGTACAGCTCATGTTCAGTCGTACCTGTAGGTACTCCGTCGTTTCAGAGTCAGGTAGAAAGTGTCCCTTTTACATCATGCTGCAACACCCGATCCCACAGCCGTTTCACGTTGTAAGATCGATCGCCGGGCTGTAAAGAACGATATTCCAGGAATTCGAATAAACCCTGTTCACGGGCGGTCGGAAAAACATTTTCCGAGGTTGCGCCGTGAACTCAGGCCTGGCAACGAGAAACGGATCTGAATCCGAGTCGCACATCCCGCGATAATATCGTTATCTGTGGTTTCCTTTCAAGAACGATATTATGGGAATATTACGTGCGCCGCGGAGCTTTCAAAACGTATACAATTTTCACATAATATTACACCGCATTACGTGTAACTTATGTAGCATGCATATCATTAATGTGGTTTTCATTTAGGGCGTTGAAGAATTTTTTCTGTCCCACCCGCAAAACCAACTTCAAATAATTCAAAAACAATCGCTTAATTTTTAAGGCGTTTCACATTTTAACCTCAACTCTAAGATAGTCCGTATTTTCATTGAAATTTCTTATAAAAATTAACATAAGAAAAACATTTTTTCTCAGTATATATTAAATCGTAAAAATAATAATCTTCAAAAAAATCTCTAACCGCTAGGTATTAGTGGACATTAGAACTATTCTCTGCAAAAAAAAAAAAATTCACATAATTATACCATAACTAATTTAATTACAATTAATATTACAACAAAATATATACCAAAAAAAAAAAAAAAAAAATTCGCTCACAATGCGAACTACCTTAAGAGTTAACGTAAAAATCTAAAAAAAAATCAAACTATCATTTTTTCATTATTTCAAGTCGATTTCGGGGTGTCGCGACAAAAATTCGTCAACACCCTAAATAAGGACCACCTAAATTTACACGCATACTCATTATAAGTACTTATAAATACCGCATCGTGCAGCACAGTGCAAACCTGCAAGCTTTGTATGTAGCTTCGGCAGCCGGCTGCACGCGTGTCGGAGCGCACAGTGTGCCTCGCGTGACGTGCGTGTCACGCCCCCCCCCCCCCCACCCACCCACACACACACACACACACACACACACGCGTGCAGCGCATCGCGTTCCTTCCTTGCTCGGCAACTCCATGATACGAATATAGACTTTAGGTCGACTGGTTTGCCGGCACAGTTCCTCCCCGGCTCTCGAACCGTTCGTTCGTTCGAAAGTATCGGATCGACGCCGTGTGACGTCGGTGCAACCGGAGAGTCTTACTTAAAAGTGTATATGTGTGTTATACATGTATGTGCATATGTACCGTATATATGCATATTTAAGTATATGTAAAAAACTGTGTGTGTGTGTGTGTAAACGTTGAAAGTTTCCTAATGTACAGTAGCTCTGCATAGGTGTAAATACTGCATATATAGAGAAGTGAAAAGAGGTGAACGCAGTAGAGCGCGTTTAATTTGAATTATTTATAAAAGTTTAATTATTGATTATTATTGATTGATGATCGGTTTTAAACGTGGGAAATTTAAATATATAAAAGAATTAACTTTGTTACAACGCGACGGTTTTATTTGGTAACTCTTATCGATCGGTTTTAATATAGCTACAGTGCGAAATATATAAATGTTTTTTACAATAGCTAACAGATTCGTTTTTACACCGGTACTACAGTACTGGAGAAGGAAACTCGTATTTGTTATCACATGAATATCTCACCGCTTAATTAATCAAGCATACGATACTGAACCTTAATCAAGTATGTATTATACTATATATACTATACACTGTACACCATTTTAATTATTTTATACACATACATTATATCTAAATCCTTAGTTTCGTTATTTTGCGGATGAATTTTCGTCACGCGAAATTAGGAAAATATAGGAATTCGACTAATTAAGAATGAGTGCAGTACGGTCTTATCTTGACGCGTATACTCAGGAATAGCTGCAGGATGTCGCCGCTTTGTCGCGTCGTCGTTGGAATTTTTGTAAAGTTATCTTGAAAGAATGAAGAGAGAAGGAAAGAGAAGAATAAAACTTGCACAAATGTGAAACTAACGCGAGATTATGATTGAAAAGTTATGCAACAAAACGTAAATTATTATATTATAGACACGTCTCCGCACAAAGTTAGAAAATTGAATATACAAATATAAAGTCGTTTTATAATCTATCATATATTATGTGTGTAATATATGTGATCGTCATAATTCAATTACATGTCGAATGTGGGACAGTGATTCACTATATTACGAAATGTAATTTTTTACCGCTATGTTTCGTTAATTATCATCGTTTACCTGTGTTAGACGTCATCATCGTTTTTATTATTATCATTGTATTAAACTGTAAATATAGTGCAGGTAACATTATTTCAATTTTAAAAGTTTTCAAAACTTTTTCATGATTATTGAAAATACTTTATGACCATCACTCGTGAGCTGCGAGCTGTGATTATTTACAATATACAATGCAATATGTAAAATACAATGTATGTAGAATTATATATATATGTATACATCAGTTGAAGTCAGTAACGTTACTGTGACGATGCATGTTTAGGATACATCGTTACTTCGCACATTTAGGATTATCTGGAATATAGTAAACCTTAATAAACAAAACATATTCACGTAATTTTGAAAAGTCGACTTCTTCAACGTCAAATCTGGAATTACATAATAATGGATTTTTCTTTGATGATTTCGTTACGTTAATGCTACCAAGTTCAGCCTTCGTTAAAGTGAAAACTGTGGCTCACAAAACCGTTGTGTTATAAATGTTTAATAATTTTTCCAAAAATCTGCATCATATTTTCAACATAATTGTAGATATATAATTAATTATTGTGTTGATCTAAATCCAGAGATATAAAATTTATCTTTCACCTGTCTAACGATGTGTCTAATTATTTCTGTTACAGTATCAGGGACACAACGTTTAACGGTGTTATTACAAACGATTGCAGAGCCTGCGACAAAGGTTCGAAAGATAATTTGAGAGAATCGGAGAGTTCGACGTTCCTCAGCGCGCTGAAGCCGCGGAAGCGTAAGGATCGACGCGAATCCTGCTGTCAGGAGCGAAAATTAGTTAGGTAACCGATTAATTACTGCTAATGAGAGCCCGCGAGTCTTTGGAGCTTGCGATTTATGATACTGCAAGATATTGCTGCAAGGGAATTTTAATTAATATGAGGCTGAAGCTAGAAACGTTATTGTGATAATTAACGTTTTGAAAAATCGTTATTTCACACTTTCAGGAATATCTGAAATTCAGTAAATCATAATAAGGCTAAATTTATCCATGTTCTGAAAACTTAACTACTTCGAAGTCACTATAAACTTGCAAAACTATCGTCACGTTAACGTTTACTAACTTCAGCCTCATTAATTAATGGCATATTGCGTCTCCGTCGATCGCTTTAAATTCACGATCGATAATAAATATATAATAACGCAATTTGAATGATACGCTATGGACGGTATAAGGAGACATTATTCGAACATTCTATGCCCACGTCACTCGTCGGCAAACTGCCCCTTGCCAATTAACGAACGTATAATAATATAAGAGACACGCGATACCTGGGCTGCATAACGTAGATACGATTATAATCTGCAAGCTGCGGCATCGCGACGTTGTTGGCTTGAATCAGCACGCCTTGAAATTGAACCAGTTCTTTTGTTACACCGATGTTGGTGCATCTGTGATATCGCTGGAATTTTTACAGAAGTAACAGCGAAGAACGAGTCCCAGAACCAGTACGCAAGAGTGCGGATTCCATTCGTCGTGTAAGCAGTCACGAGGATTTCAACAGCGCCAAACACTTGCCGTCAAAGGCAGGCCAGGATATGGGCCATGGAGTGGTAAGCTCGTAAATCCATCAACTCTCTTTCCCACTTTAAGAGTTCTGGAAATTTTTCTTTCCTTTAAAACCGAGATATATCCATTAATACATGGTATAGATTATCGACGGTTTCCGATAGCTCAGAGCTCGGATAATTACGAATGCTAGAAAATCAGGAAGTAGTCAGAGGAGAGTTCACGGACAAGGCCTGTAACGATTTCGTCATTTAACATAACTACATGGATTGTTACAAGCGAAATGCATAATATAAATATTCAGTTTCTTAAGTATTAAACTTATATTTTTGAACTTCTTTTCGCCTGTACCAGCCACTGATTAAATCAATTTTCAATCCAAAGATCAAAACTCAATAAGTAACGTACGATTTTCACGCTGTTCACTGTGACGATATTTTTGTGTCTATCATGCTTGTCCTAAGTTTTAGAATTTTTCTAGAACTAAAAAGCTCTACGTATTTTTTTCACGTATACGTATGATTAGTCTAAAATAAGAAAAATCGGTGAATTAGCCTCTACTCCCTGTGCTTGAAATATTTTATCTTGGAGTTCATTCACGCATCGAGTTACATAATAATCGTTTTCTTTTTTCCAGCGATGCACGGGTCTCCCGCTCCACGAGCGGACCAACATTTCGCCGGTATCCAACAAACCGTCTCCGGTTCCTTCGCCTTGCGACGTGGTTCTTGCGGCCGAGAGATTCGAATGTGATGCTGAACGCCTCAGGAGCAGCGAGCGTTTCAGCCGAAGCGTGACACCGAGGGGGAGACGACAAGCTCGAAGGCGAAGGATTCACGCGGAGAAAGACGGCGACCAAGGCTCGAGCAAGGTATATAGTCCGTTCCCCGTTGTATCCTCGATTTTTTCGAGCTCGGGTAAAAACTCCTCGTACGAAAATTTGCCAGTTTCTATGTGATCCGTGTATTTTCCGTATTTTCTTGTGCAAATTTATTTATTTATTTATTTATACACACTTGCGCAATCGCTAACTTGACCTCCAGCTATATCGGGCTTAGATACAATCGGCACTTTTCAAACATATTTTGCATTCTAAATCCTTTGAGTATATATACATCGGAACTGTGTGCCTAGGAAATGATTTGCAATTACGCCCCTCTCATAAGACTTGCGAATAATTTGGCGGTCGTCGCCGAATCACGGCCGCAATAATATTAAGGATACATCGTAAATAAATATACTCTATGTAATGATTTTTATTACTATTCGAAGCCTCTAATTTTTACCCATGGTACACACGGAACGTTAAATTTCAGGAGCCCTCTAACTTGAAGATAAATAATATTGAATATCGGTGTGCATGTTTTTCTTTGTTGATTACAACTTTTTTGACAGTTTTATTGTAATTAATTAATAAGTACAGCCCCGTGCATGATATATGTCTGTATTATTAATTGATCGGCTATTCAAACACCTGCAGCAAATTAACATGACGGTACAACGGCATGTTATTTTTCAAGGAAAATGAAGAAGAGACGGAAAACATTTACTCGGTGTCAAATCACACCAATAATCACAACAAAACCAGTGGACAAAGTTTTTTGGAGATGCTCAGCAGTGGACCGAGCCGTTCGCCATCGCCAGCCAGACCTCCCACGGTTGAACTCGACGAGTGCAGTAATCCCAGTCTAACAAATTGGGGATTCACACATAGACAAACTGCTGTAAGTTTCAGTTTGTAATTCTTATTCAAATGACAAGTGTTATGATGGAATAACTTTTCTGGAGAATCGTTGTAATGAATGTTTTTGTTCAATATAGAAAATACAACTCATTGAAATGATGATTCAACACTTATGCACAAAGTTTTCATTTTATCATAGCTTGTCGCTTAATTTGACTGTCATAGAGTTTAGTATTCTAATTCTTTGAAAATCCTTTAGGATGATGAAGCAAATGCACGTGTGGAAGCTATGTTATCTCCCCGAAACTCATTGCTTGTACCGCGCAGATTTTATTCTGAGAATGATGTCCAGCCTAGTGCTCCAGATACGCCTGACCGAGGTCTAAAGACATTGACCAAACACATAAATGGTCTGAAGAAGAAAATCAAGAAGTACGAGGATGAGTTTGAGGAAAACTTTGGATATCGTCCCAGTCATTCCGACAAAATGAGCAACCGTGACATCAAACGAATGTGTTCCGAATTAAACAAGCTTCGGAAGGAGCACAAATTACTGAAAGAGGATCCAATTGGCGCTCTATTAGCAAATGCAAATAACAAACTGGGAAATTTTGGTAATCAAATGAACAACAACAATAGCGAAAAGTCAAGGACAGCACTGATGCAAGAAATGGTGATAGAAGTTGAGAAAAAGTTGAGCGACAAACGGCTGAAGTACGACAGATCGGACAACATGGAGGACTTGTCTTACGAACAGCTTACGGATGAGAAAACTGCGGTACAAAAGGCACTGCTGCACATCGAAGGGACCTTCGGAAGACCTGTTTCAAAGGAAGATAGAGATGTCGTGCGACCGCTGTATGATCGGTACAGAACCCTCAAAAGATTACTGATCAGAGCTGGACCGGTAAGTCTCCCACAACTTTACATTGGAATGAAACTGATATTGTACTGACTTGAGAATATGGATATTGGAATGTTCTGCTTTTTCTGAATTTCAGAATAAAAACAAAGACAGTGTATCCGAGTTGGCGACTATTCTAGAACACGAGGCAATGGATTTCACATCGTCTTCTTTGCCTAGTAATGCTGCTGATGGCGAGAGACGTGCTAGCGAACCTGACATGTCGCATCGAGGAATTTTAGATTGCATTGAAAACACGGATCAGCTACCAACTGACAGCGATAGTCAACATAGCAGCAGCGAGGGTAGCCGTGGGGGTGCAGAGAGCCTTCACGCTCTACCACAGTGAGTTCTTTTGTACTCTACGCTTCTGAATCTCCTATTAATAATTGATATCTTTTAGTATAGGACTTTTTATCATCAATGGACTCTGATTGTTACTTTACTTTCAAAGTTACTTTTTAATTTTATTTATTATCCTTAGTTATATTACTGTATTTTCTCATAGCGAAGAACTTTTGATACAACAACAAACAACTCGAGAAGAGAAAAAACGTCTCCGCCGAGCGTTGAAGGAACTAGAAGCTCAATTTGAAGCACGTGCTGGGCGAAGAATGCAACGCGAAGATCGTGGACCTCCAGTAACTACGGTGTACGAATCTTATAAACAGGCTAAGGCTAAATTGAGGCTCATAGATGCTCTTATCGCGAAAAAGGCCTGATGGAGTATTTAATCATGCTGCAAAGGCTAGGCTGGGAATGATTGAAACCTCAGAATTTACAGATATTCAAAGTTCTCTAAGTATTTTCTACGTCGACATTGGGACCGGATTCTTCGACTTGTATTACATGAGGTTGGATCTGTCGGTGCAAAAAATTTGTATGTACTTACTTTGTGAAAATCGTTTACAGTGTAACAGTTGTTGATCAAGCCATCTTCAAACTATTGGTGAGTCGAAGACAGATGGAACATGTGTTTTACGACAAGTCACAACGTATTTATTATTTGTATAAATATACGAGAAATTGTACACGTAAATACTCAATTCTATCATACATTTCTATGTACACGGTTACATTTTTTGTATAAATAATCACAAAGCTTGAAAAGTACGAATCCAATCCGATATCTTATAACAACAATCAGAAAGCACGATCAGTTTCACAGTTCACAGAGTTTTAAAGTATGTACGTTAAATATTAATATTCTATACTTTAGGGATCCAAACAAAACCAGATACTTGTAAGAAGTGGTAAATAATGTGGATCTATTGATTCTATTATAAACATGGGACTCGAATTATTGAAAATCGAAATTTTTTTCCATCTTATTATTAGATCAGATAAGGTTCATAAACGAAGGCATTGGGTCCAATTCAATTTTTGAAGAGGCAAAAACCTCAAACCGAAAATTATTATACCTCATCGACGTTGCATTGGAAATGACCGATATTGCAAACTATAGGTAATACCGAAAACACTTTCATAAGATAATTATCATTTTGCGATACTGTTCAATCTCGTCAATGCAAAATTATATATTATATATTGAACAGATTGGAGCAGAACCATTTAAAGAATGGGTACTTAAACGTACATATTTAATTTTGATCATGTTCCAATGTGAAATAAGACAAGGTAAAACATTTGATGCTACCTATGGATTGCTTTTTCAACAGTTTGCGGTTAGCATGAAATTTGAGACCGACATCGTAAAACGAAATAATGGAACATAGAACCGAGATCCCGATACATTAATCACGAACTTTATTTGATTAATCGAGGGAATATTTATTAGAGAATAGAATCAGCTTATCAAATTCATTAAAATATTATTCGCATACGCGTGCATATATAGTTACTTATACATCTACTTAAGAACGTCAGAGGAAGGATTTTCGAATTTTATAATGACTGTTTATGAAGGTATTACGTATTTTTAATTAATTATGGGCTTTTCACTATTTATATCATCAACTTATTGAGTTTTCATATTTTTGTAAAAGTCGTATTATTGTTTGAATAAATGTCCCATCATTTCATCCTAATTATTGATGTATTTTACACGGCATCAGTATTTTCTTGTATTGAACTGGTATTTAAGTGTTACTTCATACGTAAATTTTACTTTTCATTTAACCATATAACCCACGATTTCGCTCGTGCAAATTTGTTACTCATCGAATCAACGGAAGCGTGGAATTATTTATATGAAATAAGTACCTCAATGAATATTACGTGTTGTGTAGGTATAAGAGAACTATGAAATGTTATAAGCATATAACAATATTAAAATTTATTAAGATCTGTGAGTACTTGCGTTTTTATTTGTTTTCTTTGATTGGTAGACATTCTGGAGTTACGGTCGATAGTATTTTCAGTACGTAAACAAATTAAATACGAGCTCTCACTATTGATACCATCAATCTTGTTTAAAAGGAGGTGAACCGCTTGAATACTACCTTTTTCACGAAACATTTCCTCACCTATTTTAAATGGCACGGCCGATTCTGATATCATTGCCATTATAATATCAGCATCGCGAGTGGCTTTTTTTAAGTTCAAAATTACTCTGGATCATTTTCCTGACAAATTAAATATCATTATTTGAAGCAGATGATTTGAGATTGTACAAATTTAATCTCGAAAGGTCACTTCTGTGTATTACAAAACGTGCAATTCCATTTTTTAGTTGATTCACTGACGTTAGGTGAAGATAATAATATAATATATTTGATAATTTTTCAAAAGTATTATATAATGAATAGGAGTCGTCAAAACTTATTATTTGATAATTCTATCGAAGTGTTGAACTTAATTTGATTCAAAGGAATCGAGTTTTTCTTTTAGACCAAAGCATGTTTTAGTCTGTGATAATACAAAATGTTATGCATGAATCTTATTGAGAGATATGAGAATGGAGCATCATTTTTTTACGAGTTTCGAAGAAATTCTATATCTGAAATTCCCGAAATTTCTCGGAATGTAACCACGATTCTATGAATTTTTTGAAAAGTCAAAATTGAAGTCTGATCTAAAAAATCATGAAGCTATGTCGGCATATAGCTTATAAGGTATAAAACAATGCAATTTTCATTTGTGTGAAAATTAGAGAAATTGTATACTCCACTTGGTGTCATGCAAAAAAATGTTCATGTCATTGTTCCATGATGGTAAACTTGTTTCGTGCTCTGGCGTAAACAGCAGCGATGAAAAAATTTTGATTTTTGAGTTTAATGCCTAAAAAGTGTTATGATTTACCAAACACAATATATGTTGCTTCTTGTGCTAGGGGGAAAAAGAAAATACTATTTATAAGAGTACTGTTTTATATGTGAATATAATTGTTTTAAATATTTTGTAGCAAGTAGCAAACAGAACGATTATATATTATATTATATTATATTATATTACATTATATTATATAATAATATATATACATATATTAGAATCAAGTATCCTGATAACATTCTAGCTGATGCATTTACAAATTATATCGAATCATTTCATTATCATCTACTGTACTGCAATTAGAGTGGCTATTGTATTATTACGCATGTGCAGTTTCTATGAAAAAAACACTTCAAGGTACATTTATTTGAAAATGGATCGGCTATAACAACATAACAATTACATATCTAGGGGATGTATAGATTCTCAGAAGAAATATAATGAGTAGTCAGTAAAACTGGTATTAAACACTTAATACATTCATATTACATTATAATAGAAAAAATGAAGGAGCATACTTTACATGTTACATATTAAAAATATTTGAATTTCAGTAAACTATGGCTACACATTATTATCTAGAATTTTGTTTAAAAAGAAAAATACCATTCGCTTTGATCATATTATAATTATATAAAGTAGTTAATGCGATCAAATATAACAGTTACCCATATCACCAATTACTTGAAATGCTTATTTTAATAACATTATTGAGCGCCTATATTTTGTCACAATCTGCATGTGGATAGAATAACCGTGTCGTAGTTTTACTATTTCCAAAGTAAAACAGAATTGAGAAAAGTGAAAGGAAGAGTGGAAAATTTCGATCCATACTCGTTAACATAAATATCATTTTATTTGAATTAAATACAGGTGTAATTGGTTCTTGAAAGATTAAAAAACAGAAGATTTATTGGATTAAGATATGACATATCCTGCACACAATATTTATGTTTTGAATTTCCAAGGACGTGTATACCACATCCCACGAAAGCCACAGATCTGCATGACTTAAAAACCATGTAGTTAAATATTTTACGAACTACATGGAGCTGTGACGTCATGCATGAGTGTTCGCGATAAATTATGATCACTCATACTGCCAAGTTGAAAACTGCAGTAATAAATGATGAAAATAGAGACAGCCGATCTGAAAAAAAATTGAAATGAAGGCTTAAATATGATATCAGTATTTTGAGAACTTTTAGTTCGCGTCGTAAACCATAAAGAAGAAAATATCGATGAATTAGAGCTTGATTCTACAAATTGCTTCAACAAAGCTAATTGATGACTGTATCAGTCATCTCTGAATTCTCAAAGTAAAGTAAATTTGAGTACAAGAATGAACAAAAAAAAAACGATGATTCTCCGTGATTTTCTGCGAACATTGTGAATTGACGTATTAAAATAACAACGTGTGCTGTGTATTCTTAAAAACATAAATTGTGATGCGCTATCTATGATGAATAATCGAGTGCAAAAGAACATGTAATATACATACATGTACCTATCTATACACGGGGTTTGTATTTTTGTTATTAATTAAAGTCAACAATATCTTCATCATTATCCAATGCGCAACGTTCTTTCAAAATATTTAATCCTCACGCAAAAGTATGCGGGGTGCGCCTGGTGCGCGCGCATCTTTTCGTTTTTACCAATCGCCGATCTAAGATTGATCAAACAATGACGTCATATGTTATTTCAACGGGAACATTCGAATTCGTTCATCCATCCGAATAAATTTTTCTCGGCATCAATGTGACTTGAACAACAATTGTTTGAGTTAATAACAAACATTTGATAAGTGAAAAAATAACCGCAGCTATTCAAAAATCGTAGAATAGTCGCCGGGTGTACAAGACCACAAGTCTGTCACGTGACGCGTTAACTAAATAGTAAAATTTCAAATAATTCGAATGCCGCGGTATACCGGAAATTTAAAAGGGGAATAAACGAGCTCGTACCTATCGATACGAACTTCGTTGTGCGTAGCAGAACGAAGCGTTTCTCTTTCCTTACTTATCGATTAACTAGATGTCGCCACCGGCGAGCTTTTCACCGTTATGGTGGCCACCGCTTTTCAGCGAGCTGTCAAACGTCGACGGGTCTTGTGTAAACATCGAACACCACGCCCGTTTCCGGGCGACATAAACTACATTGTCCCAGCATCTTCTGCCGGCTTCGAAAGACGAAATTGCAGAAAGCCTGATGTGGCCGGCTTGATAACGACGCGAATCCCGGCTACGAGCCGATGCCAATGCACCGTGTTTCCGATTCTGCGGCCTTGCATGCAACCGTTTTGCAAGCGTCCCAGACTCCCCCTACCCGAACCGGCTTCACTTATCATTTACCGTATTTTACACTCGGTTTGAAACGCTGAGTGGTTGGCTATGACGTGTCCTGTGCGTGTAAAATTGCGTTGATCCATCTAATGACGATACGGAAGAGTTCAGTAGCTGCCGCATGTGCGTGCTGATTGTTGTACGTCGATTCAGTGCTGCGCTGACAGTGATCTTTCAAGCTTTCTTCTCAATCGCTTATTTTTATTTATTCACTACAAACCACGCGGCCAGATTTTGACTCAGAGATATTTAAGCCAAGTTCGAAGTCTGTGGATGCAGAATATCAGACCTAGTCATGTCGAACGACACAGCAGCCGTACCCAAAAAGAAAATGATGACGGTAAGTCAGTTATTAAATATAATTACTAGGGCATAGTTTGACACATGGAACACCAATCGTCTAACGCAGGCATTTGTTCTGCTCCGTTATTATTGTTCAATCTAATCTCTTTGCGTTTCTTACTTTACACACGTTTATCAATTTCGACTTTCAATCACGATCGCTATAACAACTCTAAATAAATTTACGATTCACCTGTAATTCTTACTTTTATGTTACACATGGTATAAGATTTCAAGTGGTAGGAATGTGCGAGTTTGATCATGGATTTGTGCACCTGCTAATGTGGGTTCAAATACATTCAGACAATCTTTTGTAAAAATTTCTTGGAAACTACTCGGAAAGTCGTTCGATAAATATTCAATTCTTTACATATAAGGCGTTTCGTTATCTTATCAGAGACCACCTTTGCCGTAGTAATTAGCTGTCTTGTACTCATATTGGGTCGCACCTGCTCGTAATATCCAAGTTCAATGGCAAGAGGCAAGAGGGGAAAACCTTCGGTCGTGTTCTTCCGAACATGGCATTTTTATCTTAACCGTTAGACCCAAGACCGTATTGAGAAATTCCGACAATCCGACAATCACGCTGGTTGTAGAAATACGGTTTCTCTCTTCTTTTCAAGTTTCATAACAAATTATATCACCCGCTATATCTGTACAACTTACACTTGCCGCTGTATGAAATTTAAATTCGTTTCATAACGTTGCAAATATCAACTGCAAATTGCAGTTTTTCTCTATAAACTATTAGTTGCATTTCTGCACGAAGTAAACCACGTCTCATGTTCCTAAACTGATAATAAAATCCGTGGGAATGCCAACGTCACGTGTTTTATTTATCACGTATCACGTGTCTCTTTGATCGTCAAAAATAAGAAAGATAGAATGTATCTTCTGCTTGTCTATGAAACAAGAGACTTTTCAGTATAGATATCAAATATCAATATAAAACAGTTCGTGGAGTTTGGCTTTCTAAATTTCCATATTTGTCTACAGTTTCAGTGAAAGTGATTGAAAAGGAAAATGAAAAAAGTCTGTAATTTTCATTCCTTATCCGAAGAAAAGAAAAGAAAATTCCACGAACGACTTTAAGCGATAAATAACTAAGCAGCGAAGAGAAAACAGGGTTTTTCGTTTTATTTTAATTTTTGTATGCAGGTGCTTACAGCCTTTGTCAATTCGATTATCGACTATACCTCGTCGATAGCAGACAAAAACAAAAGCAACGTATGAATAATCGCTGTATTATCACAACTGTGGACAGAGCCCTGAAAATTATTACTGTATAATAACCTACACCGGCAATGATACCACATTTTGTTTATACCGACGCAAGAACAACTGAAACGTCTTCGATTGAATGAAACGCTAGTCACTCTACCTTTATTAACAATAATATTCACTTATTGGAAGATAATATGAAATGCAAGACAATGCGAAACGCGTTATCCAAATGAATCCAGTGCGTTAATTGGCAATGACAAGATTCCAAAGAGCGATATCTTCATTGCTGTATAATTTTCCTTAGTTTTATTGTAATCTTTCAAAATTATGTCTTTCTAATGTTGTCCCGCGCCTCTGGTGTGTATACTTAGCGAATGTCAAAAATACCGAAGTTAAATATCCGGCTCTCTCTACGTGTCTACAAGTATTTGTAAGCGTCTAATTTTGATGTGCCGAACGTATACATGTAATGGCGGTTAGACTTGAAACACTGAAATTCCATATACCTGCATATATCTAGGTCAAGTTGAAACGGAATTTAAGGGGACATTGCACCTTAAAGTAATAAATTCTAGGTCATTTTCAAAGGAACACGTTGATAGGAGAATAAATTTTATTTATTGTAGTTTCACCCTAGTTTAGGGTCATCTTTGCCCTGGAAATTATTTAGGTTTTGCATGAATAAAGTAAACAGTTATGCGGGTGGATTCCACCAACAATATTCGGAATTCGATCATTTTTTATAATTTTTTTTCAGTCCATATTTAAGCACAGTACTTCTAATCACGATGTTTATTGATTGTCGAACAAAATTCTGAATGAATTTTCTGATTGCTGGGTTTTGTTGGTGAAATCCATGCGCATAACTGTTCACTTTATTCAAGGTGTATGTGCCCCCTTAATTTTACGGCAAGTTGAGAACTTGAACAATTTTCGTCGAGCCGAGTGAATTTCGCTATCTTCCATCATATATTGAATTTAGTGACGTTATCGTAGTTATTCACGCTGAGGAGAAAACGGTATTTCGCGATTTTGGAATTGTCTGAAATCTAGTTAAACCGTAAACGTACTCATATTTCGAAATCTTAGTCCCTTAAAAATCATTGTAAGATTAGGAAAATAGTTTACATTCGTTACAATAACGCTACTAACTCCAGTCTCGCTATCTTGATGAAAGCATGATGCATTATGCACGATATTTTTTTTTTTTTATGAGATAATTTCTAAGCCGGCGTAAAGCTGGTGTCACGTAAGAAATTTTATTATGATATTATTATATAATAACATACGTATCACTCTCGGAAAATTCGGATTTTCGAATTATCTTTGCGGAAACGATAAACAAACGGTGCTGAAATAAATCTTTATCTAGCTTATCACGTTATTGTAGGATTATTTCTAGTATCCCGTTGTATTTCTATTGCCTGAGTTTAATACACGGTCACTTTCATCGTAAACTCTATAATACGATTATTTAATTCTTGATCTGATGGTCCGTTTAAGCAAACCTCCGGCTTCGCGAAGCTCATTGGCGCATTCTGCAAATCCTACCTTGTTGTTCAACCTGGACGGTTTAATTAATATCAATATTGTGGATTAGTCTGATAGACTCGTATTTCTTTGTCAACAACAACTCACTACTGGAAATTGTTTCATTTTATATCTGCAGTTTGGACTTGGACCGTAATAAATACGTACTCTCACAGATATTTGCAGTAATTTGCTTTGCAGTAAACAGCGATTATTGTATTTTCGTTAGCTGATCGGTTTTCTGCGAAATAATATCGTTTCTACAGTTTATCTAGAAATTACGAACAGGACAAATATATGGATACCGCGTTTTGAATTATATTTTATACAGCTGCGACCTTTCCTCTTTGCAGTTGCTTAAAATTGTGCATTATATAAGTCGAATTTAAACGTCTTCATCACGTACAAACATCGCTTATCGTATCGAGTTTCTCAAAGAACTGAATGTCTCCAATAATGTCGCATTTGAAAAACTCACTTCTGCCTTGAATAAGTTGAGTATAATTTCCGCTCCGCGCATAATTTGCGTTAATGAAATTATTTTCCTTCTGACTTTACTCATGGTTGGGAAAAAGCGGCAACTGACTCTCTTGTTATATAACGTTTATGTAAAAATCTTTTTCGTCTGTTTCTGAATGCGTGCGTAAATGCACGTAGCCATAGCCACTCGATAGGCACCTCACTATTCGCATACAATATTTACGCACACAATCTAAAAAGACGACCAGCGGTATGTTATATTATATGATAAATATTCGGAATGAGAGTGTGAGACCGTTAGACCGGAATCATATACGTAACGGTCTGGAAACTCGCGTATCAAATTATACAGATTTTGCAAATTAATGCCCTATTCGTATTCATTGCCTTCGCGAGGAAATCCTTGCGTGAATTCTGTCGATAATTATGCTGTTACGAATAGCGTTCAAAATCAATAGGAGTCAAAAGTTTTGAAAAGCTATCATGTTTTTAGGATGAATGAAACAAACACCTTGTTAAATAATTTTACTTTAAAAAGTGCAATCAGTAATGTGTACAGTGTACAGTTTGAAAGGTACATGGGAAGTGACTTTGAGAGAGCAGAAAGGAGACTGCATGATCAGGGTTCTGAGAACGAGAGAGGCGGTAATCAGTGTGCACATGATGCGCGAGGGATTGTTTAGTCTTGCGTAATGAAAAAGCTTTCACATAAGAGTGACGAAGAACGAGTTGTGAGTGCGAAATACGACGATAAGCGCGTAACATCTGCTTAACTTTTTTCACACGAAAACTTTATTCCTACTAGCAGAGAATTCTCAAATGTCTATCAAATGACGATGTAGGTAATGTAATTTGATATTTCTTAAACGGAAAAAAACAAATGAAGAACTTGAATTTTGAAAATAATGGCTCGTAATTAGAACCTAAGAAGCACCCAATCATCGAATACCAATGGCGACTGTCCTAAGAATTTATACCGAGATTTTCCTCGTTTTCAAAAATTGCTTCTGCAAAAATGGGAGGAAAAAAGGCGAATATAATTTTCTTTAAATTAAAAAAAAAATTTCTCCTGATTCTAGCAGAAAGGTAATAAACTTGCGTACAATATGATTAAGTCGTGGTGATGATTTGCCAAAATACATAATTATCTCATGACCTGAACCACCGCGATTATGTTAATGTAATATGTCCAATTAAAGCTACTGGGTAAATAGGTCAATAACGCGATCATATTTCAGCAGTGATAATTCGGATGTGATTTGGTTTAATGCTGCAGATAACAGATTCAAACTAACGTCAATTCGCCAAATACTGTATGTATCCAATTGACAGCAAAAGTTTACTTTGCTTGACAACTGAAGGGTATAGTGCAAAAAATCTTTGTGTATATTGAGAAATGTCTATTTTATAGATCGCGCTTTTACAGATTCGGATACGAATGCATTCGTCTAGACATAAAAGTCATAAAATTTTCGTGTACCTGCATATCATTCGATACGTAATGAAATCGTGTATTTGAGCAGCTGATGCAGAGAATAAGCATAGCGTTTGTAACCGAATGACAAAACGTGTCCTCGTTATGCGAGTATGCAACAAATCAATTCGAATTAACATGTTTTACTTATTTTTTACTATCGTCAAGAACACGAGGTGAAACTTGAAAAGTTGTCAGTGCTCATGTTTTCACGCTTCTTTATAAAAATATTATTCTATATACCTAACTATACTGAAAAAAAAATTTTACGTCTAAACTCTAAAGCAAATGAATTTTTTACCTTTTCAAGTCGAACTTCTCACCAAAATATCAGATAAATAGACGTTTGTCGCTGACAATTAGAGAAGTTTTTGAGTGAATCCAATTTTAATGTTATCGAATAATGTACCGAGTACAGTTAAAAAATAATACATACTACATCATTCGAAAATATGCGGAGCTTGCCAAGTTATTTTGCAAAGTTGATCCAAATAAGTATCACGATTTGACAGACGCTTATTTTTACTCTCAGCTTAGCTGATTAGTACTGATTAATCAACTTTTTTGTCACCTCAGAAAATTAGATGACAATAATTTTGTAAAGTGAATATAATAAAACTTATTCCAATTTCAAATTCGAATTTAAAATTCGTTGATTAGCTAATTTTGACAGGCTAAGCCGTCTAAATAATACGGCACTTTTAATTATTGTGCAACGACGCCTCTCCCGAGAATTTAATTTCGAAGTCGCGTTTATTATTCATGATTTTTTTATCTACATTTCGTTCTCATAAATCCCAATTTATATCATGCGACTTGTCTTCGATTTTTTGCTTCCAATTTTTGAAATTCTTGGTTTATTACGCTTGTCTCAGAATTACGTAACTCGTGTTTCCGTTCCTTTGTCCCCGCAAGTTTACGTTCCTTATAATCACATTCTACACTTTTTACCCGACGTTAGCAAAATAAATGAACGATCGTAACTTGCATCGTTGAGAAATGAATATTCAAGGTGATAAACAAGTTGCGAACTTGCAAAAAACTATTATGTTCAATCCGTCTGGATTCTGAATTGTTATACTTTATGAATCCGTTCACCATGTCAATACTGATCGGAATACGGTAACAATAACGCACGTCTTGAGGGGGAAAAATTCGTTGGATTTACTTATTCCAATTCTTTTATCGCTGGAATCATTCTTCTTGTTCTTTGTTCATCGACGTCTACATATATTTATAAATTATCTTCCATGTTATGTATTATATACAGTTTCGGGAGCGCCACGATTGTCGAGATACAGTATAATTGGATTTATTGATGGGAATCGTAGATGAAATTTTTTCAAGTACCTTGCATAACGATACAATTATCGTTCGATCTTATCAATTAGATTGGCTCTTATCTGGACCGATTGAACAATAACCATTGACCAAAATGCATTGTTACAATAATCCCGTATATATATATATATATATACATACACATGTAACACACACGCTTACGCCAGTCTTAAATTGTGTTTATTTTCAAAGAACTGATAACGAAATGTGGCCGTGATCTTATTTCTTACTGTTTAGACTTCCTCGAACCGTATTCTAAAAACTGATTACAAAAATGATACATTAAATGTATAAATATCGGACTAAAAATCAGTATTCGAGGAATAATTGTAATTCTTAAATATGGAGCAACGAATCCAATCTAATCAATATATGCAGTGCATTGCAGACGTGAACTACATTTATAGAATCATACACGACTATTTGTGCTCAAAGGTCTCGGGGAAAAAGCTTCTCTGTTTCTCTCATTCGTCACTGCGTTATCATTAATGGGTCGTCTTTAGTTTGCCTGTTACTCGATTATCAACATCGAACAGACAAATGCCTCAGATCTCCGCATTTCAACGTCTCTGTATCAGAGTCGACGTCGCTGAAGTGAACATTTCATCTAAATTTTTAGTTTTCGTGCGTCGAGTCCAGTCCGCGTACGTGTACGGTGATTGAAGGTTTTTATGATAAGTATAACGGTAAAAATTATATACAGCGCGTTACTGTAATTAAAAATTATCGCTGTTTAAAAATGGAATAATACCGTGAGGAAAAGTTCTTTTATGATGGCGATTTCGCTCACATAATATTAGTGAATACAAGTTAGCAATTTGCGCCAGCGGTGGTCTATTAAAATTTCATTAAGTGTATCATCAGGGAGTGTAATTATTATTTTAATTAAAAAACCAAAGGTATGAATGCGAATATTTTTATCCCAAGAATTTTGATTGACATCCTTATGTAGAATACGTTTCATCTTTTTCATCCAATTAATTCTGTCACGAATGAATATTATGTATTTCCGATTTTTCATTATTATGTAACACCATTACCATTACAGTATGATTTTACTTAACGTTGAGGTGGAAATAAATCCGCGATAATTATTGTCTACTTTTTGTTGTACAAAATACTCGGTGAACTTGAATGTCCGCGGTTTTTCACCTACAATAATCACCAAAAAAGGTTTAAATAAAGTATGTAATAAAGTTGAATGCCATGTGTATCACTCACTCGGATAGAATGTGCGATTCGTTATGACCTCGCGAAGGTGGATGTCTTGAGTCCGCGTGCCGCGTCCCCACTGATTCTAAAATCGCGACATGACCAAGACGAATTATTTTTCCACAATACTCCACCCACTTCCTTCACTGATTCTAACACCGCGACATGACCAAGACGAATTTTTTTTCCGCGATACTCCGCCCCCTTCTTCCACGTGGCAATCGGTTTCATCGGCTCGGCTTTGACTCGGATAACGATTAGAACCAACTCTCATAAGTCTCTAGCTATATTACACGTTGTACTGCAAGTGCCGCGCTGTTGAACCTTGACTGCTTTTTCCCAAAGTTTTTCGCGACGCAAACGTGCTGCCAGGGTCGCGGTATAAAAATTTAACGCGCAACAGGTCGGTGGTGGGGCATCGCCGGCAACCCCTGATTCGCGTGATACCGTTAAGCCTTTCGAATCTCGATATATATTCGAGCCCTCGTACGACTTCGACCCCAGTTACACCTCCGGAGACACTCGGTAATGAGTTTCACACGTGCTCGTTTCCTTGGCTATTCATCACTTCGAACGAACGTTGCATTTTTCTAATTACGCATTTGAAACGCTTTCGAAAGTTTTTTTTTTTTTTATACCAAACTATCAGAACGTCGCCTGTAGCGAGAATTCAACGAACCGGTGGTCGGCGGGCTAAAAGACGGAAATCCATAAATATTTACCAAAGATCACTGGGGGCAGCCTGCGTCTGAAGTTGAGAAAATGATCCGCAGACACTTCACCCCCAATGGCGAGATGTACAAAGTGAGTCGCAGGAAGGTGATTGGAATGTTTTGTCAGATATAACTGTACCTATAATGCGGCGATATGCAGTTTGTGACGTTGTTATTGTTGTTCTCGATCAGAGACTGTCAGAGAACCGCTTCTCTTGCTTCACTTTCTTTCAGCATTCTCCATTTTTATTCAAACAAATTGAATCGCAGCCTGCGTTTTTATCATAAAACTCAACTTTTTTTTGTACCCATATAAAATTTGGTACTAAAACTATGGCACCATTGCAAAATAAACCACGATGAATACTTTCTGTCAATTTCTCCAACTTTTCGAGTTACTTCACGCTTTCTTGCGATGTTACATTCGCATTCTGTGAAAGACTTTGATTTTACTGTTTCAATGCAGCTCTATAAATCGGTTTCCTGAATTAAATTCTTACATGCACAAACTGGATCTACAATCGTCAGATTCGATCATTGATAAATCGAAATTTCTCAAAGTTAGCAAAAACAGCTGGTGGAAGTTTTTATTTAGATAATATATGTGACTCGGTTATATGTTAAATATTTGAAGTAATGATGGGCCTTGCGTATCATTTTAACCATACAGACCTTGACGAACTGTTTCATATACGACCGATAATTGTCACTAGCAAACGAACACAAGCGACTTTAAAAATACAGTTTTACAAAATATCACTATATTATGGTATAAAATACAGTGGCTTACGGGTAAAGAATTATCGTAAAGATTGCAAATAAGCCGCTCTATTTGATGCTATTTCTTTGCACATGTAAAGTAGGTATACGGTAGAAAAAGTGCAATGCATTGCAAGTAAAACGGGTCATTGGATCGAGCAGTTGCACATGTACGAAACGTATACGTAGAGCGATAACGACGCTGTACGGTTTTCGCAGATTGATTGAGCCGAGTGTGAGAGAAAAGAACTCGTTCGTTTGAATAAAAAAATTTGTCAATTTTGCCCTAACAATATCTCATAATTTTAGGTGTATAACGTTAATTGTATACTACGTGTGTTAAATTTATTTGAGAAAAATACCGACTCAATATCGTTACGCAAAAATAAAAAAAAATTCAATTTTCAAAGCCAAGAAAAAATCACCGTACAAGTACAGTTTTGAGCCAAAATACGTCAAAGTTCACTGATATTTGCAACTGTGTGTCGCCTTGCGTTGAAATTAACTGCAAATTAGAGTACCACGCTGTGAATTCGAGCATGCGATTCGTGCAAATATAATTACACAATAAAAACCATAATTCAACATCGTAACTATGACCCTTACAGTTACCGGATTAACAAAAAGAAGGCATTGCAGTTTTATTACGACCGCGTAACCAACGCGTGAAATCAATTTAAATACTCTAAATGTTGTTCGTATTATACACTTTTTTTTTCTACAACCGCTTTTACACGTGTTTTCTTCACAAAATAACAGATATTACTTTACACATGAATTACGCTGTTGCGTAATGATTGCCAGTGTATATTTTTTATCAAATATCAGATCTCGATTCCGTATATTTAAAAGCTGTTCAAACTTTATCTTGGAAAACATAGTCACAAAAGTATAAGTGGTCAAATGGAAGCAACAAATTATACCACTTCAATAAATATGATAAATTATTTTCCACTCACTCGGTGATATTTTTCTGCTAATTTCTATAAGCAGCAAATGTGTCGTGTACAACTGTTCTACAACCTTCGTGGGTAGCGTAGAATAGATCTTTAATACTCCAAAATTAACACAAGATATGCTGCCATTTATAATATGCTTACGTTGTTTTTTAATATCTCCTGAAACTAAAGTTTAAAAAAACTAAATTTTACAAGTCTTACCTGTTCTTTACTCTTATACACAGTCTCTCGTGAATAATTAACATAAATATATCTACACACATGTTCTACTATTCCCGTAGTACTTGGCAATTAGTTAAGTTAGTTAGCTCTTTTTGTTAACTTAGTTTATTCGAAAATTTATGCATATATCGGTTATATTATAAATTATCAGTTGTTTATACTGTCCAGTACTACAGAACAGTATTATATTGTTCGAGGTTATCAGCAGCAGTTCCGCACCAGATATTGTTTCTTATATTGGTAATTATTAGTCAATTCTATACTCGCTTTCTCAATTATAGAATGGCCTGCATTTGCTTCTCGGAATAACATTTTCTTTTTCTACTGATCGCGGCGGGTTTATGTTACCTGAAAAAATCTGCTCTAATTCTACTGTTTCAATTGTTTCTCACAGAACGATCACATGTTCGTCATGAAAAAAAATTTACAACTGATATAGCGATTTATAGTCTCGATATCTATATTGTATAAATAATACAGTCTAATACTCGATATTTATTTGTATCAACAAATTGTTTTCAATAAGCTGCTGCTGCATGCAGTTGAACCTCGTGTATATAAGTGTATAATGCATATGAGTCAAATGAAAGTCATTTATCGCGGTTGGAAAGTTGATCCTATGATTTACAATCTATATCTAATACTGCAGTCCTGATCATCCCTTGTCAATATAATTCCGCGTTTTTCATTGCTCATATTATGACACTATGTGAGATTTCTCTCTCAAAGACGTGTGCACATAATTAAATAACTAGCGAGATGAAAGAGAAATTTGATCAGGTGAAAAAAAAATCGTCTTCAAGTGAACGAGAAAAACATGTTGGCCAAGTGCTGACAATCGATTTCGCGACATTCCAACAATATCTTATGTCATTACAGCTGAAGCGTAAAATAGAACAAATAAAAGATAATAAGATGCATATTACCTACAATGTGTTGTTGTCTCGATTCGTAAATTTGCCGATGTAATACATACGACGAAGAGACGAGTCGTTCACTCATGAAAAAAGTTTACTCCGTGGAAGGTTGAATTCAATATTCATATGAATACATACAAACTCAGTTTAAAACGCTGCGCAGGCCGGAACGGTTCGAGTCCCTGTCCGCAAAAACTGTGACGCAAAGAAAGTAAACTTTCTTCCAACTTTCCCGTCATTGCTTACTCAACATCGCTCGAGTAAGTTCGATCCGACTGTACGACTCAGAAATCCGCGCTCCTAGTTCTCGGCTGTGTACCTGACATTATTTATAATTAATCGCGAGGTTTCAATTGCCACAATTTGTTTAATATTGCCGATTGTTTGGTTGATTGAACGGCGTGCATTGATTATTGCTTTGCACCGAACTGTAATCTTATTTTGATAATATATTGCATAATATGTGATACATCAATTTCAAGTAATCCCGCGATTAAAGAGTGTTGTGTTATGTCACACGTGATATTTTTGTGATCACCTGATATTAGCCTGTGTTAATTGCCGGCTGTATTAAGGATTAAAAGTGTAATAGCTCTACGTTTTTTTAATAACGAAAGATTATCGAGATTTTAACTTGCCTCTGACTCCAATTGATTCGGCGGATAATTGATAAAGAAAAAACAGCCATGGGAATGTACGTTTGGCCCGTGTTGGGTAACGTCAACTATCCTGTACGACAGGTCTGTAAATAATTATCGAATTATTATTGAAATTTACGGTCACGAGAAAACTGGACATGGAGGCTTTTGCAGGAACGTCGAAAAAATCATTTCTTGAACCATTTGTTAAATTTTCAACTTGGACGGTGTGCACAACTGCAACATGGCCTAATTCTGTAATAACAGCAAAAGTCGTTAAAATAATGCCAGACCTTCGTACTGTATTGCTTAAAAATGTTGCACAGTTATTCCAACCGAAATTTGTTGATGCATCATACGAAACGTATGAGTTCCTCGAACAATTTCAGATCCCTAATCTGTTGCGATATATGAGACCCTAAGTTAATATGTAAATAAATTGTAATTAATAATTTCAGCAATCAACATATAGTCGAGATCTAAGGTGTGATCAATTCAGTATTATTAACAAACCCCCAGAGCACTTATATATACATTCATTCAGATTAATCGGCGAATTAAAACTGCCGCGATTGTAAATTTTTTACTATCAAACCAATTTCCCTTATTAACCTGGCGCAATTTGAATTCCTTGTTTTCAGACTTGCGCCAACGTCTCGGCCCAAGCGCATCACGTGTCTCGAGCAAAACGTGGCCAAGCACTTGGAGCAGTCCGAGGTTTTCGAGGATGCACGGTGTGGTTGACGGGTCTTTCCGGGGCGGGGAAAACCTCGATAGCATTCCAGGTGGAGGCCTTCCTGGTCTCTTACGGAATCCCCGCGTACGGTTTAGACGGCGACAACGTCCGTACGGGGCTGAACAAGAACCTCGGCTTCAGCAAGGAGGACCGAGAAGAGAACATCCGGAGAGTCGCCGAGGTGGCGAAGCTCTTCGCCGATAGCGGGGTGATAAGCCTCTGCAGTTTCGTGTCGCCCTTTGAAGAGGACCGACAGATGGCCAGGCAGATACACAAGGACTCCGATCTGCCGTTCTTCGAAATCTTCGTCGACACGCCGTTCAAGGTCTGCGAAGCCCGCGACGTCAAGGGTTTGTACAAGAAGGCGCGACAAGGCGCGATCAAGGGATTCACCGGCATAGATCAGAGCTACGAGCGCCCTTCGAACCCCGACCTCGTCGTGACGACGGAGAATCTCACCGTCGAGGAATCCACGGCGATGGTGGTTGAGTTCCTCGAGAAACAGGGCATCATTCCAACCCTACCAAAAGCCGGGGCTGGTATCCGCGAATTATTCGTACCGGAACCGAGGATCGCCAATGCCAAAGCGGAAGCGGAAACACTGCAGAGTATTAATATCACCGAACTCGATCTCCAGTGGCTTCAAGTCCTGGCTGAAGGATGGGCCGCCCCGCTTACCGGTTTCATGAGGGAAAATCAGTATCTGCAGGTTCGTTATATCGGCAATTTTTTTCTTCTTTCCTCTTATCGCATTCTTACCTACTTAGTTCAGGTCTTACTGTCAGCTTATACATGCTCAGACTTTATTACACAAAGTTCGCAAATTCATTCCCTTAAAAATACTCTAGAGACAAGTTTCCGAAAAATTTTTCAACCCACGTGAAAATCTTACGTAACCGATTAATTTCAGGCCCAACATTTTAATTGTCTCGTCGAAGAAGGATCGGAGATAAATCAGTCGGTACCGATCGTTTTACCGGTTAGTACAGCCGACAAAGATCGGCTCGAAGGTACGTCGGCTTTGTCATTGAGGTACGAAGGAAGGGTGGTGGCGATTCTCCGTAAACCAGAGTTCTACTATCACCGGAAGGAGGAGAGATGCAGCAGGCAGTTCGGTACGAACAATCGGGATCATCCTTACATTAAAATGATCCACGAATCGGGAGACTGGCTAGTCGGAGGAGACATCGAGGCTTTGGAACGAATAAAGTGGAACGACGGCCTCGACGAATACAGACTGACGCCAAATGAGATAAGGAAAAAGTGCCGGGAGATGGGAGCCGATGCTGTTTTCGCCTTTCAATTGCGGAATCCCATTCATAATGGGCACGCGCTTCTTATGCAGGTGAGACGAATGAAAAGGCAAAAGGAATTAGAGACTTGGAAATATGTAAATCAATTACTATCCTACGTTTCACAGGATACCAAAAGACGCCTCTTGGAGGAGAGAGGATTCAAGAACCCGGTTCTATTACTCCATCCTCTGGGAGGCTGGACGAAGGATGACGACGTCCCGTTACCCGTCAGGATGCATCAACACAAAGCTGTTCTCGACGAGGGTGTCCTCGACCCCAAAGCTACGCTCCTGGCCATTTTCCCTAGTCCAATGATGTACGCTGGACCAACCGAGGTGAGTTTGAAATCCGCTGAATCGTTGCTGCTCGTTTCAAACGAAGGGAATCAATTTTCATGACCAATTTTTTCGCACAATCTTCACACAGGTGCAGTGGCATGCCAAGTCGCGGATGACGACGGGGGCAAACTTTTACATAGTGGGCAGAGACCCGGCTGGAATGCCGCATCCTGACAAATCTGCGACACCCGACGGAAATCTCTACGATGCCACACACGGTGCGCGCGTACTATCCATGGCACCGGGACTGCAGAGTTTGGAAATCATTCCATTCAGAGTTGCCGCTTACGACACTGTGAACAAGAAAATGGCATTCTTTGACCCGGCACGGAAACAGGACTTCGACTTTATTTCAGGCACCAGAATGCGGGGTGAGTGATCAAAATCGGTGCTTTGTTTCTTTGCAAAGTCGCAGCGGATAAATTTGTGCTGCAATTGAGATAAAGTTAAAGAATAATTATTGGACAGTGTATTATTTATAATGTTTCTTCTGTGTAGGTTTAGCGAAATCTGGTGAGAATCCACCAGACGGATTCATGGCACCGTCAGCATGGAAGATCCTTGCGGACTACTATAAAAGTTTAAATAAGAAATGATCACAATTTTGCTGACGCACAGGTAGCCTGTAGAAAATGTCTTGTAATAGCAATGCGGAGAAAATGAAACGCAAAGAAAAATATCCTGCACGTGCTATAATATTAGTCGGTATATGAAACGTATTCTGCAAAGTTTAATAGCGCAATTTATAGACCAATTTCAAGTTATCAAGATTATTTTAGAAACACACTCATATAATACACATGTATATATAAATATACAATTACACCTTATACCGTATAGAACGCAGGACCATTCGTTAGTTTGCATTTTATTTATTTATTTTATCTTCTTTTACAAGAACGTACCACAACATGTCTGTGTACACAGATGTAGTACTTTTATCGACAGCTTTGAAAAATATGTGTTTAATCGAGTTTTATTTCTGCTAGCATATTACACAGATTATCAATTGATATAGTTATATTTTATACATAAATATATATATATATCTTTTTTATGAATTTATACACTATAGTTTATAATGTATATTAGTCAGGTATTTTATATTTACAGTTATTACGTACCCTGGTTACTTAATTCCACGCTGTGCGCTGAAACTACATAGAATGTGACTCCGGTAAAGTATTATTCTGAGTGGAGGGGGACGCTAATTATCATTGTTGTTATTGTAATATTTTAAGAATAGATATTGTACATTATTTATTACAGTTGTCATAATGCCGATTACAAACTGTACCTAGAACACTTCAAAGTTATATCATCCGATATAGGAATTTAGGATTGGATGTTGAAGCTATCCAACTTAAGCTATCGGTATTGACTATTAACACATGCAATCTTATAATGTGATTAACAAAACGTTGTTTGGCAGCGATTCTACGCCACTTTGCTGTCCACTTATGTTTCTCTCAAATCTTGAAGTTTACTTATATTCCTCTGAACACAAACAAGCTGAGATATATTCGAAAAATGGGAATAAATAAATATCACTTAGGTATTTGAAAATATTTTATTGTTGCATCAAAATTTTTTTTGGGTACAATTGGAAAATTGTTCTTCTTTGTCAAGGCAAATTATAACTTGAGCCGAATGTATGTACCCTAGCGGTACTTGATCAGTATGCGAATGTGGATGCAATTCTTTCCGAGTAAAATTACTCACCGAAATTTGAATGTAACTAATATTTATAATTCTTAAAATTAATATATATTACGGAATCAATGTAAATGTAATATATTGGATCTATTTACCACGATTAACTTGTTATATAAAATAATGAAATATATAAGTTACTTCAATATTTTACTATCAAATTTTTTTTATGAACTCTGTGTATACTAGTTCGTTCAAAGTGCAAATAACTTTTGACGTGTTTTTGTGTAGTTTAGTGATAATCACAAGTGTATTTATTACTTTATCTAATATTTTAGTTTATTATAGTTTTGAAACTAAATTAACAGCGATTAGGCGAATTAAATATAATGAGTCTAGTTTGTTGCTACTAACGTTTGTTTATGATTCCATCAATCGAGTTTCGAGAAAAGAATTGAACAATAGTTACTTTCGTGGCCAGTGCGCATTAAATAGGAATTTCTTGAAGAGTGCAAAGTTTCACACGAGCCAAATGCAAGTGCCAAACTTACTCGAGACATGAAGTCTCTATACGCGCACATGCCTCAAATCTTACTTCTGTGCTACTTCCTGTGAAAAACTACAAAGTAGTCGAGTTGTTCAAGGAGGTAGCGCATAAACATCTTTATGGGCTCAAAGATTAAACCTGTCATATCAACTATAACTTTGCTGACAGCACTTAAACAAATGTTAATCATGAATCGAGTTGCAACCTAGTTCATGTATGGTGCAACGATATTTTGTTACTAGACGTCATTATATTTATTACAATACATAGGTATGGTATTCGCCGAAATATATGCACAGTAGGCATGCTTATCAATATATTATAAGTAACTATCTCAATATGTTTCAGCAGTAATTCTACCAAAAAATTATTAGTAAATATTCAGATTACACATCTTTGATAGATTTACCGAACATTTGCTTACAAATACTTAATATTTACAAAGAAGGCGATTTTTTGCAACTCACCGGATATCTGATAATTTGCAGGAAAATTTAATTCTTGTTTTTATCGGCTGTGAGGAGAGCATAACGAATGCCTTTCTTTGAATAAAAAGGAAAAGAAGATATGTTTAACAACACTGTTACCAATACTCGACTAAAGTCAAAACATTAAAATAATTGATAAATTTTGAACCACCTTTACTACAGCTGCTAAATAATTATTAACAATCTGTAATTAAACTTAGAATTGCGCGCAAAGTTTGCGGAGAAATAAGTTCAGTCGTCTTAAATAAAATAAATGTGTATGCTGTTTCATTACATTCAGCGAGCGTAATAATAATCTGAACAAATTTACAACCGAATGGAATTGAAAGTGGCGCAGACATTGTGAAGAACAAAACAAGAATACCTACATAGTACAAGTTTGATATTCAGTTCCATATCTAATGTAATGAAATTCAATTCACTAAAAAAATTTGCAACATTAAAACTGTAAGTATTCTGTATTGTATATTTTCACCCGACCTATTTAATAGGTAATATTCACTTATTGAGCATTGACAACGAAGATGGAGTCGTATTTCTTGCTTCAAAAGCCTGCGGGTCGTACGCTTCTATAGGACTCCATCTTCATTGGCATTGTACATAATAGAAGCTGTAGCAAGATTAACCTCAGAATTGGCATCAGTTAGGTCTGGCAAAGATAACATAACTGGAATAACTTGAATTTTTCCAGCATCAACTTGCTGCTGAAAATGTACAACTGTTCCAGACTGCAGAATTTGATCCGTCATTTCGTCAGTAATAATCTCCGCATTCTCGAGGTTCTCCGCAGTCACTTCCTCGGTGTATACCGTACCATCTTCCATGTTCATTATAACTTCCGCTGCTTCCGAAGCTTCTCTTGATGTCTCATAGTCCTGAAAATGTTTGAAAAAAAAACATTAATGAGTAAGTATCACAGTTATAAATTTAATTTATCTAACTCAACGCCAAAAGTAAAAAAATAAAATAGCCTTAGTATACAATTTCCATTGAATTTTTTCAAAGAAATCTGTTTATCTTACCTGATCATATGCCTGTTCATATTCTTCTTCCATATCTTCTGGCTCGTATTTTTCCAACTTTTCATCCGCAAACTGATCATCGGTTTGATCTTCAGTACCATAATGAGCTTGAGCTTGCTCGTAGTCTTCCTGATCCTGCTCAGAGCAGGAAGTAAGTTCGACTGCTTGTATTTTTGGCTGTTTTGTATTTCTGCCTGTTACGATTCTCTTGAAACCTGATCCTCCTAAACTTTCGTGTCTTCTTTCATGCTTGTTTTTGTCGCCCAGGTACTTGAAGCGTTGCCTGCAAACACTGCAGGCGTACGGCCTTTCATTAGTGTGTGTTCTTTCGTGGCAAACAAGAGCGCTGACTTGTTTGCACCTCCATGGACAAAATCTGCATTGCAATGGTCTTTCGTCACTGTGTCTATTTTGATGATGTTTTATTAACTGAATTTTTGTTTTCAGATTGAAACCACATATTTCGCAGGTGTACGGTCTCTCTTCAGAATGTGAGATCATGTGCGTTTTCAATCTGAGTTGATTAACAAATCTTTTCGGACAATGCGGACATGGCAAAGTTCCTTCGAGCCTGTTGTGTACCACCATCATATGGTGTCTCAGTCTGACCTCCGACGTGAACACCTCATCGCACTCGGTGCATTTCATAGGATCCTTTTTAACATGCGTATTTTTAATGTGAGTACGCAAAATCATTTCTGTCTTGAAAGTTTTTTCGCAATGGTAACAAGTTACTCTTTTCTTTTCAGTAGGTGCTAACGGATCCGACTTTACCTCACCAGGAAGAGCCTGATTATGGATGTGCGACATGTGCCATTCCAAAGACCGAGGTGAGATCATTGATCTGTTACAGATGTGACAGGTGTACTGTCTTCCATCCTTGTGAACCCTGTTTCTATGAATCACAAGCATTGAATGATTTGGGAATTTCTCGCCGCACACTTGGCACGAGCATTCCTTTAAACCCCGACTATCGGTTTTCTCGTGCACTCTCATGTGCAGTCTTAAACCGTCTCTTCGATTAAATCCTACGCCGCAAATATCACATCTATATTGTCTTTGGTCCTCATGAATTCTAACGTGCTGCTTCAGCGTTGAACTGTTTTTAAACATCTTATCGCAGTGCGGACATTGTATGGTGTAAGCTTTGTGTGTATGCATATGCTTGGACAGACTATAAAATGGCACCAGTTTATGGCAAACCGTACATTCTCTTTTGTTACCCACAGGCTGATGTTTGCGAATTCTATGGTGCCGTAGACTTGCAGGATTTTTAAAATCTGCGCCACAATCCTCACAGAGAAAAGCTCTCAATGTTGTGTGGACAGATTTTACATGAAAGCTTAACTTCTGCTTGAATGCAAACTTTTTAGGACATTTTGGACACTGATATACTTTTTCCCAGCTCATGTGCTGCATTTTAATATGCTGATCCAGCGTTCCTTGATGTTTGAATTTTTCCCCACAATAATCACATAGCTGGCCATACATACTGTCGCAATGCTTCTGTTCATGCTGTCGTTTTTTACCCTTTGAATCTAACATCAATTCGCAGTATTTGCATATCAACTTTTGCATGCACGTGATGTTGTGATTTTTTCTTGCCTTGTTAGTTGAGAATTCTGTGTTACAGTCTTCACAATAGTGCAGTATTTTGTAATCATGCGTCTTCATGTGTTCTTGGAGCACATCGTCAAAAGGAAATGTAGCTGGACAATAATCACATTCCAAATAATCTTCAAGGGGAATTGTTTCTTCAATAACAAACAAATCATCACCAGACTCCTGCGACATCTCTACGTCTTCTTTTATCACCATGTTGTGCCTATTCTCGTACAGTGATATGATATCTTCATCTTTCAATCTATTTATCACAATTTTTCTCTGTTTCAAATACTCCTCAAACTCTTTTAAATTTTTGTCTTTTTCTCCTAATATTCGTTCCAATTTTTCCTGGTTACCCTCAATGCACGATTCGTCAAATTCTTTTTGCAAAGATTCTCGTTTCTGTTTAGCCTCTTCCCATTTTTGTTCAAGTCGAGCCAACCTAGCCAAATAGTCCTCAGAACTTGGGTACGGTCTGTCGGTCGATGACTGGCACTCGTCAGACTTTTCGCCATCTGCTTTGAACTCTTCGTTACCTGGATTTTCTTCACGTGCCTCCAAATCAGCTGGATCTTCTTTTATTTTTATGGTAGAATTTTCATCTCTAGTATCTTGAGAATATGTGCGATATGTCGATTTCCCTTCTGTTTTGATTGGTTTTGATGATCCATTGTCGGCGATCATCGCGCTATTGGAGCCTAGAACCTGTTCTCTTCTTCTTTTATATTCTTCTATTTGTTCCTCTATTATTTGCTCTCTGATGTCAGGTTTTCGAAATTTATCGGAAAACAAATCTTTTTCTTTCATTTTCAATGCTTCATACTTTTTCAGCATTCTGTCTACCGGTTTCATATCAATAGCTGTATGGGAGAGATTTGTATCTTCGGTCTTTTCTCCTGGTTTGTCCATTTTTTTAACTTTTACTAATAACAATTCATTCGGCTTTGATCCTTTAACCGTTACATACATAATTCCGTCTTCGTCTTTAGTACCAATACTCAGCGGATGATTCACGCTTAACTTTTGCAGCGTTTTTTCTGAGATGGTAGAACTATTCAAGTCTACCGAAAGACCTGTTTCTACAGCATCCAAGACTGACTTGGATGTAAGAGGCACCGAAATCCTTTTCTTTAAAATGTTTGGCTGTTCTTTTGAATCACCTAAATCCTCTTCAGTTTCTGTTTTTATTACCTGTTTTGCTGGGTTGCGCAGAGTTTCCGTACTATCTCCAGCCTCGTATTTAACATACGCCTTCTTTGTATCGTCATATTGATATACCATAGGGGTCGCCGAGAGTTCTCCCTTCTGTGATTCGGACTCAGTACGAGCTTTTTTCACGTTCTGGAATTCAGGTTGGTCACGTTCGTCATTAGACCCATCATATTCAGAGCTATCCGCATGTAACGGCAGATCTTCTGGGTCGAATTCCTCGATTGATTCATTGTCGTCGTTGCGATTAGCATCTGTGACATCTTCAAATCTATCTGGTGTGCCCTCATTTTCTGAAACTGATAATGGTTCCTCTTTCAATTTAATTGGGGGCAATTTTGAAGCATTAGAATTCTCTCGCAGTGAACGAAATGAGGATATTTTCGGCAGTCCAACAGACTTGGGTCCGCTTACGGTATTATTGGTCTTTTTCTTAGAATAAGTATGCACATCTTTTTCAATCTTTACTGTAGGGGTATTCCAAGTGATAATTTTGCTCGCTTCGCTAGACTGTAACTCTTTCGAAGAGGGGCGTTCGTTACCCAAGGGCTCGCTTAGCGCCGTGTACATAGATTTTAGTTTAAACTCTGCCTTTTTGATTTGCATGAAAAATTTGTAACTCATTTTCAAATCGCATATGCAGTCCATACACATTTGCGTTGATAAACTATCATTTTGATCTATGTCCTCCAAATGTTTCATTTGCTGATTAAGTCGCATCTGCATACCTTTGTCGCTGAATATATCTACCAATGGCAGTTTCAATCCCGCGCAAGTCCGACAATACTTTTTCAACTGTTGTTTAGCCTCGTCTAATATCGCCGCAGTTCGTTTATCTCGTAACTGTGAATTCATTTTCTTCAACTCGGCTAATCCCTTCACCAAGTTCTGCTCAGAACTAGGCAACTTCAATCGAGGCGTTACTTTCTTTAATTGGGATAAATTTGTTATTTGAGAAAATGTTTGCTGCTCCTTAGGCGGAGCAGCAGCCACAGGGTTCGGCGCATCAGCCTCGTCAACTTCGTCTTGATCATGTATGATGATTATCGTTCCATCCTCAATGTTAGACAATTGGTCAATTTGCTTATCCTGAATGAGATCGATGTAGTCGTGGTCTGTTACGGCATCAGTGACGGTGTCCCTAGTCGTGCCATCGGGCTTTTCTTTGGATTCTTTCAAAGTTACCAATTGGTCGGTAGATCCTTCTGGTAAATTGCTACCCCTATCATCGTCATCGTCGTCGCCTTGGTAGGCAAAATATATCATACCCTCCTCAGAGGCACTCATTTTTCTTTGCCGAGGTTAGGTCTTCTCAAATATAGCCATAATACATCAATGGTGAGAAGAATAGAACTCTGTATATTATACAGTATCAGGCGATCGTCCATAGATATTTTGTTCACTTCTCAATACCCGATTTCAAGGAAATATTTATGTTTTCAAACACTTTTTCAATATTTTGCCACCGTAAACTTTTCACTCGCGCTATCCAGATGGCGCGTGCCAAGATGGCGCCCTGAGTCCCGTTCGCTATTTTAAATCATTACGACGGCGTTCTATGCTGCTGAAATTCATGACTTATCTCAAGTTCCCTCCTCAGCCTTTATCTTTCGTCGTATTTGTACTTGGGTAGAAATTGGCGGATTTATATTTAAATCTGCTGAAACGATGAGATTCGAAAATGTATTCAATTTTCATTGATTCGACCAGTCCAACGACGGGCATATTTGATAGAAACGATCGCTACCTTTTCCCTCACAATATGCTAAAAATACACGCGGCACTTCTACGTGTGTAGTATAGATATGTTATACCGTATTGCGTACATAATCATGAGTCGCACTGGTTACCATACTTCTGTACCTACTGTGCTAACATTATTTCTGCGCCGGCATTTCTACCACAGGCTGCAACCTGTGTAACACGCCATCTGCCATTATGGCTATCCATATACGTATGTAGCCACAGACGAATTATGGCTCAAATACATGTCTATCAGTGACGATAACAGCAGACTATTGTTATACGAAATTGCGTAATTCCGTCTCTACTCTGACGATTATTCACCGTAATAACGTGATAATTTTAACCTACGAAACACACACTATAATATCGAAGGCAATAGTATATCCTACAGAATAGCAAAAAAATGTTATCATACGAGTTCACGGCATTAGCTGGGAACACACGTCATTCATATGCGACGGCAGCTAAAAGTAAATAACGGAAAATGAGAGCATCTTATTCATGATAGCTAATTCCATTTGAGCTTCAGTGAAAAACAATATAGTAAATACTGGCGTATTGGAACTGATTCTTTTTTTAACCTAACAAAATATTGTCAATTCCTTGCAGTTGAGGCAGGAGAAGGTGATAGGAGTTTTGATAGGACTCATTTTTTTATACATCGACTTTTATTTATTGTGATACAATTTATAAAACAATTTGGGATATGACCGATATGACACAAGGATCAATTACGTTTTCAGGTCGGATTTCGTGTGTCATCCTCAGGTCATGCAAGATCCCCATCATCAGCGCTTTGCGGCAGAATGTTGCATGATTGTTGCATGGCGCCACAGAACAAACGAGTAAACAACAAAGCTACATAAGGGTTGTCAAGGTGGTCAAACAGTGCTGCTGCAGTATTCATGCGTCGCCAGGGATGGTAAGTCGACTCTGACTTCAGTTAAAATTTGATTCTTCGTTGACAGTAGTCGATTATTCAGAATCGATCTTTCTCGTTACAAGTCGATCTTCTTCGAGTCGGTCAAGATTGTCAGCCTAATTTAAAAACTGACGTCAAGGTAGCAAATAATTAATAACCAAAGTTCTTTCTCTTAGGACCTATCCTAAAGTTCCAATAAAAACGCTACCTTTCAAAATATTATTCTGTTGTAGTGGCTACACGATTAGTCGATAGTTGGTAGCCGTTATTTGATTATTCTCAACAAATAGTTGATTCATCTCGCCTTATAAAATAGCTTTCCTTGACAATTGATAACAAAAATTTGACAATCGACTTACATCGAAAAGTCGACTTTCAGAGACGATTAATTGATTTCGAAAGTTGAAAGATTCAAAATCGAGCTAAAAGTAGAAAGTCAACATTTCATAATACGTATAATACTTAACACATGTATCCATCAATGTGTATATTGGCTCAAAAACTGGGCAGCTCGGGTTGGCTTGGGTCCGTTACGCGTTTAGTAATTATGTCTAAAATTAGGCACAGAATTAAACCTAAATTTTGATTATACCTAATTTCACAAGGTAACCGTTGTCAAATTATATTTAAAAATTATAAATACGTCTACGAAGACCTGTAATGCGGGTCCAAATAACGTTATCATATTACAATATAACATCTTCAATATGTAGTACTAATTTAGCTAATAATTGGATACTTTCAATGGTTGTGGTATTGGGTATACCATTTGGTCTATATCACATTATTAAAAAAAGAAATATTAATTTTTATTTGGTTACTTCAAATACTTCATTATTTTCTATTTCCTTCTATTCATTTCATATAACTTGGTCAATATGATTAAAAACTACACAATTTAATAATAATATCTAGCTACGTCGTATAAAATTAATGTATCCAAAGATATATTTATAATAACCGCGTACTGCTGTTTCATGATTTCTTCTATAATCTCGTTGTAGGCATAAAGTGAGTGTATTTCTTCTGAATTTATCAGACATATAAATTCCATACTCTAACAGACAGATAGTGGCTGCCGTCCGAGTCATGCACGTGCACATGACCGTAACGTGAACTTGCAACAGAATGCTATCTGGGATTGCAACGATCAAATGAACAGCACCTCTGATCTATCCATTTATTGTACTGTAGCATGAATTGGCCGGCGTATTTCTATCTAAACGAACAACAGTTTTTAATTGATACGCTTCCCCGTCCCTCGGCCAGTTCCTCGTCGACGGTATCAGTCAAAGGTCTTCCCCGCGTTTCTGGTAGAACCAGGGACAATAACCCAGCGATGAGCGCCAAAGCGCCACATAGTGTGCTGGGTCCCCACCACACCTTTTCCCCTAATAAATCGACGACGTACGGCGCCGCAATGCTGCCAACGTGAGCCATAGTTGAGCTCGTCCCCACAGCGCTGTTTCGACAAACCTGAATGCGCATGTCAAGCAAGACGTTCGAATTAATTTCTTGGATTTGAAATTCGAATGGGATTTGAAAACAAAAACTCTTACGTGACTTCGAGTGCTCGAGAAATATTCCGAGTGTGGTATAAGGATGTTGACATTATTGTTTGAAAAATTTATTTACTCACCGTAGGGAATAATTCAGAAGTGTGCAAGATTATAACGCTGAACACCGCGGCCACAGCTAATCTTCCAGTCAATGCAACTGCCGTGATGGCGGTTGTTTCTGCTTGAGGAATTAGCAAAATACTGAGCAGCGCTACACCGGATATCGAAAATAATAGAGCTGTAACAGGACGGCGACCCATTAAAGCTAAAAGTGGTAATGGCACCAAATACGCTGGTATTTCAGTGGCTCCTGTCAGAAAGGCGTACAAGTATCGATTGGCCGAAAAGTTGTCCACGTTCAATGCTGAAAGATGAGGATGATTCAGATTGAGTATTACTAACCGTATCATTCTAATGAACAACAATTATGTCTCACAAACAATCAGGCATTCTGCTCACCAATTGCGTAGTACGAAAGGGACGTCGCGGCCCATGCGAGGTACGCGATGAATATTCTCTTCCGCAATTCCACGTTGGAGACTAACTCGATCAAACTTTTCCATTTTTCAGAAAAACTCAGTTGTTCGTTTGAAACTTTAACGTCTTCTCTTTGCGCATAATTCTTGCTATCCTTTTCGTGTGTTGCCAGGGCATGACTGTCATTACCTGCGTAAATGGGACCGTACGAACTTTCGATAATCGCTTGCGCCTCTTTACGACGATTCTGAGACATTAACCACCGTGGGGATTCCGGCATAAACCTGAAATGGTTTAAAACATTCATTATCTCGCATCTCCTCAATATACCAGCAAGACCTTGGCACAGTGAAGCAATTGAGTGAGTGGAACAACCAGATTGGTCAAACGTGCATTCGGTTCATCTTGACAGTAATTGTTACCAGCAATGGAGAAGCAAGACAATAGCCGGTACGGTAATGGCTAATTGAAGAAGTTTCCAATCATGTACCAAGTAGGCGATTCCTGGGAGAATCATCATTCCGAATGGATAGCCCATACTGTAGACGATTCCCATCCACGCTCTGTGTTTGGGACCAGCAACCTCTGTTACTAATTACAAAATCACCATTAATTTTGATGAAAACTATGTTTTAATTGAGAAATACAATTTGGTTAAATAAACACAGTGCAACGTGAAAGTTTGAGTGCCAAAGTCTACTTATCGTGGTCTACTAATTGTCGTGTTTCGTGTCGTGGTGATAAAAGCAAATCCTCACGGCATATGATTCTGAACTTCAATACTTACGAATCGTGAAGGACGAATGATAAATTGCGGAATTACTGACTCCAATCAGAGCTCGGAGTATCATGAACAGCCAATACCAGGGAGCAATGGCACTAAGGGGTCCAGCGACGATCAGTAACACAGCACCAGTTATGTAGCTGATTCGTCTTCCGAACTTGTCGGCAACAACGCCGAACGTACTAGCGCCAAGAAATTTTCCCAAGGACAATGCCATCTGGACGCTACTTCGTAACGCGGTTCTGTCACAGACCAGATCCCACTGTAATAATTCATCAATACCATCAATTAAGAGTCATTTCCAGCCAATTAGAGAATTGACCGCAAGACTATGAATGAGTGATCTTACTTCAGCGACGATCGACGTTCCGTCAATGTCATCCGCGTAGCTGATCGCCGTGCAGCTTTCGCTTCCTGGATTCTCATTTGAGCTCACGTACTCCAAGGCACCTTCAAATCCCAGTTCAGCCAGATACGAGTAATCGTAGGAATACACGGAACAAGAGGATGCTGATGATATATTTCTAATTTGTGAATCAGTCCAGTTGGCTGCCGATAACTCTGGGACTGCACACCAGTGAGTGGGTACCTGTATGGACATGCAGTCGTCCAGGTGAGTCAGGTGATAAGGTGAAAATGTTTACTCGCTTATCACTTTTCGTGTGCATGTTCTACGTTATTAATCGCGTACACGTCACGCGCGTCCTTCCTGCTGCGTTTTTCTCGGCGACTTTACCTCGGCTAAAAAAACGTAAGACGTCGCGTGGAGTCCGTTGAATAACGTGGGTGTTGCAGTAAGGGCAAAAACAAGCCATAGCAGCTTCGACCCCTCGCCGAGTTTGTCGAGCGCATATTCTAACTCGTCTTTTTCATCTATTTTCTCTTTTCCTCCTGCCTCTTCGGCCATTACGTCTCTGGAACATTTCAATAACGGTATTTAGATATTCGGTATACAGATATTTACTTAAAAATTCGATTTAACGGTATGAGTGAACTACGAGTTGTCGAATTAAAAAAATTGCGCACAGTATAAGACTCGTAGCGGACATCCTGTAGTAAATGCTGCGAAACTAGCTTCAGACTGAATGATTTTGGAGGAAGTCAGACTAAAGAATGCTAATGATCTCAGCATGTAGCCCAAGTATATGTTAGACTATGGCATGAGAATAATTTTTCTAGCGTGAAATGTACGGAGTCTAGCTTTTTATGAAGTAAAGTAGGACACTTTATATGTTGATAACGAAGATACAGGCAAAGGCAGGTGGGAATATTTGCCCGGAATTACATTAACACGTGTTTCGAAGGAGACCGAATTAATACTGAACCAGGCATTACATCTGCCTTTCCTCGCAGGTATTGAATTGGCCTGTCAGTGTTAGATAAAATTAATGTTATGCGGTTAGCGCGTAAACTAATGAGAAACCGACGATTACGGCATCACAGCGCTCACAAATAGTTTGCCAGATTTGAAATTTCGATAGAAATGAGTTCTTGTCATTGGATTGACTACTCAATTGTTGTTTACCGAGAGGCAAGACGTGGCAACGTTGTTACGAACTACTTTGCTCTGGAGTTACGTAATTTCAACGAGAAATTCAAATTGTCAACACTACCATGTTCCAATTTCCGTTTACCCGTCTGAGGCCGCACAAAATCAACACACGCTCGTGAAACTTGGTCACTTACGCACGCGTCTTCACAGCCGACGACGGTTTACTCGCTACGTCTGCGGCTCCGGAGCTCTGGCTTAAACAGCCTTGCCTAGTTTTCCCCCTCTTTCTTTGATATGAATACACATGTATATCTACCGACCTCCGCACGTGTACGTCACTTAGTACGCATTCGATTCACCACGACTTCGGACTTATCCTCACACGCCAAGTGGACGCAATCTTACACGATCTTTGATAGTGGCTATACCTTATCTTCGTGGAATTTGATATTAGTGTAGTGCGTTAAACAATTTCACGGTAGTCAATTACAGGTGGATCTAATCGTGTTTATTAACGGTATCGATAATTTATCGACCCAAAAACAATAAACAATAAAACAATAAACAGCTTCAGTATTCCTGAGTCATGGTTAGATACGGGAATTGAAGAACAATTGGATGCCACACAGTTTACGATGTTATTAACTTTCTTAGATTTGGGAAAAAAATGTTCACCACTTATCTTTTGCCGAATATCTACTAGCGGCGTTTTTTTCGCGGTCAAAATTATACATATTTTTCGACGCGTTTACCGATACAAGATTTTGTCAGGACATTTTTACTTCTCCAGTCAAGTCCAATGATTGAATTCACCCAAAAAAATTTGTAAAAAGAGTGCACCTCCAGAGAGGACATTACACTTAGAATTCCACTGGCTACGACTTTTACACATCAGTGATGCGCAGGCTTTGGTAGAAGTTGAAATCAGTGACATTTATCGCTGTCGTTAATTATTCACTGTAATGGTATATAGCATTCTTTAGGCATACTGTGTTTTTTCTTGTTGACTACACACTTCCGCGAATTTTTATGAATTCAGTGTTGTCGTTGAAGTAATTAATCGCGGCACTGTCGATGCATCCATGTGCTATAGCGGTCGGTGATGGATGCGATAACGGATAGGATATTTCGTAAATGTGTGGATGTGGTTAATGAATAGATAACCGCGATAAACTTTTCTCATGAAAAGAATGAGTTTTTATTCGAGTTCGGTTGTAATTATACAGTACATGCTGAAGTCACTTCTCATGTATGGTTTGCAAAACATTTAATAGATATCTAAAATTACGTACAGGTCCATAACTATCCGCTTAGTGAATTTCTTGTCAGTTTTTACAATTTGGATTGTCGATGTTTACCGTCACAGGCACAGAGCTTAGGACAAAGCGTTTAACACCGTTAATATACATCAGTCGCGATAATGTACAGAATTGTCAAATTAATTTGGATCTACTTTCACCATATTTCTTATTACAACTTTTATTCTACGTGTACATATTATATAAAATATATTTTCTAGCGTGATCTTATGTTCGTATTTATCACTATCTTGTACTTCCTTGCAAAAATTTGTGCGTTGCTTCGGTATTTATGTATATAAATAAAAAGTTGTATAATCATACAAAACTTATCTAACATGACGTGTAATTTATGAAACAAAAAAAAAAAAAAAAAAAAAAAAAAATGAAATATATAAACCCAAGTAAAAGATTTGTACCCTACTATTAAAGTACTCCGTATAATAAGATATTTTTATTTGCCTTTTCAAAGTGCTAACTTCTACATTTTATAAATCAGTTAATCTCAGTTATTTATTTGCATATTTACACGTTGTTGCAGTATACTTGCAAAGACTTCTCTGCGCTGTAAGATAGTTTAGAACGACACTTGCGAATTCGACATTGGCACGGTTTTACTGCTTGTAGCAAGACTTAGATAATCCCCCTATCATAACGTACATACTATAAATAAGTAATGAATAAATCGAAGGCTTCTGTTGACATTTAGGACATTCGGGCCTCGTAACCGTTATCTTTCAAATCATTTCGCGAATCTCATTTGATGGCACTCATTAATCCTGATCGTGCGGATGATGTACGACTATAGCAGTAATTGTTTTGGACTTTGTATAATACAATTACGTTGTTAACATTTTATAACGTACCGCCAATTATCTAAATGATGATGCACAAGTCCACGATCTGGTGAAAAAACATTTCCTAATACGTAAACCCCTATGTATATATATTATACATACATAAGAAATTATTCGACTTCTCGGATGAAAAAAATATATATTGTAACAAAAATACGCAATTTTTCTAAATTAGTTGACCTGAACTCGACGCAGCATGGGAACGTCGTAAGCGAAGTAAAAAAATGCGGCAGCGATATGTCCAAGCGTACGTTTCCAGGCATTCAATTTGTACCTCATTTCCTTTAAAATTGGGAAGACATCTTTTGGTTTTTCTGGTGGTTCGATTCTCCTGAAAATTTAATGTCGCCATGTTAAAGATAATTCATAATTTATAAAATTTTTTTACATCTTAATCCTCTCCGACGGTTTAAATATGTACCCTTCTCTCTCGAGTCTCTGCTTGGTACCATTTGTGAAAGTGTACATCAGGCACGCTGGGTGAAAGCTTATCGTTTGTACGTTATGGAATTTTCCTGGACTTATTTCGAGGTGATTTCCCTTGGAAATCGTAACCCCCTGTTGCCAATCATCTTCGAAGTAGATCACCTGACCTTCGAGCACGGTCAATGTCACGTTAGACAAATCTCTGTCGATGTAATTCTCCAGTTCCATTCCTGGATAGTCCGCTACGAAAAGTACATCCGTATAGTTGGACCAAGAGTAAACGGCGCGTTGAATCTCATCCAGTTTGTTCCTATATGACATTAGAAAATGACTTGTTATCGGATGACTGATTCTCCTATTATTTGAAGTTTTGTTTTTTCTTCAAGCAACTGTATAATAGAGAGCAAAGGTCAAAGTCTGATCCATTCTATTTACCGATAGGAGCTGAATTGCGTCATTAGAGGCATCAGATAAGAAACGGGTTGGAAGGGGTGCCATTCCGCAGTCAAAAGGTTTACTTTAGGATTGAATACTCTTTGGAGGAAACGTCCGTTCAAAGAACACCAGACGTCGATATAAATGCTCAAGTTGTTCGAGAGTTTTGCCCAATGATCCGCTACACTTGGTTGTTGTCCAGTCGTCAATGCCTTTTGCCTCTCGTTCATAAGATTGTCCTAAACGGTTGAGTGTTTGCATTATAGTGCACGTAATGAAGCCAAACTTTAATTAAATTATTACATATAGTAGCTCGTGAATCACTTTTTAATTTGTTGAGTCAATGCATCGCTATTAAGACTTCGTAGACGTTGATTCGGTGATAACAAAGTATGAAAAGATCACAAGCGCGTGACTGGGTTTACTGCGGTGACTAACAGTTATTTTCAGATCTGGGATTAAGGTATATAATTAATTGGATAATAAATGTAAATCATACCTTTAAACAATGAGCGTATTGTTTGACCATGTCACCGTGCTTAGACCACCGATCTCCCTGAACCCACGCTTGCGGATCTAAGTAATGATCTTCGTTGTGTACGTTATCGTGTATCTTAATGACGACCAAAATAGTGTCCCAGGAGTGGACCATCATGTCCCAAGAATAACCATATAAACCTGGAACCCAATTGTTGTAACCCTGAAATAAAGTCCAGGAAGTGTTGTTATAGCTTGGCTTTTGAAATGCACTGAAACATTGAAACAGCCAATATTTAATAACTTCAAATCTGAGGCACTGAACTTTTTCTCTCCAAGTTTTAACAAGTAGAATTATTTTTGTTTCAGGGACCTGAAACGTACCTTTGTGATGAAATGAGAGTACGGCAAGAAGAGTTGCATGAATACGTGAAAGAGCAACAGTCCAACGACGAATTTTTGTTTCTTGGTCACGTTTACTTTACGAAACAATTTCTTTTTTCGTCCGTTGGCGGGTTTCGGATAAACAAGAGTCGATTTCCCGGTTAATTGTCTCAGCTCCAGGTCACTAAAACAGTTGTGGTGATCACTTTCTTGTGTCGAGTCATCTTGACATTTCTTTACATTCGAATCTTCTTGACTTCTTCCATCGTCACTTGTGTCTGCCGCAACACTGGGACTCTCAGTTTTAGAAGCAGCCTCACCAGAAAAACATTTCTTCTCTTTCGAAATAAAATCATCACTTTGTTTCATCGATTTGCCAATTCTATTATAACACTGGTTCTTGTGCTGTTTTTGATCCGGAACTTGATCGCTTCGCAAATGAGACTTGGATCGACCGACGAACCAGCCTTCGATTTTCGTCGGCCAATCAACGTGACAAAACAGAGGCATCGTGGCCAGACAGACGTACGGGAACATCCCTAAATGGAATTGAAAATATATTTTGGGATAAATACAGACCTTTGAGGTCCAGAAATGGACGATCTTCGTTATTGCTCATGCTTTCATGGTTCCCCAAAACTGATCGTCTCACCAATGTGAAAAAGTCGGGAGTTCATAAGGTGAAAACTGGTGCAAAACACCATAGCAGGAAGTCGCGTCCGGTCAAACAGCATCCAGAAGCCAACAGTCAAGTCAAAAAGGAATGCGAACCAGTGAACGATGAGAAAGTCGATCTGATCAGTACTTAGAAACAGCCTGAGGAAAGGTAAATGCACCGCGTAATTACGGTAATCCTATCGAGTATTAATCGATACGGCATAATGAAATGATATATTATAAAATATGCTGTGTTCGATATAGCAACTTACTTGAATGGGTCGAAAACCCAATGCCTGGAGAGATTCATCATCGCGTAGCCATCCAGCCATTCTTTACTGGACTTTTTCAGCCCAGCCAGGAAGTACAAGGCAAAAAATTGGAACTTGAGGATAAAATAATTCCAAAGAGGCACGCTGTTGTCTCCTAATCTGTACGATCTTGCATCCATTGAACTAAAACGGATGTAAAATTCGTGAACGTTTCGAATGATTAAAACGACGTTATAACGCACCTTGACATCACGACTCATCCAACTGATTTTTATCAGAAATGACACGTGTTTACTCACAAGTACTTGTTGGCTCCGGTGCCCCAAAATAATATAGCGACGACGCCGTACAAGTAGCTGTGATTATTCCAGTTCATTTTGTCGAGTATAAAAAAGTACCAGTACGGCAGGAGGAAACAACCGCATGCTAGCTTGAAGCTGAACCCAATCATGATGCCTCCGGCACCGAGCCACATCAGGGTGTACAACGCGATGGTCCATGGCAATCGCGGAGGCTTCATTCCGTGGATCAAAGGGAAGTGACAAGTCGCTGGATCCCCCCATTTGAGATCAATGTCAGAAAAGCCTCTCTCCTCCACGATGTCGATCACCATGCACAGTCCTGTAAGTGTAACAGTGAAAAGTGTTAGGCTGAATCAGCATCTCGACCTTTGGTAAGATTGTCTATCGATTGTTAATGCACTTTGAGCATGATCAAGATAATCAATCTTTATACGATTGTGGTCCGCCTCACGTGGGCGTTCGGCTTTATTTTGACTGGCTCTGTTTGACCTTGGAGTCTGCCACATGGAAAGCTGTACGTACGCGTATTCTTATCGGGTTATCTCCGACCAGTCAGAACTTACCTACAGCGGAGATGGAAAGGAGTAAAAAGTAACGAGTAACAAGAGACACGCTGCATTGTACCGAGTCTTCATACTTTCAGTGAAGAAGAGCGTCACAGGCGTTGCGTTATGCGTGGGTGGTAAAGATAAAATTCGAGGTAATGCAAAGTCCTAACGACCATTTGTCCATTTATTGCGGTTATCTACTCGGTTCTACCGATATTCTTACTGATATTCTCTGTTTGAATCGAACAGTTATGTATTGTCATACATTATTACAAGATTTATTCCCCGTTAGCTGGTCAGTTTATTATCTAATTCTCGTCGGATAGCGTTTTAAGCTGACTATGCACACGTGCCATAATCGGTGTAACTTGATTCTGCGAGTGCCGAGTGGCGATGTTCAAAAGAGCAGCGACAGTCAAAAAGACCAAATCGTAAATTGATTAAACAGACTTCGTGGTCACTGATCTGGCTTATCAGGCTCATACATCTACATTTTTCGAACCAAACACGACTCGAGTCATTACCAACCGAGCATGGTGAATTCACACCCAACTGTTCGATTTTACAACCTTGCACCATATCCTTGAGAACCGTGAATGTAGAAGACTAAAATTGGTGACAGTGTTTGTGAGAAAGAATGCGCGTTAAAAGTCAGGATGACCAATCGGAAGGTGGGCTCCAATTTTCGTCAAACAGTGATTAAATATTCACCCGAATACTGGCCTACGGATTCTTGGATGGCTGCGTATAAATGTTTGGGCAGTTCAGTTTTTTCTCTCGCTAGAATAAACTTATAAAGACTGTAATCAGTCGCGTGATCCAAGTCAAAATAATAGGTTCGGTATTTGGCGAGCCCAGTTAAGAGGTGGACATTACTTTTTATGACTATGGAATTAGAAACTCGTTTTAGAACCACTGGTTCATATAAATTCTTTATCCTCACCGCCCGATCCGATCTGCATCATCCGACTTTACAGACAATCTAACAAAGTGTTTGATCTGACTTACCGAAAAGCGCGCGAGCCACTCCGAGGGATGCTGGGTTTGTTGGTCGGTACATCAGAGCGACAAATTTTTCGTAGTTCTTGAGGTCACCGAGCCGGAATCCGCAGACTTCCTCGAAGGCTTTGTCGCTAGGTAGCATCTCCGAGAGCTGAACCGTCCAGCTCTTGGTTTTGGATTTATGTTCATCGGGTTCAGCACACCCTCCGCAGTTGGTCGCAGATTTTTCGGCCACATCCGAACACTTTAACCGTTGTTTCATTTTCCCGGAATCCTAATATCTGAAACCATGCCATCGCTCATCAAGTCACGGTTATTTCACACTCGTTTAAACGGTTTCTCTCAATCACTGATCATTCACTGTCGACGCAGTTACATCATAAATTCAGTTTTGTATTTCGAACGCACCGATCAGCGGAGTATCATTCAAACAATGGCACTATTTCTTGTCTTGCTCGTGTTCACGGCTGGTCTGTTGGTTTCTCAATGGCAGGAGAAGTCTTCGTGTACCGTCAGCGATAATGTGTTCCCGTATTTTAACGCACTCTTTCACGAGTGAAAAATAATTTTACAAGCTAAGTAGGTATTACAACTTTGCGAAATAACTGCGCGAAGTCGAAATTCATTCCTTACGCTCCGCCCGACGATTAACGTGGAGATTTGTTTTTCGATGAGCTTTTGCCGTATTCGATGTAAAACCCGGAAAAGCTAAAGGGAATAATCCCAGCTAAGTGACCGAGTGCGCTGCTAATGTATGTTGATTAGATAAGTGATATGGTCAATTCCTGTGAAGTAATTCTCTTTCGTGTTTTGTTAGCTCGCGTAACGTCATTTCCAAGAATCACGGGAATATATCGGTTCAAAACTGAAGTTTGTCAGTATTTTATCCGGTTGAAAAATTGACATTGTTTTTAAAAATCTGTGAATATTAAATCCAACCACACTAATAATTCATTAAAAAAATGTTCAGTCGTCGTTAGACTAGTGATGCAAGTACGTGTCGTCTAATATTAACGAGTTTATAACAACTTCGAGGTAATTAAGAATTACTCTCAATTATTACGTATACCGACGCTGTCGCGAGGTGACCGACAACTGCAGATTAGAAACTCGGTACCGGGGACCAGCTGACTAGATGTACTTAAGCAGGCTGGATTCGTCCCAACGAACGAACAGACGAACGAATGAACGAACGAACGAACGAATGAACAAAACGCACCAACAAACGAACGGGCGGTGTAACTGGATGCTAGATATGATTTATTCGTGCTCACAGAGACTCTGGTCAACAAGTGGGCGCAGACGGCACGTTTCTTCTTATTTTTTCGACTTGGTGTTAAGCAGTTCAGAGACGCTAAGTCTGGGCCTCGTACATGCCACGTTTAATTATTTTGATTGGTAAGAATCCCCCTGTTTCAATTGACACAATTATTAATTAAGGATTCGAGAAATTTTATAATTTTAATGCCATGTCATCCCACGAGACTGTCGTGAACACTCGTTTACTTGCTTCGTACTGTTTTCATCGTTGTGCGCGTAAAAAGTTTTAAAATAGTCTTATCTGATTATTGCTTATGAAATTTATATCTAAAATACACTAATACGGCGTTACACAGTGCTGAAATAAAGAAAACGATTTTCAGATCAAGATGTTGAAGTGGCGACCGCTCGTGATACATGAAATTGCATTTACCGTTGATATACTGTTTTCAAATCATCAATCACGCGCGTGCAACCCCAGCGGTGTTTTAAAAAATATTTGAAAAACGTCAAGAACCCATGCACTCGTCAAACACAAATTTTCAAAGAAAAGCAGAACACAGGCATTACCTTAGATGGTGTTTAATCTATAAGGAAACTGTGTTTTATTTAAACTTACATCAAATCTTACCAAAAGCACGTCGTTTTCTTGATGGAGAAACCCACCGACCCAGCTAACGTACCGGAGACTGACGGAGTTCTGTCTGCGGATCCCAAAGTAACTTCTCTGCTGCGGTAGGAAGCGACGGCTGCTGTCGCCAGGCAACCTGGCTGCCTATCGACCCGCGCTGGCGCGATTCTATCTCCTGTCTTTCCAGAGTGGTCTTTGGTCTTTCGCCCAAAATCGGGAATTCTTGTGTTCCGACCAGGATGACTTTTGCGTCGGGGAAATTCATCCGCGCGTACATCTGGTGCTCAAGATATTTGTGTCGCGGTTGATCCTCGGTGAACCTCGATTCGGATGATGAGGGTAGACATGGGTTCACCAACGTGGCACCTCATCCGTGCAACCTTCTTATTGGTACCGGTCACCACGTTGCTTGCTTCTTCGTGCTAAAGATGTGGATGCACGTCTGAGAATTTTACGACTGCTAAACCTGATTCGGCTATAAAACGGTCCCGTATCTACCTCCCGTCTGCCTTGGATAAAGGTATGTTCCAGGAAAGGTAACCTTTGACATATGATACCGATCCACCTTTGAGCATACAAACTCAATTCCTTGCGCCTTTGTCCACCTGGTGATGGGTCGGTGTAGGTGTGATCCTAGTCTCCGTAGAGTTTGTCAACATCTTCGAACATTGATAATTCGCAAGAGATCCATCGCACTCTGAAGCAATTGCTCAATGCTAGAATCGGTATACCAGACGGCCGAGATACTGTACTAATTAATATTATACTCCCATCGCGATTATTAATATCATTGGGAACCGCAAGCGGCTGGTGGTCGGAAAGCGACTGATTGTTAATCGTGGAGTCAAGTATATCTCAATACAGGAGTCAAAGATCAAAGATTCTCGGACGAGTAATGCATTCTCGACAGCACCACTCATCGCCAATAGCTGATTTGTCGATTCGCCCCGGGAGGCCAGGTTTTTATCTTTCCATTAACCTTACCCACACTGGCATATATGAAGAAGGTCAATATACTTGGGTGACAATTCGTCTAACCAGAATTATTCTCAGCCGAGTCTGAACTCGATATCCTATGCCTATGTCTCGAGAACTGAATCTTTTTTAATGCCGAAACTTGACAAGGGGCCGTCCATAAATTATGCCGTGTTTTTCTGCCCATTTGTGGTTTTTTTTTTCGTGTTTATATAAAAAGGATCGGGAAGAGGTGGGGAACGCCTTGAGAATTCTTGCGAACCCACGTGTGGGGGAGAGAAAGAAGGATTTCTTTGTAGGATTTTTTTGTGCCGCAAAAATGTGGCTATTATTATACAGTATTGAGGTTAGTATGTGTAATCTGATATACAGGGATATAAATTGAAGAAGAAATCTTCGCAATACCTCTTCAAATTCGCAAGACAATTTATATTCTGTATTTGAATGAATTGATAATAATTGGTTCATCTGTTTCAGTCCACCTAAAGCAGCATTTCATTAGCAGCTGATCGAATGCACCGTGAGGTATAAGGTCGTTTAATCACGTGGATTGCACTTTGATGAAAAGGGTTAAGCGGTAGGTGCGATGTGGTGGAAGTTATTTGGATTAATGTATCCAGAGCTGCACGAGTATAAGCATGATCAGCCTTTCCTTTCATCCCCGAGGATTTCTCTAGCGAAGGGATCCACGCGGGAATTAGAAGAGCGAGCAGCCCGGGTGTCGAGGTGCTGATCCACGTCGCAAGGGACTCCCGAATAAATTGGCAAATCACTTCACTATCTAACTCGGTGCAGAAGTGCGAGGATCAATTACAGATTCCTCAGGAATATCAGACGGCCGGTTCCGGCAGGGTGAAAAAAATGTCTCCGGAACGTTTTTAATCTTCCCTAGACTCGACGGCGAAGTTTACCCCTGACATGAGCAAAGAACATAGATGTAGGGATGCTGGAGGTGGGTAAACGCCGAGAAGAGGTACACGCAGGGCACACAGTCAACGGGTGGAGTTTCTAATGAATGGGCGTCACTTTGAGCAAAATCCCCAACGGCCGTTTTAGGGGTTGTAAAACAAAAGACTGATTTCGTTTCGAACACACCCCTCAATCTGTCTCTGTGGACCACTTTCCAGTGGAATCATTCCACCACCCTATCGGGGAAAAATGGTCGCAGGCGAATTTGAACAGGTTTGAATTCGAAGAATAGCCGGATTTCGAATTTTCGCACCTGCGCCGTGCATGAGAATCCAGTCGAATAATCGTGTTTGCTTTTCAGACGGTATAACTCATCGTTTGACAAATTATGAGGCTTGGCAAATATGCAAACATGAAAAATTAATAATAAGAAGATCCCGGGGCTCCCCTGCAGCCCCTTTTCGTTCACTGCCGCAGCACTACGGGCTACGTTTTCCCATTGGCTACCGAGGACTATTTACCCGTCGTAGTATTTATTCAAGAATTTGAATCGCCCACCTGGAACGCGAGCTACCTCGATTGTTGTGTATTTGCGCAGCTATTTATCACGGTTTATTATTTCCCATTGTTGGCAGAGTCACGCATTGTTGGGACGGTGGAAGGGCCGAGGCGAATTTCTAAAACCATGTCCGATCGGATTTGCATATTGAACGCGGCTGGTGTCCGATTTCAGGCTGGCACGTTAATTGAGGATATGCCTTTTGTTCTACAGGTATTCATGCTCTGTTACACGTTCTACCGGTTGTTCGAGGCGATCCTGATCGAATTACATCGCTACTTGTCGCCCTGCCCTACTAGGCAGCCACTCTCCCGTTTTCGTTCCACCTTCAAGTTCAAGGGTCGGGCTAAGTCGTGACGTCGCTTCTGATTAGAATGGGATCATCGCGGCTGCTCTTCCTCTCAGGGAACGCACACGGTTGAAAATAAGTATCTTTAACCATCGAAGTGACTCAACGAATTTCGTAACGACCATCTTTCGTTACATTCATTAATTAACTTCCTGCATAGAAAGTATCAGTATATTTAAAATCGAGCTCAAAAAAATCTAAAGGTTGGATTTTTCGAGGTCAAAAATACATCGCCGAATATTGTGAAGAAAATAATACGTTGATTACTCACCACACCTAAACTATATCTTAATTGCAAAATGGTCGCGTGAATTTTTCAAGTTTCCGATTTGACTGATATAAGACACCGCTTTTGTTCGCACTTCTTCCGACTAAAAGGCAACTTTGCAGGCGTGTATCCTGACTTTCACTTGGTTACATAACAAACGGCTACAGCCTGCCGGTGCAATATTCTAAGATGTGTTAACGAGAGAGTTCCTTTACGTATTAACCCAAAGTATTATAGATGTTAGGCAGCTACATATTGCGCTTACTTACTTCTGAAGTGTAGTTTGAACTAATCGAAGCATACTCGTTAGTTTTTAGCTTCGATTTGAATGCGGCGTTTTGTTAATGAAAATTTTTCTGCGGCTGACAATAGGCCGTTAGAGCGAGGGAATAAAACCCAAAACGCTGGCTTTAAGAGAGAGAAGAGAGCACAAGTCGAACCTAATGGTGGACAGGCGCACTTGACCCTTATGTTTCGTTTAGAAAATCGTCGGTCCCTCGAAGAACAATGATATTTTCGTGAAGAGGAGGGAGGCCGAAAATCGGGCATAAAATTAACAGTATACAGTTTACAGAGCGTATATTACGAATCAGGAGTGTACGTAGGTCGCTTGCGCGGCTGCAATATTTCACCTCCCCCCTGCCGACGAGGGTCTCTCCCTGCTACCGGCCTAAGGGCGGCTGAGGGGGCTGGGGGCAGGAAGGCACGACAATGGAACCCTTTACCGAGCCCCTAGCACCCAGCCAACATCCATACATCATCATTCCTATCAAAAAAAAAAAAAAAAAAGGAGAAAGAAGAAGGAGAGAGAAAGAGGAATGAGCTAGGGGCCCTATGCCTTATACGTTGGGCCTAGCAAACGGGCACAGTATACACTGCAGTTGAAGTCCGCTCGTTACGGGGGCTAGGAAACCTCTCCGCCTCTATTTTATTTTCGATCTCTGCACTTCTTACGCGCCGAAGTACACATCGAGTACATCGCACAGAGCAACTGCGGGCTGAGAAACCGTTTTTCTCGGGCTAGTTGTTCGCGATATGGTTTGATTCGAGAGGCCCGGATGTAGACTCAATTGGTCTAGAAGTGACTTTGGCTCGTTGCGGGTCAGCCGTCGATGCTAACCAGCTCCTAATCAATTTCACCCTTGCCACATTATAACCGATACGTTTTTGTTGCAGCTTTACCGTACTCGTCTATCGATACAAAGTACCTTCAGCCCCTAGACTGAACCACCTAATTGATACCGCCCATCAAAAGTTCATGCTCGAACACACTCTCATTTGGCGAGATGGCAACGATTTTTCACGGGCATCGTGGTTAGATAATCAAAGAGAGTGATTTACTATTTGGCAAAAAGTATCGGGGGTAAGAACCCTTATCAAGCAGAGTCGGAAATATTAGTTCGACGACTGGGAAATTAATTTAAATGAAATAAATACGTTGTTTTCAGAAGTCTGCGCTGGTGGTCATCATTAACGATCGCTCATCGATTGTTTATCCACCCAATCTTTCTACTATCAAAATACTCATCCCTATTCTTCCCCTGAAATTATCACTAATGCTGGGAATTTCCTATAACATCCATACTCATATATTGAGTATGCCATCAAGATGGTGGTTGTGAATTAGATTTTCTTTCAAACCGGTGTAATGAATCTCTTCAGTAGATACGTGACTTTGAAGGGTACTTAAGAGTCAGCGCCAACAGTGACTCGGCAGTGTATTTGTTATCGAGATGACGGTAGAAATGGAAAAATAAAACGCGTGAAACCGCAGATATTTGCGAAGGGCTATAGAATGGTGAAATCTTCGTTCATTGTCCACGAGAGAATGGGAGAGAGGAAAGTCTAGAAATCGCTGAAAAGCCCATCAATCACGATGAACCAGCGGCGTCGGGATCGATAGTGCAAAATCAAAAAGGATTAATCCGCTTTTTGAAACGGGTGGGCTACCCCTTTACTGTGTCACAGCACGGGTGACTGATTGTAAAACCATACACTAGCCCACAAAGGGTTGCTCTGCTACGCGGGACTTTAAATTTAAGCCTTGTAATCGTTCTGTAATCCTCCAAAACCATGACAGCCATGAAAGCCCGTTCCATGGACAATTTGAAATTTGATCACCCAGCTTTTTATCACCGAGCGTGTAATTATTTTTCCACTCGTCGTTTGAGGTGAAAATGTTGTACCGAGACAAGAGTGTTGAGAGTTGAAATTGTACGAGACCGATTGTGAGCAAATCTCTTCATCAAACTTGTGACTACTTATATAATTAAAAAAATGATTTCATTTATTCGTTACTCGGGTTTCCTCGACTGACCTTGAACTAGTTTGGATCAATCTATAATTGGCATTGTGTCCTAAAATAGGAGTTAGCGTCTATTAATTTCCAAGCGACAAACACCTGATTAATATTCCAGTACAATTAGCATAATTCAACGCACTCTTCCAGTACTTTGATTCTAATCTCTGGACATTACTTTCGCTCTACTTATTACAGCTGTCGAAAAATGGTTACCGCGAAAAAACGGTTTTTTCGAGAAAAAAAAAAAAAAAGAAATCGCTTCGTTGGGATGTTTTGTCAACAAGCTTAACGGGGATTTTCACACCCCGGTTTCTCATCTCCGTATGGTATGATTAATGGACAGTTTTCGTTGCAATCTGCCTAGTTTCAAGCAAAATTTTTTTTCTCCTGATGACGTCACATGGTTCAAAGCTGTTGCTAACTATGTAACAGAAATTTTACCAAAAAAAAAAAAAAAAATAGAAAAATGTTTACTCCGAGACAGCAGGCTTCACTACACGCTTCACTGTAACTACGGTTGCGATTTGCAGGCGCTGAATAGCTACAGGGTGGGTCATTTTTTACCTGGTTTAGCCCGAAGTAAGTCAGACAATGATTGGACGGGAGTGAGTGCGTAGGTTTAATTTGATAGTTTTAATTCACCACGGGTACACTCGCGTATCAGAAGGTATTTATTAACTACTTTCGCTCATGCTTATATAGGAATAATCTTAGATGAGATTACATGCATGTTCTCTTGTGCATCGGTTTATTCTTCGGGCGCGTTCGACCGGAAAGACGTCCTGGGGGGAGATCGTTGGGGCAGGTACCCTCAGTCGGCAGAAAAGGAGAACTGAAAAAAAATCCATACAGCAAAACTGTCATTGGTACGGGGTGAATTCCTCCCTTGAGCTGCCGAATAGCGAGGGAGAGAAATCACCGACGTGGAGTGTATTCATCCACACGTAGAGCCTGGTCGTTTTTTGGATGAACCCTGCAATTTTTATCGCGAGGAAAAATCCATTCTTGCTGATCAATGCTTTCAGTCTCACCCTGGGAATACAACCGAGAAATTCCTCAGGGGGTATGTATAATGTCCGCAAACATCGGACTTTTTAAAGTGAAATGTTCATCCTCTTTCGACCAATGAAAAGGGGTTTAGCTTTGCTGGGTGGGGACTATTTCGAAAACGCGTTATAAACCCTCTAATGACCATAAATCTGAAGAGCCGGTTTCGCTCGCAGCTTGGCGACTAAACGCTGCTGTAATTTCACTGCAGGATATATGTTAACACTAAGTCATTTTTCCCGAGTTGAAAAGCTTGAAATGTAATTGCTCGAGCCATTGACCTCTAGACCAAATGTCCACTCATTTGCCTACCTCAGTTCACTCGCTCAACGATCGAACCCTTATCTTTCCAGACGCATCGCCCCTCCTCACCCCACTCGGCAGCATCCATGCCTCATAATTTTCCATTCATAGAAAACCAGTAGCGCGTGGACGGTTTTTTACCTATTATTTTATCGGCAACTGTTTTACTTGTTACGCAGGACCACCGGGCCTTTTGTTGACGACCACTTTATCCTCAAGTGGCTTTGCGTGCGCCGCTCGATAGACATCTGCGATATTCTTGTCGCGCTATTGCGAACTTGTTTTATACTCAATTTTGCAACAATGAACGCTGCTTATGCCTTAATGTTATGTAGCTCATTGCAGCCGATATGTACCCGATTTTTCCAACTTTAAAACTCTCGATATAATCAATTTCGAACACTTGCAGGACGGAATCTGAAGGTTTAAATATACAGGCGTGCTTCAGAGAGCCTGGTATGAATAATCGAAGAGAAAACACAATTCCCTTGAATCCATGAGTGAGGTGGTAGTACGAACCTCAGTACCAGATCCTGGAGAGATAATCTAGCAGTCCTTTGGGAGTTCTTTGAGTACACGGACGGAGCTGCTCTCGTTCCCTTGAGAGTTTATCGGATAGAGATCTAAGTAAGCTGTGAACAAAGGAGCCAAATTACAGCTGAAGAGAGAGAAAGAAAGCGAGGAAGAGTGAGCGACCAATGAAAACTGCTCAGAACGTAAATTGGTCAAAGTGCAGTAACGGCAAATTTCCCACTTTCAATTCTCCAATTTCGTTTCGCGACACTTGGACTTCGTTTCTATCTCTCGCACTCGGATTGTGCCGCGATTTATTTCCCGACAGATTTATTTTCGTCGCAGAATCGATCGTTACGCGGTACTTCGGGTCCGTTACCGGGTCACCAGAGAGGGGCGCCCCGTTTCGAAATCTGATAAGTGAAACAATGGATTGATAGGTGAAGCACCAACATAATGGTAACGTGGCTGTAACCAGGGACTAATGCTCGAGATTACTATCTGGCCATTGTTACCCACTGCATTTAGTGTAGCATACATAAGAGCTCGGGCGTTAACGTCAAAAAGCGTTATTCGGTTGGGTTGGCTCACCTGGCCTGGCCGTAACCACGTGCCGCAGCTTCCCGAACCAAACGAGATGTTCACTAGATTTTAAGTACGCTTTTCCATGGTTTTACCTTTTGTCCACCTGCCACGATGCTGCCTTTGTGTGTTATATCGGTGATGCCTGATGTTTGTTTCACAACAAGATTCTGTTTCCTTTGCAATATCGAAATAATCGTATTATTTGAAACTTGCCAGCAACGGACGTGGGAGAATTAATTGTACTCATTCTCAAATATATTTCACGTTTTCGACTCCCCTGAAGCAGTGATATAAAATTTGACAATGCAGTGAAAAGAAATCATATTCCTTTCAGCAGAATAAGAGAAAAGCTGCTAAACATTGTTCCATAATCTACAAATTTAATTTAAATGTAATTGTTTTAATTGTCTGCAAAATTCATAGAGTCGAAACAACTAGCAAAATTATATCATATTATATACTTATATCATATTATATATATATATATATATATGTATATATAATATACAATGTGTTATACGTTGGTGATCATTATCGATTTTTGCAGAGATGATCAATGAAGGGGGATCCTCATCGACGAGAAACAGTGTGTAAAACAGATCCGTAATCTAGATCAGATTTGACCGACCCCAGAACCTCTTCCGCGAATATGAGTTGGTGAGGGTGCACCGGGGGTCTTTGTGAGTCTCTCTCAGTGGACTAAGTACTCAATGATTGAAGATTGCTTCTGATTGAAAAGTTCGAGAGGAAAGGTGGTCCATTTACCGTGTTCACCGGCGTAAAACGACGAGTAGCTGCACATTTCATCTGTGTCCCGTATACAAGTCTACATACATCTACTCGGAAGAGATGAAGAGACTAAAAAACGTACGATACATTTTTCATTAAATACGTGAAATAAGAACTTGATTTCTCGTAATTTCTTACAGTAGCCTGATAACTAGTTTAATTTTTTGGTCACGGTTAACTCAATCATACAACCGCTCTTCCTGTCTATACTTGAGTAAATCGAAGCCGGCCAGTCTGACCGGAAACGTTGCCGGTACGTGGCTGGCATTCGGTACCACTTGAAAGGAAATCAGTCGAAGCGGAAGTGAAAACGGCGAGTACACAGTGCGGAGACGGTGCGTTCGTATTTCGACCGAAAGGTAAACTCGAGTAAACAGTAAGCAAAGCGCAAGAAGACCACGTGTCCTAATTGAAAAGCATGATCATCGACGATCCGCCCCGAGCATTTCACGTGGGACCGGTGTGTGCAAACGTTTGCGAAACGTTGAAGCTTCCTCCAATATCCTCGGGCGAGGCTTAATTTCAGTTCTCTCCTCTCCGAGCATCGTTTCGTTTATTTGCTTCCTCTGCTTCAGCTACTCCTAAGTGCGTACAGAAGATTGTACGGATTGTGCTATCCTTGTTTGTTTAACGCACCTAGATGTGATTTGGAAATAAATCTGAACTGGTTGAATTTTTCCTGCAATTTCAAGATCTGATTCAGGCAATACAGAACCTTTTTAACCGAGTCATTCACTCGAACGAAAAAAATTTGGACTAGAAATTTTTTTGGAAACTACACACACTTCTCCCTCAAATATGAATCTGTTAGATAATTCAATTAATGTAAGTGATCAATTAAAATTTATTTTAACCCAATAAATATTCGTTTCGATTCAGTAAAATATTTTACACAACAGTTTCAACATATCCAGGGTGAATCAAAGCCGCATGTATTTTATGGGGAAATGAGATGAGGTGGGAGGAGGATGAGGATGAAATGAGAAACAGGAATCATTCACAAATTCTGCACACTGGTGGCGGTTCTTGCGAATATTCTTTGCGGATTATCTCACCGTGATTAGTCGAGCCAAATTGCCTCCCAGAGTGTGTAATTAGCGTGCAAACACGGCGGCACGTGTCCGAGGAGGAAAGTGTAATGGATTCACGCCGTTTAATCGCCGAGCTTTCTCACTTCGGGATGAAATGGGCTTTTATATCTCAATTAGCCGTTGATCTCCGGTCCTCGTTCATTCGTTTTAGGCACGTGCGTGCGGCGGCGGCGGTGGCGTGAAGTTTACCGGTGATCGATGCTAACCGGAGTTGTTTCAAGACACGTGCGAGTTGCCGCGGAGGCGTGAACCCATATTCGCTTTATGGGGTATCTCCTAGCCCCGCCACGTGTTCAAGGCACAAGGGCCACGCGACCGATGGACAAACTTTAATTCGTCGCTCGTGCCGGTGTGTAACTTGTGGGCTGACATCGCTTCGTAAAAAGATTGATAACGCGTAACAAGTTGATCTCGTCTGTGGGAAATGCTAACCCTGTTATCTACGGGGCTTTCACTTGTAGATATAAGCCAACGCCGTATTAACGTTCAAATTCAATTGAAATATTTCAACAAGTTCAACGCGCTTTATCCAGTGACGACAAAGATATCATTTTCTCATCAAACTATCTATAACTATAAGAATTTTATCTTGTGTACGGTTCTTAATTTCTATGTAACTTGCCACTTACTGTAAATATCTTTTTTTTTTTAACGTCGCATATAGAAGATTCTGTTGAAATTTCTTTTTTTCCTGATACAAGAGGTTTGAAGGAAAGTTTCTTTGAAGTGTTTGACCACTGAATTGCATTTACTTGTGGTAAAATTGTCCACGATTTGTGCTGAAATTTCGATTTAGTAAACGATGCTAACATCACAACTCAGACATTTTTATATCGCAAACAGAGCAACACTTGAGAGAACGCGTGTCGTTCGAAAGTATGGTGAAATGGATCTGCGACATACGAGAGGAGTGTTCGGTGCCTAAAAAACTTTCTTATTAAAAGAGTAGTTAGCTATTTTAGCTATCCATCTCCTCGAGCCGGCACGTGACTCCGGTGGTTTAGTCACCCAGATGATAGGATCATTAATATTATCATTGGAACACCTCAATCGTCGCGTTATTATGCTTTGTCCCGATTCCCAGAGGGAGGTGCCAACGCGTGATACGATATCTGCTCAAAACCAACTCACACTTTACGAGGGAGGCGCGTGGCTATGCGGTTAAAAAATTAGGAGTGACGCGGTTATAAAGATGCGCAAAAGTAAGACCCGCCCGTCGCTGCCGCGTGTTGCAGTCACGTGCCGGCGAGGGCGTTTTGCGAATCTGACAGGAACTAGCCTCCTGTACTTAATGCGATCATATCCCGGGGATTCGTACAGAGATACTATTAAACCGATGGTCACGAAACGAGCAAGACACTTGGTGACGTGTAATCGGATTCTTGAACCACGGCAGTGCCCATCTGGTTCATCATCTGCGTATTAACCCTTCCAGCATTAGGCGTTGAGGGTCAGCTTACGACACGATTTAATTACATCAGATATTTTTAGAGCTGGGTTGAAAGCGATGAAATTTACCCTGACATCTCAAACCACATCCCCAAAGCGATAGTCAAGCATTAGGAAATTAATGCCTTGGATATTTGGATTAGTCAAGGTTTAATATTAGTTTTTGGGAATTAGCTGGATGGCAGTCCTGGATAATATTTGCACTGGCGATTTTGGAATATTCAAAATATATAGTGGAGGGTGGGGTAAAGTAGTCCCCTTAAGAAAATAATGCTAAAATCAGAATAAAATGTTTCGAGTAATTATGATTTCCGAATAATTCATATTCAATAATGAGTTCAGGTCGTTAATTTTATCCCGTGATATTTAAAAAATTTCAAGAGGCCCGCTTTTCCCCACAAATTTTTTTGAGATATAAAAAATTTTAAGGTGCCCACTTTGCCCCACCCTCACCTACTCGTATACAATTATCCGGTTCTCTGAAATTCCTTATTTATACATTCCGTTCGATATCCAGACTTTGTTATTACTGTCAGTAATCACGTGAAAACACTCGTTGTCTAGCTATAATATCGAAATTTTTTTCCTTGGCACTGAACTGAATTCGCCGAGCTTCCGGATCCGGCCGACCAATATCTACACTGAAGCAAATTCATTCTCAATTTCCCGTAACTGAGGCAAACGGTTCCCGCTAAATACCTTAAATAGCTTGAAATTGTCTGGCCGGTGGTGGCTCAGCCGAAGGCGGCGGACCCTCCGCGTGCAGGAATCAATTCGCTACGGCCCTTAAGCCGCAGCCGTGCTGCAGGCCGTCTGCGGTTTGGGAAATGTTCGCAGGCATATAATATCCAACCGCGGGAGCTTTCGAATTAGTGAGGGTATTACCGGTTAGTAAATTGTCAAATTAATACACGTATGATTTTTTTCGCGGAAGTGGTTTCGGCCCTTTCTTCTTTGCTTCCGGTTCATGGGCGCGGTATACAAGAAGTATGAAAAGTTTTAGGAGTAAATCGTGCGAACGATTGAGCTCATGCCGCGTCTATTCGTCTATTCAAGTTCTATCATTGTATCGAAAATTTAATAATTCGACACAGGAGTAAGCATATTGCTAACTATCGTTTGAGCATGGGAAGCAAGTACTTGAATCCGCGGATTTCCTCAGTCGGTAGACTTTGAACTGAGTTTCAAAACCGCAAATAATTTGCGGAGAAAAGGAGCCGAGGATTACAGGTACGGTATAGTTGCGGGAAACATTGATTGTGCAAGTTGGGAAAGGAGGAAGAAAAAAAAAATTATACACACACAATTTAAGGATTTCATGCGGAGGAAACACTCGAGGGGTTTACCCTAAAGTCGGAGAAAAGCCGAGAACGAAACGGAGCCAAAGAAGTTCAAAAGTGCGAAAATCCCATCGAGATATTTCGTCAGATCTCTCCGAAAGTGGCTTATTTCAAAAGGGCCGCGCCCCAGAAAGTAAGGGCTCTGAATGCCTCGTGAAGTGATGCCGTCCACGCTTCGCTAGGGTTTCGGTGTGGCCCTTCGCCTCCAAGGAGGTCCGACGCCCAGCGACGCCCAATAACGCCCACCTGTCAAAATCCGATATTACCAACATCAAAGCGTCGGCAATCCGTAAACATTTTCCAGAGTCGTGTGAAAATTCTCGATCACTCAGCTGCGACGAGTTCAGCGTTTGTCCAGAGATATTTCACTCACCGATTATCACATCTCTAAATTATCCTCCAAGGTTTCGAGAATAGTTTCGGGTTGCAGCCGCACGGATAATTGAAAACGAAAAATAAGGTGTGACTTGTCGGTTGCAATGCAAGTAACGAATTTGCTGTATAGTTACATGACTAACGGAGAATCGATTGGCTTCTGGTAAAAACTGTTCCAATTAAAAGTATATGAAAGTCAGTTTATGGGCATCTTGTTACTGTAAATTTAAAAATCAGAAAGTCTTTGCAGTGGTAAAAATGTAGTTTGCGAGTGATCTATACATTGTCCTGAAAAACTGTTTTTTCCTTTTATGTTTAAAGCAGTTCGACGTGGACTTTTGGATACCCTGAATCACTGTGAGATTCTTGCCGCAACGAAAGCAACATACTGCACGTGTAATTGAATACAGGCTACACTCGCGTACTTCGATGTATAAAATAAAGAAGGCGCGAGAGGGATTTAATTAACTTTTTACCGCGGTGTTGATAGTACAAACGAAACGTAAGCCCATGAGCAGATGATCCAACAAACGGACAACTCGCCAGACCATCGTCCACCTTCTCGTGTTACCATCCTGAAGAGAAAAACTCAATTAAAACTCATCGCGCAAACACTACTGGACTTTAGTGGCGTGTTGCGATGGACTCGTATCGCAGGGTAATTCATCCTCGAAAAGTTCCCTGTTGCGATTGTATGCCTTGGAATCTTTTTTTCATACAGTGAAAGATAAACCGTTGAACAGATGCCAATGAAGTGGCTCATAGCCACGAAAAAAATGTCAGGATATCATTACAGTTTGACCGTTGATTAGTCATTCTGAGTCGACGAATGATTGTGAAAGACTGTAAGGATTATCTTTCCAGACGTGAAAGCGACGACGAATATACGGCTTTGTAACTGATTTCATGCTAGTTGGTTTACCTACGCATTCGACGCGTATACGCATCCCTTAATCGACGTTATTTCGGTAAATTTTTAATCCACCTTTTAATTCGTGCCTTGTTCGTCGGACCGTGTCGCCGGCACACATAACAGTTATCACCCCGCGCTAGTGTCATTGTTATGAAATAATAATGTAGTGCAGTTCGAGGAGGGGGGCCAATGAGGGGGTGAATGGACGGGGGCTGCTTCGATCACAATCAAAGCCAAAGCCAAAGCTGGTGTACGACCGAACCAACGCACGAACACGTCACTACTATATCTTCAGTGGCTCTCAACCGCTGCACAGCAATAATACTCCAGCTGTCAATCATTCTATAAAAAATTTACCCTCGTTTTATGTACCTCGTTCAACCAATGCATAATTCGCCGATGGCGACTAGCTGGCAAAAATATTAAAAAAAAAACAAAATCGAGAAGAACAATTTCAAAATTTCTGCATTGTATTTAATCCACATTTCATCCACAGTGTTGGGGGGGTGCAATGACAAGAGATATTACGTTCCCGACAAATATCTTCGCCAAAGAAAGGTTTCACCTTGTCGCCAAAAATCGTGCAGGCAACCTGTTTGTGGAACCGAATTTCCGCGTGTGCGTAGATCGAGCGTACGAACCCCTGGCATTCGTACTTGCAGTTTGAAAATGCGGACAGATGGCTTGTCGTGGCGCGAGCCGGCCCCTTTCCTCGTGGAGAGGCCAGTGTAGGCGCTGACTAGGTTTTGCCACGGGCCAGCCAGGCTCACCCACACGCTTTCGAGGCAGGCACACGCACACTAAACAATAGTTAAATCAGGGTGCGGGACGCAGGGTGCTGTGGGTGTTTAATGAGCTGCCAGTACAGTGACTGACTACTGCCTACTAGCAGCTTCATACCCGCCACGCCGTTGCCGAGTTGGCAGGGGGTTCCCCGTTTTGCTCGGGGCCTCAAGTACGTATAACGCCGAGGGAACACGGGGGCGAGGAGGAAGCCGGGAGACACCACTTGACTGCTCCATGGACACACCGCCTGGTGCAAAGTGTAGGAATAACATTGAATATTTAAACGTTCTACGTGGGTCGAGGCTGACTAACATTTTTCCCTATTTAAACGCGTTACATCGTCCTTCCGCCAGCTGATCTCCTTATGATAATCGCCACGTAGGAGTATGCAAATCTACCATCAACCGGAAACTATGCGGATTATCGGTACACCGATGAGTAGATTTTCTTGGAGGATATTCACATTTGCTGTTAAAAGTTCTCCGATGTCCTCAAGTCTATGTAAGTTTCAAATCTGAACGACTTTGTGCGTACAGTTTCCCGGCGACGAAACTGACACAACACAAAAATAAAACAAACGTTCATTTTCTGTACGAATGAAAAGTACTAATGGAAATAATCGGAATTACCCTCTCAGTACTTGAGCATTCAAAAAAACTTAGGAGACACTGAACTTCAGTCCGATAACTCAAAATCGATAATTTTTCAATCGTGTCCTTTTCGTCACTATATAGGGAGCGATGTGTTACTAAAAATAAACCGAATTCTGTATAATTCCTTCGGACTAGATTTTGTTTTAAATCGAATGAGATTTCACGCAGAAATTTTAACAGTGACGTGTTGTTTTTTGCACGAGATTTGGAAATATGAGAATCGCATTTATCTTTGCGGATAACGGCAGAGGCAGTTTTATTGGCTACAAAAGAATCCTCTCTATGTATATTTCACGGCTAGTTGACCCCTCAAACTGCGGTCATCCCAGGGCCTTTCTCCCTTTCAATAATCGGCGTTTTCTCAATTGTGCATACCTACGTATTCACTGCCGCATTCACCGAAGCAACGCGCCCGTAAAACCAACCAACTTCTTTTCATTCCAGGAGACGTCCGAAGAGCCAATTGCAATACCCTGAGGAGCTAATAAGAGATAGGTATTGAGTTTCCGAATGGAACGCTGCCGAGAACTGTATCAACAGGGGAGGCCATCGGTAGCGGTCAGGAAATTGGACGAACCATTTTTTTCTCTCACAGTTTCATCCGTCTCACTCAAGCAACGTCCGCGTTTACGCAGGTGCGCCAACCGCGGTTTCGTAACTTCAATCTGTTCCTGTACTTGCCACATTTCTGCAGTACTCTAACGTTCAGCGTCTGAAAATTTGATTTTCCTTCCACGCCATGCGCCGATTTTGCCAAATATTGCAAAAGTTTGCAGATTTCCGTATTCGGAAGTGCGTAGCTGAAAGGAATTGAGAGGTGTTACGTTTCGGTACGAATTCGGCTGTAAGCAGGTTGCGGATTATCCTAAGCATTCATCGAACAGGGGCCGACGCTTCAGACTTGGCGCAATAAAACAGGCGTTTGGATTTATAAAAAAAAAAAAAAATCCTCGCCATAACGCGGTTTTTCATTTGCAACGACACAAGCCATAGCAATTCGACAAAGAGCGTTGAGTCCCCTAATTTAAACTTACATACGAACTGAGCCTTGGTTCAAAGGTAAATACTCCTAGCGCGCTTGTAATCCTGCCTAAGCCTCCCTTTCCTCCGGGTTTTCTGCCCCCTTCCTGCCCCCGTAAATAAAATATACATACATTCGGTGCACCGTGATTGCAACTTGACGTTTTTCATTGCTAAAAAAATATCTTTCAAACGGAGAAATTAGCACTTTTTTTGGAAAAGTCAAGAGAGCGTGCAGTTATAGTTGTGAATAAGAATTCAGCTTACGATTAGTCCGTTACAATCGTCGATTAAAACTGTAGAATATGGACCTGAAAAAAGGACGTTACATCCCTCAAGCAATTAGGTATTTGGATGAAAAAATTCATCAAGTTCGCTAGTTCGTCAGCACATATAATGTTGAAAAATAATTGACACGTATTTTTTCTCCTTTTTTCAATTCAATGATCATTAACAAAGATATCGCATAAATATAGATATACTGAACGTGAACATTATCACGCGGAATTCAACTTGCTATATCTTTGTTAATAAACATTGAATTGAAAAACGTTAAAATACGTGTCAATTATTTTCGACATTCCATCTGACGGATCTAATGGAATACTTGAAAATTTTCCATTCAAACCCGTAATTCTCCCGCTATCAATAATTCGCGGGGTCAGATATCGCCCGGCAATTCTTGGAGTAAATTATAGTCTCGAATGGAATCGCAGCGGGGGGTTGGGTGGCCGGCACGCGTCGGGGGTCCACCTGCCCCCGGTCCTGGTCCCCCCGACGGGGTGCAACACGGCCTCTCGATCGGCGTCACCCGAGCGCGACCGGGGCCCGTCGTACCTACCCTGCATCAGACATCTGTCCCCTCGCGAGTCAAAGGTTCAGACCGAGGTATCGCGTCGCGGGGACTCATTGTCGAGTTCCTGCCTACCGTGCGATGTCAATTCGTGTATACAGACACGCACATGCAGACGTAAAAACGAAGACTTGTGCCCTGTTGTTAGCCAGTCGACGGTGCGGATCGTTTTTGTGGAAGGAAAGGAGCGACGAGACTGGCTGGGCCTTCCGATGACTCGGAAACCATGGAAACCATGGCCCAAAAGTCGTTCAAGGCTTTCGATACGAGAGTTCTTTATGCCGCGATAAAACGGCGCTACATCGACCGTCCAGGAAAAAAACGACTTCACGCGGTGTCTTTCAACGATTTTCATTTATACACCCCTTCAGCACGCCGTGTACTCGAATTGGGTTCCTGGGTTTTTTCACGGGGTTCGCTGCTGCGATTCGGATAGTTGAACTCGGGTGTAATGACTGATGCCTGGATCATTGGAAAGCATCGCGTTGATCCGGCCCAGGCTTCCCACAGAGAATTTCCTTGGGATCGATGAAGGGTTTTCCGATTTTGTGGAAACGTCGCTCGATCATTCACGGTCAGACCCTCTTGAGCTTATGGCGACCTTTGACGAGATCCGGTACAGTGTGCAGCATCCGTGTCCCCGTGATGAATAATGCAGCTACCTTCAGAATTAATCGACAAACCAAATACGGTTTTCCATATTTTAGTGGACCTATCGGCCACGAATCGGGACCTGTGTACACGGGATGAGACTACGTGCACACAACCGAAGTATGTCCACCGAAAATAGGAATATACCGCAGGATTTTGAGCGTGGTGATCACGGTGGATATAGACCCCGGTGCCGTTTTCTGTATTGTTCGTGGTTTACCACAATGGCCTGCAAATGCCGGCTCACAATGAAAAGCCGTTCTCTCTATGCCCGTATATATACGAAAGCTTGGGTCTTAACAGATGCTGAAACACGATGCCGCAGGAGATGTTTGGCAATTTTTTTCCTTTTCTCTATGTTTCTCCACTTTTTGCCACATCACGTTGGCCTTTTCGTTATACAGGGAGACGACCGTCGACGCCACGTACCATAATCGAATTATCGTCTTCTCATCTCAGAGAATTACCTACATCGCTTGCGAATCTCGATGCAGCAGAGAGGATTTCCGTCTTGGAAATCGTTACCCATCCGGCAGGTGAACGTTTCCGTTATTTTACCCGTAATTTTACGCGTTCCGGGTGCCGAGGATGCAGTCGATTGAAGCGTCTACGTCGTTATTGAGGAATATTAGACTGATGCACGGTCATCAATCTCGCCGAGAGGTCGGGTCATTAATCATTGATTATCCGCTCATCGATCGGTCCGGATAATTTCACGAATTTCCCTGAATTAGGAAAATTCCCCTCGACGACATTCCGCGTCCCTCGGATTTCTAACGGGAGGAAATACTACTGGATTTGTGGAGGGGTGCAGACTCTGCATCAGAAGCGTACCTAACCTGCACCCACCAGTATGTCACCATACGCACCAGCACCCCCGTACAATGCACGCGACACACACGCTTGTATTCGTGCTTCGTCGGATCGATATGTTCACTCGACGATGACGGCTTAGTCGAAGGCGATCTAAACTAAATCATGACCTCGGCGATTCGCACTGATAGATAAAAAGGCGAAAGAGCCTGAAAAGGAAATTCAAGAATTTCGCCCTCCAAGGATCTAAACGTTCCGACATCGGATTTACCCAAGATTCTCGAGTCGCAAAGAAAGTCAAACTCTATGTGATGCGTGCAGTGAAAAAAATGGATGCCTCCCCCCCCCCCCCCCCCCCCCTGGAATTGACAAACTAAGGGCGGACACCTTTATGGCACTTTATATGGCCGGCTGTCGAACCGTTTCGACCCCGCGTGCTTTTCGCGCGCTTATAATATATATCGAGGACATAATAGTTCTATTGAACCATTACCATTATTGGTGAGATTTGGGGAAACGGCGAGCGTGTGCTAACGGATTCGTCGCAGCTTGCGCCTTGTTTGCAAATAGCCCCGCGTTCTAAGCTACTGATCAAATTCTAAACGCCGTGACCGATGCTACGTGATACAAGTAATAGATTTGTTCGAGCCTGCAGGTCTCGCGCTGTTGATTTAGCTGCTTTGAGGGGGTGGAATTACGCGTTTCGTGTGAAAACTGACTCACTCCGATTAATCGGGGTCCTTGAACAATTTCACATTCTTGTTTTCAAAGTCCGGTAAAAATAAGCGCGAATGAAAATAAGATGAAGCATGAGCTGCACGGAGATAAACAGAACTCTTGAAACGAGTGGCATAGAATTTGCGCAACTATATATAAGAGGGGGAAAATATTATCCTTTCATTTGCACCGACTCGCTCCAGTGCTGTTTTGATAGATCTTTCCAGCCTCCCCTTCGGTTATTGATCGAGTAGCTGACGTCTTCTGTACCATATTTATTTCCCTAACACCTATAAACCTTCTGTGTGAAAAGTGAACGCGCGCGATTCCGTTGTTATGTTAATATTGTTCCTATTTTCCGAAATTCATGTTCGTTTGCCGCAGAATCGATCGTGCTTCGTCATTTCATTCAAACCATTGGATTCCAGAATCGTACTTTGGCACGAAAACTTTCTAGCCCGTGAGACTTAAAAATCGGTTAACAATGCTCTCGCCAAGCCCTGATTTGGCAGCGTTAACATACCGAAGAATTGTAATCCTCCTCAGCGTTTAAAGAGCAACGGGAATCCATTTCAGAGTGGAAACGTAATCTCTCGGATTAACAGTGTAGATGGAATCTCGGGGAAAAATTTGTGATACATCTGCCTTATATAAGGCCGGTAATTCCCGGATAAAGGACACGTGGCTCGGCACGTGTCGGGTAATTCTAGAGTGCGAATTCATTCCTGCAAAGTGTAAACGTGGCGCTTAGTGTTCCTCGAGCAGTGCTTTCCAGCCACTAACAAACGGCTGTCGATATTGATACCTTTGTTTTCCATTGTGAACAGATCAAGCTTTGTGACGACTCGGTCGTGGCGTGATTTAAAAATTGTTCAACGCTCAACAGGCTTTGCAAGAAGTGCATTGTGAGGATGTGGTCATTGATACGGGATCGAATTAGGACATTTAAGGGTGTTGGAACGCCGTATGTTTATAGATAAAATATGATTTATTGGTAAAGTATAAATTCTGTACAATATATATTCCCTGAATTACACAAATTGACAATTCTATCGGGATAAGAGCACTAGTTGAGGCATATTATTTATCATAACTATGATTACTATTATTATTGTTATCATAAAATTCCTTGAAGTGTAAAACAAAAATGAGATCGAGCGTAAATCCGCGTTACGTGAGATCAACTAAAAATATAATGACTAGATCCGAGAGGAACTTAATTAGTACGTAGTAACAGCTAAAAAACATTGTGTGCTTGTCGTTTGGTGATATTTTCAAATTACGAATACAATTCGTTGGATGAATTCTACAGAAATACGAGGTGGAGAAATTTTCGGCTTCTCTTACAGACTGGAAATAGAACGGTAACTCAAAATAGATCTAGACACACATTGCATTCGCACTAATTAGGTTATTAAAATATAACATTCTCTTATAAAATAGATAACGATAATCTTTAGCAATATTACTTTCTTTCGTTTCGTTTCGTTTTTTTTTTTTTGTTTTTTTTTACAATCGTATTAGCCCAATAAAGGCGACAACCGCATATATTGTTCCCGGTTCCAAATGATATTGTATTGAAAATTGCGGAAAGCTCCGAACCCATAACTTACTCAAGATATCACGTTATTTTCTCTCTTTACACATAATTATATAATATTCTCTTTCCCGCAAGCTCGAGAATCTCACAAAAAAAGCTTAACTCAAATTTACTGCTCGCGAACTTTTAGCCACAAAATGGCGGACATCAACGCTCTTCTTAACGGTTCTCGGTTTCATGGACCGCCAACGAGATTCTGATCAACACATCACAAATCGCGCTACCGCATCTTGCAATCGTTTTACAAACACTGATACATGTTGGTATGGTGTCCCATGGCGTGGTGATGGGTCGCTGGCAAAACGTGGGGCGAATGATGTCCGTAGACCCGCTGTTCGTAGCAGGGCTGATACTGGACCGGTGGACTGATGCTTTGGTCGCTGTAGCAATCGTACTCCTGCCATTCGGGCATGAATCTCTCCTGCGGATATGGGAACGCCGAATGAGCGGGGCCCAGACGTTTTTGAGCCGCGACGGCGCAGCTTCCGGTTGAAGATGTGATCATGTTTCCGTTCTCGCCGATGCTAACTGTCACGTTTCCCACGTTCAGGGTTATCTCACCAGCCTCAGAGTTTCCCAGGGTCTGCGACAAGGCCCATATGTAGTTGTGGGCGAAACGGAGCGTCTCGATTTTCGTCAGCTTGGTATCCTCGGGGAAAGTGGGGAGCGCCAGACGAAGACGTTCCAGAGCGTCGTTCAGGGTGTGCATTCGGTGTCGTTCTCGATCGTTCGCTTTTATGCGACGGTTACGTTTCAGCCGAAGGACCTGCGGATTTTTTAAACGTTATGAGTGGTCCTTGAGTATTTTGGTCTTGTTCCAAGTTTTATGGTTCGACTTCTTAATTGAACGATACTAAGTACAAGTGAAAGATAACTCACCTGAGTCGGACTCTTGCATCGCGTGCCACGCGATTTTTTCCGTTTCTCTTCCTTGACGGTGGGGAAAAGAGCGTCGGTGGGTGACTCGTGTTTCGGGGATTCGAAGCTCACGTCAAAGCCGGAGTCAGATGAGCTTGAAAGCTCGTCAAAGCCTCCCTCGCTGCAGAATGAATATTCCGATGACATTGTAGTGGGGCTTATTCTGAAACAAAAGGGTGAGGAAATACTTGAATGAAGGAAGATGTCAGACGTCAAGCCTTGAGTTTCGAGTATCTCAAGGAGTGAATTTTGGCCGAGAAAATTTTTGTCGGTATGTCACAATATAACTGTGATCACTTTTTATTAACGAATAAATTCAATATGATTACCGCAAGCAAAAATATATTTCTATTTTCAGTGTCAGCATTTTATTTCTACATTTATCCTGAATATCGAAAACAGTTGTTTCGATTTTCAATTTTCCCAACCATTATTACTGCCGAAGATTGCTTTACCAGATCGGAAAATTCTAAACAAAAAACAAAACTATAATATCCTCTCCTCATGCTCACCTGGATCGAAAAATCGTGTAAAGTAAATATCCGACAGAGAGATATATCCCTTCGTTATAAATATTTCACCACACACCGTAAAACGATTCAAAAATTATCAGCCAAGTTTGAGAAAACAAATGGCGCACTGTCAGCAGAATGGCGAAATTTCGTTCAGACACATGGCGCTTGTATGCGAGCTGATGAAGGAATAGGCGAAGCTACACGATGATCTTCTCTCACTTGGTTCGCGTGCGCATCGATTAAGGTCCGAAAGAACGAACGAACGAACGAGAAAAGGACCACCGATCTATACGGGGTACGGCCTAGCACTGTGCATGTGCTTAAGGGCTGTAAGGGCATATATACACCCCCCGAGCCCTTTGCCCCCTCCACGCCGCACGACCACCATACACCACGGGGCACCACCATGCCGGCTCCGGCTCACCCCATAATCAGTGGTGGAGGGGTACCCGCTACCCGCTGCCCCCCCTCTTTCGTTCTTCGTTCCGTAGACGCGTGCCGTTTGGGGCGCGTGGATGCAGAGAAATAGCTTGTTAGCGGATTAGAGGTTTTGAGGTCGGTCTTTCGGACTTCGTGTTATTACTGGCGGATGCAATAGCCTCTTTAAATACGCGACTTTTGTCTAATGCGCGGTTTTTTGGATGGATTTAAAGCCGGATCACGTGACCGGAAGTCGAGACAATTGCACCGGCTATATACTCGTGAGTTTGGGGATTTTGTTATTACACTGTTCAAATGTTCTGAAAAAGCCACCTTATATTTTAGAGTTGATTTAATCACGGTTGTTCAACAGCTGCTCGATGGAACGAGTCTCTCTATACGGTTACATCCGGAAGTTCCAAATGAACTGGGAACTCCAATTAAGCGAGAAAGTTATAGTCACTCACCGGTCATAGACTATCGACGGATCTGCAAAAATTATTCTGATACAGTTGTCAGTGTTCGTTATGGATAAGCAATGAAAACGGTGAAAGCTAAGGAAGTGAGCACACCTACCTGGGTATAAGGTACATTTAATGTGCGTAGGTACCTAAGAGATTTTATCTTGCGATCTGACACGTGACCGCTCTATAATCCGAGTTTGTGGTCAGCTTTCGGAATGACACCAAGATCCGGGAAATCCAGATCTCCAGGATATCGAAATTTAACGTTCTTCTAAATACTGCGGGTAACATTATAGATTATATGATTTTATATCTATAAATACACCTTTTCTATCGAGGACGGAAAATCCCTCGAGGCTTCCTCTTATCCTGTAAATCCTTAAGTCCTCCGCTATCGAGATCCGGACTCGACCTTTTTTCCTGGGCTTCGAGGGGCTGGCAGGATATCAGGAAGTTGGAGGTATAATTAGTGCCTCGGCAATCCACCCCTGCAGAACTAATTCCCTGTTATTAGAACCAGGCGTTAGGGAAACGCCGTGCGGTAAACTTGGACAATTAATATTTTCTTATTGTTAGGCATGCTCTGGTGCTGGCCGAACTTGGGACAGTTTTTTTCAGGACTCATTCATTCCATCCTATGAATTCTCCGAAGGATTGATAAGCCCTTTTTTCGGGGATACATCCGCGCAACGCAAAGCTTCGAGGTAGAATACTTATTTGTGATATCGGATCTGGATCATTTTCAGGACCCGCAAGTAGGTACGAGCGGAGAAATTAATAAGGACTTATCGGGTGCGTGTAGGTACTCTGTGTGCTCATGGTGAATGTTCGAGATACGGTTCTGCGCCATATGTCAGTGTTTGGGGCCTCTACAAATATGTGTGTACAGTGTTCGAAATTTTAATGATGATATACCCAGACTTTACGATTCTCTGTTTTTGTCCCGGAAGTCGTTGTGCAGTGATAATCTCCTCACTGTACTGGCAGGACAGACAGATCGGCACAATACAGGTTTCTGATAAGTTAGTGGAAATAAATGTCCAACTTTTAAAAATAGAGATTCTGTGATTGCGCAGCAGTACTTGATGAGACAATGGGGAATAGTGATCAAATCTGATTCTGGAATCTCGGTCAACGCTGTGTTTGTTTTTTTAAATTAATTCTATGGCGATACAAGAAAGTTTCAATGGACGTTTCACTTCTTCCAGACACGAGGGCACTGATTAAATTTTTCATTCTTTATTAATTGAACAGTTCTTACCTTGAAAAAGGAGCTTACGGCAACGCGTAATAATCTCTTCGAATAATGGCACAGTTTTACTCCTCGGCGAACGATCCCGGCTGATATCAGAACGAAAATAAGTAAAAGTGGACGATAATCTAATAAAGCTAACGGGGGCCATATGTCGCATCCACTAATCAGCTGATAATGTCGGTGGATTGCTATAGAAACGTGCAGGTAGAGTTACTGGAAAATTTTCGTACGTCAAGATAAAACGCTTGCTTCAATAGTCGGACGGGAAAATTTTGCAAATATTTTATTCAACGCTTGATTGGAAGATTTAATCTCAACGTCATCTATCGCGTCGAAAACCCAATGAATATAACACTGAATCCTCCAATCAATGTTTTCGCGTAGCTCGTTATCGTTTCTTGGAAAATTTGGAGCCCCAAACTCGTTTGTGGCAGTTTGTCAATAACCCATGATGGGTTTCGATGTTCGTAATCAAATAAGTGAATGATGATCGCGACGACTTCACGTTTTGAAGGATAGACCCTCTTTTTTTGAGAAACGAGCTTTTGTAAAGTTCCAGTAGACTAAAGGAACTCTCGTTATTCCTGCATCAGTATTGCGAGCCATTTTCCTCGGCGCCACCTGTTCCTTGCCCTAGAACTGGAACATTTCGACTCCGGTCGAGGAGAAACAATGAGGGAGTGTATCGAAACCGATCGATCACAATATTCCCGGTTATATGACACCGATGGAACGGCATGGTCTGCAGTTTAAACAAATAACTTCAATCTACGAAGTTTAATAACAGACAGAGAGGCGTAGCTGCCAATGGGGAATGGGACCTGTTCCTCGTGTCCACAGATCTGTGGCAAATAAGACTCATTCGAACGGTGAATACACGGGAACAAAAAATGCTGGGACCACGTGTGGCATGTTTGCTCAACGATTCGTTATCAAGATATATTCATGCATTCTGAGTGTACTGTCAATAATTTGTTCAATGAGAACAAATATACGTCTCGGTAACACTGCACCACCTCCAATACTCTGGATGAATAACGAGTCACGTGCCTGGAGCCTCGCGATTCGTTCCTTCTCTTCCACAACAAACTCATTATTACCTACAATTCTTTACTATTTTCTCCAATGCTGAAGCCCATTGCATTTATAGTGACGAGTCAGCCGCAGCAATTTAAACCGCGTCATTACGTCACTGAAAAATTTGACATCCTTGAATCCTTCTATGATGTACAAGATTAGAAAACCTTGACCAGATTTATGACATTAAACTCCATTACTTGTTACTAAATTTCGATCCCTTGACTCCCTTCGAAGCTATAAGTATATAAGTTCAAAGAAGTTAAATTCCGTGGTTGAAAATGGGAACTCATTTTACCCATAATAAGCAGTATCAAGAAGCACGTAACCATTCAATCTGCTGATGGTAATGGTGAGGAATTGAGGTAAAATATTTCTGTTCACACCTGACGTGGACAGGTTCTGTTATCACACAATCTGTAAGTTCGGCAGAATTACTAGCGACTTATCTTGTCGGATCTTTTCCGTTATTCCAACCAACGCCACATATCTAGACGTCAACTACATCGAATCATAATTTCTTCTTTCTCTGACAGGATGACTAGACCCCTTTGGGTTCGGTGGATTGTCAAGAGGAAGCAGAAGACCGAGAGTCTTCAGGCAAAGCTGAGCTAAAGAAGGATGCGCCGTGAGTATCTTCATTTCCATAACAACGCGGCCAACGTTCAAACTGATCATGTTCGATCGAGTGTCCCATTGACACGTGTATCGCAAATGTATGTATAACCTTCACGCCTCCTAAAGCGGCGACATACTGTGTCTAATTGAGGGTGACATATCTCCCGTGCGAGAATGCCCTGTTTGAAAAAGGGTTGGGCGACATGTCACGCTCGATTTACACGCGATTTTTGAAAATTGGAACGCGTTTCGCTAGTTTGCGGTTCGGTTTTCGTTACTGCTAACTGCAAACGGTGGAAGGGCTGCGTTCTCATTGCGAAAAGAATTTTTTTCATTTAAAAATTCTTATTTTGCACCGTTTTTTACAGTCAACAATTTTGGCAAGTGATAAAACAGTGATTATATTGAGAAAAAAGTTCCCGACAACGATGGTAATTGACTGTATATGACGTTGCTTTTTTAATCGTGATTTTAACGCATGAGAAGCTTCTCATAACGCAACGTTCTCGTAACTGCAGCCAACGCAGATTTTCTGTTGTTATATTACAGCCGTGGTATTTACAATTAGTTGCTACTACACTTAACTATTTAGGCGAAACGACTTTCTCTCCTGTAGTCAGGAAGTAATTATTTCTTTACTGTCGCTTCGCTGGTGCGAATGTAAGAAAAATGTCTGATTCTTTATTTTATTCTTTGTTGGAATTCGTGCCTCTAATCGCAACATAAAACCTTGGAGCAATCAGATGCGGTTTTTCATACTGTTCTGTTGTAAAATTTCCCATCGACGCTTCAAGCGATTCATTTATTTACTTTTTCAAATATCTCTATGGACATTGAAAATGCAATTGCTGTGACTCTAATTGCCGAGAAGAAACAGACGGAGACGTCAAATAAATCAACCAATAATAATTTTAGTACAAATTTTGCAAATAAAAGAATTTTCGGGGCTCACCACCGACCCAATTTCACACTTTCAATCCTCTCTGGACGAATTGCAAATAAAACTTTCACACCGTGAAATCGTAACCGTTCACATACGTGTAAAAGCAGACGGTATAGAAGATCGTCAAAAATTACACGAAAGATTTGGTTTTTGAGCGTGAAAAATTGAAAATCAAATAAAAAAGGGGCGTGTGCGTATATCGGCTCTGGGTATTGGAAAGGTTGAGTTATTGAGCCCAAAAGGGTTTCCCTTTTTCCCGTCTGCTCCGTAACCCGAACGATTCGGTCTAATTGGATAATTTATCGGCCATTCGCCCGGCCCAGGCATCCGTGTCTATTGCAAAACTACGTCGCACGCATTACGCAATAGTTCACAAACATTTGCGCAATATCTCGCACTCCCGTATCGGGAGTACCTTTTGCACCTGAGCGAGAAATTGTATTGCGGCATTGTGCAGCTTGGCTCTATAGACATAGCGAAGGTTAACTCTGATCCCTTGCTTATGCAGTTGTGAGAAGGATGCAGTGCGATAAGTATAATAATAAAGTGATCTTTCACATTTTCCTCAGCCCAAGCATAGAGACGCGCTATAATTATAACTATTTGCGAAATTCTCCCGGTGAACTTCGATCTTTGGGAAATACATTCACTTTCGAGATTAAATAAATTGCATTCGAAATCGCGGATGTTTTCGCGTGGGAAGTTTGTCGCTCCTCAGTAAATGTCTCGGAGCATTTTTACTTCAGCATGAGCGTAACCATTTCCCTGCGAATATTACGGAGAAGAATTATGGAATTTTGCAAGAATCTTTTGCCTGGGAAGCGGGCTAATTAGTCTTCGCAATGAGAAGACAACCGGCGTGACCGAGCACTCGGCACTCTGGCGGTGCTCGTAGGTACAGACAATTGCTCGGCTTCAAGTGAGACCAGGGAATTTTAGCGAAAGGCGAACCTGGCCTAACCGGTCCCACGGTTTGCTGAACTCAGGGCGTACCTGCGTGCTCCTCGAATCTGATCAATGCCAGGCCTCAACAAATTCGATTGTTTCAAATGCCCACCACGAAAGGGTCCACATTGGTCTGGATATCGGGTCATTGAATAGCGTCGGTGAAGTACGTTCAGGTATGCCTACTACTCGAGTGGACCTTTATATCGACACCAATGTTCGTTAACTCTTGGTTAACAATATTTCGTGGCTAACCGAAAGCGCGAAATCGGCCAGCTCTGCTGTATGGGTGTTGGCAGATCATAATTCCGTTACTGCTGCATCCTTCAATGTATAAAATAATGTTTTGTAGTTGGGTTTGATTGTAGATTGATAAATAGGACTTGGAATATGGAATGGGCGTGATTACATTTGGTTAGATTAATGGAAGTAGGTATAATATATCGACACTTAATGAGCACGAGTTAATCGTTATCTGCAGCATATTTACTTGGAACTCTTTATTCTTTAGTATAATTTTAAGAAACATTATGATTACGAAAGATGTCTGATCAATTGACTTCAGCCCTATAAAAATATTCGATGACTTCAAGTTTTTCACTTTTAAAGTTTTTCAAAGTGTACGTCAACCACAGAGACAACCGTTGCTGTACAAAGTGTTAAACTTACACCTTCGGCACGTGAATGCACATTAGTTTGTACCTCTGCGGCATATTTTCCATTTAAACCATCCTAGAAATATGAAGATGCGATTTGAACCTGCGTTTCCCAGATTAATGCGATCAAGTACGTCACGTGACCGATTGACACAAATCGGTTACGCTGAGGTAGGTCAGCGATAATCCGTGCAATGTCTTCTTTGGGTCGACAAACCGTTGATGTCGGCACTCGTCGAGTGGCGTGAACGTCTCTGTACCCTGATTACACTATCATTCAATCTCGAGGATCAACAGTGGAAATTCTGCAAAAATTTGCAGAACAAATTCTTATCCCATTCTTTTGCAGAACCAAAAAAAAATTCCCAATTTCGCTGCCGAGGGTCGATAATTTATCGCTTTAGTTGATGCAGGTATGTTCTGTGAGCCTTGCAGCTATTTACAGCGACGGCTATGGGCTTCAGTAACTGTACCTATCCCCTTCCTCGCTTTCATTCAGTCGCCATCTTTCTCTCTGGGTCCTGGGGTGAGTATCTCTCGTCTTCGTTGCTCCCCAGGGATCCGAATCAGCGTTTCATCTTCGTCGGCTACTCCTGTATTATAAGCCGCTGCATACACGCGCAGTTTCGCCTCACGAAATTTCAGGCAGGCCAAAGAGGCGGGCCGGTCTATTCCTCTTTGAAAATCCCCACGTCTTTTTATCGTTCGATGTTGGCCTTTCAGCCTTTTTGCGTAGCCGCTCTTTAAGCCCGTCGGTACTCTATAAATAATTACCAAATGTACGCAAAGAGCAGGGACTGGAGTTCGCGCACTTTTTACTGACACAAGCGTTTCGCTACCCCTGTGCGAATTCAAACGACTCGAATCACCTCTTCACTGTATGAAAATCAGCGCTTGTTATTAGGATTGGAAAAAATGGCGTGCCCTTTATTCTGCACAACATACAAATTGATCTCGGATCATGTTACACCTCAACAGCGGTACACACGATCTGAGCAATATGAGACTTCGCGAACTGACGAAAACAGCAGGTGAAATAAAGAAAGGATACTTTTTTGCGGCAGGTAAGAAGTGAGAATTAACTCGAAGAGAGTATAGAATGAGGCAGCTAACCGGCAGGCACAACCATTCCTTCGACTCGTGGCGGTCGTGCCAGTCGCATACCTTTCGTCTTACGATGCGGTGTCTCTCCGCTAGCCGCCTTGCAGATAGTACGGATAAATTTTAACCCAGTATTGATACAGGCTCTGGTTAAATATCGACAAGGGATTGCTATATGATACAATGAGTTAGCAGTATATTTCAAGTGAAAAATGTCATCGACGTCGAACGATGCGCCGTTTCGATGAAGAACGGACGTTTTATTGAGTGTGCTGCATGTGTCGTGAAGGTGTCGTGCATGTGGTGACGTATCTGTTATTCCTGCGGATAGCCAGAAAATTTTAGTCATCGGGAAAGTTGGATTATAGCCTATGAGGTAAGCCGCAGGTATAGCCAATATTGGCAGTTCGCTTTGCAGCCGCTTCTCCTTCTCTTATACCTTCAGCGCAAAGTTTACGCAATTAACGATTCGCAAAAATTAGTCCAATTTTTAAAACCAAATGGGTGTAACATCATCTCATGAAAATGGAAATTCCAGTTTACTTACGGTGTTACGGTGATTAGTGGATCAAGAGGTAGGGCCGAGTTGTGTATAACCACACGCGCAAAGTAGGTAGGTAACCGGGTGATAACGGTGTTTTTTCCTATACGGTCGAGTAGCTTACTGCCGTTAAACTATAGCTGTATAAAATTAACGCCGTTTTTACGCACGGATATTTCATTCTTGGGATAATATCTTACACCAAAATTTCGTCAGATAAGTACAGTTACTGATTAGTAAACAAAATCTATGTCGTTTGACTTTAGCTGGTGAACGGCGATTTATTTTTCCTTTTATCAACGACGTTTGATCATCTTGGCTTAGATTACCCGGCAGTAGTTGAAGGAGTTGTTCAGTCGAGTCGAGAGATACATACTATGTAAAAAAAAAAATAATTTGGAAAACACAGGAACAAAGAATATCGACTATCAGACGGAAGACGAAAATGCAGGGTCATTTTTTAGCCGTAGGGGATTCAGGGATTTAGACGATTGTTTTTTAGAGGTCAGTAAACTGATACGTGCTTTTTTTACTCCAGTCCTGACTGGACTAAAATCGCGCGCGGAAACAAGTTTCAGACTCGGAGATTTTAACGCTGGAATACGAAATGCCTCGCAGTCCGCAACGGATCCGGTGTTGAACCGATTTGCTAAATTCTTCTAATTCGCGATGCTGAATATATTATCTAGCGTTAAGAATAGTGGATGCATTGCAGATTGTCGTGGCCTAAAATCGTGACCTTTGTTTCCCAACCTCAAGATCTCGTGTAACGGCATGAGAAGGAGTGACACTGAATCACCGGGATTGAATTTGAAAGGTAGCCACAAGAGTTCGTGAATAATACTGCCGAACGACGTCGACATTCAGAGTTTATCTGGAGAGAATATCACGCTGTATATATATACCTACTCGAACGTCGAGTTATATAAATTTTATAGTGTATACTCATAGACAAATCCAGAGGCTGATTGCGATGTAAAATTGGTTTTACGCAACTCTGCGATGGCGGGGATTTAAGGGACTTTTTAACTCTCATATTTTCAGTACGGCACGCACTTATACCAGAAGAATTTCCCCATGTTTTGAAGTTGTTAAAGGAGACATAACATGATTTATATTCACACGTACAACGGTCTTCGTCACGGTCTTTGCCTCAAACTTTCCGCGTTTCAGTGTTACATTACATAGATATATAAATATAGAGAAACTGCTCAATGTGCGATAACAATAAGCGACTAGTGTTATCTCACTTGTGGGATAAAACTTTCAGCGTTTCTTGCAGTATCTATAGAACGATTTTAAATCGAAATGCAACCGGCGACAAGGTGTCGAACAAGTTTTTACTTAGCAGCGACTATAGCCGCGTACAAGGTCCTTTGTTAATATGCTCGGAACAGGATATAGACGTCCTTCGGTGCAATCCGACTACTGTACCCAATACACACCTGACCAACTCGATGATTCTTTCATCGGTTATAAGATTTCTTGGGTATTCCGAGCAGCCAATAATTGTGCGAGGAGGTACTGATATAAGCGGAAATATATACGTAGTAGCTACATTATAAGCCATAGTTATATTAATCGTAAGCTTCCAGAGTCCCGCTACTTGTAAAAACAGTCTTTAAATTCCTTCTTACCGCAAAACAGAAAATCTCGGCGATTGTCAGTAGCAGCAAGCGTTTGGTGGTTGATCTCACTGCGGTCGAATCATGGAATGTTTAAATTATTCGAAGATTTTGAATTCAACGAATTTCTACTGATCTTACTACCGAAACTTACAAGCTGTCAACTTTTGAAATCAATCTAAGGATCGTGAACGTCTGAGAATCGCTGTTACTGATCTCAAACATCGGCTGGTAAACGAAAAGTGAGAGTTGCTCCAGCAGTGGCGTGTAGCGCAGTTCGATTTAAGAAGCATTAAATAGAAGAGCGAAAACTGCCGGACATTATCTCGCGCACAATGATTACGTTGCGAAAGATTTTCGTGGTGTCGTATAACCATATTGCGCACTACACCACGGTATGAATATCTCGCAACGACCATGCAACTCCCCCGATCCGTATTTCAGTTTCTCGTTTTCTTAGCAGATATACTCCTAAGACCCACCCGGTAGAAAGCTGCGGACAGAAAGTGCGTCGCAATAGCACCTAATGAGTTATACACACGTATTTTTCTTCTCGTTTACCGAGCGACATCCCAGCCTTACGGTACGACCAGTTAGAGCAAAACGTTTCAGACCTGAAACGGAAAACGATTTCTAACGGCTTCGCGATGCCTGCACGTAACGTATGAGGGTGCTCCTCACCACACTGTTCGATTCCTTATACAGGCGCTCTAGAACCAGCGAATAGTTGGACGCCAGGTATATGTTCCAGTTGCACCGCGAACGCGAAACGTGGGACGAAGCAGGCTGGGAATCACGTTTTGCCAGTTGCCACCCACGCTCGGGCATTGCCACGGTCGTGTTGGCGATGGCTTCGACGGAAAGACTCTCAGACGCACGTACTGATCGTGCTCTCAGTAGCAAACATCGCTATCCAATTTCCTACCAATGCGCAATGGGCCGCAAATTTAACGCTTAATTGTTGTCGACCAGGTCAGGATGCTGACAATTCTGCTCGTGCTCGTCGCCACGAGTTCCTCAATTCGAGGACAAGTGGTGAACAGAGCACCGCACTTCATACCTGGTGGAGACATGGCTCGTCTGGCCGTCTCCGAGAGTACTCCACCTGGAGCGCCGGTCTACACTCTCCAGGGTGAGGACCCCGAGGATTCCCGAGTGCACTATTCCATCAGTGGGGAGTACTTCACGGTGGATAGAGAAACTGGCGTCGTAATCCTCAGGAAAGCGTTGGACAGAGAGACCCAGGATTTGATAGAAGTCATCATTAGCATAACTGGTACCAAATTGAACCGTTATCGACTATGTCACAAATGCATTTTATCTGTGTAACTCACGAGCAGTGGCGTATAGTTTAACAGGCCACAGCTAAGCGATTCTGCAGGTGAATGTCAGGTGGCATGTGCTGAGTCTGGTTCTGCAGAGTATTTTTATTGGTCAATTCACGCGGTATACGGTATTGAATGGCAAAGGTGTTTCGACACTTGTTTGAACAACGTGCGAGCTACTTTGCACTCAATTCCAGAAACAAACACTCACTCAGTCACACTTATTTATTCTAAGGTCATAAACGTTTAATTTCTTTTAGATGAAGGTATTGCGGGTTCTGAACCTAACACAGTATCGCTTCGTCGAGAGATAGCCGTTCTTGACGAAAACGATAACCCACCGGTTTACCATGGCCGTCCGTATGCTGCCAGGGTTCCTGAGAGTGCAAAAGTAGGTAGTGTCCTGCTTCCTCCGGGCACCATAACTGTCACTGACGAAGACGGAGGTGTCAATGCTGACGTTGTTGTACGGTGTGCAGCATCGTCCCGAGATGACGACGTTTGCGAAGTCTTCCATGTGACTACGGATAAGGTTTGACGCATGAAAAAAAAATTCCTTTTAGTTAATTCTAGTAGGCTGCTGGAATCGTAGATTCAAATGAATTGTGTTTTACTTCCAGTTAGCGGAAGGTCGCTATGAAGTTCGCATAACGTTGGCGAGTCCATTGGATTACGAAAGAAGAAATTCTTATCTCATCAATCTTGTCGCCGTTGATGGAACCAGTGATCCAGCGAAAAGACTACATGCCAGAGCTACTGTTGCTGTTGATGTTCTAGACGTTCAGGTATGATTTATGACGCAATCATACTACCGATCGTCTTTGTCAGAGCAGTATCTACAAACTGCCACAGACTCAGAGCGACTATATTCCACAAATTTGAGACTTATCCTTTACTGTCGTCGTTCAGGATCAGCCACCAACATTCTTGAACGCTCCATACAGTGCAGCTCTTCCTGAAAATACCCCAGCAGGACACACTGTCCTGACAGTTAGAGCGCGGGATGGCGACACCGGAGAACCGAGGCCTCTGCTGCTTAGCCTCGAGGACGACGATGCAGGGCATTTCGAACTCGTGGTTACGCGAGAGGGAAACATCAGTGTCGGAAAGTTAATCACCACCAGTGTCTTTCTAGATCGTGAAGATCCGAACATTTTGCAAAATGGAGGAATTTATACGTTCACAGTGAAAGCTACTGAACTGATAAATAACGAGATTCCAGCCGATACAGCTACCTCAGTTATTACCATCGTTGTCACAGATGTCGACGATCTTGTGCCAGTCTTTAACAGGGATTCATTTTCGATAAAAATTTCAGAGGATATCGGAATGGATACACCGTTACCAGGTAATGCTTTGTCAGAGAATGCATTGTGTTAAATGGTCCGTTCTTTTGTTCATTTGAATGGACTTAGTTTAGTTCTGATATAAGTGCGTGAGAATCAGGATTGTTATTAATTATTTTACAGGTTTAAATATGGTAGTCAGCGATGGGGACGTTGGAGACAATGCAAAGTTTTCCTTGGCTTTGAGGGACGCACCTGGATATCCAAATATCAGTCAGGCGTTTTCAGTCAATCCTCAACAGGCTCAGGGAAGAGTACCTGTCGTCGTAAGAGCGAATAATAAATCGGTGTTAGACTACGATGTTGAGGATGAAACAAAAAGAACATTAGAGTTTGACGTCACGGCTTCCGTAGCTGGTAAAGTGGTGAGTTGTTTGAATTTGCCATGTGTCATGTTCGATTACGAAGAAAAATTTATCACTTATTGGCCACTATTGTCTGTGGGATCAACGTTGTTGAACTTTCCTTAAATGTTTTCAAAGGTTGCATCGTCTAGAGTACACATTGAGCTTGTAGATGCGAATGACCACAGTCCGGAGTTTTCGCAATCAGTCTACAATCTGGCAGTACCTGAGGATGCAGTCCCAGGTACTCATTTCGGTGAAGTATTTGCAGTAGACAAAGATAGTGGAGAGTTCGGAGAACTAACTTACAATCTTCGTGGTTTTGGTACTGACAAATTCAAAACCGACCCAAAGAGAGGTGGGCTTTCTGTTGCGAAGGCGCTCGACTACGAGGTTCAAAAGTCTTACTCGTTAACAATGGAGGCTAGGGATGGCGGAGGCAAAGTTTCAACCGTCAACATTCTAATCGAGGTCCAAGATGTCAACGACAACGAGCCCATCTTTGAACAAAAAGAATACTCGAGAACTGTCCGTGAAGAAGCAATGAGTTTTGAACCGCAGCTATTCGTCAGAGCTACGGATGTTGATGGTCCAACTCAGGGGGATGGAAAAGTGACGTACTCGATCGGTCATCATAACAGTATGACGGAAAATGTCTTTAAGGTATCAAAGATTCCTGACTGAAATTTTTTCCCACCAAAAGCAATATAATGATTATTAATCTTACATCGACAGGTTGATCCAGAAACAGGTGAAGTTGGAATGCAAAAGCCAGCGCGATCTGGCGATACAGAACGCGGTCTCTACGAGCTCAGCATCAGAGCAACTGACAAAGGAAAGCCACCTCTGTACTCTGAAACCAAGCTCTTTGTCCGCGTTGGTGTTCCTGGTAATCAGAAGCCCATATTTCGGGGTAACTATAAAGCCGGAGCACCAGGACCCAACACTTACCGGGCACGTCTACTGGAAAACGCTACACCTGGGACAGAAGTTGTCAAAGTGACAGCGAACGATCCTGATGGAAGAGACAGCTTATTGCAGTATTACATTGCTAGTGGAGCGAAGGATAACTTCGTAATCAACCAGAAGTATAAGAGCCCTAAAAACATTCTGAATTTTAAACTTCTGAAATAAAATCTGAAGGGCTGAATCTGGTGTTTCAAACTTGATGGGAAATTTTTAATACTTTTCACAGCTCCGGCATTATAACGGTTTCACCGGACGCTAGACTGGATATGGAATTTGGTGGAGACAAGTACAATGTGATCGTGTATGCAGTTGATTCCGGAACACCGGTTAGAGAGACGGCTACTACAACGGTAGCTGTGAACATTATCGATGTTAATAACAAGCCACCTGTTTTCAACAACTCGACGTATTTAATGTACGTATCGGAGAGAGCCGCTATTGGTGAGTACGAGTTTCAGTGATCAGACATCTGCGATTATCGGATCACTGTTACGTTCAATGCGCATTTTCCATCACAGGTGATTCCGTTCTGAGGGTAACCGCAACTGATCCAGATTCTGATGCGAACATTGAGTATGCCTTGATCGAGCCGATAAGAGCCGTTGACAAGACTGGAGTTGCTCTGAAAAGTACAACACCGTACGATTACAAAACAGCGTTTAAAATAAATTCTACTACCGGTTTAATAACAGTTAATCAGGTTCTGGATTACCAAGTTGCGGCGGTAATTATTCTCACGGTTCAGGCCAGAGACCTTAACGCTGTTGTCGACAAGGAGAAACAGGTCACTGAAGTTGAAGTCACGATTTACGTTCAAGCCTACAGTGACGATAATCCGATTTTCACGAATCCTGGATGGTCGCCGAATAATCCGGTCATTCGCGTGTCAGTTCCTGAAGAGCAACCGGTTGGAACGACTCTGCTGATGCTGTCTGCCAGGGAACCAGCGACTGGTCGACCAGTTGAAACGTTCGAATTGATTCGCGATGACGATGATGAAGGTTACGTTAACGTTGGGGTTCAAAGCGGGAACGTAGTTTTGAGCAAGAGACTGGATTATGAAAATCTAGGCGACAAGGTACAACCCAAAAATGGTTTTCGATGTGTTCGTCATTATTTGGATGAAAGAAGTGATCAATTTGTCATTTTTTTTATCAGATTCTTCGCTTCAAAGTTCGAGCCTTGGCCAGAGATTACGAAATAAGTCGAAGCATGTCGGAAGCTAAGGTGATAGTGTCAGTGCTCGACATAAATGACAACAGCCCGATTTTCAATCAAAAAGATTATAAAATTTCCGTACTCGAATCGTCCGCGGCATCTAAAATTATCCTAAATGTCAAGGCTACGGATATGGACAGCTCGAATACGGATCAGGAAGTGAAGAGAGGATTCGGTGAAGTCAGATACGCTTTGACCGGTGAAAATGCAAATTTGTTTGAAATCGATCCAATCAGTGGAAACATTCTCGTAAGTATAGTTTAGATTTCAATTTTCTTTACCGCAGTAGTCAAAATATCGGCTGTTTTCTTGTTGTGATAATCAATTCTTGTCATAGATCGCAGCAAATACAACACTTGACCGAGAAAGACAATCCGTTCTGCGATTCTACGTTATCGCTACAGATATGCCTCAGGGTGGTGCGGAGCAGAAAATGAGTCGAGCATTAGTTACCGTCGATATTCTAGATGTGAACGACAACGCCCCCGCCTTCCCTCAGGAGTCTTACACTGCTGTGGTTCCTGAAAATGCACCGGCAGGCATCAGTGTTGTAAACATTACTGCAATTGATCCCGACGAGGGCAAAGGAGGAACGATTCACTTTGAAATTATTGACGAGGGAGAAGCTAATGGTAGATATTATTTTATTCGAGGTGTTTATTGGAGCACTGATTAGTTGGATTTGCTACTAGTACTGTTAACGTCTTGTGATCATGCGGCACAGGTCTCTTCAAAATAAATCACTCTACTGGCGAAGTCTCTTCTGCTGGGCAACTGACTGGCAAAGGAAGGACGGAACCTTACAACATGCGTGTCAGGGCTCAGGATGGAGGAGATCCTGTCCTTTTTACGGACGTTGCATTGGTTCTTTACATTGGTGACGTTGTCAGCAATGACGGTGTTCCCCTTATCATCAGGCCAACTCTGGACGAGGTAGCTCACATCGCGGAGAACTCGACAACCGGAAGCCCGGTCTTTCAAGTCGTTGCTTCCGATCCAGATGATCCAAATTTACCGAACGGGAAGATAACCTTCAAGTTTCTTGAGGAGGGAAATTTCGGAAACGACGCAAGTTCGTTCAGCATTAACAGTGAGACTGGGTTAATAACGACGAAAAAACTGTTAGACCGTGAAACCAAAGACAGCTACACGCTGATCCTCGTAGCTCAGGATCTTGGAGATCCCCCCCAGCAAGCGACTCGTATTCTTCAAGTGATCGTAGACGATATTGATGACCATAAGCCACACTTCAAGCGAAGCCTAGACAGTCCGCCCGTGGAACTAAGCACTTATGAGGAACTTCCAATCGGAACAAATATCGGAGTCGTCGAAGCGATTGACGAAGACATCGAGGAGAACGGGATGATCGATTACGTAATTATATACGGAAACGAAGCGGGCCTGTTTTCTATAGAAAGATCCGAAAATAATTCTGGTATAATAAAATCGACAGGGCGATTGGATCGTGAACAATTCGACCGTCATCTTATCACCGTGAAGTGCTTCAAGTTTCCAGTAAAAAAATCGGAGCTCACACCCAAGCCGTACAATCGGCAAGATCCTTCGGAGCGGCAAGTCTTGATAAGGATATTGGATATTGATGATAACAAACCTAAGTTTAAAAAGGGGAATTTCACGCTGGGAGTTCGACTGAATGTACCAATTGATACCAGCCTTTTGACGTTGGAAGCTAAGGACGCAGATTCGGACGCCTTGCCGATGAACTACAATATGGGTGACGTGTCTTTTACTTCGGTGGTTGATCCATCGATATCTCGGGAGAAAATGACCTCTGTTTTTTCGTTAAACCCGGAAACTGGAGAGCTAAGGACAACCAGTTCAATGACAGGATTCGCCGATGGTTTCATGGAGGTTCCAATATCGGCAAATAATTCTGCGACGCCAGGACGAGAGACGAACATCACAGTGAAGATTTTCCTAGTACGAGATCGAGACATGCTTAAGTTCGTCTTCTCCAAGCCTCCAGCCGAGGTGAGAAAATCGTTGGAGAATTTTGAGCAGGCCGTACAACAAGCCTTGTCGCTTCCCGTCGAGGTTAACGTCTACGACACACAGTTTTATTCGAAGGAAGACAATTCCTTGGACTTTTCGTCGACCAGTTCATGCTTCCAAATGGTTGGAAGGGAGTCCTATGATCTCAACGAAATGAAAGCCTTGTTAACAGACCCTAAAAACGAGGAATTAAAGCGGGTATATCAGCAGTATAACGTTGGCACGGTTCAGCACTGTGCTGCTCTCGTTGCAAGGGCCGATGCCTCTATGACACAGATGTGGGTACTTGCCATCGCTGCTCTGGTCGGGATCGCTGCGATTATTTCCAGCTGTACGCTCTGCTGCATGCACGCAAAGTGAGTAAAATTACTTTTGAATTAACATTTTACATCGCGTTAGTACAAAGTGGAAATAAGAAAACATGAGTCAAGAACTTTCGTTTGAGACTTACAATCTTAGATAGGTACCTCAAGCTTCGAAGTAACAATGCAATCTTCTGCAAATGCACGAAACTTATTATTCGAATGAATTCAACGTCATTTTTACTTTCCATTAGCTTTGGTGATATGAGAATAGCATTGGTATCGGCAGAAAATTAATTTTTATAATTTTAACGAATCATTTCGGTTTCGGGTCTATAGAATATGAAGAACAGCTTTCTAGAGGAATGAGGGTTTGGATATAGATTTTTCGGTCTGTACTATGAACTCCCGTAATGATCTTGAATACGGCTGGATGAGAGAATCTGAAACTCACAGGAACTTGCAACCAAATGACGGGCATGAAAAACGCGATTTCCAGCGTTCCCTCCAATGTTTCCTTTTTAGATACCCACTTGTAACTTTCTTCTTGAGAAAAAAATAACTTCCCTCAACCGTGTAATCTAGCAAGTAGACGAGCCAGCATAGAAAAAGAAAGGAGTATGTGATCTCTCTTTGTACTCTAAGCCCCATATAAAAAAGAGATACACGTTTGTCTATAACTCGTCACTCAATCTTTAAACCGGAAAAATTTATAGACAAACATTGTACAGAATACTTCCAAGACGAAGTACTCCTACCCATGTTGAGGAGCCGTGGTTACCCAATTTAGACACCCGAATATTACTGACACGGATGAGTAGTCAAATCCGATCGATGGGAAGTCGGAGATACTGCAGCGCTTTTGACCAGAAAAACGCAGCGTCGTTGAAAGCGCTGGAATTAGATTATGCCAACGATGTACCAAGAACCGCAAGTTCGTGAGGAAGTAAAATTGCACATTGCTCTGATTTAGTATGGGCAACGACTCAAAAGTAATAACACAAACCGAGAAAATTTGCCACTATGTTTCTCGATTTTCTCAGCTATTAGACCTACGGGGATCGTGAGGTCCCTTTCGAAATCCTGGGGGTCTAAGCAGTCTAGGAAGGGTGAAACAATTTGATTCTGAAACGGAAAAATGTTTCCAGATGAGGAGAAAGGCTTCAGATTTCTCTAAAAATTTCGACGATTTGGAATGAAAATAAAATCAATTTTTTCATGCACAATATTGACGTAATTTTGCAACGTGGATCAATTGTCCGTAGTCGAATACACTTCGAGTAAGGAATCAAGAATAAGTGACAGATGAACAAGAGATTTTCTTCATATTTTCTCTGCTGTTAGTCTGACATACTTTTTGGGGTGTTTTCTGCGTTCCTGAGAGTCTAATTAGTCTATAGAGAGACGTACAACTCGATTTCGGAAAAGAAGGTTTTTCCGCCCAAAAAAAACTTGAGCTAATCCCTTTAAATTTTTGGTGGAAATGCCGGCTAATTTGGAAAATGCTACGAACGATTATTTTCTGCACGACTCCGACGTAATTTTGCGGAAGTGATCAATTGCACGCAGTCAAAATACGCTGCGAGCAACGGATTGGAAGTTGGAGCAAGAATACATAAAACTTTCACGGGGTTTGGAAGAAGGTGGAAATTAAAAATCACAAATTGAAAAAAAACCTAGTTTCGTTTATTCAACATGTCTTAATTCTAGAACAAGTGCTTGGGTGTCAGTGTATTGTAATTTGACAAGTTCCAAATAGTATAAAATGAAAGACAGAATGAAAATGCAAGAGTATGCTTGAACAGTATGTGATCATACAGGTTATGAGAACACAAAAAAGTGCAATAAACATTATCACCAGCAGAATGTGACAGAATTGAAATCAGATCGTCATTGTTGTAGTTGGTGGATATGGTGTAAATTCCGGCTTGCATACAAGCACAAGGCACCGCCGCAGGACACGATGTATTCTGTATGATATTTCGGTGTTACAATTCTTTGTTACATGAATGACAAGGTATAAATAATAATATTAAATTCCATTTATTTTCTGTAACCTGGATGACGACAAATAAATGAATGAGTATGTGCTCGTATTTCTTTAGCCGTTTTCCCCGCTAAGTGTTGAGTGATATGAATTTTCGGCTCCAAAAATGACCCAAAATGTAAGGCTAACCCCTTTGTATTTTTGGCGAAAATTTCGACGATTTTGGAAAGCGCTGCAATCAATTCCATAAGGCACTATTCCGACGTAATTTTGCAAGAGGAATCGATTTAGCGCAGTCCCAAGAAGCTGCGAGCAACGCATCAAAAGTGACAGCCAGAAAAATAGAGATTTTCGTCGTCATTTCTCCACTGTTGGTCTGACGCTCTTTTTTACGTGCTTTCTGAGTTCCTTGGGGTCGAATTACTCTAGAAATGGTCATGCAAATCGATTCCAAGACAAAAGATTTTCGGCTTCAAAAATGTCCAAAAAAGTAAGGCTAGTCCCATTGGATTTTTGGCGAAAATTTCGACGATTTTGGAAAGCGCTGCAATCAATTTCGTAAGGCACTATTCCGACGTAATTTTGCAAGAGAAATCGATTGAGCGCAGTCCCAATAAGCTGCGAGCATCGCATCAAAAGTTACAGCCAAAAAACTAGAGATTTTCGTCGTCATCTATCCACTGTTGGTCTGACGCTCTTTTTTACGTGCTTTCTGAGTTCCTTGGGGTCGAATTACTCTAGAAATGGTCATGCAAATCGATTCCAAGACAAAAGATTTTCGGCTTCGAAAATGACCAAAAAAGTAAGGCTAACCCCTTTGGATTTTTGGCGAAAATTTCGACGATTTTGAAAAGCGCCGCAATCAATTCCGTGAAGCCCTTTTCCGACGTAATTTTGCAAGAGGAATCGATCAAGCGCAGTCCCAATAAGCTGCGAGCAACGCATCAAAAGTTACAGCCGAAAAACTAGGGATTTTCGTCGTCATTTCTCCACTGTTGGTCTGACGCTCTTTTTCACGTGCTTTCTGAGTTCCTTGGGGTCGAATTACTCTAGAAATGGTCATGCATTTCGATTCCAAGACAAAAGATTTTCGGCTTCGAAAATGACCAAAAAAGGAAGGCTAACCCCTTTGGATTTTTGGCGAAAATTTCGACGATTTTGGTAAGCGCTGCAATCAATTTCGTAAGGCACTATTCCGACGTAATTTTGCAAGAGGAATCGATTGAGCGCAGTCCCAATAAGCTGCGAGCAACGCATCAAAAGTTACAGCCAAAAAACTAGAGATTTTCGTCGTCATTCCTCCACTGTTGGTCTGACGGTCTTTTTGACGTGCTTTCTGAGTTCCTTGGGGTCGAATTACTCTAGGAATGGTCATGCAAATCGATTCCAAGACGAAAGATTTTCGGCTTCAAAAATGACCTAAAAAGTAAGGCTAACCCCTTTGGATTTTTGGCGAAAATATCGACGATTTTGAAAAGCGCTGCAATCAATTCCGTAAGGCACTATTCCGACGTAATTTTGCAAGAGGAATCGATTGGGCGCAGTCCCAATAAGCTGCGAGCAACGCATCAAAAGTTACGGCCAAAAAACTAGAGATTTTCGTCGTCATTTCTCCACTGTTGGTCTGACGCTCTTTTTCACGTGCGTTCTGAGTTCCTTGGGGTCGAATTACTCTAGAAATGGTCATGCAAATCGATTCCAAGACAAAAGATTTTCGGCTTCAAAAATGACCAAAAAAGCAAGGCTAACCCCTTTGGATTTTTGGCGAAAATTTCGAAGATTTTGAAAAGCGCTGCAATCGATTCCGTGAAGCCCTATTCCGACGTAATTTTGCAAGAGGAATCGATTAAGCGCAGTCCCAATAAGCTGCGAGCAACGCATCAAAAGTTACAGCCAAAAAACTAGAGATTTTCGTCGTCATTTCTCCACTGTTGGTCTGACGCTCTTTTTTACGTGCTTTCTGAGTTCCTTGGGGTCGAATTACTCTAGAAATGGTCATGCAAATCGATTCCAAGACAAAAGATTTTCGGCTTCAAAAATGACCAAAAAAGCAAGGCTAACCCCTTTGGATTTTTGGCGAAAATTTCGACGATTTTGAAAAGCGCTGCAATCAATTCCGTGAAGCCCTATTCCGACGTAATTTTGCAAGAGGAATCGATTAAGCGCAGTCCCAATAAGCTGCGAGCAACGCAAAAAAAGTTACAGCCAAAAAACTAGAGATTTTCGTCGTCATTTCTCCACTGTTGGTCTGACGCTCTTTTTCACGTGCTTTCTGAGTTCCTTGGGGTCGAATTACTCTAGAAATGGTCATGCAAATCGATTCCAAGACAAAAGATTTTCGGCTTCAAAAATGACCAAAAAAGTAAGGCTAACCCCTTTGGATTTTTGGCGAAAATTTCGACGATTTTGAAAAGCGCCGCAATCAATTCCGTGAAGCCCTATTCCGACGTAATTTTGCAAGAGGAATCGATCAAGCGCAGTCCCAATAAGCTGCGAGCAACGCATCAAAAGTTACAGCCGAAAAACTAGAGATTTTCGTCGTCATTTCTCCACTGTTGGTCTGACGCTCTTTTTCACGTGCTTTCTGAGTTCCTTGGGGTCGAATTACTCTAGAAATGGTCATGCAAATCGATTCCAAGACAAAAGATTTTCGGCTTCAAAAATGACCAAAAAAGCAAGGCTAACCCCTTTGGATTTTTGGCGAAAATTTCGCCGATTTTGAGAAGCGCTGCAATCAATTCCGTGAAGCCCTATTCCGACGTAATTTTGCAAGAGGAATCGATTAAGCGCAGTCCCAATAAGCTGCGAGCAACGCATCAAAAGTTACAGCCAAAAAACTAGAGATTTTCGTCGTCATTTCTCCACTGTTGGTCTGACGCTCTTTTTCACGTGCTTTCTGAGTTCCTTGGGGTCGAATTACTCTAGAAATGGTCATGCAAATCGATTCCAAGACAAAAGATTTTCGGCTTCAAAAATGACCAAAAAAGCAAGGCTAACCCCTTTGGATTTTTGGCGAAAATTTTGACGATTTTGAAAAGCGCTGCAATCAATTCCGTGAAGCCCTATTCCGACGTAATTTTGCAAGAGGAATCGATTGAGCGAAGTCCCAATAAGCTGCGAGCAACGCATCAAAAGTTACAGCCAAAAAACTAGAGATTTTCGTCGTCATTTCTCCACTGTTGGTCTGACGCTCTTTTTCACGTGCTTTCTGAGTTCCTTGGGGTCGAATTACTCTAGAAATGGTCATGCAAATCGATTCCAAGACAAAAGATTTTCGGCTTCAAAAATGACCAAAAAAGTAAGGCTAACCCCTTTGGATTTTTGGCGAAAATTTCGACGATTTTGGAAAGCGCTGCAATCAATTTCGTGAGGCACTATTCCGACGTAATTTTGCAAGAGGAATCGATCAAGCGCAGTCCCAATAAGCTGCGAGCAACGCATCAAAAGTTACAGCCGAAAAACTAGAGATTTTCGTCGTCATTTCTCCACTGTTGGTCTGACGCTCTTTTTCACGTGCTTTCTGAGTTCCTTGGGGTCGAATTACTCTAGAAATGGTCATGCAAATCGATTCCAAGACAAAAGATTTTCGGCTTCAAAAATGACCAAAAAAGCAAGGCTAACCCCTTTGGATTTTTGGCGAAAATTTCGCCGATTTTGAGAAGCGCTGCAATCAATTCCGTGAAGCCCTATTCCGACGTAATTTTGCAAGAGGAATCGATTAAGCGCAGTCCCAATAAGCTGCGAGCAACGCATCAAAAGTTACAGCCAAAAAACTAGAGATTTTCGTCGTCATTTCTCCACTGTTGGTCTGACGCTCTTTTTCACGTGCTTTCTGAGTTCCTTGGGGTCGAATTACTCTAGAAATGGTCATGCAAATCGATTCCAAGACAAAAGATTTTCGGCTTCAAAAATGACCAAAAAAGCAAGGCTAACCCCTTTGGATTTTTGGCGAAAATTTTGACGATTTTGAAAAGCGCTGCAATCAATTCCGTGAAGCCCTATTCCGACGTAATTTTGCAAGAGGAATCGATTGAGCGGAGTCCCAATAAGCTGCGAGCAACGCATCAAAAGTTACAGCCAAAAAACTAGAGATTTTCGTCGTCATTTCTCCACTGTTGGTCTGACGCTCTTTTTCACGTGCTTTCTGAGTTCCTTGGGGTCGAATTACTCTAGAAATGGTCATGCAAATCGATTCCAAGACAAAAGATTTTCGGCTTCAAAAATGACCAAAAAAGTAAGGCTAACCCCTTTGGATTTTTGGCGAAAATTTCGACGATTTTGGAAAGCGCTGCAATCAATTTCGTGAGGCACTATTCCGACGTAATTTTGCAAGAGGAATTGATTGAGCGCAGTCCCAAGAAGCTGCGAGCAACGCATCCAAAGTTACGGCCAAAAAACTAGAGATTTTCGTCGTCATTTCTCCACTGTTGGTCTGACGCTCTTTTTTACGTGCTTTCTGAGTTCCTTGGGGTCGAATTACTCTAGAAATGGTCATGCAAATCGATTCCAAGACAAAAGATTTTCGGCTTCAAAAATGACCAAAAAAGCAAGGCTAACCCCTTGGATTTTTGGCGAAAATTTCGACGATTTTGAAAAGCGCTGCAATCGATTCCGTGAAGCCCTATTCCGACGTAATTTTGCAAGAGGAATCGATTAAGCGCAGTCCCAATAAGCTGCGAGCAACGCATCAAAAGTTACAGCCAAAAAACTAGAGATTTTCGTCGTCATTTCTCCACTGTTGGTCTGACGCTCTTTTTTACGTGCTCTCTGAGTTCCTTGGGGTCGAATTACTCTAGAAATGGTCATGCAAATCGATTCCAAGACAAAAGATTTTCGGCTTCAAAAATGACCAAAAAAGCAAGGCTAACCCCTTTGGATTTTTGGCGAAAATTTTGACGATTTTGAAAAGCGCTGCAATCAATTCCGTGAAGCCCTATTCCGACGTAATTTTGCAAGAGGAATCGATTGAGCGCAGTCCCAATAAGCTGCGAGCAACGCATCAAAAGTTACAGCCAAAAAACTAGAGATTTTCGTCGTCATTTCTCCACTGTTGGTCTGACGCTCTTTTTTACGTGCTCTCTGAGTTCCTTGGGGTCGAATTACTCTAGGAATGGTCATGCAAATCGATTCCAAGACAAAAGATTTTCGGCTTCAAAAATGACCAAAAAAGTAAGGCTAACCCCTTTGGATTTTTGGCGAAAATTTCGACGATTTTGAAAAGCGCCGCAATCAATTCCGTGAAGCCCTATTCCGACGTAATTTTGCAAGAGGAATCGATCAAGCGCAGTCCCAATAAGCTGCGAGCAACGCATCAAAAGTTACAGCCGAAAAACTAGAGATTTTCGTCGTCATTTCTCCACTGTTGGTCTGACGCTCTTTTTCACGTGCTTTCTGAGTTCCTTGGGGTCGAATTACTCTAGAAATGGTCATGCATTTCGATTCCAAGACAAAAGATTTTCGGCTTCAAAAATGACCAAAAAAGTAAGGCTAACCCCTTTGGATTTTTGGCGAAAATTTCGACGATTTTGGAAAGCGCTGCAATCAATTTCGTGAGGCACTATTCCGACGTAATTTTGCAAGAGGAATTGATTGAGCGCAGTCCCAAGAAGCTGCGAGCAACGCATCCAAAGTTACGGCCAAAAAACTAGAGATTTTCGTCGTCATTTCTTCACTGTTGGTCTGACGCTCTTTTTTACGTGCTTTCTGAGTTTCTTGGGGTCGAATTACTCTAGAAATGGTCATGCAAATCGATTCCAAGACAAAAGATTTTCGGCTTCAAAAATGACCAAAAAAGTAAGGCTAACCCCTTTGGATTTTTGGCGAAAATTTCGACGATTTTGGAAAGCGCTGCAATCAATTTCGTCAGGCACTATTCCGACGTAATTTTGCAAGAGGAATTGATTGAGCGCAGTCCCAAGAAGCTGCGAGCAACGCATCCAAAGTTACGGCCAAAAAACTAGAGATTTTCGTCGTCATTTCTTCACTGTTGGTCTGACGCTCTTTTTTACGTGCTTTCTGAGTTCCTTGGGGTCGAATTACTCTAGAAATGGTCATGCAAATCGATTCCAAGACAAAAGATTTTCGGCTTCAAAAATGACCAAAAAAGCAAGGCTAACCCCTTTGGATTTTTGGCGAAAATTTCGACGATTTTGAAAAGCGCTGCAATCGATTCCGTGAAGCCCTATTCCGACGTAATTTTGCAAGAGGAATCGATTAAGCGCAGTCCCAATAAGCTGCGAGCAACGCATCAAAAGTTACAGCCAAAAAACTAGAGATTTTCGTCGTCATTTCTCCACTGTTGGTCTGACGCTCTTTTTTACGTGCTCTCTGAGTTCCTTGGGGTCGAATTACTCTAGAAATGGTCATGCAAATCGATTCCAAGACAAAAGATTTTCGGCTTCAAAAATGACCAAAAAAGCAAGGCTAACCCCTTTGGATTTTTGGCGAAAATTTCGACGATTTTGAAAAGCGCTGCAATCAATTCCGTGAAGCCCTATTCCGACGTAATTTTGCAAGAGGAATCGATTAAGCGCAGTCCCAATAAGCTGCGAGCAACGCAAAAAAAGTTACAGCCAAAAAACTAGAGATTTTCGTCGTCATTTCTCCACTGTTGGTCTGACGCTCTTTTTCACGTGCTTTCTGAGTTCCTTGGGGTCGAATTACTCTAGGAATGGTCATGCAAATCGATTCCAAGACAAAAGATTTTCGGCTTCAAAAATGACCAAAAAAGTAAGGCTAACCCCTTTGGATTTTTGGCGAAAATTTCGACGATTTTGAAAAGCGCCGCAATCAATTCCGTGAAGCCCTATTCCGACGTAATTTTGCAAGAGGAATCGATCAAGCGCAGTCCCAATAAGCTGCGAGCAACGCATCAAAAGTTACAGCCGAAAAACTAGAGATTTTCGTCGTCATTTCTCCACTGTTGGTCTGACGCTCTTTTTCACGTGCTTTCTGAGTTCCTTGGGGTCGAATTACTCTAGAAATGGTCATGCATTTCGATTCCAAGACAAAAGATTTTCGGCTTAAAAAATGACCAAAAAAGTAAGGCTAACCCCTTTGGATTTTTGGCGAAAATTTCGACGATTTTGGAAAGCGCTGCAATCAATTTCGTGAGGCACTATTCCGACGTAATTTTGCAAGAGGAATTGATTGAGCGCAGTCCCAAGAAGCTGCGAGCAACGCATCCAAAGTTACGGCCAAAAAACTAGAGATTTTCGTCGTCATTTCTTCACTGTTGGTCTGACGCTCTTTTTTACGTGCTTTCTGAGTTCCTTGGGGTCGAATTACTCTAGAAATGGTCATGCAAATCGATTCCAAGACAAAAGATTTTCGGCTTCAAAAATGACCAAAAAAGCAAGGCTAACCCCTTTGGATTTTTGGCGAAAATTTCGACGATTTTGAAAAGCGCTGCAATCGATTCCGTGAAGCCCTATTCCGACGTAATTTTGCAAGAGGAATCGATTAAGCGCAGTCCCAATAAGCTGCGAGCAACGCATCAAAAGTTACAGCCAAAAAACTAGAGATTTTCGTCGTCATTTCTCCACTGTTGGTCTGACGCTCTTTTTTACGTGCTTTCTGAGTTCCTTGGGGTCGAATTACTCTAGAAATGGTCATGCAAATCGATTCCAAGACAAAAGATTTTCGGCTTCAACAATGACCAAAAAAGCAAGGCTAACCCCTTTGGATTTTTGGCGAAAATTTCGACGATTTTGAAAAGCGCTGCAATCAATTCCGTGAAGCCCTATTCCGACGTAATTTTGCAAGAGGAATCGATTAAGCGCAGTCCCAATAAGCTGCGAGCAACGCAAAAAAAGTTACAGCCAAAAAACTAGAGATTTTCGTCGTCATTTCTCCACTGTTGGTCTGACGCTCTTTTTCACGTGCTTTCTGAGTTCCTTGGGGTCGAATTACTCTAGGAATGGTCATGCAAATCGATTCCAAGACAAAAGATTTTCGGCTTCAAAAATGACCAAAAAAGTAAGGCTAACCCCTTTGGATTTTTGGCGAAAATTTCGACGATTTTGAAAAGCGCCGCAATCAATTCCGTGAAGCCCTATTCCGACGTAATTTTGCAAGAGGAATCGATCAAGCGCAGTCCCAATAAGCTGCGAGCAACGCATCAAAAGTTACAGCCGAAAAACTAGAGATTTTCGTCGTCATTTCTCCACTGTTGGTCTGACGCTCTTTTTCACGTGCTTTCTGAGTTCCTTGGGGTCGAATTACTCTAGAAATGGTCATGCAAATCGATTCCAAGACAAAAGATTTTCGGCTTCAAAAATGACCAAAAAAGCAAGGCTAACCCCTTTGGATTTTTGGCGAAAATTTCGACGATTTTGAAAAGCGCTGCAATCAATTCCGTGAAGCCCTATTCCGACGTAATTTTGCAAGAGGAATCGATTAAGCGCAGTCCCAATAAGCTGCGAGCAACGCAAAAAAAGTTACAGCCAAAAAACTAGAGATTTTCGTCGTCATTTCTCCACTGTTGGTCTGACGCTCTTTTTCACGTGCTTTCTGAGTTCCTTGGGGTCGAATTACTCTAGAAATGGTCATGCAAATCGATTCCAAGACAAAAGATTTTCGGCTTCAAAAATGACCAAAAAAGTAAGGCTAACCCCTTTGGATTTTTGGCGAAAATTTCGACGATTTTGGAAAGCGCTGCAATCAATTTCGTGAGGCACTATTCCGACGTAATTTTGCAAGAGGAATTGATTGAGCGCAGTCCCAAGAAGCTGCGAGCAACGCATCCAAAGTTACGGCCAAAAAACTAGAGATTTTCGTCGTCATTTCTTCACTGTTGGTCTGACGCTCTTTTTTACGTGCTTTCTGAGTTCCTTGGGGTCGAATTACTCTAGAAATGGTCATGCAAATCGATTCCAAGACAAAAGATTTTCGGCTTCAAAAATGACCAAAAAAGCAAGGCTAACCCCTTTGGATTTTTGGCGAAAATTTCGACGATTTTGAAAAGCGCTGCAATCAATTCCGTGAAGCCCTATTTCGACGTAATTTTGCAAGAGGAATCGATTAAGCGCAGTCCCAATAAGCTGCGAGCAACGCAAAAAAAGTTACAGCCAAAAAACTAGAGATTTTCGTCGTCATTTCTCCACTGTTGGTCTGACGCTCTTTTTCACGTGCTTTCTGAGTTCCTTGGGGTCGAATTACTCTAGAAATGGTCATGCAAATCGATTCCAAGACAAAAGATTTTCGGCTTCAAAAATGACCAAAAAAGTAAGGCTAACCCCTTTGGATTTTTGGCGAAAATTTCGACGATTTTGAAAAGCGCCGCAATCAATTCCGTGAAGCCCTATTCCGACGTAATTTTGCAAGAGGAATCGATTAAGCGCAGTCCCAATAAGCTGCGAGCAACGCATCAAAAGTTACAGCCAAAAAACTAGAGATTTTCGTCGTCATTTCTCCACTGTTGGTCTGACGCTCTTTTTTACGTGCTCTCTGAGTTCCTTGGGGTCGAATTACTCTAGAAATGGTCATGCAAATCGATTCCAAGACAAAAGATTTTCGGCTTCAAAAATGACCAAAAAAGCAAGGCTAACCCCTTTGGATTTTTGGCGAAAATTTTGACGATTTTGAAAAGCGCTGCAATCAATTCCGTGAAGCCCTATTCCGACGTAATTTTGCAAGAGGAATCGATTGAGCGCAGTCCCAATAAGCTGCGAGCAACGCATCAAAAGTTACAGCCAAAAAACTAGAGATTTTCGTCGTCATTTCTCCACTGTTGGTCTGACGCTCTTTTTTACGTGCTCTCTGAGTTCCTTGGGGTCGAATTACTCTAGAAATGGTCATGCAAATCGATTCCAAGACAAAAGATTTTCGGCTTCAAAAATGACCAAAAAAGCAAGGCTAACCCCTTTGGATTTTTGGCGAAAATTTCGACGATTTTGAAAAGCGCTGCAATCAATTCCGTGAAGCCCTATTCCGACGTAATTTTGCAAGAGGAATCGATTAAGCGCAGTCCCAATAAGCTGCGAGCAACGCAAAAAAAGTTACAGCCAAAAAACTAGAGATTTTCGTCGTCATTTCTCCACTGTTGGTCTGACGCTCTTTTTCACGTGCTTTCTGAGTTCCTTGGGGTCGAATTACTCTAGGAATGGTCATGCAAATCGATTCCAAGACAAAAGATTTTCGGCTTCAAAAATGACCAAAAAAGTAAGGCTAACCCCTTTGGATTTTTGGCGAAAATTTCGACGATTTTGAAAAGCGCCGCAATCAATTCCGTGAAGCCCTATTCCGACGTAATTTTGCAAGAGGAATCGATCAAGCGCAGTCCCAATAAGCTGCGAGCAACGCATCAAAAGTTACAGCCGAAAAACTAGAGATTTTCGTCGTCATTTCTCCACTGTTGGTCTGACGCTCTTTTTCACGTGCTTTCTGAGTTCCTTGGGGTCGAATTACTCTAGAAATGGTCATGCATTTCGATTCCAAGACAAAAGATTTTCGGCTTCAAAAATGACCAAAAAAGTAAGGCTAACCCCTTTGGATTTTTGGCGAAAATTTCGACGATTTTGGAAAGCGCTGCAATCAATTTCGTGAGGCACTATTCCGACGTAATTTTGCAAGAGGAATTGATTGAGCGCAGTCCCAAGAAGCTGCGAGCAACGCATCCAAAGTTACGGCCAAAAAACTAGAGATTTTCGTCGTCATTTCTTCACTGTTGGTCTGACGCTCTTTTTTACGTGCTTTCTGAGTTCCTTGGGGTCGAATTACTCTAGAAATGGTCATGCAAATCGATTCCAAGACAAAAGATTTTCGGCTTCAAAAATGACCAAAAAAGTAAGGCTAACCCCTTTGGATTTTTGGCGAAAATTTCGACGATTTTGGAAAGCGCTGCAATCAATTTCGTGAGGCACTATTCCGACGTAATTTTGCAAGAGGAATGGATTGAGCGCAGTCCCAAGAAGCTGCGAGCAACGCATCCAAAGTTACGGCCAAAAAACTAGAGATTTTCGTCGTCATTTCTTCACTGTTGGTCTGACGCTCTTTTTTACGTGCTTTCTGAGTTCCTTGGGGTCGAATTACTCTAGAAATGGTCATGCAAATCGATTCCAAGACAAAAGATTTTCGGCTTCAAAAATGACCAAAAAAGCAAGGCTAACCCCTTTGGATTTTTGGCGAAAATTTCGACGATTTTGAAAAGCGCTGCAATCGATTCCGTGAAGCCCTATTCCGACGTAATTTTGCAAGAGGAATCGATTAAGCGCAGTCCCAATAAGCTGCGAGCAACGCATCAAAAGTTACAGCCAAAAAACTAGAGATTTTCGTCGTCATTTCTCCACTGTTGGTCTGACGCTCTTTTTTACGTGCTCTCTGAGTTCCTTGGGGTCGAATTACTCTAGAAATGGTCATGCAAATCGATTCCAAGACAAAAGATTTTCGGCTTCAAAAATGACCAAAAAAGCAAGGCTAACCCCTTTGGATTTTTGGCGAAAATTTCGACGATTTTGAAAAGCGCTGCAATCAATTCCGTGAAGCCCTATTCCGACGTAATTTTGCAAGAGGAATCGATTAAGCGCAGTCCCAATAAGCTGCGAGCAACGCAAAAAAAGTTACAGCCAAAAAACTAGAGATTTTCGTCGTCATTTCTCCACTGTTGGTCTGACGCTCTTTTTCACGTGCTTTCTGAGTTCCTTGGGGTCGAATTACTCTAGGAATGGTCATGCAAATCGATTCCAAGACAAAAGATTTTCGGCTTCAAAAATGACCAAAAAAGTAAGGCTAACCCCTTTGGATTTTTGGCGAAAATTTCGACGATTTTGAAAAGCGCCGCAATCAATTCCGTGAAGCCCTATTCCGACGTAATTTTGCAAGAGGAATCGATCAAGCGCAGTCCCAATAAGCTGCGAGCAACGCATCAAAAGTTACAGCCGAAAAACTAGAGATTTTCGTCGTCATTTCTCCACTGTTGGTCTGACGCTCTTTTTCACGTGCTTTCTGAGTTCCTTGGGGTCGAATTACTCTAGAAATGGTCATGCGTTTCGATTCCAAGACAAAAGATTTTCGGCTTCAAAAATGACCAAAAAAGTAAGGCTAACCCCTTTGGATTTTTGGCGAAAATTTCGACGATTTTGGAAAGCGCTGCAATCAATTTCGTGAGGCACTATTCCGACGTAATTTTGCAAGAGGAATTGATTGAGCGCAGTCCCAAGAAGCTGCGAGCAACGCATCCAAAGTTACGGCCAAAAAACTAGAGATTTTCGTCGTCATTTCTTCACTGTTGGTCTGACGCTCTTTTTTACGTGCTTTCTGAGTTCCTTGGGGTCGAATTACTCTAGAAATGGTCATGCAAATCGATTCCAAGACAAAAGATTTTCGGCTTCAAAAATGACCAAAAAAGTAAGGCTAACCCCTTTGGATTTTTGGCGAAAATTTCGACGATTTTGGAAAGCGCTGCAATCAATTTCGTGAGGCACTATTCCGACGTAATTTTGCAAGAGGAATTGATTGAGCGCAGTCCCAAGAAGCTGCGAGCAACGCATCCAAAGTTACGGCCAAAAAACTAGAGATTTTCGTCGTCATTTCTTCACTGTTGGTCTGACGCTCTTTTTTACGTGCTTTCTGAGTTCCTTTGGGTCGAATTACTCTAGAAATGGTCATGCAAATCGATTCCAAGACAAAAGATTTTCGGCTTCAAAAATGACCAAAAAAGCAAGGCTAACCCCTTTGGATTTTTGGCGAAAATTTCGACGATTTTGAAAAGCGCTGCAATCAATTCCGTGAAGCCCTATTTCGACGTAATTTTGCAAGAGGAATCGATTAAGCGCAGTCCCAATAAGCTGCGAGCAACGCAAAAAAAGTTACAGCCAAAAAACTAGAGATTTTCGTCGTCATTTCTCCACTGTTGGTCTGACGCTCTTTTTCACGTGCTTTCTGAGTTCCTTGGGGTCGAATTACTCTAGAAATGGTCATGCAAATCGATTCCAAGACAAAAGATTTTCGGCTTCAAAAATGACCAAAAAAGTAAGGCTAACCCCTTTGGATTTTTGGCGAAAATTTCGACGATTTTGAAAAGCGCCGCAATCAATTCCGTGAAGCCCTATTCCGACGTAATTTTGCAAGAGGAATCGATCAAGCGCAGTCCCAATAAGCTGCGAGCAACGCATCAAAAGTTACAGCCAAAAAACTAGGAATTTTCGTCGTCATTCCTCCACTGTTGGTCTGACGGTCTTTTTGACGTGCTTTCTGAGTTCCTTGGGGTCGAATTACTCTAGGAATGGTCATGCAAATCGATTCCAAGACAAAAGATTTTCGGCTTCAATAATGACCAAAAAAGTAAGGCTAACCCCTTTGGATTTTTGGCGAAAATTTCGACGATTTTGGAAAGCGCTGCAACCAATTTCGTGAGGCACTATTCCGACGTAATTTTGCAAGAGGAATTGATTGAGCGCAGTCCCAAGAAGCTGCGAGCAACGCATCAAAAGTTACAGCCGAAAAACTAGAGATTTTCGTCGTCATTTCTCCACTGTTGGTCTGACGCTCTTTTTCACGTGCTTTCTGAGTTCCTTGGGGTCGAATTACTCTAGAAATGGTCATGCATTTCGATTCCAAGACAAAAGATTTTCGGCTTCAAAAATGACCAAAAAAGTAAGGCTAACCCCTTTGGATTTTTGGCGAAAATTTCGACGATTTTGGAAAGCGCTGCAATCAATTTCGTGAGGCACTATTCCGACGTAATTTTGCAAGAGGAATTGATTGAGCGCAGTCCCAAGAAGCTGCGAGCAACGCATCCAAAGTTACGGCCAAAAAACTAGAGATTTTCGTCGTCATTTCTTCACTGTTGGTCTGACGCTCTTTTTTACGTGCTTTCTGAGTTCCTTGGGGTCGAATTACTCTAGAAATGGTCATGCAAATCGATTCCAAGACAAAAGATTTTCGGCTTCAAAAATGACCAAAAAAGTAAGGCTAACCCCTTTGGATTTTTGGCGAAAATTTCGACGATTTTGGAAAGCGCTGCAATCAATTTCGTGAGGCACTATTCCGACGTAATTTTGCAAGAGGAATGGATTGAGCGCAGTCCCAAGAAGCTGCGAGCAACGCATCCAAAGTTACGGCCAAAAAACTAGAGATTTTCGTCGTCATTTCTTCACTGTTGGTCTGACGCTCTTTTTTACGTGCTTTCTGAGTTCCTTGGGGTCGAATTACTCTAGAAATGGTCATGCAAATCGATTCCAAGACAAAAGATTTTCGGCTTCAAAAATGACCAAAAAAGCAAGGCTAACCCCTTTGGATTTTTGGCGAAAATTTCGACGATTTTGAAAAGCGCTGCAATCGATTCCGTGAAGCCCTATTCCGACGTAATTTTGCAAGAGGAATCGATTAAGCGCAGTCCCAATAAGCTGCGAGCAACGCATCAAAAGTTACAGCCAAAAAACTAGAGATTTTCGTCGTCATTTCTCCACTGTTGGTCTGACGCTCTTTTTTACGTGCTCTCTGAGTTCCTTGGGGTCGAATTACTCTAGAAATGGTCATGCAAATCGATTCCAAGACAAAAGATTTTCGGCTTCAAAAATGACCAAAAAAGCAAGGCTAACCCCTTTGGATTTTTGGCGAAAATTTCGACGATTTTGAAAAGCGCTGCAATCAATTCCGTGAAGCCCTATTCCGACGTAATTTTGCAAGAGGAATCGATTAAGCGCAGTCCCAATAAGCTGCGAGCAACGCAAAAAAAGTTACAGCCAAAAAACTAGAGATTTTCGTCGTCATTTCTCCACTGTTGGTCTGACGCTCTTTTTCACGTGCTTTCTGAGTTCCTTGGGGTCGAATTACTCTAGGAATGGTCATGCAAATCGATTCCAAGACAAAAGATTTTCGGCTTCAAAAATGACCAAAAAAGTAAGGCTAACCCCTTTGGATTTTTGGCGAAAATTTCGACGATTTTGAAAAGCGCCGCAATCAATTCCGTGAAGCCCTATTCCGACGTAATTTTGCAAGAGGAATCGATCAAGCGCAGTCCCAATAAGCTGCGAGCAACGCATCAAAAGTTACAGCCGAAAAACTAGAGATTTTCGTCGTCATTTCTCCACTGTTGGTCTGACGCTCTTTTTCACGTGCTTTCTGAGTTCCTTGGGGTCGAATTACTCTAGAAATGGTCATGCGTTTCGATTCCAAGACAAAAGATTTTCGGCTTCAAAAATGACCAAAAAAGTAAGGCTAACCCCTTTGGATTTTTGGCGAAAATTTCGACGATTTTGGAAAGCGCTGCAATCAATTTCGTGAGGCACTATTCCGACGTAATTTTGCAAGAGGAATTGATTGAGCGCAGTCCCAAGAAGCTGCGAGCAACGCATCCAAAGTTACGGCCAAAAAACTAGAGATTTTCGTCGTCATTTCTTCACTGTTGGTCTGACGCTCTTTTTTACGTGCTTTCTGAGTTCCTTGGGGTCGAATTACTCTAGAAATGGTCATGCAAATCGATTCCAAGACAAAAGATTTTCGGCTTCAAAAATGACCAAAAAAGTAAGGCTAACCCCTTTGGATTTTTGGCGAAAATTTCGACGATTTTGGAAAGCGCTGCAATCAATTTCGTGAGGCACTATTCCGACGTAATTTTGCAAGAGGAATTGATTGAGCGCAGTCCCAAGAAGCTGCGAGCAACGCATCCAAAGTTACGGCCAAAAAACTAGAGATTTTCGTCGTCATTTCTTCACTGTTGGTCTGACGCTCTTTTTTACGTGCTTTCTGAGTTCCTTTGGGTCGAATTACTCTAGAAATGGTCATGCAAATCGATTCCAAGACAAAAGATTTTCGGCTTCAAAAATGACCAAAAAAGCAAGGCTAACCCCTTTGGATTTTTGGCGAAAATTTCGACGATTTTGAAAAGCGCTGCAATCAATTCCGTGAAGCCCTATTTCGACGTAATTTTGCAAGAGGAATCGATTAAGCGCAGTCCCAATAAGCTGCGAGCAACGCAAAAAAAGTTACAGCCAAAAAACTAGAGATTTTCGTCGTCATTTCTCCACTGTTGGTCTGACGCTCTTTTTCACGTGCTTTCTGAGTTCCTTGGGGTCGAATTACTCTAGAAATGGTCATGCAAATCGATTCCAAGACAAAAGATTTTCGGCTTCAAAAATGACCAAAAAAGTAAGGCTAACCCCTTTGGATTTTTGGCGAAAATTTCGACGATTTTGAAAAGCGCCGCAATCAATTCCGTGAAGCCCTATTCCGACGTAATTTTGCAAGAGGAATCGATCAAGCGCAGTCCCAATAAGCTGCGAGCAACGCATCAAAAGTTACAGCCAAAAAACTAGGGATTTTCGTCGTCATTCCTCCACTGTTGGTCTGACGGTCTTTTTGACGTGCTTTCTGAGTTCCTTGGGGTCGAATTACTCTAGGAATGGTCATGCAAATCGATTCCAAGACAAAAGATTTTCGGCTTCAATAATGACCAAAAAAGTAAGGCTAACCCCTTTGGATTTTTGGCGAAAATTTCGACGATTTTGGAAAGCGCTGCAACCAATTTCGTGAGGCACTATTCCGACGTAATTTTGCAAGAGGAATTGATTGAGCGCAGTCCCAAGAAGCTGCGAGCAACGCATCCAAAGTTACGGCCAAAAAACTAGAGATTTTCGTCGTCATTTCTTCACTGTTGGTCTGACGCTCTTTTTTACGTGCTTTCTGAGTTCCTTGGGGTCGAATTACTCTAGAAATGGTCATGCAAATCGATTCCAAGACAAAAGATTTTCGGCTTCAAAAATGACCAAAAAAGCAAGGCTAACCCCTTTGGATTTTTGGCGAAAATTTCGACGATTTTGAAAAGCGCTGCAATCAATTCCGTGAAGCCCTATTCCGACGTAATTTTGCAAGAGGAATCGATTAAGCGCAGTCCCAATAAGCTGCGAGCAACGCATCAAAAGTTACAGCCAAAAAACTAGAGATTTTCGTCGTCATTTCTCCACTGTTGGTCTGACGCTCTTTTTTACGTGCTTTCTGAGTTCCTTGGGGTCGAATTACTCTAGAAATGGTCATGCAAATCGATTCCAAGACAAAAGATTTTCGGCTTCAAAAATGACCAAAAAAGCAAGGCTAACCCCTTTGGATTTTTGGCGAAAATTTCGACGATTTTGAAAAGCGCTGCAATCAATTCCGTGAAGCCCTATTCCGACGTAATTTTGCAAGAGGAATCGATTAAGCGCAGTCCCAATAAGCTGCGAGCAACGCAAAAAAAGTTACAGCCAAAAAACTAGAGATTTTCGTCGTCATTTCTCCACTGTTGGTCTGACGCTCTTTTTCACGTGCTTTCTGAGTTCCTTGGGGTCGAATTACTCTAGGAATGGTCATGCAAATCGATTCCAAGACAAAAGATTTTCGGCTTCAAAAATGACCAAAAAAGTAAGGCTAACCCCTTTGGATTTTTGGCGAAAATTTCGACGATTTTGAAAAGCGCCGCAATCAATTCCGTGAAGCCCTATTCCGACGTAATTTTGCAAGAGGAATCGATCAAGCGCAGTCCCAATAAGCTGCGAGCAACGCATCAAAAGTTAGAGCCGAAAAACTAGAGATTTTCGTCGTCATTTCTCCACTGTTGGTCTGACGCTCTTTTTCACGTGCTTTCTGAGTTCCTTGGGGTCGAATTACTCTAGAAATGGTCATGCATTTCGATTTCAAGACAAAAGATTTTCGGCTTCAAAAATGACCAAAAAAGTAAGGCTAACCCCTTTGGATTTTTGGCGAAAATTTCGACGATTTTGGAAAGCGCTGCAATCAATTTCGTGAGGCACTATTCCGACGTAATTTTGCAAGAGGAATTGATTGAGCGCAGTCCCAAGAAGCTGCGAGCAACGCATCCAAAGTTACGGCCAAAAAACTAGAGATTTTCGTCGTCATTTCTTCACTGTTGGTCTGACGCTCTTTTTTACGTGCTTTCTGAGTTCCTTGGGGTCGAATTACTCTAGAAATGGTCATGCAAATCGATTCCAAGACAAAAGATTTTCGGCTTCAAAAATGACCAAAAAAGCAAGGCTAACCCCTTTGGATTTTTGGCGAAAATTTCGCCGATTTTGAGAAGCGCTGCAATCAATTCCGTGAAGCCCTATTCCGACGTAATTTTGCAAGAGGAATCGATGAAGCGCAGTCCCAATAAGCTGCGAGCAACGCATCAAAAGTTACAGCCAAAAAACTAGAGATTTTTGTCGTCATTTCTCCACTGTTGGTCTGACCCTTTTTTTCACGTGCTTTCTGAGTTCCTTGGGGTTGAATTACTCTAGAAATGGTCATGCATTTCGATTCCAAGACAAAAGATTTTCGGCTTCAAAAATGACCAAAAAAGCAAGGCTAACCCCTTTGGATTTTTGGCGAAAATTTCGACGATTTTGAAAAGCGCTGCAATCAATTCCGTGAAGCCCTATTCCGACGTAATTTTGCAAGAGGAATCGATTAAGCGCAGTCCCAATAAGCTGCGAGCAACGCATCAAAAGTTACAGCCAAAAAACTAGAGATTTTCGTCGTCATTTCTCCACTGTTGGTCTGACGCTCTTTTTCACGTGCTTTCTGAGTTCCTTGGGGTCGAATTACTCTAGGAATGGTCATGCAAATCGAATCCAAGACAAAAGATTTTCGGCTTCAAAAATGACCAAAAAAGTAAGGCTAACCCCTTTGGATTATTGGCGAAAATTTCGACGATTTCGAAAAGCGCTGCAATCAATCCCGTAAGGCACTATCTCGACGTAATTTTGCGAGAGGAATCGATTGAGCGCAGTCCCAATAAGCTGCGAGCAACGCATCAAAAGTTACATCCGAAAAACGAAACACCTTGTTTTCTAATTTTTCCGCAGCTTGTTGCTCATCTGTAATTTTCTGCCGTGCGTCTCACCTTATCTGAAACGAGAACTTTTCCGACCCAAAAATCACTCAAAAATCAAGTTAACCATACTCATAAATAAACGATACCCTCCGCATTCTCTAAGCTGAAAATAAACGATACCGAAAGTTGCTACAAATGATCTATTTCATAGTTCGTTCCAGCGCGCCGGCGCGGGGGGGGGGGGGGGGGTTACACACAGGCGGTAATAATCCTATTCAAGTTTTATAACCATTGATGCTGACAATATATGACAGTCATTCAATTTATTCTTTCCCTCATGCATTCAGGTATTGATTTTCACGTCTATTTCAAAACTTCAGCTCCTACCTCATGATTCAAAATATTGTATACGACATACTTCGCAATATTCATACGGTTGTGAAATGTAGAGCAGATAAACCTTATGAATTGCACAATGAGTGTATATCCTCCGTACTATATATTTAATCATTCCAATACATCAGTTTTACTACCGTATATTCTAAATCAATTGCAAAACCGAACAACAATGCTCACAATTCGTTTGTTTTAGATATAAGAAGCATGTGAAACACGCTCGCCTCCGTGAACAGCCGCGACCAGCATTGAGCTACGTTTCGGCTGGTCCACGCATGACCAATGCTGGGTCCCACACAACTTTGGGCCCAGGAACCATGGTCACACTGGGTCCCCACGAGGGGCCTTACGAGTGGGGAGCAGATGCCGCTCTCTATCATCCGAATACACTTAACTCTAGAGCGTAGAATGACCTTCTGGTATCAAGAATTGATTGTCCAATCGCCAAAAGCATCAGCCGCGTTGTAGGATTTGATGGATATCGAGATTCTGATTGTAGGAGAGTTATGGTCAGCGAAAGACAGAAAAATGTTCAATAAACGGTGCTATATTGTAGTCTCAAATGTATTGTGAATACAACTTAAAGGGGAATTATGTTATTTATTTCAGATAAAAACAAAGGTGAAAACTAGTTACTTAAAACCTATATGTATATTGCGAGACGTTTGTATGAAAAGAATGATTCACATTTTGTAAAGTACCTCATAAGGAGCGCTTAATGCGATAGAATATAACAAAATCACGGGTTTTAAGCCATTCGATTATTTAATTACTCCAAACTGATATTAAGCATCTGTGGAGATTACATACTCAGACGATAATCATAATGATAGTTATATGACTTAAATTAAGCCCATTTGTAATATAAATTATTTTTAATGAATAAAAGTTTATATTTTACAATACTTTCACATCATATTGGTTTTACAATTAATGTTTTTTCCCTTAATTTCTTCATTTCTAACAAACTAAAAATATTTCCATACACTCTATTTCCCTAACCTGATATCAAATCAGGGCATTTAACAACTGAGGGTACACAGATTTCGCAAGATGAATCCGCTTCAGAAATATGCCAATAAACAGATTCCCCAATGTATTCTTCAGCGTCTCTCAACCAATGTAAGATTTTGCCAATTCAATATTATATGAAGTTTAAGAGTTGTGTAATCTTAGCTGTGTTCAACAAATCTTTGATTTATACGAAAAAATCTCTTGAAAAGTTTTTATGCGATACATGAAAATGTCAAGGTGAAATATAAAAATTCAAGTATGACTCAGGTAAGCAGCTTCATTTAATGTCTCAATTCTTCAATAAAAAATGCAGAGTAACTAAGTGCGAAGCAAAAAATATCTCCTCATAATTAAGTTTGCTAAACACGATAAATAAGGTTGGAATAGAATAATATTATAATAGGGAAATAAAATAATATTTATACAATCAAGTGAAGTAATTTGGTATAATAGATTTATCTAAACAGGTTTATTTATTTTTACGGTATTGAGAATCAATCCGTGGCTAAGAGGCCATCTGCAAAATTTTGAAATCCTTCCGCAGTATCAATGTCCTTGGATATTACAGTTTCTTCAGTTTCACCATCTTTTGACTCTTCGTTAGTGGGCTCTAAGTTCTTGAAAGTTTCACATGTTTCCGTCGATGTGTTCTCGACGTTTTCATTCGACGTGTTTAAGAATTTTTCAGCAATACTCTCAATCGTAAAGTCTGGTCTATGATTGGCAGGAATCGATCTCGTATTTCCAACTTTTTTCGCACCTCCTCCTCGGTGAGATGAACTTTCTTCTTCTTTTTTCCCTCTGTCTAAAACCCTTTCTTCGTATCGATTAACTATCGAAGAAGCATCAGCGTTGTCAGAAGGCTGAGTCTCCTCAAATTTAGATGCTTGAATTGCCGAGTGATCGGTCAAATGTTTCGCAATGATGTCAAACGGCGGGGGTACGCTTTCCTCGACGGAATCCTCGCTCCTTTGATCCGTACGTTGAGATCTTGGGATTATGTCATTCCTGCAATACACCAAGGACAGTATTAAGATGAATTGAATAATACATATAATGGTGTAAATTTAATTCTCAAAGGACACGGCTCTGCCTCGCGTTAATCGTGTACAATCATAATTTAAGAAGACACGGAATGATTAAAATAACAAGAGGCCCCGGAGGGAATATTTACGCATGCATTAATTGGCAGCTACGCATAAATTTAATAGGCTTCTTCTGAATACCATTTTAAGTTCAGTTTCATATGATCTCAAGACTACGGGCATTTATGAACTTGGTCACTACCATTCCAATCAATTACTTTGCGTAATCGAAGATACCGATTCACTAAGAAATGTGTGTAGAAAAAAAAAAAAAACTGTAGTGTCGACATAATTGAAAGGAAATTATTCACGTGGAATGTTTTATCTTGATGACCTCGCGCGTGAGTTTGTTCTCGTGTCAAACCTCAGGAACGTCCGTCTAACTCTAAATCTTAATATGTGTCTACAGCTGTCAATCAAAGTGTAAGATTGATTAAGCAATCCGTCAACTTATATTTGTCGTTGACCTTACCGAATGACAGAGACTCAACCCGGCTTGAAAAGAATATTATACGTTGTTTTTAATCAGTACCTGTTTATTTTATTACGTCGTTTGGGGTACAGATTCAAATGGAATATCATCTGCTGGCGCTCCTCGTCATCCTGAGGGCCTTGCGAACCAGGAACCGCGACCAAGGAAATTGGCTGCGGGGGTGGAACGAAGTGAGAATACGTCAATCCCTTGTTATGCGGAAGAGGTCGCCTGGTGTCGTACTCTTCATGTGAAGCCTGATTCTGATGGTTGTAATTTGGCCCAGACCTTGGCCTCGCCGATTTACGGCTAGGATCAGTAGAATCCGGGATAGGATAAATGTCGAGCATTACGCTGAATGGCTGTGGCTTTCGTTTTTTGCCAAAGGCCACCGTTGACCGCGAGCCGTAGTTATCGTACTGCGACTCGGAAGAAGAGGACGATTGGGCATTTATGTTTATCGGTGGTCTCTGGTAGTATTGGTCATAGTAGCTCAAGCCGTGTCTGTGAAAAGCCGATGGTGGAAATCTGCGAAATTGTACACACGCTTGAGCAAGGGAAATGAGCTTGTGGACAAATGTACATACCTGACATTGGACGTGGCCAACAGGTTCACGTCAGATGGATTTTTTGGTTTGTACTGATAGAACGGATCTGCACTAAAGCCGTGGGCGAACGGAGAGAGATTTTCTTCCTCAGATTTATCACTGTTTGCCATCATTTCGCCAACCTCAGGATAGAATTCCAATTTTTTCGGGTTGACGTAGACCCCTGAAAATTTGATTCCTCGACTCGGTTTCTCACTGTCTTTGGTCAGGTACTTTATGATGTCCTGGATGTTGTTCGAGTTGTGAGGATATCGATACTGCGAGAGCTGTGGGTATTTAGACCGTTTAAAAGAGGTTGGAACCGGAGTTTTGTACTCGAAGTGAAACGGCGCCGGTCGTGATTCTTCGAAGCTGACGTCTTCGTCAGAAGCCGGATGTTTGTGTCTGCAAAAACGAGATGCGAAGTGATACACTCTGCTTACAATTCGTTATTCAAGGAAGAAAGGACGGACATGATAAATTCCCTTTATTGTGTCTGATAATATAAACACACATATCACCTTCGTCTCAGTCGATAAAGCATCGCGTGATTGTCGAACAATTGTTTCCCTTGGACTTTCTCCACACTTTCATCTTGATCCATCGATAATAGCTTCTGCCTTAGATTAAAATTATCCAAGTTTTGACTTCGAAATTCTGTATCCGGTTTGGTGAATGCTATGGAACGCGTTTCAGAGGCAATCTGATCTTTTAGTTCTTCGGAATCACCCGTAACATCTTCGCGCTCGTAATTAAGATCTGACCGATCTTCCATCTTCAATAAATCCGTCTTGCTACTATCGTGAACAGGTGTACTAACGGTGGTAGTGGTTTTCCTGTATGGAGTTACAGGCCTTTTTAGAGCATTTTGCAGTATGTAAATATGTTTCGTCTCCTTAGCTTCCTGGTTGGGCATCGTTGCTCCCGATGTGAAGTCGTAAAAGAGGAATGAGACCTGAAAGATATTGCAAAAACGCAAGGCCGAAAGATTAAGGCGTTGTCCTCTTTTTGAGTTACCTTTGAAACACAATTGTAATTGATAGCCAAGAACATTGGTGTGAAGCATGCATAGAGAATAGAAATTCTAGTCGAGGACGATCATTATACTATTATTACAGTAGCAGAGTGATTGATTTATGGTAAGAAGAGAATCCAGTTGACGGCGAATGATGATCGGTGAGTGATTGTCTTACTGTTTTGAAATACGCTAAAAATCACTACACAGTTGAGGTGAAAAAGCAATTATCAGAGCGCTATGAGATACAACTTGTTATTAGAGTCTTGTTTGTTCATTAATTGCGTTGCTAATAGCTATGTTCTTTCACTCGCTAGGGACAATCCATGTCAAAAGGTTTGTAATGCTCCATATATGCGAAGTACGTAGAAATCTGCGGCCTGACTCGTAATGCTTGAGCTCTCATGCATGCCGTATGCATAGCGCAGCGTGATTGTTTACGTGTGTTTCAAGTACAAGGAGAAAATTTAATTTTAATTCACACATTCGTTCGTATACCCCATGCCACTGTTTCTTCTGCATTAAGCGGCAGAGAAAACGTTTAAAATTTATGGCAATTCCAACCATTTGTTATACTGATGCAATAAATATGATGAAAAGTGAAATGAATCTTTACGTTGGCACGTTCTAAATAACTATTCACATTTTTGTATTTAATTTTCGACTTTACATTTAGAGATATTTGACGAAAAATCCATAATGTAATAAGCACATAATGCCGTACGCATAAATCTTGCTAATGAGACAAGTCAGAAGTTACCAAATTACAGACGATTTGAAATTAATTTCATAATACTTATCCTGTACTTGAAAATGATTAAATTTTGTATGCAGCGTGAGTATTTATTATTAATATAATTCAAACACATTTGGTACATGAACACGTAATCTGACCATGTAAAAGTAAAATTCAACTGCTGAAGAAAGTCGAGTCAATTAGCAAATCTCAAATAAGTGAAACTTGACCAGACGAAAAAGTGAATTTGCCGTAATCAGTTTATTACCAGAACCAATTCTTTCATCGACAAATACTCTCAGAAGCTAAAGTAAATAATTAATTGTTATTTCTGTAGATTCCAATGATGCTCCAATTTTATGATTGTGTCTCACCAAAGACTGACGAACTTCACATAAGTTTCATTCATACGAAACTCACTCGACTCATATAATCTAAGCACCTAGCAGGATGAAGTCCAGCCACAAGGAAAAACTGTTTAATTTATGGTGCATCGTAGTCTGTGCAACCAATCATATTAGTTATCACGATAGTCAATTCAATTGCTGTATCTATCGTTTGTTAGCCATTACTCGTAAGATATGTGCTATTAATGTCTATCATTAATTTTATGGTACTTGTTTTCACTATTCTTCTACGATCCAAGAAAGCGCAGGTGTGCTTTAGCTCTTTACTGGTATTGACGATAGTAACCAATCATTATGTGTTTATTGCTCAATCGATTGGGCAACATCAATCAATCCTATCAATATCACTGTTTTTTTTATAATTGAGATTTGTACAGGGAGTTTTGGCTATTACTGTGAATATTAAGATATAGATTGAATGAATGCTTACCAGAATGATGGCTAGGACCACCATTATACCGATGACGTATTTTCGGACACCGATACCGTAGCGATTTCTATGATAATGATCACTCCGATCAGAATAGAGCCCTAGTTCAGACGTACTTGTTGCAGATCGTCGACCAGTTTCGAACATTATTTTATACGTGGAATTTAGACCAGCATTCAAGAATATCCCGTCACAACGTTGTAGATGATAAGATAATTCATTAGTACGTTATTAATTTTGGATAACTTTGGAAAAGATCCGCGTTTAGCACGCAACGAGAAATATTTGCACTGACATATATATATACAATGTATTTTTTTTTAACCACAAACTTCTGTTTCTTCAAACGTACTCGACATCAACTACAAATTCACTCTAGGTAGTCTTCTTTCATTGTCCCTAGAACGACTAAAAAGTGCTCTGTCTCACGCTGAATGTTTTCTCCAGCGATTGTATCTTGGGTGAAGGAATTTTCTTATTCGACGCACAGTGGGGCAGCTCCTGGTTGGCAGAATATAACGCAGACTATTGTTGTAGCTGCATGACTTTAATTGAAGAAGGGGAAATGCAAGCCTTTATGGACTACTTATTTCGAATGAGCAAAAGTTCTGCAACCGCCAATCGGATCGGATACAAAGTATGTTCACTTATTGGGGTGGTTGAAAAATTGGAGAGGGATCTAATGTATTCTAAATTTGAAAATTAACATCTCCTGAGAAATCTTTACTTATACCAAAACTTGATGAAATTTATAATTTGAAGAGTTACTATGTGATGTATTTGAAATATTAAGATCAAACTCTATCATTTTAAGGTAGCCAAAATTCCACATTCAGTTCTAAGCGCTAATATTTTCTTTTAAATCTGGAATACTAGTCATTTGTATTACCTCTCCAATCACTTCGTCGTACATCTTGTATACTGGAGTTTGGAGCTCTGTTAAGACTGTAGGAATTTTCAGGAGGAATACAAACTGAAATAAGATCATTTTCTTAATATATATCTGAATATAAAAGTTACTAACGATATGTGTTTTATTCATTTCGTAATAACATACATTGCACATAAAGGTATAAAAAGAGTTTGTCTTGTTAGAGAATACATTTGACGACAGCAATTACTTTCCTATAGTTTTCTTAAAAAACAAGTATCGTCCGTTTATATAAACGAATTTTTATTATGGTATCGAACTACTGCAATACGAACAATAGTACTAACTTACTTGAATTCCGAATTTTAGTAATCGAATGGTATGTCAGGAATCGCGTAGTGATATCCATCATTTTTCGGCGATGTGGGTGTAGGGATTGTCGGTGGTGAATATGGACTGCCTGTCACAGGTCGTGGGCTAGTAGTGCTAGGTGTAATGCTGTAAAGTACAGTAGGATTTGGCGGGACATCGATTCTTGTGTAAGCAGGTCTTTCAGAGGACGGAGGTAAATATGGTGGAGGTCTTGTAACAGGTTGTTGGGGAGTTGGTGGTTTGTTCGGGGTCGGTGGCTGATAAGGAGGCACATATGGAGGCCTGGTCGGAGTTGGGGGTTGGTAAGGTGGTCGTGTTGGCGTTGGAGGTTGATAGGGAGGTCGTGTGGGAGTTGGAGGTTTGTAAGGCGGTTGTGTTGGCGTTGGAGGCTGGTAGGGAGGTTGTGACGGCGTCGGAGGTGGATTCGGAGGTAGATAAGGAGATGGCCTTGAGGTTGACGGCTGATATGGGGGTCTTGTCGGGGTTGGTGGTTGGTAAGGTGGTGGTGTTGGTGGTTGATAGGGTGGTCGTGTTGGTGTTTGTGTCGGTGGTTGGTAAGGTGGTCGTGTTGGTGTTGGTGGTTGGTAAGGTGGTGGTGTTGGTGGTTGATAGGGTGGTCGTGTTGGCGGTTGGTACGAAGGCCGGAATGGTGGTAGAGATGGGGTCGGAGGCTGGTATGGCTTCGGTTGCGGCTTTGTTGTGTCCAGTGGAGGCAGATAAGTGGATCCTTGGAATGGTGCTGGTGTACTTGACGGCTGATATGTAAATGGCTTACTGGTTGTACTCGGAGTTTGATAAGTGTATGGTCTAATAGTTGTGCTCGGAGTTTGATAAGTATATGGCCTACTAGTTGTGCTTGGAGTTTGATAAGTGTATGGCCTACTGGTTGTGCTCGGAGTTTGATAAGTGTATGGCCTACTAGTTGTGCTTGGAGTTTGATAAGTGTATGGCCTACTGGTTGTGCTCGGAGTTTGATAAGTGTATGGCCTACTAGTTGTGCTTGGAGTTTGATAAGTATATGGCCTACTAGTTGTGCTTGGAGTTTGATAAGTGTATGGCCTACTAGTTGTGCTTGGAGTTTGATAAGTGTATGGCCTACTGGTTGTGCTCGGAGTTTGATAAGTGTATGGCCTACTAGTTGTGCTTGGAGTTTGATAAGTATATGGCCTACTAGTTGTGCTTGGAGTTTGATAAGTGTATGGCCTACTAGTTGTGCTTGGAGTTTGATAAGTGTATGGCCTACTAGTTGTGCTTGGAGTTTGATAAGTGTATGGCCTACTGGTTGTGCTCGGAGTTTGATAAGTGTATGGCCTACTAGTTGTGCTTGGAGTTTGATAAGTGTATGGCCTACTGGTTGTGCTCGGAGTTTGATAAGTGTATGGCCTACTAGTTGTGCTTGGAGTTTGATAAGTGTATGGCCTACTAGTTGTGCTTGGAGTTTGATAAGTATATGGCCTACTAGTTGTGCTTGGAGTTTGATAAGTGTATGGCCTACTGGTTGTGCTCGGAGTTTGATAAGTGTATGGCCTACTAGTTGTGCTTGGAGTTTGATAAGTGTATGGCCTACTAGTTGTGCTTGGAGTTTGATAAGTGTATGGCCTACTAGTTGTGCTTGGAGTTTGATAAGTGTATGGCCTACTAGTTGTGCTTGGAGTTTGATAAGTGTATGGCCTACTAGTTGTGCTTGGAGTTTGATAAGTGTATGGCCTACTAGTTGTGCTTGGAGTTTGATAAGTGTATGGCCTACTAGTTGTGCTTAGAGTTTGATAAGTGTATGGCCTACTGGTTGTGCTCGGAAAAGAGAATGGCTCCTGTGGAGTTGGATAGCTGTACCCAGGTTTTTCTGTTGATGGCCTTGGAGGAGGTCTTGTTTGGATTACCGGTACTGGCGTTGGCCTCTCTGGTAGCGGAAATGGTTGTTCCGGTTTTGGATAGTTGTATCCAGTTACTCCAGATGTCGGTGGTGAAGTTGATTGTATTTTTATTGGTGGTGGTCTGGTCTGTATCGGAGGTGGTGGTGGCCGTGTTTGAATTACAGGTGGTGATGTTGGTCTTGCTGGTAACGGGAGTGGGTTATTTGGTCGAGGGTATTCGTATTCTGGTCTCTGAGGTGGTGGAGGCCTCGTTTGAATCACAGGTGGAGGTGGTGGCCTCGTCTGGATCACCGGTGGTGGTCTGGTCTGTACTGGAGGCGGTGGTGGCCGTGTTTGAATTACAGGTGGTGATGTTGGTCTTACTGGCAACGGGAATGGGTTATTTGGTTGAGGGTAATTATATTCTGGTCTCTGTGGTGGCGGTGGAGGCCTCGTTTGAATCACAGGTGGAGGTGTTGGCCTCGTCTGGATCACCGGTGGTGGCGTTGGTCTTTGTGGTGGTGGAAATGGTATTTCCGGTTTTGGATAGCTGTATCCAGTTACTTCAGATATCGGTTGTGGGGTTGATTGTATTTTTATTGGTGGTGGTCTAGTCTGTACTCGAGGTGGTGGTGGCCGTGTTTGAATTACAGGCGGAGGCGTTGGCCTTGTCTGGATTACCGGTGGTGGTCGTGTTTGAATTACAGGTGGTGATGTTGGTCTTACTGGCAACGGGAATGGGTTATTTGGTTGAGGGTAATTATATTCTGGTCTCTGTGGTGGCGGTGGGGGCCTCGTTTGAATCACAGGTGGAGGCGTTGGCCTCGTCTGGATCACCGGTGGTGGCGTGGGTCTTTGTGGTGGTGGAAACGGTTTTTCTGGTTTTGGATAGTCGTATCCAGTCACTTGAGATGTTGGTGGTGGTCTCGTCTGAACCGGTGGTCGTGGTGGCCTTGGCGATGGTGTTGGTGGAGGTGGTGGCGGGGGTGGTGGTCTTGTTTGAACCGGAGGTTGCGGTGGCCTCGGTGACGGTGTTGGCGGTGGTGGGGGTGGCCTCGTTGGTAGCGTGATTTGATTTATCGGTGTTGGATAGTTGTATTCAGGTATTCCAGGTTTTTCAGTGACTTGCTCGTTACTGAAAATTTAATGACCACATATGAAGACGAGACAAAAAACAGCAGAGTGTATGTAAACCGGAAATAGACTTGGCTGAGGTTAATATTTCATGTATAATTGCAACTAACCTGGTTGGAAGAACGAGTGGGTTCTTCGGCGGGGAATAATCATAGCCTTCGAACGTTTCTTGAGGCTGTGCATAACCGTATATTGCCCTTTTGCTTCTCTCGTGCCCATGGCACGTTGAGAGGGCCGCCACAAGCGTGGCGGTCCACAGAAGCTTCCACTATAACAAGCAAAGAAATGACTCGGTATTGATCAACGCTAAATAATTCGTTTCTGAACTGAATATTATACAATGTACACTGCTATTCAGTAGCATGTGAAATACTTTAAAATAAAATTGTATTATTGTCTGAGTTAAGAAAGCAGGGCATTTGATCGCAGGAATTATTCTCGAGAAATTCAACGTGTGTAACCCCACGTAACTCTCATCGCTATCCCGTGGGATAATCTCACGCCTCACCCATAATCATACCAGCTTACGTCACGGTGGAATATCATTTACCATCACGGATCCGCTTCTGACTATAAAGTGTTCTTCACTGAAAATATTCACCCAGAATCAGGATAAACAATTTATGCCTGTGGTTAATTTTTTTTTTTTAGTGAGCCATCGAATTCTGGAGCTTCAGAGAATAAAGCGATGATTCGGTTATGTGAGGGATCGCACAGAGATGTTAGTTCTGACTCGGAATAACGTTCACTGACATTTAGATTTAATTCATATGAAAGATACTGGCAATAATAAGAAGGTAACCGATGGTCATGTGAAAGGTTAGGGCCTATGGTGGTACCGCTTGCGTTATTATCATTATGTCACGTTCAACTACGTGAAAGTGTATGATTCGTCAATGCTGTAAATTGCCCATGGCAGAACGAGACATCGTTATGCATATAACATTTATAGTTTCGGGACGACCTTGAATTTAACGATTAACATTATTCGCTGATCAGTATTGCGACTTGAATAACAGTTTAAATGCTTCTGATGTGATTGCACAACTTCAAGATTTAGTTAACAATGTGAGTAAATAAACACTATATTGTACATATATATTCGTTAGCAATAGCGAATTAAATCGGCCTGTGATTCATAACTCTTGCGATCTGGTGAAAAATTGTGAGTAATTCTACTGCTTATTACCAATTGCGTTATGCTTCATCGGTTACGATGAAATCGGATGCCTGATACGAGGTATACATGGTACATATTTCGGGATGTAATTAGTCACGTATCCAGAGGTATATTGAAATAGTTTCAATTCTTTTTGTTTTTTCACTACACAAAGTATGAAAAATGAACGACAGACTCGGCAATTCTGGCTCGAAGTATGGGATAAATGACTGAAATTATTATTTTGGAATTTCGATGGAATAAACTTGGCTATTGATAGGTCGAGTTCTTACACAAGACCTTTGGATGCCGGATAATAAAAATGTTATTTACTACATGAGGCAATAATTTTTGTGCGTTACTACGGCCACTCGGCTTGGCATATAGCATAACTTCCTACATCGAAATTAATGAACCTATTAATTTGGCTAATCTCACCTCTCAATGATCCAGGGAGTACTGCTGTCACAGCTGTGTCGGAGGATAAGTATTATTGACAAAATGAGAATGTGTCTGGATCAGGTGGTGTAGCCATGGAAGTCGCGATTACGAACAGTGAACGGGTGCGCATACCCATTACGTCAACGTAATTCCAGCACCACAATTAATACAGTCATAACATAAAATACCGCGGAGCATTGCAATAATTTTCACGTTACATCGCGCAAGAATACGAAGAACTATGCATATATTTTGCGATAATACACGTGCGATCATGCAACGTTGCCCAATTATTTTCCGACCGGCTCCCGCACATGATGTCGCATTTGCATCTGTGCGAGAGAAAGCGACGACGCTCGGCTGATAGTATGAAGTCAATATCACTGTGTGGTTGTTAACTTGGAGCCTGTCTCAACTAACGCTAAATGCGGTTGTAAACCAAGGTGTCAATTCTACTCTTGCACAATGCAACTCTCGAGATTTACCGCCGTCGTGAGAATCAGGACCGTTTTAGGACGAGAATACATGTGTAGTCTGATTTGTTTTCACTCTGTAGGACCGTTTAAGGACTAAGATGGTGGCCTTCGGATTCTAGATATATCGTAAAGCAATTCGTGATATGATAATAACGTAAATAGCACAATTACGTTATTATTTTATACTTTGTCTTTCGAGCTTTTCTTAACGACGACGGCGCGGCGCCGTGACGATACAACGGCTGGAAACGTGCAGACATTATATATATATATGAGATAGGGAGAAAGGTGTTGCAGCTCGAATTCTTATGCCAGGCTGTAATCATTCATTCGATTACGACGCTGAGGAGCCTGTTTGGCAATCGTTTTGGGGAAATTGTATTCTCCTGAACGAGACGAGTTGGCCAGGAAACTTTTGATGAGATCCTTGTAATTCGGGTAAACGGGTCGTGAATTTCTTTCATTAACAAGCGGATCGCGTTCTCGGGTAAGAGGTATTAAATGACGCGTCCGACGCCTTTTCAACCTTCGTTTTGTGCGAATCTGTGGATTTGTTTTTTTGCTCCTTCAGTGCTAGAGTGATTAAGAGAAAAAAAATTTTTTCACTATTTGCTAACTATTTGCTTGATTATCGAAACAGTGATGCAAAATTATTCCAAATGCAGTTGGAAAAACTGGTTAACAATTGCCTCCAAGCGGTACAAGAAAGTTCTCCATGATGAAACAGCGTTTCTTTCTTCCAACGAGTGTAACGTACAAGTTTCAAGCGGTTATTCATACATGCCTGCATCCTTCTCGCGCAACAAGTGAGCCGGCATATTATCTCGTGTTATCGAACAAACCAAACTACCGTGAGTACTTCGTTGTAGAACACAATTCGCACTTTTTCGCTTCATGTAACGCGACTCTTACGCAGCATTGGCCGCAGGCGGCAACAACAATGTAAAAATTATGGTGATTGCGATGTTCCTTGCATATAATAACTCCTTAAGCAGCCTGATATTGTATTCAATTAACACTTCCTTGGCAGAGAATTTCCGTATGTAAATAATCAGCTGTAGATTGCAGTTACAACAGTTTTGCTGAAGGTAAAAGTTTTCGAACCACAAACGGGAAACCTTACGTAAGACAAATTGCGGACACTGCGAGTTTTGGTCGGTTAATCGTCGAGCAAGAGGAACCGAGATGCTGCGGCAGTATTTATCACGATTTCGAAAGGACGTATATCGATTGAGGATTACTCGACCAATTTGAGCTTCAGCTTTGTGTGTAGTTTACGTGTCAGGTCGTTTATTATGGGTCGCACTGCGTATTGAAATTGATGGAGAAAAAAGCTAATTGGCGAAATTTGCCAACCGCTGATTCTTATCGGTTTTAAACTGAAACTGCGTTACCAAACGCGGTCGAGAACGGAAGAGATGAAGGATAAATTTTTCTCGTGCTTGGCTTCTTGTCATTTAAATTTTTTCAGAAATGCCAATATTTATTGTTCTCCTTAATTGCACCGAGTGAAAGCGCCCCAAGGACGTGGACTTGGAATCTGGCTCGTCGTATATTGCAGAAACGTGACATCATCCTTCGATTCAACGATGCTCAATTTTTCCGATGATGAAGTATCGCATGACTTTGGAATACATCGTTCATGTATTTAGCGATATTTGCACGAACCCGTCTAGGACCATTGGCAAGAGAATAATCGACGAAGAACCTTAACTCGAAACAGCTCTGAATAATTTAGAGGAGCCGAAACTTGCTTCCAAAGAAATCGAAAGCTGTTTAACTATAATCTTTAGGCTCACATTATCCTGTGGTTTTACGATTCTATCACGACCTTGTGTGTGAGCACACTTGATTTGGCACATGAGAAACCGCTCTTCGACGAGCTCGTCGCCTACCCGTCCCACCGGATAAAAAAAAGATGGAATTTTTTTTATCTTGGTTCCAGTTTCGGAATGCCAAGTTATAATAATAAGTAAAACATAATAATAAAGTGATGATAATTGTGAACACCGCAGTTACGTAGCTTTGAGATTTTTTCCGTTGCTGAATCCGTCTGTACGACAACGAGGGTGGATCTCATCAAAGGCAAATCAATGTAAATATTCCGTAAGTCTCTCCTATCAAGCAGTATCAAATTTGCAATGAGTTCTGTTGAACTGCGCTACTACCGCCTGAAGCGCAAATGTAAATTCGTGATTTCTAATTTATGTGTTTTGTACAACAAATTCAAACACTAAGTAAAATTTCCAAGAATTTACTTTTATATAGACAAGGAAAAAATTCACGTATGGAAGATTCCGTTATGGGCGTAAAACGTTGCTTAACTCGCAAAAATTTGGTATTACGGCACCGTTGAGCATGTTGCCAGATATGATCGAGAAATCCTGATGGTGGGTGTAATCTGGAGACTCTCTGTATCTTCTCGTCGACAAGACGTCTCAACTCTTAAACAGGTTTCTTCGCGGTGTTAGAGGTACGTGTAGAACGTGTAGAATGTTACGATTGCGCAAAGGTTCAGGTGACGTCGTGCCTAGGATAAGAAGCTTCGGCTTGGAGCAGCCGATGTGCCGCTTCTTCAAACATATTCAAGTACCGAGAGATTTGCTGACCCGTTGCAAAAGGTGCCGAGCGAGCATCCGCGTTTTATGATTAGAAAAGGGGCCGCACCTCGAGAAGACAGAGTGTGAAAGACCCCCGCTGAATATGAAGGAAAAACTCTGTAATGCATGATGTCATTTACGCCTATAGTACTCTTGCACGTTATTTACTGAGGTTCACGACCCGTCAATCACTTTGTAATAATCATTTTACATTGCAGTTTTCAGGTCACCAGGATGTACAGTTTCACTTTTCAACCAACGCTCAACCGCTGGAGAGTGATCGAATCACTCGGTTACATTTCTCAATAACATGCTATTCTAGGAAATGGAAATAACCAAATGTCCGTGACACAATATCTTCACGATTTGCACCGTGATATTGAATTTTGAAACGCGTATTTTTCAAGTGATTCTTCACTTGAGCACATTGAGTTCTGAATGGATTTCGACACTTGATAGTAATTCGCGAAATGAAGATGAGGGTGAAGTCCATATACGAGATCTACGTAGTGGCCTCGGAGTGTGCAAACTCCAATCTAACGTTCACTTGAATCATAAAATGAATCTCTAATTGTGAAATGACATTCGTGTAAAGAAATTTCGTATTAATTGGACCTTCACGAGAAAAGTTACGCGTGAATAATGAGATGCTTTTAGCGCCTTCGGAGTATCGTGATGAGCTAACGATGATACATACTGAACTTATAATTTTCCCACGACGGTAAGGTGTTGACGTATGTCGATAGTTCGGAAAGATTAGTGTTAAGTGAAAGTGTATTGTCAATTAGAAACGAATGAATGAACAGTACCTCGGAAGACATCTTATATATCAAAGAGATTGCTTCGAGCAATCCTTACCACTGAAACCGTTGATACGTATTTAAATGACAACATAACGTGACATAAATTTTTGCGATCAAAGATCATCGCAGAGAGATGTCCTCGCCATATAAACGAATGTGTTGGTGCAAAAACACGCACGAATGCATCACCGAAATGCCCGAATTATGAATGAAGGACGAATCCTGCTGCACCTGTCGTCGCATATTCGGCATCGCAAGAGAACAACACCTCCAGAATCGATCGACACGCACGCACACACGCAGTAAAATACGCACTTGTGCACTCAACTTACCATCGTTTTTCGCCGCACTATTAACGGAGATCGGTTTAAACACAAGACGTATCGCGGGACCAGTTGCCCCGCGCTAAAACTTCTTCTCATGCGACATCGTCAGGCATTTATAGGATTCACCCAATCGGCGAGTAAATGGAAGGGACGAATTAGACAGGGAGAAGGGGGTCAGAGTGTGAGATGGACATGGACCAACAGCAGATTCATCCTACGGTAGAGGAGGCCAGACTCCCCGGCGTTCGTGGATGCTGCAACAAGAAGGCCCCTCGATCCATGCACCGAGAGAGTTGCAGGCGAAGAAGTTAAAATGCTGATAGGACCATCGGCTGCGGCACAGCTCCATACGTTGAACGGATCCTTGCACCCACGATGATCTTCTTGGGCCCGATGATGGATTGTACATGGGAATTATTACAATGAACGAATGGAAGTCGCGTTGTATATTGGCCTGAGGGTCCCAATGGTTAATGGCAAAATTGACGAAGGATCATTGCTATTGGTGTCGAATATGTATAATTGCACGACGCGCACTTCAGAGGTGCAAATGTCAGGACTTCACTTTGTCGTTAACCCCCGTGTCGAAATTATCGCAGAGATCATTTCAGGCGTTTGACTTGCGTGCGCTTCGAGCGTGCCGGTAATCGCTTTATTAGCACGGTATTAATCAGCTGCTGTAATATTCATTCCAATCCTCATGTAATATTCGCGTGCTGTTAAATTTCTCACGGTGATGACCGTAGGAAGATAAATGCCGTCTCATAAGCTTATCGCAAATTTTGCGCTACGGGTTCAGACACTTGTTTGTCGGTATACGCACTTTGCGAGAATCGGTAGCGTTTATTTATCGATTCTACTGCGGGAATATTATTTTTAGACTTATGTGTTATGCAGTCTTCATTTACCGTTCACGTATTCTTGACATATCCAATGAAGAATACAGCAATTTCTGTGAGCCACCGTCCAAGTGCGATGACAAAAGCAAACGCACTTTTTTCTCTTGGCAGTGAGCCGATCAAAAAGAAAAAAATTCGTGCCAAATGCATTGAGCACTGCCCGATCATCTCGATTGTAGGTGTGAGTAAAATCGTTCTTGTATTCTCAAGGATAGACGATTAAGGTTTACAGTTGGCACGAAGGAATAGTGTGCATTCCTTTCTCTGTTGGCCGTGTGGATCCAATTACAGGATCGATAGTCCTTGAATTCGAACCGTGTTTGCTATTCCGTTTTGATAAATCAACAGACCGAGAGCCTGAAACATTTTTTGGCTGGCTTTGGCTCTAACTATAATATCATAAGATACCTACAATTATATACTCAATACATATCATCACTGTAAAGGACATTTCGCTATTTACTTTCAGTAGTTGTCAGGGTTTGAGAATTGCGCGTGGAAACCTTGAAAGAGCAATTGACATTGTTAACTTTACGAGATGTAATTCTGGCAGTCGGTTTATCGCAACCATTTCTCATACCTATGCAACGAGCAATGTGACATAGACCCGTAAAATGCAAAATATTGTGTAAAAAAACTGTTTTATCATATCTTTTAGCGTGCATTCCGATTCATGATCGATTATTTCATCCGCTGTATCACTGGGAAATTTTTTTTATTTATCTTATATCGTTTCGCGAAGGTCGCGGACTAGTCACAACCTGTGATAATTAGCTCATGACATTTCCATGCAAAACTACGGTTCTGCGATTAAACACGATGTTCTGGAGATGCATCCGATCATCGATGAATGCATGAATTTATAAATAGTCGGTGTCCTCCGGAAGCCGATTTCTTTCTTTTCATTTCAACTCAAAACAAAAATTATCTGGTGACCTATAAAATTTATTGAAATGGTTGCATAATAAATACAGAGATTTGTAATTCGAGTTATTTTATTGGCTATTTCTCTTGTTTTCCAACGAACAAACACGGTACCCCATTTTCTACATTGCAACATCAATGGCTTGGCATTTCATAGTCCTGGATTTAAATATAATATCTTAGTACTGGAACCGGCATTAAAGATCCATGTAATTAATCAATACTATATAGTTTCAACATGTCTAGCAGTTGACCAGATTTGTTCGTACTGGCCTTCTCCCAGATGACTTACATCGTCAAAACCTTTATTTTCTCTATATGTCTTCGGTAGAAGGTGCTTGTTCGTCAAATACTTTTGCCAAGGTGAGCTATGCGGCATGTGTACCTTTCTATACTTCCTAATAGTTTTTTTTTTTAAATTTTTTTTTGCGGCTTCTCAAGATATTCCCTAAGGTGCACCCATACGAACGTTTGATTACACAGATATCGTCGAGACGGCTGATGTTATTTTCATGACATTCCTACCGAACGATTACCCAATGCAACGGAATATAAATACGCCGTTTGTGAAATTCACTTCACCGGGCAGCAAAGTCACACCCACGTTTTTGTGGTAGGACTTGTGGTTTCGTTTGATCAGTCATCGAAATGCTCACAAAACATTGATTGTTCTTACCGTGCTTGTGAGAGCTAATTATTCCATCGTTTCAAATCACTTTGCAGACTGAGTACACGGCTTGTGGGAGCATCGTAGATTGCGGCTGCAACATACCGCTATGAAGACTTGACCTGAAAAGGTGAGCTCTGATCGTAGGTCGTGGTAGGTATACCGGACTGGAGCTGATCAACTGCGCACTTCACACGCGAAATACACATGGCTCTGAGTTGTTCAGAGATTTATCACTGCAAGATAAATAACGAATTTATTACTTTGCTTATTATACGTGTTACTTCGTTGTTGGGTAAGCGTAACTCTAAGGTGTGCTAATGGCCGAAGAATTACTCGCTGTTTGGATCCACTGTCGGATTTGACGAATGTATTTTTCACTTTTGTAGTACTTCTAATTACTGTACTCTTCGATATTGTGTTTATTAATTATCTCAAGGCAGAAGAAATTCATAAATTGATTATAGCTGACGCAATAATGTAATCATCTGTTTGCCAATTTTCGTTAGGATTCGTTAGGATCGAACAATCATCAATGTGGGTATGGTTAATGTTGTGAATTTACAATGCATGAACACTGGGCAATCAAAAGTTGAACTTTCGTTTCTCTTCATTTCGAAACTATAATTAAAAAATAATAGTTGTGACATTTAACTTTTAACTCTCAACTGTGCTATTTAGCTGGCTAACAACGTAAAATACGGTATCAGCGGAAAATTCAAAATCAAAATCCAGGTAGTCTATATTTTCTATAGTAAAACTCGCGAGTAAGTGAATTCAATTCTCTGTAACGTTTGTGTCGCTATATGTATAGTCATTACGACACAAACGTGTAAAGAGAATTGCAAATTAATAGGATATGAGCTCGAGAATTATTCTTCCATAATGATCGGCGTTAGAACGTTGTTTGATGTCCTTTCCCCTGTCAATGTTTCGTTTCATTGAACTCGATACTGCTATTATTACTGACAGGTAAATACATTTATTATAATTGTATTATTTAAATTTTTGTCTTTACCAGGCGTCGGAAACCAATTTATCCGAGTACCCTTTGGCACCGTTTGAACAGTCAGTAAACTCGACTTTTCGCATTTCGTTACGGCATGTATGTAAACATCTATAGGTAGATCATACATACGGTGAAAGTGACGTGCTAAACGAGTGTATTTGTTTGCTTACAAACTTGCATTATGCAATTGGCAACAAGCCTGAAAACCATCTAATGAATTCAAACGTTTCGACTCAGAACTATTTCACACAATTCACATACATCGTAATTATTACACGCGCTAATTCATTACGTCTGCGCCACCGTCGTGTTAAACACTTGCTTGACCCACTGGAATGATACCGCAACTGGGATTCGTTACCAGTTTCAGTTTTGAAATTGCGCGGTAAACACAATGCCGTCTTGTCGATCTTTTGACCATGATGTTTGGCTGTAACTCAGTTCGCGGTATGTTTAGAATCTTGACTCGATCCGGTGATTATCTGCCAAGGTATGAATAGAGCTCGTTGATGCAAAACCTTATACAGTTTTCGAAACACCTTATAGACGCATTAGTAATAGATTTTACATTTCGCACCTTTTACCCAATATTCAGGTCGCTAATCTGTTTGAACATGGTGCAAATGAATATTTAAATTGAAGAAATGAACTGGCTCTAAAAAATTGAACACCGTTTTTTTTACGCGTATTTAATGAGAGTTCAATGCTACCCTAGAAGATCATCTGCACGAGTATAGCTCAAGGCCACAAATGGAAGTTTGATAATTTAAAAAGTAGGTAAGAAATTTCTTGCTAATTATCTAAACTTATCATGTATACCTCATAGGACTAATTTATTATTCAAACGTCCACATCAATTTCACAGTAAATAAATTCTGCTCGCCTTGGTACCTTGCCGCAAAACATAAATATGATGAAAATATACATTTGATGTTTGTTAGCTGCGAGGGCGTTTTGAAATCGACTAATTTATTTTGTCCACTGATTGAGCAATGTTTTAGCCCAGGGATTTCACGTACGTACGTTCACCCATGCGGTATTCCTACTGCAGAATCGATTCATACACACTCTCGAATTATACCATCGTTATGGGTATGTCTCAGGCCCAAACTATACACGCGGTATTTAAATTGTGATATAATAATAATACTTAAGAACAAGACATTGCGCAGAAGAGCAATTAAATGATAACTAGGAGAATCCCGGTTGCGTGTCTAAACTATAATGTAGAGGCGAGGCGTTTCTTCCACATGTATCAGTACCAATTTTCGGACAGCAAGTTCAGACGTGGTAATAATTAATACCCTTCGCAACAAGACAACATGTTAAATTTATCCTCATTTTGCTAGTTTGGGTCAGATTTAATTCACCCATAGATTTTATGACGCAATACGCTTATTCTCTCGCACCTACTAGCTTTTATAAATAATATACACCATAAATATTTGAATGACCATGAACGGATGAGTTTCTAGAAACAAGGACAGACACCGTCTCACATATGATATACCGATTGAAAACAAATATAATTCATTTAATCATCGGATACGTAAAGCATGGATTGTTACTCAAATAATATGCCAATTAAACGTTGCAGCGATTTCATAATGTTAAAACTCTGCATGCTTGGATGCAGATGTGGACAGTTTTATGGGCGTTAAAGTTTGTGTAATTTAAACATCCTGTCTTTAATCACGATTTTAAGTCCATAACGCTGTTTCAATTCAATCGTTCTTCAGTAATTGGCACTTTCTTTCCTCCGTTGTTTATCCACCTGTAAAATATCCTCTGACGGACTGTCAAGTAATATCAGCATTTTTTTTAGTATTTCGAAAAAGTACGCACAATGGTTTTGATTTTTGCCGCCTTCACTGCTTAAAACCGCAGCACATTACACTGCACAGAAATCACTGGGGCATAATCGTGCACCCGAACTACCTTGTATTTCGCTTGTTGGCGCCTTGAACCTGTCGCTGATGGCCCCCAAACTTAACACACCAGTCTCGCATGTGTGCCAGTCAACTTGCCTACTGTCAGGCGTCAAGTCTTTCAGAATTGATGGAAATACATGAAAGAAATTCAACTTGAATTTGATTACCTGTATTTTTCAGAAATCAGGATCGGTGAATGCAAATTCAGTCCAGAATTTGTTTTAAATGCTTAAACTATAAGTTCTTCGTCATACTTGAATGTGCAATCACCATAAACTTACTTTGTATATCATCAAAACGGCAATAAAATAGTCTAACCTGTTTATCCTTACTTCAAGATTTTACAGGCATGTGAAGGACTTTGCGTACTCCATGACAGTTATTTTTTATACTTAAAAAGTGCAACGGTGATAGTTCGCAGTGCCAGTTGTAGATTCGGAATCGAATGAGATGAGATGTGCATGTTCAATCACAGTACATCTAAGAAAAAAAAGTATTTATTTAAGTATACATGGTGAAAGATATAATTAATAATACAAAAAGATCGTCCGTAGCTTCCGCAGTTTATATGTTATACATCCTTGGGCCTAGCAGGGTAGTCGATTATTAGAGAGTAATGAAACCAGTAGACATCAAATTTCATCTTTACCACCAGTAGTCTCCAAGCAAACTTCCATGGCCATAACCACCGTAGCCATACCCATGACCGTATCCATATCCGTGGCCATAGCCATAGTATGGATAGCCTGAAAAAAGTTATGAATGGGTATTTGTATGCAGTGCATTATGGGCTGATGAAATATTGGAAGACTTGTATATTGGAATATTGAAAAGAGGAAGAGGACATTCAATCGACAATCGAATTCTGATAATGCATGGATCAGACAAATGATGACTTACTGTAGGACGAGTATAAGCCATGTCCGTATCCATGGCTCGGGTAACTGTAACTGCTGTAGACTATAGGATGTGAATATCCGATGTAACCGCTGTGACCAGGGCGAGCTAATACCGTGCCGATGATGGTTGCCAGCAGAAGAAATGCGAACTGGTAAAGGAAAATCGTTCACATTGATATTGTTAGAATTTCATTCGCGCGAAATTTTACGAAGTAGTATTTCAATTGTCATTGTACTTACGATTTTACTTGAAGCCATGTTCAACCCGTGCGATTCACCACAATGCTTGATGAGATGACTCTTCTCGGAACCAACAGTCGTGGTTTGGGTGTCCAGTGATAGAGAAGAAAAATGTGAGGTTCTTTTATAGTATTCATGAAATCCTTCAAGCCCCTCTCCGTTCTCTGTGGAAAAAAAAATTTTCCTTCCTTTGTACTTGTGCATATCCGCGATAATAACAGCATGCATTGTTAGTGGTTGCAAAAGTTACGTGAATATGCGTGCATTATGAAAGAATACAAGAGTACCATGAGGAGTTGGTCGGGGTCGCTGATGCCTTGCCCCGCCCAATGCCTTGACATCCAAATATCTTCCCAGCACTCAATGAGGAATCGCTTGTTAACCGATGCCTGCTTACATGTCATTTCTCTTCACAATAGAAATCATATGTCAGCTCACGTAACTAGCTATTAATGGATTTAGGGGCATTTGAAAATTACCATCATCTGTCACCAATAACGTGCCACGCTAGTGGCTAGTTGCGCAATCAATGCACAAGCTAATTGCCAACGCTATGCGTTATTAGTTCTAGTCACAGAGTTTGTCGCCAAGCTATCAGGTCTTGCATGAATTTCAATCCATTTCCTGCATTGCGCATGGAGTTGCTGTGAGAGAATATTTTTCAATGTAATAGAGACGTCGAATGACAGTCTTGGTATTTAAGTATCTGTATTTAGGTATAACTCATTTCCGGCACTGCAGCAGCTATGAGTTAAATTTATTCTAGGTACACGAAAGGATAAGGTTGATTAAATTATGTATTATAAATGTATTTACATGAAATTGAGTAATATTAAATAATAAATTTATTGTCAAACTTTGTTTGTTCATCTTTTTATTATAAATTAAATTTATTGGATTAATGATAAATCAGAAATTTCATTTAAAACCTCAAACTCTTACTGGTGTATGTAAATTCTTCCGATGTGCTCGGCTGAAATTCATGATCTACGTTATCGATCGCCGGCAAGAAAAGCTTCACTTCATAGATTGAATTTGAAGCAGCAGGTAGAGGTGCTGCGGGATTTTCTGGACTGATAGCAGGTGTCGGTTGACTTAAAGAGGCCGCAGGAGAAGGCGATTCCTGCATGCTCTCTGTTGGCGCTGACGAAGGTGTAGGGGGCTGTGGAGGTGAAGGAGCCGGGGGAGCTGATGGGGGTGGTGGAGGGTTGTAATTACGGTTAGGATAGAATCCACCGAAAGGCTGTCTGTGCGAAAAGTTCCTCGTAAAGGTATCGTTGAAGAGATTATGGAAGTGTTCAGAGGGACGATAGCCGCTGTAAAAAGGTCGTTGATAACCCGCGGGGAAAAAGGGGTCGAGAAACGGTGGTGACAGATGATGCGGTCTCAGAGGGCGGTTATCTCCATACCCCTGATAATCCAAGGGTGGTAAATTCTGGTACGGATCCATGGGTCTATCTTGAAGTGGCTGCGAGATTTTTTCCTTGAAATCATGCGGATGTGGTCCGATATCTCCACCTGGTCTGAAGTAGTTACTGGGTCCTAACGGTCTGTCAAAAACGGCATGTCGGTATCTGTCAAAATCCATGCTAGGAAACGGGTTAGAGGGTGGTGACTGCGTCAAGATCTCAGGGTGTGCGAAGCCGTTTGGTGGCAGAGGATTTGGACCATGAAAGACCTCCGGAGGTCCTTGTGCTCCGGGTGTTTGTTTACCGTCCCCATTAACTTCAATATTTTCCTTCGCACTCGAAGTTGCTTGTACACCGGCGTTCTGTCTCGAGGGGGATCGGAACGGGTTGTAGAGCTCGGATCTGTAATAACCTGGATCCTGAATGTCGCTCACCCGGATCCTTGGCCTGAATGAAGGTCCGTAAAAAGTGTCAGAGTAACCGACTGGTCCTGAGACTGCATCCTGTGGGCTCGGAGGATAGTGGTAGTGGTAAGACCTTTCGTAGTGGTACGGATAAACTTGATTATCGAAATTTATCTCCGGACTTTTACCACTGACGCTCTGTGGTTGATTTGGAGTCCTCGGAACCGTTTGTTCCAAGTTGACCGCCGAACGGTTCGACTGTGCGCCTTGGAGTTCTTCAATGAGGGTAGGTGACAGAACCGTCTCAACGTCTTTAGCGTATTTTTTCAGCAGCTCAGAATCTGCAGATATAAAGATTAATGGGTCTCAATTATGTCATCGATCAATTTCACGTCATGGTATGCCAGTGGTAAAACTGGTTTTGATAACTTACCGGGAGGTTCCTTTGCTACTGAATGTCTCGAGAAGACACTCAGCCATAATGTTATGCATAACAGGATCTGAAGTAAGAGAAACAAATTCGATCTTAATTATCAACTAATTTTTATTCATATTCAGAAAACTCTAATCTTATTGTTAATTGCAGAAATGATACTATTTTCAGTGCACATCTTTCAGAAATTTCTACGATTAGTACCACTTTATACAACGGGTGTAAACTAAAATACATTTAATATTGGGAAAATCGTCAGTATAAGTTACACAACGCGCACGCATCTTTATCTCATCAAAACACTAACTACAAATCAATGTACTAAATAAAAATAGCCACTTTCTTCCTACGTGCAATGATGTCCCCGGTGATTTATTCAAATCGGATATTGAAATTGAGTAAATTGATCACTGCTACTCACCTGTGATGGGTATTGCATGGTGCTCTCTCCACGAAAGACTAAAGGGTTTACTCCTCGCTAGATGTCATTTATACTTTCTCCCCTGATTGTTACCGACTCCTTATGCGTCTATCTGGATTAAGGAACGGGGAGACATGGCATGTCGTTCGTCGTTAGTTCCCTGCTTCTCTACCTCCCATTGCACGCGTTCATGCAATATACACGCGGCATGGTATAGAGGAGATACGGGGTGTTAGCGGGCCACCAGGAATCACGGATTAAATGTAACACCAGATACTCATTGTGACTGAAAAGACGCATTGAACTCTTTGGTTCCCTGTCGATAATTCATCAGCGTACGTCCTTGTGATATTTGGTCAATCGACACTACTGCATAACTATCAGAAATCAACCAATTAACGGAAAGCGAGTTACTTGACTAAATCAGTTATCAAGTGTACGTTTCTTTGATCGTAAGCAAGAAAACGTTGCAGATCAGACCATCGTCTTGGTTTTTCCAATTTATACTTTGAATCTTTATCACAAAAGTTACAAAAAACATTTTTGATTCATTATTCTTGACTAGAGTAATTGCGAAAGTATCGCTTTTTTGGGTACTAAGAGACCAGTTTTTACAACGTGGAAGTGAACAAGGAACTCGATGGGTTAAATAATTCCTCATGATCGTTCACTCGGTCAGTTCAACAAACTGTCGGTTGCTACTGTAGGACTGTTGAAGCCCCTGATATGTTACGAAACAAACCTGTTTTACCCTAGTCACAATCTGTATAAGCTATCCGGTCTACAGTTTCAACCGAAAAGGTTGTCATTTACTTAATCTAATTGTTATATCTGCATTCAACACAAAAAAGAAAAACCTAAGTCGGTCCAAAATCCGAGAGGTTTTATTGGGGCGAACAGGTGGATCAAGTCAACCTTCACGGTTTCTCAGAACGGGAACTTTGGTTCGAATTGCGAAAATCTAAATTAGCTCTGGTATTACGAAACTAACTATTCAAGAACCCAGTAAATTGCAATATAGAAATAAAAGATCATAATTGGTAATAAAATTTGCTCATCGAAAAGCGTATAAATTGCACCTTATGTTTTTTGCTTTCGTGTACAAGAAACATTATAAGGTGACCAGCGTTGACTGAAAACTACGTAACTTTATAATACATAATAATTGCGACAGCAATTGAATCACTGGCGTGGCAAAATGTCTGCCAGTAAACACGGTGATATTTCAATTAAAAATTCGCCAAGTCAAAGAAAAAATAAATCGGAAGTGGTGTTCGCAAATAATAAATAAGGATTTATTTCATCACTTAAATTAAACACTACTGATAACCGACTGAATGGATCATGCCGACGACGCCTGGCGCCACGACGCCCGGATGACTGAAAATCTGCACAGGTGCTCCAGATCCCGGAGCCGGAACGATCGATGGTCTTCTCGAATTTTGACTCATGACCAGCGACGGTGCTGAGCGAGGATTGGCTGGTGCGTAGCTGGAGATTTGGCCGGCATTCGAGTTTCCGTATTTCGCCACCATTCCGCTGACGCTACCGTACGGTATTCCGCCTGTAGCATAAAAATGTATATAAGTAAGTATAACCGGTCATCCGGTGGTCTGTGATTATAATATGTATGCAACAACTTTCGATAATAATTGTCGTCACCGTCCTTCACGCAATCGGCACTCGACATGCCTAGTTTCCGTCTCTGCCCTACAATTCCGTTAGAATTTCCTGCTGTTTCGCAAATAATAGAGTAAAAAAGAAATGCAACTCTCACGTCATCTCACGTGATTCGTTAATTAGGAAAACGCGGGAAAAAACTTCACCAGTTTTACGGTCACAGTAACGCGGAGACCCACTAAGCCGGTTTATTTCTGGAATTTGAGTGCAATTTTTTATTGCACTCAATGACCGAACTATCTTCTATCACGCATCAATAATTGCGGGTAATAGAAGGATGAACTTTTTTTCAGATGTATTATTGCAATCCGATTGTCTTGCCTTAAAACATCTGTAATAATAACCTGATTACGATTCTTTTTCTAACTTCAAGACACAATAAAAAATATTTTAAGCACAATTATTTCCTTCCTGCGGGGGACTTGATCATGGCAATTGATGGACAAATTCCCTCCGCGAGTTTAAATACGTGGATTTACTTGTACTTGTATCCACATCCGAACGCCGATATGCGTAAGCAATATACTTGTTCGAGAGAAAGGATTAAAGGAACGCAGCGATCTCTGTTGAAGAAGTGGAGAAGGCGGCTACTAAACACCGGCTTAACCGAGTTGGCAGATTTCTCTTGGATTACAGCTGCTGCAGCAGCATTGCTAAGGCCCAAGGTAAACTGATTTCACGATATAGTTGCACGAGCTAACTAGCAGATGCTCTGTATACTTTACCATAGGCAAGTCCATTCGTCATTTCCACTATTCCAGCACTGTCTGGTCGAGCATTTACAAAGTTCAGGATGGCGGATGCCGTGACCAGGATAAGAATCTAAAACAATGGTTTATGTGTCAGTTTCGCAGAGTCCAGGCTGCAAACTTGGTCTGCGAAAGCCTACTATGGACATTTCCCAAATCTTGCTTCAAAAAACAGCAATTGTATTTGACAACACTGTAGCAAGGGTTTGCATGTTGAATTGAGAGACTTAGTACAAATATTTGATAAAGTGGTTGAATGATCGAAGAGCTGGCTGCACTTACCTTGTTGAGAGACATGCTTCACACCGAAGTTCAGAACGACTGAGCAAGAGTAAAACCCCGAGCTGGTAATATGAACCGAATTATATACTAGTTGAACGTATGACATCAGCCAATCAAAGTGAAGCAATTTTTTTCAAGATCAGGTGTTATTCATAGGTTTAGAATTTTATCGCAGCACAGTGTGCCGGCCTCCTTGACCTTGAGCCAGGCCCAGTTCCTCTCACAAGTCTAACACTCGGTTTCTGCTGCCAATATAGCCATCTGTGTGTATCAAGGACTCGTTGGATCGTGTATGCTGTACCTGAGTATACGCGTTGGCTTCTACGTTCGACACTCAATATGGCTGCGGTGATAATTAACTGACTTAAGAAATCCAAAGAGCCAATCAGGCAGGTTCATATTAATCCTGTCAGCTCGAACTCGTTGCACTCCATGTACGCAAATGAAGTGGAAGTTTCAGCCTCTTCACTGTTCGTTGGATTCTTCTAGAAACGAAATGCTCTTGGATTTACCTTTGGGCGTACCATCTGGTCGTACATGGTAGGAACGACATATTTTTATCTGATGGCTGAATGAGATAATGGCAATATCGATCCTTTTGTTCACCTGCGGTGAGAATGTGCTAATGAGAATTTATATGTAAGTGTTTGTGACCTTTGTTTTTACACGAAATTATTTGCATGTGGTTGTTCCAGATTATACTTGACCTTCGTTTTGGTAACCTGCATCTTCTGGACCAGGAACTTCTGTCTTACCAGGATATCCGACGAAAGTTTACTTCGACCTCGCATCATAAATATTGGCACTAGATTAATGATTTTCTCGAGTGTCAAAAACCAGGTCAGGGATTTCAAGCAAAATTGAGATCGACTGTTTGAATCGTAATTAGGTATATGCACGTAGACGTTGTCTCGCTTAGTACCAGTCGGGAATTTGCATGCAATTAAAATAATAAAGAAATTTAATAAAAACTTGGGTTTTATAATATGCGCAAAATTTCTCGCCAACAATGTGACCTCTGACAAAACCGGCAACCGCGGTCATTGCATGGGGATCAATTTTTGCAACATACAAAAGCCTTACCACGTCCAGTGATTCAAGTCCTTCTGCTGGTCACGACTGTCGCCTAATTGCATCATTGCTGCAAGAATTAATACCTTCTCTAACTACCTAATAATTACATCTCATTGCAGTAATCACGCGCTGTTGGCTCACCTATGACTATATTCTCAGGTTCGCAGGATCTTCGAAGATCGGTAGATATAGCTATATTTGATGCTGAATATATTTTTAAGGGTACCAGTGGCACAATGTTTTTTTTTTTTTTTTTTTTATGATTCGAATACCTGAATTTGCGGTATTAAACAGGGAAGCGTATGAAAAAAATTGTCAATGATCCGGATGTACCCTCGATCTTGACTGTGTAAGGGAGCCAAACTCAACGAGTGTCTTGCATCTGCAAGAATTTCGGAGATTTTTTTATGTTATTAGGCAAATAAGCGAAGTACCTAGTTGAACAAATATTCATGCTTCCTGGGAAACATGACTTTTAATTTTGTTCGATTCATCGAACGCTATACAGATTCGGGAAATTGATTGACAGTATTTTACACTACATGCAGTGGTAACCTAATCGGTTCAATGAAATCGTAAAACTATTTCCGGTTTGTGACTCTGTTGACAGAAGATTAACGAACCGACGATCTACGTAACAGTTATGTTGAATTCGAAAATGCATGACTATGAGAATGATGTTTATGTAACGTATTTTATTAATTATAACAAAACAGAATTCTCTATGTACAAGATTATAAATAAACGTGTAACGGTAACGAGTAGAATGGTGTACAAAACAGGTGAAACTCGAACTCAGTATATGTTGCATGACGATTAGATCAGCGGTAGTCAGCGGTGGATAAGAACTATTAACCCATACCTGCGTGTATATGATCATTATCGAACTTTTTACCGTATTTTTTTTCTCGTCAACAGCAGGATTTAGAACCATATTGTTTGACGGCGGAATATTTGAGAGATATTGAATAATTGTTAGGGTATATCAATTGCTTAACCGTGCAAAATGGGTATCACGAAATGCATAACGGAGTCGCAATAACAGCTGTATTATAATTTGATTAGCATAACGATTGACAAAGTCTGAAATGACTCGATTTTAAATTATTCAAGGTGCAACGACATCGATATAGTACCTTATACTTGCTACCGCTGCTGTAGTAATTAATTATGTCTTTTTCTTTACATCCACGAATGGCGAAATTTTACGGCCACGTCACGCTGTGAAAATTGTGTTAGGCACGGACTTTAAAGATTTGTTTAAAACAACACGGGCTCTGATATATAACTACAATCATTTTTTATCCTCGATGTAATAATAATTTCGCTGGCTTGGGTCCCTTATATAGTTCACCGTCAAAGGTTTCACCTCCTCTTCCTCCTCGGGTTCGTCATCTTCTTCATTCTGTTTGCTCCTTTCCTTTTCAGTGGAACTATTTTCGTACTCTGTACTCGGAGTTTCCTCAGTGATTGTATATTCTTTCCTTCTGTTGTCTATTTCCTTCATTTGACCCAACTGCGGAGGCATTTTTAGAAGCAAATGGCCCATGACGATGCTCTGAAAAATAAAGCAGATATTGTCTTGACAATATTTTCATATGGCAAATGGACTTGGTCATTTATCAAGGCATTCAGGGTGACAGCGATTGCAGAGTAACCAGGATAAATTTTAGGTGTTTCTCATTTCTATCTAGAAACTATCAAAAATGATAATTACACTTTCAGTGAATGTTGGTGTCTGCAATCCATGAGGTAGAGGTAAATATTTTTCGGTAGACATTCTCGGTCAATCGGGTGACCTCACGACTGCTAAGATAACTTACATCGTCCCTTGGTGAGCTATCGATATCGGCGTCCGACTCGGCATTTTGCGTTTTCACCTCATCAAATTTTTCGTATCCCTGATTCTTTTTTCTCTTCAGTTCTTCCATTTTGGCTCTCTTCAGGTGGAGCTCGTCCTCCAATGCCGATGGCCCGATGGTCGCATCCTTGGGAACGATTGAGATGGACGTCCGTTTCTTTCCATCCTTGTCGAGCGTTACTTTCATCCGGTAAACGTGTTCCGGAGTCTCTTCCATGGTCTCTGAAAACGTTTCGACGCTTTCATTCTTTCCCAGAGAATCATCTTCCGAGTTGGTTACTTCTGATGAGTTTTTTTTACGGTCTGGCGCACTCGTGTGAGGCTTCTTTAACTTGAGATTGTTACTGTCGAAGTTACTTGCTTTGGGCGTATTTTTATTCGAATGGGTTCCGTAGGCGGCATCCTGATTCGGGAAGGACGTCTTCGTGATGATCTCTTCCTTGGACACTCGTGAGCGATGCTCAAAGGTTCTACTTGTTGGTTTGGGATCTTCAATATCACGATCTTCGACAACAGTCGTTGAAGGCCTTTTGGTTATAGCCAAGATTTTTTCGACCATATTACTTCTGGTCGGTGTACGAGTACCAACAGTCGGTCGTTTTCTTCGGCGTGACAAGACAGTCGCTGATGCCGTTGACTTCTGTGCAGCTTTCTGAGTCTCAGACACGTTTGGAGCATCTTTGGAGTTACCGCGTTTCCGTATGACAAACCTACCCGATGTTTTGGGTAATAATATTCCAGGTTTTTCAGTTGTGGTCGTGGTCGTGGATGTCCATCGGACCCTCGGAAGAACCGTACTCGTGGTAATTTGGCGTTCTTGTGCCCTGTAGAGAGGTGTCCGCCTAGTGGTATTGGCTCTACCTTTCGGTTTCAATGGTCTTCGTGTCGTCGTCGTCGTCGAGGTTGATGTTGTTTGTGTTTTTGATATTGCAGGTGCTTCAGTGAAAGATTTTAAACTTGGTCTGAGGGTAGGCCGGTCCCTGACAGGTGTGGCTTTGTAACGAATAACTAATCTTGGCGCCGTTGTGATATTTTCAGGAATAATTTTCGGATTAGATAACCGTTTGGTGTTCTTCAAATCAGCGAGAAGCGGTTCACTCGATACCATCTTTTCGGTTGTCGGAATTGGAGTAATAATTGCAGGTGCAGGTTCACCGGTGGTCGGAATATCGGTTTCAAAAGCAACCGTGGGCTCAATTGAAGATGCTTCATCGGCTTCCTTCAAAAACTTCAACACCGATTCTCTTATTTCCTTAGGCTGGGCGGTGGTTATAGGCGCACTATTAGAAAATGGCAATTTGAATTGATTGGAACTGTATTTACTGCTGAATTTAGCAACTGGCCGATTTTCTGAGCTCACTTCCTCGTTGTCGTGTCCTTTATTCCTTCGCGAATTCTTCTTGTAGCTTATACTCGGTACTTTGTAGCGCTCCCATGGGTACGTGAATCTTGCATTATTTTTTGAAGACGAAGTTTTTCTTTCTTTCTCGTCGAATTCATCGTCGTCGTAGATCGGACTGTAGCCTATCATTTTCCTCAACATATCGCGTTCCTTTCGCCTCTCTTCGGCCAGTCTTTCCCGTTTCTCCCAAGGATATTCGTATCTTTCTGAACTATGGCCTGAGTGATCTTCCTCTGCTGCATCCTCTTCGTCGTCCTCTTCGTCGTGATACCTTCCGAACGTGAATTTTCCGTTCTCGGAACTCTTATCAGCTTGATCTTTCTCATCTTCGTCAAAATCATCGAAAAAATATCGTTCGTCTTTTATGGCCTGGAAAGGGGGATGATAAAATGCTGGCTTGTTAATGCGAGGTCCCAACTCGGAAAATTTATCATCCTCAAAACTCTCAAACGGCGAACTTGGGCGATTGTTGTATCTGAAAAAAGTCATTTCAGGATCCTTTTGCGGTGAACTTTTCTCCTCACTTTCAGAATCATCCTCACTTTCGTCCGAGGAGTCTGAATTCGGTTGCGTATCACTGGAATATTTAGGATTCTCTTCGTCGGATGATTCTTCTTCTTCTTCGTAGGAATCATTTTTCGGCTCTACATCGTGGTCCTCATCCTTATCCTCCTCCACAACTTGTTCCTCGTTAGATTCCTCATCTCGAATATTCTTCGCCTCGCTCTCTGATCGGCCCGATTTTGGCTTAACGGTAAAGCCATCGTCGAATCGAGGAACATCTGTTTTGAAAAAACTATCCAAATTCCCATGCCCGAAGGTCTTGGTTGGTGTTGCGAAGTCCATCACACTCGGCGTCGTTTCCTCCTGAACATCTTCGTGAACATCATATTTTCTAACCATTTTCTCCGGCTCAACAGTAGCGTTTTCTTCCTCATAATTCTCCGTACTCTCGTCATCTTCCTCTATTCGTTCCGGTTCAAGGTCTGTCGTACCAGCTTCGTAGATCTCGTCAGAAGATTCTGCACTTCCAACTCGTGTTTTCCTCTTTCGAGGCATTGTATGAACGCTCTCGTGAATCTCACCTGGCTTCGCCACTTGTTCCGAGAGAGTTCCGATCCTATCAGGATTTTTCAGCGCCTCGATCTTCTCAGATTCTGGCAATTGTTCCGAGCTTGGTGTGGACGTGGTAGAAGCCACTGCTTGAGTCCGTCTTCTGACGATTTCAGTGTACCTTGGCTCTTTTCTCCTACCGTCGATCACTGCTGAGTTTCGTTGAGCAGTGATAAACTCTCCGTGCCTTTCGGTGCTTGTTTCATCCTTTGAATTTCTCGATCTAGTCCTGACAACGTAGGCAGGTCTATTCTTACGAGTAACAGGCTCTTCTGTGGTTGTCGTCGTTGTAGCTGCACTGGCAGCAAGATTGGTCTTCCGCTTTCGTTTAAGCCTTGGACTCGCTGTTGTCGCGAGAACATCACCGGGATTTCCGTTTCGCTTGCCCCGTACTTTCACGTTATATTTGCTGGCATTCATCTCCGAGTCATCTGAACTGCCACGGCGATTATCCAGGCTCCGTTTATGGACCGTAACGGTTCTGAAATAGCCGATAATCTTCTGGTCGCCATCCCTCATCGGCCTCTCGGTTCTGACTCGAGTGTTGTACGAAACTTTCGTAGTTCTATATGGCCGAAGTTTGGGTTTATTGACGAGCTGAGGCGGCGGAAGTAGACCGACGATACTCTCGTCGGATGGGCTTGCCGTTACACCCATCGAGTAAAAACTCTGCTCTCTTTTTCCATTCGGCATCGGAACGCGATTCGATGTTTTCACGTTCCTCGGACTCGTTGCATCCGGATTGTGGCCTGCGTTTGGTGATGGAATCGTCACTTCCGTAAAGGGGGGCACCGTTGACGCTCCAAGGAATTCGTACAAGCTCGCCATATTTTTTATCGTCCCCATAACATCCTCATAAACTTCTTTTTCATACGGTGTTACGGACTTGGTTTCGGTCGTCTGCATTGTGGCCGGGTCAAGTATCTGATCCGGTTTACGTTTCCTATTTCTTCTCGGATCTCTCTGCGGTTTCTCATTCAATGATTCTATCAATTTAGCGTTATTAGCGTTGTTGCGTTTTCTGGTCCTCGGTTGAACGGAAGCTTTCACGCCTGTGGCTTTCGCTTGGTTTTGGCTCTTCACTCGCCTTCGGCCACTGTCCATTCTCTTAATCGTCGTCGTTTCCGGTCTTCTCGATTGAGCAGGATGCCTTTCGTCTAGTTCCGGTAATTCTGCGATCTGGGCGGCAAATTTTATGGGATCCAATTCGGTTGGTCGAGTCGGTTGAATGATCTGCTTCTCGAAAAATAAGGGATTGTCGAAAGGGTTCTCTCCGAAATATTTCGCTTTGTAGCAGTCCAATTTATCGCCCAGACCTCTCAGGCGGGGTAAATTTTCCTTTGGGCCCCTATTCGGTACGGGTTCCTCCTCTTCGGGAAGAACTTCGTCGAGACTCGGATCGACTTCCTCGCACTCTACGTACCTATCTCTGGAGTCATAAAATTCCATTCCTCCAAATGTTTTTTTCGGAACCTCTTTAGGGTTTATGATATACTGCAACGGAGACAAATTCGACACTTTGGAATTTTTATAGAAGGGATATTTCTCATGATCAATACTGGCAACAGTGGTTGTGGGATAATTCACGACCTCGTTAACGTCCTGAATTTCGTCCAGGTAGTCTAGATCCGGATCTTCGATTTCAACCAGCTCTTCACGTCTGGCTTGCTCATCCTCATTTTCGTCTTCATCTTCGTACTCTGGTTCTTCCTCCGTCTTTTCATCCTCTTTCACCGAATCGTGATCTCTGTCTTCGAATCTAGTTTCGATTTCTTCGTCGATAACATCGCTGGCTATTTTATGAGACGCGTTGAGCAAATCTTCATGATTCTTTCCATTTTCCGAGTTATCGTTCCTCGGGAATCCGTCGTGCTCTTTACTTTCGCTCAGAAAAAGTTCTTCTCCAAGTGCAAGAGAATCTTCCGTCATAGATTGGCTATTTTCACGAAGTACCAGATTTCTTTTCCGTCTCATTATCGCCCTCCGCGTACCTTCGACATCGCGGTGCTCCGTTGATCCTTGATCGTCCTCGATAGTGAAATTAAATCGATTCCTTATCTCGTGCGCAATAACAAAATCGGCGATCTTCTCCTCGCTCAATGCTGATTCGTCAACGCTTCGCTGGCGTCTCGAAGATCTGCGATTATGCGGCACGTAGAGAGGATCGGCATGATCGGCAGGCTTGTAATATCCAATTTGCTCGGCGTAATTATCTCTGCCATTTGGCGGAGGTGGCAGAAGCTTAGAGGCGGGAAATAATCTCTTTCTATCAACAGCATGTTGAGCACCACCACGAAATGCCGATGATTCTAAGCCTACAACCTGGACTAAGCCGTTGTGTTTTATATTGTTCTTGTTAGCGTTAAATTTTTTTCCATTGCCTTCTTTCGCCGCTTCGCTTTCCTGCGTTATGGTTGAATAGCCGGCGACATTGGGATATAAATTCAGTGTGAAATCGGAATATACGGACTTGCCCACAGTCGGCGGTTTCATGATAGTGAAATCCTCCACGTTGGCACTCTCACTTTTTTTCCCATTGTAATTCCTATTCTGTTGGTTCTTTAAAAAATTCAACATTTTTGTATATCTCGAGTCAGACGCTGACGTCAAAGGATTTTCCTGAGTCAAATCCGCCCTACCGATCGCCTGATTATGACGATTCGTTGTCGAACTACTCCGGGATGAAGTATAACTTGCAGGATCATAATTCTGGTGCCTAACAGCTGCTTTTTTCGCTGAATCAAGATACATTTTTTCCCAACGAGACGAATCCGTCGGCAGACTGTATTTCCCGTAATCATATTGATTCGGTGAGTTCGTAATCAACGAGTGAGTCGGTGTGCTAGAAAAGGAAATGTCTTCGTAGCGTGATGGTGTCGGTTGTACCGCGGACTTTACAGGAATATTCACAGCACTGTATCCCCAACTTGCAGGATCACCGAAATTGACGAAACTCAGATAATCTTCACCGTTTCGAGGGTTCGCGGCTTGACCGCGAGCGTTCATGAGACTGTATTCCTGGTTCGGAATCGCGTTTGGATTCACCGGCTGGTGGCCATTTTGGATTGGAACAGTACCCTGGATCGGCAGACTGACACCTTCGTTTTCAGTATACAGAAGATACGGGCCGTGGCTGTTAAAAGCCGTCAATGTCGTCGACGGATATTGTTCCCCTGCGATGTAGGGCGACGCTGACGTAGTGTAGTACTTCCAAATTACGTCACCGTAATTGGCCGTTGTCGGTGCTTCGGTGATAACTGGCTGCGGACTGTTGAGACTCTCGTAGGGAACCGTGGTGAAGTCTTCCTGCAGGTTGTTGTAAGTACTCTCCTGCACTCGCGAATTCGACGAATCGGTATTTTCACCAGCGCCGTATTCACTTTTTTCTGTGTCAGAATTCAGGTTCTGATCATTCTCGATCTCTCCTCGAAGCAGATCCTTCTCCGAGCCCTTTTCGGCCTCTTCGTTTTCCCTCCTGAGATCGTCTTCCAGTCTTTCGATCTCATTCTCCGCGACGATTTTCGGGTTGACATCAGGCCTGCTCAGCTCATCCGCATGGAACTTCTTCTTCTTCTTCTTCTTCTTCTTCTTAAATGATCTTTCAGCTTGCAGATTTTCCTTCGGCAAGGGCTCGTCGCTGTAGTCGTCGTTAAATTCCTCAAACTCCTGAACTCTCGGCTGGGAAGTATCGTCTCTCAGATTTTCCTTCTTCGGTTTGCGTTTGCCATCGGATCCGGATCTCGCTTTGCTGTGTCGCTGGTCATGGAGCTTTTTGGCGTACCCTTCGTGGAAGTCAGCGTCTCTGACATGCCCAGCATGGTCGTAGGCCGAGTCTTCGTAGCCTTCCTCGGTGTATATAGTGTTGGTCTTCTTATTGCTGACCACCTGTCGCAGTCTGGGAGCGTTCTGCATTTCCTCAGCAGTTTCGGCTTCCTCGATGGCTGCGCTTTGCGGCAAGACCTTCACCGTATGTGTACCTCGCACTTGGGCCAGTGATTTAGTCGGCACAAAATCCAGGGGGATATTCTTCTTCGGATCAGGCTTGGCCCAGGCACCTGGAGCGACGTATTTCGGTCGCGTTGGCACTTCCCCAGGATCCTCGTGCTCCGAGTAAGGGATCACGTGGTCCGGTGGGCCAGGAGGATCGTCCTGCGAATCCTCCAGAGCGACATCCTCGCTGATCGATTCGGACGCACTGGGTTCGAGGTCAGGATCGACACTCGTTTCGGCAGGCTCGGGTTTTCCCTCGATCGTAAAACTGCGGGCATTACTGCTACTTGGCGAGCAATGATTTACACTTAGAACCGAAAGAAAAAACAAGCACCAAACTACTTTTTTAATCATTTTTACAGATGCGTTTACCACCGCATTATTGCTGCCGAGCTCATGGATATGCAACCACTGGATTTAGTCAGGCTTCACTTGTTTAAGGGACACGATTTTGAGATTAGGTGTTCACATGCTACCACTAAGTTTGATCCTCTTTCGCTGCTGGCAGATTTGTAAATGTGCAGAAATCCGATTTAATGTACAGTCCTTAGACACTGATATTTAACGTACTTTCTTTCCCACGCTGGACAGTTTATTAGCATCGATTTTCAAGACGATTAATTCACACCGCACGATCAGGAAGAGAACAAAAGAAATAAATTGCAATTAAAACTCGTCGATGATCTTCTACTACACAGTGCTTATAATCCGAATTATTAATACACACATTTCACTGTCAAACGGTTTTAGACTTTCCACCTTTACAAATGAATCACCAGAATGTACTGCTCGCTGCGCGATCAATGCAGTCTAATTTATATTTTCCTAGGATTCGAAAGGGAGAAGCGAGACAAAAAACGCTAACGCTATCTCTACTTGCCGGAACGACATTGCGTTCCGCTAGTTCTGGATCAATCTGAACCTTCCGAAATTAATTTGCAGTTAATTCTGACTGTGTTTCTTCATAACAACGCGAAAGTTTCTTTCCTGCGAAATTTTTTTTTTTTTTTTTTTTTTTGCAGATACCGTTTATTCCAGCGTTAATCAATTCACGTTTTTCCTTCACCAGACGTATAATTATGAACGGAATCATCCATATTTTTGCTCTCTGAAAGACATAAAATGTTAAGCAAAATCGTGTTAAATGACTTACAGCGCAAAAAAGTGAGCAAGTTAAAACGCAAACAGTGTTGATGCTTATTAGCGGTAATGAGATCAGAAGGTGTGCGTGCGGTTTGGAGTGAAAATAACGGAACACAAGACCCGGTTCTTGAATCTTATACAGAAGTAAACTGCGCGGTAGACAGAAGAAAGTCCCTCCGTCTGCGACAAGCGATTGTGAGCACGGTTGCGAGCGATACGCTTGGCAAATCGAGGCGGAAAGTAAGAAAATCATAAAATATGAATCGGTTGAATAGAACCGATATATGCATGTAAAAACGTCACTAGATTATACATATATTGTTGAACGATGAATTCGTTATTTTCCAGCCGTACGAATTGCGAATCTCTGTACGTTACATTATTATTACGATTGCGGGGATCAATAATAGGTTGCAAAATTGGTAACCGATTTGCCACGATTGTTTGACAACTTTTTTCTACCTCCGAGTCCTTCGGAGTGTTGCAGAAATTTATTGACTCGACTTTGGATGAAATATTGCACTATATTGCAATTTTGCTTGCCATTCAATTCTCTAGAAGCATGATCGAAGTTTGATTTCATTTATTTATCAGTGATATTGCCTGCAGAGAAAGTTCTCGGGTAAACTTTCAGTATTAATTTTACACATTGTAACAGGGTAAACCTTACCAGTGAAAATAAGCATGGATAATCTGGTCTAAGTTTTATGTGGAGCCTGTCGACGGTAGTCCTCGAGAGTTTTTATCGGTCGAAATGAAACTATCATATTGTTCCTTGGTCCATTTCACATACAAGGTTTTTTTGCTACGAACACTTTCGCATTTCTACGTGTCTTCGAGTTTAAAGGATTAAAATTATTCTTTTCTAATCGTAAGGTTGATTTAAAACTACAGAACAATGTTTTTTTATTCGTGTATATATATATACGATATATATTATTATAAAGTACAAATTTGAGATAACTTAAAATTAAATCATAAATAACAAAAAAGGTAAAAATGAAAGTAAAAAATGAAGTGCATAGAGGTGGAAGGATATAAATATATCGAGGAAAACGACGTAAGGAATGAACACGTGCTGATGTTCAAAAGTAGGAAGAAACGAGGATAGATTTGCGATTATTAATTAATTCTCTTTCTCGTCATTTCGTTTGCCAACCGACAGAACAGAGTATAATCATAGCATGGGAGGACTTTGAATTCGTATGGAAACACGTGTATGATCTGGTCGCGAATAAATATATATCTTATAAAAAATTTCAGGTACGTTTGAAAACAGTATCGGTTTCCTAAGCCGAAATCATCGGCTTCCAAGCGTTGGAACTTTGCACTGGCGATGGCTGCGTAGCCATTTGCGGTTGAACAGACTGAAGCATCGAGGCTTCCGGCTTGAAGAAATCTATTATCGGATGATAGTTGTAATTTACTCTGCGCGGGGGGTCATCGTATTCCTCGTTGTAGGATCCGCCCTGAACCCGGGTAGTGGCGTCAACGGCTTGGTCAAATTGTTGACTATACCTAGAAAAATGGAGCGATTGTTGAAGGAACGTAAAAAAAAATTACGCCAATTTTTTTCTCTTTGCCTACTCCACTTCTTTCTTTTTATAATTATCACTGCGGTTTTCGAATAGACCAGAAGCTACTCGTTGCGTAAGATCTAAGAAAATATTTCAAAGCTTAGATGGCAGTTTTGTATTATATTAGAATTAAAATAGAGATCTCAAGTAATAGGAATATAATACTAACGACGTTGAAATATACAGCAGAGTTTCTAAATGCCAACAGCCCTCGGTTCGATTTCATCAGATACGAAATATTTTAAATGACCTGAACGATCAGTTTACGCTTCGCGTCAATTTCTTTCCGTGAATCGTTGATCGTACCAAGATGTAAATTTCCTAATCAATTATCACCAATAACGCGGAACTAATAACTGACTTAAATCTGTAAAGGCAACAGGCTCAACAAAGTCAAGCTATTTCACAATTAATTTTTAAAATAACCGTCTATCCGTAAATCGCACCAACAATCGTAAAATACCTCGCAACGTTACAATGAAACGAAACAAAGAACCAACTAATTGTCACGGGAAATAAAGCAATCACCGTTTGCTGGTTGCATCCACTTCCTGATTGCCTGGATAGTCGAGCTGGGTATTAGACTCCCTTCTGAAGGGTCTGTTGGGCCTCGGTCTGTGCTTCGTCGCGGGGCCCGTGTACCCAGGGGCTCTGGTATTGGGTGCATGCTGCTGTGGCAGATTGTCAAAAGGCCTTGAAGCCCCGGAGGGCTTCTTCGCCCTGGTCCTCAGGGTGGGAGTGAAGATGGGTCGAGTAGTCGGTGTGGTATTTGGGCTTGGCTTCTTCTCGAAGAAGTTGTAGTTGGAGCTGGAAGCCGCGTCGTCGACGTACGAAGGGCTCGAACCACCGCTGATAAAGCTGGACTCGAAATTGGCGCTGGGACTCTTCTTCGAGATGAAATTGTTCCCGGAGTTGCTAAAATCGCGATATTTGTCGGCTTGGTCTTCGGCCACGAACTCGACCCCGGGAAACTTTTCGTTCAGTTTTGAGGGAGGGTTTTTACGGTGAGGTGGATACAGGTCCGAGTAACCGAGAACATGGCAGCTGCAGCATGTCGGGATCTTGAAGATGTCCATGTGCAGACCGAGGTTCGTGTCCCAGGTGAGCAGACGGTGGTAGTTGAACACTTGCGTGCACGATGACTTGTAGTTCTCAGACACGAAGGAGCAGCTGCTCTGAGGTTTTCTGCGCAAAACAAGGGCGTAATTAAAGTATCAAGCGTGAACTTGGACTCGCTACGATGCGACAAGATCATACAAAATGGTTATTCGAAGTCGTTTAGCAAAGTGGAGAAACAATTAAGCGCTGATGATATTTATCGGTAATAAAATAGAACCGTGCTGGCTTTTCTGTCCATACTGAGAACAGAAACGAACGCGTATCAAATGCGTGCTGCAAAACCCGGAACACCCGTTAATTATAAACGTACGCTAGGCAATCTCATCGACTCGCGTAAGGCTGTTTAGAAAATGATTTATGAGTAACAAAACCCGTGAATGCGATCAGTCGCTTTTACTTTTGCAGACCGTTCTAGTAAATCATAGGTATATTATATATTTATCTGTACAAAGTACTCACGTACCAACGTTATAATAAATATACGTGAAACAATTATCCACGCTTTGGAACGCGTGTGCTGCGGCTGACGCAGGTAGTTTAACTTTTTGCACAGCTTGTCGGGTGATAAAAAGACCGAGCGATAGGAATAAAACGTATCCAATCAAGAATCGTATTTACTCTCAGACTTTATTCCAAGCCGTCATCCCCGTCGGAGGGCAGGCAATTCTGTTTCTTATTCCCATTCCTCATTGCTCATTTTCTTTCTTGTGTAAGCACATAATGGGTTTTCCTTCGTTCAACGATCGTGTTGGGTTTTTTATGTTATTACAATATCACCTCGGGACGTTGGTATGGAGAATTGAGTAACGATAACGTCGCAAAGAAATAATTTCCGTCAACTTTTTACCATCGAATTTATCTCGGAGTGCTAAACACGCCGATTAGTCAGCAACGAATCGATGATTAGAAGCCATAAGTCATCGAACCACAGCAGTTTGTACAATACAACCATCACACAAATGTGCGTGCAGTTCAACTCACGTGCATTTCTCCAGCCTCAGCGTCTGCGTGTGTTCACCGGTATTGATGATGTACTTCCAGTCACCGGATGCTGCTCTCGCGAGTTGCGGGCGTGCGTACCTGATCTGTGACGGACAGGTGAATCCCTCCTCGACGCTCTCTGCGTAGGGGGAATTATTGTCCGATCTATTGATACGGATCGAACAGAGTTAGTGAGCGAACGATTTTTTTGTACAATCAAGTTTCGCTATTAATTTCGAGGTTTCAAAAGCGCGCCTTAAAAATCGTTCATCTGCGTGCTACAGGCAATGAATCACGCCTGAAGTTAGATGATTTGAGTGTTCTTGGAAAAATAAAGATTTTAGAAACTCGATGAAAGTGGTCAAATTTTTGGTCTACGCGCCACGATGGGAAAATTTTTTAGAGATATCTGTAAATCGACTTGGCGCGAAAATCCTTGTCGCTAATAGAGTTTAATCTAAGTCGTGTTCCCAATCATATTTCAAGCTTTCACCTGCTAAAGTACCAATTTCCAATTACGTACGTTCGTCGTAATCTATGCCTGCTAAAATTTAGTGTACAACGCGTCGCTGCGGAGATTGATTGTGAATAATTTTCATCGAATCTTTCGCAAGGAGAATTTCTCCGTTCGTGACAGGGTGATACTGCTTTATATCTCGTTAACCTGAAGTTGCATTATCGATTACCTTTTACGGTCCTGCAGTACTGTTTAATACAGCAGAAGTTTTCATTTAAAATTACGTAATTTAGATCAAATTCAGAAATTCATTCTGTGATGTTAAATGATTCGCCCGTTTTGACAATTTATTCACAGCTGTTGGACTCGCGGTTGAGAGACGGTTACCCAAGAGAAATAATTACGCTAGTTGCAGTATTTAAAACAGCGCGGCATTTTATTTTTTTTTTGCCGAAAATTCATCTACTTGCATGTAATCGTTGATAACGAAACCGTTGTTACTTAATGAAGGATAGATAATTAATTAGCCAATTTTAGATCAGTTTACTCGATGAACGCACCTCTTGATCTCGTTGCTTTCGAATCTGTTTTCGAATTTATTCTCCAACGGTAGAGCAATCGGAAGTCTGTCATCGTAAGATTCCACGGTGCTCTGAGACTTGTAGTCAGCGAGTAGCGCAGATATCATTTCCCTGTTACTTCTGATGCTTCTCAATATCGCTTCGCTGAAATAGAGAATATTTCTTTACCTTCAAATCCGTGAAAATTTTCAATCGCTAGCAATAATTAACTAACAAATTACTAACTGAGGGTAGTCCGCAGCTTCAAGGCAAACAGTCGACGTGAAAAAAGTGCATTCTTGCTCGGTGGGACTTCTTTTTACTTCCGTTGGTCGTCTTCCTGGTCTCGGAAGAGTCGGTCGAGGTCCGTCTGAAAATCAAAAGTTATCTCATCATCGGTTCAAACAATTCAAAATGGTTGATGTGTTTAACAGTCAAGGATTTTTACCTGGATGCACATTTCGTCGGTTCATCGTCGACGGGCGTCGAGGCTTGGAATAATACTGAGGACGCCGTCTTTTTCCAACAGGTACGTAGTACCTTAGTTCCTGTGCCTTTAAGCAGAAAAAAAGAAAATGGCGTTTTTGTTTTTCTTTCTTTCAACTGAAATCGAAGTTTATCGACAGCCTTGAAGTGGCCGAAGTGTATCATTAGGGGAAAGCATGTTGAGGATTATTTTCAATTTGCATGGATTATAGCATGAGAGGAGTGAGAAGAGGAGTGTATAAAGGAAAATTAATCCAAGCGCGATAAACGATCGTGTCATTGTCTATCGCACTGCCCGATGGATGTACTGCAAAGGCTGGAAAGTGGCACGACGACGTTGTTCTCACGAAGGAATCTTCTTGCCGTTTGAGAAACGCGATGGATAACGGAATATCGTTTTGTACTTATGGTAAACGGCGTTAATAAACGGCCGATGTTTAGATGAAAAAAAAGAAAAGAAAAAAAAAAACGTTTCAGAGAAAACGACAGACCAAAATGACGAGGCTAAATACAACTGAGAAACTTTCTACTAGCGCGTAAAAATTCATGCGTATATGTATTGTTACAGTTGAAGAAGTTGTAGCGACTTATTATTACAGCTGAAAATGGTAATCACCTCTGGCAAATCCTCGGGGATATCGTCAGCGATGATTTTTGCGATATCCATGCTGATCGGCAGCATTAAATCCCTCGACACATTCTTCCTATCGTCACCGCCAAACAGCGATTCGACCTTATCGAATGGCAGCGTTGTGTCATTGTGAGACATTCTTGTTGTGACCAAAACGGCCATTGCTCGTTTTTGGGGCGGTGACATGCTCCGAATTATGGGCAACACTTGGCTCAGCTGAGCCTGTTTCTCCGGCACTTTGACAGCCTGTTAAGAATTGTTTTCCTGGTTTTGAGAAATATAGACGGACAGAGATACGTGATTTCGCTTAAGGATTCGTTAAACATGCTCGCATAATTAACCAGGAAAATTGACTTACGCTGAGAACCGCATTCCTGATCTCCAGTTCCTTTTTCTCAAAAAATCCACCTTCGACGTTCAACGACGTGGATATCTTATCGTCGGCCAAATCTTCTTCGTCTTCAAATCCGACGTCGTCCAGGTCATCCTCTTCGTCGGCTCTCGTCGTGGCGACCAGAGCCAGGAGAGCTAACTAGGCGTCAGGAAAAAAATTGACGAGTTCTATGATTCAAAGTAGTCCATCGCGTTAAAATCGTTATCCCGAATCTACTGATCCATGGCTTTTGGAGTATTATAACGTAGCTTGGTGAAAAAGCTTTATTCTCTTTATTCGTGTGTGTGTGTGTCTTTGTAGTATCGATGCTTAGTAACAGCGTGTATTTGAGGAAAGCGACGGTAAGGACGTGTGAAATAGTCGTAAAACGGAAGCGACGGTAATTCAAGTAGGTACACTCAGTTCATGTGACAGCGAGCATGTATTATTCGCGATGAGTATCTAGGATGTAGTCAACGGTGACCTACTAACCGCAGAAAAAGCAGAATCTGTGGCCCGTTTGATCGGCTGGTAGCATGTGTAAAAATGTTTTGATACTGCCTTCAGCGCGAGTATAATCCCGAAAGATGAGAATAAAAAATATACACATAATTAATAACTCGGCAGACGTTAGACTCGGTGAAGCCGATTCTCGCTATAAAAAATTAGCATATCACTACCGTAAAACTTATAACGTACACTTTAAAATCGAAAATCAGTTTAAAGTCGTACGAAACAACCCACAACCAGTCGTCCTTCAAATTTAAAGAATGAAAAAAGGCCGTCGAACGTTTCATTGAAGACGGACCACGTGGAGTGTCTGAAGAGTATTGCGCGTGATGTGTTCAAGCACTGGTTTGACGAGTTACATGATTTTGTGACAATGCGCTTGAAGGATAAGAGACTATTCATCTCATTCTAGGCGTGCATAGGTTTATGAATAACCGACGTGTCTTACCACCAGGAAACACATGCTTCTTCTAGGTATCCTCATTATCGCACACTGTTATCTCAATCCAGAAGTAAGAATAACGAGTGCTTCATGAATCACACGGTACACTTTTTACCACACCACGATCTAGTCAATCACAAAATTAACAATTTGGATTCACTGCACAGATCAGATCGTCAAGACGCGACGCTGGTCTGCATCTTCTGATCTTCCGTCCGTCCTTCCAGACTCTCGTGACCGTGAGGAATGGGTAAAACGCGCCAGCGACCGAGTCCTCAGCTTGTTTTTGTGGGTCAAAAGAGACTCGCGTTCACGTCGTGAGCTCGAGAGCCTTCTCCCGAGACATTGATGGCGCGCGCATCAAAAAACCACTTTACGTCCATCGTAGAAGACTCGAAAATCGGAGAACGAATCCTCGCTTGCTCTCCCATCGCCATTTGCAGCTTCGATCTTTCCGGTGAGACGATATCAGGCCTGCGGCATCGTTGCAATGGCTAATCACTGGCGAATCTGAAATTCTGCACATGGGTTACAGAGTCAGCAACCGTGACCGAGAAAACGCTCAGCGTTCGCCGCCCTACCGGGAAGTCGGCCACACGTTGCCAGTTACTCGTTTGTACCTGGGTACCGTTTTCCGTACAGCTCAGACGGTATATCTTCGATCGAGATCCTCTGGAACAGGTCTTGATTGCGAATTGCACTTCTGGTACAGTTTCGTCCTCGACCAGAAACTCGTCCCCGCAGGATGCTGTCTTCTCGACGACGGAATTACCCGCGCCTTTGACGATGACTCCAGCATTTTTTCGGGGATCCAATTTCGGGTGAAAGTCAAAACTCTTTTCCGAGTCATCAATCATAAGTAAGAAGACCGTGACACGGCAATTGATACGGTGTCAGTTGCACGTCGAAGTCGTTAGTAGGTTTCTTAGAGAGGCTTCAGTAGACCAATACCCAGTGGATTTGAGAACTTCTGATCGACTTCACTGCGTACCCGGTATCGCACACCTGGAATTTATCTTTATCATAGAGAGTGGCGATCAGTTCAAAAGCTTAACGACCAGACTGATCGGATCGACTGGAGAACGTTGTCCTCGTCGAATTACAAGCATGACTCACGTCGTCCTCTGATCGCCCCAAGCAGCTTCGAGGTTCAGGGTCAGAAAAGGGTGAAAGCAATCGCCTGCCCTTCGACAGATTTAACGTCGTATCATTGCCAACTATTACAGAAGGTCGAAGGAAAGTTGCAGTGGGTCAAGGCCAAGGTAACGATGCATTGCAGATTGAACATGAATAGTTGATTGTCTCTGACGTTGATGCTGCGTCTCGGTTAACTCATTTGCAATGCATCGTCGAGTATAATTCCTCAAAAACATAACGAGGATGCAAATTAATGGTGTTATTAATAATGTAACGGATAATCATCTTCACTTACAATTCATCGGTCAGAATCACTTGGAGTTTTCAATGTTCGGTACTCAAGACTTGCATTCGTCACAGTCTCTGCGTGAGTTTATGGTGCTCATCGATTTGCCTTGCGAGTTGCGGTCGTCGCGGTTCGGAGAGAGCAGTACAAGTTCGAAACGTGATAAACAACGATTATTTCTATCATCCCGGATATTCTGTTCCAGTCCTGATCGAGAAAGCGGAAAAGTGCCGATTATTTTTTGCTTGTGCGTCTGGTATTGAAGGTGGTTCTTGATACCTGGAACGATTTTATAGCCGATCGCGATGCGACATACCAGGTTACATCGGTTTAATGTACGCAAATAAGTTAAACTGCTCTTCGGAAAGTGGCACACTGCAATAGAAACTCCTGGTATTCACGAGGTTCTAATTTTACACAGCACATTGCTCGACCCGTCTAGTATCCGGTGTATTATTTACAAAATAAGATGAATTTTTCCGACTAAGTCGATTGTAAGACGATTTTCAGATTCATATATCTTCTTTCTTTGGTTAAAAACCATCGCGCCAAAATATTACCCTGTTCTTATGATCGAGAACGATTTATATTCAATAATTAAAAACGCACTGTAGACTCGTAAAAGTTGTTCAACAGCTTAAACTCGAATCGTCACAGGTGAAAAAGTTGCGTTACGAGAAGATTCCTCCGCAATGTCCCACTTGAGCCAAAATACTTTCATTCCAGATGTAAACACGAACCAAGGCGACTACGGTTACATCGAAAGATACAAGAAATGTACGAGTGTTTCGCGAGGAGTGTTTGTCATTTTTTTTACCAATATTTCCACCAGGTTTTCACTTCGTTGGTTGATTTACCAACTAAAGTAAAAATAAAACAACAAAAAAAAAAAAAAAGAAACGAGGAAAATCAATAAAAATTATTTTACCCCAAAGAATCGATCGCCGTATAAATACGTGCGAGATTTTCAGGCGTGTAATATTCCACCGTAATGGGCAGGTATTGTCGCATCGTCGACTGACCCAGTTCCAATCAGGGCCTCCCAGCATCCAGCTGGACCAGACCGGTACACACGCGACCGTGCAGACGAGGCCGGTGAGAACCGGTGAATGTGCTATTCGAATGACTCTAGGCGAGGTAAGTTAGCCACGCGCTAGTGTCAGAATAATCTCTGAGGGGAAAGTCTTTCACTCTGACCTAGTGCGTCGTAGTGAGAAAAAATATATTTTCTAGGGAAACCCAAGATCTCATAGTCGGTGGTTATCACCTCCGGAATTACGAAGGGGATCTATTCTTACACCTCGAGGTTTCACTCACTATCCCGACATTTCTCAACAAGAGACACAAGTTAATGACAGTAAATTCCTTGGCGGGCTCTTTCCGTATTCTTTGAATTAAGTGCATGCCGTGTGAATTGCTATCCGTAACAAGTTACGGCAACGAGAAATTTCACCTCTCTTTTCATATGTCAATTAACTACAACCTCGTCACTTGTTTTGCAAATTTTGTTTTGTTACCCTTTCCATTCTCGTTTGGCACTCTGAAAATTATAATCACAGGTTTCCAGTATTAGAAATGAGTTAGTACATGATACGTGGCATTCGCGAGGTATCGCTGTACCGTTATCACCGTCTATACAAATTTATTCTGCTAATATTTCGTACCGAATGTTTCTTAACGGAATCTTGTTTCTAATTAAAAACCGAGTAGCAGACTTGAATCGCGAATAAATTAACCGCCTTTGACAATTTCTATTACGAAATTATTCGTTAAAGGTAATTATCTATTATCACTGGAGCCAACCCTTACCCAAGAAAAGTTGAGGATTGTTTTCCGTGAGGGAAATCTTGATGTTGTTTAATTAAATCACCGTCAGTTTCTTCAGTTTCTTCTCTATTGCGATTTATCTTTAGATTATAGCGGAGGAAAAAAGCTAGAAATACTTGGCACGTCAATATTTATCTAAACTCTCGTAATTTTGTACCCATATGCATAGAACGGGTTATATCAATATCCATGAATATGTATGCATAAATTTTCGCTGATTCTCTCTTGTGACAAATTCCACATTACACGCTCGCCAAATAATGCTCTGCAACTTCCAATCCAAAATGATCAAAATGAACGAATAATTTAAGTCTAGTCGTGGTCCTTCTTTTTGCTAACTCTATTCTTTCATCTACCATTTTTTACACAAGACACAAAGTAATTTGCGATGCATCAAAACCACGCGAAGTGTATCTACTGTGGAAAATAGCACGAAATACGAAGTTACTAGAGTCCCGTGACCTCTTCCTTCTTCATTTTTCCTTTTCATCGCTGACGTAAATAATGTCATGTTGATAATATGAGGTCTATTGTAAATGGTGAAGACGTCCGATACTTTCGCATCAACTATATATCGAATTCCGCACGCGGAATATCGGGGTGTATAACACGCGTTTTGACGTAAAAATATGCAAAGCTCACAACCCCCCCCCCCCCCCCCCCCCCCCCCATTGGAGTAGGAACCGTTGATATACGGCCTCCTCGAGTCCTTCGGTTTCTCCAGCATTATCGCCATTACCGCGTCAACTGTAACTATGATGATATGCCTTAAGCCGCGGATAAATCACGGCGAATTACTTTCGACTAGAGTAATAAATTAGCATAAAACGACAATTTGGTAATGAAAAAATCTGGCTCGCGCGAATCTAATACATCGCCCCAAGGCGCCATGGACGGAAATGGATTGCACGCTCGTTACTTCGCGCAAAGTAAAGAATTCAACCTGTTGAATGGAATTGCTACTGGTATTATAAACTTGTCCTTACAGACATAATTCATACGCGATGCCTTACGATTATTTACAGATATGTGGATCATTTTACCTCGAGAATCACTTTTATGATCGATGGTATTTATTTATAAATTTTCACGGTGAAAATCAGCGGGTGAGAATTTCTCCTTACGTCAAACGAAAATGTCTTCCATCGATTTACGATGCTGTGCCGTTATTTGACTGTTCGTTGGTTCAATTTTCTCCAATTGTACCCATTATTTATTCATAAATATTGAACGGCAAACCTCGGAGCTGGTTTAGCGCTGTGCCTGCAAAGTGTGCGTATTTTTACACATGTGTGTTGTACATCCGGGAACCTGATTGCGCGTCTCATACGTTGCTATGTTTGGACAAACGTACGTATCTACCTCTGTCTTTCGAGAATTATTATACACGACTGTATCTAAATCGTATTCATCTTCGGGTAAGAGTCCGGCGACAGCAGCGCTTCTTATTTGAATTATAACGGGACCAGTTTTCAGTTGATTCTGACTAGCGGAGAAGAAATAATAAACTCGTGATCATGCTTTGTTATATTGTCATACGGTAATACTGTACAAATTTTTCGATTACCGAAGATATTTCAGGATTCCTAAGAATCGTTGAAATTTCTCTGTTGACTATAAATAATTAGCGATTGATACAAGGAAACGATTGAATTGAATTTTTTTTAAATAATTACTGGTTGTTTCAATTAGTCTAATTTTACTCTCAGGCTCGTAGATATTTTGAAAATAAAGCTGCTATTGTGTAAACCGGATATAATATTTTAACAAATAATTTTTCTCAAGAGTTTATTAATCGGAAGAAACGACATATGTCATGTTTTGACTGAAAGTCTGCGATAAAAAATATTGTATGCAAATTTCCTTTTATCGTGTACGATGTGTAGAAATTGTTTTCGCTATGATCAACAAATTTTATATAATAATAGAAATGAGATCATTTAGAATTTACGAAGCTTACGATAACAGAGTTATTTTTCTGCTGCATGATAATTGCTTAATTTCCATGTAAGTAGATAATCAATTACCGATGTTCAGTAAATTGAAATGACCGTGAAAAACCTGTACAATTAGTCACGTCGGAGACTTTTCTTTCATTATTCTAAAGAAATTAAGTTATAATTCATAAGTTAATTACAACAAGATTGAATTTACATTTTTCCATTTGCCAAATGGCAAATGTCTCTTTAAGCCGATAAATCTAATTTATTACCCACAATTGCGCGTCCACTCGGCCCTTGAAAATAACCGTGAAAATTATGAACCAATTATCGTGAAATACGAATTGGATAATTACTCGAACGAGACACTACATTAATGGCTTTTCTCACAAGTAACTTGCGTAAAAATCCCCAAAAAAAAAGTTTGGGCTTCTCTGAGAAAGAAGGAATTGCAGACATGTGTAAACAGATTTCGTAGCCTCACATGCATCACGTTTCAAGAAATCTGGAAGACTCGAGTGGCTTATTGTAATTATTTATCCACCTTCCGTTTTAATTAAACTAGAGTAATTGCACGTACAGTATATACGACGATAATTAATTTAATTAAGTGCGCAAAGTGTATGCATACCTACATGCTCGCGTAGACTCTCGGGTAAATTACACATGTTGATCTTTGTTGCACGTCGAGTGCATGGTGATATATAGTACAAAATATTAAAATCTAGAACGTTCATACCGGACTCAGCATTGCGGAGGTAATAGCCGCCTAATTATCCGTCTGCAAACCGTTCCAAAAAGAGATACATACAATGCGCAGCTCATGCACCGTGTGTTAATTTCAGAGATTGAAATTCTGCTCGAGTTTGTCGAGCCCATCGATTACCAATCAAATAAACTCTGAATTGCATCTCAAGTTTCTTTCATTCCATGTATAAAGTGCGCGGTAGCAGGTTACCGTAATTAGATTTCAACATGATATGCACTTTGCGCCAAGGCCTGGCTCACAATTGCAGCAGTGCAACGCAAGCAGAGCCAGCTGAGCATTAGGTGAAGCCTAATTTGGTAAGGTTTGATCCGCAGTTGCTTCGATCGTTGCAGGAAAGAGACACGTGATGCAATTTTGTGCAAAACGAGTTGCATGAGGTCGGATATAAGTGAAAAAGGTCTGGGAGTTGGACAAGGATGAAAAACGATAAGACAGATGTGTTGAAAATACGATAGGTTTAAGTTGAAAAATGCTCAATACACAATAATTGGGACTAAGCAGATTTTCTTTTCTTGTATATGTATTGTATACGTATATAGGTGTGTGTATAACATGCGAGTGATGCGCTATTCCTGCAATTGCAGCGCGCGCAGAGGTATGAAAAAGAAAATTTAACAACAATTTTTCAAATCGACATTTCGCGTGATGTACGTAACGTCGATAATTTTCAAAATGAACGCGAAGAAAAAAAAAATAATATGAAAAGGAATGAAAATATGATAGTAAAAATAAATTAATGCAAAAATACACTGAGAAGTCACAGGTGTAAAAACTTATTAAATTACATATCAACTGACAGAGGTGGAGCTTTGACTGGCTTAACGTTTTTAATCAATACATATATATAATTTTTTTTCATTAGACACCTGGGCAAATAAGATATAGATATATTATCACATCTGAGTAATTTTGCGGATGCATTACAAATAATAACAGCCGAATCGCAATCATGAATTTTGAATTATTAATTTTTGTATCTCAAATTTTGTCTTCTACGTTATAATATATGTATATATATATATGTATACTAGTAATCAGGATACAGCCAATCGCCGCCACAAACTTGTCGAAAGACTAGAATGATTAAGAATAATTGTAAAATGTAAACTTATCTCATACAATTACGGATTACTACGAGCTGAATAATAAGTATAACATGAAAACTTTATATTTTTGTGTTTTTGATTGGTGATATTATATATTTACAGGTTTTTTTTTCTTTTGTAGTTCCTTGTTTTTTCTTGTTTTTGTTTTTGCTTTTATCAATCTTCGTAAGAATATTTTGGATACGATGCCAGATGAGCTCACAGCGAAGAATAAAAAACAAAATTAAACGTTAACCATAAAGCTTTTCGATCCACTTCGGTTTTGAATACGTGACATTTTTCAAAGTGGAATAACGTAGATTAGAATATTTCATACTATCACTTGCAATTGCACTCTGGCATAATAATATCTCATAACTTGATGAATATTTATCATAAAAAAAAAAAAAAAACTTATCGACGTAAACATGTGTATCGATAAAATGGCGACTACATCACCAGAAGGACTACTTAAACTCTTATCATATACTATAGTGTATAACATACTTATAATATAATACTAAAAACAGAATACTCATATTTTGTCAAGCTCTCTAGCATAAAAACGTCCTCAAATCCACAGGAAACTTTATAAGCAGGTAGCTTTTTTCTTCCTTTCCTAAATACATTTCACACAATATTTTTCAATCATTAACTATCACTATAACACACGAAAAATATTCCCTCCTTAAGTACACTGACTTTTGGTTCTTGGAGTGATATTTCAATATCAACCCTTCAAAGAATAAAAAATAATAAACAATAAGAAGAAGAACAAAAATCATGACTTTCTCACTACGTTCATCGTAACGAATTCTACATACTTCACGGTGCTTTTGGGTATTAAATTAAACATATATGAGCAAGTAACGGTTCGGAAAAAGACAGCAGTGTAATTGACGACATTCGTCCAATAGTAATGGCAAGGTGAAAATTTTCAGGAGAATACGTTGCGAAAAATAGCATCAAAGCATGATACATGAACGAGATGAAAATCAGAAGAAAAAAGAAAACGAGAGCAACCGACGTTGCTTCAACTCTCTTCCAAAAGCTTCTGTCACCCCGAATAGACCGATTGATCATCATAAAAAAGGTAAAAACGCTCGTCTCAAATCCGTTGAACCTCGAGACTCTCTTCCGAATGCTCGCAAAGCAACAGTAGGAAGATTCGAATAAGATTCACTTCCAACGACACCGGATGCTGTCGCGAAGAGACGCGGAGCTACAAGTCAGATGCAGAATCAAAGGTGCAACCCTTGAATCTCAGCGTTCCGTTTCAGTCGGTGCACTCGGAGGCGAAGCTTTCCAAGTCGACGTAGTGTCCGTTCATGTTGTCCTCCAGGAGCTGCGCCAGGTCCCTTCGGAGGACCTGGAACTCGGGTCTTCGATCAGGATCCGCCTGCCAGCACCTCGATATCACCCTGAAGAGCTCGCTTCGGCAGTGCGAAGGACGCTCGAGGCGATATCCGCTCTGCACATTGCGCATCACTTCTCTCGCCGTCATGTCAGGATACGGCGTAGAACCTGAAATATTTGAAATTCAGGATTTGATTCATCCCCAAAAATCCCCAAGCTTGAATTTTTAACAAACACTTGAATTTTTCACGCCACGAAGTAATCGTTGTATAGATTTTCTCAATTTTAGGAAGATCGTTTGATGTTGGGAAATCAAAATTTCATACTAACCGGAAAAAGTCATTCTCCGCAAAAATTCTTCGCAATTATATTTCAAAACTTTATATAACTTCGAATAAAATTTTTTTTTTAATTTGTTGAGATTTTTATAGGGTTTGAAATTGTTAACATAATTTTCTATTTTTAATTGTAATGGTTATACCTATTATATTTATACAACGTCCATTAATTTGATTGGAGTTTTGATTAGAATCGCCAGAACTAAACGAGGAAAAGCATTTCTTGGGGGAAAAACTAGCTCACCTAAAGTCACGATTTCCCACATCAGGATCCCGAAGCTCCAGACGTCCGTTTTCGTGGTGAAAAGCGAATAGATAAGAGATTCTGGGGCCATCCATCGGATGGGAAGAGCATTCCTACCGTGTCTTGTTTCTATAATTTCACCATCCTCATTGGCAAACCTCGACATACCGAAGTCGGCTATTTTGCAAAGTTTATTGTGATCCACCAGCACGTTTCTGGCAGCCAAATCCCTGTGGATAATCTGTGGAATAAGTTGAAAAAAAATTACGGTTAATTCCTCGTTATGTATATAATGTAATTAGGATGTCTGGGTGTAGAATAATCTGTTAATCCCGACTAATTCTGCGGGTAAATTTCCAGATTTGAATACATATTATGGCTTGTAGAAGTTCACTGCTTGTCGCAGACATTACTTTAACACTTTTTGCGTAACGGCTGGCATTTCAATACGCCTATTTAACCTCTCGTGTTTGCTATCCTCGCAAAGACTGAGAATGATATTTAATCTGCGATTCTAAGCCTTGAAGAAAATTTTTGCAAAACGTAACGCAGACGGCGCGTGACTCTGTACACCGCTCATTAGCGACCGAATATATTTACCCGCAATTATTGAATCAGAATACACAGACGTTCAGCGTCGAGCTGTTAAATCACAACTCTTAAATCAGCTGGATATTTTTTTCTGTTATTGGTAAACGTTGAATACTTTTCAGTATTACAAATTCTACGAAAGCCTTGTACAAAATTTATTGAATGTCGCATCTACAAAATATGGTAAAAAAAAGAGAGAAGATAAAAGTTGACAAGCGATTTTTAGAAAATAGTCGTCTAAATACAATTAGCAATCGTATTTTAATCGATTTGAAATGAAGTATCGATGTCTAATTGCAGTATGCGGCTTACTTTTATAATTCAAGTGTTTCCTATTTTCCATATTTTCAGACAAACTTTCGTAGTTAACGAATGAAATAATTTAATAAATAAAGAGCATGAGTATTTGTCAGGCTAAGAAGCTTGCTTAACTGGTAAATTTTTATAATTTTCCAAATTTCCAGGCATAAAATGGAAGCGATTAATCAATGATATCCACACCGTGGCGACGCGTTATATTCTGTATGCACGTACAATGCTTCGAAGTAAGAAACCAACAAAGGTGACGCGAATCGATGATCCTGCGTCAGCCGAGACACAAATATTGGTGATCAACGCCGTTCGCAAAGCCATTCGTTATCGTTAGCCGTTGGAGAACCGTGCATGTTGCGGGGGCGTCAAAAGCAGACGGTGAAACCTGTAGATACATTTCTTTCCACCGTCGCCGATTATTTTTATCATACCTCTAGGGAGTGGCGAAAGTGCAACAAGCGCAACGCGAACTTTGGCATTGACTTATTTTGTCGCTGGGTTGAATCCATCGGGTGCAATAGACGCGTCCCGAATGGGTGTTAACTATTAACCGTCTATCAAGCTTTTTCTTTTTCAACTTTTTCGAAAAATGGCCGCCATTTTGTTAATTTTTTCAATATCAAAAATCCTATTTCAGGTAAACCATCTCCGAAAAATCATCAACACCGCAGACCCATATACCTTTTTTTCAGACCGATTTTCAACTACGATTTACGTGTATAAAAAGTGATTAAGATCTGTTTAAATTTTTTTTAAATGCAATTCGAGAGTGTATTTATTAAACCTATATCAATATTGATAGTTGAGAATTATTAAAAAAATTCTTCAAAAAACTCTTTTTTTTGCTCGTCAGTTGGGTAGACCCCTTAACACATGTCCCTTTGCTCCTTCTGCAAAGAACCGAGAACTTGAAACGAGTGTAATTAATTATTTGAGGATGATCATACCTACGATCCGGCTTATTTGTTTGTCTACTTGGAACTCCCGAGGCGCGGGAATTACTATTACATGTATTCATGATTTCCATGGAAATGCTAATTGTGCACGTGGATAAAAACGATAAGTCGCCTGAAAGCAAACCTGTATGATTCTCCTGCTGCTAAACGGTGAATTGGCTATATTTTACGAAACGTGTTAAATGTTTACAACGGGTAAAATAGTTGTTAGTTCGGGTTTCACCTCGGTTCTTGCTCGACGTGAAAAATTCTCAGAAACTTGGCGAACCACATGTTTGTCGATAAAAATTTGGATATTCATTTCTCACGAGCTCATTTGACACGCTGGCAACCTCCAAACCCCAAAAAGCCGACTGACACATATTTCAAATCTTACAAAGTGTCAAATATTTGAAGTAAATATTTTCCCAACTCGAAAAAAGTCCTTGGACGGAATTTGTTCCGCAATACCAATCCTCTCGGGGCTTTTTTACTCTCTCTTTCTCTCTCTCTCTTTCTGTCTCTCGCTCTCTTTTTCTTTCTTTATACATTTCCACGGTCACCGTTTTACAACTCGAGTTTACAAGTATAATACACGAGCTAACAATCGAGTCAAAGTATTCAAGAGCCATTTTCAAGAGCTCATTCATGCAATGCGGAGGAAGAATAACGGTGACGAATTTTTTACGAGAAACATTTACACTCTTCATCTTTTCACCACACTGAAACGTTAACCCAGATAAACGTTTCGGATTATACAAGTTGTTCTCTTTGAGCTCGAGTCGCGCTGACCCAGTGACACTTTGTAAAGAGACACGCGGAGGCGATAAATGAAACCAACGCTCAGCGATTCCGCCTCTTATTTTTGTCGCCGCAAGTCAAAGGGTTCAAAATTTTGTGACTTCAAGTTCGCTCACCTTCTTCGAAGCCAGGTACTCCATACCCCTCGCAACGCAGTAGCCAAAGACGGTGAGATCCCGGGAAGTCAGAGCCGCCGAATCTTCGCTAAAATTGTAAAAGTCTTGTCTAGTACGATGATCACGCAGATAGGCGAGGAGTTTTCCGTACATCACGTACTCCAATATCAGGTAATGGGGTTCTGAAAATGAAAGAAAAGAAAAAATGAATTTTCCGTTTAAAGCAGGTCCAAAAAACCTGATCGAGCCATTCAAGCCCGGCTGTATTCCGAAACTCTGAAATTCTTTTTATTCTCCATCAGTCAATTACATCTGTTCTTTCAAACAGCTGACGTGAATGCCTCGGTGATTAATTATCCCGAGATTGGTAGGCGTCTTGTAACCAGTTCTTTTATCATCGTATCGAGACCCACGTGCAGCTGCAGCTTAAGCCGTGAACGTGACGAACTATGACTAAACCGTTGGTAATACATGAAAAATGCAAACCACACCATGCACGCGTCAATGTTCGGCGATGAGGTCATTTAAGCGCAGCGTTTAATTGCCGGCTGCTTCATTATCCGCGTGCATTTCGTGCTGCAAGGCTTAACTGCGGTTACTGAGAAAATTCACAACAGCATGAGGATAACAACAAGAACAATACAATAATTGATATAAATGCTTGCATGTCTTGAATGCAATTGGCGTTTAAACGTATTTTCCATACGTGTGTGTTTGTAAGACGCGCTGATTTGCAAGCTCAATTCTGGGTGGGCAATTTGCATAATTAGATTGTTAGCCGGGAATCGAGGAACGCTAGCGACGGTATCACTGCACACAGCGTTTATCGCTTCAAGTGCATGTTACCCAGATGATAATGAAAAGTGGCTCACGGCTTGGTCGTAAACTCCATGCCAGCCCGAGGTGTTTCTTTTCTCTTTTCTTGCTTTGGCACTGTTCACTCGTAAAAATTGTTTACAAGAAATAAATCTGAGAATACGAACACATGAACCTACATGTGGATGATTCATTCGACCACGGATTAAAATTCATTCATCATACAGCATATCGAAGAAAATTTCGTGCGTCGAGCAAACAAATTTATTTGACAGGTTAATGATATTCGAATTTTTCGCTTTTTCCTGGATCAAGATATCACGTATAGGTATACCGCGATGTTCCAGGAACGATTAGGGGGCGGGTTTCATATCGGCTAGCTTGTAAATTGGAATTGAGACTTTCGCACAAACGTGTTAATCGTAAATTTTTCTTTTTTACGTTTTTGCGTAACGTCGCAAGCGAAATTGGTTTCATCCCGATGGCTAGCAATGAACGTCGGCGTTCTGTTTAGCAAAATATCATCCCGTTGAGATGGGGTAATGAATTATGGAATATTATCGACGTCCGCGAAGCCGCGGCCTGATTTGCAACCTCATGGGAAAACATCGACTGCAGCGGCATACGTGCCACCGTAATATTTAACGATATGTAATAACTATAAACAATGGTGCATGCATCGGTACGATTAGAAAATCACTCGAGCATGGAACCCTCCCGGGCTCCTGGAAGTATTAAGGGCGTATTTATGGTGCATTTAAAACGCGTATTGTGGCCGAGCTTCCAGGATAGGTGGGCAGCCATCCACAGTACGCCCTGATTGTAACTTATGAGGGCACTTTTGTCGGGCCCTTAAGGCCCCCATAACTTTTGTATTGGGCGGCCAGGCCCGCCTAATAATTCGCGATTGTTAGCTGACCCCACCCGGTTCCTTTTTATCTCTCCATCGCTGTTTACTCTGCACGCCGGGAGAGCTGGAGATACAAACGATTTGAGACCGCGGTATGAGAACGCGATCCATCAGAATTAGCTTGAAAATTCAAGACGCATCGAAACTCAACGATCGAATAACGAATTTGCAATAGCAGGCGATGCAACTGCAAGCTGGATTATCGCGAAAGGCGTATAAACACGCGCTAGAAAAAGCTATCAAGTAGATTCCGAGATGTTTGTTAGAGTAAAATATATTTTTTCCGGTATTCAATCGTGACGTCAGCGCTTCGGAGGAGCAGGAAAAATAAGGAGAAGAGAGAGAACCGTCAGCAGATGCGACTAGAGGCGTCCAAGTTCTGTTGCATCTGAAGATCCGCTTCAGCTGCGTTCGCGTGATGATACGAATCGGAAAAAATTATCCAAACACCTTGAACGTCTTGTCCTTACGTCTTGGTACTCAAGTGGCGCGTCCGATGAAGCTGACTTATGCAAAGCTCTCAGCCTGCAGGAGTTTCCTCCGGACGCGCGAAGCTTGTAGGTGGAACATTATAAATTTATATATTCACTCTTGGTTCGATGTTAAATAATAGCATTCAACGCCCACCGCGCGGTGCTTGTCGGGTATTGAGTGTGCGAAATGTCAGCCATCTTGAAATAATCTCTGTTTCAAAGAAACCGCTTTTTCGACAAATTCTTTCGCGATCGTCTCGCGTTTGCCGTCTCGAAATTTCCAGCTTTTCCATTTCTTAACTGAGTTCTTATGTTTTTTTCGATTTTGCAATACGATGCGGTCCTAAATTTGAATGAACAAACCAGTACCCTGCAGAAACTGGAATTCATCGATGCACCGGAAGTGAAAAAACGACACTCGATTATCGGGAAATAATTACCGCGGGATAATAAGGCAATAAATTTACCACTTGTCTGAAATATGACACGCGAATAGTCGAAATTTGTCACCGCTATCTGGATCTTCAATTATTCGAAGGCGATTAAGGAAACCCCGTGGCGTGCAAACTGCAGCGGCAAGCCGATCCTGCAGACTCGATCTTCGAGGAAGAATAAAGGATCAAAAGATTACAATCGAACCGCCCGCACCGGTTATCCATTTCGGTTTCTATTTTATTACGGAAAAAAAACTGACCCTCGTAGATCATTCGAGTCAAAACCCGATTTCAGACGAAAAAACCGCCCACCGTTTAGCGATGGACAAGCTTGTTTAAATCTTGGCAATGCCACTCGTTTGCAGCCGCGGTCTCCTCTCATTCTCTTTTTATATCTCTCTTGTTTCAAGTATCATATTTGCACATGACAATGAATTAGACCTCGTGCCGATTTCGGGACACGATAAAATATATTCCGTAATTAATCCCGAGATATGTGGGTCGCATCCGTGAACCGTGACCAGGAAATGGGCACTCTACAATATTTTTCTTTTTTTCTTTTATCACAAATTATCCGATTTTTACATCATTCAGAAAATCCGAGTTTCACGATACGATGATAAATATAAATTTTGTTTAAAATTTCAGATATAATCTAGATTCTTAAAATCATAACGAACAAAATTTTTGCAAATTCTATATAATAATGCGGAATCTGAAGTGCAAAAATCGCTTTCGGAGCACCGAAAATTTCACACACATATTCAAAAGCGTGTCAATTAAACAATGCGCATATTTTGAAAACCAGCCATAAATTTTGCTCCACGTAATACAATAAGCTGAAATATATCCGGAGAACCTTTTGTTGTCTGTAAAGTTTCAAGCACAGCTTTTAGGCTGGAAATATTCGGAGGCGAGGGTCGAGAGAGTTTTGTGACAATGGAGTCCGCGTATCCCCTGCACAATTATGTCATGAATTTGAAAGTATGATACGGTGAGTAATGGTAATCGCGTTAATTCACGTCGTATTCGAGGTGTTGGCGTTTTTTCTTTCTTCTCTGTTTTTCTTTTTTTTTTTCATCACATAGGCGAAGTCAGGTCGTAGACATGATCCTCAAAGTAAATCGAGGCGAGAGTTTAAAATTGCATCGCGTAATACGCGTGTTCAAAGTGTTCAGATCGCGGTTTGATTCGATCGAGAATCGCATCCACACTCGAAATTCTTCTTATTGTTAACAGACAAACATGTTTTCGCTGGATAGAATTACGCTGATAGAGCGAGATTTCTGATACAGGATTTATTAGCCCCGTCAGTTTTCTCGAGAGGGTCAAAACGGCGCCGCATATATAATGTAAAAATAATCTGCAATATCGCAACGCCGCGTCGGTGTAATTAAACAAATTAGGAAATCATCGCTAAATTATCTATCTGTTTACCTCTCGCTATGATGATCTTCGCTCTTTGATATTCCAATCGGTGTTTGCAATTACCAATTACATAACAACGCGCCATTCTTTTCCTTTGTTTGTTAAAAATTGTTATGATTCGCTTCACAGCGGTAGCAAATTCCTCTCTCAACTTACCCATAATCACAACGCTTGTCGACGTTTCACGTAACTTGGCGACCCGTTTTTTTTATTCTCAAAATATGAGAATAAAAAAATCGATACATCAAAATTGCAAGACGAATTAGCTCGTCATTTTGAAATACGAAATCGCGCACTCTAGTCTCACGTGATTACATTTACATGCAAAATAAAGAAGCTACAACGTTATTCCTCTCCGAAACTCGTTTTGCCGATGGCAAATCGTTTCCACGACAACAATTACAATAATCCCGCGTATATCCCGGCAATGCCTCGCCTTTGACTCGTGAACAAAGGTCTGACGGACACGTCGCCATTGCATTCATTATGTACGGTAGATTATCTCAGGATGTGTTCTTACGCAGCGTGAAGAAGGTACATTATAAATTTATTAGCATAATCTGCGAATTAGCAAGGATAACTTCTGGTCCCAATTTCCAGGGAGGATCCATAGGCGAAAAAGATTTCCGATCAAGTATGGATGATTTATGCAAATCAATCGACACTAACCTTCCTCCGTGCAGCAGCCAAGGAGGGTGACGACGTTCGGATGATTGCCCAACTGTTGCATGATTTCTAGTTCCCGAACGAGATCCTCCTTCTCCCTGGAAGAGGCGCCTTCCTTGACGGTCTTAACAGCGACGAGTCGCGTCGTGCCCTGGTGACCTGTGAGGTCATCGGCCTCGGCTTTCCAGACCTGTAGGAAAAGCAACACGATGCGAGTGCATTACAGAGAGAATATGGTACGTCAGAAGCACACTTTGCGTAATCACTTAACGACTACAGTCGGTGGATCCCGCTACACGTAAGTCGAATAATGCAAAATAGAAATACGCGAATGTGATACTGCATGATAGTCTCGGTAACGCGATGCCCTGATATTTCAATCAATAAATACCACACACGTGGCTGGAGAAGTGTGTCGGCTTGCAAAGAGCTCGGGGCACAAAACGATTCAATGCAACGAATTTCTCTCTCTCTCTTTTTCTCTCTTTTTCTCTGACTCTCCCGGTTTTGCGCGAAGGTGATAAGCCTCAATTTGCAACGCACGAGGCGAGGCCTGCGGATTGAATAGCCTGCGCAGGAAATTGTGCTTTTCATCCTCGTTACAATAGTCCAAAGACTCCGAGGCGTGCGTTGAGCGACGTGTGTGTGTGTGTGTGTGTTACACTGGGTATAAAAGTGTTCGCGACATCGGCGCAGTAAATTTACCTGCCCAAAGTTTCCTTGACCTAGGACCGTCTGGAGCCGCAGTTTGTCTCGCGGGAATTCCCACCTGGATTCCTGGGTCGGAGGTGGAGGCGGTTTTTCTCCCTCGTGACACTGGAGGACCAATTAAATGATTAAAACAAGTTTTTCTTCCTCATCGCGGTCGGGAGCGACTGCACGGGGAGTAAAATTTATTCATGCATAATGGGACCGCTTTTGAATGAAAACTCACCAGGTGCTGTATTCGAGGCAGTTTTGTTATCGCCTTCTCGATCGACGTCTTGAAGTCTCCCTTCTCCAGATTCAGACCATCTTTCCTACAGCTTATCTCCGATGACGTATCCGATTCTTCCAACATCTACGCAAGTCGACACAAAATAATCCTCAAATATTTCGTTACGAGTCTCGTTCAACGACGTCTCAAAAATTATACACCATAAACGAGGAGCACAGATACCTCGAGTAATATACTTGTATTCTCCTAACGGTATACAAAAAATTTTGCCTCGAGCTTATGATGCCGCGGGTTTGAGATTATCAGATGTGCCAGCCACGCTCATCGTTCCAGTTTTTTTTATTCTCATTCTATATCAAGCGGCAATTTAAGCTGTCCCGGATGAGAAAAAAGCGGTAGGATGAAAAAAAGTAATTTTTGCTGAACCAATTTTCGAATCATCCGAAAACATTGAGCCGTGAATCGGTGTTTGACAGGAGATTGTTAAAAAAGTACAAGGCACATGCATGTTTCGCGGTGACTCGGTAACCTCGATGAATGGCACATGTGATGATGACGTCAGAAGCGTTCATCGCCCACTTGGCATAATCCAGCTTAGGCATACAGTCACCTGCGCCCGACACGTTTCTCGTAAGAAAAAAGAAAAAAAACTTAGCTTAACAACGAAGAGTTGATGAATATTTGCCGGAACGGCTCGCGGAGTTAAGTGAAGCCCTTTGGCACGTAACGAATCCGATCGTAAAGTACGTGTACCTTGGTTGGGCATAAATTAAATTCAACCGGAAAGGAAATTGAAGAAGGATAAACGGGGAAACAAAAGGTGTTCCAGAGACAAAAAAGGAGAAAAGAACAATAAGAATACGGTAGGTGTACACGTAGTTGAAACTAAACGCGCAGCTTCGTTCTCTTTTCTTTGGCAACGAACGCGTCAACGGTCTTGTTGTTTCACCGAGAAAGTGACGCGAAATATTTAATTATAGAAACCGCATTGACGTATTACACACCTGTTATTGCCAAACGGCATGCCGAGTTTTGTTAGATTACCCTGTTATGAACAATCGACGTTAGATATTTTTCAAACGCGTTTTACACACCTGTTGCACAACCTACGTCACGCTTTTATCATTTCTGTAACGTACGTGCAGATCTGATCATCGTGAACGAACGATCGTTGATCAAAACTAATGCGGATAAATAGAACAATGAGCTATTGGGAATAATCAAAACTCCGTAAGAAGAAGAAGAATTCCTGTCTTGTGAAGCGTTAAGTTATCCCTCCTCTTCCCCCCCCCCCCCCCCCCGCCGTCGGTCACAGGATATGAAAAATCTATACATTTCCGTGTATGAAGTGAAGAGGAACGCGTTATACTCTTCAACCCAATTTTATACGGATTTCAGGGATGAGTTGCATCGATTGGAAGTCAGTGACTCGATGTGTTCACTGTCGGAAAATTGGTTCGGCAATAAATTTCTTTACGACTTTGTAAGACTTAAGTGTATAAAGCCACGGAGTATGAGCAACAGTTCGTATAATCTGTGTTGTTTTTACCTTGCGATTTCTAATAATCAGTCTTCTTAAAATCAGTCCGACGCCAACGGCGATTGGAAAGACGACGAGGGTCGCCAGGATGTAGCTGACGACGGCTACCGTCTCCTGAGTGGCGACGGTGTCGCCTTCGGCGACGAGGTACGTCCTGTTAACGGCAGGATCAAACGTCGAGGAGTTGAACATGGGCACGGGGGTTTCATGGGGTTGCCACTGTTGTCGAGTTCGGTTTGCACCAGCACCAGCACCAGCACCAGCACCAGCAATGGTACTCGCCAGGCCACTTGCTCGGTTGGAGTACGAAGGTTCTGCGGGTTCGTGAGGTGCAGGCTGGTCTGCTCGATGCCTGGTTGAATTGTCTGGCTTGTTCGACAAGGAATCAGGAAGTCGTTGGGCGCCGGGATTGCGGCCGGCTGTGAGAGGAGGATGCTCGTGAGTCTTACTTTTTGCCGTTTTCGCAGGAGTAAGTGAACCTGCGGTTGCAGGCGAAGTCGCGGTAGCCAAGCTCGGCTCTTTTTCATCTTGTTGTTCCTCTTGCCCGGCGACCGGAAGTATTACGGGCAGAGTTTCAATTCCGTGGGAGGACGGCTTCGAGGCTGGAGAACTGGTTTCGTTGAAGATCGACGTTCCATTGTACAGGTGCATTATGGGCAGGACGTTGTCCTTGTCCCTCGACTTGTCCGATAAGTTCCTGCCTCTGACTTCCGGCGATCTCTCCACGCTCACGGTTCCTTGACCGTTCGAATTTCCCCCGGATCGAGAACCGTTCGGTTTCGTGACCGTCAACAGCGGCGGTCCACCTTCACCTTCACCTTCACCTTCACCTTCACCTTCACCTTGGCCTTCCTCCGTCGTTTGTACTTCTGGATTCAGGATCGTCGTCACTTCGGGTCTCACCGTATTTGGCGATCTGTACATCTGTTGGATCTCCGATGGACTTAGATCCTCGGCAATCCCGAAGGGCCGATTCGCCTCACTCAAATTAGTCGTTCTGATAACTGGAACCTGTGTGACCGACTCCTCGACAGTAACCGCGTTCCCATTTTTCTCCGCCAGCACATCAGCCGCCGACAGTATCCTCGGAGTGACCGGGAAAAGCGACGGTGGAATCGTACTTTGTACTGTTACAGTTTCTTCGCCCGACGTCACGGTCGATTCGGGTCTCTGATCAATCGTTCCGCCTCTCGCCTCCACTTGGAAAGCATCGTCACCAAGGGCCTGGGCCCTATCACTGGGTTGCGCACTAGCAACACCGTCACTTGAACTATTAGAATAACTACCACCGCTTATTTCACTTTTAGAAGAAGTCACCCTGACCTCGCTAAAACTGTTTGGCTTGTCATTATCGTCGCGTCCATGCGACCTGTCAAAGTTTTCCTCACCTCGCGTAAGGTTTCTAGCTTCCGAAGGCTTCGTGGTGACATCCAAAAGCTGCATATCGGTAGCAACGTCGCGATCCGTCATGGCCGATTCGTTCCTTAGTCGCTGTTCCACCAGCATGTCTGGTGTCATTTGTTCCAGACTTTCTTCGAAATTACGTTTCCCATTTACGCTTCTCTGGTCCTCGTCACTTTGTGTAACATTACCCGTGGGTCGATCGGAATGCAGTGACGCATCAGAGGTTTTCGACGTGTTAGACCGAACCACGGTCGACTTGTCGCTCGCTTCGCCAGTCACGAATCGTCTCGAGTCCGACTCACTTTCCTTGTTCTTCACTGGCGGTTGTCGCCCGTGATTTTTCAACCCCAATCGTTGATCCACCCTGAAGTGATGTCTGCGAGGTTGGTTCCGATGACGAGCGACTTTGCCGACCGGCTCCTCACTGGGTCTCTGGTTCAACACTGCACTCGCCGATTTGAGCAACATGCGCTGGTCCACGTCCCGCAAATCGTCCTGAACGTTTATCTCGTCATCAAGCTCGGCGGAAAGTGGCCCAATGGAACTCTGGTCCCTCTGACCGGCTTCCGAGTCCGATATTTGAGGCTTGTTTACCTCGAGCGGCGTTCGAATCGAGGTTTCACCGCGGGATGCTGCGTATGGGTCTGACCGGGGCCCGTGATCCCCACTGCGATGGCTGGTCTGCTCCCCCTCCAAAGTTGTAACTCCTTCAGCCGCTGAGCCGGCACTGAGATCGGACCGCGACCGCGTCGCCACTATACCGCTCGACGAGCCGTCGCTTATCTCGGCGGTCCCGAGTGGCGCGGGGCCCGGTTGCTGGTGCTGCTCGCCTTCCTCCTTGCTGCTTACCCCAGGTCCGGAGTAGTTGCGCAACAGCCGCGTCACATTGGTTATCGTGTACGCGTACACGTGTTGTTGCGCCGGCAGAACGACAGGTGGAGAGCCCGCACCTGGAAGCGCCTCTCCGGCCTTCGGTGACGAGGTTTCGCCGACGACTATCCTCAGGGTCGTGCTCCGTGTTGTTTCCGGGTGATGGGTCGTCGCGGCGAAAACCTTCCTCAGAGGGTCGTCGTCCTTGGAACTAATCACCGTCGCTTTTCCTGAAGGATATCCCACCGCGTGACCGTTCACCACAGATCCCGGATCCTCCTGGTACTCCGTCTTCCCCCCGCCACTGGACGTCGCGACCGAGGGACCGAGATTCCTCGTCTCGTTCGATATCTGGGTCGAGCCGTCTTCCCCGGCTGCATTCCCAGATGCTCCCGCCTCGTGGGATGCTGGGCCTCCTTTCCCTTGGACCGGCGTCTCGCCGAGCACCTGGTCAACCGACGATGCGTGAGCGGACGGGTCCGCGAGGCTCCCCTCGCCCTTGCCGACGGCGTCACCCTCCGACGCGTTCCTCGTCTCCGGAGCCCCGATCACGTTCGATACGATCGTCGGGTCGGCGGACTTCGTCGGTGGTTTTCGGTAGTAGAGACTGCTGGTGCTTGGACTTCTGAAGGCGGGCACCTTGAGATTGGGGATCTTGTTCCTCTCGATGGTCTGCTTCTCGACCGCGATGTTCATCTCCTCGTTAATGATCTCCTCCAGGGTGGGAACCGGGACCTGCGTCGTCGTCGTGCTGAGTCTCTTCCCGATGAAGCGTCTCCGCGAGTTCAAAACCGGGGAAACCGTCGGTGTAACTTCGACGGAGTTACTGCTCGTCGTATTCTGCGTTTCAGGACTCAGCTTCTGGCCAAAGTACAAAAACTGCGTCATCTCTTCGATCGGTACGTCGCTCTCCACCGGTCTAAAGTGCTTGTACAGACTCTCAGACATCACCACTGTATTATTGCTACTGCTTTTCCGAGGATCAGATTCGCTCCCCGACGCGATCTTAGCACTACCGATCCTCTGCAGTTGCTGAGAACCGTTTCTAGTCGTAGAGAAATGCCCGCTCCTCGAAAATCCGGTCGATGGTTTGTGTCTGATTTCTGTTCCAACCGTCATCCTGTCATCATGGCCCAGATCCATCGACTCCACGGTCTGTTTCCCGGATTCAGAATTCTTAGATGTCATATTTCCGCTTCTCTCTATCAGGCTCGAATCCTTCTCGGCTTTCCTGCCCGCAGTTCCGATTAACGGTTCCGGTGTTTCTTCCTCGGCCCCGATCACCGTCTTGGATTCACCGGGCGCCGTGACGTAGACGTTGTGTCTGGTCTCCTGGCCCTCCAGAACGTCAGTTGCGTCCTTTGGTACCTCAGCACGCATTCGAGACGCGCTCACGCCCCGCAGTTGATCTCCAGGACGCTGCGCCAAGGCTTGGCGACGTTTTGCTGCCAGGATGTTCCGGAGCGCTTGTTCCCTCTTCGCTTTTGACGCGGGCAGTTCGGCGTGCAGCGACATTCTCCCCTGGCGCTGGTAATCGGTTGACGCATCTGTAAAACGATAAGAGAAAAGAAAATTCAGAATTCGAATCAATCAACGTGGGAGGACGTGACGTGGGCGTTCCGCGAAACACTAATTTCTACGACGTCAAGTATTAACCGCAAAACTGGTTATGGAAAGTGTGGTTCTCCTCGTAATCAACCGTCATTTTTGACATTTCGCACCAAGGATTTCGGTTAATTCAATATCAGGACGTATCACAGTTACGGTAAATTTTGACGATGCAACGCGGCTAATAACGGCTTCCACGAAAAACGACCTGCAAGACTCGAGTCGTGGAGCACGATTATCCGGGGCAGTGAAGGTCCAATTAATTGGTACACGAAGAGTCCTTGATCGGCAGTTATCGGATGACGGATCTGAGAACGAGTGCAACAGTCTTAAGAGACGAAGACGATACCCGGGGTCAGAGATGAGTCCAGGGCTCGTCTGGGCTCAATGTTTAAGGTTCGGTTGGCGTCATCCGATAATGTACCATGAATGTACCGTTAATTTTCTCAACGCGTTACGACCGTCCGTTTGTTTCATTTGCTATCGCGTTACGCTCGAGGTATTTCTCTCCGCGTGGTTACATTTGCTCTCTTTTTGTTTAAAGTCATTCCTTTTTCTTTCTTTTCTCATTCATATCCCAACCGTCGTCGAATCGATACAATAAGCATAGAATTGGCTTGTTTCGTTAACTCATTTTCTTTTTGCTACAAAATTTCTCCATGTAAACCTGCGAAATGACCGTCATTTTCAAATTTGAATCAAACCCTGTAACGGAATTCATCAAGCGAATATTCTGCTCCGTCTACCCACGTGCATTTCGGAACACAGCTTTTGAATCATGTCTTCGATCAGCGATTATCATACACTCGCGTGGGTCTCGAGCCAGATGTGTGGCTAGTCCCACTTAGGTAGTCCGTTCTATCTCTAACCATGTCACCCATAAAGCTTATATATACATGGAACAGTAGCAGCGGTGAGATATACTGGTTCAAATTTCAAATCCGACAGTATAGATGAAGTCAGACTCGTTTCTAGAGGTTACTGCACGTTGATGGTATGCAGCTTGTCTTAAAACGTAAAAAAAAAAGAAATAAAAACTTTCGGTATAGAAGCGGAGCGATTCTTGTTCGCATTGAGATCGCGATCTCGATTCCGGGATCGGTTCACTTCGATTTATACATTTAAATATTGTACAATCTCTGAGTTTAGTCTGGCTACTCGATCAGTCCGTGTGGAACAAAACGTGCATCATGGATCACGAATCGTAGCGGGAATCAATCGTCACTAATCACAGAACAGATCTTGGAGACGATTTTTATCTTACGTCTGTGCAGCCGTCCGATCGATTACGAAAATGACTGGCCGAATATTTTTTTCCTAACGATAGAACGACCGCTGAAGAATCGCCTGATTTACATAACAGTACGTTTGATGGTGACCGTCGTTATAGATTTTTTACCATGGCCTCTCGGTGTTCTTTAACCTTGTTCATATAAACCTCTGGTATTATATTATGATTCGGATTATACACATACTCCTTCCAATCTTATCTATCATCGTCATTTCGGGCGATTCATCGACGCCAACAGACCTGAAGGTACCGCGCGAGATCAAGTTCAAGGCAAATTTCCTCTTTGATCTAATCTACCTTTCACATACACACTGCGGCGTGGAATGAATTGTCAATTCTAGACCAAATCGAGTCACCGATCAGGACAACATTGCGGTCGTTCACGTGCCAACAAACGTATAAACGAAGCCTCTGACATCATACACAGAAATTTTGGTCATCGTTAAGCCAGAATCGTACATGCATCTACACAGTACATATCGGTATACGACTATACACGGACGCAAAGGAATGTCCAAGTCAATTGCAAGAATCACTAACACGGAAAGCATCGAGCTTCACGAATAGACATCACCGCTAATTATAAAAGATCGGATAAGATCGGTGACTTTTTAGCGGCTCCGACTATAACCGAGGTGTAATAATTGATACACATTGTGACTTGCCACATATTTATGACTTGTCAGGGTCAAAACGGATCAAAAGTCAGCATAGGTTTCATGTAACTGCGCAAAGAGGTGCCGGAGACACGTTTATTCGCCTCCTGTAGCCGTAACTCACTTGAGCTTTTGCTATGTTACAAGATTCAACTCTTGCCGTAACTTAGAACTTTTTACACAGTGTTACCAGAACCCTGCAGTACGCTTTACTCCGACTCTCACGTTGAGCCCTGCGTACCAGTCGAGGCACCATCTCAGGGCCGTCGCATCTCTACGATGAAAGGCTATTTGCTCACGGATTTTACGAAGGTTAACGATCGTCAAGTTCGCATGAAATTTTATCACGACTCCATGAAGTTTCGAGGAAGTTTTGGCTCCCGCCTTTCAACTACCGATATCGAACCCTGACGTTGGCGAGTATCGGGAAAACTGAAAAATTTGTTGCAAGAAAAATTCAGCTAGAAATTGAGAGCTTTCAGGCTTAGGAGTAAATAGTTTCAAAAGAGATGGTCGAATATTTGTGAGAATAGGTAACGATAGTCCTTTTCGAAAGGTCCTCTTTGCCGTCCCTGGGAACCTTTGAGACGTAAGAGAGCCTTGTGACCGTATATCATAGTCGTGTGACGGGTAACCATGTCCTTAGCACCTGAGTTGCCATTTCGCAGAAAATAAAGGGGAATGAAAACGTTGTCCAGCAACGGCACCGGGCGTGCGGCATACTATAAACGATAAGGTCTTCCACTAGTCGTCGGCATTTCTCGAGGTATACGGTAAACGTTTGACTACATTATCTCGTGTAGGAGAAGTTATTCTTTGCCCCGAAGCACAGACGTTGAGGAATCCTCAAGAGTGAAGAATAGAAGAGTCGCGAACTCGGATGATTTGTGACGGCGATAAACTTGGCCATTTAAATCCAAGTGCCAGGTGTAAAATTGAGATACTTCCTCATCGGGGATTAAGTTCTGTTATTCATATAGCCCGAGTGCTTACGGGCGACTATTATTAACTGCCATTATCTCAAGAACCTCACCTTGGCCTCACCGAATCGGTCTGAAAAATGATGCGGGTTGTTGATGGACCAAGGCGCACCTACCTTTCCTAATTCCTCACGTAAAACCGTCACCGAAACCCACAACCTTCAATTACTATATCGGCTAGCAGAGTCGACCAGAAGCTTCGCCGAAGAAATCGAACGTCTCAAGTTCACCTGCAACGAATGCGGGTCGCTTTTGCTTTTCTCTTATGTATATACATATAAAACACGACCGTGCAACATCGTGCTCCACTTTTTCCCACCGATCACAACTCGCGCCGCAGTCCTCGAGGGCTGTGATGCCTTCTTTGACCCCGACACAAGTCCGCCCCAGCAACGTGACCGTGACCACAAGCCCGGCAACTGGTGATGGTCGTAATATTTCATGGCAACATGTGTATAAAGAAGGTCAAGCTCACTGCTCCTGTTCTTCCAGCAGCAAATGTCGTGAAACTGCAACATGCCACTGCAGCTGAGAAAACAACCATTGCAACCGAATGCCTCATCTTTCCGATCTCGATGCAGATAAAACTTGTGCTACGGATACAAGAATATCCCTCAGTTAGCTATACGTCAACGTGTGGATTGGTGTTGGTGTCCAAAATCTCTTCGCAGGGTTGTAAATAACCGAAAAATGTTTATATACATTGTAAAAAGTGTTTTTGAAACTGTGCAATATAAATGATATTTAGTTTTTCAACAATTATAAGGCTTGATTTTTTTTCTTCTCAATGCCGATTCCCTTTACCATGCATTTTTTAAGGAACATACCTCTTATTGGATATCGGAATCAGACATTTCGATACTCGATCCCTATTCTCGGCAATCGTCGGAGAAATTGGAAAAATGTTGCAATATTTCATTTGGAGTTAGACTCAGACATGCACCGCGGGGATAGATAATCTCCGAGCGTGAGGGTAAGAAACGTAGCACGTCAAGGTATAAGGTACACATATACACCAACAATATATATATATATATGTACATATATATGCCCTGAGCTACTGAATAAATGAATATTATCCTGCACCAGCGGCAGGAGGTTTATACTGCTACAGTTTCGCGTCCTGTATAATATTCAGTAAGAAGAGTAGAGCCGCAGAACCTCTTCGGATAGTCGATGGGCAAAAGAAGCGATAACCCGAGGGTTATTTTCTATCTGTGAATATGATCTGACGGTTTAAGCCAAGCCGGGCCTTAGTCAGCTCCTCAAGATCCAGATATCGCTGTAGAATCGGAAACGACAACGGCTCAATATCGTTTTGCGAAAAAAGAAAAAGGAAAAATCTAGAAAAATGTTAAAACCCATCTGTAGACTGTAAAGTAACGTATCGGTACTGGTAGTGGCATTGAACCTCCTCGACGACACTGATGGATGCCGTGCGAGGGGAAACTGGTCGAACACGTTTCAGTCATGAAAGTACACACGTGCATGTGCGTAGTTTATACCTTCAGCTTAGAGGTACAACTAGTCGTTGGGGATAATAGTAGCTCTACCTCAGTCAGAGAACTAATTAAAAGATTCCGGTTTAAATCATATTTATACCTACATGAGAATGGTCGCACGATCATACATGCCAGCACGAGAGATTCGATGACATGCAAAAAATGATATGCGATATGCATAAATAATTCAAGCATATTTCAGTCGCCGCGATCAAGAATGGAACTCGAGCGTTCCGCCGTATGAGTTGGGCACAACTAATTTGGACAACAGTAAAATTAGTTCAACGTTGGTCAAACGGTGTAGAATAAATCTGCGGCTATGGCTATGGCTATGGCACAGAGGCGATTGTTCGGTCAGCCGTAAATCGGACTTTGGACCCGCTCGCCATGGTCTGTAAACAAAACTTAAGCTTCTTTTGACCGGTGGCGTTACGTACGAAGATACCAGCGCCTTATGTAAGCAAGATGCGATCACCGTTCCGCCAATTTGACGCAATCAAGGTCTTCCTGTAACTAATCTGAATAATATCTTGAAAAAATGCAAATTGCACCGATTCCCAGGCGAAGATATTCCCGGCCGACGTCGGTTCATGCCAAAGTTACACGCTTCTTCCAACTTTCCTGCACGCGTCCCAGAGGCGATGCAGCGATCAAATATGCAGCAAGGATGGTAGGCAGGTTGAATAACAACGCATTCGCGAACGCGCAGACAAAAGGCGAACACATGCGAGGTGCAATTTGAGCCAAGAATTCGAAAATTTTGTATCCTCATTCGCATCGCGTGACCGTGAAAATTGAATCGTTATGTCGATTGCACGAAGAAAATACTTGCCTCGAGGAAAATAATAAAAAAAAAAAAAAAATACGCATCCGCCCCGGGTTATTACATTATACCGCACTCGCGTGAGTTTCGTTCCAAAACGTTTAATTCCAGTCGCTATAGATGTTATATAGTTATATGCATATAATACGTGTTACACGTGTATCACCGCGTAAAGTCAATGACTTAATTTCGGACATGTGACAAGTTAATTGCGGCATTGTTTAGCGCACGGTTCAATTTACGTTACACTCAGCCAACACCTGTGGAATGTTATATACATATACTATATATATTATAATAATAGCACATGCCGAGGAAAAGAGTTCGTGTGCATCTCCAGCAGAAGCATCAGCAGCAGTCATTCAATAGGATTCAAGCGGATTTTTCTCTCTTCTCTCGAAAGGAACAAGAGTTGAGTATTTCATTGATCAGTCGCTCGATTCCGATCATCGTTTCGGTGATCTGATCGCGATGGAAACTAGACGAAGCAGAGAATCGTCAAAAGAGTCCGACTCGAAGCGTTCAAAAATTGACTTTCGTCCAAGGCATGTTTGAAGTCGATTTATGAATTCGTAATGCAGCTCGCCAGTCACCCGCTCGGAACTGCATTTCCGAACTAAGCGGAGCGTGTGGTAGTTTTAAATAATGTGAAGCTCCGTCGCATCGCGAGCTGGAGAACAGTCAACGAACGAAAGAGCACGCGTTATGCGGGTCTCCCATAGAGCGTACATCCGTTTCCGGTGCAATGGTAGCGCCGCCGGGCAGAGGACACTCCGGTCATCGCGCACGCAGAACCTCGTGTTTATAGTTATGTAACGGACGAAACGTTTAGGGACCTGGTGCAGGTACATCGAGCCTCGCACTGTTCCCGATCACTTCCGACGAGATCGGTCCCCGAGAAAAAAAGAAAAAAGTAAAAAAACAAAACGCAATGCACTCTGTTCTCATTGGAGCACCTTTGTGACAGAGAAAATCAGGTGATCTGTCGTTCCGTTCGTTATTCGACGGCGTGACATCAGAACGGACGTCCTCGTTCTCAATGGGGTAGATAATACATGTTGTTCCCGTAAACGCTGCATAATAATTGACTACACGTGTGTGCATTTGTATGAGAGAAGTGGATAGTAAAACTAACAGCGTTGTTCGCCGAATTCACTCTTGTTATTTTGTTCAGGTGTCGCAATATCCACTCAGTCTTATCATTCGCGTTTGCTGATGGTAATGAAGTGAAACGGCTTGTACATACGTATATAGCTATAGTTCTAAGAATGAATTTTGTCACATGATACGAAAATCAGTTATTATGTAGTGAGGAAATCGTGCGGACGCAATTACGTTGATAAACGATACGTTATGTGTCATGGTCGGTTTAAACGCGTCACGAATTGCGACGTCGTCGTTGGGTGATTGGTTCGCATAATACACGTGCGGAAAAATAGAGCGCACCGATGCGTTTTCGAACACAGCGACAAGGTTCCGCATCTGGTCCCGAAACTCTGAATTGCCTCGACTGCAATCGACGCAGTTAGTTACGTTGCCAGGTGATTACATCGACCCCAAAGGCTGTTATGTAAGCTTTTCCTGAATCGTACAATAGCGGCTGAAAGATCCATTAAATCGTATGCAAATGCGAAATGGAACAATGGAGAACTAGGAATACCTAGCTGAATGGATCGCATTGCCGGGCGGTTCTTCTGTCGTTAGTGTGTTGTGGGCTTAGCGTTCGTTTCCTACATGTCGCAAGTAGCAGCAACAGCCTTTGTGATTCCCTGTCCAACAGCAGAAGCGGCAGATATTCCATCTTCTCTCTCTCTCTCTCTTTTTCTCTTGTGTCTCGACAGACGTTTACACGCTTACAACTTTAACACACAGCCAAAACGAACACCGAGTATTCATATTTACGATCCGGTCAAGCCGTGACCTTTCAGCCGCGTCGGCATAACATTGCGGCAAGAAATTTGCACCGATCATATATTTTACGCCGGGAGGAGCTGCGGCTAATTAGTTACATTGTAATTACCCATCCGAGTAGCCGAGAGCCGCTAACGCAATTTAAAAAATGAAACGGAAATCCCGGCCCGTCGCCAGCAGCGGGACCTAAAACTCACCTCGAGGCTAGTTCCCATGTTTCACGATCAAGATCAAGATCATTGACTCGAGGTGAACTCCACGACGGAATCTCCACGGAATCATCACGTGCAAATAATTCCGCGGCATTGCCGTACGTACCAACCAACGACGCTGACTGGCTCAAGCGGCCGCCTTTGTGCACCCCGGGTATCGGAGTCATCGGCGACCCTCATTGCTGGAAATGTCAACTCGCGGTGTGTGTTCAATTAGAATCACTTGACAGGTCGTGCGAGGGAATCGCAATACCGCGGATTCTCTTCCGCCTGCGATTCCACCTCTCTGCATTCGCAATTTTTAATCCTTATAATTCTAGGTACCCACAAACGATCGGCTTCGAATCGATCATGAGCACCTTGCGAACCTTAGAACTGCGAACGGCGTGAATATAGAACCTCAGCAAAAAATCTGCAACGCTGAAGCGATCTAAGCGTCATTATTTGCTGAAACGTGTCTTCAATTAGCGTCACTCAACAAGCATCGACGAAATCGGACCCGCCTTGTGCACATATAAGTCATATTCCTTCGCTCGATCAATCGGCTTTCGCATCAAACGATCATTCCATCAATAAAAATTGAACATCGACGGTGATTCGATGGCGATGGATTCCAGGCGGAATCATTACGCGCAAAATCCACCAAAAATCCTCGGCCCCAGTCTTAGAGTGTAGTTATTGTGTACCTACGAGGGAGATCAAGGTGAGCTTGCGGAATCCCGCTGCAAAGATCATCGCAAATGGTGTTCAATTAGGTTCACTGACAGGCAGGCAAGAGCCGCGGTCCCGCCTACCGCCTGTCATTAGACAATATGTACTGTGTCTTACTCCGGCACTATGTCCACCCCCCGTTCCCTCGATATCAATACCAAGCAATGCCCGAGCACTGAACGTTGAACTGCATTATGAACGCGGAGAACGCTGGTCTTCCACCTCTTGTTGCTCGTGCGAGCTAATGAGCTTTGGAGCTCGGCTCGTCGACGTCTGACTCGATTATCGGTTATTGATTTACGCGGCGCTCCTCCGAGAAGCGCTTTTCATCTCGAGCAAGAGCACTTCTGATTGTAAATTGTAATAAAGCTCATAATGGGCCTAATTATAGAACGGCTAATGAGAAACCGTGTTCTATGCCACGCCACGACGTATAGGCACTCAATTCGTGTACGTATACAACTCAAAATTATTCGCAGAGCTGAACGGAGACGCGCCGCGTTGATTTATCCGAACCAGTTTGCTGCCCTGCTCGTACCGACAACGATCAGCTTTATCACTGTAGTAGGTACAATTTTTTTTTTTTTTTTTTTTTTTCTTTTTACGCCACAGTATGGCCTCCTTGTTTCGTTTTGCGTTCCATTCCAGTCTCCGCTCTAGACTAACCGGCGCATTTCGTGCGTCTATCAATTAATTACTTGATCTCATATCGCTGTTCACGTATACCGCCTGCTCATGTACGATAAGTTTTTTTAGTTTTTTGTTGCTTTTATTTGTTCACTTTTTTTTATCTATCCGGGGTACTTTTTCTTCTTATATTCCGCACGTCATACAGCTGCGAAGCTGCTTCGCTATTTATTAAAATAATAACGAGTACTGGTGCAAATGTGTAGACCAAAGTGTATCTGTATATGCTTGCTTTAATTACCGGGATATGATTATCTCGGTAAATAGGCAGGTGCAAGATAGAGCCTTCTCTAGTTTCTTGATTGTTTTCGAGTAATTCGCGATGTCTGATCGCATCACGTAAGGCTTTTACGGAAAGTGCAGCCTACCATCCGTATTCATCCGTCATCGGCGACTTCAGGGACGATTCTAAGCGGTACGTAAATACGTATGGAAACAATGCCCGTATAATAATCGTCATGTCCGCGAGTTATCGGTGTCAATGATTTGGATTTTTAATCTGCCATCACACGATGCATCACTCGCAGGGATATTAGCTCGATCGACCTTTACCGATGGTCACCATCTCATCCGTTAGATGATACTCGTCATTCACATCCTGTATCACTTCAGATGCAAATATCTCGTCCTTAGTGTCCAGCATAATTTCTTCAATTTCACTTTGTTTAAAAGATACGAACTTATAATTACTACAGCACAGGTTTCGTCGAGGATTCTCGTCGTGCTTATCTATTGTGAAAAACTATTTTCATTCGTTTATTTTGTTGTAATAGCTTTTTTTTGCATTTTTTTACTACCTCAAGGGGCAAGCATCCGTTCGTTTGAACAATAGAACGACATGCTAATGATTCGCATGACGCTAATTACAATTCGCAAGGCGTCTCGTCTCTCTGGTCGTTCATCCGACATAGTACAAAGACTCGGGGAATACGAAAATCGATACAATGTGCGAGTTGACCGGGCGTTGTGATCGTGACAAGGCTGGAGTTCGTGTATCGAACGCCGTTGTATCAACGATCACAAAAGAGTCCATTGTATTGCTCGACGTCAGGTCATAACTCTGCGTTTAGGCCTTGAAATTCGTTGGCAAACTATTGATGCGATAAAATGATGCCATTGTCATAACTCCGCGGTGCATGGGCCTCATAGGGGGACGGTAAGGGAAGAATCAAAGATCGATCGAACCGTTAAGTCGAATCATCTTTTCGTAGATGGTAATGAAATGTACAACAAACAGCTTGTCATAGCCATAAATGGAGGTAATTTAAGGTGAATCGATACTCCATGATACAAATTAGGTGATCCTACTCGATGTCGAATACGTGGCTAAATTTTCTGGTGCAGTAAAAAGCCTCCCAAGGTTTAATTTACTTTCGACAATTTACTGCCAAAGTGCCAACTTGCACTTGTATAATCAAGGTGCTCGGGGCTTCCTTGTATTTCGCAGGACAGTCACGTGAACACAATTCCCATGCATGATGGGTGACCGTCTCGAATGTGTCTGCCGTTGCATTTCTGCGGCAAGTCACGATTCGCGATTATCGCGGATCCACCCGTAGAATACGATCAGGTTGGTATACATGTGTGTATACCAACGTCGTGAATTTTGTTAGCGCGGAAGTTCTAATTATATATTCTGCGATGAAAATTTATGATTTACGAGGCATCGTTCTTCGCTCAGTTCGCCTTCGGCCAAGTCAGCTGGATCACGTCGGTTATTCCTTGATCTCGTGACGCTTGCCTCGGGCTATTTAGCACGCGAGTATTCGCAACGCATTACGCAACCGATAGCTTCACCTGCTGGTAATGCTTCGACTACTTGCCTTGATTTCATCGGCCGCGAGTTACGTTTCGTTTAAAAATCCATGCAACGAACAAACGTCAATGCAGTCGCAGACGAGCCGCATTCTTTTCGAGTAATCTCCGCTCCTCAGAGGCCAGCATCAAGACAGCCTCCACGTTCACGTGCTTAACCTCCTTCAAGGCTTCGACTCGTAGCTATATACCAGAGCTCAAAACCATGCAAGAACACCAAGATTGGCCGACCGCAAACTTGGCAAAACAGACCTGCAGCCTCTCAGCACCAAAGTCGTAATCGTGTAACCGTTCAACGCTCGTTTTTAAGCCATTCCTGAACGATATGGCTGGGCGTCGTGGAAAGTTAATGTCGTCACGATCAGTTGCGCCGCAAAACATCTTTCACGGATTTCAATCTGTTTTGCTTATCTTTCAGGAAACAATTTTGGAGCAGTTATGACAAGAATGCTCGACTCTAACATCGCGCGAGTGTAATTTCTGGTTTAGAATGAACCTTGACCCTGTCCATGCGTCGTAGCAGCGGCACGTACGGTTGACTAAAACAAGAAATAGAGGTTTTACCGGTTGGTTTACACCAGAAGATACATTCTTCCAAGTATGATTTCAAGCATGCAGTTTGGTGGGCTTGAATCTCGTAGAGAATTCTTTGCGCTTTTTAACTAAATAAATTCCTAGTACAATAATCGTCCTAAGACTTGTTCGTGCAGGTGATATAATAATTATTTGACAAAACTAGACTTATATCTTCCCCGTTTGAGCTTCAATTCATCTATTCACAATTTTCCATTATATGTATACCGTATCGAACTAAAATCATTAGCGAGACGCGTTGCCTGAACGCAAATGATTGCCTGTAAAAGCGTGGGTCTGACGAACGGTGGAGTTACACAAGTGAAAATTTGAGCGCGGTTCCTGGGCGTCGTCTAGTCTGAAAAAAAGAGTCTCGTGGTAGTTGAATGCATCCGAATAAGCTAAGCAGCGAGAAGCTGATTAGCATGATTTCCTGAAAACGAAACCCCGTTAGTCGCGTGGTCCATGGTGAGTGGCGAGATCCACGTGGTACAGAATCAAGTGCGTCTTTGAAGTACAATTCGGTATTGTGTTACCACCCACTTGACGAGTGAGTATTTCGTAACTCGCATTATTGCCTACTCAAATATTTTAATTTCAACGACGATGGTGGTTGTCGCCTCTCGTCAAAAACACACGCACGGGGCGTAATCGTCGGGGGTCAAATAACATGGCAGCTGCAGTGCGACGTATGAGAAAGCTAATAAATTCCAAGAGCTCCCGAAATTTGTATTCCACTCAGCGATAGCTGTAAAGCGGGAATTCTTTCAAAGGTAACCGCGCCGTTCGCGGGTAGTTGAGAAGTTCTTATGCAACGAGAGGAAAAACAAAAAGTAAAACAAATAGAGTTGTGTCGTTGATGTCACAACAGCACCGCGTAACGTTCGTGAAGTCGCCGCAACGAGATCCTCGAAAGCAGCGTCGGAGCTGTTTCATATGGCCAGGAAGCAACTTCCTCTTCTAATCGTTTGTATTGTCACTATCCTGTAACAGACTAAATTCGCAGTTTCGCTTCGTCAAGTTTCAACTCCTCGGCGTTTATACGCGACGACGATATATCTCGATATCAATGCTGAATCGATTAATCGTCCGAAAAATTGGCGGACGTGAACTTGACGCGGATAACTGATTTTTGATTCAATCCACGCTCGGCTAAACCGTGATTGAAACTAACGAAAAACCACAATCTATGTAAATCGAGAAAATCCGCGAGACTGATTCGAAGGAGTTTTAATTCTAGTAACACGACATTTAATTTTCTCAAGTCATATAACACGCCTGCTGGAGAAATATACTTGCGCAACGATTTCACAGTTATTGTTAGCAATAATGCGCTTGGCGTTTAGGTGCCAGTTGATCTTGAAGCGAATGAGAATTTCAAAATGAAATTCTTGCATATAAAACCGAAACCGTTACCTACACTTACATTATCGTCATACATCGTCCTGGTTATACGCGTGTTTAGCCAAGCATTAAAATAGCAAGTAACGAGTACACCGAGTTCCAAATAAGTGGCTAAACAGGGCGTGAAACTCTGCTGAGTATTTTTGGCGCCAAAACGTATAACCATAACCTGGAAAATGACATGCAGGAAGCAGATCGAAGCGCATATCGAGCAGATCGGAACGGAGGCGAATTCCTCGAGAAGCTTGTCGTAAATCATTGATTACTATCGGAGCTTGAAGCCTCCTTAACTAAATGGATGCTACTGTCGATTTGAGTTACAGCTTCCATTTCCCGATCCTGACCGCTGATCGGCGAATAACAATTGCTAACATCTGAAAGACGCGCGCGGTCTGTTCATGCGGTGCGAATCTTCTCGCCACGCCACCCACGCGGCAATGCGGTTCTGCATGCATATATTCCGATGCGTGCATGGGCGGCAGTCCGATTCCAGACACAGCTCGAAGCGACGATAGAACGGAGAAAGAGAGAGAGAGAAAGAGGGAGAGAGAAAGGGAGAGAATAAAATAAAGGGACGACAAAGTCTTGCGTGTACTCGGCATCACACGACGAATGAGCCGCGAATGCATTATACCTACCACACACACATACGTACACACAAACACACACACGGGAGAAACGGAGAACGGCGATCAATTAATACATGCGAATGGAGCTGGCTTGTTCGCCTTCCCTTTCTAAGCTCACCCCCGATTGTTTATACCTCAAGCAGCGCGGTTAGGGTTGCAGCTGCAGTCGAGGTTCACCGCGTGTATAAACTCTCGAGGAATCTGCGAATTCCTCTGAAGCTTGGATATGCCCACAGCAGCGGTAAACTTGCTTCCATGAACAAGTCGATAACTCCCGAACCCTTCCCTCGATCCACCTTCTTGCACAAAGGTAGGTGGTACCAACCAACCGCAAAGGTTTGCATGGGTTTCAAGACGCGAACCAGCCGCAGGACTTTACTGCGACGGATCCTTCGATCCTGCGGCCCGCTCGGAGCTTTGGGCAGCTCGTCCTTTGGCTCCAATTTCAAGGCGCCGCTGTTGCGCCGAGGGCGTGAAAAATAAGAGGTCGAACGAGCATCTCTCGTAGATCTTGAACTCGGCCCACGTTACCTTCGGCGACAAGCGCACCTGACCAGGACCACGATTTGTACCTTATAACCTGCACCGGGACGGTACGAGGGAACTACCAGAGAAAATCAGTTCGCGTTGGCGTATTAAATGGCCTCCGGAGTGGAGCGTATGCCCAGAATTAAAAGCCACGGTACAAAGGGGGCATAATGCAACAATGCCATTCCTGCAGACTCTCGCTCGAATCCTGGGCGGGCACCGAGGGTCTAATTTACAAGTCGTAGATCAGAACTCTCTCTCTCCAATGGAATACAAGGTGCGGTTGCACCGGTCATCTTATACGTACTGCAAGCATGATGATGCACCAGTGATTAAGGAGAAAAAAACGAAAATTAAAAAAACAACTTTTTTTTTACTAGCAGAAGAATTCGATGCTGAAAATTTTTCAGCAAGTAAACCTTGTACACTTGGTTGTAAAAAAGTAATTGCTTGGCCGGGAGTGAGATTCTACGTGATCTTTGTCGAGTAATTGTGAAATAGACAAGCCACCCGTGTAACGATACTCTTTAACCAAATAGCTTTCAGTTAGACCGGAGTTTATAGCCGCGAAGCGAGGCTGTTTGAAGCGGTGTAGATATAACGGAGTAGTTCTTCGGAGTTGCGACGGAGGTTTGTGACCTCGGATCAATGCTTTGTGTGAACAGGTACCAGTATAAGCTGTCGGTCGGTGAAAAGAAGAAGAAGGAGACGAAGAAGTCTGTTAGTCGGTACGTCCATCCGGCAGCAGGGAGTGCGGCAAACAAACGTTCGTCTAGTAGAGAAAAATAGTCGTCCCGGTAGCGAGAGAGCAAACAAACATCCATCGTTGACTCGCGGCACTTAGCGGCATCGCGAGTCGAAAGGCTGCTGCAGACCGAAGTCGGTGCAGGATGTAAGGAAGGGCGCGACATCCTCGAGAAGTCGACCTGGCAAGAAACTCCGAACTAATGGTTACCCACGCCGGTACAACCTGCACTCCTCTGATCCCTTCTCCTCTCCTCTCCTCTCCTCTCCTCTCTTTACCAGGCTGCGAGACACGAGAGTGATCCTCCAGCATTGCGCAACCATCCGCAGACCTCGATAAACATCCCCGTATACCAAATCGATCGGGAATCGATAGTCCAGGTTAATATTCCAGGGGAATTCCTTCGCCTCGCAAGCTATAGGACCAAGACGCGTCCTCCTCTGGAACACCTTGGGAATATTTTATCCTTGCCTCGCCTTTTCTGTTAGAAATCTAAGTGCGAATTAATCTTGAGCTCGGGACGCTGCTGCACGTACACAAAGTACGGACGACTGGCTGTTGCACGTTACTTGCTGTAATCTTGCGCGATGTGAGAGCGAAACCAGCCAATCAATGACTCGCGGATAGGCGACTTTGTTCGTGGAGGTCTTCCAATGCGATACGCGTTTCGGAGCATCGATCTTGAATGAGAGAGAAGTCTGTTAAAGAGGAATACTTCTTGGAATATAAAGTAACGCGAGGCTAGCTTGTATTCTCGGAACGAATCCACACGCGTGATGGCACATATCGGGACCATTCTTCGGCCCTTGAGGGCATGGCATCGCCGTGAGACGCGATGAGTCCCTCGATGAGTCCCCGTTCTGATTCATTCTCAGAGTCGGAGGAGCCGGTGGGAGACGACGAGACTCTTCTGTTCTTGTCCCACGTATTGTGCTTACGGTGTTGCATTATATACATTATATCGCAAGCACAATGGACCATGGAGGACGCAACGTGGGCAGCAAAGCACAGGCACGCCGTCTAGCCGCGGTCGAATTGTGCGCGATATGAACGATGACGCGTTGCAGTTTTTCAAAAAGCGAGGCTTACGTGAGAAGAAGAAGAAGAAGAGGAAGTTTAGGAATCGAGGGGAACGGCTCAATCCGTTTTGAGATAACAGCTCGGAGATAGATACTTATAAGCCAAGCGGCCGCTTTGCGGAAGGAAACCATAAACGCGGCGGGCACGCATAATACATAATGTACGCAGCGAAACAACTTACTGCGCGAGGATCCTATCTCAACCTGTGGGACCGTCGTCTATTGAGGGGAGCGCGCGAACCGGCTGCTGCTGCACAGGTATAATAATCCGGATGAGGAGAAGAATATCCTTCGTACCGGAAAACGTCCTGGCTTGATTTACCGCCATTTTGCCCCCCGGGGAATCGCGGCGGTATTAAACCACAGGAGAGGAAGGAAGAAAGGGAATTGTGAATGTAGAAATAAAATGAGAGGAAATAGAAAAACGCACGTAAATATGGGTGCACGTGTGTGTGTGCGTGTGTCTGTTTATGTGTTATATACATTCTAGCCGCATGCCTTCCCTCGGTTTCAATGGCACACGGCACTTAGAACCCGGTAGAAGCCTCCGGGTACTGCCCAGCTATGGTTATATTCCTGCCTTCTTTCTATGCTAGATACGCGGCGGAATAAACCGCGGAAGACGCGAGTCCCGGACGCCAACGGAGATGCACGCGAATCTTGCTGCACGCGGGTGCTCATGATCGGCTTATATAGATCAATTTTCTATTCGATCCCTTCGAGCGAAGCTGGCTCGACGAAATCTTAACTTCTTAGTACCTACGTACTGACAAAAATAATATCCGTGCAAGTAGTTTTCTAAAAATATTAAATATGTGGAGCCAATGAACGAATCATGCAATATTCGAAGTATAAGAATTTTTTAATAATTCTAAAAATTCTGAGAAACTACATTTGAAAAAATAAACAAGAAATTCACTCGTTACACTGGAAAGTAGAGTAAATAAAAAAAAAAATAACAAAAAACGTAAAAAATAGGACGAACCGTCAACTACAAGAGAAATTAGTGATTTCGGTGACGATCCTCATATTTTGAGCTCCTACATCGCATTCGCAGACGATGACTACGATATCCCGATGGAGGAGGGCGAAGGCGGACGAGGTTTAACAATAAGCCGAGCTTGAGGTGATCCCGGAAACGCTAGAAGGGAGTAATAATTGGATTCTTTCGGCAAGATCTTTGTTCTGTAGGATGATAACCCGTTTCTATGCATCCGCGCGGTTGGCCGGCGTTCCCCTCCTGCATCTCGCAGGTTACGGTTGCCGTTCCTCTTCGTCTCGACTTCTATGGGTTATAGACCCAAGAGAGTACAGACTTAACCTAGCCTAACGCTGATCTCCCGGCGCATAGAGGAGCCCACAGTTGCCTTACGTGCGACCGCGGCAAAAGTGCAGCAGCAGCATCGGCACTCGCTGCATTGCACGAACGCACACTGGCGCATCGGTGCATCAGAGGGGGCAGCCATTTTGTTATTATATAACTTGCACGCGAGATTCTCCTAGACCTCAACCCGGGGGAAAAAGACTTGGACAATGCCGTCTTGCGGCTTCGGTCCCATAAGGATAGTCGGTCTCGAATGTCGAGTCGACTCGCGTTCATCCCCCTTCTCGTTAATAGATAATTACACCACTGTGGGCGATAAACGATCGTCCGTCGAGATACTTTTAATCTCTTCTTGTTTCTTCTTGAAAACTTTCCAACATTGAAGGCTTCCGTGATGATTCTATATGAAAATAAATAATGATCGGAGAATGAAATATGGAACGAAATAAATTTCTCTAAATACTCAATTGACCCAAGAGAAATTCTTGCAATTTATTGACTCACATGGGAACAGCCGCTGAGGCATAAAAACCCCTTATTATTACAGTAGTAAAGTTGTGTCAAGAGTGTATGAGGTGTTAGTGTACGATCAATAGTTGTGTCTCGCAATTGGAGAGCTGCCGTGAGATTTACAGGCCGAAGGAGTGAATCTACGGAGGATCGATCGGCTGGCGAGAATCTACTGTTTAAATTGGAGAGGAGAGGAAAAGAACAAGAGAGTTCCGAGCGCGACTGGAATGGCCGGAGACTCGAATCAGACTGACTAACCTAGCGTCGATTCCCGGTCAGTTATTTATTCTTCCAACGATCAGCGCCATCTTTGAGGTTAACGACGATCCACCCGATCTCGTACCCCCTCGATCGCGTCTAAACTTACCGTGGCTTGTTTGTAGCGGTACGAGCGGTAGAGATTTCGGGTATCAGATGGGATAGAAAGTACTCGCGGACATGGGAAAGGTAAGGATTGGTACGGTCTGAACACCTCTGGTTATTCGTCTCCGGGAACTTGGGGAATGCCCTGGATATTTTTTTACATCAGAGTCAGGTTCGTCGCATCAACGTTGATTGGAAGTACGGGGTTCAATGGGAAGGTCTGAAATGTTGAATTCTCAAGGAGGCTAGAATCCGATCCATTGATCTTTGAAATAAGGAAAGAAGATTTATTAGAAAATCAAAATATGGAAAGCTGAAATGAAGAATCATCAGAATTCTGACTTACACTATATTCTTGTTTATTCTGACGATTCTATTTTGTACGGTTTATCATTTTACGATCTTTCTCCATTTTGATTTTTCCATAGTTCGCTTCGACACTTTCGACATTTTCGACACTTCTATACTTTCTGTCCCAAATTCGGAAGTTAAACAGCAGTGTGACGATATTTTCCTACCAAAACTTCGAGCATCGTATCAAGTCCCAAAAAATTTGAACTCTGGTTACAAAGTTCGGTGTTTTTGCGATACCAATTCATCGTTATGCAATTCGGTAAATTTGCAGAGCACAAAATACCCTGCAGAGTGAGAAGCTCAGCAACCGTGAATCCCCCAAGGTCTGGCCTGGATCCTGCGATGCGTGACCAACGGTAATTAATGTTACCGATTTCAATAATTGTCTCAATTAATTTCCATACTCCGGATAGCGAAGCGAGGCAGCACGTGAATATGCCAAGAGTATATATAAACCGCGTTCCGAATTGCATGTATCTTATAGTTATAAGATAAATTATAAGGCATATGTAGAATGAGAGCGAAGAAGATACCGAAGTCTGGAGTGAGGATGAAGTCGAGAGCGGATCGAGGATGAGGGTATAAGGTACTAGTTACCGAAGGCACGGACAAAATCGTAAATTACCCAAAGCCTCCGCTGCCATCTGCTCTCTCCTCCTCCTCCTCCCCCTCCTCCCCCTCCTCGTCCTCCTCTTCCTCATCCTGCTCCTCGTGGTAACCATTGTCAGTGATTTTTTCTCCCTCCTCAAGAAACAGCACCGCAGACCTATAAGGCCTTACATCCAGCGACTATCCCGAGCAGCCGCTCAGCGACGTTGGACGCATTCTCCTAGAGCGGTTGAGAGCTTTTTTCCCCACCCCCGAACAATGCGACGTGGTGAACGGACGCGGAAAAATCCGAGGAAATCATTTAATTGTGGGGACGAGGAGCGCGCGATTTCGAAGGATCCCGCACTTGACGCCGCAGCCTGCCGGAGAGGAGGATGAGAAACTGGAGGACTAAGGACTCGCGGGAAGAAATAAAAAGAGAAGCAACGCGAGCCGCCGCCTCTGCGCAGTGCGTCGCACCATTGCAACTGCTGCGTCCCTTCTCCGAGGGGGGAAAAAAGGAAAATAATAAAAATAAGAGAGACAGAAATAATACTCAGCAACACGGTGAGAGTTGCAGCTCTTCGACAAACGCGACTCCTGGTGTACACGCGGAATTCCTATGGCAACGTTCTTCTTATTCCTTGTGTTTTCTTTTCTTTGTCATATACCTACATCTTTAACGAGTGAGTTATAAGTCCTAACCGACGTGAAAGGGGTGAAATTACTCGTCTCAGTCAGATTAAACTCGACTGAAACGTTTATTTTCATTTGCCAGCTGTATTTCAGGATCAGGAAAAGCCGGTTAATCTATCTTCGGTATCGCCTCGTCCTCTGTCTGTTGCAGGTTCACTTGTCGTTGTCAGGATTCTTCCGTCACGTTGAGAAAAATATATTTTTATTGAAAAACGATTTCACACTTCGGGTGGCCGCGTTTTATTTCAAATTCCTTAAATTTCATACGATCAAATCTCGTCATGCATCGAAACTAATCAACATTAATCTTTTCACCCTCTTTTCATTTCGCCAATTTTTTCGCCCAAAGGACGAGTAGAACGGTTGAGAGATGGTTGATTTCGAGGTTACATGTCTAAATCACACGCGACAAATTCAACACGTCAACAATTCAATATTTACATATTTAACATAATTTATATCTGAAAGTTTCTACAAGTAGAATTCCTACAAGTTCGTTTCTCATACATTTAATTGTCAGTTTTGTACACTTTCATTCAATTTAATTTGATCTAATTTAACTTGATTTAAATTATTTGACTGCCACTTGTTGAATAATGTGTGTTGAAATATAGGTATAAGGTTGAAATAACACGTGTCCAAATTTATAATGTTGATATTGCGCCCTGATCTCACGAATGTTATCATTTCCTTGTAACATTCAGACGCGATGCCGATTTCGATGTCTCGTAAGGGCCTAAATCGCGCAAGCTGCGCTACTGAAACGCATCTGTGTGTTGCGTCGTACGTTTGCCGCATACATATTATATCGGGTGTTTTTCCCCCGGGACTCGGTCGGCAATTCGTGTTCTTTTCGCGCGCGTAATTGCCCTTCGCCCTTTGCACGGTGAATCTCCATGCGATAATGACTTCCTGTCGTAAATTGGAAATAAAACGAAGCCGCCGCACATCTCGCGCGGCATGCCCGCGTCATGCGGCGAAGAGGAGAAGATCCTCCGCCTTCCCCGATACTCCGAGATACGGTGGTCCAGACTCTGCGAGAAGAGTCTGCGAGTACTTGCGGTATAAGGTACCTTGACTACACGAATCCCGGGACGAAGGGCTTTCGGCATAGGCCGCGGTAGCGACTTTGACATTGACGGATGATATAAGTGACGTCTTATCCTCAGCGAGGCGGAGAAACGGGCTTTGATTGCCTCCGCGGTTCGCTGCTGCATCAGGGCTTGAATTTTGCAACGTTTATCTGTTTAACTTGCAATTAGCAGCTGCGGACGGACTGCCCGAGTCATGCAGCCGAGCTACCCTAACAGCTCACCTCTTACGTTGAAACATGCTTCTTATTTCAGTTTCGTCTTACGATCCTCGAGACGGGGGATCAGCCTGATGCTGCAGAGCTGCGGCTCGTTTTTAAATCTCTACGCGTCCAAGACCCGATTCTTTACGACGTGAAATTCGAAACGCGACTTAGCGAAGGGCTTGAATTCTAATTCGTGACTCGTGATCGAAATACGACTCTTCTGCTGTGAGCACACACCTGGCTTTCAGTGGCCTGTGGAAAAATTCAAATCGCTTGGAAAGACTCGGAGGTGACGAAGGGTGCGTTAATTAATACTTTTGGCAAAATGGTTAGAAGCGTTTTTCCTGAGGTATTACGCTACTCAGCTTCGGCCTTGACCATGAGAACTTTCCCAGAATTGGTCCTCCTCGGTATTCAACCCATGCGTATTTCCCGACGAGGAGTAGCTCGACTTTGTCAAGCCCTTTGTGAAGTGTGTAACTCTTTCGGTCCCAACGATCGTGACGTTTTTACCTGATTCAATATTAACAATCCTTTTAACTCTGACCGACCATTTTTTCTTTTTTCTTTCATCTTCTAGCTGCGTTACCTCCTAATACGCGGTGTATTGAATTTCACGGAACGAAAACCGTGGACGCAGGATTCCATTCGGGTTCCCACATCCCGCACAAATCGGCCAGTTTTCTCAGCCTTTTCCTGACGGGGTTCGATAACCCGCGAAGCAACACACGCGAGGAAGTCTCGAAGCGCAGAGAAGGCCTCGCGGAATTCGCGTAATAATCAAAGGAGCCACAGGAATGTGTTGGTATAGCGCGACTTTCATTCCGATGTCAGAAGGAATCGGCGAGGCAAAGCGAGGGAGTGAAAAGCGAAGAAGATGAGGTGTTGAATTCGATATTTTTAGATCACCGATCAGCGCAGTTACGCGGTTTTTAAATCCGGTGTATAAAATCTTTCTCCCAAGGGCATGTGCATTCGGTATTTAACAACAAGTGAGAATAAAACGCAGGATTAACTGCTTAAGGTGCGATTGGATTACTAACGCCGTGCAGTTTTTTACCCGGATAGAAGAATCTCCCGCAGGAGTAGATTGCGGTACTGATTATCTCAAGGCGACCGCAATGCAAATTCTTTTTCGCATTTTTCCCCCTGTCTATTCATTTTTCCGTAGCACCTCCAGCCGCGCATTCCTGCCTCGCCATACAGCCGGCTTAATTGTATACGACGTCGATAAATTCACCATGGAACACCATATTCGTATTGAGCGATCCACGCCGTAATTAGCCTGCTGGAGATGTAAAAATCCCGGTCCCTTTAGGGATAAGATTGAAAGAGAAATATGCAGATGAAAACCAAAAACTGTCATCAATCCTACGAATTTATCATTAGAAATATCGTCGTGGCTGTAACAATGGTAAAAACTACAAGCTTCATTTGTTCTTGGAAAAATCAAACCATAATTTCAGGTTGATGCTCTACACACAATCCTGAATACCTGTTCTTGCATATCCGATTTTTAGATAAATTTGTGAGACAACCATGTCCCGGGTGATCCTGCGGTCGTCATTCATGGGCCAATAATAGATCCCTGTAAAGGACGCCGTTAACGAACATAGCGGTTATCGCGTTTGACTGGATTCGACGGGTCTTGGGACAGCTATTAACGTATGATTACAGCCGCACGCAGGCGGACGGCCATCCGATGCAATTATTAGCAGACTGAATTTACATTTATTCATTGCATCCGCGGAGAGCGGAGATGAGCGGTGGAGAGGCTTACTCATGTCTTATACATGACTCGGCTGGCTGTGCGGTAGCCGTAAGGATTTTTCCCATCACCCTGCATGCGGCGGAAGATTTACTCGTGTAAGTTAATTTATTTGAAGACGCCGCACCGCAACTGCAATGCTGCAGGTCCATACGCCTCGAGCTTCGCGTCACTTTTTCCGCTCCCGTAAGTAATTTCACCCTCTGTATACATATATGCCGAGTCGTAAATATTTGAATAAACGATAATAATATTCCGCATCGAGCAGCTTATAGTTTTAATATTACCGAGTAATTAATTTTTTTTTTTTTTGCGATTCCGAGTCGCGGCCGTTCAGCTCTATTCAGTTCGATAAGAATTGTCTTGCGATACTCTCGCGATTGCATCGTCCGTCCCTGCAAGTACGTAATTAACAATAAGATAAACGTGTACTTAGACTGTATCACAGTATTTTTTTTATTTCAAAATTCAAGTCGAAAAAATTGTTTGAGGTACCTTATCGCAATTTTCTATTTCCCATTTAAATAAAATGGGAAATGTTTTTTGTTTTTTCCCATTTAAATAATATTTAGAAAAAGAATATATAATTGGAAATAGAAAATTGCGATAAAGTACCTTTAACTATTTATATGAAAAGCTGAAACTTGGACAGCATCTTTCTTCCGTCGTTTGGAACAATATTTTTGTCTTGAATTTGGAAAAAAAATGGTCGATTTTTTTTATACAGTCAAATGTACATTACAAATGTTTGTTTCTTACTCATTTCTGCAGCAGTGTCGATGCGTGCATTATTAAGGGGTCTACCCAACGGACGAGCAAAAAAAGGTTTTTTTTTCAAGAATTTTTTAAATAAGTTTTATCCTGAATTTAAAACCGTTCGATTTTTTGGTTTCAGATTAACCATCTACGAGAGATCATCAACACCGCAGACCTACCTGACTGATTTTCAACTACGATTTTTGTGTATAAATAGTGATTAAAATGAATAAAAAAATTTTTTATATGTAATCCAAGACTGTATTTAATTATTAAGCCTAACAAAGCCTGAATCAATATTCACAGTTAAAACTTATTGAAAAAATTCTCGAAGAAACCCTTTTTTTTGCTCGTCAGTTGGGTGGACCTCTTATGCCTTGATGCGCAGCTAACTAAACGCACAACGTGAGTTATCATGCAAGATTGGCCCGGGGCGTGTATTATATGGGCCCTCCATTGCACTCGCCGTCCGCGATTATTCTGCACGCTTAATTATTCTCATGAGAGAGGCTCTGTGGCGAACCCCCCGCACTCCTCTTCGTTTATCAATTATTTTTCCAATTATGTAAGCTGGCTGCAGCAGGGCGTTAATGCGGTATCAACATCCGTGCAGATAATGCTGTATCATGCAAACGCTTGAAAAATTACGCGAGATAACACGCGGACACGGTTGTCTGCTTTTGCAACGTATGAAATATCGTGGAAGCTTAATTTTGCCCATTCAAAATGGCGTGTAGTAGGGAAGGGTGGGGCAAAGTGGGCCCCATTTAATTATTATGTTAAATTATTATCTAGCTTTGAAAGAAATCCCATCTTTGCGTGTCGCGTGGAAAAATGAATGCTACCGGAAATAATATGGCCAAGTTAATTGGATTCGCAAAGCGGAATTGAAGTTTATATTCGTCGAAGTTGTCAGCATCGAAAATTTGATGAAATTGAGTCACAACATTCGAACCTCGGTCTCTCGATTCCTTCTTTTTCTCATTCTTCTATTTCCTATACATCTACTTTTTTTCTTGGAAGAATGCACGCCTGATAGATCCTTAAACTTGAATATTCGAACAGAGTCACGGATCGAGCCGCCATTCAATTCCGACGTTGAATTGACACGTAGATCTTTGTTTAGCGGGAATTTGGCGGCGCGTAATAAAATTGAGATATCAATCAATCCGAACGAAAGGATCTAGGATCGTGACCGATTGTAGTTCGAGTAACGATTTCACGGCTGATCCTGCAGTAACTGGCAATTCTAGCGAAAGACTACTACCTTATTCCACTCACCGTTCTTCGGCCCATTATCTTTACAGTTGCATCGACTAATGACCGCAAGAATGATCCTTATGACCACTCTACGAGCGGAGTAACGACCTGAAGAAGAAACCGGATGCGTTGCTCGGATAAGAGACTGAGATTACCTGAGCGTTAGCTGCGAGCTGGCGGTGAAACTTTGACTCAATTTTGAAAATTCTGTGATATATCAAAACTTGGCCTCGATCATCGATCAAATTAAAGACCTCTAATGAAGCTAACCTAGATGCCCACACGCGTGGACCACCTTCCGGTTTATGATTCTTGCGGCGAGATTTGATGCGATGGTAATTAGCGGCCGAGCCGATAAATTAAGGAGCAATAATCAACGTGGGTGAGCTTTAAAGTGGATTTAACATGCACCGCTTTCTAGTTACAACGTTTCAGTAGTATTACGCTCGTAATTACTTCAGGACTCAATTCCGCCCGTCAGGATCGGCGCAGGATCCATGAAATTGAAAACAGGATCACGTGCCGGTGAAACAACAGGTTATACCGAATATTACTTGAGAAGAAAGCAATCGGAATAACAGACGACTCGATTTCGAGAATATAGCTATACACGTGGGGAATTCGGTTCCTGATTTGCCATAACCGATTGCAAATTGGGCACATAATCGAAACTGGCGATCGGCTTGGCCGTTCAATGGCATAATTGATCCTCTAATATCTTAATCGTTATTCAACGGCAGCAACAGCCCAGCGATTCTTCATATAATTAATGGATATTACGGGAAGAGCTAATGTCTAGTTCGGCAATTGAACGTTGTAGAAGAAGAAAGAAGAGAACATAAAATGGAACAACGAAACACAAACTCACCAGTGAAGCCCGGAGGGTTTTGCATTCTTAGACTACAACATAAGATGAGAAAAATAGAAGGACAGCACGGCACGAACCTGAAACAAAAATAAGTAATCTTAATTAAAGCTCAAGTTCTCGGTAATCGGAGCACGTTTAATTACAGAGTAAGATGCAAAATCTTTGAACGAAGAGCGATAAACGCAGCTACTTTATGCAGCTCGCATCGGTTTATTGTTATATATATGTATATATATACCCTGTGCTCCGGTTCTTTGGAATGGAATTTTATGCAGCTTAAGGGAATAAAATTAAGTTGGAAAATAGTTGAGCGGATGGCGGTTGAATTAACTGTGTTAGTATGTTACGGACAGGTTTTCCGCCCTCTCGCTGAATTCGCGGTGAAAATATTGTCCGTGCCGGATGAATGGTCTCGGCCATTTAAGCGAAATGTATATCATGAATTTATGATGCAAAAGTATCAGCCGCGGGATGCGCGTCTCCTGGCGTACGATGCAACGCATCCTCGATATCCCAGTAACGAGTATAAACAAGTATCGTCGAGTAAGGAGTAACGAGCAACGAGTAACAAGTATAGAAACTAACAACTAACAAGTATGGTAGGCGGGCATAATAACTCCGGGGACATAACATAACGGCTGGACCGCTCCGGCAGATCGGCTTAATTCATTCCGTCGCAGCTGATCGTCGTGGGAACTTGTTCTTTTTAAATCTATCGCATGTATCCACAGGACACGCCCTGCCGGACTCTCGGCGTGTCCTGCGTGCGGAACATATCCTTGCAAGTAACTTACGAACGCGGGATTAATATTAAACGAGACGATTTATCAGCTCCAAGGGAAAAGCAGAAATGAAAAATGAAGAGGAATGAAAATTTGCTTGACTGCATTTCCATGGCAAGTTTTTCTGCCAAAAAATTTTGTTAAATCAGTTTATCGCGTTATGGCATTAAAGGATCGTCGTCGCTTGTTAACATTCAAGCGGAAACGTAAGAGAGAGAGATGTGATCTTGTGAAATTGCCGCAGAAAGCAATAACGAGCAACTCCCTCGTTATGCGTTGAAACTGGAGTCTCGGAGTTTGAATTACGCGAGCTAACAAGCCTCGGACAATCGAGACGCGGTGTGATTCTTCCTTCAGGATGAATCGTAGCCGCCAGACTGACAATCGGAAATGAAATATACGCACGCCTGTCGATAATTGTCTCGCATTTTTATCAGTGCTAGTTTCTCTGCTGTAAAAGCAATTTCGTCGGGTGCTCAGTTCATTGACCTAGTCGGATGGAGTATGAATAAAAAAAAAAGCAATTAAGAAGTGTGATTTTCGAGAGGAGAAAAGACAAGAGCGTGGAGTATTCCGCAATACTTGCCAATTCAATTATTGCAGATTGACTTTCTCGCTAATCGCCTGACACGATTTACGCCGCGAGTCGAGAAATGGGTGTTGTTCGAGTGTCCGGATGATTTTGAGGTACAGATTGATCCGAAGAAAGTGTAAATAGATACTTCTTACGCGGATCTAAATAAAGGCGGAGGTTCCCCGGGTGAAAAACGAACGTCTCGGATCATTGGCTCCGCATCTTCGTTACAGCCACAATTACTGTAACATTGTTATGGAGCATCAAGCGGAGGCGCTAAGAGTGATCGACTTCTTTCAAGCGTCGTTTCACACGTATTTCAACTGCGGATTCTGTGGATCAAGTAAAATCTGCCCGCGAGATTGGCCTGGAGCATCTTAATGTCGAGAAAAACCATTAGTCGAACCTTGGAACAAAATCATCCGTAACATGCCGACGATATATATACCTACGTATAATCGCTCGCCTCTATCATGGGCGGAAAAAAATTGACGATAATAATGATCGAAAGGTCTAAGAGAGTCATGAAATTTACCGCAGAGTGAATAGGAAAAAATTGTAGGCATCGCATCACCATAAAAACCTTTAAACGTGACTTTGTAATCTGCCGTTTCCTGCGGAGTCTTGGGATCATTTGTAACGGTTTTCAAACTGAACTTCAAGGCGCTTATAGATCTCGTTTTACACAAATAGACAAAAGGCAGGGGAAACGCTTTGAAGAAATTGTCGGGATACTTATATTCTCGTTAGCGATACTCGCGACTTGATAATTGTGTGAAAATCGACTTGAGTAGGTCGGTTTTGCAACGCAAACTTTATTGTCTGCAAACAGATGTTCATATAGATTTCATTCATGTCTTATTTGAAACATTTAGATACGATCTTTTTTTACTACATTATTGAAAACACCGTAAATCAATGATCTAGACATTTTTTTTTTTGCATGTTTGTCATGATGGGAACGAATATTGACAGAAAATAAAAAATCTTACAAACGTGATTTTCGACAGGATGAATGATTTCACGATTTATGATCCAGTTGCTTCGTTTATACTTTTTCGCTTATTGTTGTTATTCGTTTTTTCAACATACTCAGTATTTACGCCCATCTCCGAAAGCAAATGGGCGGAGAATGATGACGAAAGGTGAGATTGCGGAATGAGCAAAGCTTCGAAAGGCAAGAGAAGTTCGTTCCACGGAAGACGTAAGCCTGCGCTTAAGCCTATAATTATATTTTGATTCGGGGGGGATTCCTGCAGGATAAGGGTTTGGCCGGTATCTCCTTCCCGTTTAGGCTGCACCGCAAAAAGAAAATTGAAGGTGATAAACAGCGTCCCGTACTTATTTAATTATTTTGCTCGCTCCGAAGCCTTCGAGGATCCGATTTACCACCGTTCAACTCTCGCTGGTATATTTAAATTCGAATCGCTTTTTAAAGACACAAAAAAGGCGGTCTGCACTCCTGCGAAGGGGGAAAAGGAAATTATTATTCATTAGAGACTCCGAACTGCAATTAGAAAACATTCAGTAAATTCTAGAAGAAATTCGTTTTGTTCGTTTAATTATTTTTGCTCATAACATGAACATAATTCATTAATTATCTTTGCCATTAAATAATATTGAAGTACAGTTCAGCGAATATTGTTTCATTACTAGATTCAAGTAGATTTACTTCGTCCAATAAATTATTTCTCTAAGTGTAATTATGAAATAAATGATTTTTTTTTCATCCACAATTTCGCTACAGAAATTGGTAGATTAATGTGTTTCAAGAAATCACAGTTAATTACTCTTCAGACAGTATAAATAACGGCAAAAAAACTCGATTTATTGCTAGCAGAATTTCATGAGAATTCTTTGAATAATGATTAGAGATTACAGATAATATGTGACTTGTTTCATAAATTTTTGAACACGGACTAAACGAACATTTCAGTATACTTAATTATACTTATTAATACACCTGCTGCTTTTATCTAATGGCGAAAAAGTATCGTGATGAGTTTTTGTTTTTTGTCTAATAATATGTAATAATTCATAGATGACCATTAAATATTTCTCGATGTTATACCAGAATTATAATAATTTGTACGTTTGCAAAAATTAAGTTATCCTCTGTATCTGATGAACGAAAAAATCGATCGTCGACATTTTAAACACACGTTAGAGTAGTTTTTTTTTTTTTTTCTTATACTGCTCCTCCACGAGTTATTCACGATAATGAAAAATAATAATATACGCTCACCCATTCAACGATTAGTAAAGAAAGAGCCGAGCAATTAAATTCACGCCAAATACGGAGTTCGGTTTTAATTATAAAAATTGCACATTTTCTGTGTAACAAAAAGGAAAATAGAAAGAAGGAAAAGAAAAGAGACAGAGTTCGGGAGAAATAAGAAAACTAAAAGGAGACGAAATATTCTTTTCTTCTTGGGCTAATTATCATGGTAATCAACGACTGCGAACGGCAAGAAAGTGGGACGAGGCTACTGACTTAAGTCGCCTCCACAGTCGTATAAGCTCGCGCACCTTTGCGCACAACGCGCAATACTTACACGCACACGTGCGCTGTGCGAAAACCATTCGAACGATTCCGACAAAGACGAGGAAATAATGAAGAGGATAAAATAAAAGTCTTCAGCATTCACTCGATTATTTTATTACCACTTGCGAGAATTACAAATGACAACTGCGAAACACTTACATCGATTATTGATTGGTGTAATTATCTGTTAACGATTAAAAGTGCCGGAAATTTCGAACAATTTTACGTGTATGTATTTGAATTTTTAGTGTGTGTAGTATAAGCTGTCGAACGCATGAATTTGGAATGAGGAATATCGGAAATATCAGCTTCTCCGAATCATCAACCGACTCTAAATCGATGCTGATTGATACACGTGCCGTGACTATTGATTCTGTCGACAAGAACCAAGCACATCGATGATATCAAAAATCATTTATAATACCTACATCGCTCGTGATGATCAATCAAACGCACGTCGAATGCAGATGCAGGATATTCTTTTTTGAAATTCTTCTAGCCTAAGAGTATAAAAACGTTTTTCAAGGATGTGTAAAACGTATAGTTAACTAGAAAAAATGTTGAAGTAAAAACGTGAATGAACCGAGGTTCAAAATCCCTAACTAAACTTCATCGAATCGAAGTTAATTGAAAAAAATTCCCTGAAATCATGTAAATAAAAAATGTCAAATCAACTGTCAATGATCAACTTATTAACAACGTCAAAGAAATTGCAATATCTTAAAGATCCATATAGTTGGTCCGATTTTGTGAACCAGCAGCTGATTTTACTCACAAGCGAACACGCTAAAAATTATCAGAGAAATAAAATTTCTTGAGCTTGTTGATTGATGAAAAGAAAGTAATTAAGTGATAAATTTGTGATTTAGCAATAAAGCTATTATCACCTATATCACAGAGATTTTTCATATCCATGCCATATAACTATTTACAAACTTTTATAGTTTTATCACTGTTTTATCTCAACGCTTTTTAGACCTGACTCTATAATTTAAATCCATCATTAACTTGGAGTTTCAATCTAATACGCAAATTTGTACTTCGGGCCAAAGATTGGCGAGCATTAATATTTAACAGTAAACTAAATCCTTATAACGGGAGGTGAATAAATAAAATACAACAAAAAAGCAAACTCGAACGAAGAATTTTACGCAAAGTGTAAAACGATGAAACCGATCGTAGTTTTGAAGCGTTAACAAGCTGGGGATACCGGCGATAAGTTAAACCTGCACCGTTGGGCCATAAGCAAGAGTCGTATAACTATATATATACACCTGTGTACACATTACATGTAACGTACGTATGTACAGTTACAGCCGTGAACATCGAGCGCTGCTTCCTGGTCTCTTCGCACCTGGACCCGAGTGCTGAAATTTTTACAGTTAATTTTTTCGCACACACTGACCGCGAACTTTTCTTCCGACTCAAGGCTGCAGCCCAGGGTGCAGTTTGCAGCTCGATACACGAAGGGACGATGTGTTATTCGAATGTGCGACGCACGTGGCATGAGACTCTCCGAGAGAGAGAGACGAAAAATGTGCAGAAATACTACAGGTTAACCGTTAACCTGGTTCAGGTTTTGCAGGCTCGTTCCAGAGCGCGGATTTACAGTTGCCGGTATTCTTTACTTCGAGGAAAGTGCACCGGGATTTTGGGTCTAACTGTACATATGTGGGTCAAAATTTCGAACGGTTTTAAGTTTTTCGAATAGCAGCTAGTTTTTTTTTCCTACGAGACTGAAATTAACAGCCAGAATTAGTAGCTGATCGTTTTAATTTTTATTCGAATATAAGGCGATGAAATCTGACAATAAAAGTTTTGTGAAATATCTTGAACCCCTAATTCTTTAGTAGAATTATGAGGATAAAATTGACCGCAGTTTTTTATTTTCAAAAGGCTAGACACGTTTGGCTGCTAGCTTACGATTTATTTATTTCGTAGTCGATTATATTAACTTGTAAATTTTATTCGGAGAGTACAGTCGAATCATGTTTTATCTCGTTATTACAAATAAAGAATCACGCGAGTGTTTCTTAACTCGGCATATCAACGTCTGAGCTCGTCGAAAATTCATAAACTTTCACATGACGTGTATACGCGTTACGTTGTTGGTTATTGTTTTACGGTGTGTCCGTAGATCGCAAGGCTAGAATAAATAGACTGTCGTCTCTGGTTATTAACTTTTTATGTTTTTCATTTATTTTTATTTTTTATTCAACAAATTGATGAAGAGAATTAAAAAAGGTTGTAATTGCCATTTTTTCAACAACAAAACAAAACATTTTTATTGTAGAAAGTGTGTATATGCAGTGCAAAGGCGAATGTTGTCTAAAGAAAAGATTTTTTTGTTGAATAAATGGCAATCACAGTCTTTTTTTAATTCTCGTTCTCAATTACTGTGAGAGTTCCTCGACTCGCAATGTGAAGTTGTGCAAAATTGATCCAAAACAGCAAAATCAAATATTTCTTGTTCACTGCATATTAATTCACCTTCACGAATGAATCGCTGTAGGATGAGGTCCTCGAGCTGCAGGTTCTCGCACTAATGGAACTACACACTTTGCTTTACATATATGCTTGACTCGAGACCATTCGTGATCTTGAATACGAGACAAAACGAATATTAATCGATTCGGGAGAAGCAGGCGTTCGTGAAAACACTCGATTACTATTAATTTTTTGCTTTTGAAAATGGAAAAAATCGATAACCAACCGACACCGAAAGCGAGAAAATATAACCGAAACAGCAGGCGTGAATCATCGAATCTTAAAACGTGTCATTCAACAAAATCAATCGTATATAAGTTCACGGCCTCGATTGAAACGTACGTCAGCACCTCGAAGTTTTTTCGTCGATCTTCCTTCGCCGAATGTTGCTTCCTCTTTTTTCCATCCTTTTTTTATATCTCACGCGTTTACCTCTCGTCGAAATCGTTGTCATTGTTGTTGCCGGTACGATACGTGAAAGAAATCGACGATCAAGATGCGACGTGGATATAAAGCTGGCGTGCAAAATAACCGCGAGCCGAATACCCGACGGAATACATCCTGCAGCCGATTACGTAGAGGGACCTACGCATCGGCAAAGCTGGGCCCGAGGCGTTATTTTTTATCCAAAATAAAGATACATGGAATCCAGCCAGCCGCTTACATGCTACTGTGCCAAACGTGGCGTCTGCACGCCTCGAGCCGTATCTCGGAGCCTGCATCAGGGCCTGGTGGGCCCTTGGTTCGCGGAGCCGTCGGGCCCAACCCGACAAACAGTGCTTTATCACCTCAGCTTGCCGGCCCGTTGTTGAAATTAATAAGCGCCAAACAGAAAGAGTATAACTAAGACAAATTGTACCCCATTGTGTCTGCGTTTTGGGCCACATGAGATTCCCTGCGGAAACCATTTGTCCCATAATGCCCCGGGCATGCATGCTTCGCCCACGTCATGCAGTGATTCTGATTGAACCCTGCGGGCATTTTTTACCCTCGGTTATACAATGTCCGACACTTTGACCCCGGAATATGATTTAATATAGCTGGAAAACGAGAAAATAAACGCCTTATATACGAACGTAATAGAGCAGAGTTTTACTGAAAAAACATACCATTGAGACAGAAAATAAACTCAAAGACCATTGAAGTTGACTCGAAAATATCGATCATTAAAAATTTCAAAGAAAGACATTGTCACAGGTTTTAGAATGAAATTGTGGAACAAAATGAATAGTTTTTTCTTATCTTTCTTCTTCTTCTTCTTCTTCTTCTTAATTGAATTCTCTACAAATCACCTTCAAAATATGTTTTTGACCAAATTTATGTACTTTCAATGCATTGTAGAATTCTTTTGCATACCATATTTTTCCCTCTCGTTTACAGATTGCAGCTGCAGAAAAAAATCAATCGTGAAGATGATTTCAAAAGAATTCACTTACGAGCAATAATCAATCTCGTAAGTGATGACTCACCAGACCTGGACAAACAATTCATACCTCTGCCATGGAAAATGAAAAATTCCTACAACGACGCGAACTCTGCAAAATGATTTACCTACTCAAGTATGTTTAGTTAAAATTAACGTCTTCAAACTTGTTTCTACGAGTTGTAAGTTCAAGTCAGTCGCGACTCTAAAACTGCATCGATTTCTCAAATTCGAAAAATCTTTTATGCCGCGCTTTCTATTGTTCTTTTTTCTCATTCCCGTTTTATAATCCACCCGGAGATACAAATCCAGGATAACAAATTGATTTCAATCTTTGATTCTGAAGCCCGTGGGAGGAGTTAGTTAGCTAGTCGGCTCTAATTGCTGGTAATTATTATTTCACGATCCCGATAAGCCCTGGCGTAGTACGTTATCGTCTAAGGTGCAGCGTACGTCCGAACCCCTGTTAATTTTAATCGATCAACAGTAACGGGGGACACGTGTTCGTTATTTCTCTTCTAGAAGGAGCGCAGCGTTGAAGCCTCGGGGACGACGATTGCGGTCCCAGATAATCGCGGACGGGTGGGGCCCAACCGACACTCGACTAGACGTCCCGGAACGTAACGCTGCAGCCCGTGGGCCCAAGACCCACTCAAAGGGCCTCGAGGACTCGCATCGGGATTAACATAATCGATGCAAACTACCTTCGGTTACGTATCGTCGACGTGATGAGGCGTCCCAGAGCGGTACTTCATTGCTGAAAACGACGGCAGGTACTACTCATCGTCGTTGCAGCAGGTGCACGTGCGTCGAGGACTACAGGATTAAATCGTCCTGCGTAACGTGTCCTGTACCGGGGCGGGGTTGAGATTCCGAATTTGAAAAGTTAGCGCCAAGTTTTGAATTTTTTGGTGAACAAATTTAAAGAAAGAGAAATCGAACTTTGATGAAACATCAACGATTCAAATGTTTCGAAACACGGCGCTTAAAGTTCCGGAAATGCAAAGTTCCGAACGTGCGAAAATGTGAAAAATTAAAAATCTAATGCATCGAAATTCTTAACAATTCAAGATTTTCCATTGCGTGAATTTCTGGCTTGATGAAATTTCGCCATTTTGATTGTGCTTTGGTTTGGATTTTCGATATTTTTACGTTCGGAATTCTGATCATTCTGATTTCAAGAAGTAAATTTCAATTTTAATAGTTTTACTTTATCGAAACATTATTTTTCGACATTTTGCTCCACGGTAATTTGAATTTTCGGAACTTCCAGCCGTCGGGTTTCCGACCATTCGATACTGTGTTCTTTCGAAAAAGTTTTATTTTTTTGCTTCAAGTTTTGCCACTTGAAATAATTCGGAATTAGGCACTTTCCGAACATTTCAAATTCGGAACATCAACCTCACCACCGTGTACCACAAAACACAAATTTTTCATTATCTCCACGCATTATGGATTTGATCCATTGTCAGTCGATCAGGATGAATATTTTCACAGTTATATCTTGTAGAAATTTCTCTCCTCTTTCTGCATTCGGAATTACTATGCATCAATGCTGGGAACTGCGTGTCGGGTATAAATTGTTAGTCAAACGTCGAACGGATTGAGTTATCCCGAAGGATTCACCGGAGGAGCCAGGAGTTACTACTTGTATGAGGGACACTCGACCCTCATCGAAGAAAACCGGAGAACACAAAGCGAATGAGTCTCGTCAAAGAATGGCTGAAGGAGACGTTTGCTTAGCTGCATGCCCATTCACTCACTCGTTTATGCTGCACGGCCCAAAGTATAAGACCGAGACTCTCGACTGTATTTTCTTATATATTTCCAAAAAAGGAAGAGTTCGTCGTCTCTCTCTATTCTCGGTAAGCCTCACGACGCACTTCGATGCGCATACACAGCAGGTTCAAGTAGCCATTCGCATACGGTGAAAAATAAAACCTCGCCGCTACTTCTTGCTCAGAATCATATCAGATCCATTCCGAGGGTCAGGTTATAGATCTCGGTAAGATCGCGGATTCGCTTGATCTCTATGACCCATGGAACCATGGACCAGTATCTACTGCTACTAGAGCAAGAGCCAGAGCAGAAAAAGTATATTCATAATGCAAAATTCTACAGAATTGGCTTTCGTGTTAGAAAATATTGGGGGGGGAGAAGCTTCAGCCGCCGTCTTGGAAATACAGTAGGAATCGTTTTTGTAGATAATAAAATTTTCTACAACTTTTATTTAAATTTTTTTTATGCATAGTGGATAGATTTTTACTTATAACGCGCTAAACTTTTTCATTTTTATAGACATTTTTTTCAAATTGATTGAAAATTTTCACTGTCTTAACTATTCATTAACCGTTTACTAGTCCAGGAAATATTGGATAAAACGTGCTTTCCAAGATGGAGACTGGAGCTCAACCCCCGCCTCCGTTCCTTCAACTTGAATTTAAATTCAGACGACAACCCCCATAATTCTCCAAGAAAAGAATTAGTTCTGTAGAAAATTGTATAAAAAAAAGTCCCTGACTCTCGGCCTATGTAGAAATAAAACAAGCCAAAGACAAGTTTTTCGGATTTTCGCACGCACCATTGAATCGAATTTCGAGCGACGTGCGCTAATTACTGACTTTCGAAATTGTCGGGTGAATTGATTGCGATCGAACCTCGTTTGGCCCAGTTTGCGCAACGGTTCGAATCGTGGTTCGACGACTTTGTCACTCGCTCGGATGAGCAGCGAGGCGGGAATTTTTGAGTTACGATCTTGCTGACAGGACGTGGAGAGCGAGACGCGGCTTCTGTGCGAGGTAATGGATTTTTCTACGGACGTTGATTGCGAAAGGTGCGCGCCTTTCTGCCAGCGTATCTTTGCATCGCGGGGACGGGATTAACCAACCTCTTAATCTAATGACGCGGTTTTGCGACATCTCGCATATGTGAGTTATAATACACCCAGATACACAGGTCGCGTCGCGTTTCTTAGTAATTATTATCTACGTGTCAAAAGAACGACGTTATTATTATTATTATATGTATACCTAGCTACAAAGACAAGTCTCTTTTTTGTTTCAGGGACAAATTCCTAATTGTCCACAAGTCACTTCGGTTCACCGTGTCACATAGCCGCGACAAGACAATGGCGCGAAAAAGAATTTGTCATTTTTTACTTTGGTTTGTTAAATTTTGTGAACAAGAAAAAAAAATACACGAATATTATTGTATTATTATATACAGAAAGGACGACGCAGCGAGGCTTACGATCGAACGAATTACCGTCGTGCGAGTGAAACTCATATCTACTGCAGTAGGTACCACCTCCTTGAAATAACGGAAGTCTCGTCGTCGAGTGAAATACAAATTAAATTATAATCGTGCCTATACGAGTTTCAAGACGCGGTCCCGAAATACGGGATCATTTGTCCTCGAAATGAAACTAAAAAAACGATCAACGTCGGTCCATCTCGTGACGGGAAATAATAAATCCAGTCAATTTTTGCCACGTCCGAAAGACTAGGTGCAATTGCGATGTTCACCACCTTTGCATACAAATTTGTTATCATAGCTTAGCATATCTAGTTTATAGTCTGAATCTCAACGCAATTTCACGATATAATTCCTGACCCTTTTTTTTTCTTTTTTTTTTCAACGAATAAATAGCAATTCGTTTAAACGATTAGAGATATACGAATCTTTTAAAAGCTGCAACTTTTTCGGGTTCATCAAAGAAGCAGAGCCTCATGAATATGACTGACCGTGAGTAGCGATTAGCGTGTTTTTGTGGCGTGGGTGAATCTCGAGCTAAATATCGACCATATAGATCCGTAATATCAGCTAAGATCGCGCGCGACTTGTCCAGGTTTTAATTACAATAACGGTCGTATAATTTCACTTTCGAGAACGCGTGTCCGGCATTGCTCTCATCATGTTTCACCCACGCGACAGCTGTAACAGCTCAGATTATATATAAATTATACGCTTGTGGACGGCCTACGGCTGTGACGAACTTTTACTTGCTGCTTACTGTGATTTCAGAAGTATCGTCGTAAATTGAGAGCGTTTCTGAGACTGTTTTTCACTTAATTTTTATTTTTTTATTCAAAATTTTCAATTACTTTTGTGTGTACGTTAAGACGAAACGTTGCCGGGCCAACCGATAATTACTGTCAATTTAATGATTTATTGATTGGGTGTAAATTTGTCGGTAGAATTATATAAACGCCGAATCATCTCGAGACCGCGACCGCAAGAAAAGAATAAAAAGAGTGTAATTCTATTGAACTCGCACGTATAGGCTTGAAATTGAACGGATCAACTTTTTTCTCTCTCGAATCAATTATTCCATCACACATGAATTGCATACGCAGAATTCTTATGTAAAGAAATAAAGAAGAAGAACAAAAACGAACTAATTACGCATCGATATTCACTTAAATTTATTCCAAATGTCAAGGTGTGATTTTTGCGATCGTAAAAAATACATATTCGCAATTGTATAACAAGAATTAGAAACGTGGATTTTTGACGTTGCATCAAAGGCACGGCGTCTTATTCTTCCAAACGTTCTGTTGTTACGACAGCGTATCAGCCACTCAATAAACTCGTATTGTGATCTAATCGAACGAGTAATAAATGAATATTATACAAAGATTTTGAGGCTGGATAAAAAGAAGTTATGACGTATTTGACAGACTCAAGGATATTATATTATACTTACACAAATATCTAATTACACCTCAACTAACTTCACGCAACTCCAACGGCCAATTGTCGAGAAAAAAGTGCGCCATAGACGAGAAATCAAATCAACGCCAAACATAATTAAGACCATGAAAGGCAAATTGCAAATAGAATATACCGATAGAAAAATAATAACGAATAATGAAAAAACGAAGAGCCTCAGGCTTAATTTATTACACATTTTATTTACCCAAAATACTACAATATTAACCTGCATTTTTATTCTCACGATGAAATATTTGCTAGTTGAGGAAAAAAAATTAACAATTGAATAAACGCAAGTGACAATCGTCGTCGAAACGTTAGATCGGGCGAGCTTCTAATAACTCACCCTTTGGAAACTCAGACTCGGGAAGAGAAAAATGGTCTCTAAACAACTGCGCAAAAGTCGAAACTGCGGGTATAACACGTGCCTATACGAGTCGACTGCACGTAGAATCCATTATTGGTCCGAAGAGGGAGCCGCAGGCACGAAGAAGCAACATGCCAATTACGCGTCACCTCACGTCTCCCGAAGGACAACCCTGGGCTGGTCCATGGATGTGGAGGAAGAGGAGAAGGAGGAGAAAAAAGAAGGAGGAAGAAGAAGGAACGGGGTTGACTGCACGGGCGTTCGCAAATTGCCGGTGAGGGTCTTGCCGACGATATTGCCGTAGTCCTTCGACTTTGAGAGTATAGGAGGAAGCCTCCTTTCCTCTGGGATCTCGAGTCAAAGGTTCCGCGCTGGGCAAAGCGGACTAGAAGAGAGAGTGAAGCTAGGTGCTGCAGAGTTGAGACTGATTGCAAGGGATGGGTGGGAATTTACAGCGGCACGGAATATATATTATACCATGGATATGTTTAGCCGCCTCAGTGAGGTCCCATTATTACCAGCACGAAACCAAGGTCCTGCGCCTCTTGCATGCAGGATCGGAGAATCGAGAGGCTAGAGAAACAAAGGGGAGAAAAAATTCAGCACAATTTCCGGTCGAACTTTGAACAATTGTGCGCATGTACCTGCATTCTTGTATTGCGTTGGGATCGTCCCACAAACTCTGCAGGCTTTACGACACACGTATGGGACTTGAAATGATAAAGATAAGGGGAACGTATGCCAGCATGTATGTCGCAGCTATTGTGTATAAGAAGTTTCAAACTGTATGTGGAAAAAGCGAGGTCAGAGATGCAGCTTGTTTCGTTTTGGAGTGAAAGCCGAGGCTTCGCGTTTAGAAGAGTCAATTTTTAATTATTGCATAAATGATTAGATCGTGCGTTTCTATTTTTCTTATTTATTGATTTTTTTTTCTACGAGCAATCGAATATCACCCATTTCGTAATACATATGACACGCATTTTTATTTAGATTATCTACATAAATTTACTTGAAGTTTGGTTCGTTCTAAAAACAAATTCATACACAAGTTAATTATTTTTTATTCATCGCTACTGAATTCATTCGCACGTATAAATTTTTTTCTTGCGAAGAACGAATTTTGCAGCTTAAACGTGTTTCGAATCAGCGATATATATACGAAAGCGCCAAGATTATTGACCCCAAAGTTCCGTTTCATGTTCGATATCGACTTGACAGGTGCTCCCGAACCAGCGGTGAAAAAAAGACAAAAAAAGACAAAAAAGAAGGCAGAATTCACGTTAATACTTATCAGTCATTATCGACATTCGTGGACCTCGGAGGCCCGCGAGCCAAAAAACTGACGTCTTAAATTGTAATTTCATGTTTTTCGCGATTTATTACGAAACGGCGATACCGCCAGGATTCGTACACGCCGCGAATCGTCGAACCTTAGTCGCCGTCTTTGTATACCCAACAGATTCGCGTGTTTCCGATGCAATTAAATTGCCGTTTACACAAACCTGCGCGAACACATCAGGGGGACTCAAAACTGGTCTTCTCCTCGATGCCGTTAACTCGAACTCGGCTCCTCAAGTTATTACTCGGTATTATATTCTTTCTCTCTTTCTCTCTCCTCCGAAGGATTGAATTGTAGGCCAGTTTTATGTCGCCTAATTCAAGTCTCGGTACATCGAGTATGACTAAAGCTATAAAATATTCATGGGTATCGAATGAATAAAAGAGACAAATATGCGGCTTGTCATTATAGACCAGCGATTTGTTGGAGAAAGTAAAAAATTTAAGTAGAAAGAGATAACCGTAATTTTGAATCGCCCCGTGATGTGAGCCTGAATTAAAAATCGAACGGATCAAAGCCTAGACCGAAAATAAACGGTGAATCTAATTCTACTACGAAAGGCTTAGCCATCAGTCATAATTTCTATATTTCAAAGACCATTACGCAAGCGTCGTCGTTGCCTCCCTCCTCGCGTGTCGTAATCTTAATATTAGTGAAAATATTCTAGAGTCTGCGGCTGCCTGGACAAAAATGTGAATTCCAAATGGTCAGAAACGTATTTCGTCCTGTTTCGAGTAGGTGGATACTGTGGATGTTAAATCGCAATAAGAAATTCATGCAGCTTCTTCAGCGCGTTTCGTCCGTTTATAAGTAGGTAGGTACGAACTGTTCGCGTGATTTTCAACGATTACTAAACCGTGTTCAACTGATTGGAATCTGGACGCTCTACCATCGCTGATTATTCGAACAATCAATTCTATCAGTTCGTTAATTCTCCCACACATACGTGCGGACTTTCCGCCTCTCTCGCCGCACTGCAAACGCAAAGTACAGTTACTTGGCCTAGCTGCTTCCTCCATATCCGTGTGCAAGCCTCTCACAAACCGATTGCCATACACGCATCCGCAAAGCCCCGAGACTCGAGACTCCTGCGATCGAGAAGAATCGAGAGAAAAAAAGTCCTTCGAGTCTTTACAGAAGAGCTGTAGGAAAAGTTTCTGTTCTCGTTTCAAGAATTGGCAGGAAATAAATGAATTCAAAAATTTACATTCGAATAAGATAAGGTCGTCTTACATACCGTAGTGGATATATATATATAAACGTATTCCTGACTCAAACAATTTTTCTCGCTGTCAAAGAACATCGAAAGTGTCTGCCTGCATACTCGACTCCTTTTTCAGCGGACAGAGATGATCGATTGAAAGAGTGAACGACGAATTTCGTTGATCATCGCGATCTGTCAGCTGCTCTGGACACCCACGCAGCAACAGCGGAGGCGCGAGGACTGAAATTTAATACGCTTCAAGGAGTGGGAGAATCGCGTTGACAATGAGTGAGGACGATGCAAAGTGTGAACCCTGGATGCAGCGGGGACGCGTGTAATTATTCATCTAATACACTGTACCCTCGAGTTCTCTCGGTGACCGTGCAGAACGACCCTGACCATCGTAATGACCATCCATGACCGATCGACCCAGCCAGCAAGGACCAGCGAGTATAAACCACTTGTAGATACGTGCTCGCAGGATCGAAAGAACCGGCAGATTATATGAATAGTAGTCGTATCGTCGCGTCTTCGAACTTTCATGCAAATTTTCCTGCATCTTCGTATCCCGCCGCTGCAACGAGCATAAATACTTGTCCGCAAAGCGGAAAGTCTATATATAACGCGTCGAGATTTTATTTTTTGGTCCGATATAAGTGCAGGTGCAGGCTACTGCGAAAAGTATTTTTCAAAAATGTATGATCGTGTTTTTGCTCGCGAAAGAAGAAGAGTAATATGTGGTATTGGCAGTGGATTTCACGCTACGTAAATTCGCGTATCTCGGCATGTGATGTAGCTGCATCAGAAAAATACGTTGAGTGCAGTGATTTTCGCAAAGGTATTATGATAGCCGTTGCGCGCACTATTATTCGAATACTTTATACCGATCCGAGGTTCACCGCAAGTCAATCATAAAAATTCAATCGAAGATTATCTCCGGGTGTTTCAATACTTGTACAGATAGCCTTGAATTTTAGTACTCGCGACGTCGTCGTGTAAGGTATTATACTATATAAGTATATATATGGCAATGCGGTAAGGCTTGAATACCATGAAAAGTGGACAACCATTTACGTGAGAATAATTTGAAATTAATTAACAAAGTAAAAGGGGAGATTTTTCTCCTTGTATCACATTACCTCGAGTGAGTTAAGTAAGGAAAATGTGTCGGAGATTGTACACGTTGATACTGCCGTATAATAACAATTACTGAACCGTGGAAAAATGTAAAAAAAATGAATTTTACGCTCGTGATTGCGACGAGTGAACTTCAGTTGCCGCCTGTGGTGTGTAAGGATTCGTTTATTGGAGTTGATTGCGGCACTGCAGTCGGAATGATCGTGTAGAGCGTAGAAAATACGTCCGACATGCACTAAACCAATTGCAGGGTAATATCAAAAGTCGAGAAAACAGCGCGGAAAGTTTACAACCGCGTGCGTCGACGATTGCGGAAATAAATAACGCAACGCAAGGAATATGTGTGGATACATGCGGAGAGAAATAGGCCGAGATCCGTTCTTGACGTGACGGATGCTTGTTCGACGTTAGAATAATCCAGGATTTCCCGCATTCCCTGGTAAGGATAAGGTAAGTAAAAATCATTGTAAGCGATACGGCACGTGTTTGGTACGGTAATGTAAAAGAGGAGGAGGAGGAGGAGGAGGAGGAGGATGAGGATGCGAAAGACGAGAAGAAAAAAAAACAACCCACACAAACTTGGAAAGAGAAAAATAAGTACGCGACGGAATACACCGGTAAGCACTTCCGCGTCTTGCTCGTTGCGGAATTACGCGCGTTTCTATACCTACGCAAAATGCATCCCGCGATGCAGCTCCGGACTTTCACTGCAGTTTAGTTCACGCGGGGATTCCCGTGATAAAAATCCTCTACTAGTCGTAACCTGCCCCGACCGATGCCTCTCTTTACAACCCGCAAGCCTCCGAGAGGTTCGCGGGTAATCAAGAACGATAAACTCCATCCGCGAGCACTTTATTCGCATCCAAGCTTGCAACGCGTTGCTGGATACTTCAGGTTCGACTCAGCATTTGCAGGTCAGCTTTCACCGTGGCTGCTTCATCCGGCGATGTGCACTTTTCTGCACTATTATCGAGGCTGGCTAGTTTTTTTGCTGCGTTCATCATACGGTATTAAATATTCACGGTTTATAAATCATTTTTTTTATCTTCTTCTTTTTTATGAATGCCTAGATTCAGTAAGCATGTTCCATTTATTCACTAATTAAAGAATATACTGCTTATTCGTTGCTGTCGAAATTAACTATCTCCCATTGCGTGATGCCAAGAATTTTTGTCGCGGAGTCAAATTAGAAATTTACATAAGAGTATTGAATACTGCTGACCTTATAATTACATTCACACTTTTCTATCGATGAAATTTTATTTAGAGACAGTTTTTTTTCTAAATTATTATTACGTCTGGACGACCCTCATTCAAAATAATCGCTTTTGATAAAACTAGTCTGCTGTAACATTGATTTAAAGTAAAACAGTCGTTATGCCGGTCATTTTAAAAGTAAGGAAACAAGAATCGACCATATATATAATACCGTGCAAATAGTTGCTACCATGATCTAAAAATATCCCACAGAAATTAGGTGCGAACTTTGTGTATATTTTTCAAACGATAATAAAAATGGTGAGAATATCAGATGAGGCACATTTCCATGCATTGGCAGGCATTTGAATTGCATTACATACCTACATAATAAATTTCTGAAGAAAGTGCGCATACGTATCGCCGTCGGTTATTTACCCGACAGTTTACTTTTACTCAAACCGTTATTACCTCAGGTACTATTATAAATAATCGTGAGTTTGTTAACGGCCTGCGAAGTCAATAAACGCGCCGTAAACAAAGTTATAACAACCGACTGCAGAAGTATAACTCGAATCCGCGAATCTCCCTATATAATTGCGAGGTGTTCTTGCTCTCTCTCATACAGAGTACGGTATACCGGTGTAACAAGGGTCGATGAATGATACCTTTGGCCTGAGCCGACGACTGGGCCCCAGGATGTTTGCGATGCACGTATCGCACGATTGTAAAAATCAGCACATGTCAGTACACGCGACGCCGTTAATTTGCTCCATATCAGTAGGTACAAAACAACAAGGCGATTAATTAATCCCCGAGGAAGTCTGGATATTCAATAACTCGAATTGGCAATAACCATCGACGCGCAGCGTTCGCCACTCTGCAAGGATCGGACCGGTCACGGGGAAGAGTGTCTGCGATGACGGAGGTGAGGGCTGCGGGGTTCCGAGGTCCACGTGAATTATGGACCGACATTCTTCGGGCAATCAGAACCGTGTAATGATCCTTTGTCGGCGAAGCCGTCTCTCGTTATAAGGCCGCGAAGCTGCAGCTGGATCGCGACTTTAACCGTTTTCCACTGTAACCCGCAAATCTCAGGACACAATAACCGCGCGTCATTTCTGCAATACCATTTGAAAAAGGCTACTATGTAGCACTAACCGATCTTATAACGAGACTCTGCACACAATGGAGTAAAATTTGAGGTATAAGTAAGATGAAATTCATCGCGATTCCGGCGCACCTGCGGCTGAAATCTGAACGGTTTGAAAGATTGAAGACGTAGTTACGGGCTGTTTGCTCTTGGATTAAGAAGAATTATTCTCGGGTGAGGCGGCGCGCGATCGCTCATGCGATGGTACGTTAACACCGACGTGGACTTACGCCCGGTTACGAAGCTGAACGCAGCCAGGCAGGCAGTGGCATACCTTACACCTGCTTTATTAAGACGGTAATATCTCAACGCCAGTGGCTACCATCGGCCACAGCCTAGCTAACCCGACTGCCCGGCTTTCCAAAGAACCCATTTCAACTCGGACGATCTTATTCCCGCGGCCGGATGTTCCGTATTTTAACGAACGCGCATCTAATTTACCGTCAGGCTTATGCCATCAATTAAATTTTACGAGGCTAGCTCTCGTGCTTGTACGTTTCTTAAAATGTATTCCTTCGTCTCGCGGAATGTATTTTAGCAAAATAGGATAAAATTAACAGAGATATGTGTAAGAATATCTACTGCCTATCTAGTTTCATAACAAATAAAAAAAATATGTCCACGTCTAGAAGGATGAAACTCGGTGACATGCTTATTGGTTTATATGTTGTTACAAGACAGATCGTTTACGGTCCAAAATCGAGAAGAATTCAAACGTCTGTCAAGAACAAAGCAGGTCTTTAACGAATCGTTGTTTATGGTACATCGAATTACGTCCGCGTGTCATGGTTTCTGCCAAGACACGACGGTCTATAATCGGGATAAATGCAAATATCGCATTAGACACCGGGTGCCAAATACGGTGCCGCGTGACTTGCGTCACTCGAGACTTGCATGCCTTCGAACTAGGACTAGGAATTTCTTTAAACAATAGCCAGCAAGTCGAGTCTAAGGCGATAACCGCGTGGCTTCAATTTCCAAAGAGGCACAAGCATAATGCAGAATTCCCAGAGTACCTAATTACGAAATGCTGGACTGGCCAACGCACGCTCTCCAAAGGTATCACACCGCGACGAACGAACCAGCAAGTTCCAAGCTCGCGGTCTTGTATGATCTCAGATAAGAGAACCGCGAGGCTAACCTCTTGCGAGCAATTTTCTGACCGAGAGAAACCCCGAGTTTGATCATTCGCGCACTTGTCACACGTCGGATGAATATCTACATCGTCAAGGTCACTCTGCGCCTATGCCTACAAGCTTTTAATGGATGTCATCGTGACCGAAGAACGGATGAGAGATACAGACGCTGAACCCGAGTCGCATACTCGGCACAAATCATTTATAACAGATCATATACAAGCTGGAAATGATCGTACCTGCAGGATTGCAACTGCGTTGTAATGGTACAAAAATCTTGATTACAGGGAACGTTGGGTACGTTCGTTGGGAAAGGCGTATAGGCACAAGGTGTAGACCGTTAATTTGATACGATCGATCGCATTGGATATCCGACGAAGAGATCTTTTCGCGTGAAAGGCGGACCTTCGCACTCCACTGTATTCGAATGTAACGAAAGTATCAGCGATGTATCGAGTCCATTCAACTCAGTTCAAGAATCCACTTAAATCAAGGATTCAATTTGTTCCGGCAACTCTAGGATCCTCTGCTTCGAGTATGTAATTACTTTGTACCCTGTGTAACGTGGTTTATGGGAAATACGCTACGCCATCAGGGCTTATGGTGGAGCCTGTCTAGCAGTGTGAATTTATGCATTACCCATCATACATCTCATACCTACATTCAGATACCTGCGTATGGAGGTACTTGGTCGTAATATTTCAGGTCGTGATCTAATAGCCGCAGCTTACGAAATTCCACATCCAATTTTACAATTGTATTCTAATAGGAAGTCCGGGAGTTAAACTACGAGAACTGAGCCATGTGATATCTCCGAGTGAACTGTTATAGCTGAAAGTACCTCTAATGACGGGAATTCTAAGAGCTGGAGAACAAATTGTGATCAAGATAATTGCTGTAAGAATGTTCCGTGAAATCTGAGCACTGAAAAACTGAACTGTATATAACTGTGGTATTAAAAGTCGAGAAAAATTAAACAGTTTCCTTGATCTATTCGAAAATTTAACATCAGATAATAGTGTTACATTTTTATTAAAGTGTACGTATTCAGAAGCATCCCTTTGATGACTGAATGACGCTCGAAGAATTGTGGTAATTGAAATTGATTCGATAATTGAATATTCAGCTTGCGCTGCTGCGAACGTATCTTGAAGATCTATCAAAGCACCGCAGAGTGTGCCTACCGTTCTCAGCTTTCATAATATCCCCCAGAGCGTGTGGAGAGTCGGAGATCGTGAAATCAAGATAAAGGCCTTTATCTTCCAGCGTGTGTGTAATATGCGACCCGCGACCTGGGCTATCCTCGACGAACTTGTTCTTCCTGCGCTGGTGGAGTCGGTCTCCCGAGGCGAAAGGGCTTAACGCGGGTTGTTCTAAATCGACTCGAGTAGAAGTTTAGAAAACTGGCGTTGAAGAGAAATCCAGCGTAGGAGATCCTGCCGCCTAGCCTCGGCCATGTAACGCGGGTGCTTCCATCTCGTTGGCCTTTGGCTATCTCTTAACTCTCACCGTGAGAACGTATCTATGCTTCGAAAAGACGGACGCGAGACACACGCCATGCACTGACTGACCACGCCTCGTCGTCTGCTGACTTAGCATCCTTGCGAAACTCGATTCTGCATTTACTCTAATCCCTTTTTACGAATTCTAAGACTTGAACGCCACACTGACAAAGATGATGCAGGGGTAAGAAAAAAATAATAATAAATTATTATAAGCTTTTTAAAGAGCTTTTATACTTTAGACCGAATCGGTACGACGATCGACGCTTGTGCCGTCTCAATTTGTCGGAATAAGCAACGAAAAGGAAAAAGGTTGAGAAAAATTGTGAAATATATTCATGGCGAAACAAGAGGACGTTGCACAGTTCTCATTCACAATCAGTGGTATACGTGAAGTGTAAAAGTTTATTTGGCTTATTAAAATACACGTAGAAAAAATATACATGTTGTACACTTGTATCCATAAACGCGTGCGCGAGACGATCTCTTTCGCGTCATTTTGAGTGACTGATGTTCATCCTCCTGTTTCACGGGGCCCATAGGTCCAGAGCCTCGAGTCACGAATCGAGCTGCGCGGCTGGTCGTTAAGGTGAATCCCAAATCAATTAGATATGGTAAATCTGACCGATTAAACACCGCCGAGCAGGCAAGCAGAGATGAAGATTTCATCAAAATCGTGCCGCGATCAGAGGGCTGTTTCATAACTTCTTTCCTCAAGTTCCGACACGACAGAAGTGAAAGACGAGTTCAAGAACGGAAGAGAACCATTCGCGGCTCTCTTATTTCTGTGGATTATCACGGTGACGACACGTACGTCGCGTGGGACACGAGATACTCGGCGTTAACGATTTTCACCGTCGGTATTCACCTCTCCTAAAATTCTCCCATCTTAATTACTTCACGTCTCGATCGAAACGCGAGGTAGCGTGTCAACTCGGAGTAGGTTAACTTCATCACCAGTGACTGCCAATGATCGGCAGATAACTCGGTTGAACTGTCTTCTGCCCACCTCTCGATACCTACAGGCATCGCACATTCGAGAGATAACAATCGGGCTAATTATTTCTAGGTAACGATCGCGTGGAGGAAAGAAGTCTCTTTTATATCACCTGCACGGCAGTCTCCATTCCTGTGACTCTAATTACGTCACGATGATGTGGAATTAACAGTCGAGGCCGAGACAGCTTCTGTGTGGAATCGGATATCCTCTCCCGCGTTTAAGATCAATGCGAAAGGTTCGAGCTTGATGGAGTAAGGATGATCGAAATCGGTGCTTATTTCGTGGTTGATCCTATCACCGATCAGTACCAAGGTATGGACGTTGCGGTGAGCGCAAAGCATTTTCCATTCGCAGCTCATTTCTGTTTGTGGCTACGAAAAGTAGTTATAACGTGGCAAATATGGGGCAGTTATGGGTTGGATATACTCGATACTACCGGCGAAGGCAACGATGCGTGACCGATGATCTCTCGTACTGGGCAAAAAGTGCAAACCACTTTTTACGATCGCCCTGCATGATCAAGGTGGTCGATCTTCTGCCACGAGGTTTTTCCAATATGATCGATAAGTTTGTTGGACGCATAATCAGGAGGACTATTTCGTGAAGAAGGGATCGTATTTCTTGCAATGCGTAGTTCAAGTGTGAAGCAACCTTTATTGGACCGACTTCTGGATTTGTTCAACAGTTCCAGACCTTCCTTAACTATCCCGTTAGGGTAATCAAGTTAGCGCATAATGTTGGTACGTAATATCAAACGACCATTGCAACTCAGAGGCTGAAGGAAGGCTGTTTCGAGTAGTAATCTTTGCCGGAGTCTACCGCGTGGGAGTGGAAACACATAAACAATAATATCACGTACATGATGCACGCCTGGTTACTGATAAACGATAATTAGAAACGCGTGGAGATCTCACGGACAGATAGAATCAAGTCTGGCCTAAGGCACCCCGTTAGGACGGATGGCGATACCGTTACTGCCGCATTTGCGACCATCTTTGCTCAAAGGTGTTTATTTTTTTCGATTCGACATTAGACGAGTCCGCTAATGTATAAAGAGGTCAACGACACTTGGAACTGCGTGGATTATTATCTCCTTATTTTCGGTGTTTCTCACTTGTCTGTTATGGAATTTTACGAAGACGGTATTTCGACCGAGGAAATTACCGCATCGGTGTGATTTTTAGCTTCTCATAAATCTGAAAAGCAGCGAACTGCAGGATGTATAATCTTAATAACGAGTCGAAAATTGAAATGAGATTTCATCGTAATTGTGCAACGTCGAGATTGCTGCGGTCCCGTGATCATTACGTGTATCATACCAACATATCGCAATTACGTTGAGTGTAACGCGATGAAAATTCGCGATATAAGTACGGAGAAAGAATATATAAATGTCTGGATCTGACCACCGACGGAAGACCCATTACGAAGGACTTTCCCTAGCGTGTTTCCACGTCTCGGTTAGGTACGATATGTCAGAAGGTGAGTCGCGGTATAATCCACGAAAGTAAAAGCAGCCAAGAAAGACTTGTAAGCCGTAGATCTTTTGTTCGCGAGTCATTCGAGGCGAAACGAGTCCATCACCGAGATCACGGCATGGGGTAAAAACGATCGTTCGAAAGTGCGAAGAAATTTGAAAAACCATAATCCACAGCCACATCCTCTGTTCGACGAACTTGGTTTCATTTCCGAAGCGTAACGCGCGCGTTAATTGAACAAACTTAATTACCTGTTCAAGGCTCAGCTCGCTGGACTTCTCCTCACTTGAACGCGGACGATGTGCGAGCGCCTGTATCGCTGAAAATTAGCATTGAATGCCTGAATTTTTAAGCTCGCTGTTATGGCGTTGCCAAACCAACGCAGGAACTGTCTACCTTATACCATACACTCGTAGGCCATAAATTTCGTCAGCTCTAGTTGCATCGCGCACCGACTGCGCCGATCTCGATGTTCAGTCTTTATTCTCTCGAGGCTACCCATCGACCACTCGCGTATTATATACCCTCTCCATGCATTGTTATGATCGAAGAAAGGGGTATATTTATGCATTTAGCATCGCGAATAACGACCGTTCAGCGAGGCATAAGTTGAATAGCAGTAAAAAAAATTGATAAAAAACGGGCGTGCCCCAGTTTATAATACATATAAGCGAACTCGTACCGTTATAGGCGAGACACATCTGTGATTTTTATGGCTTTGGCGAAACTCTAAAGGAAATTCTGCCGAATCCTTGGGATTTCCTTCGTGGGTCGAAGTTCGGTCGAGAAAAGGTGTTGGGCGAAGCAGAGGCGTGAAGTTTTACTTTTTTCATGGATGTACCAGGTCGTTAGATTTAACTATGAGTAGATTTCTTCTCTGCGTTCGTTCGCGAGTCCAAGCTTTTATACCTGGTTCGTTCTCGTTACAGGAACAGAAATAAACAAAGGTAATAATAGGTTGACTAAAAGTTTTTGCGCGGTAGTCGTCGAAGAGACGTTAAAAGCTGCAACGTTCTTGCTCGATGTATGATGGCAGGGTTGTGGTTGTGACGTGTAAACGGAGTTGAAGTGTACTCTAGCTATTTACGCCAAGAGTACCTACCATGTTTGCCTTTTATCTCTCAGTGAGAAAAGAATACCAAACACTCAGCCGCGGGATAAAAAGCCTCGGCAAAAATTACGCCTCACAAATAGTGCGATACCGTCTCTGAGCCGTGATGCTTGGTACTATAACACATCACAAGACAGCTCAAGACAGTCGAAATCGTAGAACAAAAGGAAGTTGTTCAGCTCCTAAAATACTGCGAGGCATTTACGGTATGAAGTTAAAGGCTTGATTTACGGGATACAACACTCGAAATAGGAATTTAAATACTTTAGTATTCAAAGACTCGCAAAACGTACGATGGAAGTGTACTTGAATGACGACTTAAACGAATTCCGGTCCAAGTTTGCGCGAATAAAGATCATGCACGCTTGAAAAAATCGTCCCACGACGCAGTTCCGCGTGCTGAAAGTCACCTGCAGAGGACGATCTGAGGTCGGGCCCTGCTGATCTTTTCGTCCTTTTTAAGACCGGTTCGGAGGAAGGACGTGTTATTATCCTTGGCGTAAGGGCGTTATTATCTTTTGCATAATCGTGCTTTCGACCGGCCCTCGGTTTAGATATCAAGCGAGTTTTTAGAGGGGGACGATCGAACGATCGAAAGGTGAGCGATCAGCTTGGTTGGCCGGCCTAAATTATTCATAGTCTTACGTCAATTTTCGTGCAACGTCAGAGCCGCCGCTTCGATACCTACGTGAGAAAAATGACGAAGCCTCGAATCGCGATCCCTGATGATCGTAACAGACGGCGATTTGATCCAGCTGATTGTCGGAGCGATAATTGATCCCTCCGGTTATCTATCCCGTTCGCATACGTCACGTCCATGCTAGGCGTGCCTACCTAGGCTGCAGATAATCAAGCCTCGAGGTGTGGGGGGAGGGCGAATTCACCGTTAGGTACAAGCTGCTGGTGAACTCGGCAGGACCGCAGATTAGCACCGTACACATCTGATAACGTCGAATATAACTTCGAGCCGAGGATGATAATCTACGGCTATCCTTGTAGGACTTGTAGGACTTGTAGCACGCTAAAGCGACTTAACGAGAATCGAAAGCTGGCACTCGACGTTCATCGTGACTCGTAAATTCCGATCGCTTCTCTATCCCTCCGACATACATTTTTCATCGCATCCCTTTGCTCGCACCGCGTCAAACGGAATTTTAAAATCTACGAGGGTACGTTTGAAATTCTCGAGGTATGAAGTATCTTTTTGCTGATTTTGATTTAGAGACTTTAGACTCCGAGATAACTGGACAAGAGAAGCTCCTCGCTTATCCCGCGATATGCTGTTCAAGTTTTCACTGCCAACTGCAGCTGTGTTCGGGTCTTGTAAATTACTGACAATGAGACACTAATGTTAACAAGGTATGACTCGAGTATGAGCAAACAAATTGCCTCGACCTTAGCAGCTGTGCGTTACAAGAGAGAAAGAGAAAAAAGATCGGTTGACCTTCGCGCTGCAGTCGATGGACCACGAAGCGTACGTAGTTGAGAGAGTTGATTTACCCTCTCTGATAAGATCAGTCAGCTGCGCAAAGCGTCACGCTCCGAGTATTTCGCCAAATACCATCGCGCATCGTCGGAATTTGGATTTTTTCTCTAATCTACCTGCAGAGCTTGAGGAGGGATCGTTTGATCCATCGGACACTCGCCTCGGCAGGATCTATCGCGAGATAGCAAGATCATTCCGGACGCAACCCACATCCAGACGGTCCTCTCTCCGCCTGAGGCGATAGAAATCCACGTTGACGCCCGTCCAATCGCGTCTCTTCTTCGTCGGTTCGCCGGGTTCGCATGGGTTCACCTCACTCGCGTGTCATAACAACATAAGCGCCGACTTCATCTCCGGGACTTTCTTTAATTAGTTATCAAGTCAAGCTTGCGCTAGTTTGCTTTGATAATAATAAATGAACCACTGAAGCAAACCACTAGGCATATAGAAATTTCGTTTCTTTTAACCGGGCGAAGTGAATCCCGTTGGAGAAAACGCGTTTGTTAAACAAAATTACGAGCAATTTCACCTCGCGAATTATTATTCAATTCAAATTCATCCTACACATTTTGCATTGTACGTTTTTCTTCCTTCCCAATCCTCTCGGCGCTCCGGATGCAAACAAATCTTTAGCCACACTCACGCGAGAAAAGAACGGCGACCAGAATCATATCGCTCTTTCTTTTTGGGAGGCACGAATACGCCTTCTGGAACCGCCGGACTCAGACGCTACAAATCACAGCGTGTCTTGATAAAATTCTCCTAAAGTTATACGGCGATATGTGTATGCGAGTTACTCGTAACCAGACCTTATATATAGACTAGCGTCTCAGATCTACGTGTGCGTATGATCTTAGCATTCGAGCGGACTTTCTTTATCCATAAAAATTCTTTCGACCTAGTCGTTTCGCTCCTCCCCCTTCATCCGGATCGATCTCACTGTGCTGCGATTATATTCTATAATATACAATCATTCAAACATCCGTAGATATAAGACATGAAGAGATACGAATTAGAGACAAATAATACTCATCGCTTTTAGATTTGTATCAAAGCTTTTTTCGATTGTCGAAGAATAATTACAGTTGCACTCTGAAGTAGACGAGCTGCTTTTTCCTTAGAATAATAATAATTGAGCGACATAAGCTTTAAGTGCACACATCATCCCGTCGCATGTCAAACGTTCTTGAATTGAACATAGAAGCTTGTGCAGGTATAATCGTCCGATACTTTCATTTAAATTTGCATACCGGCCGGAATTTATCACTCTTCGCACACGAGAGAGAGTCTATGAAAAATGATGATTAATTGGCTGCAAGTTCTTGTAGCTCGATGCAGCGATTCACCTGCCGCAATGATGCCTCAAACGATATTCAACGAGTCGCAGGTTGTCACGTATAATACAAGATGACGATCAGACCTCTGGGCATCCTTGCAGACGAAGCTCGTTATATATGAGCCGTTTTTTCTCCCTTGTTGTTTTCTTTCACCACAATTTTCACAGCGCGAAAGAGACGTCCTATAAAAATCCGGCTTTGCCGTAGTTTTGTAGCTCGCAGAAGACGGCCGAAGGGCCAATCGACGAAGGCGAAAGAACGGTCGTAAATTTATACGCATTCGTGGTCAAAGCATTGTACCGAAACGGTGGAAAAGAGAGACTCCTGGTTTTACGGCTGGATTTGCACTTCGGTTAAAGGCGCGCGCGGCGTTTTGTCCATGTATAGTCATTTATCCATGATCGGTTGAACGATTTTATAAGCGTTGAGGATGAGGTGGATGACGCTTTATTCGCGAAGCGTGACTTTCACGCTGAGACGGCCAAGTTCACGATTCATAACTCACGACGTCGATCATCGCAAGCTTCTCCAGTTTCACTGAAAACGCTTAATTTTTATCGGCTGGAGTGAATTTTTTCAAAATAATATCCAGCCGTTTTCCGCCGCCGTACACGTTACAGCTCGGAGAATGTTACAACCTCAAAGTACTCCGAAGAGTTTACCACGAGTCTTGCCTAGTAGCAACAAAAGTCGTTAAAATTTACGAACCCGATCTTCGGTATTATACGTATTTGGCGTAAGAACTATCGGCAAAATTGCCTCGAGGCGATGAGTTCTGGAGGAAATTGCGGCAACGTTCACCTCAGAATTAGTCTTCTCAACACACTGAATTACTCTAATTTTTATTGCTCGTTTAGAACACCCGGGCACCCGTACCAGCTTCATTCTTAGCGACTCAAGGTTCTCCCCAATAATCATTAATACCAAGCGACGTACGAGTGTACGTGTATGAAAATATGAGAATGCATTGCAACGCTTCCTTTATGGTCTCTCCACTTGAATGCACTATGGATGCAAATGCGTGCCTACCCAGGAACATTCGCGTAATCGTCTATTCATATCCCACTCAGATCGGCATGGCATGAGAATCGATTGGCTAGCTTACACTCGTAATTACGTGGACGCCACGTGCATACAAGGTGTCCAGCTTGACTCGAAGTATAATCAAGACACTCGAAATAATTACGGGAATCACAAAACAAGCGATATTCAAAGATATTTAATTGTTTTATAACGACATTATCATCACACTCGAAGAGCATTTCACTGCGTAGTTTGAAAACACATCTCGCTATTTTATATTAATGTATGGTTTGTTTCGGTACACCAAGTCAATCTTCCCATTGCTACAGATATATAAAGTCGTAATCATGATGCATTAATTAGCATCACAGTATGTCAAATTTTCCGACTGGACACAGTGTATAAGAAGCGGACCAGAGGCTCGATAATTCATTCGATGACCACATGGATATGCGTATGTAATTATTGCAGTGTTTATCTGGTACCCAATGGCACACGTGGCTTAGGGAAGCGTTTCTACACGCTGAAATACCTCTAATGTACCCTCTCGACAAGAACTTGCAGAGGTCTGCATAAGACAGTGTTCAGCTCCAGCATAAATATGAATCAAGTCGGTAATTGCGGGCAATAGGATAGTTTTTACGAGCTCTATCACCATGTCCGAGCGTATATACTACACCCTACTTACATAAAACAGCGCTCTGCGTGAGACTCGGGATGTGATATTCATGCGATCATTAAGTACCATGATCAGAGTTATATTGTGCCGATCAAATTACCGGCTCGGATGATTCAATCCCGGTATCAAGATGGCGGAAACACGAATGTGGTAAAAACGTAGCACTGAAAAGCAGACTATGAAAAATCGAATCCTTACTCGCGATTACACGTTTGGCCTCGCGCGTCGATACTCTCGTGAGTTTTTCAGATCACAAAAGTGATTCGCGGGACGTGCGTATCAGCTTTACGGTAGAAAATGTGACTGAAAATATGTGCATTTGTGCCAAGGTGCCTCGGGACATTTACACCCGCGTATAGACGGTCAGGCAGAGCTTGTCGTCTTGCTGCATGGAAGACAAGACAAGACTCGACGGACTCGACGCACGCACGTGGGTAATGGTTGCCGATAAATTCGAAAAGGTGTGCGCAAGACCAGGCTGCAGTCGAGTTAAATGCAAATGTACGAATAATGCTGCCAACTCACCGCGTTCATTCGTTGCCGTTGGGGTCTTCTGGGTGGAGATTATTTCGGGGTCAAGTATTGATAGCGCTCCTTACCTGAAACATGGCAAAAGAATAAATTAGGTAACGTCGCATCAACTGACTCGCCTTATTCTCATGCGGGGGCATCTGACAAAGCAGACGTAAGTCAGTAAGTACAAAATAGCTTACGTGTGTTTACACCGGGTCCCGGTTGTTGCGCAATACGGGTATAGGCGACTAATTTGAATGAGACAAGAACGTAAGTAGGCGACCTCGCATGTCGCCTAGGACGCGCTACGCTGACAAGCAAATCGTGGGAAATATCATCGCGCAATGATTCAAGGGTGACTATAGGTAGGTACATCATATCGTGACCACTTTCATGCTGTAGGTATATACCTTTGTACTCGATTATGCTCAACTGCGTACCACTCCCGTCATCCTGAGGCTGTCAATGCGTTTCGCAAATCAAGGATAACCTGACATCGCGACACGTCTGTCATCATCTCTGCTAGATACACGCGTGTTTTTCCATTGTGTGCATGGCAATCACGGCAGGTTCTGGGCATTCGACACTCCCTTTCGAGTACATTCGAGAAACTGGTCTCTATGTTGATCGTTTAACGTTGCAGAACACGCGGTAGTTTAGTATGATTTGATTATTCGTCATGAACATTGTAATACCATTCGATCAAGCTATAAGAATTACTTTATCCTTCCTTCAAACGTCATCAAGATTTTTCTCCGAATCTTGCGTAAAAATAATGAATGCCGAATAATTTCAGTAAAAAATAAGAAATCGATTTATCCAAAGAGTCTTTCACCGAGTAGAAGAAACCACGAACTAACGAAAGCACCTACACAACGCTGCCAAGTTGTAAAATATGAACGCGGACTTGAGAATGAAGAATTGGCCAATAAGTTGGGGAATCAGCACAACAATCGAAGCATACCTAGTGAATTTTTTTCTTTCAGCGAGGAGAATCGACTACGTCGCAGGCGGCTGGGTGGACCAAGCAGGACCAGGTTGGCCTAGGCCAAGAGTCGCGAGCGGCTGTATAAATTGTCTAGGGGAGATAAAGTAGCGTTTCACGAGCATGGCACACGGATTGTCTCGTCTGTCGTATAAACGCGGTGTGTCTGGCCGTTTAAATCGGCGCATTCAACGTAGACCGACTACCACATGGGCAGATCTCCACAGACACTGGAAGCCAAGTCGGAGCATCTACACGCGATTCTTTATGCCTCCCAGCCACCACCTGTCGCCGGGAGTGATTTGTGCGAGAAACCATATTGCAGAGGAGGTCACTGGGGTTGAGGACGAAAAGATGCGGTCAGTCCTGACTTTCCAGGAAGTTTAGCCCGCATCGAGCACGTTCGATTTTCTGCGAATCCTACGAATATGGTCAGAATGGTCGAGAACGTAAACGTGGGCCTCCTTCAGACATCCTTGTACATGGAAAATGGTGCGGAGAATAAGGAGATAAAAAGTTCTTCGGGGATCAAGATAGCGCCAGAACTCCGTACCACGTGCAATTTTACTGCCACTCACTACAGAGTGACTAAATCAGGATTCAGGTTACGACACTGTACATCTTCGTTCACGCTCGTGGGCGGTGAACGCCCAGTTTGTGGCAAGAACAAGGTGCAGCGACTGCGGCGGAGGAGTGAAATACGAGAAACGAAGTAACGAACTGGGTAACCCGGTCGGCTGCTGCAAACTCTCGGTTATGCACAGGGTGTGCCGTGCAAACCCTCGTTTCCAGAACCCGAGATCATGAGCGAAGAACAATGTGGCAGAAACGAGCCGCTGCTGGCAAGAATCGTAAAAGCGCCAAAGGACAAAGTAATTGTAAGTTGAATTGAATTAAAGTAGGGAACAAGGTCAAGTGAACAGACAGTAATAGTCCGAGGTTTGTCAGCCGAAATTAAGAGAAAACGTGTACAAAGTCTAGATGAATGGATTGATCAAAGCGGTTTTCTAAAGACTGATTGAATGGATACCTTCCGATCGATCGTTAAGTCGGTCAATCGGTTGACAAGAGTCATGCCTGAATCTAGAGTGTTTACCGCTAAGGCGTCCTAGATGATCGCGTCACTACGTTGTACACCTATACATCCACGTTATTATAGGTGCAGACGGTTTTTACGCACGCGAAGATATGACTAGATCACGTAGACGAGCTTGCACCGTACAACGTATACCAGCTTGACGAGTTTTTATTTCACAAATTGTATCAACGAGAATATCAGCATCTCGATCGAAACTGGTTTTGATCCAATTACTGAATGCCTTGGCGTGTTCCCATAGGGTCAACACAACTAGTGAGTCAGGGGCAAACCGCTGGCGTATCAAACAGCTCGAGGCTATGAGGTGCCATTTAAGTGGCTCGTAATTAACCAAGTGACAAGGCTGATTTCACTACCGAAAACAAAGTTCACCGTTATTAGTGCCAATTGTTAATTGAAATTGGCCTGACGTTCGTTGAGAGTAGATTTCAAACACCGAGAATCTTCCAAAGAAGAAGAAGAAGAAGAGAACGTGACCAACGAAAATCTAGCTTCGCGGAGTTCACGGTGTTCGAGGCTTCTAAACATCTTTCTTCAAGCAACTGCATCGGCACGACTGGAATTGCTCCTTTCTAGTTTGTATTCCAGCGTCGAGTAACGACTGCAGGATTCCGTCGTACGTCAAGTGGCATTTTGGCCTCTGAGAAGCGAACAAAGTCGTTGTTCAGGCGGTGGCATCTGAGAATCATGTTTCCCAACACAATTCGGGGTTAGTAACGAGAAAAAGACGCGACGGCGAGAAAAACGCGGGTCAGACAGAGATGACACGCGTGAAATCCCTAAGAGTGAAAGCTAAGGTTTACTTATTAAATATTACGCTCACGTCCGTGACCAAATACTGTCGTGTGGCATACCGCACGGACTTGCGTAACCGCATAACCATTGTCAATATTTCTGTACGAAACTGGCGCGTTTTCACGATCCAAAGTCGTTACTCATTTCGTCGGCAAGAGGATGTATGTCCGATGTCATCGATTAAGTCACTTAAGTACACGAAAACCTGACGTATGAAAAATCGCACTGCTCCTATAAATCGTAGAATTTAAATTACACGAATTGTTAAGCGGAAGGAATTCGACGGAATTCGACTCTGAAGAATTTCAACGACGGTAGCCTCAATTGATATTGACATTCCATTAGATAGGCGTCGGAATTCCCAACGCGAAACTTAATAACCGTCGAGATTATCGAAAATTTAGTGAAAACTGACGCGAGGTTTATTAAATTTTTTCATGCCTGATTCAGCCAGTTATGTACGTTCGAAAAAGAAAAAAAAAAATCTCAGATTGCCAATAACCGATGAGGTGACGAGCGGAATAAGTAAATGATCAAGAAACGTTTAGCCGAGACTAGAATCTGTAAGAAACCCTCAATGGGCGGAAATGAACAAGCCCATGTTCGTGTATGTATAATGTATAAACGACGGTACTGTAGCGGCTTTAAATCCCGTACAAGCCGAAGGTTTTCGAGTGAATGTAATTACGTGACGTATGTATGCATGCCCATCTCGTTAGGCTCAACTCAAGGAGGATCCAGCTCTCGCTGAATTCTACAACGATTGTGTTATTTTTTTAGAAGGAAGCTATATGAGTGAACGGTTTCGTCAGCAAGTGTTTATCCCGATGGGCTTGATTGACTGTACTCTCGGTAACGGGTGTCAGAATCGTTGGATAAATTATAAAATGAGGAAACATCGTGCGGTGGCAAGGCTGTTTCGTTTCCAATTAACGGGTGTAACGAATTACGATCGTAATCCCGGGACCCTTGTTGTCGAATCGCGGCAAAAGTTCACTTGAGAGTTTTTGTGTAGAATAGAATTGAAATTGAATGACGATAGGCGTACGTCTTCTGCACGTTGCGAGGCGAGATTCCCTCTCGGCTAGAGTCCCGGCTCGGAGGAAGAGCCGTTCTAGGAACCCTCGTGCCAACGCGTCTTCATTATCCTTCTTGGTCCTTGCGCATAAAGCACTCCTCCAAGGCCCCGCACGTAAGACGCGATCAATTAGTGTTGGTACCAGCCTCGTGATCCTCCTGCAGGCTCTACATGCCAAAGCACAAAAGGTCCAAGAGCAAGATGCACGTGCTGATATTCGCTGCTTATGAAAGCAGGTTGCATGTCGCCACTGCACCGTGTCAAGCTCTTGGTTATACGATTGCACTTCGGAACGATTTCTGCGTTGAAATGAAAACATGAAAGTTAAATCCGCGAGGACATTCGTCATAGTGATACCAAAAGGAGACTTGGAGTGTCGCGTTTCGGGGTCTAAGGATCCTTCTAGGTACGGGTGAAGGAATCGCATACTTTTTCTCTCTACATTCGCAGGACTTACGACTGGTCCTAAAAAAATTTATCGTCCTATGGGATCTTATTTATTAATTTATTCACACGACTGCTGCGTCCTAACGTTTCGAGAAAATATTATCTCGAATTAGTCACCGAGTCGAGTGTATTATAGGTGTGTAAGGTACCCTGCTGCAGGATGCGTGACTCCTGGGGTGTGAGGGTATATTATAATTCCTCCTCGACTAGTCAGCTGCTTTTGCAGTTTCCTCTGAAGCGAAGCGCAGGAAGTTGATTCACTGCCTATACCTTACGCCTCTACACGCGTGTTATGCCAGCCTTACGACCGCAGGAGCGTAACAATTGTTGCGCCCCGGAGCGATGGTTGAACAATGAATCAGCTTCGGCCTGAGGAAAAAGTCTTATTATTAATTCGAAAATTGTCCCACCCCGTCAAATCCTCACCACAGGAGTAAACCGATCGCTTGATATTCCCTGAGACATTGAGGGCTTTGCGCAGCGCAGCGCAGCTGTAAGTGTCAATAACCAGATACGTCGCTTCTTCCCACGATGGGGTGTAACAGGATGCCTTTCTCAACCTCGCAGGATTGTGGTATCAAATATATAAAATGAACAAGACCTGACCTTGACCGAAGGACTCTGTATAATTAAAGCCAGCAGACATCTGTGCCCAGAAAAAAGATGCGATCTGATACCTGCTGGAAAGTTCTTGGAAAATTGATGAAATTAATATTACATTTGGTTAAAATATACTTTGATATAATCAAATAAAACTTATATACTTTTGCTTATGGTTTACCTGGCAAATGTTATGGTAAGAGGTTCGTATTGAAATAGAATGAATTTGTTGACTTTCGAAAAATTAATCCTCAACTCTGGATCGCATCAAGGAAATTTCGCAACCATGAGTAGTCACGGATTTTCCTATTGAACTGTGATTAATTCAATTCGCATGAAATTGGAGATACGTGACATCCTCGCCAAGAATTCTCGCGGATGTAATAAAGTGTAAATAAAAACACAGGATACCAAAACATTTTTATCCTGAAGTATCGTTTCTCGGTATATAGTCGCCCACGCGTCAGAGAGCAGCCGTGACGTCACAGGCTTGAATTTTTACACCGCGATGAACGCACCGCTGCACTTGAGACGCGGAGAGAGAGAGATAGAGAGAGAGATTTACGCTGGCGCATTGATCCTGATTCACGAAAAGTCGTTGTACGTCTGGAATAAATACATTACGACGGTTCATTGTGCTCTGAGTTTTCGTCTGAGTCGCAAACTCGTGAATCGTCACGCACCGATGCGAGTCCGCGAAAACGACGTTTTGCACTCCGACTGGCAATGAGGTTCATTGAATCATCCAAGAAAGGATCGCACGTTTCTCTGACCTTCTCGATGATCAAATTTCCTGATCGAAACCTCGACGAAGATCGGTTGGTAGTCAGAGACAAAGTTGAATTCGATGTCGAGTCAGAGCTTTGTTCCGGCCACCGAAGATGCGCGGGATAAAGGAAGAGTAAAAAAAAAACGCGACACCAACCGATACGTCGAAACAATACTGCAGCTCCCCGGTATTTGAATATACCGTATATACCGTGAATAAATCGAAGCCACGTTGTCTCGGGAAACGCGTCCATCTCTTTGGTCCCTCGTATCTCTGCCGGACGTTGTCTGTCCGTAATTCAATTGAATTTGCCTATTTCTCTCTTTGCCCTATCCTCGATTCTCCGCGAATTCCAATCGAAAGATTGCGATAGCCTATTCGATCGACTCTGCACTCGATGGTAAAGGATGTTTTGAATTAAACAGAAGTTCGTCAAAGTTGGGCGATTTTTTATTGGCCATGAAATTTTTAGGGGATGTCACAAACGTGGATAAACGCGATTCTGTTTCCTTCGGATCGCAAATCTGGACTCTTAAAATAATTTGTTGAGCGTGAAACGCTCGCTTTACGCATATCCACTCGATTCCATTTAATTTTTCGTGACGAATCCAGTGTTTAGACCCTGAAAAAAAATTCTTCACTACGCAAGACTCGTCGGCGATGGAAATTCGCACAAATTTCTTAATGACCATCGGCCCGAAGAGCGTCGGACAATCGATGCTTGTATGCTTCGAATCCGATACCCCCGTTACTGAGTAGTTCGTTACGAGGCTCCAGGAAACTCTTTCACCTCGATTGTAACCTAGGAAGAGTTCTTCTCCGCGGGAGGGCTGAAGCGAAGCTATTTGTTCCTGATTGCGTTTTTCCCCGGTGCTCGTATCGACTGGGCTTTAATAAACGAGCTAGTCGGTACCGAAGACGGATTCAAGGCTCTCGCCGAAGGGATTACAAGGGCACGTGATGTGTACTTTGACTGGAGAAATAAGAGCGGAGGCAGGTCTCGATCGGGATTAATGATCCTCGACGTGGTGTCCGACGGTCTTGGATCGACAGGGCCGAATTTATCGTAAGTAAAAACACGAGCTTCCCTGTTAAGATTTACGACGTACCGTCACGAGCGGATTTTTGGTAAGGATATTGAAGAGTTGCAAGGCGTGTTATGCAGGGCGATGAATTATCGGGGAGAAAGGCTCGAGAGTAACGACATAATCAGAGAATCGTAAAACCGTTTACTATAATATCGAACTAGGTCAGTCGTTTGAGCGGGTCGTGGTCTCCCTAGAATACCCGGAGCAATTTTGAATATCATCGACAGTGGGAGTCGGGAGAGCGTAACTGCGGTTAAATTATCCCGAAGCATCTATTGCCTGCGAAAATTTACGGCGTCGAAAATCATCCAGGTAAATGCATGGCTGACGAACAAAGGTGAGGCTTTAACGTTCGCTGTGGTTCGTTCGTCCGTTCCTTCGTAGGGCTCAATCAAAAAACATGACTTATCGTAAAGCTTCGCCAAATATCTCTGGGAATGAGATACTTTACGCTAAGAGTCACTGACCTCCATCGGCTATGAACGCACTCCAAAGCCGTTCCTCAACGCCGTGACATCGCAGCTTGACTGTGTATTTTAATCGTAACATCTACCACATGTAAGAGCCTTATAGAAATCGAGGGAAGCGATAAACGTCTGCAGGATCCGTACAATGGGCGGTCTGCACTTGACCGCAGTCTCTTCTCGACCGACCGGACTTGTTGCTAGAGTCGGATGCTGGATGGTCAACACAATGCTGACAGCAGACCAAGACCAGCACGTTTGTAAGAGGTGTGACCCCGTGTACACTGACACGAACTGCGAGCATCTCCTGGGCGAAACTGGAGACAGGATCAGGACGCGATTGGGAGAATGTCACTCGGACTCAATGATCGACGAAGAGAAACATTTTCCGGGGATTCTAAGTCAGCGTGTTAATTATAAGGTGTATTCCAAACCGAGTAGCGCAGCTGACAGAGAGAACTGTTCGGTGGGTAAAAGATGAGAGGTTTTCACACGAGAAGGAAAAGTGACTAGAAAAGAGCCTCTGCAACAATACGAAGATATTTTGTAACAGTCCGGTCACCACGCGTGCGAATTGTAAGAAAAAAAATGTAACGTTTCAGGTTATACAATCCGTTCTATGGAATTATTATACACGTGTATGATGGACTGTTGAAAGTTTTTATTTATTCATTTTTTAAACAGAATGAAAAATCTTTATGCGAGGAGCGAAGATCGATCGGTATATTCGCGATGAAAACAAAAGTTGTAATAACTTCTGAAACACGTCGCAGTCCGTCTCGACTATATACTGAATTTCCTCAGTGCAAGCCTGTCCACGTATTGTGCTCGAGAAAAGTGTAGGTGGTGCGGTGATCTCATGTTTCATATTTATGCCCTCATCTGCATATTACGAGCAGGGTGTGCCTAGGTGGCTACTCAGTCTGAGTTGCCTTGACGGGTGGAATGTGTTAGATTAGATTGCCTGCCTGTCTCCCGTGTGACAGCAGCCCACAGGAAGAATATCCAGGCTTTTTGCTTTCTCTTCAGTATTTTTTTTTTTTTTTTTTCGTGAATTTTATCGCGCCTTGAAACGTCCAGAAATTAAAAATGAAATATTCATCGCTTCTAGTATCAGCGGACGACGATTCAAGCGAAGTTTTTCCTTCTTGATGCTTGCTTCGAGAGAAATTTGATACGAGCTTGATGGTTAATTTTTTTTATCAGAAAATGAAGATCCTGAGTTATTCGACGAAATGAAACTCGAGTATAACACGTGATGATAAAAACGTTTCACCGCGAAGAGGAAACTAGGTGAACACTTCAGACTCGATCGGATAGCAGCAGAAAACGCGTGACGACAGAGCCGGGAGAAGATTCTATAATAACTCACGATAAACCGCAACGATTTTTTCATTCACACTGTTGCGCTTTGATGAAATGCTATCCGTTGTGACTGGGTGGCTAGGCTAGCTGGCTAGTAGACGATAGAATAGAATAGAATAGGATAGGAGAGCCGTAAAACGCCTGCGAAGGGCGCTCGTAGTTGCCGTAACCCGATTTCCCCCGACGACCGCCATCTGCGGTGGACATCGATGCTGAGGATCAACAACCCTGGAGATGCCACCTCCGGAGAAGCTCACGCGTGGCAGCAACAGCAGCCGCCGAGTTCTTGTCATTATGAAGAAAAATTAGCCGCAGTACTAAAGCGGCACGTCGTTGAGTCGATCGGCTTTGGTCTCGATGTCAGAAAGCGGGATGGCAGGCCTCGCGATTCCTGTAAGTCCAGTTTGTCTCGCATCCGACGAATCGGGTTCCGCCTGCACTCTGTCTCGCGGATCGAGCATCTCCAGAGAGGAGAGGCATCGACGCGACACCCAAGGAACGTGAACAGGGCGTAACGCAGACTCGTTCAATCCCTAGTAATTTCTCTTTCATTATATTTTTCTTTCATCCTGCTGTTATTATCCCGCCTGGCTGAATATGTCTGCCTCCGGAGATTGGTTGTCCGGATGCCGCGATACCCTGATTGGATTTTAATACCTAGCTTCTCGAGACTTTCATCTATTTACTTTACCCTTTTGTCTGCCACAAATTAGCCACCATCAGCCTATGTCTCATTTTCTCCGAACTTTCTCGGAAGTTAGAGAGAAAGGAAAAAATTGTAGGCGAATTCAACAGAAAGAATCCCGTCTTACTCCCATATTTGGTAATCCCGAGTTCCTCGTTAATTCGAGGTAGAGGTGTGACTTCATCTATCCATGAATTTTTCATTCATCCACGATCATCCAATTCGGTCCCAGGTCACGTGGTAATGGCAAATTTCTCGCGAATCCACGTGGCGATGACAAAGCCACATATCATGTTCTGACAGCGGATGGTTACCTGTAATGACTATCCGACGTAGTAATCTCCCGCACCTGAAGCAAAGGTAGTGATTAAAACACAACTCGTTGACTAATAATCGGCGTTCTTCCTGGATAGTAAATCAAACCAAACTACTGTCTCCTCGAAGAAGTGATCATGCGTGGAAGCTTCTTGATACTCGCGTTGGTGGTTAATCTCGACGTTTACTTTCCGCCGTAAAGAATGACGCACAGGTCATTTGCCGCATGATCCGTCTCTTCGCTAGCTGGAAGACGGTGAGGTTCGTGCGCCATTAATCCTTCGTCAGTGAAGGGGATTGTCGCTGTAAAGTGGCGAACATTCATCTCCATGGAAGCATCGGCTTGACTTGTATATTTTGATGTTAAGGGAGAGATAATCCTCAGGGATATGGACGCGAGCGTCGCTCCGTGGCTTGCTAAATTAAAAACCGCGATGATCCAGATACGTGATCCACTCGATTTTTTCCCCGACCGACGATTTGCTCGACTGAATCAACAGAGAGGTGCTCGCCTGCACTTTGCCCGGGGCTTAAGGGCTCGGTTTCACATTCAAGACACTGCGCAGCTGGGCTTAGGCTAAAATTCAGCGGCGCACCTTTTCTCGAAGAAGCGGCTGCAGACTCGTTCGCTTGATTTCGTCTCGACGTCTCCCTTCGTCAGGTTTTCGTGCCCTTTGTTAACGAAGCTGAGTTTTATGGTCCATCCGTTACTCCGGAGAAGGTGGTGCCAACGCGAACGGCGAGGAAGAAGGTCGTGAAGGTTCGTAAAGCCAACGCTTTCTGGGTCCTTATTGGAGCCGACGCGTTCTTTTCGAGGCAATTTTCAAATCTGTCAGTTCCGAAGGCCGAGGATACGCGACTCGCTCACACTGGCGTAAAAAATTGCTTTTAAATCGCCGCACGCACACTACAACTTGACCCCGAGATTCGAATGACGTGGAAATTAAAAGCAGCACTCATCTTCGGGCTCTTGGCAACCGTGGAGACCAGATAACGAATCGAAATAATTAAAAAGCACGTAGTACATCGGTTGAAATTGACTAATTAGCAGGCCTTGAGGGCTCATCTTCGCCCGCCATTGTAACTTGTACAGGATCGTTGCCAACTTCCGCATTTGTAACATCAATGGATAAAGATTTGATGGATAACGCGCCGACCTTCATACCCGTCAGCTTGGTGGTCGGTCGGAATATTTTTCGGCCACGGTCAGATCCACAGGACGGGATAGTTGAAGCGCGAATAAAGCGAAAGGCATTCACAGGAAAATGAGCAGCCTGCAAAATGAGGAGTTTTGAAATTTATCGAGGGAACAACGCGCCGGATTTTCTCAGATAATTTATTCACGATTATAGTCGAATTCACAGATTCCTAATCTCGGCTGCCGGTTGACAATGGACAAAATTACACGCTTCGAATTACCCTTCGTGTTATCCAGTCGTATCGCGATTGTCTTTACGAATTATGGCGATCCGTTTTCTCGCCAAATTTACAATGACTGTACAATGAAGTTCGTTGTGACAATCGTGCGAAGCTTTAATTACACCAAGAATAATGTTTACACGCATAATTAAATTCACTACACGCATTAGTTTCGCCGCGAGGAATCAGCTGCATCAAGTTCAATTATACCTCAATTTTTATCTTGTTAGACAATTTTTTTTTTTTTTTTTAGTCTTTCTTCATTTTTATTCTTCTTCCTCTTCTACCTCTTATTCAATTATTTTCTGCAGGCACATGTAATTCGCTTATATACCCATAATCATCAGACAGGTCCAAAGACAGGGTCCAAGTTAAGGCAGAACCCAAAGCGTAGAACGAAATTGTTATTCAGACCCAACCTCTGGACCCTGGTAAAATTACCTTCCCAATTTGGCAATTCTCCCGCTCCTCGAGTAATAACGAGAAAATTCGAATCTGACCGAACAACCGAGCACCGAATCGCGTGTGCCTCTCACTTGTTAATCGCGGTTCAAATTAAATTCATATTTGAAAATAAACGACGCGTTTACAGTCAGTCGTAAACAATGACTATGGAATTCGACATGAGTTTATATACGACGTAGTAAATCTAGTGACTTTTGCGTTAATTTAATTAACACCAAGAACGAATATATCACGCAGGAATCGTTTCATTTATTATTCAGACACGTTTTTGTTGTTGGATTATTTTTTCTTTCTCCTGTTCTTCTTCAACGTTTTATACGAGATTTCCGTACGACACACCGGAGTTTTATTATGCATTCAAGATGCGAAGGATTCTTCGAATGTGCAGTCCGACCACGAAACCTTCGACGAAGTGCGATAAAAATCGATTAGTCTTTCCTCTCCCTGAATACAAAATAATATTTTGCAATATCGAGAATCTGGCGTATAAGAACGATGCTCGGATCGCTACGAGTGGATACACAAGACACGAAGAGCTCTTCAAGGAACAGGTGGTTGAGGTCTGAGGATGTACCTAAGTACTCGACTCTTTGACTGCGGGCGGCGGCGAATGAGAATGTCTGCGAATACAAATCACGGTTCCGGTGAATGCCCTGGGAGGATAGAAAAAATGTACGCTCATTACCGCGGCTCCATGGGCTGCGGATAGATACAAGTTCCCGGAGCATCGCCTTTCTCGCAATCCTAAGCAGAAATAGGCGAATGGAGATAAAGTGAAGGTGGATCAGCGATTTCCAGCGAACTTAATAGCACAATGGTATATTCTATAGCTGAACAAAATTGTTCCCCGTAATTCCTACCCCCGAGGCATTATCCGCTCGATTCGTTCTATTCTAGCTTTCAAATTACGGACTAAAGGCGTTATTGTAATTCCTAATTTAATGATTTTACGTGACTCAGTTATGGTCAGCCGAGATACGTCAGAGAACGCGTTGGATCCTAACTCTCGAGAAATCACCACCGTTTGAAGCCGAACCCCGTATTACCGATCAATTTGATGTAGGATGCGGGATGTGGGAACATGAACGGATGGTAGCTTCTCGTTGCTCGTATCCTTGAACCATCGAGCAGACTCCAGCCGTTGGAAGATTAACGGAGGTACAACACGCCAGTAATACATAGATAGATACGCACATACTCCTATCACACAATATAATTGTATCGCCGCCACACCTAGAGCAACGCGGGCAAAATCGCACCTGTTCTTCGCAGGGTGATTAATTTTATGGCAACGTGCAATTCATCAAGCACACCAACAATTATAAATATATATATATATATATATATATATATATAAACCAGACTCTTTTAATCCACATTTCAGAGGCAACTGTGATTAATGGTCTCTGTCTTTGTACATATAATGTAGAATATACCATAGATAATGTTCCTCGAGGAATTAAAAGCCTTATTGGCCTCGCTGAACGTCGTGAAACATGTGGAACTTGAACGACCAGTTAGCTCCAAAGCGTCTCATACTCGACTGGAGACGTCGTTGCCGATCTTCGGGTGCGGCGTGCAAATAGTGTGAGAGCCTGATCTCGAGCGTGGGAAAATACTTGTATATCGTAGATATCTTGCAACTGGTGGAAGATGGCAAATCCCGAGTTTGAGTGGGCGACCATTCATGGCTAGCAGGTTTACTCGCCACCTGACCAACCGACCACCTGACCAATCGTAGGTACATACCTACTCTCCGCTACTGCCGTGCATACGCCCCGACATCTTCTCGACGGTGTGTGTCGAGACCAAGAAACTGTTTTCAACCGGTCGCCGATACTGGATTCGCGATGTGCCGTAGTCTAATTTAGATCGCTGATGCGATAAGTTACAATGTGTCTATGTACCTGGTAGGAATTTAAACCGAAGGTGGAGTTCAGGAGAGAAAATCTATAGGTACTTATATTTCGAAGCGTTGTCGAAGTCTTGTGGACGAAGCTCATCACGTGATATTGAAACGACATGGTACGAAAGTAAATAACATTCAACCTGTCAATATCAGAACTCATTCCCTCCAATGGGAGAAATATTTGCATAGCCGTTTAGCTGCACAAGCACTTTCATTTCTGCCGCAGCTATCGCTGACGAAAGCGACATTCTCTTGCCGTTTTTGAACCAAGTTTCCTGTTCCATTCCTGGACGAATTCTTATAATGAAATTCGAGTCCAGGAAGAACCGCTGGAAGTCAACCGATTTTCAGTACTAGGCCGTAAAGCGTTGATCCTGATGCCGGGATAATTGAGGGACTCGGAGGAACGACGCCTGTTGTAACGCTATCTGGTCTAATCATCACTTAGGTTCGAAGGCTCGTCGGCGTAGGTAGGTTCGCGCAATTACCGATCGCTGCCGTAACCTTGTAATCAGCAATACGGAGCAAGTACCACCTATGCGAAGTGCGCGTTCTACAAGCAACCTTGGCCGCTTCTCGGGGTTTTCCAAGTCCATGGACATGCGCGCGTTACCATTAGGCCTACCTTGGCCAATAAATCTATGCTCACAATCAGTATCGGACGAGAGGATTCCGAGAGCGGCAGTTCCTTATTCCCTTATTCCCTTATTCCCTTATTCCCTTATCCCCTTATTCCAGGATGGGAGCGTGGAGCCGGATGCAGGCCGGCTCATCTCCCTCTCTTTGACTTCACCCTTTCCTGCGGTAACGAGGTCTCATGTAGCACGTCGCCTATTCTCAAACTCCGATCGTTCATTCGGGCCCCGACTAGGTGTGCTCACGTTTATCGGAGTTATGGCTGATGGCTCTGCCATTGCCGATATATCTGGAGTCGACGGAGTTGACACCGGCGGTCTCGAGGAGGCAGGGATAATAGCGACTGACTGTCCGCTCTGATGACCGTTGGGTAATCTCTTTGATCCAATCCGAGATTGAGTGCTTCGAATCGGACTTAACGACCGCGAAGGGTATACAAGAAGAGGTCTGTGTTGGATTTTTGAAAAGCCCCGGAATCGGATTGTCCCTCCGCCTCTCCTGCATCTGGGAACTGCTGCTAAATTGTATATATATGTCGGTATTACGGCCAAACCGGCCGGAAGATTCTGCGCCAATTAAAATAACCAGTCAGCGGCGGTTACAGGGATCCGCCAGGCATGGCGGAGGAGGAGGAGAAGGGCTGGCGAATCGAGGAGAGAAGAGGAACCGATGGCTGCAGCACCGAACGACTCGCGTCTGGGCAGAGGCAGAGGGTATTACCATATTCACGAGGCTTCCTTCCATCTCGAGAGTCAATGTCACGGTCGGCGATGCGCCTCTGGGCCCCGCAAGGATTGCAAAAGGAGCCTTGGAGGATGTCAGTGTCAGGGATTGGCCAGTCCTGGGGCTAAACTGAACCAGTTCAAATCACGCGAGTCGAGTTTCGAAACGATATTAACGGTCATCGAGGCCCCGACAATGGCCAATCTCCAGGATCTTCGTGACTCGACAAAGCGTAAGGTGCGAGGATCCGGTGAAAGCGATACCAACCAAGAGACGATGCATCCGTAAATAGAGCGCTCGGTCAAAGGTCAGTGTCACCACCTCTCCAGACTGGCTGGCAGGACTTCGAGAAGATTGAATTGCGATTGGGTCGTCAAGATAGCAGGCCGCGGGTCACAGATTAGACGATGCAGGATGACTCGTGATCGAGTGTATCGCTGCATCGGTAGGCGGTCTCCAACACCGACATACCACAACCGACATTCACCGACGCATCGCCAATGGCTACTGCACTTTAATTCAAGTCGAATGCAGACGCGTCGGCTGCAGCCGTTTATAAATCAGACGTCATTACATGCACCTTCTCGCGAATTGAGACGTTCGCTTTGCGAACGTCAACGCGACCCATCACCGTCCCGAGAACCGGCAACAAACCAAGAGGAAAGGAAGCGGGTATGGAAGAAGGGAGAGATGAAGAGAGACAAGCGCCAGAGTGTAAGGAGGCGTCTCCGCCTTTCCTGGCTCCTTCACTTCCGTTTTGGCGTCGAGGATCGAAACGTCTCACTTGTGATGCAACGGAAGCTGTTCCGACGTTCCAATTCTTGTACGATCGCGTGATGATATGTTCTGACCAACTGCCTCGGGAAATTTTTCAGGAAGCGAACAACTTTATAACGGTTATAACGATCGTCCGAAGGTGGGAAGAATCTCGAAGCCGAACGAAAAGCTGTGGGATGAACGGAGGAGGAAAGTATGAAAGTGAAGAGACGCCTCGCGTCGCTGATACACAAGGACGGAACTTCGTGACCAACGACTCCTAGGTGTGTTTGGTAGCGCGTGCCACTTTCACTTGCCCGCATCACCCTCGGGCTTTCGTTCGGTGTAGTTGCGTGGGACATGAAGGTGGAAAGTACGTTACTCCTAGTGTGCCTTTCTTCTACTTTCGTATCGCGAAGAGGAAGCTAATCGATGAGTGTCAAAAATCCTGATTTACGCTCGCTGAACTGAAATGATGAATGGTGGTTGATTCGAAGGTGAAAAACCGAAGAGAAGGTCGCATGCAAATTGAATACATCTGTGCTTCCGGAATCCCTTCACCAATATTTTCTCCGCTAATGATCAAGCAGGTGCTCATCGACACTTTAAGAAGCTCTTCAAAGTCCTTCCGGTATCTTCCTCTGTAGAATCGACAATGCGAATGATCATTAATCAGCGGTTAACGAGTAAACTTTGGTTTTTGCTTGGAACGTAAAATTCACGTTGTCCCGGAATTCGAAGTTATAATTGGACGTTATGGTAGAAGAACACGTACGGTGTATTCTTCGTCTAATCTCAAGAAAGGAGATCCGGGCCGATAGCACTTTGTCATTTAGTTTTTGTTCTTCTTGCTACAACTTTTGTTTTCTCTCTTTCGCCTCTCACCAAGCCCCTTCACCGTGTACCAACTCTCTTGAAACTCCTCGAGCTTGAGCACTCGAGAGCAACTCTTCCTCACCTCACATATATTATATCGGTCACCCTCCGCAGTTTCGCATTAAAGAGTCTAGATTGAATCGAGATAAAAAAAATTATCTCAATAGCGAAACGAGGCCACAGTTCCTTTTACTCTTCAAGCAGTACTTGAGAATTGGCTTGATACAGGGAGAAAAATGATTCCAACGCGGTAGGAAAAAAATCATCGAAAAATTTCACCGCCTCTGCGAATCGCCGATTCGTCACTCCCGGGTTCGACAGCCTCGTAATTCTCGAGTAATGAGTTAAAGGAACTTTCCTTATCCCGGTATTTGGTAGCTGGTTCGAGGCCTGAACAAGCGATTAGTAACGTGTCTTACGCAGTAGGTTACTCCGTCGAAAGAGATTTCGAAAAGTGTGATTCAACGTTTTTGGATCAGCTTTTGCAACAAAAAATTAACGAGGGTAGTAGCGCTTAGCGCGTCCAACGAACGCACGCGTTTCACGTCGTTTTCCTGATGGCTAAGTAGGTCTAAAAAGCCTCTAGCACAAATTCCTGCACAAACCTTAAGTCTATACGCGGCGCAAGAACTAGCTGACAAGTATACCTAGAGGTATAGCATCCGAGAGGCAGTAGGAACACAGAATACACGGAACGACCAGCCGGCGAGCCTCAGGGTAGAGATCCCGATCCCATGAACCAGCGGACCAGATAGGGAACAGGTCTTGCCGGGGATAGGGGAGGGGGGATTTTTCCACCGATGTTATAAGCTATCGAGGGGTGAGAGAGACTTTTTGCCGTTTCGCTCGGCCGTTCCTCGTCTTATGCCAGCTCGCCTTTTTACCTCACCTGCAGCCTTATTGACTCCCTCGGCCAATTTTATTCATTAAGACTAGATTCCTTCGCGTGGAGAGGAGAGGAGAGGAAGAGGAGAGGAGAGGAGAGGAGAGGAGAGTAGCCCTTGGTCTCTTCCAGCGGCTAGATCCTCCGATGGGATAGGCCGTCTTCTCTCATGCTTCGGCAGTAAACGCTCGTAACGAAGAATCGATATCGTCGAAGCTGACTTTCTTGTTAGCTTAAGCTGCCTCACCGGTAGAATCGAATAAAAAATAAAAATACCTAGGAGAGGAGAGGGGAGGGAGAGAAAAATGGACGGAGCTCGAACCACGTCTCGCCGTAAATGGTTTCAATTACACCGACATCTCGACTGTACAAATATCGATATAATAAGGCTAAACTGTGAGAGACGCTTATAGTCTTCTATATATGCATATAATGTATATTTACATTCTCTCTCTCTCTCTATTTCTCTCTCGAGACCTCGCATCTCTTGTGTCCATTTGCACACTCGACTTTCTCCTGCAGTATTATAGGTACATCAGTCACGTGCAGCCTCTTGAACCCGCAAGGATCCGGCGACCTTGAATCACGGTTTGAAAAAGTTGTCGATAAAAATTGACTGATTTTATTCAATTGAATAACTGAGAGCGATTCCGCGTCACGCTCCAGTTTTTGTCTGGATTATATAGCGATTCGTCGCCCCTGTCGTCCCCTCTATAAACAGCTAATACCTGCTTCACTCTTCAGCTCTGCGCGGATCGACTATTCGACGGTAATATCCGCTCGACACTTTCATCTTGGTGATATTTTTCTCGTGCGTCGCGTTATACGTACGTTTTAAATACGAAGTGAACACGCGAAGGAGATTCGAGATATCCATCCCCAAAGTCCGGAGCCTCCAAGTTGGGAGAATCTGATCGCCGTCAGCTAATTATCGCGCAATTACTTCTTCGTGGTCAGTGGTTGTAAGAAATCCGCGTTTCAAGCTACAGCACGATCAGCATTCGCGGAAACATCGCGATAAGCCTGATATACACGGGACGAGCTCAGGATCGTCCCTTCAATTTCGTTTTCTTTCCAGTTTTTTCAAGACCCCTATTTTTACGTTTTTCACAACCGTTTTTGCGTCGGCGACCCGCTTCTAGCGCCTCAAGGCTCGACCCGAAGATCCCCAGATACCGGATACCTAGAACTCCCGGCATGCATCCTGTGCGCAGTTGTTGTGCTAGGCGGTGGATATATCGGCAAAAAGTTGTAACTTTACCGGCAACGGAACGATGCGAACCTGTTCTCGTCGATTGGCATCCACCAGCACCCTGGATGCACTCCGGACTTTGCGAAAGATTTTACGCGGCGATGAGCGCGATGATGATTCCCCGGATGGGGGAGAAGTTCTGCCGCGAGATACCAAGGGTTGAGACTTTTTAACGAAATTAATTAACGTTCCGCACGCGAAAGCCCGGAGCTGTTACAGGTTACCTGACTAACCCGATTACCTATACGATGGTCGATTAGTTTCTTTCCTCTATTGATTAATCGACGATAATATTACGTTAGATACGTGATACCTTATACTATATACGTATATGTATATGCGGGGAAATATAATGGCGTCTGTAAATGTGCAGGTAACGACGTCGGCGTCGGCAAATATATAAAGCTCCAGGGCTATGCAGAGACGAGATTACGATCCGCGCTATCACCATCGGCCCTGTTAATTGCGTATGATGCATGGAAGAAGACGCTCGGACTTTATAGCAACTAATTGCACCGAGGTCTGGATGCCTTAGATGCAGGTATTTCGAAGCAAAGGCTACGGGTGCAAAAAGCAGAATTACTGGATTTATATTTTAATGAGGCTACCTCGGTGCGGGTAAGCAGGCTAGTGAACCAGGTTAATTATGGGAAAATATGCGACTGATCCTGCCTCGCGATCCTGTGATATAGGCTAGTAATAGACGAAGAAACACGCCCTAGTCCACGAAGCGATGATTCTCTACGTGTGCGTCGAAGACTATTGCGGACAGATTCGGGAGAATTGCATCCAATTTCGTTATACCGACATTGGGAAAAACCATTCAGGGGGACACAAGCCAGGGCCGCTGGAAAAAGGTTCGAAATTCATTGGAAAAGGTAGTTCAGGCGTGAAATCCTCGACATTTGTCTCTCGGCCGTATCACCGAATCCGCAATAAATAAATCGAATAGAAATAAAACTATTTCATCTCCGCAGACTAACAACAAACATACAAACGTCTCATCGTCATGTGGGAGCAAGAACAAAGTCCCATTCGATATGCAGGTGTACTAAAGCGGCACGATTAGACCCGCAGGTGTAAAACAATCGCTATTATACTGAGGTCAGAATTACTACGCAACAATATTGAAAAAAATCAACCGACGCAATTGAGGTAGAAATACGAACTGATAAAATGTGAGAGTGAAACTCCGTCTCAATGCCGTGAAATTTCTCGTGAGCTTTAACCCGGTGTTTTTTAGGGGAAGGTGAGGGTCAAGAATGCCGCATAGGGTTGTCGAAATCGACTGACGGACAGCAGCAGGCGATTATGTCACTCGCCGCATCTCTTACAAATAAGTGGGCCAAGTCGATGGCCCCGGGCGATTTCGGAGTCTGCATCGTCATCCTGTTATTAGTAGTTTAGTAGATAGAACCTCCCGCTAACCAGAATTCCTGGCCGTCTATGGAGTTCCGTAGCTTTCTATATCGGCTCCTTTCTCAATTCGAACACCGAGTCCTTCTTACGCGGCTACGCAGCCGCATGCATCATTCGATACCCTAAATCCGACGGACTTGAATCCGCCCCTTTATTTGGTCAGGCTCAAATAATATGTAGGTACAGTAGACGAAGAAGAGCAAAGAGCTCGTCTCGAAAGAGATCTCGGTGGTTGATTGAACCGCGGAGTTTACATTACAGGAATATAAGCCGAGCTTCGATCACTGGTATTATCAAAAATCAACGTGCGGGAAGACAATGGGATGAAGCATGGTGAGACGAGGGGGGTTAAAAAAAACTTCGCGACCTTATGAGCCGGGATGAAGTTAACCGACGAGATTCACTTCGAGACAAACCTTAAGTCGATACGCCGCAGGCTGTATACCTACTACGTATGTAGGTACATGATGCCTCGTGATCCTATGGGTTCCGTATAAATTGGTTCCGATGATGGGGCAGAATCGCCCACGCTTCGTAAACACGAACCCTTTATCGTGTTCGAGGAGCAGCTTTAAGAAGCCTCGAGTGATCGGCGATTTCCCGTTTCCACAGCAAAGTTCGAATCAAACTTTAACGCGCGATTCCTTCACGTGAAACTCGACACAGGGTGTCTCGGGTGTCGCGATGGGGTCTTGAAATCTGGACAAGAGTTTTACGGGATGCGACCTAGACCCAGCTAATTCAAGGTTAACCGTCTGGTCAAGTCCTTCAGTGCTGCACGTTTTTCGTCCCGACTAAGGACCCGTCTCCAGACGCAGGAGAGACTGAAGGGAAGAAAAAAACTAACGCCGTTGTTTACGCTCGGCTAATCATCGCCCCGATTATCACCGAGGCGAACAAGACGCGGTAACGAAATCGAATCCCGTCCGAAAGAATGCCTGCAGTTTTGCACCGTGCATTGGTAAGAAAAAAAAAACCTTCGAATCCTTCGAGGGTAGACAAGGAACACCGCAGATGGTGAACCCGTATGGTAACCATAAAAAAAAAAAATGGGAAAATAGTTCGTTTGCACTTTTTTCCATCCCAAAGCCACACTTGTATCTTGCTGATTCGTGCATTTGCAGCCTTCAAAGATGCATTTCGATCCTTATCCGCGTGTTTCTTGTACTAGGCTCACCTATTCGTAGGCTCTGTAAAAGCCTGCAGGGACAGAGTTAAGCTGAGAGGAAAAAAAGAGCGAGATAAGATCTGGTTAGACGAGTTTGCTCGACTTATGGGTCACGTTTGGTGGAGCAAAGTCTGGGTCAATGGCTGCTGCTGCTGGTCGGATTGATAATCGGTTTTCGTGTTTGTTTTCGCGCTGCATCCGCTTTCTCCCAAAAAATTACAACGTGGTATCGTAAATGTCAAACTTAAACGTCCTCCAATTACTATCAAGAATTCATTTCATTTTGATTGTTTTATTTTATTTTCGTTATTGTCGTCCGATTTCGTTGGCTCTTTTTTCTTTCTCCGATTAAATCTCCACGCTGCTGTAGCCGATGGCGAATCTCCGCAGGTCTTTTGATCTACTTCGAATAATAAGTGTGCATGTGGCGAGTGACGATCGCGGATAAAAGCAGGAATTTGATGACTGGTTCGTCGAGACTGGTTGTGTACTCTTGTTATTATCAAAAAGATTCAGGGAATTTTTGGTGCCTCGTAAAACATCTTTGTTATCGTTTGGAGAATCCACGGCACATTGTCAACGCGGAATCGCAGCGCTAATCTCTTAATACGCGAGATGCGAGACTATAAAGGGGGAGGACGCGAAAAGCGTGTAAATAGATCCGTGGGACGAGGTGAATCGTGAATCAAACATTTAATTACTAAATTAGTCGACGAGGTCTTATTCCTGGTGGCAGATACTCGCTTGTGACTCCAATTAACGAGAGAAAATTGTCAAAAATGTGGGAGCTCGTCGAAAAGCGGGTGGCAATTTATCGCTTCTTTATTCTTTATTCCAGTTTTTCCTTTTTGCCATTTCCTGATGCAGGCCAGATAATTCTACCGAATATACACGCATATACATATGCATATACATGTGTGCAGGCTATTTCACATCGCGGTTACAATTTGTACCAAACTTCTGACGCAGGTGACAAAGTACGTATTTCTGCGACCACGTGGCGAGATTAAGATGATAATTTTATTAACTGCAATTCACAGCTCAGCGTAAAAATAAGGACAAACTATGAATTAATTTTATGTTAAGTTTCAAAAAATTAATCTTCGGATATCCCCGAAGACCGGTTTGATGTTCAACTTCGATTTTCACGATAAAAAATCAATCGATTGCCTTCGGATGTTTAAGAGGAATAACTCAAATGTCGTAGAAATTGAGCCAAAAAACAGTGGTTAAAATTTATTTTGAAACTAGAATTGAAACTTAGATGGCAACTTAATTGCGAAGCCTAGAAATGATCTTTTCTACATCTGATCAGCTAGAACTAGTCTCAAAAGGCCTCGGATATCTCGCTTTCTAATCAAAGAAAGTGATAACATGGCGGGATTAGTTTCTTTCCATTTGTCAACGATACGACCGATGCTGAATCCCTTTGGATCTTTCGTCCCAGTAGGTACATTGAATTTCAATTCCGTTTACTGTCGCGTTCAATTATTCATTCAATAAGAACTGGTCGTAATACCATCCGTGGATTTACTACGGTTCAAGAAAGAAACATTATCCAAGTGAGAAAAGTGAATTTCACCTTGGCATACGTATATTGGTTCATCTGTCCAACCCTGCACGAGATGATCGAGCAGCAAGAATTCCAAGAAAATTGTTTCTATGGCGTCCTAATAAACCGGTAGATATATTTGATCAAAGGTGAGGAGTTTCTCGTGCGGAACGAACGATTGTCAGGCGGGAAAGACTCGGTGGAATAATATTCTCGCCGCCCACGTGATCGGACGTAATTCTAGCGTATCAGATGCTCCGATGATTGGCTACGCAGTTAAATTCAAAATTGATAAGAGAATAATCCAGGATCAGGATGCTGTATCGAATAGGAGGATGCGACTCCGTTATCTCGTCTTAGCACATGATGCCCGGATCGGTGTAAAAGGAATTTGACATGACGCGGCAATTTTTGCTTCAACGAGGACAACTAGGATCACGTATAACCCAGTTTATGCCTTCAATCTCCTTCTCATTTTTTATCTTCGGCCCGCCTTTAACCGTGACGAACAAAATAGATTCCAGGCCGGGCTGGGCGAAGAATCGAGCGCGTGTATGTCCGTCTTGGTTTCTGGGTTACCGGGGCATTGCCTCCGAACTCGTTGAGGAACGATCAAACTCCACATCTCGGCTTCACGTGTTGTGCCGGGGCAAAAATGTGGAAGGATTAGAAACTGGGAGGACCGCAATGCCGATTTTTGAACACGTGAAAATGCAAATTAGGAAATTTTATAATGTACAAAGTCTTAATATAGATGAATCAAAATATAGAAATAAAATATATGCAATCAGCAGGATTCCAATGATTTTCTATTTTGGATTGCTACGTTATTTATTTTTCATTTTAACGATTCTATACCTCAGCTTATTTGATACTTTACACCGAGAGGCTATTTGCTTATACGTATCAAGTGAGAAACGGATTAGAACCTTTTCAAATCCTTTAAAAATAATTTTAAATTGTTCCAAATTAACTGGAAGGAGTTTCGAACGATTCCAAAGTACTTTCGAGCCGTTCAGAAACGACTACAAAACGTTTCAAACTAATTTTAAGTAGTTTTAAACCGTTTGAAAGTGATTCCAGACGATATCAAACATTAAAAACAAATTAATTCAAAGCTATTTTCAAGCGATTTCAAGCAAATTGAAGCTCTTTCTTTTTATGTCTGAGCGATAGCAATCAAAAGTGGTTTTCAATTTCTACGAGTCAATGAACCCTCTGACCTTTGTATACATATATTCTCTTGTCTATATTTCGACTTCCTAAGTTTTGATATTGTACGAAATAGATTTTTGCGTCTCTGAAAATTCGATATTGTGACGGTGCAAAATTTTTATCACCATCTAACTTTATTCAGTGCAGAATTATTTACGTCGACGTGGGACTGTCAAGTGTGTCAAAGGAGCGACAGCGAGCATCCTCCGATCGGTTTGTATGATAGCAACGGTTCCACTACTCAGGAAATATTTGGGCAAAACACGAAGAGACGCCTGCAGTGAATCGTTTATGATTTTTGACAGGTTGATAAACCGCATCGTTCGGCTATGCAAATATTTTTGTGTATTTTGCAACCCGCTGCGTGAAGCAATATCTGACTAAGTCTTTTCGGATTAATCTAGTAGCCTGGCGAACTTGGTGTTAAACAAGTTTCCCCCACCTCCTTTTTTTTACCACCGTATAATTTCCATCCTCAAGATTATTTTTCCTTATTGCAGTCGTCTGTATCTTTAATTTTTGTTGCACTTCAGCTTACGTCATTTTGCTTTTGCCTCGTGGTAAAATATGTCCATAAAAAAGACCGCAAAATGAATATTTTACAACGTAGAACAAAATGTTTCATAACATGTTACGTACTTTGTACCCAAATTGCTTTTTCAGACGTTCAATGAACCCGTAATAAATACGAGAATATGCCAAAATATTTTGTCAGCTGACAAATCGTAGCTCGACAGCAAAAATTAATTTTAACGCATTCACCGTTTGCTAAATTTCCACTTTTTGTAATTAGAAAATGCGACAAGAGAAATGAAAAGTTATCACTTCAGGCAAGAATCATTATCATTCATCATCGTTATTCTATTTTATTATCTTCTTCTTCTTCTTCTTCTTCTTCTGTCGTACACGTCTACGATTTTTACATTTTCGAAACAAGCAACTACTTCAATCAAATAATGCAAATATTGACGGTTCAAAGTGGTCAATATTTTTCATCGGTGGAATCGATGAATAATCCGAACGTTTTATTCAAATTGAACTGACTTTTCTATGCTGAAGTACAATCCGTGACGCTTAATATAGTGGCATTATACGAGTAAACGCTTCATTACCATATTCGACGTTCTAAATATTGCAAAATCAATAAAATCTTAATATTTATGGAGGGAAGTCGTTCAATCGATGTCGATAAGAATGAAAAAATCCTTGTTCCCAAAAACACGTTGACATTTAAACAAAACTGAGCGGATATCACGGTGAAATAATAAATTTAAACGAGCTATTTAACGATCATACATCCGCACTTTTAGGTCAAAACCTAAACAATATATAAGTCGAGAATGAAAATACCCCAAAATGCATTAGTCATATCCTGCGAATTCTCATCGAGATAAAAAGTTCAAGGTTTTAGACCCGGAGATAATTTACAAAAAAGCAATTTTTTTTCGTCTCTGCAGTTTCCGGAGCAGCTAATTAACTGGATTATTTGCATTCGGTAGAAGCTGAGTAAATAATAACAAGTTTTTAACGATCGTGAGAAACTGCGTAATCAGGATATCTGCAGTTTTTAATACCCAAAAAATTCAGCGCCAATCCATTCGTATAGAAGATTAACGTAGCTACGTAATATCCGCCCAAATCAACCTCAGAGATATTCTAATATACCTCCCAAGGGAATCCCTTTGGAAAAATTATACGAGATTTGGGCGGTAGGTCGATCGGATTGAACAAGTATTAATTTTTTGCTCGTCTGGCAGCGAAGCCAAACTACGCAGACGCCGCTCCGACCAGCGTTAGACGTGCGTTTTATTGTCCTATCTTCTCTCCGATGAGACGAAAGGAAGAGACGGCATTGTTCTCTACCGTGGAGGAACAAGGCCCTTAAAAAAGAAAAAAAATATATCCACTCCCAAAGGCACGCGGCTTACCTCCTTCACTCAGAATTTTTATTTCATTTTTTCGTCGCATTGCGTTGTTCGCCGCAAGAATTATTATTCTTATTTTTTTCTTCTGCTTAATTGCTTTTCGAAACAACGATAAACAAAGGCCCTGTTAACATATGAGCCTTTAAAATTATTATTATATATTTGTTTCTGAACTTTGGAATTTTATTAATCGTAAACGAATCGCTGTACAATAATATGCAGGATATATTTTTGTATGTAATTAAACGCACCATAAAAAAGGTTGAAATGCAGATTTGCGTAAGGCAAGCCGTTCGGAAGTTATCAAGCCTCAACCATTAGGTATGCTGTTCAAAATAATTATGTAATATTAGGAGCTCATATTTTAACATGGTCCTTGTTTAGGGATGCTCTGATGATTTTTTAATGTTCTTTGAGAAAAGTAGTCGATTTTTTTAAACACTTTAATACGTAGGGGAGAGATAGGCAAACCGTTTTTGGGTTTTCCCAAAATTTGATAAAATAATGATCCTCGAAATGTTTTTTAAATAGTCAAAAATGACTTCTATAAACATTATTGAGGATTATTTTGATTATTCAAAAATTTTCAAAATTTTTTCCCTGACACCTGAAAACCATTTTTATTTTTCTTTGATTACAATTAAAAAAAAGATTTAGCGCATTTGAGTCTTGGAAAACTAAGTATTTCCTTAAGTACCCCGTTTCACCCCCCTCCCCCCTCCCCTCCCTTTATTTAAATATATCCTTCTACAATTCCTTATACTCGAATCCACCCAAGCGGTGTAAAAGAACTCAAGCGATGTTAAATAAAGTATTAATGTTCCGAGGTCGCAGCCGGGGACTGGCGATTTTAATTTAGAAATTCGCATCCAACTCGCGTATAAAATGTTGACCGTGTGTGTCCCGCCTTGCTCGAACACTCGAGCACAATAAAAGGCGCATGCCTAAGCAACCGTAACGCCGTTTGGCTTCTGAATTATTATTCAGCACCACAGAAGTCGCGATTAGAATTATTATTTATCGCTGTTTGCGGATTGTAGTCATCACCGCGGGTCTGTATACATACAATATTTTGCAGTTATAATAACTTTCCGCGATTCTCGTGTGCCAAGGGTAAGATATTAATGCTCTGATCCATCCCAGCTTCGCTGATTTATTTAGCTGACATTTTTTGCAAGCGTAATCAACGTCCTGCGAATTCTGGACGGAGAAAAAGAGCGAGATTCCTACTTGGGGGAGCGAAAGGCGGGCGGTAAAAACGACGATAAAACGTCAAGATCACGGGGTTTGAGTATTTCGACTGACGCGGCGCTGCTTTAGTGTCCGAGAAAATTACCTCAGGACACTAACAATGCTTTTATGCTCTCTCTCCGCTCGTTCTTTCCTCCGTTGAATCATTTTCAAAACGTTGAGTTTGGCGAGATGAAGGTAAAGAAACAAATTCATCAGACGATCGTTTGTACGTAAGGAATTTTTCTAAGATCAGCCAACTTTTTTATTTATTCATTTATTCTTTTTTGCAAACACGAACAACCCTAAAGTGGACGAGGCTTTTGATAATTTTTACTCTGAATCTCAACTTCGAGTAATCTGTAACACGTGTCAAAAACGATTATAAACGGTAGCTTATTTTTTTAACACACGTTTTTCAATTTTTTTTTAGACAAGTTCTTATAAACTTTCTCATCCCAGGGAATTCCATCAACAGTCTTAACAATATCGCTTCTTGTTTCCTTCTTGCAATCTTTTTAGGCTCTGATCTAATCTCACGGCGCCAAGGCAATCTCGAAATATATCATCTGCAAGGGTGCCCGAGGGTTTCGTCGGGGATGAAATCTCGAGTAGGTAATAGGATTCTCCCAGGTATACGCGAATGAAAAAGATAAGTGCAAATCCAGGGATCGCCGTAAGCGTCGATAAACAACGTCAAGTATAGAGAAAAACTGAGTACAATTTACTATCCGTTTATTAATAAGACCGTTCGAAAATTGATTTAATAATCTCCCCAAGGACCAATAACGTCGTAAAAATCTGGAAGAAAATATTTTCACTCAACTCCAACCCTAGCCTGGGGGAACTGAAGGTAAGAAAAATACTCTGAGAATGATCAGCTGATCCTGAGTCGTTGAATGATTCTCGAGGTAAAAACGTAACGCTTCTGCAGAGCTCGAGCCGCATCCGCAAAGGTTCAACAGAGAAGAACAAGGGTCATGGACCTCGGTGAAGAACTGCGCCATTTTTGCCGAAGTTCGGTAGAGAGTCAGAGAGACGAGCCCAACGCCCCGAAAGCGCCCAACACACCATATAATGGAAGTAATGACGGTTATAAAATTACACCTCTGGCGAAGCCAGTCGGTCGAATCCTTCATCCCGGGGTGGCTGAACATTGACGAGAAAAAGAAAGGTTACGAGAAAGGCGGGGATGAATAGCAGGAGATAAAGAAAACTAAAAAAAAATAAATAAAGAAAAAACGCAAGGCGGGGGGGGGGGGCAAAAATTCAGGCATAAAAACAATTTACGCGCAGTTCTGCGGCAGTAACCATGGAAAAAAAAAAAAAAAAAAAAAGTCGAAGGGCGGGATAATTTTTCGAGATATATTTGTATAAATTATGGACAGGTCAGGAATCTGGTAAGTAGAACTCGCGGTCCATTAAATCCCGGTTGAATTATGTCCACTTTCGCACATTTATCAATCCGCGGAACGTATCAGAGCAAAAGCCCGGTTTTTGTCTCGCAAAAATGAGTAGAATAACTTCTGAAGAAGTCCTGGTTTTGAGTTATTTGGAATAAAACAAGCGATCACACGGGAATGATGCATTGTCGCGATGTGAAGCAGAAAGAGCGGAGATCAGATGCTAATTATATGCAACTCGAACCTTCGAGCTACCGCACACAATCCGCATGTTTTCCGTCGTCGACCTGAACGGCTTTTTGTTTCGCGTTTTTGCGAATGGACCAAAGTGTGTCAAGCCACAGAACACGAGCGCATTTTGTCTAATGGAGAAAATTACTTCCTCCGTATTATTCTGGAAGGTCAGCCGGCCGCCGTTTTGGCACGTAAACACACGCCCACGCAAATATTTCAAACCGTCATAAGTCCGTCTGCGAAAAAGCGAAATTGCGTAATCAGATGCCGATCGGCTTGGCCAAGGTCCCCAACTTTGGACTTTCGGATGTTGTCGTTAAATAATTTCGATACTCGAACTCTGATCCAGGAGATGCTGCAGCCGTTTTATCCGCGTCAATCACAAATACAAATATTTGCTATTAATTAGGACGGGGGTATTCCTGGATAATCTGTGCAAATTATACGACGAAATGTTCACTGTGTTCGCTAGTGTTCTACATAATTTAAAATTGAAATGCAAAATGGAATTTTTCATTTTCTATTTCAAATAGATTTTGGCACGAATTTTCTATTTTAAATGGCAAAATATATACTCAATAGGCATTGGTTAAATGTCTCTCGTTCTCTCTCACTCTCTGTGCAAATTTGTTTTATAATTTTTCCAAAACTGCGTGGCAAATATTCCAAAATAATTTTTCTCCCGCTGAAATAAATTGTGTTATGCAATAGAATAAAGCAGAAGTGAATTGTAAAAATATCTTAACTATCTGCATGAAGATGAAATATGTTTGCATGTACGTAAACACATTACTCAACTACTATTATTTCAAATACCTAATTTACATTTTTCGTTCTAGATAGAAAATAAAATTCTGTTTGGACAACCATAAAGAAAAGTAAAACCCAAGTAGAAACAAAAACTGTTACTGTTTAAAAAATCAACTAGTCACCAAAAAAAATTGTCGCGTTAAATTAAAAAATGAACATTTATATGCAAAAAGGCGTATTTTAATCTTGCGAATGAATGAATAGATGAATGAATCATTTAAAATAATTAATATTCACAATTTTATTCATTCAAGTTTATACACCTCCGATTTACTCATTTATTAAACAAAAATAAAATGTGTAGAGTTTGCCTAAGAAGATTGAAATTCATTCAAAATTGCTAAAAAATCAAAATTAATTTAATTTTGCATCTATAAACACATGTCTAAACAATTTTCTTTATCCTTAATAATAACTTTTCTTTTTTTTTTGTGTTACCGAAATATTTCTCATCACAGACAGCAACCCTTACTATTTGAACGACATTTCCAGCAGCTTTTTCCATTTTCCCTTTCAAACGCACTTATGAAAGCATTTTATCCAACTTTGCCTTCAAGCACTCTGGTACATTGCTGACACAAAGCGGGGCCATTTGCACAAGTTCTACCCCTCGAGGGTCGAAGTAATTCATTCGCCCACAAACCGTTGCGGCGCTACAGTCAAACCGATGGAGCAGTCTAGTCATAAAACCCTTCCCGAGGATGGTTCGAATCAATGGGTTTTAATTGCCACGATGCCACATTAACGTCCCGCGTGTATTTACGTGGGATATTGTTTCAGTCCTCAACCCCTTTGACGAGAAGTCTTTTACCGTCCATGGCGTTACGCGAGCAACAATTGCTGCAGACTTTAATACGTGATTTTCGAAGAGTTGGCTTTTCTGAATCAACGTATATTTTGTGAATAATGCGTCAGTAGATTTTCGAAAATCGTAAAATTGCGAATTAGCAATTTTTGCAAAACATACATCGCTGCATCAACGTTTCTAACTTCAATCTCGTGAGAAGAGTTTAGAGACGAAACAAGCTCTTCGCTAATTCCTCGCGCATGCGATAATCACGTTGCAGCAAATCTTTTGTCAAATAAACGATCTCTCCTTTTAATCTAAATCGAATCTCAACCGTAATTATATTTTATCGCAAGCAAGCTCGTTTCTTCTGAACGCCGCTATCCGTCATTTCTCTATCGCCGTGTCTTTCCCCCTTCTGATCTTGTCTTTTGAATTATTCCACGTCTTTTCTCTCGCTATTTATTCACCGCGAGCAGGTCGTAATTTTTCCCAGAAAATGCATGTTCGCTGTTAATGTATTCAACGCAGAAAACAAGGGGCAGCTATAACTTGGCTTAATTAACTCTGGATGAACGCCAAATTGCCTTTAACGGGTTTCAACTCATCTGGTCATCGATCTGACGCTGCGATTGCGTCACAATGCAACGGATCCTGTTGCAGCATCTCGATACCAATCAATTTCCAAGGAATCCATGACCAGGGTCCAAAAACGCGTTGCCAAAAATTTTTCCCAATATTCTGTAAGTACTTTGTTCTAACGGTTCCTCGTTAAGGCAGACTAAAAATACTAATCGCGAATCATCAAGGCCGTTGGATTGATCTACGACAATAACAGCAAAGTCGTTAAGCAGCTGTGAAAGGAGTCACGAAGCTTCAACTCTTCCACGACGGAGGTACAAAACCAAATTTGGAAAAATGGCGTGAGTCATTAGGCGATTACGCTATATCAGGATGATAAATAACGTTTGAGAATCGTAAATTTAACGTCTCGTTATCCTCCTCCACATACCACCATCTCCAAATGAACTTGGCTTTGCTTCCTTGGGAATTCGCGGTCGAGCAGCCATCCATCCAATCAACGTCCAGCAACCTTGCTGCGAGGCAACGATCCGCTATTTTTCACCTTCTGGATGCTCGCGAGTTTGAGTTTCCCTGGCACCGGACGGTATCCGAACCGTGCAAAAATAAAACGAGACCTGTTTTTAAGACTTCAAAACAGATTATCATCCAGATCTGCAATTTTCCAATTAGCAAGGTATGTGTAAAACTTTGTTCGCGGAATTTATGAAGGGAAAAAATCCGCATTTCAAGCCGTCCGAAAGTGTAATCCTGAAATTCCTCATCCCCGACAAATTCGACTTCGTCACAGACTTTGAGCATAAATTTGGCAAATTGCAAATTGAAAATGCATTGATTTCATTCAGGAATTGTTAGAAATAAACGCTTATCGCAGGCATGCGGACTTGTCGGATCCCCGATAGCATACAAGAGGTGAGATCTCGAGGCACGAAGCGTCGCGTAGTCGGTTGCACGCACTTCCGCATTTCTAAACGCATGCAAATAATCATGACAAGTGCGTGAGCTGGCAGCTTCTACAGACCAGAAGAGATCTGAGGAAAGGATGATCGTGAAATTGATTGCCAAGCAAGTTCTAATTATTCTAAACACTCGGGACGTACGTGAAACGTGCTTCATCACTTTGATCAGACGTTGTTCAACGGAAAATCGAAGAGAATTGATCACCTGACCGTCAATCGAACGATTCTATTGGCACGAATTGATCGATCGAAACGATTAGCGATTTATGAGGAATTAATTTATCTATATAAATTCTTGGAAATGTATTTTGTGTATTATTGCGTTATAAATATGTACAAAGATCGAAAATAATTCACGGCAAGATAACTTTTACGCAACCATAATGAACAATGGTGATTGAAATTCCTGTTCAACAACGAGAAGATAATTATTACAGCCAGTTTTTCTGGTTATGAAAATTTTTTCACCCAAGTGTATACGTTACACCTAAGTGTACCTCGGCAAGACCTTGTCTCGTTCAAAGTGGTATCATAAAATCATATAATTGTTCGTCTAATGACGGTGTGAAGAAAAAACGCAGATTTGCCGGTGGCTACGAATATCTTTGCCACAAGTCACTGCATGCCGCAATTTTATCGCTTTTCTACACCTCGCATGGATGAATTGGATATTAAGTGCATCTGCGCATTGAAATGTGGCACCGCAGTGGCCGAATTTTATGAATTTTTCGAAGAGATCAGCGTCTTCAGATATGTGTTTCCTTATCTGCATCATCGGAAAGCGAGAGCTCTTGTCGACATGTTGAAACAAGCCTGTATTGGCGACTTAACAATGTTTATTAAATCACCTGCACGGTAAATTTTTCAAAAAAATAATGTACCAGCAGCGCGTTTTCCGTCATTAGCCAGATTAACGCTAATTGATCGTTGATAAAGAATTTTTATTCGCCAGCTGAAGCTTTCGCGTCATATGCTGTGTAGTATTATCGAAGACTACTGATAAACTCCTTTTACAAGATCGCATTTCATCCTTTGGAATGATATTTTTGCATAGGCACGCTATTAGCGATGCATCCGTGGTTTGATAGAGCAATAAACGCCCCTCGCGTGGGTTCTGATTTGCACCTTGAAGGCACCGAAAATTCTTAATTACTCACGTTGACTGCAGGCTGCAAGTTCCACGTCCATTAGCGTTTTAACGACGGTTGTAAAGCCATCTAGATCATAAAACTTTCGGCGAAAATATTTATCCGCTAACTCATCTGTGCAGTTTTAGCACACACGTTAAGTGCAAAATGTGATAATACGTAGCTACGATTCAAATCCTGCTTGGGTGATTATTTGGAGGGTAAAACACTGATATCGTTTTATACCTCGCGACTTAACAACGATCAAGTTTACTTTGGCACATTCTTCGAGGTCTCAACCTCCCTCACAATACTCGGTATCTTATCACGTGCAACCGATATGGGATTTTTCGAAGGGACGCACGCAGTTATGGTGGGAAATTCGAGTCCCTGAATGGGTTCTAATTTGAAGCCTAAAAGACCGAAACCTTTTTATGGGGTCCTTTGGGCCTTGTCTTTATTTCGGCCATTTCAAGTTCCAAAAAAATTCAGTCAAGTTCCTTGAGGTTTCTAGTTCAAGATCCAATACTTTTTTTCACTTAATTATTTATTTGTAAAATAATCCGTCGCCTTCTTGTCCACAAAATATACTCATAACAAGACATCACGTGAGCACGAAAGACCCCATGTTTTACTTTAAAGGTTAGATCCCCAATACTGTAACATCATCTCGCAAATTATTCCTCCCAGCCTTACATCAACGCTAAATGATCGTTGGTAAAAAATTTTATTTACCAACTCACTGCCTATAGCCATTCGGTTTTAAACTTTCTACAGCACTGGATGCAGTAAATAATCACCCGTGACTAGATTATATTGCCATCGTGTATTCTAAACATTATTCGCGACACACATTCGCTTCTAATCGGGTGTTCGATGCGTGGCAACACGTGAAACGAACAACGATCGATTGGTCATAATTTTTTATCAACAACTGCACCGGTGGCGCTTTTCAATGTTAATTTCTGTTTGATCTGCCAATCAGTAACAAATTTGCACAGAACAAAAATATCCGTAACTAGAATATTTTTCAAATTTTGATTAAATTGAATAAAAAAAATCACCACCCAGCTTCTAATCGTTTATACCCAAGTGCAATAATTAATTTTTCTATTCTAAAAATGAAACATAACGATGACAAGAATTGTGACTTGTTGAAGGCATGCGAACGATGACGAAGCCGGGATTTCGGAGCCCTCAGAGGTGAAAAAAAAATTGCAGTAGGAAAGATCGAACGTCGACGTAAAACTCAAGGGTGCAGAATCGAGGCGAACGTTAATGCAAGAGAACGTTTCGACCTGACAATACATACGGAATATATTTAACGACCGATTACATATTGGGGCCACATACCCTTCTCCGCGAAGTGTGCATAACGTTTTGTCTTTTTAACAGTTTACGCTCTGCACTCCGTAGGGAGGCGCGACTCTGGATTTCGGTCGACAGCCTCCTTCCTTTTAACTCTTTTACTCTTGTTCGTGTCCTTCTTATTTTTATTGCAGTACCGAGTGCCGGCCTCGCTCTTGGCGATTCTGGGTTTGTGTTACGACTTGCGGCTTTAAATAAACACAAAAATCGCACCCAGAACCCGAGCCGCGGTACCGTTGCAATGGTTTTAACATGGAAATTATCCTCGGGTAACCCGGTGAGGCCAGAGACTCGTGTGTGGGTCGTTTTTATGTGTAAAGAGAAAGCTGCACAGGCCACAGTGTGAGGTCGATCCGAAGAACGTTGTTATGAATTATTGACTTCGGAATAATCGCTCAGTTCTAGATCCTATTTCCGTTATTTTTTTCAAATTTTTCAACCACAAATCACCTACGCTATAAACCACTGACGTAGTTTTTCCGCATTTATATTCTCTACCACCGAGCGAATTCTTCGTTAATTATATAGTCGAGAGCCTGCAAGACGAGTCTACGCAATTGCGCATAAATTATACTCTAGTTATGATGATGAGTTCTGTTCGTGGTAAAACTTTTCATCATCTTCAGGCTAGCCTACGCCTAGACGAAAAAGCTACCCGCTTCCACGATTATCGTATACTTGTTAAGATGGCCTCTGTAACTAGGATATTACATTTCGTGCGGCGTGATTCGATTCATCAAAAATTTACACGACTCAACCATTTCGTGCAGAAAAACTTTGACCAGCAATCATATCGTCTATATTGTGAGATATTTCTCGATATATTTTTGTGCCTTTGACTTAATATCTCATTACGTTGAATTACGATTTGTAGAAAAGCTCGTCGTGTGTATTTATGTATGTAATAGACGGGAGAATAAATTGCACAAAAATGCGTTGCAACAGAGATAAAAACATGCCAACAACAGCTGCCAAACCCCCAGCACAGTGTCAACAAAATTATCAATTAATGGCGTCATTACTCGCGCGACTCTCTATATGGCGAGCTCAAAACAATCAACGTCCTTAAGCATCAAACCCCGCGAATGTAGCATTACATTAGTGTCACATGCCCGTCGCGCGAAATCACGGCCATCAGTCGCCTGTGCAAAACTTATTTGCACACGGGGGCAATTTTAATTAATCGACTATTTTTTATTTTTATTTCTTCTTCTTATCGTGACAGGCAGAGTGGAAGAGCGATTAAAACAAAGCTGATATTCATTATTTCCCCTGGAATGACGCAGGGAAATTATTTTCGAGTGACGCATTTGATCACTGAATTAAATATTCATTTGACAATTACTTACAACGAACATCAGTTTGGTGTCCACTCTGATTTGGTTGAGACTCGTGTATGTTGAAGAAAATTTAAAACTAAGAGACTCACATTTTTTTATCCATGGATAAACGGTTTAGAACGGTGAAAACGGCCCCCAAAAATGGATACCCAACGAGGTGATTTCTTGTCGCGCTTGATCGATTTAAATGAAACTAACGCTGAAATTTTCTTATTTGTTAAAAAAACATTTTAGTGTGGTTTCATTCAAAGACGTGAAGCGCGTCACGAAATCACCCCGTTGAGTGCCCATCTTTGGGAGTCGTTTTTATCTCTTTAATATTCCTCAAATAATTCCACAACATACATGAGTCTGAAAAATGTCAGAGGAGGACGCCAACCTGATGTTCTTTGTTATTGTTATCGAATAGCACATGCAAGATTACTTCCTTACACGGTAATATGCGAACAAAAATATATGCATACACGACGATATAAAGACTCTGTGAAAATTTCTAACATTCAAGATCGTCGCTGGATAAAAGCGGCTTAGAAATTCCGATTCCTAACGGCGGCGTAACCTGCAGGAGTTAGGAAAGCATGTGAGGACATTCGGAGAAAATGTATTTGTCCATAACCGTCGTGCGAACAAGCCAATAAAATCCCGGCGACAATCCTCACGCGCATATATATATATATATATATATATATATATATTGTATGTACATGGGAGAAAATCCAAGCAACTTGTGAAATTTTATGGTTAGTTGAATCGAGCGTCGTCGACTGGGAGTCAGTCGGAACGAAGTGTGCGAAATGACGATGTCCACCTGCAAAACAAGTCGCACAAGTCTGGGTAAAGTTGTAATAGGACACTGACCTGTATCGTCACGATGCGAAGCTACCGTCAGCAGAGCCGGAAGGTCGTTCGGAATGGAGGTGGTCGAATCCTCGGCGTAAACAAGAAGAGACGTCACGGAGATCAGGATCAATCGAAGCGCCAGCATCTTGATCGAGGATAAACACTGATAACACTCACGTACTTACGCTATTCATTTTATCGTTGACAAAGGCTCCGTTCAGCTTTACATTATCGAGCCGAGCTAACTTCTCTTCGTTTTTTTTTTTTCTTTTTTATTTTTGTTGTTAATTCTCAGCGCGATTAAAAATCGTCTTAGATTATAATTTTCGTTTCGTACATTCGGCGACTCGGTATTTTCCTCACGAATATCCCGAGAATTAATACTCAACACGTACTACTAAACATTCCTAGGAGGTCGAGTCGGCTGCGGCTGCGTCTTTTTACGCTGTATGAAACGATTCAAACAAACCCATGTGGATAACGATCCGACAGAGTTTTCACTTTTACACTTTTACGATGATATAAAAATGCGCGTTGAAATTATAGCAACTTTGCGTCGATACTTCGCCTGCGATTTAAACCCGAGCCACGCACTGTCCTTTTAAATTTTAATCTTCTCTCCGTGGGAGAGACGAAGATGCAGGGAAATGCGCGCGAAAAAATCAACTCAGTTTTTTAACAGCCGCGAGTAAACGAGGCGATTGTAATCGTAAGGCACTGCAGTTTCACTCCGAACCACCTTGGAATTTAATTTATGCTGTGTTTACTCCTCATGGGAGTCGGACTACGTAGCTACAACGCAACGTCAAGCCTTCACTCGAGTATTAGAACAATATTGTGTTAAATGGCGAAGCTTTTTGAGCCAGCATCGAGGCTTAGATAACCGCTTTTATTCAACGGAGCCTTTTCATCGTTCATTGATCGGTATCGAGAAGTTTCGGCGACGCTCGTTCGCGTCGTTTCTCAGTTATTAGTATATTATGTTTTGATCAGTGTCTCTAGTCTGTTGTGTAAAAGAAGTGTCTAGCGCACAAGCCCATGCGGCACTGGCCACATCAGGTGTTTCAACGAGCCGCCATGAGGCCGACACCTGGCGGCATATTACAGAACTTTAACGGAAATCCACCTTTCGTTTCCCGCGCGGAAAGACGGGATCCTCTTGCGTATAAGCCGATGGTGGTAGGGGACTTCATTCATGGGACACCACACCACATCCCCACGTGCACTGCAAGCCAGATTCGCCTTAGAAGCTGACTGATTCACGCACGAACCCAAAAACGCAATGTGTGTTGTGGATATTTTAACATTACTCGATGCTTTCTATGTTTGAATAGAAATTGAAAAAAATTTTATATTAATACTTGGCATTATTGAATAGCATGTGTGGGATTATTTGACAACGATAATTTATGTGTAATGCATATATGTATATATGACAATTTAGAGACTTTGTGAAAATTTGTAATTTTCAAGATCCTCGTTAGATAATAGTGGATCAAAAATTTCGATTCTTACCTGGACCTTCGGACAACATCTGATTTTTTTCATGGTTTAAATAAAAATGAAAGAATATTTTTCCACGCAATTCAATGATGTTAAATCATAACCTTTTTTTATTTTTTCTTTGTAGCAAAACATTGCTCAACAAATTCAAAGAACTTTTGAATTCACGTTATCAAATATTCGGGATTTAGTCAAAATTTAGCGAAAATCGGAAATGCAGGTATAATTTCTAATCCATAGTCAACGCGACGTCTGACAAAAAGAAACGATGAATTCGAAACTGTTTTTTGTGTTACCGGAAATGCGTAATTGAAATCGTACCAAAATCCATTTTACAAATGCATGGATATGATCTAAGTTCAGTTTTGTCATCGTAACAAAAATCAGGCAAATGGTCGAAAGTGCTAGTTTGTTATTTCCGAAAACAGTTTAAGTATAATTTGAATCTATTAGAATGGTAATAAACAGCATAGCGCTAAAAACAAGATACCAGCTGACCGTTCCATGCATCATGAAAAATTCCACGCGCATAATCGAAGCGCGGAAGATTCCAGAAAAGCAACTGACCTTTATTTCGCTGGTTCTAGCCACATATTGTTTTGATAAACATTGGAAAAATAAGATGAGAATTGATTTTTACTATTAAAAATTACACTCAAACAAAATGCTAAATTATTTTTCGGCAGACGAGTTTTTACGACATGTTTGAATCCAAACAGCAAAACGACTCGCGTATGTCCTCTGCTGTGTCTATAGTAACTCGAGAGCATCGACTCCTACACACCTGATTCGACTTTCGTTTTCAGCAAATGCATTCCCTGCGAGAGTGAGTCGGTACGTTTCACCGTCGCGATTGGACGAAACCCTTCTTATTTCGAGCACGGCTAAAATCGGGGCACTTGCCCATCAATCATTCCTTAATTGGGATATTTGAAGCTTCGAGTATTCACACAGTGCGTCGGTTTGTTCGTCGATTTGCGTGTTAGACGATTCATGTCGAATCGTGAAAACATAGTTTTACTATCACGGTATACACGTAAATGGTAAATTGATTGAGCCAGAGGAGCGAACGTCTTTAGAGGCATAAAGGCCGACAGACGGATGCGAAATTAAGTGGATAATTTTTTATGTCAACTTACGCAACTCCGCCAAATCATTCCTAATCTACGTTCACAAGGTTTGAGTTCTATCTCGGTGACGTTTTGAAACTTTTACGATCGCATCTTAATTGCGGTGCAGAATTAACTGCTCTTCGGTTTTTTTTATTTTTATTTTTTTTTTTTTTTTGCCGAACATCGAGATTAGAATATCGATATCTTATATGTCACGCATGTATATCGACGCATCGTATTGTAGAAAGTTTTTACTGCAGAGTACGGTGACACCGTTATAAAACCGTTAAGTCGGTTGGCGAATGGAATATCAAGGCACGTGTTATAGTGAGTAATAAATCATCGGTGTGATCACATCGTTACGGAACAATCATTGCATAGAAGAAAATGTCAAGAAATTGGTTCACCTCTCGACATTTAAATGCTTTACGTTAATCAAGGATTAATTTGATTGTATTAATTATCTTATCATTTTCTACGTTATACATGCTTGTTTGTCTGGTGAAAAAAATCGCACGTGCTAAGTTTATTTTCGCCGATTCATACTTGTCTTAAGATTTTGTTCAGCTCGGTTTGGTAAAGTGCGAAACGTGAGCAGCAAGCGTTTGTTATTATTGTAGGGTCGAGAAAATCGCGGACTCCTAATTCGTATTCCACCTCTCGTTAAAATGAACATCGCAGTTTAACATCTAATTTAAATATTCGAAGGCGGTTGATTTATCCTTAATTTTGCAGCTAAACACAACTGGTTATGTAAAAATACAAGCGCGTCAACAGCTGGTATCTTAATGAGCTCCGAATTGGGGAAGACGCGTATACATGATTGAATTTTAACCGCAGTCTCATCCCTCGATTAATTTTCAACCTGGGTGCAGAAAATCTTGCTGACTAACCAGTTGCGATATTTGAAAAACAGAAAAATGGAAAAAATTTATAGGCCCAGCTTTTGGATTAAGTAATACATACATACAATCTTTCGTAAGGTTAAATTTCTAAAATCCTGCAAAAAATGGAATGCTGATACTTTTTTTGTGTAAGATTAAGACGGTTAATAACTAAAAAAAAAATCCACGGTCGATCGGTATCTCGAAAAATAGAAAGCGCAGTGGTTTTTGGGATCCGAAGTTCTTCTTAGTATGCTGGTATATTTACAATTTGAAAGTGATGCATCGCCGCCTCCTGGAAGCGTAACTATTGCTTATTTTTTCCTCTTAAAATTCGGGAATGCAGCTGCAATCATTCCTGCAGAGGTGAAACACTGCCTCGAGTCATGGGTTGGCCAAAATCGAGCGCTTAATCATAGCCTTCGTACTGCAATACCCAACTGCAGAACCTCGATGCCAGCTCGATTCATTTATTCCTTGCGATTCGTTTATTTTCCGCGTCCCAACTCGGTGGAGAAAGATGACCAGCTCTGAATCCGCGGGGCCACCGTGATGCATCATGGGTCCATCCACCTTCGCGATGCAGACTCCGAGGTAAGAATGTCCAGAAATAATCGATTATTTTTCAAATTCGATTATTCGTTTTTCATTTTTACTCCCATAAAGGACCCTACAACGACAATATCAATTTACGTGATTCAAGTATCAATTATTATCATTGCCTTACTTACTAAGAACCTACTTGATACAATAAGTGAAAGAGGAATGAACATTTTCACCTTAAATTGAACAAAATTTTCAAAAAAACTATAAATAATCAAAAAACTTTTCCGCTATTAAGACTACATACTGAAATTAACGAAATTTTTGTTCCAATTGCACCGTTTCAATAAAATACAGAATAATCGATTAATTGATTGATTCTTACCGATTATTTTTAGCTTAGTGACTGAGAGAGGACCGAGATGGAGAAGCGTTGCAGGGAGACAAGGAGGTACATCTTATTATGCCCTACCCGTCCCGGTATTTAATTAGGCCTTGTCTTCGGCAAAAAGCTGGAGGTACAGGAAGCGATGGGTTTCGAGTTGGTACGCGAGCAGCGAAGCGTGCATCAAGACCCGTTACGCGCAGAAGCCACGTTACATCCAACACATCCAGACATTGGCGTCGCTTTTGTTGTTGCCGTTGCCGTTGCCGTTGCCGTTGCCTTTGCGCCGCCATTATAATAGATCATTGCATCATCCACTATTTACTCGCTCAATTATCCCAGTCATTGCACCCTGCCACTTCCAGATTTTACATTTCTTTTCACGCTTTTTTTTTTTTTTTATAAGTAGGAGCTAAGATTTTGCTTGTGAATTAAGAAAAGCAAAGCTGAAATTTGATAAAATTGAGGTGAAATAAAACATATTTGAAAAATATTATTGGAAATAAAAATTGAAACACGTCGGAATCGATGTCTCTAAAACTCTGTGATATACGTATGGAAATGTCATGACGATCATCTGACGGGATTCAGGTTTACTGATGATTATATTTTAGTCCATTCGTTACCCACAATTTAAAACCAACTCTTCAAAACGAAACTTTCTACGTTATGAATGAAGAAAATGTACGTGCTACATTATTTTTGTATACAAATATTTTCTAAAATATACGATGTTTTTGACGTTCTCGACTATTTCTACTAGGATTCTGACTCTCGAAATATATTTCATTCGATGATCTCATTTTGCCTGTTCCGATTGTTTAGCAAATCCATCAAGCAGCTCGATTACAGCATAGCTAGACTGCACGTGAACTGGTTTTAATCGTCTACGAAGACTTTCGTTTTTGAAAGCTTAGGTTAAAAATAAAAAATCGAGTTAATAACTTCGTAAATTTCTCCTTTCGGAGACAGGCTGCTTGTGGATTCTGTGAACCGATCTCGGACAACTGTAGGCCATTGGAGATATATTCCTTCCTCAATTTTGTTCTCTCGTTTATCCTTTTTTTTTTTTGCTCTCTTATTTTATATCCCACTCTTATTTTGGAGATCTGATCCTGTGGAGGCACAGCTGCTTCGCATGGGAACTTTACTTTCTAGAAGAGCACCGAGTCAGGTTTTAGTTCCAGGCAAAATTGCCAGGAGCTAAATGATCTCACAGACGTACGACTGGCCCAAACGGTTCCTTGACACCGGATTCGTTATTATGTTGTACGTGTCGCTTTCACGGTGCACCATACGAACGACGTTGAATTCTGAAGTTTTGCCCAGAGCCGCGTAATTACTCGCGCTTTCCTTTCAACTGCATCAGATCTTCTAAATAATCCGTAAATTGTACGTTCCGAGTTGCGGTAAAACGTTTTTTAACCCCTATAATAATTCACAGAAATAATTTTCGACGCGATTTAACTTCCGGAAGAGTAGATCGTTACGAACATAATTTTTACCGCTAATTATAAGCTTTTAAATCGCCAATACTAATAAGGAAATGCACTTGGTGTAATAAATCCACCTGAAGTCCCTGCAATTTGTTCTATTAAATTGTACCCTCATACACCCTCCAGGCGTTACATCAATTATTATAAGCACTTGGTTTTTTCAGACACCTACGAATCGATCAATCATGCTCGATCAGTGCTGGAATCAGTTCGACTGGAAACAAAATGAAAGAAATTCTATCGGAATTAATAACGCGGTTCAGATCTCTCTGATCGTTCAATTCTCTCTGGGTACGGATAACGCGACTCTGTGATACATGTAACCTACAATAACCTGCAACGAGGAAGACTTAAACTTATGGTACTACACGTACTCGTACAAACGCGTCTTAGTGTTGGAGGTGAAAGTTTCTGTGCAGAGTCTAACTGTTTTCTCAAACGTATATACAGGATAGCGCAAAGGTTTTGATGAATCACATGGAAAATAGCAGAGATTAACCGCTAACCGTCATTAATCACCGCGTGCTTGTGTATTAATTGATTTCTCCGCTAACCAGCCCGCCGATTTCATCTAAAACGTTGCTTTAATCAACTCGACTATAACAGCCACTGATGGGGTGTACCGAAAACATACGGTTAAGAGCCTTGTCTGATTTATGTAGACCGGACGGAAAAATAAGCGGCAAAAAATCACGTTGTTTCGAAAAATGTTCTCCACCCAATTAAGGATGTCGACTACCGGGAGGACGAAGCTTCCACTTGATGACAAATTAACCCCCCGTCGAATGCTGGCAGAATTTTGTAAGCTGATTTCGACGAAAGTTAAGGTTTTATGGTTAATTGGAGTTCGCAAAACGTCATTTTGCATGTGACAGATACTTTTGTATAGATTTTATAATTCAACAGTATTTTTCTTCGCACACTGATAGGTACCTAAATTTCATTTTTTAAGAAAACTTTCGTCGCCGCTGCAACTAATTAAAATCAGCCAGATATAATAACGGTACGAAATTTTTCACACGTTACGAGATGCCCTCGCAGCTTGAGATATGATATTTAAACATTCCTATTTCGCGAGGCCAGAAGTGAATTGCCTGCACTCGTCAATCCGGTTCTGATTTCCCAAAATACAGAAATACAGATATAATAACTACGTTGACAAGCTGAATTTTTACAACACTTTCTCGGCATATTTCTTCCCGCTACAAGAGGATAATTAATATCTATACAGCAAAAAACTGTAGCTTATTATGCGGTTTTTTTCGTATAACCGATAACTGCATTGAATTCAAATATAAATGACCGACTTTCTTTTCGTAGGAATTGTAAAGCTACGACGATTAATTTTAACCGTAGAATGATATCAGCTACGCGTCCTATGCAATGCAAACCGATGACCAACTTGGCGGTAAAAAGTCGCACGCAATCTTCCGAGGATCCGACCAAGGACCAACAATGAAACTCGGTGAAATTGCCCAACGTTTCAAAAATATTTTTTTTTTAATTCCCGCGGGTCTCGGTGCTTGATTCCGACTTTAAGATCATGACGTCGCAGGTTCTAACGGTACACAAGCGATTACCCAACTGGCCGAACTGGCACAGGAGGATGAAGCGGGTCTCACCGGGACCTTTTTGTCAGTGGACGAGTTAAATCGCCCAGCATTTTTCTCCAAGTATACTCGAGAGTAATCTGAACAAGTCCGCGATGCGTGATGGGAATCGTTTGATGCCGTCGAAGGATTCCTCAAGGAGACAGGATCGGAACTCGGGGATCCATGGATCCTTCCTTCCCCCGGTAACCCGATACCCGGGCCACCCGGGTCTTTGTCGGCGGACAAATCGGGCCGCAGATGCCGAAGAATCTGCGGAATCAAGACCCGCGAGCACGGCTTAAACCCATGCGCGAAAATAAGGGGTTTGAAAAATCACAGAAAGCTTACGGATCGACGAACCTTGACCAGAGGATCAGGTTTCTCTTGAGCGGTATTTTAATACCGATCGACAAGAGTGCGGTTCTTTGATTTATCGGTATTAAAATCGAGCGATTTTTCACGGCCTTTTTCAGCACCCGATGCAAGTCGTTTTTATTTTTCCCGAAGCTGCGACCAATTCCTTCTCGTTGTCGGCAGCGTCAGTCCAACCTCTTCGAAATCAGAACGACTAATATCGGCCCACGGAAATCCGAAGAAAAACTACCTCGACGATGTATAAAGATTTCTCAACGAGTAATTTCGAGCTGTCCCGAAACTCGGCGAGACTGAAGGCCCCGAAAAAACGTCTCGCGATCCTGCGTGGCTCTGCGGGTGTGGAATTCTTCGCTCGAACAGATAAATTAGGCAACATTAGGGCCCACTCTGGTATTACGGGAGAAGGGGGGATGGGCCACGATGTCGGTGGGCCGAGATTTATCGCTTCAAATTGGTCAGAAAATACGTCGTAACTCTTTGCGAATTTATGGACGTCTCTGGTGTGTTGACGCCGCGATATCGTGCAGCATCCAACTCTGCAGCAGGCACCGCATCCGCGTGCAAAGCTATTTTACAACGACTATCCAACTGCTCGAATGGCTTGGTGTAGGTGTCGGTACACGTGTGCGACACCTCCCGTATCTAAATATTCATTATGCGATACGAACAACATCTTTTCAGATTCGTCATTTCACCGACGTCCGTAAATCACCCGAGACTGGACACACTTATTGAATATGCAGAAAATCAAGCAAAGGAAATGCGTTCGCGAAATATACACAAAAGCTTAGAATCTGACAAAATTTTTTCAGGATTATTATAAAACAAGTCATGAATATCAATAAACTTTCCAAACAAAATTCACAACCTTATATGATTCTATCACTATTGCCGAGCTGTTCTGAAGTAGAATGGAGAGAAGCCTCAGGGTCTACCTCTCTTCGTTCTGTAATATTTTTGATCGGTATTAAAAAAGCAGAGATCGTAGAGTATACTGGACGAGATTTACTGGTATCTACGGGGCGGTGTGCATCTAGATTCTCCAGCGTTGGTATCACAAGCGGGCGATCTGGTGCACATTGTTCGAAGGCTAGAATAAAGTCTGTGGTACAAGTACATCGCATTGTTCCGGAACCCCTGAAGCCAGAAGGCAAGAAATCGCGTCACGGCAATATTTCGACGAGTTTTTCATCGCCTGGTTTATAACGTAACGTGTCATAATTCGGGTCGTGAACCCTGGAAGTGTATCTACGTGATAAAAAGGAATTTAAGTTTGACCACGTGGAAGACGTCGAACAAGATCTCTTTGGATTGTGTCACTATACGTTTCACCACCGAGTAAACTCTTCTTGATTTAAAATTCATCGCGGCAAAACACTTATACATAGTCATGTGGTTCTTTGCGATGGTTTACAATTTCTTCAGCATTAAGCCCGGCGTATTACTGTAACGATGCAACGATTTCCCACGAACTCCGTGAGTTCGTGTGAAGTTAATTGTTTCTGCCAACCTCGGAGGCCACCATCTTGATATTGCTAGACGATGTATATGTATACCATTACTGTATAGTTACGAGACACAAGCTGCAAGTGACTATTACACGATAAGAAGCGAGAGGGTGTAATCTGATTGAATTCAGAGAAGTGGTTATAATTTTCAAAGTGGAAAATGACGCTGAGAATTGTCGAATCTTACAGAATGTCTCATCTACAGGGAGTGAACACCGCTGGTTTCTCACCAAACTTTCAAGGCTTTCACGTCACGTTATCCTACTTTTCCAAATCTCCATCCTCCAGTGTTTCGCCAATCGATTCCGCTGGTATAATTAGCAACAAACGTTCTAACAATGAGATAATACCAGGCTTAAAGACACGAGGGAAAGGATGTCACCGGATGTGGGCTGAAATGACAACCCGAGAAGGATGTGACAGCATGTCGTCAAAAGTGATGGTGTGTCGAAGCGAGTGACCGAGTATAAAATTTTCTGTCATTACGGTTTTGTTGCTTTTAAGCTCGTCCTCAAAGCGCTCATTACGCGAACGATGGATCCACGCAATTTGTAAGTAGATATTCGCACACAATCGCAGACTCGTGATGACCGTCGAGTGAGGCGGCTATCAGAAACTCACAGTCCATGAAGAAGACGTGTTTCTCGAGAAGAGAGTAAAAAAAAGCACTTGGAAAAAATAGCCAGACTTTTCCTCATCAGAGACAGATATGTAAAGTACAAGCTGCTAGTAATCGAACATAAAAACATAGCCGGTAGCGGATTTTGGACAGACGTTATATCCTGCGTTGAAGAATCTTCATTGCCGTCAGTATTCAGGATAAGTGCAAGGATACTCAAGGTCATTTAAACATGTACTCCTCTTCAGAGGCTGGCCTTATCCATCAATCTTTTCGGCCATTACAGAGTTCGCATATTTATAGACATACGAGTGATGCTAAAGTTGCTGAGAGTGCAGAATGTAGATGGGTACTTGCAGCACGCAAAGATCATTAACTAACCATAGATGCACCTGTCCAGCTACTGACTTTAACCACCGGCAAAGTGATGAGGATTTCTTGCGCGTCTTGAGTCGACCTTGAATCCACGTCTTCTTGAAATAACCGGAGAGATATTATCTCTCGATCGGTGAACTGTGACCGAATGCTTTTGGCCTGTAAGGAGAAATCGTTGATTGTACAGGACACAGCTGAAGCGCACGCCTCTTCCGACTTGTTGCAGATCTTGAGCAACGTCCTGGTTCGATCGGCGTGATGAATTGTCCTTATAGAGTGGGGCACAGTTCATTGAGAAACTTTACTTGAATAATAATATCATTGGAAGTCATTGTCCAAGTCACGAAGACGTGCAGCCCGCTTGTTTCCTCCGCCTGCAACGATGAGCCAATCTCAATTAATTTCTGGGTCAATAATAGGTTGCGGGATTAATTGTCGTGAAATTTGAATTGTTGATGACAGCGTCAACTCTGTATTTACCTTGTCCAGCGAATTGTAGTGATTATACATTATGCATTCATCGTGGGACTGACAGAAATTTGATGCAAACGAGACGACGCAACGTCACGCAGAAATATTCCCGACTGATTGTGAATATGTTACCAGCTTGACTTGATTCCTCGTCAGTGAGACTGGCGCAAAAAGATCGTCGGTAGAAGAATCCTCTTTTTTGCTTCTCTCCGGGATGGTAATCATCCGCAAGCAGAAACGCGTAACCACGAGTAAATCGTTGTTACCGTCTTCTATGGATTCGTTCGACTGGGCAGGTACACAGACCTCGAAATTATGCGCGATTTCAGCTACCAGCACCGAAATACAACGCATACCAGAGTCGCATGTACATCTCGAAGAACATTGGAGAACGCTAGAAACTCTTACACCTGCGAAAATAATGACAGCATTAAACTTGACACGGTACACTCGTTACATGGGTAGGTTATTCTACTCATTCCGACACACTTTCATACCTCGAGCACTCAGATTTGTTTCTTTTTTTTGACGCTTGTCAAGCTAACGCTGTACACGGTCGACCAAGGCTTGTTGTATCTCTGAAACTTCATGAAATCCTCTTTCTTCTCGCGATAAGGTACATCCATCAAACACCGGACAGCCATTGAATTGTACGTCGTTTTTAGACAAGCAGTTGCCTTGTAATGGGGAAAAAAAGATTTTCTTAAAGAGCTTCTTGAAACTTGTTTATAAAGATTCGCTGAAATGTTTGATTCCAACGTCATGGTGGTAGTGCAAACGAGCAGTCTTAGCGCGTTCGCAGCTACAAAGCAAGTGCGCAGCGCTTGAATGCCATTCGTTAAATCACCATACGCGCTTGCAAGGTCCTCCTATGATCTGGACCGGCTAATAAATCACCGTAAGACTTTACTCGGTGAGGGGAGAGCGTAATGGACGTAACGGATTATCTCCGCTCCCTCATCCTTCTTCATCTCCACCGCCTCCAAGCATTGTTTCCTATCGCAATAAACCACTCTGGCGATTCCTGATCGAGGAACGGAAACGCTTCGAACCTTTTTCACATTTTTAACTTGTCATTCCGGACAGTCGGACGAGCCTATAGAGACCGTGTTCCTGCGGGTTGATGCTGATTGAATCGTGAGGCCAGAAGACTTTACGACACGATTGAACTCGCTGCTTCATTCCCTCTGTCTGCTCGTCAAGAAATTTACAATCTCCACGAAATTTCTCTGTCTTCAGACGTCAGGTTTAACTGTTGTTTTTGTCCCATTCCCAGGTAAACCATCATTTTACGTTCAGAACTGCACAACGAAATTTCATGCTTATCATTAAATGCCATACGGTTGAATTAAACCGAAGAGAAAGAAAAGGCAGTTAATTTTTTATTGTTATTTATCACGGTGTGGTTGGAATGGCTTTTCACCTTTGAAATCATCGATGATAGTTGCTTAACTACCTGTTCTCCATAATTTCGGCAATTATAATTACTTTCAATGATGAGCCTGTGGTTTTTGTAAATCCCTGTAACTAATGGACTTTTCGAATATCATTCTCATTCGAAGCTAGCGCCACACTTGCGACGATGGAACGACTTGTGTCTGGCATTTAACCGGTGCCCATGCCTTCAGGATAACCTGTTCTTTGCTGGACTTTTACTTTTCTGTCTTACCAACCATAAGTGAGTTACCAGCGTGGCAGATTATCTGTCGAAGGTTAAGAAAATACGAAATCTGTGAAAATAAAGTGGTCTCTTAAGATAGATCGAAAAATGATCAAGTTTTGACGTGACAATTTCAGAACGCCTAAATTTTGCAGTTCAATGGATCAGTTTACGAGTGCTGTGATTTTGGATAAAAGTAAAGACCCTCCATGAATAATGATCAGTTATCGCGCCGAGATTGAGTTGTGATAAATTTATTTCTTATCTTGCTCGTCTTTAAATATTATCTTAACTTTGTTTGCATGATTATTACACGTGTAAACACTTTTTAACGCTAAAACCCTAAACGTATTATAGGTACACGCAAATTTGGATCGATGAAAATAATTTACGAGACTGTTTATCACGACTAAATTTTTAGAAAAAAATAAAACATACTTTTTTCGTACCTAACTGAATTTCGGTAACGCTTTGCTCCTTGATTTTTTGTCTTGAGGAATAAGAATTTTATAATATTTTTTATGAAGATTTTGAGAATTTGTCGTTGAAGTATATTTGATGTGAATAAAATTTTTCATACCTTTATTCGCAAAAATTCCACCGCTGGCACAGGAATGAATCTCTCATCGTTGATAACTGGCCAGATCATCATCTCCATAAAAAATCAATGCACCCAATGATAGGTAGGTATCCATACATGAATTCCAATATTGTCATTCTACCTAAACTTAAGTATTCCATTCAGGATTTATTCTTGATTTTAGCGAGCACCGCGAGTCGTGTAAGCCGAAAAATAGTCTACGGGAGAGTTTTTGATTCTTGATGTCCAAAAATGTCAAAATTCCAGTAATACCCTGTGTCCCGAAGAAGCTTGGCATCACAATTGCCACACTGCGTGAACCTCAGCTGATCATTCGACTGATTATCAGTTTGATTGTAATTTAGACACGGGAGATTTTGTAATTGATTGAGTCAAAGCATCGATCATGAGAAGTTCTTATCACTGGTAAAGCCGTAGGATAGACGTCAACCTCAGCTCTTACGCCGCAGCGTTTGGATGTTCATAACAAGATTGACTTGGGGATACGGTAACGTCAAATAATCTCCAGTAATTAACGAACTTAACATTGATTTGTGTATCTGAATAAATAACATAATCCTTTCCGGTGGAAAAACCTGAGGAAACGAAGCGGGAGCTTTTTGTAAACAACTACGTAATACAATTTATGGAGAGATAAACAAGTTGCTTGACCCATATGATGGATTTCTTGGAATACTATGAATCGCCTTCAATTACTGCTGAACAAAGTATATTTTTTAATTAATTGCGAAGAAAAAAATTATCATACTAGGAACCCAGATTTTGTTCTACCATATAATGACATTTTCCGTAGTGAAATGATATTATCATATTTATATAGGAAAATGGACTAACCAAATTCATTCGAATTCACATTCGTCTAAAATGACGTGTTTAGTAATAATTAAAATTGATGGCACTCGCAGGTATATAAGACAGAAAGTTGAAAGGAAAAATATTCAGTAACATGTTTCGATTCTTGACACTTCTCTTGGCACTCTCAGCCGTTGCCTACGGTGGTAAGTAATTAAGAGCACCTAATTTGGGTAAGAATTTTCCGGATTCAATCGTATCACTCAATCTTCAAAAAACATCGCACATCATGCGCCTGCCCAAAGTTCTTGTAGTACTTTATATTCATAATTAAACACAACTGAACTGAAACTCATATACTTTCGACGATCTAAAATTCGCAGTTTCTTTTCGAGTTCCTAATCAGCGAAATTTCAAATTCCCACAAAGGAATTCATAGTCGTATGCACGAACATATTATCATACACATAGAACTTAACAAACACAAAACTGATCTCCAAAACTAGAGCTATAAAAAATTCAATATTTTTAGAGAAAAATGAATCTGCTGCTTACGATGACGGTCGCGTCGCCGGTGGTTTGGCAGCCAGTATCGAGGAATTCCCATACCAGCTAAGCTTGCGTTGGAGAAACGAACACTTCTGCGGTGCTTCCCTGATCTCTTCGACATGGGCCGTCTCCGCAGCTCACTGCACCATCGATCGCAGAACATCAGATCTGTCTCTCCTTGCTGGAACAGCAAACCGTCTGTCCAGTGGACAAGTCCGCGATGTTTTCCTGACGATCAACCACCCCAAATACAACGCGATGACCATGGACAACGACATCAGTCTTATCAGAGCCAAAGGTGCTTTCATCCTGAGCAACACCGTGCAGGTTATACCTCTTCCCTACCAGGGACAGAGAGTCTTTGCTGGTGTTAACGCCATGGTCTCAGGATGGGGAACCACGAGGGAAGGCTCCACACACGTACCCATATTCTTGCAACAGGTCTCGGTGCCACTTGTTACTTCGGTCACTTGCAACAACCTCTACAACGGCAAGATCACCAGCAACATGCTCTGCGCCGGCTACCTCACTGGAGGCAGTGATGCCTGTCAAGGAGATTCTGGAGGCCCTCTTGTTAGCAATGGAATTCTCGTCGGCATCGTCTCTTGGGGCAATGGTTGCGCCCGTCGCGATTTTCCTGGAGTCTATACTCGCACTGCTGTTTATCGAGACTGGATCAGAACCTACACGGGCATGTGATATAAGGATTCTGTATGAACATACGATCTCTATCTTTGTTAAGTTTGGATTATTTTATGTAGAAATTATATGCAGTTAATACGTTTAGCAAACAAATTTCACTTTTTTATAATTATATACTTCCTCTATCCTGGAATTCAGTTATACCTTATCTTGATAGTTTGTTGGGAGGGTAAGTGTATCATTAGTAAGATTCTCGAATGGAATTTCGACCTGTTAGAACTCTAACCGTTTTTATCTCTCAGAATGTCCTGAATTTTTTGGAAATATTACCATTTTTAATCAGTACACTTGACTCAATGGACGTGCATAATATCGGCGAAGCTATGATGAAAAAGTACACTGATTGTGAGGTATAAAGGATAATTAAGTGCCCTTTAAGTATTAGTTCAAAAATATATACTCTAATATTTTCGAACAAAAATTGATCGTTGTATAATTCTCGGCTGGCATGAATAAGAATCATTTGAGATATCGGTCTTTACTGAAATTGTGTTACTTTTAGGTCCTTACTGAAGGTCCTTACCTAAGAAAAATACTTAAAATTCTGGAGAAAATCGTACTATACATCTATATTTGTAACACCAAAAATTGAAACGTGGAATAATTGACGTCGAGTTTACAAAACTTATGAATGAGAGATAAAAAAGGAGTAGGTAATTCGTTATGATCAATCTTATCATCAGGCGATACAATCAATTTTAATTTGATACATATCCGATTAGAATTATGCCAATGTTTGATAACATCCAAAATAGAAGACCCTTTGTGGTATATAAGTAAGAGCGATTTGGCAAAGAATATTCAGCAGCATGTTCCGATACTTGGCACTTCTCCTGGCTCTCTCAGCTGTCGCCTACGGCGGTAAGTTACAACAGTTGCAAAAATTTCAATCAAGAACTTTGCTGTTAAATAGAATTCAAATACCAGCTTTTCGTAGACCGCTAATACTTTGCAATACTTTAGTCAAATCGTAATTCAAATTTCTTTCAAAAGCGATGAAAAAAAATTCAATTTCGACTGCAACACACGTAGCTTAGAATCAGAGTGTAACATATTAACATGCTCATCACATGATAAGGTATAAAATTAATCTTTTCCACGAAAAGGATAAAGATTTCAAGTTCTGATCATAACTCATGGATTTTTAGAACATGCTCAGTTCGATGAGTTCGGTCGCATCGTTGGCGGATCTTCCGCCAGCATCAGCGACTTCCCGTACCAGCTGAGTCTGCGATGGAACAACGCCCACTTCTGTGGTGCTGCCCTGATCTCCTCGACATGGGCCGTCTCCGCGGCTCACTGCACCGTCGGTCGTACCGCATCAGGAATGTCCCTCCAGGCTGGAAGTGCAAACCGTCTTTCCGGTGGACAAGTGCGCGCCGTTTCCTTGGTGATCAACCACCCCAGCTACAACGCGAGGACCATTGACAACGACATCAGTCTTCTCAGAGTGAGCGCTGCTTTCACCCTGAGCAGCACCGTCCGTGCTGTAGCTCTTCCATCCCAAGGACAAGCTGTTTCCAGCGGTGTCTACGCCGTGGTTTCCGGATGGGGCACCATGACTGAGGGTGCCAGTAGCTTGCCAACTGTTCTGCAGCAGGTTTCGGTTCCGGTTGTTGCCCAGACCACCTGCAACCTTCTCTACTGGGGTGGCATCACAAGCAACATGCTCTGCGCCGGCTACCTTGCCGGAGGCCGTGATGCCTGCCAAGGAGATTCCGGAGGCCCTCTTGTCAGCGGTGGTTCCCTCATTGGTGTCGTATCTTGGGGCAGTGGTTGCGCTCGTGCCAACAACCCTGGAGTCTATGCTCGCACTGCCATCTACCGCGACTGGATCAGAACCAACACCGGTGTCTAATCTTGACGCCTTTGGAAAACGTGATTTTCGGAATTGGTAAAACTGGCATTGCAAACGTTTGGTTCTCTAGAATTCGATCAACAGAAATCTAACAGATCGGACAAATGATAATGATCTACAGCAGATCCTGACAACTTCGTACTGAGAACTCGACAACGACATCAACGTCAAGTACAGTACCTACTCAAGCTTCGATATCCAAACAGTTGTACAGTTCTCAATAAACATCTACACGATATATATAATACGATAAGATTTACTCTTACATTCCCTTGTAGCGATCCTTTCATGGTAAAGGAGGGTTCATTGACACTCCTAATATGGTTGATCACATTTCTTCATTGGCAAAAGCTAGACGTCTCTCCCGAAACGATCAACATCGATAGAGAAAAAATGATAAATATAATTATTCGAAGTAGATGCTAATTCGAATTCAACAATTGATGCAATTGCAACAAAGTTAGGTGTGGTCGAAAAAATATAACGATTCGTTCAAGAACCATTGGCATGATCATCACTGTGCTCAGGCAAAAAGAGTTATGATATAAAAGTTGAATAGACGTGGAAGTAATGATTTTTCAGACGTAACGGTACGATAATATGTTTTAAGCAAGAAAGATTGTGAAAACAACTGATGATACACCATAAAAATTCTTGTATTGTCTTAGATTTTTCTAAATTTGTTCAGAGTTCATAAAATTCGCGCTTAAGCAACAGCCAACCACATCTCAGAAGTGGGTGGTTGACTGATACGTAGTTTCTTATTATAAAAAATTGGAACAGATCTAGAACAGCATCTTCCAAGACTTTGTGGAATGATGTGGACTTCACAGAATGTATTCACAAACATCGGTGAAATAGGAATAATTTGAGAAATTAGTTCCTGCAGAAGTTACGTTTTTTTAGGTGCTGTTCACTGGTTAATGAACAGTACTTTTCATGACACTTATTCTTACCCTCATTCTTCATCTTCTGTTTTGATACTGTGTTCTATACTACGTTGATACGGCTTATACGAAAATGCATGAGGATTTACGAGATTTTTTGCTAATAAAATTCCAGAAAATTAGCCTCTGGAATCGAATATCACTTTATCGCAGGAAATAATTTTTAAGATTTTGTCAATCACGTGATTTTATTATTATACTTATTATTCAGGAACGATGCTTATTTTTTGTATCCTTTGGAATACGTCGTCACCTCAACTTGCCTTACAATCAGATATTTTTTCGATTTCAAAGCACTTTTTCAATTGTAAACTTTTCATATTACTATTACACACATCAATCAGTAATTGGATGAATTTCAACCCCTCACAGACAAGTCTTCGCTGCTTCATCGACGGAGGTTTTAAGAATACGATAATTAACCTGCTGAGGATCTATGTTAGCATATTGAAACAGTGGCAATTTATCGGAGATAACGTAGAGCTCTCTGGTATCTCGGGAGATCTTGACATCGTTCGGGAACAACAAAGCGTCCTTGTCTTCGGCAACAAGACCTATGAATAAAAAAAGCCCATGCTTAAACCATGCATCGCATTTTTCGAACTACGAAAATAGGGGATTTTCACTTACGGAAGCTGGACTGATCCAGCGATTTCTTAGTGTTCCAACACGCGATCGCGTTCCTATTCACAGCTGCGAAGAAAGCCACTCCGGTCTTCCAATCCATCACAGATGCCGTACACTGACTGAGCTCACCCTTGTAACCGAGTCTCTTGAAGTGGTAATAATTCCCGTTCGACGTTGCCAGTACTTCGTCTTTCAGAACAGTCGTTGACACCTCGAACTCAGTGATTGAGGCCAAAGCGTGGAAATACAAGTGTTTCGATCCGTCACTCCGCAACGGGCTCAGAGCCATGCCGAAGATTCCATCGGTCCATTGGAAGTTGATTCCACTGACGTTGAAGTCACCTGTAAACAGTGAAATTATAGCAGCGGAACTAGTCAAGGTCTGGTCAATCAACTCTGGCACTCTCTCGAAAAATTTGCAAATCACCGTGCAGAGGGTCAAAGGCGAAAAAGTTGTGGTCGACTCTCCACGACTTGTTCTGTTCCCAGCTGTAGACAACCAGGCCGTTGGCACCGAGGTCAGAAACGTAAGCGAAGGCTTGATCGCAGGCATCAGCCTCTACGTCGACCACCAGGTTCGCGAAGAAGGACTCAAACCTCTGGTCGCCCTCAGTGAGACGGTAACGCCGAATTACCTGATGAATAACAAATTCGCGTTTAACGACGAGCCCAATGGATGCAGACCAAGAATTGATTGTTCTACGGAAAAAATTAGAGAAATCTACGAACTTGGTCAGTCTTCAGATCGATGATGATCAGCTGAACCGGAGCAACCAAGGCACCTTCGCCCAGAATGTCGTCGGAACCTGCGTCGATACCCCACAATCGATCGCAAGCATCGACCGCCAGCCGGAAGATGTTGACTATGGACTCTTTTCCGGTCTGGTGGATGTCGTTCGTTTCCCAATCCGGGTACGGAATTAAGGCCGGTGATTTGTTATCTGGAACATGAATTTCCAATAAATTAAAACACAGGTTGAAATGTGAAGGACAAAGTTGCGATGTTACCAACAGATGATGACTGAATAAACTTGCGATCTTCTTACCGGTTGTGTTCGACAGTGAGATGTAATTCAAATTCGAGGGAACCCCCTTCTTCCATCTTGGTACCGTGACGAATAACTTGTCCTTCCAGATTTCAATGCCTACGGGAAGATTGTTGATCTGAACAAAGTCACCAGAGGCGATCGCCGCCTCGCGAGCATTTGATGTTGGGAATTCAAAGTCGAGCTGCTTCCAAGTGTAGAGTTCTTGGAAAGGGCCGAGAGACGCAGTTGCCACCCCCAGCAGGAGTGTCAAGTACTTTAAAGATGTGCTGCGCACTGTAATATAACAGTAAAAATGTTGCTTGAAAAAATGTCCACATTTCCGAACAACTACCCGACCGTGGATATTCCTTGCTCTATTAGTAAATGTAGGTCATCGTGGTAATAATGGGGTTTCAGGGGAAACCATCGGGCGTGAAGATGCGTTGAAAGTTTATTATTTCACTGACAATTGACGGGCTGAAAATTAATTATGCCAGTCATACGTGTTTGTATGTCATTCTGTGCACAGTTATTTTCAGCGTGCATAATTACCGAGCGAATCCAAATGCCCGGAATTGAGTCATGGTTGATGGAAAGGAAAGCAAGGTTCGACTTTACCACTGGCAACACTGTCGCTTACAGAAATATCAAGCGTAGTGGCACGAGAAATATATCATTGTTAGTATCGAACTAATAATCAGAATTAATAATTGGTCTGCCTAATGATTTTAACGATATGGCCATGATCAATTAATTCAGCTTAATTTTTATTTCCGCGGCAGTGCTGTGATTGCGAAATTGTGCGATTACGTGAGAAGAAATCATGTCATTTTCAAGGACAATACACTACCAGGAAAATCGTGGGTATCACAGTTCGTTCCAAAAATAAAAACCAGCTCTGTAATAGCATCTTAACAACTCACGTGATTCGCAAAGTACTCGGAAATTCCCAAATTTGTTATTCCTCGAGACTTTCTCATAAATCACGACCTTGGGAAGAACTGATGATAATAAATTGGCATACGTTGCAAAACACGCGCAGCATAGATAGTGTGTATTATAAGCATTAAAACTAACTTCGCCAAATTACCATTGCAAGAAGAACAAAACAACCCGTAGCAAATGGATTGCGTAATTATTCGATAAGCAATAAACGTTAATAATTGAACAGCGCAACTTCAAGATCCAATCATAACTTTAATCGCGTTGATCAAAGAAAAACGACAGTACAATCATGATCTGAGCTGTATAGGAAAATTTCTTTTTATCAGGATAAACATTGCAAACCGAGAGCGTGATATGTGCGATGATCTGTCTGGAACGCAATATATGATTGCGTGACACGTTAATCCAACAACAATTTTAATCAAATATTGAAATTATCGCTTCACGATGTGTCATTTGTAACTAAACTGATTTTTATTTGACTTGAATGAACTTTATTCATTCTGCAACATCAAGGTAAATATGAATGTCAAGGAGTATGGAAACCGGATCATATAGTCATGAGATAATCGGTTTCCAATGTTTAGCGAAAAATATTCAATATCTTGAAGAACCACTTCACTACGCACAATTCTCTGCTTCATGCACGATATCCCCATAGCAACATTCACGCCGTGAAAAATAATGAATTAGTGACGGGACCTAAGGTCTGGCCTAAATCAATAGCAGTCCCGTTCACAGTTATCTTTCATCGAATGAACTCAGCTAGTCTCGACTAATAAATTCCAACCACAACATCAGCCCGAGCCGGCGGGTCAGGCTAACGACTTTCAAACATACACCTAAAGACAAGTTTCACTGACGTTCTGAAGCAGAAGATCATCGCACCTTTTCGTAATTTTGCGCGTACTTCTAAAGTGGTTATTCGGTGAAACAGGTTCCTGGATATTTATACCACATTTGAACAATATACAAGATGCTAAAATTTGGTGAAATCTCTTTCAGGGGCAAAACTTACGACTGCGATTTTTTAGATTCCATGCCATTTCGCTATTTTTGCGCCAAATGAAAACGTCTTGGAGGTTTTTTTGTTCAGAATTGTGTACAGAATGAAGCTATTAAACCCTTTTTCGCATTTGAGATACGTGGACTTCGATATGTGGACAGGCCATTACCTTAGCTCTTTGAACGAATGCATAACTTACCACTAGTTTGAAAGCAAAACAATGAGAAAAAGATAATGAAAATATGTATCTCAAATATATGCAGTGAATGTATGTACATGACGTCTCCTTTCAAGGTTGGTGTTACGTTCAACGGAAATATGTTTTGATATAAGGCAAGTGTACCAAGTATTGACAAGTTTAGAACCTTTTATTTTCCAAAATAATAAATTAACAGCACAAATTATGAATTTCTCCATGGCTAAAACCAATTGCTCGAGGGTTAAACGCTACAAATTTATTTTTTGGTCATTTTAGAATTATTGATTAAACAGATACAATCAAAAAAGGTCAATAATTTGGACAGGGTCGATAACTGGTACACTTATCTTAGTCCTTAGTTACCCGTTTCGGCATTATTAGATTCATGCCGAGGGTTCAAAATGCGTACAACTTAATGAAAAAACATTCAACGTTATTGCTCAATTTTCGATGAATGAATCAATAATTGTTTTATACCAAATCATAACTATAATCAACTCGAATAGTAGAAGTGTCAGCTATATTAACAAACCGTTTCAACCCGCATATTACTATGCGGTAATCGATGAACCTGTAAAGGCAAAACCACAAGGTTCAGTTTTAGAATTATAATGAACAGACCACGCATCGTCCATTGTGTATGCTTCCACGTATGAGTACGTTTGGTATTTGAACTTTCTAATTTGCATTTTGAGATAAATATCTATAGAATTAACAGTCACGATAATTTTCATCCAAAGGTCATCGATAAATTCTCTGCAATTTTTCCCATTTAAAATGATTAGAACAATATACTCTAAGCCTATTCCTGACATTTATTGCTCTGGTATAAGAATCTAAGGTTTTTTCAACAGCTACACACCGAGCTGTCTCTCGAACTGGAGCGTTTTTTACACCAAAATAAAAACACAAACCCACATGATCGTTACACAAGTATGTAATGGTATTGTAGTACTCACTGATCGAGTCGTTGAAAACAGCTTTCTGGTGAACGGTACGATGTGGAATGAGTTGCTGGTGCGCTGGAACCACTCTTAAATATACCGTTGCCACAAAGCAACTCCCGGCACACCATCGTAGTCGCACCGGAAAACACTGCCCAGCATTTCGATGCAAATATAAATGCATACTTCTGTCGCGTATACATTTTGAAGAACTTGGGACACTGCAAAAATCTAAATGCAGTATTCTGCTTTGGCGAAACTGTTTTTTTTTATTAATTTCGAATTTGTGGTAATATGTTGACAACATTTCATGAAAAAAAAAAAATGATCGGTGGGATTTTGTTTGACATACAACCGATATCGTCAATCCAAATTCACCCATAATTATACTTGTTAAAAACTTTCGTCACGCATACTTGCAAAGATGTCGTCCTGAATAAGGTTAAACATGTTTCAAGTATCCTCTACTTTATTCAGGATACCGTTAATTCAGGAAGTTTCCATCGCAGATTTATGTTCTTAACGGGCCGATGGTGTAGCGACGAACCTTCTCTATCCCTGAAACACCTATATCGGTTAGATTATTTTTTATTTTTGTTTTTATGTAAACATTCAGTTAAACCTATCGACACTTCTTATTATCCACTGTGCTATTTTATATTTTCATATAGAATGGTACCATTTTTCAGCAATGATCTGATAATCGTCGCGGAACAGAATTTAGGTACATTTGTAATATTTTAAAAATTATTTTAGAAATTATTGGCGGTATGTAAAAAATTTAAATATTTTTACCAAGTTCAAAATTTTGGATTTCATATTTTCGTCCAAACAACGCTGTGAGAAAAACATTTACTTTACTCTCTTTATTGAGCCAATTTTCAATCCAGGCTTTGAAAGTATGCAAGCGTGTAAGCGCTTGGCCTGAAATGCACTATCCGTAAAAATTTTTCTTCTGATTTGTCCTTGGTGAGTGCACGACCTCGCCAAGACCGGAAAGTCGGATCTAATGCTCTCTGCGATACGCTTCATTTGGGAAAACTTGTACGTATTATTGCCCATGGTGAAATCAGGCCCGTTATTGTGCTGATCAGTTTCCGTTCTTCTCAACAATCAAATAACAACAATAAATCATAATGATGGTTATCAGAATTATGCAATACCTCGCATTAATCACGGGAAGTACAGTTTCGTTTTTGCCATTATTACTTGTTGGATGCACATAATCACTTGGTTGCGCAAATTCTCCGTAACCGACTTTGCGTTAATATGAATTATCTCTGCGATGAAGTTTTAAACGATTAGCACGCGAGAAACTGCGTCATGAAAACTTACGATGATTTAGGGATTCCCAAAATATTTTGCAATAACCGTATCTGCAGATACCGGATCTAGAACATAATTACTTTAATTTTATTTCTTCGATTTGCAGATCATATGCCAACTTTTATTTTTTTCATTTCATTTGCCTAACTGTGTAAACGTGGTCAAGTATTGCATATTATACATTTGTATAGAAATTAAGGTAAAGTCAATAACTGCGGTAGACATAAATTTTTTATTTGCACCGAGTTCTCACTATAATTGTGCGCTAAAATGTGAGATAAGGTTGTGGAAAAAATATAGATCGTTGGATAATGCAGAGATTCCTAATAATCACGCATTTGCAATCAAATTTGAACTTGAGATTTTTCTTTTTCGAACGTGTATATAAATACGTGATCACATAGTTCGAATGAATTGATTGTTCACAGGCGACAACCCGAATCACAAAGTTCATTAACGAAATCCTTTAGAATGTGACTGAGACATAAAAAAATTGTCACATTTCGAAGAGAAATCAATCATACTGTAAAACGACATATGTATTTACACAAACATTAACATTACATGTATATAAGTAGGAAAATAGCAATCATATATATTCATCATGATGACTATACATTGAAATATTAAAAATATATGTTTTATTTTACATTCGTGCATATACGTTTAAACTAATTTATAGTTCATGTCATATTACACGTTATACGAAGGTTGTGAATTGATTGATATGACGATAACGAATGAACGGAAAACATTTCGCTAAAAAATTCGTACATTTGTAGACCTAGATAAACGACCATGGTTAGCAGCGTCTGGCGGAATAAGCTTACAGGTAAAAAAATATTCTGAGAAAACACACACTTGTGCTACACCGGAAATTTTTGAGAGAATTGCATAATTCCTCGAACTTAGCGGAGAAAGATACACTGATTATGCAGCTTTCTTGAATATACGTCAATTTTAGCAACTAAGATCTGACCCCATGCCAGACGATACACAGATTAAGACAGTGATGAAATTGTTCAATATCGTCTGAGGCATGTGGTTTTAATAAATAGTGAGGTGGAATGATCCTTATATTCTATACCTATAACAACGCTATTTTGGTTTACTTATTTTAAATCTAATTATGAATCGGTCTCGTTATACTTTCTTAGACGTATTTTTTTTTGATTCTTCATTCATTCCTTTTCTTCTTTTCTTCTTTTTCGTCCTAAAATTGTTTATTCATTTATCATTAATCATTAATTAACAGTCTTCCATCATAAAGCAGCTTCGGCTTCCGCCTCCTTTCGCCTTTCTGGAGCTTCAATTTTTCTGAAAAATAAAGAGTTACAGTTTAAGTTGTAAAAACTTCCGATTACAGAACTACATTCTATAGAAACATCTTTTTTCAAATCATCGCCACTTACTTTCCAAAGTTCTCGCCATCCTCGAGGGTTTCAGGCAAAGTACACCCAGCAGTTTCGGGCAAGTAATAGCAGAACAATGCACCGAGAAGTGGAAGTATTCCAAAAACGCTCGGAGGCATCCATGCTCTGCTCTCTTTCAGACCCTAAAAATCAATTTTTACTTTTCAACATAAGAAACACTGTCTTCGCCAAACAGGTACTTTCAAATACAAGCTGAACAGCTACTCAGTAGTGAGTTTTTAAAAGTACCCTGACATGAGATAAACCACGGCATTGGTCTGACGTACATAATAGATTTCGTCACTCATAAAAATATCTGTATAGTACACTTAGAATAAAGTCCGCATCTGACCCCGTCCCACTTGCAGTACAATAAATGTCAATAACTAAGAAAAACAGCGAGTGGCGTCATATTGTGTCGGGTCGCAGAAACGTGTGTGAATTGATATTCTAGTGTTTTCTGAAATTGCAATTTTTTTTTCAATCTTCTATTTCTCACCAGAGAGACGACGAAGGGAGCAACCATCGATCCTATTCTCGCGCACATGCTGCTCGTTCCCACACCGATGTTCCTAACGACCGTAGGGAAAAGCTCGCCGGAAAATAGGTAAACAGTCGTGAATGAAACTGACATCCCAACGATACCGAAACAGGCTAAGACTAGCCTGAGCCAAGTGATCTCTGAAAAGAAGACGAATACATTAATCAGCTTTCATAGTCCTGCACAGCTGACGTGAGTACACATGATAATCGTAACATCAATTGCAACGTACCCTAATTGTTTGTAATTGTTATCAACTAGAGGAGTAGTTTATTAGAGCAATTTAATAATGACGATAATCTAATTTCTCTTGGGCAATTAGTACTGGTTTTAATTGCTTAAACTTATTCAGAAATAAGAGTCTTACGTAACCCATCTGATAAATGTCTCTGCAGTGCAGTCAGACAAATACATTTATTAATCATAATTACGTTATTGAGTAAAAAGAATGCAGCCTTTTCTCACCTTTAGGTACGGCTATGAGCATCAGACTAGCGATTCCGGTCATTGTATTGCTGGAAATGAGGGTCGTCTTTCGGCCCAGGGCGCTCATCGCCCACAAGGATACGATGTTTCCTGGTATCTGCGTGGCACCAGACACAGCAAAGTTCACGAATATGTCTCCGCCAACCTGCCCCAGGTATTGAGATATCCCAAAGAGTCCCATTCCACAGATCATCCAGTTGAAGAATATCGCGATTGATTTCTTCCTCATGTTAGGTGTCCTGAAGAGGTCCAGGAAGGATGGTTTGTAGTTGGGTGCTGTATTTTTCGAGTTCTGATGACAAAAACCTAGCATTAAATATTTTCAATCTCCGAATAAACTTTGCTAGTTACTGACTGAAAAATCTGTAATCAGGAATTAGGATCAAATTACGAAAGATGTTTTATATCTGTAAATCTTGAATTTATATTACCTGATGAAGGCAGTGTCTTCTGACCATATCTGGGATGTCACTGTCCTTGACTTTGTTGAGTTTGGCAGCTTTTTTTAGGATCGTACACGCTTCCTTCTGCCTTCCCATGGCAAGAAGCCACCTGGGTGATTCAGGCACAACCCACCAATAGCCTAAGAGAATTATCGACGGTGCGGTCATGGCTATTTGAAGGTGTTCCCAGTGTCGGAACCCGTAGGCAAGACCCGCCAACGTCATGTGGCCCAAACTGTAAGGGATTTGATAGAGAACCGTAATGGGGGACCGCCATTTTGTGCCTACGATCTCCATACCTAAGAACAAAAAGAGAAGTTGCAGATGCAGGTGAAAAAAGAACTAAATGAAATCTGAAATTGCGTTTCACTCGCTACTGACAATCGTCAACTTATAGTTAGCAAAAAAAAAAAAAAAAAAATGGACGAGAAAATTACTCACAAATTACGTAGCTGGTGACCATTGTTCCTCCGGTAGCAAAAGCGCTGAGCGGCTTCAGAAAGAGGAGAGCAGGAAACCAGGGAACCACTGCACATCCGATTCCAGCAGCCAGCTGAAGCACCACGGAACCGACCAGAGGTTTTTTCCGGCCATACCTGCGAGGAGGATTTGACCATGAATCACTCTCTTCGGATGAATGAAATGTCGGGCGAATCGCGAAGTCGGGGATGTGGTATGGTGAGAAGTTTAATATACCTGTCTGCCAAGCTACCGAAGACGATGTTACCCAGAAGAACGCCGAACATGAGAAGAGACTGCAAAGTGTCTGCGTAAAACGATTGACCGCAGACCAAATCCCACTAAGAAACGGAAGAAGGTGAAGTAAATTAATTTCCGGAAGTAGTCGAGCTGCAGTCAATGAGCGAACACACCCCACCCATCATACTATTCCTTTCATTCGATTTGCATTTCGAGCGTAAATAGAGTTATTCATGATCGTCGAGTCGACCGGTATACTGAATTATTGATTCTGGGATACGCAAACAATGCATTTAGTATTAAAAAATGTGAATATTCATCGGGAGAATAGTGGAAACCTTTTTTCACACTAATAATATATAACCTAACAGATGGCTGAAACAGTATCAAACGATTTTCCAACGGTGAAAGGTCTTTTCACACGTAAATTATTACGATGTTTGTTTATTGCTTTTTTTCGTAAATACCTGCGTTATTATAGTCTCCGGGAAAACGCTTTTGTCATAATCCCATTGAGTGCAAGGTTCCTGGATGCCGGAAACGTTGACGTAGCAGTTGTCTTTATGGACTGTACCGTTCGGAGCAATGCATTCGAATTTTGGTTGGGGTGCCATAAAAACGATGCCCAACTGATGCCAGGCGACCGGAAATTTGACGAGTGAAATTGCGAGGCACACGAGAAGCTGCCACCTTCCAAAGCTGCCCATGGCGCTCTGGACCGCGTCAATTTCTTCCCCATGGTTGGCGTCCTTGGCAACCTCGGCGTCCTTCTCGCTTGAGAGTAAATGCTTGCCGTTCAGCTCCTTGCCATTGACCTCCACTGAAACCGATAAGGGGTCAAAAATCTTTATTAGAAACATATTATCGAAAGTCGCTGATGGTTGGACTGATTATAACCAGCTTCAAGGTCCGTACTTGGCGATTGATTTACGCCGGAGGATTTTAAAATGTGATAAGAATTAACAATTACTCTTCGTGGGACTTCTGCTGTTGTGCAGGGCTAGTTGCAGAAGCCGAGCGACTGAAGACTAAATGTAAATGCGAAACGAATGAAGGAACGCTCGATTCTTTTAATTTCAAGAACAACTACCGACTGACAGCTCTGCCACACGAGACTCCGCTTTTATAGATGGAGTCTTTCGTATTACTCAAGTCACGAACCTTGCGTGCAGTCCCCCTCCCCCTCCTCCACCCCACGACCAATAACAAGTCGCCTAAATTTTTCTAATTGATAAATCAAATAACATTTTTGACCAGTGATCATGGGTTTCAAATATCAGGAAGAAAGGAAACACGAGATGTCTTTTAGATATTCTCAATTTGATTCCAGGAACTGTTTGACTCTAATTTTACAGATAAGCCATTCACCCTAAGTTTACCATTAGTCTTTACTAAGATCTATGATTTATCAATTCTAGCTAGTAAATATCGTCAAAGTAAAAGCAGTTCTTATACAGTACAAAACACATCGTGCCAAGGTCCAATGTATCCCTTTAATCAATCCATTCCAGAATGATGAAGCAGAAAACTTCATATCGCACTCTCAAATAGTCGCTCGGAGCAAAATGAATTTTAACATCATGATTACGTCTCATGAAATACATGAGTTTATTTGACAATGCTCCACTGCTCTGAATGATATTCGTAAATTATGACTGTGCAATGTATTTCGCTTACGCGCCGCTTCTGAAGCTGCAAGTCGTAATACTATTTAAGATATTTCTGGCCTCCATCTAGGACTGGATGAAATTCTTGTACCCATACTTTTACCACACCATATATGCTTCAACTATTGGAAGTGTCTCGCAATGACATATTTCATCAAATAACGTTGCCAATCGTTGCGCGATCTTTATCCAACTTCAGACTGAACCCATAGATCATAATTTCGCTTGTCGAGATCGTTAGAATCGCGATTCCGATCCTGATGCATTGGTGATAAATCCACCCTGATCGATATTTTCCGCCAGTCGATTGTTGGTACATCGATTATTACCAGCTCATCGCGCAAAGTATCTAATCAAAATTTACCGTCGCGGGTTTCCGCCGACTAAAAATGCTCCGCATATCTTGGCGCCACTGCCATCGCTCACTTTCTTTTTGCATTCCAAAGACCCCCAACTGGCAATCCCAAGATCAGTCCTTGAGAATCCTACCGTCCGCAGCATCCAGAGCTCAACTGGTCCAGCGTGTTTTACAACTAACAAACATAATGCCCTAGCAGTAGAAAACACTCGGCTCTGCTGCACGGAGGGATTAAGGGTGCCCTTACAAGACGGCTGCCTCGGGTATACACTTGCTATTTCTTACACGTATCGACGTGGTCTGTGATTAAGTCAAGGCGCAGAGTATCTTGCGGCATTCCAAACTCACGTGTCTGAACCAACACTTGGGACCAATGACCGGTATCCTCGGGTACCATTAACTACCGATTCACTTATCGCGGTAACAATTCGGTGAATTACTTACTCAACGTGTAGTTAAAGTGGCAGTTCGACTGGCTTGCCTAGAGCTAACGAAAAAGTGGCTCAAACCGATGAGCGCGTGAATAAGGTTTGATCACATTTCCAGGACCACCTTGGCGCTCATTTTCTACCTTCATCAATCACGCATACGCATAGTTCACGTATAGTTTGTTAGGATCGCTGCGAGACGACTGGAACTATGATTAGCATAAGTTAAGTCAATTCAGTGCACAGCTATATGATAATTGGAGCAATCTTAACATATCGTAAAGTCATTCCTTGGGCGAAACAGCGCTTATAACGTATAAATGATAAGTCTTTCTTCTCTGTCACCGTTGAGCTCCTTCGAGTAAAATTATCTCTGATGTAGTACCTGTTTCATTTACGTGTCATGGATTTAGCAACCTCTCTTGGCTTTAATTTTGACGCTTGATTGGGAATTCAGGCTTTTTTTGGTTAAATAGACCACAAAACCGCTTGATTTATACTAAACAATCTTTTTCCAACTTCACAAATTTACAACAATTATGCACTGTCATAATATAAACCACTGCATGAAAGTGAGGCATCAAAACTTCATTGACATATTGACACATGTGTTAAACAAAAATTCGAACAACTACTCATGCTACAAAGCTGTGCATATATTTTTCATACTCGAGTTATGTAAGGTCATAAATTTACAGTTATTTATACATCAAAAACGTACCGCGATCATATTAGCAAAAAACGGTGAAAACGCAAAACAGATCGAATAATAAATTCCTACCTAATTAAGAAGTCAAATCCAATCCACCGATAAGTCTAACGTACCGATATACGACTGGATTATTTTTAAAAAGTCTTATGATGTGAGATAAGTTCTTACGAACATGTATAATTTAATAACAAAAACTTATTCTCGTGCGACATTTATCGGCGCCAAGATATAATTCTCATGCGGATTATAGGCGTTGGATTGATAAAAGCATATTTATCGTACGCACTGCTCGATGTGTGATAGGCAATAGTATTAGTCGATGCATTTCAATGTCGCCCTTCTTAGCGAGGTGGACAAGGTTAGTAGAAACTTGATTCCTTCAGGGACGTGCCAAGTGCACAAACGATCACTTTAGATCGATTGACTAGGTGCATTTGCTGCGCTGTGTTTCCAAATCACGTATTTTATTCGCTCGTCTTTTGTGAAGACACGTCGATTCTCCATTGATGAACGCAAGCGTTACGAACACGACGAAACGTTGAATAAAACTTTGCGATAATTCCTCAAGCAATATTTTTGTCGGTTGATTACAACTCCTGCGCAATTCGCGACGTGACGTGAAGAAAATAAGATGATGTTTACTCTACGTATATATATATATATATATATTCTATTACTCTATGATGTGAAATTTAATCTTCCAATCAAAGACGTGGTAGTCGTATTAAAAGAGTAAGCCCATTTATTATGTAACGCATTTAATAGAGCTGTTTGTCTGTTGCAAATGAGCTTGCAGTAATTTAGAAGGATTTTCCGCTGTTCAATGATCAAGCTGCGTAAAAATAAACCCATAACACATATACACGTATACAGTCGCTGAGTGTGATTGAATGGAGATTAATTTCTCCCCGGAGCCTCTTAACCCCTGAACAGATGCCCGATGCACTTAGAACGATGTATGGTTTCCTCCGGTTGATACGAGCAAGGCGATCATAGTCTCAGTTGTGGATTTTTATCTAAACAATAATTTATTGCCAGTCGACTGACAGCCTTCCGCTGGATATGATTGTTCGAGATTGATTTATCCGCGGGAGGAAAACTTGTGCTGATAAAACTTTTACAAACGGCACATGTGTTCCACCGCCATTTGAGTGGGCGTTTGTGGGTGGTGAATAGGCAAATTCTTCCGCCAAGGATTTCCAAGCGGAATGGAATTTAACCGACGAAGTTGAGCTTGCGCGAGGTCTGAGTCATCAGATTTACCGCCTTCCTTGTTGCTAACATTAGTACACAGAAGCATTACCGCATTACATCCATGCAAACCGTATATTTCCAGATAAATCTATCTATTCGTTGTGTACGCGGTCACATATTCAAATCGCGTATAGCAAAGTGGACATAACTTTAATGAGACGTGAAATATTCCGCTCCGTATTCAACTTGTAAGTTCGTTCTTACATCATCTGCACACGAAAATTTGCCCATTTTACGTTACATAAGATGGTTGGTAAAATACTGCTCCAGATAACGGGATCATGCAGGAATTTAAGCTTAGATAGCGAGTGCTTAGAGCGACTCAATCGTCCGTTATGGAATAATGTAAATTAAACAGAATATACAAGGTGACTGACACAAATCAAGGAACAATCATGTTTTTGTCTCAAAACTTCAAGAGCTTTCAAAGTTGAAGTCCTCAAGGCTTTTTTGCACAAATCGCTCAAAAGCGAAAAAAGCTCGATGATGGTTAAAAATTTCAGCGTAAATAACCACCAGGAACATTCTAAATTTAGAGAACAAAAGTTCGAAAAGCTTCCCAGTGAATTGAGAAGATTATAACAACAAGATGGTTTACGAACGAGTAGAAAAACAATGAATGTGCTGTCGTCACCCGCGCACCGATTATCGCAAATGCGAAACTGAACGGCCACGGGGTCACGCTGTTCGCTTAGTTCGCTAAATTACCATGCGCATTATTCAAGCCTGGAGGAGTGTCTATGACGTCAAAGCCTTCGGTTGCCTCGAGTGTTGTACGCAACAAGTGGGTGTGTAGGCCGAGAAATACTCTGATTCGTGGAGACTGAGACACGACTCGAGCCTCGCGAGCTTAACAACATCTGGGTCACACTGTGCAATTGGTCTTTTTTTTTCACTATTTGCAACGCTCTCTTTTCCCCTCTTCTTTGTGTCACAACAATGTGGCGTACTCGGTGTGAGAGACCAGAAGAACCTGTTACGTAATTAAAAAGTCAAAATGTAAGTAAGAAACGAGACTGGAAAACGAGAAAATTATTGTTCTTCTTGATCGAGTGTTTAAAAATGCCCATTTTAAACAGTTCAAATGTGTAAAAGAATTTACCTGAATAGGATTATTGACGGCCTGAATTAGCGTGACTCGGTACTTTTTGAAATTTGATCCGCGCAGAGTGAGATAACATTTCAAGGCGGTATACTCTTTTCGTTTTTTTTTTTCTTTTTTTTTTTCGTCGTATTTTACGCCGAAACGTCATAAAATGTTGTTTTCGTCTTCGTTCGGACTTTTTTGTTCAATTGCCGGGGCGCCTAAACTTGAACCTGCAGCATTGAACTGGCTGTGAACTGCGGCAATAGATCTTTCACGGTCATCGTGACGGGATCGATTAATAAGTAATCTCTGAAACGAGCGTCAGGGCCACGGCCGAGTCGCGTGTTACGAGAATTTGAATAATTCTTCTTTATACAATTTCAGCCTCTGCAATTATCGCGTTAACCAATAAAAATTTCGGACAATAAATTAGTCGAAACGATCTATTCTACTTTCCTCGTCTCTTTTCAGTCCGGGATCCTTGGAACCTCGAATTCGTAGAATCGTTTCAGTCCGCAAAGATCCAAGGATAATTGATGCGAACCGGATGTCAAATCGAGCTTTCGCAGCCAGTCATTTGATTTTGAGATTGAGAATAGAGGCTGCACTTGCGCCGGTGATTATCATTTAAATTGATAAATTCCTGCACCGGGCAGTTCGGACGTCTGATAAGTCGACGCACTTGCGTCTCGAGTACCTATAAATGCAAACGACTCATCGCGTCCCTCCAAAACGACAACGACGACGTCGATTACCGTCACGCAATGCACGCGGAGGGTCGCTCACCGAGCGGAATATACTGTAATTCGTAATTGGCTTAATTCAGTTTCATCCGTTAAACCGAGACTTACATACGCTTACTTTCTGTCTATCGTTAATGGCGCTCAAGTGTCTCAAATTCGCCGAATAAAATTACAGCCCTTCGTGTCTCTCAACCCTCAGACTGGCCGCAGCTGGGAACGAAATAACCGCCCACCATTCCGCCACCGCGAATCTGGCAGTTCAGCTTGAATCTGACTCTCGACATAGGTCGGCAGGAGTGGTTCGTGATTCATCTCGCGTTTTGAGATGCAAGTGCTAATTAACGCCTCGGATCTATCTCGTGGGATCTCGCCTACGGTTCAGAGTTTGGTCCACGTGCCACGGAAATGGAGGAAGTGAGATGAACCGCGTGGGAGTTTCAATGAGAAACAATATCCGCCGTTTAGGGGGTTCAAAGTACGGTGACCAATTGTGCAGAACACGTGGAACGGAGTGAGTCATTCTTGTTTGATGATAACTTGTAGACTCGTTAAACAAAGGCTGTCATAAAGGGAAATGGAAAAGGTCGTGTCAATAAATCGCGGTTCAGGTCAAAGTAAAGCTCTCAGTTTCATTTCATGGATGGAAACTCCTGTCACTTTTTTTATTGTGAAATCTCATTACTCAGACGATGTTGATATAATTGAAATTTTCTGTGTATGGCATTCACTGTGATTTGCGGGGGATTTTCTACATCAACTAATGAAGAAAAAAAAAAGACGAAACCTTGATCTTTGACTCGTATAATTTGCTGCAGGACGAGCCTACATCAAATTAGTAATTTTCTCGTCGGTTGCAGGTATGATAATTGTTTCATCGGTAATTAGGAAAAAATCTCGTTAATGCAAAACGCTCTGATTTCTCTGATCGTCAAAACAAACGGCAATAAAACTTTTCTAGACAACGTTTTTACCGAATATAATCGGATACTTCAACAGCAGAAAACCGCGTCGACTCATTTGAGGAAGTTGTGACTTTTCCACGATTACTGATATTGACAGTGTTTCATAATCGATGCAAAAAACAACTTTGATTATTCTCTGGGAAATTGGGAGTCAAGGACTCGCCTCTCATCCCCTGGTTCGCAGAGGAGTATAGATTCCGCGGTTGAGTATTAAAGATATTCCACGTTTATCGCCTTGATTCGTGGAATGTGATATCACAACGTGATGTTGCATCAGTAAAATGAAAGATACTGGATACTGAAACCCTGCGTACAATTAGTCGCGCAAAATTGCAAAAGTGGAATTTGACCCGAACTGGTATTCGTTTTTTAAGACCGTCGTCTGCTCGTGCGGACTGACCTCGTCTGAGCTGTGGTAAGAATCCATGTCAATAAAAGGAGAGAAAAAAACACTGATTTACAGATTCGCGGAGATACAGTGCGCGAGAGTTCATCCCGGTTCGTCTCAAACGAAGGTCCAAAGTCGCGAAAAAGATACCCGTATTATACTTATAGGTATGCTCGGATATCAGAAAAGTTAGGAAACGGAACTGACGACGAACCTCAATTTCGAAGTATCGAGTAAACGAGTCCAACGCACTTAAGCCAAATCGCAACCCCCCACTTCTGCGATCAATTCTACTGCGTAAATGCGTTAGCGCCTGGATCGAGGGTCAATTGATCGATTATAGAAACGGAATAATCAAAGAGACCGGCACAAAGCACTCGATGGATGGAAAACGCTGAGCTTAATGACTTGCCGTCATGTTGCACCGAGGTGCAGCGGGTAATAACATCATTATTCAGGGTAATAACCCACCATGTCCGTTCGTCGTCGGATCCTTCATATCAACGCTTCGGACGGCAAATCCCTCAGTCGACAGTCTGGTCCGCGAATGCGTCACGCCGAGATGAAGTCTGAAACAAACAATGTACACGGCTTGGTTACAGAAGGTCGTGAAGATTCACACAAAGAAATATATATAAAATTAATAACCGTCGACATGCTGTATCGACAGGGAGAAATGCCTCTCGAATTGACGGTTCTCAACAAAGCAATTCTACGTTATTTCATCGTATATTTCTATGACAGGTGCATAATTCCACCCCTTTTCAAATCCATCCAAGCGCAAACCTCACAATCGGTGAAAGAACAATTTCTGCAGGTAAAATCGACACGTGACGAGCAGTAGAAATCTGCTCAAATCATCGAGCCGTGTGATAGCATTGATCTTGAACCTAATGGATTTGCTATCGCTATCGATCAAACTGCGAGTTAATTTTAAGATGGCCGAGGTGTCATGCGATACCCTGTATCTGAAGATAACGGGGCTAATAATAACCTGGAATAGACCACTTATACTTTAACTGACCGGAAGGGCACTGGCACCGATTCGCACCTTGTTTAACTCTAGCTAGAATATTTATGCCAAAAAGTTCATAGTCCAGCATTTGTTTTGGACAACCTTTGGCCCCTTGTCTGCGAAATATTTAGCTTCAAGTAGACTGTTTTTGTAATTACTTTTGATATGGAACACGACGATGTAATCAGTCTTCTTAGTTTATGTTTGATTAGAAACTTTCACGGGATATTTTTAACCTAATTCGTCAACAAATTGGGTTAACCAACAAAACAGAGGATGATTGTACGGGAAGTATGTATTTACTCTGTCTTAATAATCAAAATTTGACACGCACTTAAATCCAATTTAGTCAATGGATTGAATGGATATCGATAATATTGTTGAAGCTTTCGCTATCGTGTTGTACGTTACGTTATACCTTGTATTCGCAGTCACTGTTTTCCCCATTATCAGAGACATGAATATCTGGCTTCTCGTGACTATAATGCGTCTAATAGATAATAGTAATTCCTCGGTAATCCCAAGAGAGCACGTGTCGAATGCTTCTAATCGGACCCTTGCAATCGCTCGCTAAATCCACTTCGCAAACTGGAGGATTACGATTTATACGTACATTTCTCTAGGTATATTCGTGAAGTATTAGACGCGTGTTGAACAGCCTCCAACTTTTTTTACATAACGGATTAATACTTTTGTAAGCGTAGTACTTAGGCTCCGAATAGTTACGAGTCGAAATCGAGACTCCCTCGCGTAATCCAGAGTGTCAATGCGATATTATCGGTTAGATAAGCATCTACTACGAACTGGCGATAACCACGTGCTCGTGGAAGTACAGTCTTCGATTTTGTCAACGGAGCTGATCAATGGGCGAGGATTTTGTACACATTTATTCCCCTGACCTGCCGGACCCTGTGTCTATAAATATCGTGTAGACAGAACAGAACGAAGCGAGATAGAAAAAGAAATGCGTTTTTATTCTAGCAGGTGTTTGTCAATACTTGAGTCAAACAGCCGCAGTATCAGATATTTCAATAGGAGAATTTTTGAGGGAAACAAATAAAAAAACGAGTTGATATCCTAAAACTAATAACAATTCTAGCTACCTACTTAAACGATTTGAATCAAGCTACACGTGGAATGGAAAGAGAAAAAAATGATGATCCAACTCCGCGGTATAAAGTGTATAATATAATAATGCACCGTGTCGTAATTCTAAACCAGCGCGTGGCGTATGATGACGGAACAATTACTGTAGTTGACACTTTTACAAGCGAGGTAATAGCTGTCAAATTACAAACCTGACTACGTTGCGTTTCAAATTTGCCGACAGTTCCACGACAAGGTGTTGATTACACGGACGCTTCCGTCTTCCGTTATGTCGAAAAACTATGTTTAACGTTAGTTTTTTAACAGTCAATACGATGCTTTATAATAGAAAAAGTCGTTTTATATTCTATATAAAATTTCCTGCATGCTTAGGTCTTATCTCTGGTTTTATGAAACCATAGATTCTCCAAGGCTCAAACTCATAAATACTAATTCAAAGCCATGAACCCAGTACCGTATCAACCAAAAATCGTGTAACGCTGCCCTCGTAGATAATTCCAAATTCATTTACAGCGAAGTCTTAAGTTCCTTGAATCGTGAGTTAAAATTTGTTATCTTAGATGCGTTTCACCTTGAGTTTGTTGAAACACGTTAGGTTAATTTGAAACAGTTGAACTTCCTTGATGGTTTGTTCCCACGGTGAAGTGTTCCTAAATTTAATCAGCGTGATAACAAAATATCTCCTTAATCATTCAAGGGCAAGACCGAAAGTCCCAAGCCCTTAATTCCGTCACTTTGATTTTTTCACTAGTATTATATAATTATCAGAACTAAAACATCACTTGAAATCGTATCTGAAACTAAAGCTCGTCGTTTCAAAATGAATATCGACGCCCACGCGAAGTTCAGGGTTGAATTGTGGCTGAACCATTGCCACATGCGTGGGATTCGACTATAAATGCTGACCGCAAGCTCTAATGTTCGCTAAGCTTGCCTCCGACAACTGTTTAATCGCTGGCTAACCATGCCAGCAGCTTTTTGGCCGAGCAAAAAGCAACCAACTCAACTGCGCACTTGTTTAAACTATAACCGCTGCAAACCATGAATTTGCAATGCATTTCCTATCTGGCATGCATCCTAACGATCCTTGCGATACCACAAATTGAAAAATTCGCAAACTGTGTTACGAGCACTGCGACGGAGTCGATCAGCCCAAGTTCGACTCCTTTAATTGACGAAGCTTCGCTAAATATCGGCTTGCGCGGATTCGGCGACGGACGTATGTCTGGATAGTTACGCACGACTTCTACACTTCGCCATATATCGATTAATTACATTCACCGCAGGTGTCCAATCGCAATTCACGTGCCGACCATTGTTCGTCTATAATTGCAAATGAACCTGGAGATACTTTAACGCGAGCATTAATTCAACCGCTTTAAAGTTCTTGTTAGACTAATTGTAAGCGAAGTAGAATTCAATTTAAATTTTCACGAAAATCAGTTAAACAATTAATTTTTCCATTCAAAATATAACATGTGAGTGATGTTTTCTCAGTCTCGATCTTCATTTGCAATTAAACATAATCGAAAAAATATCCTGCTCCAAAAAATTATTGTAAAATTTCTTTTTCACGTTATACTCGTTTCTTGATTCGGAAGCGTTTCAGGGATGACATTCAAAAGCAAAATAAACGACGATGTTATATATGTACCCCTGCAATCAAGTTGCCTTGAAGGCCTGCAGTTCGTCAGCACACGTGCGTGGCGCCAAAAACATCAGTCGCCTTCTCACGGCACACGTGATCGTCGCGAAAAATTCACGTGTGAGTTTCACTCTGCGCTGAAAGCTTTTTAGCGAAATTCGTTTTGTCTGAATACTTGTACAGGCGGATGTTAGACGTGTGAGCGTTAGAGTAAAGGAACTTCGCGTGATTTTGCAACGTCTGTCATAGGCTGGTAAGGAATTCGCGATTGATCATTGTGCGCTTAATTAATACGTAGTACAGATAACTCGATGAATGATACCGCAGATTTCGTCGAGTAGATTGTCAAATTCAAATCACGAACAAACCCGCTTCGGAATGGCCCTGAAAATTTTTGCGAGGCTAAGCCGGAAGCTTAATGATAAGCAATGTAAAAAATCTAGTTTATTCAAGATTGTTATAAACACCGATGCACGAATGATGGAAAAATTATTTTATTCCATAAAACTGCAGTTTGTTGATAAGTATTTCTAAGTACGATTAGCGTGAAGTGTTCAATAATATTTATATTGCGGTAACATTATAAACAAAGTGATTATCATGGTGACGTCAGTTGTGTTGTAGTTATAATAATTTTCTACAGTCGAAGCAAGAAAAGTCATCACTTCTACGAATACCGAAAGAATAAATTTCCCGCGGTGGAATCCTAAATAAGCTAAGAAACTTATACTCGATAACGAAGAGAACTTTTATACCTACTAATACTTGAAATTACCAGAAAAGGATTAATGAATGGTGCTCAGCGGTGCTGCACTAAAATTTTATTGCCTCTTAATTACAGGCTGTAAAACCAACCTGCATTTTTATACCTTAAATGATCAATCTTACACAATTACTGCTTGTACAGAGTAAAATTCTTGGTGCATCAGAATTCAGAGCTCAAAGAAAACAGTTTGCGCTATGATTAAACAAACCGAGAGCTGTTGGAATTCCACAAACAAATGTTCAGCCGGTAGACAATGGTTCTTTCATCGCGTTTTCCCACCGTCCTTATTACAGTTTATCCCACACAAGGCAAGTTCAAATATGCAGAGTATTACGTCAAACAGTTAGTTCCAGAAAAATGCATTCTCACCTGTTGCTCGTTGTTCCTTGGCGCTTTAGCGCCTTCGGATATTCGAATCAACAACTGCCCCGTCTGTTGGTAGTTCAAAGCGTGGACGTAAATAGTTTTCAGTTCGCCTTGAACGCCGTCGTCGAATCGTCCTTAAGTCCAGTAGTCAAGTTCAGGGCAGAAGATCTTCGGACAAAAACGCAAGGAGAAATTCTGTTTCGAGATGCACTTGTGATTGATTGTTCAAAAGCCTTCGCAGCTCCTTGCACTAAACAAGTTCTACTAAAATCCCTTTACGACTTTACGTCTCGATCGCAGAAATCGTTTGAATTCCGAAATCACTCGGAGGGTTGTAGCAGCCAATCTCGAAGGCACACTGCCAGGATCATTTGCCGGGCGCAAACCAATTGAGGGTTGCAATTGACGCAGTGTATCGACGAGCGCTCGAGGCTATGTTCTCGGCTCTATTATTGATCGATTGTTGCAAATTCGAAGGTTTCAGATGCCAGTTTTGTGGCTTGACGTTACGGTTAAGCATGCGCTGCTTGCTTGCTCGCGCTTGTCGCCACCGACGTCTGATTCGAAACTGGCGGCGCGTGGCGAACAGACGCCTCGACGTTATACCGGTCACACGAAAGTGTTCGGCGTCGCCACGCATTGTGAACTGAAAAACGGCGCCACCGTTACGTTACGCGTACGATTAACAACGCATCGCAAGCTCTCGCTTTCGATTAACCGATTCGCCGCTTTACCCCGTGACATAAGCTTAAGCGTTTCGAATTGGTAGCCGAACCACGTTCTCCATGACAACCTTGGTTTCCTGCGTCCCAAAAATCATTTGTCTTTCAAGAGTATTGATTTTTGTGATAGACATTTTGTTTTTGTCCAGGAAAATTTTCGGCCAAGATGTTTTGTTTAATAATATTATGTTAAGAAGGGTTTTTCTTTTACGTTTATTTTCTGGCAAAACAACGCACTAAGTGATTTTTTTTTTTTTGATTATATTTAGTTAGATTCGACCAATGAAATCACTTAGTGGCGATTTGGATCAGAAAATTGATGTAAAACGTAAGCGTTCTGTTTCAAAATTTATATAATCGTGTTTCGTTTGCTTCGGAAGAAGGTGCGGAGATTCGAATGACACTAGAGAACGACTGCAATTTATGGCTTTCCGCAATGCAACTGGATTTAACCCGTTCATGAGGATTGATATATGAACACTTTTCAACCTTTGGTCACATCGCTGTTTTTTTACTGAACGTAACCTGAGAGACAAACTCCTTTTAAAAATCATCATCATGTGAATTGACGCGTGTTTTCCTAGTGCTGATGATCAATCCTGATAAACCAGAAATGGTTCATCGTTGTGGTATCATATTTCAGTGGACTTCTGAACTTTTGAGGATCGTGGAGTCACCGCGTTAATTGGTCGATGACCAACAACCAGTTCAGAATTATCAGAAACAATTTCTTGTTTATTTCAAACACATGGCGTTCTAGAAATGGCGTGACATACAAAACACGCGGTCTATCGGTGGCTCCGAGTCGTCAGCTTTATCCTATTCTGGATTTTCGATGACCGTTGAACTTGCGGCTGCCCTTGTGCTCCCGAATGAACAACATCTCCTGAGCGCATCATATAATTTTATGATAAAAGAAGTCTAGCACAGAGTTTCTTCGTGTTCGGAAACGCAGAAAAAAAATATCTCTCGTTATGTAATCGTCTGGGCAAAGGAGAGGTGCAGCGCTGTATGCTTTTGTGCAAATACAACAACAAGTAATGTTAATTCTTCCGGGGTTTATTTTTGTGGCCCTGAAATTATCTCTGATTCTTCAGTGGTCCAAAGTCATGACTCTTAAGTAACGCGCATTCGTACGAGAGATTCCAAAGTACACTTGAAACGCAATGACTTGCACAAAGGTTACCAAACAGTGCGTCGAATGGATTCGATTCGTGTCAAAGCTTTCTTCGCCGGACTTGAGTTCGACGCCTTGAATTATTCGTTTCTCGATAACGCCAAGAATCTACAAACCGCGAGCAGTTTTTATAGTCGGAAAAATTTATGGACTCATATGCATACAGTTGTAATAAGGAGCGAATGAATCTTATTAACCACACCGATGACGACTTGTGTAATATTTTTGACAGGTTGACTAATGGACTTAATTCTCAACTCTGAACCGCAGCGAGAAGATGAAATGACTTCAGTTGATAACAACAGTATCTTCATATACGCAGCTGAACACAAATACCAGGCTTTTCCATATGAGATTGAGACAAAAAATTGTTTTCTTTTTTCATCGCATTGCATACATACTGGCCGACGTATTAAACCGAATAAAAAACCGATAAACAATATACATTTTACATTTGGGTTGATCATCTCGCTTAACCTTCGACCAAGGAGATTCTCGAATCTCGCGCGTGTGCCGAAAGATATGCGAAAAATAATGCTGACCTCGAAAAATTTTTATCCCGGATTGTCAATCAATCAATCCATTTCGCATAATATTCCAACAAAAGCTGTAAAATAAGTAATTCAATTCATCTTAGAATAGAATCTCATTATACGATTTGTCCGGAAGCTGTACGATAACAGACGCCAGCAGTTCGTCGTTGCCGTATAGTTTCGAACCTCTGAACTATCAGGCCGCAGCTGCTTTATCTCTCTGGCGCATTGGAGGGTTTAAAACATCTTTTTATCCTAACTGCACTCTGGTATTCTGGGAACTTTAACTGTAGTATATCAGCTAGCAGGGGTGGCCTTATCGTAGAAATCCGGTTACCAGTAACCGGAAACCCTTGAAACAACGTTTGTCTTATGACGATGGTTAAAAACCCACGGTGGAGGTCATCATGTCATTTCCATTCTCGTGGGAAACACGCGCAGTTGTTGATTGAGGAAATTAATACTACTGAAAATATCATTATTAAACACGTTTTTGCGTAAGCTGAAGAAGTAAACCTTGTAACATGAATAACAGTAACTGCTCAATGCGAATAATTATTAACGCATGATTGAAATAAGAAAGTAGTCAACAAGTTTACAAGATTGGTGTAATTGATTAGTTATTGCTCTTTGATTAGTTTTGCACTCATGTGCGGGGTTGGTGGATGTTTGACGTGTTCGCGTTCATGTTGCGCAACCCTTTGATCTGATTCGAGGCTTCCTAATGCACTTTGCGAAAACTATACACGTGCGATAATTAACTCTATACGTCGTTTACGATGTGTGCTCGATTATTCAATTATTCGCTACGTCTGCCTCTAGTTACGCGTGCTAACGACTGGCACTAATCGCAGTTAGGAACAACGGCAGTCGTTGATAAGAGCATAAAATACGTTACCTCGGTACATAAAAGTAAGTCTGCGAAGACGTAGTAAATGATCAAAATTAGACCGAGGCGGATGTAATAAAATTAAATCATTTTTCAAGGTACCAGTTCAAAACACGAGTTCAATTAGCTAAGATTCATAGTTAAGAAGCTAAGAAGAATTTGCTATTTTTCTCGAACGTTTAGATGCGAACGAAATTTGCGTGTCGTTCGTAAGAATCTTCTAAATTGAATTCAAAATTCTATTTGACTCAAAAATCCATTGTACTCAAATTTCTAAAAACCAAACATTGAGTTTAAACAATTGCAGACTGATGTCATTGCAATGCGTGGCAAATTGTAGCTCGGAAAAATTAAAATTAATGAAAACCTCGGGTTTCACTCTTCCTAGAGAAGAATGCATATAGGTATAGTCTTCCTGCTTAATACCAGAGTCTCAAGTTGCCAAGTGTTTCGCGTGGCAATCAGCCCATCAGCATTAGCGCAACGTCTACGCAGCAGATGAGCAATTTGCGTATTCACCGCTGCATCGCATACTTCGCGCATCAAGTTTGTGTCAATTTAGCCACTTAAATATCGCTTGTCTTGATGAAGTCGAATATAACGAACTTAGTAAACATCATTTAGGACAAGCGGTGCACACCCGCTAAGTCAACGAAGATTGATATGCCCAAACAGAAATTGAGGAGATCGAATAACATAACCGCGGTGAAGAAAGGGTTGAAACGATTCTGACTTGGCTTGAATCATGATTGTAAAACAAGAAAATCGCAATGGACCATAACTTTATGGGCAGTGGTCATTAAAACATGGAGTATGATCGCTTCCGAGTGGCGTTTTAGAATGGATTAGGTGTTAAGGCGTTCTGGCTGAAACTTAAGAGAGAAGTTGATTCATAGCTCAAACGATGAATCGCACTGAATGCCTGAGAATCCTACATTCTTAAGGAGGATACGGATTAAGGGTATAATTTCTAGATTGAACGACAAGTGGCGCGTTAACCTCTGTTAAACTTAAACCATTTAGGAAGAATTAGTCTCTTCACAATGGAATTCGCACGCAGGCGGAAAATTTTAAATCCCATTATATATTGTCGACAACGCACATTGAAGCGGTCGAACCGTGGCATAAAACTTCTGATCTTCGATATCGGAAATACATAGCTTCTCAAAGATATACACCAGGTCCAATCGGACTCGTTATACTTGAGATAAAAGGGCTTCGAAAGGTTGGTAGAATCGTTAACTTCTGAGAAAGTTGACTGCCCTCATAGCGATCTGTCGTAACCAGTTCACCAATCATTTATTTTTCAAATAGAAACTGTTATATGAGTTTTATGTGTTTCCAACGTTGATTACATTCTTATCGCGACAAGGCGATGGAATATTTGTAGCCCTCGTATAACTGTGACTCGTGTTCACAGATAATTTCCCTGTAGAAAAAAAAACTAGGTAAATAAAACTTTGATGACTTGCGATAGCAGAAGACTGAGAATATTATAACTAGCGTGTGAACTATTGAACACATGAATGAACTTAAGGAGAAATATAGTAATTACGAATGATAATGAGATTCAGTCACCCGAATAGGAAAGTCGTAAAATTAAAGACGTAGCTTCGCGAGTGGTAGATAGCAACGAGTAACTCTTACGGAAAAATTTATTCTTGCCCATAGATGGCCAATCATGAATCTTGGAAATTCACTGGGGAGGAAATTTTAGTAGTAATTGTATCGAAATGGAAATCAAGTTGCAGATATGCTGAAATAAGATCCACGTTATTGTCATGAATTGTATGCCATAAGTCATTTCATAATACTACATTGACAGCAAGTGCATCTTTTGCGTGGTAAAACCGTTTTTCCGGAGAAACTCACGACAAAATTTAAAGTCATCTTCGATAACGCCATGATTAAGCATCTATAGCCGTATCATGTATTCTAGTGGAACAGAGTTATTTCGGTAATTACAACCAATTACGAGAGTTCCAGATTTTAATCTGAATGTGTCAGTGTCTTGCGGTCCGAATTAGGTCGAGAAAGATAAAACGCAATTTTGCGAAATCGATACAGTAAACAAAAGAGCTGCAATAAGGCAAGTGTACCACTTGTTGACACGTTCTGACCCAATTATTGGCTCAAAATTGACTAGAGAGTTAGACGCTACAATTTTTTCTATATTTTTTCATAAGGATCAACAAATACAACCAAAAAAGGTCAATATCAGAGACAAGGTCAATAACTGGGAGACTTACCTTAGTGAAAGGTGATTAAACCGTTTAAAAGTAATCCCAACAATATTACAAAAAATGACCCAGTTGTTAAATAAAACCGTGCAGGAGAATTAAATTAATGTTAAGTGGAAACCAGATTCCATAATTAATGGCAGCAACATAAATCCAATATATATAACCCATTCACAGAATGAAATTAAAACAAGTTTCCGAGTATATCATATAAGTGACTCTTCAATGTGTTCTCTTCACGCATCACTTTAAGCACTCAAATTGCTTCCTTATCTGTCGAGACAACGTCTCCCAGGCCTGGTAAAACAGTTCCTGTATCAGTCGCTGCTGAAACTCGCAGTAACCAACAGTCGCAATGTATTAACTAACAAAATAAGTAACCGACTGAAAATACTTCTTACCATTAACCGACCACTCATATCAGCTCGTGGTAATATGCAATTCGAGACCATTTGATAAACTTTGCAATTTCTAGTGGACTTGTCGTCTAAGCTGATATCAAAGGGATTGATGAAACTATATCGATGATAAATTAAATCTCGCGCGCAAATATGCTGGGCCCAATTCAAACTGGGGCACAGGGACACTGGAGCGGTCACAGTACGCGATAGAAATCGAAAGTGAAACTAAACGGGCCCAAGTCCCAGTTTCCCACTTTACCGCCCTCAATTTCTGGGCCTTATTCGTTCCTCGGCCCGATTTCACTTTCTCTCTCGTAGAACTGACCTGACCCAAAGACGATTTCTACCGACCTCTCCTCCTGGCCGTATTTCCCTTGGAGATCTCTCCTTCGAGACCGAGCATGTCCTCGATGCTTAGGTCAGGATCACGCTCACTTTCGCTCTCACTTGGTTCACCTGTGTGCTAAAATCACTTTCGATTTCACTTACAAACGATTTCTACTTACTTACTTAGCTCTGCGGATAGCAAAGCCGCACTCAAAGTCCAGGTTCACCTATATATTTAACCTTTCTTCGATTTCTCCAAATAAACAAAAAGTTTTCAATATTAAATCAAACCCTGATGCAGTACCATTATTATTATTTTTTTCTCTTTTTAAAGATAAGAAAGTTTGCATAATCATTTTAAACCCTTAAATCGGAGCACTTTGCGTCACCGAATGAACCCCATGAAGTATTTTTACCGCGAAAAGAAACTCTTCAAACATTGTGACAGGTAGTGATTGTATATCAACCTTTAAGACGGTAACGATAAGAGTGTTGTGCGTAATTGAACGTTGACAAAATATTTGGTATCATACCATTGTTCGCAACGGTAATGTCAAGGACAATGAGGAAAAATTTAGTATCCTACGGATCGCATTGCTATCGGCTACTTCTTAGTTTACCCTATTTCTATGTGACTTTGGAAATAGGGTTTTATGGCGTGAATTAAGGAAATATTTCTTATTTTGATGCGTGCGTTCATTGTCATAACTGCGAGCACTATGTCTAATTTTCATTTACACATATTACAGTGGACTTATTGATATCACAACAGTTCTTGATATGAAAAGTAGTATTATGTGTGATGACTCTGATGACGCATTGCTTAAGAAATACGATAGCACGGTGACAGAAACTTTTCTCAAATAATGTAAAGAAAGACTGAACATAAAGATAACTTGAGATGCTAGGGTAATATAGGTCCTGACGTATGTGCATGTTTACTCTGCAGAAGACGGATGTCAGTAAAGGATTACCGAATCACACTCACCTGACTCATAACTAAAATAGGTATAAATTTATTAAACATACAAAATGTCGCCGGTGCGATATGAGATATTATCTCGTCGAAAATGGTATATAAAGTACCAGAAGCAATTTTGGCGCAGTGTAATTTGAATATTTAGTGTGAGTAACACAGTTGAACTTGCGCAGTGGATGAACTAAGTAGAAACCAATATGAAAGGTATATTTTTATAGTAATCAAGTTACTTGATCACCATGAACATTTGCTGATTACATTGTTTCATTATTTCAACTATTCGTTGTTTTTTCTAGTGCCATGCACCCTTCTTTTATTGGCGGTGCTAATTGGCGCCGCTTATGCAGCACCTCGTTGGGAAGAACCAAGCCATCCACAATTAGCTGCCTTCAGTCATGCCGATAACGTTCAACGATGGCGCCAATACCGAGAAGACCTCAAGGAATTTTATAGGAATAAGTACGCTGGACTCGTAAAAGTTAATGGAAAATCGACCGAGAGTAATGATTCGGATGAATCGCAGGAAGACGTGAAAGACAAATCTTCACTGGAATCTAATGAGTCCAATAAAAACTCAGATTCTGTCGAATCAGTAGAAAAACTGAAGTCAGTCGATAAGTCGAATTCACAATCCGAAGAAGATGATAGTGTAGAAGACAAATCTAGGAAAGGATCAAATTTTGAAGGATTGTGGAGAAATTTCCCGGTGATTAAGAATGGCCCCGCAGTTCCGCTGCTTCACAAAATTATCGCATCACAACGTCGAAGGATTGAAAATACTTTCCCGCAATTCGGTGGCTCACACGCAACTAATAATGCGGCGAATGCTTTTGCTTCACCACCAAATGCTGGCTCTGCATCTACTACTGGAACAATACCGGCAAGCTCGCAATCCAGTTCATTGGTAGGACCTGCCAGTGAATCAGGTGTCTCTGCCCCAGGATCATCGCCTGTTTCTGCACCTGCAATTGTATCTGGTAGCTCACAATCGAATTCAGCAACTGCACCTGCTACCGGATCAAGCAGTTCTACTGCTCCATCATCGGTAGCGTCTGGACAAATTGGTGAAAGTAGTTCTGCTCCCTCAACATCCTCTTCGGCATCTTCAGCGGGAGAAGGCAGCCCATCATCCGCAAGCGCTGGACCATCAGCTAATGCCAGTCCTGTTGTTTCGACATCCTCAGTAGGTTCTAAACCAACAGTTGATGGCAGTTCTGATAATACTGCAGCACCGGTTGTTGAAGGAAATCCTGACACAGCTCAATCATCACCAGCTGCTGAACCAGTCGTCGAAGTCAGTTCTGAACCCTCTGCACCATCAGCAGCTTCTGAACCGGTTGTTCAAGAAAGTCTTGATACGGCTCAATCACCACCAGCTGCTGAACCAGTCGTCGAAATCGGTTCTGAACCCTCTGCACCATCGGCAGCTTCTGAACCGGTTGTTGAAGAAAGTCTTGATGCAGCTGAACTATCACCAGCTGCTGAACCAGTCGTCGAAATCACTTCTGAACCCTCTGCATCATCGGTAGTTTCTGAATCGGTTGTTGAAGAAAGTCCTGATGCAGCTGAACCATCACCAGCTGCTGAACCAGTCGTCGAAATCAGTTCTGAACCCTCTGCAACATCGGTAGTTTCTGAATCGGTTGTTGAAGAAAGTCCTGATGCAGCTGAACCATCACCAGCTGCTGAACCAGTCGTCGAAATCAGTTCTGAACCCTCTGCAACATCGGTAGTTTCTGAATCGGTTGTTGAAGAAAGTCCTGATGCAGCTGAACCATCACCAGCTGCTGAACCAGTCGTCGAAATCAGTTCTGAACCCTCTGCAACATCGGTAGTTTCTGAATCGGTTGTTGAAGAAAGTCCTGATGCAGCTGAACCATCACCAGCTGCTGAACCAGTCGTCGAAATCAGTTCTGAACCCTCTGCAACATCGGTAGTTTCTGAATCGGTTGTTGAAGAAAGTCCTGATGCAGCTGAACCATCACCAGCTGCTGAACCAGTCGTCGAAATCAGTTCTGAACCCTCTGCAACATCGGTAGTTTCTGAATCGGTTGTTGAAGAAAGTCCTGATGCAGCTGAACCATCACCAGCTGCTGAACCAGTCGTCGAAATCAGTTCTGAACCCTCTGCAACATCGGTAGTTTCTGAATCGGTTGTTGAAGAAAGTCCTGATGCAGCTGAACCATCACCAGCTGCTGAACCAGTCGTCGAAATCAGTTCTGAACCCTCTGCAACATCGGTAGTTTCTGAATCGGTTGTTGAAGAAAGTCCTGATGCAGCTGAACCATCACCAGCTGCTGAACCAGTCGTCGAAATCAATTCTGAACCCTCTGCATCGTCGGTGGCTGCTGAACCGGTTCCTAAAGAAAGTCCTGACACAGCTGAACCATCACCAGCTGCTGAACCAATCGCCGAAATCAATTCTGAACCCTCTGTACCATCGGCAGATTCTGAATTGGTTGTTGGAGAAAGCGCCGATACAGCTCAATCATCACCAGTTGCTGAACCAGTCGCCGATGCTAGTTCTGATGCTGGCGTTAGCGCTGTTGTTCTGACAACATCGGAAGCTCCCGACTCTGTAGCTAATGCCGATCCTGCTATTTCTCCGTAATGGATAGTCCTGGAATCAGTTACTGATACCAGTTTACTTGCCACAAAGTGATCATCATAGATTGCACCAGCAACTGGTTCTAACTAAATTGTTACCCGACTCATCTAACTGACATTAACTTTACCTGGCCCTGCCGATAGTATATTCAATGCGCAATTCCACAACCATTTTTTTAGGTACCTGTAATCATTCCCAGGAACACAACTTTACTGCATTGATAAGAAGATGTATTTGAATTGAATGATAGAACAGAAGTGATGTCAAATCATGGTAAAATCATTCAGAGTGTGGAAATGCGTATATTAGAGCGATTGAAATGCATTGAACAATTTAAGAATTGTATAATTATCTGAATTGTTGATTAGAAATCCCTTAATTTCAGTGCAACCTTATTAATTTACTCGATAATATGTGTGTTTCAACTTATTCGTAAATTATATTCTCTGGTTCATTTTCTTACCACTAGTACATTATAGGTATAATACGGTTCTCGATTCAGCTTAACGGTACCTTAAGCTCATCCATACTATTATCTAACTTATCTACGATCTGTAGTAGCAACAATACTTTAACGAGTACAGAAATAAAGCATGTGTAATATGAAATGATCCACGTAATTTGATTAATGTTTATCCATCATTTCTGCACGGATTTACTATATTCGAAAGCCGTGTATACAATAAACAGTTAATCCTAGTCAAACAAGACATCGACAAAGTATCCTACGTTGAATACTTGATATGATCCACGAATTCTTGTACATAATAAGAACTCTATGCACCATAAAGTGTGCAACACTAACCACTTTAATCGTCAGTAGATTCTGGTAACTTCCGTTTACCTCCGATGTTATCACTTGTAATCACGATGATGACAAATGTATGTCTTTGATGACCAAGTGCACTCGTTGTCTTCATATTCATTCAATAACAGGTTATGCATTCGTGCATTGAGTGTCAATATTCATCGAGTGAGTCATTATCGATGACGACTGTGAATTTCACATGAAACATAAATCACGTGGAGATAAATAATTGATAAAATAAATCCACCATAGTACCTTGTACGTTTTGAAAATAACTTAATCTGCCGATTCGGTGTGTGAATCATCGGATCGTCAAGACTTTTGCAGTAATAGCCCTGTATCGACATCTTGGCTATGGATTGCGTTGTGCAGAATGATGGAATATATCAAAGTTAAGTTTAAAGTCGCCTTCACGTTGGTTCGTTGATAACACTCAAAGTTGTGATGCTTGGTTGGTTAAAAAAAAAACACCGTCAGCTTCAACGCTGCGTTACTTGTTATATTCGTATATTCTTTCGGGAATCCGGAAAAAATTTCATTGAAACTGTCGGAAATTTACGCTTGCGATAAGTATGACAACGAAAAGCGGAGATAATGTATCTGCGTGATACCGATAGTCTGTGTAAAGTTGTTAAAAAAAAATAACAGAATAAAAATATGACCTGCTGAAAATGTGACTGATGAATCAAGCAATTCGACAGACTAGATTCTTTTGATACAACAAGATAAGACATGATTTTCAATTGTCCACAAGCCGACACTTGATTAATATACAAGAAATTAATTATCACATCTTCCGATCAGGAAGTAAACAGCCTGAATCATACGCCATTATTGTAATCGATATCACCAATGCTATCAGATTAGGGAAAAGCGGTGATACTATAAAACGTCCGGATTCTTGCAATATGAAAGCATTCGATCGAAAAGTCAGTACAACGTAGCATCAATTAAATTCTCCATCGAAATGAAGGGTAAGTTGCTAAAATTATTACAGGACTTCCTTCAAACCTTCTTTCGTCAAAGTTATGTAACTCGACTACCATTTCAATAAATGTAAAAAAAAATAAGATTTTTATTCTCTTTCCCAGTTATTTGCACTCTGGTATTCACAATCCTGTTCGCTGCCGTTACCTCAGCTGGCAGGATACATATAAAACAGGAAGATGAAATTCGCGATAAACCAGACGACGTGCTCAGTTCAATCCTGCATAAGCTACCTCACGACGGAGAAGATCTGCTTCGCAAGATCCAATCTCACAAAGTAAAGGGCCCCTTACCCGAGATCCCACCTCACGAAGAAAGAGACCCGCTCCTTGGAGTCGGACATCCACCGAAGCATCATCCCAAGGAACTGAAGGAACACAGAAGACCTGCACCGCATCAGAAACCACCGAAGCACCCGGAGAACGAAGACGCGTTAGTTACAACAACGGAATCTGTACCTGAAGGTACTTCTACAAACAGCACAACTCCAGCTTCCATTACCGTGGAAACCGAATCAGACAATGAAATTGTAACCAGCACGGAAACAGAATCTACCACAGAATCTGAAGATGATGGATCTACAGAGTCAAGTGCAGCTTCTACCTTCGAACCAAATTCAGATAATGCAACTGAAGCTAGTGGAGACTCAGAATCTACGACCACACCTGATCCTGAAGAAGAAGAAAAAGAAGAAGCAGAAGGAGGATCTACAGAGGCAAATGTGACTACAACTGTAAAGACAGAATTAGAGAGTGAATCTGAAGCTGGTAAAGATTCAGTAGTTTCTACTACAGAATCTGAGACAACGGAAGTTGCTACGACCATTCTAAGCACAGACTCAGAGTCAGTCGAAACAACCGCTGTGAATGGGACAAAGAGCTGGTGGCAAAGAATGTTCTCCTGGATTTGATCATTCATTGATTGGAAGGACAAGAATTCTCTTCGTTAGGCTTCTGGTTTTGTTTTAAGTGAAATTTCTTATCTCGTGGAACATTGATCTTCGACATTCGCACTCTTTAAATTAACTTGTCGGTATGATAAATTATTGATTAAGTAGTGGACGTAAGTTTGTTGACTAGCATGAGTTTAATTCTAAACTCATGTGTGCATAATTGGCATTTAATGTAAAATTTAAATAATGAGTATCACGTTTATTAATTTATGCAGAATCAAATTTATCAAGAAATGTATCTCACAAATACTGTGAAATAAAAAAAATTACAGTCGCACTGAACTCACGTCGTGGATATTTTGTTTTAAAGATCAATAACCTTACATCCATAATGGCGAATGCCCAAGCACCTGTGTAAACAATTTATCCAAGTAATAAACATGTCCCAACATTTCGCTCTTCACGGTATACAATGTTTAACGGACAATAACAAAATAATCCTTATTCAAAGACGGAATACTTGCTCACAAAAACACGTAGTTTTTTGATGAAACAAGACTGAACAAGAGTGAGCTCTTATCGATATTCGATAAACAAGAATTCTAGACAATATCTGGTTCGCGTTGAATAGCAACGTATTCCTCTCTCTCATCCTTATTGTTTCACACTCGAGCATGGACTCATGTTCATTCAGTCCAACCGCATACCCTGGACCACAAGTATATTAATAGAATTAGAAGATATAACGGGCTACGAACAAAACCAAACTCACTATATGAGTTTGCGGTTATACTGTGCATGTCGCTAGGTGCTGCTTGCTTCGGCCAGTCGACTTGTGGTGATTGACAGGACACACCGCTACTTGGCAACAAACTTTAGTCCCTGATTCGTCCATTATTCAAACCGAATTCCAACCGCTTGTAAATGGCCAGCCAGTTGCTGTGAGCCGAAAGGCAACCTGACGCCTTTAACCAGCTCCGGCAGTGAGAAAATGGACTTGGCCACTTGGACACTCATAGCCTTGGCCTTAACCGCCACAGTCGAAGGCTTAACTACAATAAACTCGGTGAGTTGACTAGAAATTATTTCTCTATGCAATCTTTGCCTCTGATAATTAATAGATTCTAACATGTGGATATGAATGTGATGAAGTGTGATTGGTTGAATAAACTTTTGTACTGGCTGCGATGGTCCAGGATATGTTGTTATTATTAGCAAGAATGAACTGTATTATGTGCTGTAGTTGCTACTCAATTAATCAAAACGCCGTTCCCGTATTTGAGATAGAACCACAGCATCGTGTGGGTCTATTTTAAACTTCAGTGTATGGGGGGCTATCACGTTGCGTTATATTATCTGTTATCAACACACACAGCACGTAATATGAGATATGAAATAAAGCACGAAAGAGCCGCGGTACAGACGTAGAAGTTAGAAATCACGCTTCAGAATTCGAAATTTAAAAACACTGCTAAGTAACCAGTTTTCATCATCAATCGAAACGATACATCTTGAAACCTCCAGAAAATTCACTGAAAAAAACTTATACCATATTTCATTGTAAATGATATTTATTACTCTGAACACGCATAATTTTTATCATTTTGTAAATCACTTATTATTAACCAACTGTAGAGTACACATAAATTAAAAGTATGTATGTACAAACTTATTTTTATCTATATATACTGTATTGAATTACGAAAAGTTCGGTTGAAAATTCTGTCTTAAAAGCACGAAGTATTTTTAAACTAATAAATTAGCTCTGATTAAGTCTTAGATTCATGCTTTTTAATCTAACATTTTTTTGTAAATTATTATTGTGCGGAAAAGATCGCTAGGACATTCACATGGTATCTACGAAACTTCTCTTTGCCTCATCAAAGATTGAATCGCATGGCCTTTCGATAACCCCTAGATTTGAAGTAGTTGCGCACATTTGGCGACAACAATTTGGAATTCCCCTTTAAATTTTTTTTTAATGCTACAATGGCGGTCGTAGATAACAAACTCTTTTAGCTAATGTGTCTCTGATTTAGAACCACAAAGTCTAACTACTACACGTCAGAAAATTAATATCGTAATATTCGATTCAAATTATGACTTCACATTGTAGAGTAACGTGACGAAACCTAGTTTCGCAATTGACTATGAGGGCAATCAATTCCTTCTCGATGGAAAGCCGTTCCGATATGTATCTGGAAGTTTTCATTACTTCCGGGCCCCGAAAATCTACTGGAGGGACAGGCTGAGGAAGATGAGGGCAGCTGGCTTGAACGCAGTGTCCACGTAAGAACAAATTTGACTATTTTCATTTCCAGAGTTCTCAGAAAAAGGATTCGGGAAAAGCCACTGAACAATTGACAATTTATTTGACTACATTGTCAACTCGATAAGCTATCGCTTACATGCTCCAGTATCCAAAAATTGATCTTAATTAATGTACTCAGATACGTCGAATGGAGCCTACATCAGCCAAAACTAGACGTATGGAAATGGTACGATGAAGGTGATCTGGAGTACTTTTTAACTCTCGCCCAAGAAGAAGATCTTTTCGTTTTACTTCGGCCTGGACCTTACATCTGCGCTGAAAGAGACTTGGTAAGATTTTTTTGCTAAGTTCTTTAACGTCAGACCAAGACATAATCGTCCTTTCTTTCCAGGGTGGCTTCCCCACCTGGCTGCTGGGGCTTGTCCCCGACATTCGACTGCGAACCAGTGATACGCGTAAGTTTTTCTCATCCACCTGATATTTTCATAATCCTATTGTGGTCTGACATTATTCATATCCCTATTTTGATTACAGGCTACATGAGATACGTTAGAATATATATCACCGAAGTGATGAGCAGAGTAAGACCATTTTTAAGGGGAAACGGCGGTCCCGTCATCATGGTTCAGGTAAGGATGTTGGAACTATAGGATGTTGAACAACATATCTTTAATCGTTTCTAGATAAGGCACAAAGTATTTACTTCCACTTGAGTGTTAAAAAAATGTGAACCAATGATCAAATAGTACACCAATAATTCCTAGCTTGACTTGTAACAGGTTGAAAACGAATATGGAAGCTACCAAGCCTGCGACATAAAATACATGACCGAACTGCGAGATTTGTTTCAAAGTCAGGTAGGAACTAACGCTCTTCTTTACACCACAGACGGTCATACAGATCGAATGCTTCGATGTGGTATGATACCAGAAGTTTTTGGGACCGTGGATTTCGGCACTGAAGCAAATGTGACACAAGCATTCGAGACGCTGCGTCTGTTTCGGTCTAAGGTAGCAAAGTGATTTAGAACTAATCATCAATTTTTGCATCTTATCACGTACATCCTCATGGACATTTGGAATACCTTCTGTCTAAAATTGTGTTACTTGAAAGACTTGCCATGAAAGTTGACTCTTCGTTTCCAGGGTCCGTTGGTGAATTCAGAGTTTTATCCTGGATGGCTGACACACTGGGGAGAACCCTACGCGAAGATAGACAGCATCCTCGTGGCAGAAAAACTGGACGAAATGTTAGCCATGGGCGCTTCTGTTAATCTTTATATGTTCTATGGTGGAACGAACTTCGGATTTACTTCCGGTAAGTTCAAAATCTTTATTTGAATCTTGAGTTTCTTAATCAACACGAATGTGTACAATCCTTAATCATTTCAAACACAAGTGCAAAGACTAGAATCTTTATTCCAATCCTGGGTTTCTTAATCAACACAAATGTGGCGGCCAATCCTTAATAATTTTATGCACAGGTGCAAACACGGGGCCTCAATACCAGCCTCAGATAACTTCATACGATTACGACGCACCTATTACCGAAGCCGGTGATCTGACGCTAAAATATTACAGGATCAAAAAGGTTTTGGAAAAGGTAACTGTTCGTCGTTTACCCGTACTCTGAAAATGTCGCTGATTGCGAGTCCAAAATCAGCCACCACAGAATAATACAATAAATTATGATCCTTAGTATCTGCCGATCCCGAACATAACGTTACCTCTCCAGTCGTCAAAAGGATATTACGGTCCTGTTGTATTGGAACAAGGGCTGCCACTGTTTGATCCTTATGCGCGAGCCGTCCTCGGATTTTTAAAAGCGAATCGAACCGCACCGCCGACCTTTGAATCATTCGATGAACGGCTTGCCTTGGTTCTTTACGAAACATATCTGCCTAAAAATCGCACTGACCCTGGGGTTCTACGTGTTAGTTTTATACACGACAGGGCGCTGGTTTACGAAGATAATGTATTCGTCGGAACTCTGAGTCGAGCTCAAGGACTCAAGACTGTCTCGTTGACTCAACCGTATACTCGACGTTTGGGGATATTCGTGGAAAATCAAGGCCACGTCAATTTTGGAAGTGAGATTCACGATTTTAAGGTATGGCTTATAACTCTAAGATTAGCTGAGTCATCACACAATTATTGATTCAATTTTGAATGATTTTCACGTAGGGCGTGGGCGGTGTTACGTTGAATGGTCAACCCCTGACTAATTGGAACGCAACAGGCTTCCGGCTTCCGGAAATGAAATATGACAATATTTTCAGAGCAAATAGTACGGGTGAAAATCTGAACAGGCTTCCGCAGTTTTTTTATGGGCTATTTACCGTTGTGGGCACACCGCTGGATACTTTTATAGATACTACAGGATGGGGAAAAGGCTTTGCTTTTATAAACAGCTATAACATCGGCAGATACTGGCCTGCAGCAGGCCCGCAGATGACTTTATACGTTCCTGCGTTGACTTTAGTAACTGGAGAAAATAGAGTGGATCTATTAGAATTTGAGTATGTTTCTAAGACGCTGACGGTCCAGCTCCAGGCTGTCCCAAAATGATTTATAATGAGGATAAGCATCCGTTGATGAATTAAATTAACGTTTTTTGCACTACATATCTCTACAAACATGCTGATACCGTTTAGCGAAACAGAATTAATGTCGGCAAAAAAATTTGACTCTTTCTGTGTCAATGTGAAAAGACATTGAATACCGATTTTTATTTACTATAAGTTTTTACAAGTTCAAGTACAGGTATAATACTGTTTAATGATAAATACCAGAATCATTACAATTTTCAATACTTATCTTGCATCATTTTTTAATTACATATTACAGTATTGTCAGTATAAGTTGTGGCACAAAATTTTTGTCATACGTTATATAATATAAAATAAAATAAATTATATGTAGATATACGGTTGATATAACATAAATGGTACAAGCTTATGTTTTATACAAGAATTCCTTTTTCATTTCAAGTATCGTCTCTGACACTTTAATACTTAGAATTCTTATATTGTTTTCATATTTTTTCATTCTCTACTTATCTATGTGTTCATAAATAATCGCTCGTTGATTGCGATAACCCTAATCCATGTCCAGCGTCCTATGGATGATTATATCGACTAGTTCGAAGTATAATCTGACTATAGCAAACAGCAACTGAATGGTTTAATTATGCAAAGTAATAATCATAAATTATACAAACGATTCAGAAGCTTTGGGTATATCGACAGTTCTAACATTCAACCGAAACTTCACCTTAATTTTTACTCTATACTGTTCGCGATATCGTTATAAACACGCACAAAGCTTCCAGTATGCTATATTTCATTTCAAATATGAACATTTTATTAGCTCGCGACGCGGGAAACGCTAGAACTTGTTTTGACGAAAGTCTTAGTCTCTGTTTTTTTTTTATGCGATGCAAAGTAAAGTCGAGGTAGTCGAATTCCTAGAAAACCTATTTTACCATGCTGGTAAAATATCACCAACGTTTACAAAGCTTAACTATATCTGTGTACACCGCAAACTTCATGCAGTCAGCATGTGTCCGATGACCTGTCCGATGACCTTTTGTAAATCGTATCACGAATTATATACCACATTACTGTAAACTAAGAAATTCGCAACACTAACATTTTTAATAGACTACCATCGTAATAAGCATCATTAAAAATGAATCCGATTAGAAGAATATTTCGCAACTAGTCTAAAAACAAAATTATATCAAGCCTAGCCAAGCTTGACAGTGTTCTTTTACATCGGATAGTTTTAGACGCGCATATCCAAGAGCCTATGAAATAAATGGCCAGAATTTGATACTTTTCCACAAATTCATTAGATCATCGTACGAATTTTTTTCTCGAAAACAAAGTCGTAACAGTCGAGCGGAATTCTCTGTGATTTGATTTTTTGTACCTAAAGAAAATAAAAACTCTTGAGCTTCTGGTCACGTTAGATATGACGGCAAATTAAATTTCTACGCATCAATTCGTTCTCAATATCATCGAACTTCATTCACAGAGAAATAAAGCACGCATTAACGATCGTAGGCCGGAAGAACGGTGGACGTTCCAAACGTTCGAATTTCAAATCCGCCTCTATTTTACGGCGCCATCTTGTGTGTAACGCATTTGGCAACATCGCAACGGCAACACCGTTTGACTCTATTTCATTACGTGGTGTCGACCCAGCAGCTGCACACCAGCCAACAAGAGGGCCAGAAAGAGGGGGAAATTCCAAATAGAATTCGGCTTCGGCTTTCCGAATCCCGATGATTGCGGCCATTACCGCCATTACCTCCATTACCGCCATTACGACAACAGCATCGGCATCGGCTAGACGCAGAGAAACAAGGAACGAGGACGGATTCAGTAAGTAATAGCGTCTATTTTGAATTTCAAGTCTTATAGCCTGTTGAATCGGGTGTAATATTTACGTTAGTGTTCGCAGATTGTCATTCCTGTGTGGATTATCAGGTAGGAAGCGTTCTGTTTCATTTGATAACCTAGTTTTGCTTTGAGAGCACGAGTTTATATTATGTACACAACAATTTGAATCGGCTCTAACAATAAATGCTTGTGAATATTTCAAGATAGCGATTCGGATTAATTTTAGTGAAGAAAAATGTCGCTAGAATTTCACTCTGCTGTGAGCACAGGCAGTTGATAAGCATAAAGTAAAGTCTCGTCAGAAATACGAAACCGGTTTTTTTTTTTACGAGTTAACCTATATTTCCGAGGACGCCAGTCACGACTCGTGAACTTGTTTCGCGGCGTCAGTGTATTGTTTTCATTTAGAATGACTTAGTTTACTCGTTTTTTGTTTGTTTCAATAATCCCTAGATGAATTGACTCTTTTGTTATTGTTAGATTTTACAGTGCTCTGCAAAACATTATCAGCATTAATCCTCAATGACAGTGTCAAGAAAAAACTGAGATTTTTTATAGTAAAATACCGTTGCTAAGCTGTTTACAAGAAATTTTACGAAGTTGAACTTGACTCGACACCAAATGGGAATCGTAAGCTCACCCCTATAATTTAATGAACTTATCCCATGCAGATAAGTAAAATGTGTTCTATGCTATTTCACACATTAAGTGAAGAACATTGCAATAAGTTAATTGAAACTTTGCAAATGTTTATCGCTAGTAAAAAATTGTTACATATGTATATTTATTCGCAACACATTGACCATTTTCATTCACCCGTTTTCAAACTTTATAAATATTTAACTGTTAAGATTTTGTGGAAAATTTTACTGCTTGGACTATATAAAAAAATCTTGATTGTTAGCTACTCACATTATTGTAAATAACACGTGTATCACCTGTCGTCGGTATTATTGGAACATCAAACTCATGCAATTTTATATCTTTATACATAGATATGACCGTGGTGAACCCACGTCAATCTGCGTCTCCAACCGCTGACCAGATAGAACTGGTATCAAGATATAAATCTCTTCCATTTGAACTGGCAATACAAAAAATTCAAGCAAGACTCATATGGCAAAAGGATCAGAAAAGACAAAAGGAACATGAGAAACGTAAACAAATGATGATAGAGCATGATAATCGCAAAAGATTGGCGAAAGATAAAAACAGTGACCATAGATTACAAGTTCATCCATCGAAACATTATAGTCCGAAACCAGAACCTTCAACTGTGTCCACATCTAGAATGTAAGTTACGCCCGTTACCTTTTAGAAATTCAACATTTTTTTATCGAGTCTTGAAATAGCTATAATATCAACGTGAGTAAGATTGCAATAGTAGTAACTAAGGCAACTAAGCGATTGTGGTTGTATCTGAGATTATTGATTCATTTAAAACTACGAATCCTTGTGTCGTGAACTGCAGTCAAAAACCCAAAATTACCAGTTCAAGTAGACCTCCCATTATATACTGCCCATGAAGTAAAAAATTCTTGTTCGTAAACACTATTCACTCTTCAAACACAATTTCTATAATATTTTTATATTTTTATAGTATTCTAACGATATACGTATTTCAAATGTGTATCGTAACATGTTGCATGCCTAAGACAAAACCGTCACGCCTGGAAAAAAGTTTGCTTATGAATTGTGTTCAAATTAAAGTACAAATGGTACTAGATAAGTTCTTATGACATTTTTGAAAAAACGAGATTTTTTTAAACATGGTAATAAATTTGAGATAGATCTCTAACTGGTCGATTCTACAATTCAGTTATTCAATTCAAGTATATGGTTGAGACAAATCTCTATTCTCTAGCAAAGATTATTCAAAAATTTTCTACAAAATGTGAAACAATTGAATGATTGGTTTTCTGGATTATACACGTCATTTCGAATCACCAAAATCATCTTCATACTTCTAAAAGAACTTGAATAATCAATGTTCACATTTGAGTTGAACCTCTCAGTTGTTATTTACAAATCTGATCAAGTTTCTCTGCATCCGATTGTTTTTCCAATTCGATTGTTTTCATTTTGACTCATCTTCTCTCTTATCTACTGATATTAATAGTCTCATAAACAACAACATTTAATATCATAAATCTTTTGCGCGTAAAGCGTATCTTATGGAATTATTGACAATGTGTTCAGATATCAACGCGACTCAAGAAAAAACTCTTGGAAATCAACTGCTACAAAGAAAGAGATGTCTTTACTCAATGTTGTCGCCAGATCTGAAGATCGAGCAGGTCCAGGTAATAATAACCCCCACATTGGTCTCCTTCTCAAGAAACAGGTATACCATTTCAATGGGAATGGAATTATTCCCGGCACCATTTGAGAATGAAGGAGATACACAAGGATTTTTTGCTCCAACTTATTTTATCATTGCAAAAGTATCATATATACTTCTTAAATTATTAATGACGTAACTTAAATTTTCAACATGATTGAGAAATTCTTATGGATGGAAACGAAGATAAAGACGCAAAAACTAGAATTGACATAATGGGATTTTACACTGGTCCTAAATTCGTTAGTAGCATGCAATTTCCATTTAAAATATAAACGTTTAGCAATAGCTCAACAACCTGGAGATCACTTGCTGCAGCAACATCATCTTATGAAGATCAACTCGTCATCGGCAACGACAATTCTACTGCAACGACAATTCTACTGCAACAGGAGATGCGGATTTATTTCTTTCCCATTATTCAAATGTTTGTAAAATAATAAATTTTCAATTTACCTAGGTGTGGTTAAACAAGCCATCGGAGGATGAAGATCCATGTGATCACGTCAAAGATGTAAGATCAATTTTCTTATTATCTGGTGATATTTAAATTGATGTCTCTGCTGCTAACTACTGCTTTTGCTTGAAAAATACGGCTGATTTGTAAAAAAAAATATCTTTTTCAATAATGGAACAAAATAAGAGCACCTATTGTTTAATTAAAATTTTTCACATTATTTTTCAACAACCAATTTTTTTATACAAAAGTTCACATTTAGTGCATGCACATGTTTTTGCTCTAATTTGATGTCACGAGAATATGCAGTATTGTTGAAATTTTCACTATTAGTCTTCTTTATGCATACTGCGGTTGCATCACGTTGAAACTCTTTATGCTCGAATTTTGCACTTGCATTACTCTTCTAACAACACTGGAGGACTTAACACCCAAGGATTTCAAAACATTGTCGTCATCAGGAAGATCTTATTCAATCAATCACAAAATTGATTAAAACTCTACACCCGAAGATCCTGGAACTAAAAACTGAACACGATAATTAAAAAAAAGTAAATAAGCATTCGCCGTTTCATAAAAAGTAACTTGATCACGAAATTTTTTCTAAAGTAGTCATGTTGTTGCAGAAATGATCTGAAAGTTAAATATATTTTGTCACTTTATATCAACTTTTTTGCTCAAACCCATACATTCTCAAATGTTCTCCATTTTATTGAAAATCAACAGCAATTTAAATCCAATTTTTTGTCACATTACATGAACTTGTGGGTTTTAAACATTTTCCAACAAATGGTAGTGCATGCGAATGAAGTTTTGCTTTTCGACTATTGTTTACCTATACATAATCTTTGTAACACAATGAGAATACTGAAATTAATATTTGTAAATGCGATGCTTTCCGCGTAAAAAATAAATTAAACAATCTAATACAAAAAATCATCAACTGGAGGAATCAACACACGAAGATTGTGAAATAAGAAGACCATCGAGGCAGTGCAAAATATTCCAAATCATCAACTGGAGGAATCAACACCCGAAAATTGTGGAATAAGAAGACCATCAATGCAGTGCAAATTATTCCAAAACAAAATCAATAATAGTCTTCTTTTCAATATTATTATATCTCTTTTGAAGACCGCAGTTCAGTCAGATCTATTTTCAAATATTAAGTGACAGTAAAATTTGTTTCAAGCACAATTGCACATTACATAGCTCTTTTCATGCCTCATGCACAATTTTAATTTTTTATAATAAGTCTCAATAAAAAGTAACTTTTCTATGTAACTTCATTAGTATTCATTTCAAAAAGTGCAACTATCAGAAATTGATAAACTATCGATCGAGACAACCAATAGTTGGAGATCATCATACGAGTACAACTGGAAGATTGAACAACATCATCAGGAGGATTACACAATGGCATTACGAGGATTACACATTGACATCATCAGGAAGATTACACAATGGCATTAGGAGGATCACACATTGACATCATCTTGAAGATTACACAATGGCACTACAAGGATTACACATTGACATCATCAGGAAGATTGATCAATCTATAATTTCAATTCAAAATTTACCAGTGAATTGTTTCTTTTTTCTTTTTAATATTGCCGTGTCTTAAAAACAATTTACCAGTGTATTGTTTTTTCTTTAAATATTGTCATGTCTTGTACGAAATGTGTCTCGTAAAATGTACGAGTTGAATTCAATACTCTTGAACTCTAGATATCTGGTATGCATGTAAAATTTTTTCATCCAGATTTACAATTTGAACCGTTTCCATCGAGTATACTGTTTTCCACTTAGTTTTTCATTTGTGAAGTTATAAATCAGTAGTATGGCCACGGGAACTGAACTATGTGCCTTTTAAATGCAATGAAATAAATTCTACAAGGATTCATCATTGAAGACTCAAAATCACCACCATGAAGAAGCAAGCAGAAAATTAAACCGAAAAATTTGCTTTCGAGTTAAGATTTGAAAGTGAATCATGCGGCTGTGAAGATTTAATAATATTTACCAAATCATAGATTACAATAATCAATACAACTTGCTATCGAATTTAATTTTATGTACCATTCATCTAATAATTAATATATAATTTTTAGATCGGTATTATTCTTTCAGGTTTATTAATTGAGTATTTAGATAGTGTGGTTGATAGAAATCTCATCTATTAGTAGCATTACTATATTTTAAATACATGTTCTTAAAACTTCTTATAATTCAGCAAAGTAATGCATTTAAATGGTGAAATTGTGATAAGTGTTTATTTCGTTGAATTTTCTTAAAATTCATCATTGGAGTAATTTTAATCACGAAGAAATAATCAAGGAACATTACATTAAATATGATCTTGAAAATCGTATTCACCACGTATATAAAAAGAAAAAAAGAAGAAAACCACATAAATCTGACCAAAATTAACTACTCACATGATCATTTTTTCAGTACATATTTGAAAGTAAATGGAGAATTAAAACTAAAAAGTAATTCTCGATTAACCTCATTTCGATAATTTTCTTAATTGCAAGCCATGAGTCAGTGTCAAAAATTATCAGTAATTTGATACTTACTCTAAAAAAATTGAAACTTGATACGAAAGTAATTTTCTTCTAGGAAAAGAGCCTCCCAAGCTCATAGAGCTACGTAACTTTTATCGATTTGACTGTGAATTATGAGTCTTGGATTTTCATTTGAAAAATACATTGAGTGATCGTTAAACTTTGAAAATTATTGAATTTCAATAAGAATCTATCAACATCCACAAATCACATTCAGTAAATAACGAGTAAAACTACACATGGCTTACAATTATTTTTAATTAACCAGAACAATGCAAGAAATTTATTTGGTGACTAATTTAATGGGCTGTCGTATATGTTCTATGCTTCTGCTTATATATTTTTATCTTGCATAAAATCAAATAAATCTCAAACGGTACTTTAACATGGATTCATCGTCACCTCAGGACGAAGACCGCGCCGTTTGGAAGAACCTAGAACTCATCGAAATCGCAGGGAATCAAGACGACCCGAATTTGACCGAAGAGGTATGCAAATAATTTCATCTTATCTTTAATCAAATCAGTCTTTGTGGGGATGTAAATTGTAGAAAAACTGCTTGTTTGAGTACTGGTGCATGAGAATCTTGAAGGTCTGTCCATAAATTACGTAAAGTTGTTTTCCAAGATTTGTGACTCACCCTTTTCTCTCTCTTCAAATAATTCCATAAACCACAAAATGTTGCGAATAATTCACTGTGTTGTGCACTTAGTAAATTTGAATTACAATATTAATGAATTTACCATTTATTACCCATTTAAAACATAATTTGTAATAATTTTTCTTTCAATTACCCTTTGAAAAAGTTTTTTATAAATGATTTTTTATCTTCAATCAAATGTGATAAAAGTGATTCTTAATCAGAGTATTCTCCGATGACAATTTTCAATACAATGCAGAAAACATTGAAGTGTAATCAGAACTCTGAAGAAGATACGACATATCTGCAAACAATTTGACAAAAAAAAAAAAAAAAACTTGAGAAATTGTCCAAACCAAAAACACAAAAAAATGTGTAATTTATGGACAGCCCTGGATCAAAGCGCTGAATAGATGCATGCAATGTAATTAAATCCGTCCTATAATATTCTTATTCAACTCTGTTCTTCGCTGAATCAAAAAACATGAATTTGTTATGGTATATTAATCATCATTTATAGGGCCTTACTATGACAACGAAAATAGGAATCGTGCGAGAAACTATCGTCATTCTCGTAGCCGAAGTCGTGCTAGTAATAGCTCTCATGGGTCCCAGAGAGGAAGGACTCAGAGCCGTAGTCCACGGCTTGATTATTCAAGACGTAGAACTGATGCCCATCGGCGGTAAGTAGTCATTAAATAATTAAATATATTTGTAAATTAGTTGAGAACGTATCTATCGAATAGAACATAGATTTATTTATAGTAAGAGGACTTAGTTTAGTTACTATGCATAGAATATAAGCTACGAAAAATGAAGTTTTTATTGTTGATAATCTAATTGACACAGGTATGTTTTAAAAACATGTAAAGAAATGTATTTGCTTCGGAATAACTTAGTTACGTAATTATTCAACCAAGTAATTGTTCGCATGCTTTGCATACCACATGGAACATGAATTCTACTTTATTAAACGTTGAAAGTAATGGCTGCAGAAAAATTATATCCTCCATTTCTTCGGATCGGTTATTTTTTTATGTTGGAAAAAAAAAACGAGAAAATATCTTTGGAGAGTGTAATAATCAAATATATTCACGAAATTATTGAAAAAATTTTTGATTTTTTTTTTTTTTTTTTATGTTTGAAATATCATTTAATTTGCTTTTAAATGGCATAATTTGCATGCTTTCTTTGGTATGAAATCAAGTTTATCATTCAGCAGTAATGTTAGTGTTCAAATTCTGGTATATGAGATATATACAAAAAAAAAACGTAAGTAGCAATGCTAAAACAGTATTCTACCTTACGATAGAAATTACTTGTGTTCGAATACAACAATTATAACTTCATTGAACGCAATAATCAAGAATTTATGGATTTTTTGAGAACGAACATTTTTTACCTTCGTAAAAAATCGTACGGAAGAATTATAGTTTTCATTTACTTGTTTTCTCTTTTTTTCTTCCGTTTTCTTCTCCCCACAGTATTACGGTATAATTATTGAAAGAGTAATTTAAAAAAAAAAAGAAGTATAATATATTCCACCGGTGCTCGGAGGAACAGAGTCAAAGACTCGATAGAATATGTATTACATATAAAGCATAAAAATAAAAACAGAACAAGCTTTTTATCTAGCAAATACGGCAGTACTGTAGGAAACTATAATTATCGATCATTATTTCAACCCGAAAATAAAAAAAACTGAGCTTAAACAAATTAAATCTATTTTATTGCATACATACTTGTAAACAGTATGTTCATCGAGACGCACTAATGCTTTGTACATTTATACGTATAATTAACATAACTAACGTAAGAAGAAAAACAAAAACACTGGCAGATATTTGCCAATCTATGAATATCTTCCCCATAACGTCACTTATAGCTACACTGGCACTCGAAATGTTTTGGTTGCGATATATAATGTACCGTTTAATTTTTGTTACTAAATTATGTCTTGTTTTAGCCTTACTAACGCTTCAGTTGGTTCACACGATGTCACACTCATTCCCTGGAATATGCTAAGCTTGCCCATGAGCACACCATGTCTCTGCTTACAGTTGCATCTTTAACTGTCACGCTTTGACGGATTTATCCAATGCTTATTGTACGCACGATTTAGCACCAAAAAACGGATCGCAGAAGAAGGGTAACTCATTTCTATTTGAAATAATACTGCTTTGCAGTTGTGTCGAAGGTTCAGGTAAATCATTTCACACACAAAGGTTAAATCCACTATAATTGGATGATATATTATGCACAAATATATCTATTAAATTGTTATACCTCTGCATATACAGGTAAGTATCATCACTGGTTTAATCAAATATTACTTTCAGGTGAAAAATGTGTATTTATACAACGTCACCTATAAACTGTGATTATTCGCTAATTAACTCGCTCACTTTATTCTTTCAATTAGCACGGCTTGAGCTAGATGTGTATGCAGGCACGCAATATGCACACATACATGTCTCACTTATACAAGAACAGCTTATGATTGTATACGTATAACAAGCCAAGCCATTTTTTTGCCATTAAAATAATTCCACAGATTAGATGCAGAGCAAACAGCGTAGCGCGATACATCTGTTTCGACTGCATCCTCGCCGATTTTCCTTCGTCGCGATGTTACCGGGTCGGGGATACGAACGCGTGCGTAAAATGTCGCGGTGAAGAAAGAAAGACAAATTTACGTGTATACTTACTACTAGGCCATGCTGCTGAGCGTGCCGCGCGCAATTTTGACGTGTACTAACACGCGGTATGCTTCACGGCTGTGCGCAGTGCGCTCAGAAAAATGACTTATTAATCCGTATACGCGTATTATATCTCATTCGTACTCGTTACCTTGCGTGAGCGCGATACGCGCGACAACAGAGTATTCGATATACTATACGAATGTGTGGGGGAATCCTGTATGACTGTTTCGTCATTATGGGAATACATGGTTGAAAAATTAACCTACGTGGACATATCGGTTACGTAATATATACATGTATGTGTGTGTCTCCAGAAAAACACTCACATTGTCTTCGTTTCAGCTTGAAAACCTTGGTTACGTATATATATAAATATATGTGCACCATAAGTCTTAGGATTTCTATTACTTTTACGTTTACTTACCAATGAATCAAGAATTGAATTTTTTTGTGTATATTATATCGCGCGTATACAGGACTGCTCGAAATGCAGTAATTATTTACAGCATGAGGTAGCAAAAATGATGGTTTAAACAATCATTCTATCATACTACCATGCATATAACTTGAATATAAACATGTTAAACGGAGTTTTCGTTGGTATGAACTCGTGTTAATACAATAACTAGTTATAAGGATTGCTATAATAATGGCTAACTAATTCCAAATGGTTTAATTTCTAAGTTACAAAACTCGTATATATGTTGTCTAGGTGTAATTGAAAAATCTCCATGATTAGGCAAAATTTTTATTGAATAAGAAATTAATATTCATTAAGGCGATATTTCAGAACTAATAATAATTATGTGATTTCTAATTTTTATATTCTTGTTCCCGTATTCATGTTACGAAATATTTTTTCGGCAATATGAAATAGTGCCTAGTGCACATACCCACATCGTAACAAATTTACCCGATAAAAGTAATACGCGAATATGTACTAACAGTGCTTAGCACGAAAAAAAAGTATCTGAAATATTAAATATTAGTAGTAATATAGGTATTTAATATGGATAAAAACATTGCATAAATGAAAATATGGATAAAAGTATTGCAAGTGTTAAATATGGATAAAAGTATCGTAAACATGAAATATTTTCATGATAATTTACGTACTTACTATGGATAATCGTATTGCTATATTAAATATGGATAAAAGTATTGCAAGCAATTAATATGGATAATAGTATTGCAATATTCAATGCAGTAACATAAAGCATACCACAAGTAAAACTAGTCATATAAGTTTAGAAAATTAATAAATATTAATATACTTATTTTAGTTCTGTATAAGAATACTAATACACTTTTATTTATTTTATTACAGCGGTATAAAGTACATGTTTCACCCATTGTAGCGAACTATGTTGTTCATAATTCTTCCATATTTTTAGACATTTAAGCAGACGATCTTCCTCAAGACATCGTCGGTCTCCTCACCATAATGAGTAAGCCACATTCTGAATACCTATAGATTTCTATTCGCAGATAAACCATTTTACGGAGTTACTAGAAACAATATTTAAAAATTATTATTATTGATTATAGGTCCGATTTTATTTCTCCAAATTTTAATACTTTTTTTCATCGGATTATTATACAAATTTCCACAGTCTTTTCAAATCAAAAATAAAATTCAATAAACTCCATGAAATAAGGAGATGTTTTAAAAGTTCAATATTCACCATCATTTGTCATTCGGGGATTAAAATGGTGAATTATATATATATATCGTTGATACAAACATGTGCATAAAGGCTTTATACAACGGATTTGCAATTTAATTTTCATTCATTTGAAATCTATATATGAAACACATAGTTTTTAAGTTATATCGAGTTTTATCATGCTCAATATTTCTCTATTTCCAGATTCAACGACAGACGTATTCGCTACAGAAGCCCTGTCCGTGAGAGACGTCACAGGTATTTGTATTTTTATTGTTAAATTTTATTAACATCTCAAACTAGTGTGTTCATCATATTCGTTGCAAAAATATATTGAGAAATCAAATTATGTATTTCATATCCCAAAAAGTAGGGGGAACGATGGAGCAGCTGTCCAGGAATTTGATCATGGACAAAGACAACAACCCTTGGCAATCAGAGGTGGTGCACCTCCGCTACCTCCGCTACCTCCACAACCTGCTGAAGCACGGGCAATGATGCCTTACCATCAAAGGTCAGATTTCATTTTATACTTCTATATTGACATTGCACGCTTGTTCTAAACGAAGGATGTATAAAAAAAACCAGTAACATGGTAAAAATAATCGTTATTCTTGATAATCCTAGAACAACTAGACACGATTTCGCTATTTTCGTCACTCTATGAATCCATTTTCAACAGGCCGGGTGTAGCCGCAGACTTTCTAAACGAATTGAGGGAACGAAATTTGATTTGTATTGCGCCGGCAGATATATTACAACAACCAGGGGTAAAGTATACAATTCTTCTTTTGTTCATTTATTTACTGGTATTTATTCCAGCGATACTGAAAAATTTTAACTTTAAAAACTCTTCGACATTCCAACAAATAGCATAATCGGAACAATATTGAAGTAAAGAAAAAGTGTAAAATTATGGACAAATGTCAGACGTTCGATGAGTTTTGTTTCTTTTTTTCTTTTCATCTTCTTGCAACGTGATTAATAGAAAAAATGAAATTTCTCACGCCTAAATCTTTTGCAGCCAAACCTTCCTCCTCAGCCGCCAATGGTAGAGCGGCCATATCCACCACATCCTTTGGGTCTGCAAATTCCAATTGATTGGGACCGCTACCCCCAATTTCCACCATACGTACCACCATTCCCGCCTGGAATATTCAGAGGACCCGTAATGCCTAGAGGACGTGGACGATGGTTCCCTCGCGGAGGACGTGGAGGACTCAGTATGTAAATTTTGGACATAATGTGTATTCACGTGATACAGGATTTGTACCATACGAAATGACTATTTTTTTTTTTTTTTTTTTTTTTTTGTGTTTGTTTTTTAGTGCCGATTAGTTTTCCGCTAGTCATATAATAAGTTAAGAAATCCTTTTCTTCCCCAGATTACTGATTAGGTGGACGTCAGTGGGGGAAAATTATTATTCGTCATTTTGTATAGAACAGGACGCCAGTGCGAAAAATTTCCCCCAGCAAAACCAATTAGAGCAGAAGGCACCGCTCAATGAACAGCCAAAATAAAATTACTGAGAATAAGCGATAAGATATTCTTGTAACCGTTAACGCATACGTAGTCTTTGGTATTTAGCTATGTAGTCGATATTTTGCAATATATTTTTGAAATTTTTAATTTTTCAAAGTAATTATCGTATACTTATAAATGTTTCATTTTTCTAAAATGAAAGGTTTGATGCGATTATATTTACCACGATAATTTCCGTTAATCGTACAAACATTGATGTGCCATATAATTTGATTTCATAATAATTGTGATTTTACGTTGCCCTAAATTCAGATTCTATTCTTTATTATTCAACATGCGATACCACTGACGAAATATAAATATTACCTACTATTAATTACTTAACACTTAATCTATGGTTTACTAAAATTATAAATTTTTACATTTTTAAAATGTAGCATGTAGAACATGAATCATGATAGATGTAGGCTTGAAACATATTACTAATTACTGACACTGGGATAATATAAATATCACATTATCATTCAAATACTTTATACTCATTACAATGTATTCAATAACCCATTTCATTACCAGAGCGGGAGGAACCAAGTTCGAATCCTCAGCCTGTTTCTGAGAGATTCAGAACGGCAACTTGAAGGAATTCTAAGACGGTCCCAAGACCCTCAGTCACTAAATCGACGAACTGAGGCTAGAATTTGGTTCCGGCTACACCTGAGCAAGGTTTTCTGCAGTTTCCCTTGTTCATTTTGCGAATGCGGGTGTTTCTATTAGATATCGTAAGACGAGCTGCAGACGCACATTGATTGTCAAAAATTCATAGCTCCCTCATCCCGACCAAACTTTAATTATCTTTTGGGAATATAATCTATCGGGCATGGCGGGTTGGAGGAGTCCTTATTGTTATTATTATTATTATTATTATTATACGACTGGATTGTAATACGAGTAACTCAATATATACGCATAATAACGGGAACGAAATTTATATAATATGTATAGTTACTGCATAAATTGTACTAATGTTTATTTTTTGATGATTAATACCTTGAGCCCCGATTACTGGGCATTTCATTTTCCATGGTTATGAATTATTGACGAGAATATCGGATTCTCAAGCGTAAAAGTGAATAGCTAGAAACCTAAGCGAAAAAGTTATTAATAAATGTTCAAATTTCGCCCTGAATAATTAACAGGGTAGGTTGAAGGTATCCTAGTAGTTGAAACAGGCTCAGTAATTTAAAAATACACCGTAGATTTACAATGAAAACTTTGTACCAAGAACGTACATTATATATGATTGTTCCCATTTAATTAATCATATTTATGTGTCAATATGACTGAAAAAAATTTAACTGAAAGTCAAGAATCGAAGAGCAGCTTGCCGTGAATAATTTGTGTGAGCCAGAAGTTCTCAACAAAAAAAAATAACTCAAACTTATTGTTAGTCCGGTGATATGAAAATAAAAAATCCCTCACAGGTGCGATATGGAAATGGGAGACCTTGCATAACTCGAATTACGAGTGTACCAATTGAGCCAGTAGTTGTTCAGGCCTCCCTGAATTACATGCTAGGCATAACGCCGCAAAGGAACTGCAAAGGGTGATCTACGTCTCGTGAAGATTGGAACGTGAAATGTTGAAGCTTTTTCTGTCAACATGCGAAGCGGTTCACTGCGATGACCTGTGAAGATTAAAGGAATTTGCTTGGACGAATGCCATGATCAGGTTTATTCCAAACGATAAAAATCGATAATTTTTATAACTATTAAATGACTTACATACTAGCAAATTTACCCTTTTTTTTTAAACAATACTCTTGGCCTTGTTTGTCGATCAGATCTCAAATTTTATGTAAATCTCCATCATTACAGGGTCCGATTCGTCGTGGTAAGACTCCCGATGGAATTTACCACGGTCAAAAAGCATGTCGTCGGCAAGTAACTCTTCAAATCCCGCTGTTGTAAGCCACTTTCATTACGTAGAAGTAGAATATCCACATCCCAAATAAATTCCTGCCATAATTGCTTCGTCGTGACGTTCTAGCGATGCCCAGAAAAATCCCAAAGACATCGAGTATTCTCAAATTTATCGGAGGCAATTTTTTGCCGGGAACATCGGTTCGCCCTTGTGACTAGAACGCAGAATATAACGAAGGTACATTGCACAAATATCCACACTGGAATGGATAATGGCCACATGAAACTCCTTCACGGAAGTTCTTCTTCCTCCATGTAACTATTCTATTTGCATAGCGACGGGAATATTTCCTGATACCGAGAACAAGGACTCGCCTCGTTTAATCTGAAGATGCAAATCCTTTGAACAACGATTGCTGTAAGGGAAAAGGCACCGCATTTGACCGAAAGCAAGTGCACATCTGTTTCTTACCTGATCGTTAAGTACGTCCCAAGTTTTAGGTTCCTCCGGCAATAAATACAGCATCATGTTCATTCTTTCAGTAATAATGGACGCCAGTTTTCCTCTGATACTAACTACCACCGTCTCTCCCGATTCCATGATCTCCTTACGACCCTGAAGCAAAGCAGAACTCCGCAAGATGAACTTCAGAGATTACATACTGGGATAGTATAATTTCCATATTATCATTCAAATACTCGATACTAATTCTCAGTCTATGTACTATATACTTTCAATCTACTATATTATATATTTTCAATCAATACCTAGAATACGGTAATGGCAATTTTAACGACAGTTATGATAACAGAAAAATTTGAGCATTTTGTTCTACCATGTTATCAGTTTCAAATTACCACAAACGCGCAATGATCAACGTGGCAATTTATTATTTTCCTCAAAACGAAACATCTGTTAATTTAGGAAAATAGTATGCTAGTACATGTATTTAAAAAAAAAGCATATTTCTTCATGATTTTTATATACCAGTAAAAAAAATAGGAACGAACACGTAAAAATAAATAATTTATGTGGTCGTTGTTGAGGGTTGAGGGTTAAAGAACAATTTGTTTTAATATATTCGCGTTTGATTGCTAATAAGAATGAAATTTCAAGCAGTTTCTCTTAAAGTTCACTCTGGTAATCAACGTTGCTTCCGGAATTGCGACTTGCTACTTTTTTTCACTCGTCGACAACTTATTCATAATCGAGAAAAACCCTTTCTACAAGTGACATACAGTCACAATAGTAATAATGGTACTGAAAATCTGTCTATCACCTCGATCAAACTATAATTACCTTTTGGAAAAATAATCTATCGGATATGGTGGGATGCAGGTGTCGTTATTATTATTATTATTATTATACAATTCAAATGCAATGCGATTAACTCAAAATACGATCAGTATTATTCAATCATTTGCTTTCCAAAAACAGCGCTTAGGCAAATCAGGTAAAATCGATTAGCACCCGCTTTGCCTGAAGTACCGCTCAACTTATTTACTTGTTCTCATACAGAGTTTCATAAAAAATATTAATTTTCATAACTTTTCCTTTTCAGGTGGTGTGAAAACAGGATAATTTCACTCTGCACCTATAACGTGTCTAAAAGAGCGGTGCTGAAGGAATTCATTCTACGCAACAGTTCTGATTGTGAGTATGAAAATAATAAATAAATAGTTATAATTACTTTTTATTTTCAATTTTACGCGATAACGTTGCATAAGGAAAGTTTCATAACAGAATTCGAAACTGTTACGCACTTTCCAGTTCGTGGAGTCCGGATTTGCCCATTGCAGCGAGAAACACCGATGAAGCTCTCTCGATTTAATTGAAATTAGCGTCTGGTCCGTCACGCTAATCACGGACTTTAGCTTGACGCTAACTGCATTGGAAGTTTCATTTAATCCATGGCAACGTGTTAATTAGCGTGATAATTAAACTCGAAATGTGCTTGTCGCGTCATAATTCCGAGCAAAGCTCAGTTTCCGAGTAAACTCTGATCGCAGCTTAACAAGCTGCAAGTCTGTGGCGTCGGGCTTCCAGGAAGTTACTGGAAAATCAATTTAATAACGTTAAATAGAGAAGGATGACGTATAATAAACACACGGGTCACCGTGCGTCTCGAGTTTCGAAGTCCTAGATCGAGACAGATGTTCACTATTTTCTCATTACACGAAAAAACGAATCGTGGATCATATGGTTGCAAATATGGATCCTCGATATTTAGACGATTTCATTTCAATAAAAATTATGTCATCGATTACAAGGTCTAGCTACTGCCTTATCGTAGTAGGAAACGATCTACGTATTTTGAAAATCAGTCTTTGTCCTGGACAAAAGCTATATTCACACAAATTTTTACTAAAAAATTATGAATGATAAACTTATCGAATAACAGTCTTGAGGATAATTGCACCTTTTCATATTGCATTATTTTCCAATAAAGACGTGACTTGTTTATGGTCGATTGATTTGCGAATGAATCGTTAGCCATTAGGTTAAATTCTCAAAACTTCAGAGTATCCGCCAGAACTTCTGTTTGTAGAACGCTCAATTCATTTCTGCTCAACGAAGGCTGCACCAATACCGAAAGATTATCGAATATTCCGACTTCCCAGGAACTGACGTGGTTCCTTTTCAAGTACAAAACCCTGAGATTGATGGTTCCGTTAAACACGCCTCTCCTCAAAGCAGTCAGTTTATTTTCTTGCAGATGCAACATCTGCAGCGAGATCAAGACGTTGAATGCGTTCACGGATACGGAAGTGATGACGTTGCGCTCCAGCTGCGAAGACTTCGAGCTCGTTAAGCCGGAAAACATCGAGATGAATGCATCGCATATTAGTCAGTCGGTGAAACGTGTCTTCGGGGAAATCGATGAGGTTATTGGAGCTCAAAATCCGAACGACATTGATAACAGGAATTTCCCTCATTGTGTCATCCTCCAAATTGATGGTCTTCATAAATAAAAGCCCAAAGCATCGAATATCTAGAGTGGCAATATTTCGATGCTGTTAGCGTACAACGCGAGTTTCCCAAGACTGTTCAATCCCTTAAAAACCCTGGGGGGCAACTCTTCAAGAAGATTACAAGCCACAGAAAGTTTTCTGAGGTTTCGAAGTCCGAAAAAGAGCCCGCAGGGAAGTTGCTATTCTTGTTTCTGCCGAGGTCAAGTTCCTTCGATCTTACCAACCCGTTAAAAAACTCCGCAACAAAACTTGCAAGCCAACTTTCGCCCAGCAACAGTCACTGGACTTTGACTACAGGATTGAAGATTTCTGTCAATCGATTACGACTTTGCAGGTCATCCAGGCTGTTTAAAAAAGTCGGGAGAAAATGTGATGAATTCGTTCCTATTCAAATCCAAGATCACCAATTTGTAGAGCCCCACAAAAGTTCTAGAAGGAATTTTTCTAGAGTTCGAAACAAGATGAAGGACATCTGGCTGGTGTCCTGAAAATTTCATTCTCCTGCAGATGAAGTTGTCGCAATTTCTCCAAACTGGAAAAAGTACCGGAAGCAATGGTTCTCAGGTAATTCTATCGCCCGTCTAAAATTTTCAGGACTCGCAGCCTCTCGAAAAACGCGATAAAATAGGTGGAAATATAGTTTCATCTCAATTTGATCTTGCTTATATGGCAGGTAGCAATTCCAACGCATTCGAATCCATGGAGGTGAGATTCATCAGTGTCAAATTCAAGGCTGGACCGCAGTGAACATATAATTTTGATTGAAATGAAATTGTCTAAATCTCGAAGATCCATATCTAGTAGTTTCTTCATGTAATGAGAAAACTTGAACATCTGTCTCAATCTGTCTGGGCGTTACAGAGTGCAAAATTCTGTAGTTCTTATAAAGAACAAAGCCGATTAATCTCCACGGCGAATTCTTATCTCTCGTGAATTCGGGAGTAGCTGAACGCTGAGAATTACAGCGATAAGAAAAAGCGAAGTCATTATGAATATTGCGCGAAAATCCGTCAACAAATTGAGACTTATATTATACCTTTGTTCTCAATCAAGTTCTCCCTGCGTACAAACTGTACTAGTACTGTAATCCCCGCTTTGTTATTATCAACCAGAGTGAATCAATGAAAGCTGAGTTTTTCATTACCGAACAGGCGTTAGTCACCGAAGAAGAATTCGACGTCTCGTGGAATGCGAAGTACGCGAGATGAAGAGTCGTTCGACTGGGTCGCAGCTCATAATCAGAAAACACTGATTGTGGCGTTACATTGGCCGAGAATCACGCCGGCTGGGCATGCCACAGCTTTAAGACGTTATACAACCGCGCTTAACACACCGTAAAATTTATTATCATCAAGCATTCCGGCTGCGTTCGAGAAAATAAAAATTCCGATTAAAACTTTTACTTTTCACATATACTCGAGGTCAGTGGAATATAGAATGGAAATCTTGTACAATATTGGTAGAATTCATTGGAAGATCGATACTCTGTTGGCCCTGGGCTGTGCCATGTGTAAAATTCGAACGATATCGACGTACCTGTGCAATCGTATGACGTAGAATTTCGTAGATTCTTAAAAACTGAAAATGATTAATACGAGACATACTTGTCGAGGAGTATGAAAGTCTACAGGCACTATTTTACCTCGTTAATCGTTATCGTTGAAAGTCTATTCCAGCGTTTTTATCGCGAAAGAAGCAATGCCTTCTATTTTCTAATACCGGTGAGAATAACATATGCATATACAGATGCCTAGCTGAAATGAGATCTGCAAAGAGAGAGCATCTACGAAGCGTCTGCAGCTGTATCCGTAGATACAGATAATTACAGCAGCAACGGCAAACTATAGATCACTGATCAGGCTAATCCGGACTTTGGTATTTATAGGAACGTAAGATGTACGGATACACATGCGACATACGTGCGTATATAATCACGTTGCAAAGTGTAGTTAGACGGTTAATAATACAGCTAAATCCAACCAGATTTAGATCATTAATTAGCACAAGCTGTTTCGTATTTTTTACGAATTATACTATAATTAGTTTCAGCTGCTATCCAATCTCCGAGCAGATCTATAGATCGATCGATATACCGTTACGGAAATATTGTACAGTACATCGAGGAGGGTATTACAGTAGGTAAATTCTGACCGATGTGAGGCACTCAGGTTTGTCTATTTGAAAGCGCTACATTCACCTTTGACAAGTAGAATAACCACTTGTGTCAAGACGAAGACGGCTACCAGTTTTATACCAGCTTTCGTTCCATTTTCCAGCTGGTATGTATGAGTAATACGTGAAGATTATAAAATAATACACATCATTGTGGTTAAGCAAAATAAATTATATATTTCTGCGAATCCAGGCTGCTTTGTTCTAAATTCAAAAGTTTATAGTAAATATATTCTAATTTTCGGGAGCGTGAAATTTTTAGTAAATGTGATCAATATACTTTGAATGAAAAATTTTATTAAACAAATTTAAAAAATTAAGCTTTCTATGCACGAAAAGATTTTCAATTTCATCCAACGTTACACTCGTAGGTATTACAGTGCTCTTGAAATATAAAATGCAATTTCTCCAGCGAGCTGTATCGCTCGAATGAAAACACAGCTGTAAAATCTTACGAGAGTCGTGCGCATGTGCCGCCCTCCAACGGCCGAAAAGCCTGAAGCAGCAACATTAAACAACGACGCGATTTGCCCCAACGCAAATGCCTGCATTAAAACTCGTGTGTCCGAAACGCCTTTAATAACCATAAACACAAATGACACAAAGGTGGTTTCAAGGATGCGATATGTCGTTGACATGCCTCTGAAAACGAAACATCCCGTCTTTAGGTCCTAAACGTGCAGCGAAGAGGGAAAAAGGAAAAAACGTGCGATGCAAGGTACACAAGAAAACAAGAAACAGACGACATCGCCAAGGTGGACCTTGTATCGCACACACGGTATGCATGTGTCCACGAATAATATGAACAATCCATGCTTCGAAACATCCCTTGTGAAAATTTCTACGACAGCAAATTTTTGTAGAAATCAAAGTATTTCGTATTGTTTCGTAAAAAAATGTTCAATTTTCTTTGAAAAATTATATTATCTTGTAGATTTTTAACCGAAAAAATACAAATTTTCACGAGAAATTATGTATGTATACAATTTTTTTTTTCTTTTCTTTTCTTACACAGAATTGTATGAAATGTTAAAATTTCTCTAAAAATTTGCACAAGAAAATCGCTAACAAATCATTTTCACCAGGGAAACAGCATTCAAGCCGCGACACCGATGTCTGAGAGCCTATCGCCGGGTTGGTTAAACCGAGTTCCAAGGTGGTTCCAAGTGCCGAGTGTAACCGGCACTCACTCAGTTGTGCTCAGTCGGTGTTTTGCGTCGGCTGCTGTTCGGCTCCGCACGGCACAAGCCGCTGGCATCTGTCAGTGAGGTTCGCGTGTCCCAGCGTGTCCATCGCCCAACGACCCAACAACGTCCCGACGTATTTCTCCTTGGCTGAAGCAGTCCGTTGTCACCGCGAAGCACCACGAAGCACCGCGAAGCACCGCGAAGCCACGGAGTAGACGTCGAAGGGGTGCCGAGACGGGGTTTATTCGGCAATCATCAGCATCAGCAGCAGCCAACCAAGAACCACGTGCGTCTCTTCCCTCGTTTGCGTTACGCCCGCGCCTCCCGCTCCCGACTGCAACGTATAATACCTATAACAGCGTACACCGAACTTTCGAGGGATTAACGACCGCCCGCAGGACTCCCCGACGTGACGTCCCCGACGAGCACAAAGAGTCGCTGTTTCACCAAGGAACTCAAGCCGCCTCCTCGACTCAGGTATTTGCACTTTTCTCTTACTTGTCGTAGATTTTTGTCCGTCAAGTTGGATCGGGACTCCGATGATCAGGGTGCTTGAAGAGTGATTGAAACTTGCTGAGCTAGCAAAACATATAACTTGCTAGAGGCGAATATGTCGCTGATTTGCATCCGGTTGTTATCGGTATAACACGACTTTGGATAAAAAATAACACGTGTTTTCGATCAAGCTTGATTAATCGATCGAAATTTTAGTGCTTCAGATTAAACATCTGTTCTGGAGATGTACTTGTTTGGGAATTGCTTTCGAATGATCTGGTGTAAACTTTGATGTTCTGGCGTTCTTCTATTTCCATGAATTCCTGATGTATATCTACTTGAATAATAAACGGAAAAGGATTGAAAAAAAAACTTTTTCAAAAATTTCAAGGCGCTAGATTCTTCGAATTGCGATAAATTTAATTGGTTCACACTGCGGAACAAGCATCTCAATAATGTTCGTTTAATCCTTTAGGAATGCTTGTCAAACTTCGACGAACAATATGGCTATTATAGCTACGCTCCGAAACTTATCCCATTCAATATTCAAAACAATATGGCTATTAGCCACCCTCCGGAACTTGTCCCTTTTGGACGAGAATCACCCTGTATAAAATGTGTTCTCATTCATAGAGACGCAGCAGCATCTCTTTGTATCACATTCACGAATACAAGTATGATACTGCATTAATGTGTTATGTCTTATATTCTTTCTACACGTGGTTTCGATGCGTAGTTGTACCTCGTATGTATGTAGATTGTTTGTTCAGTTTATCTTCTTCCTTCCAAACTCCGGAGCGCCCATGCCAGTTGTCAGTATAAAGAAGAACCTCTTCACCAGAGTTTTCATTCACGAAATAACGCGACGAATGACGTTGACCCGACAGTCTTGCACCGTTTCATTTTACTTTCAAGCATTCTGAACGAACGATGAGAACCCGAGAAATGAGAACAGTTTTTTCATATTCACCGTTAAACAACGCAACGGCGAAGGTGAAAGGGTGGGAATAATTATCACCGCGAAATTAACGGTATACGATAGTTAACAAAGAAAATCCGAAGGTTATTGACACGGAGTGTAAATGACAGAAAATCGGAACGAAATTCAGAGAAATTCAAAATAATACTGTAAAAAATAACAGAGAAAAGGTTATAAATTGTAATTTAAGTAGAAGTGAATATTCTTGGGTAGGTAGGTTCAAACACCTACATAACGTCTTTAACGACACTGATATTAAGATACAAAGATAATTCCTATCACATTCTCGTTGAGCTCAAGGAATTTGATAAACGACATTTCAATCTCCCGTATTTATCAGTGAACATTGACTCGGAGTTTTACGATAGAGCGGATATTGCGCAAGATATGCATACACGGTATATATTTCACTTCGTATTGCGTCCGGGTCTGACTCGAAGGACAAACGCATGTAGATAGACACGTTATACTGCATTTATACGGACTGTGAAATATAATACATATTCAAAGTTTCGATAAAACCGATGTATAATACATGTGCAACTGGTTCTCAATATAGCTCAAGGAACTCGGCGTGACATTATTCCATCAGAACGAGCCTTGAGTTAACCATTTGTAAAAACTTACCCGGTTCAAGAACGTCGATGCGAGCTAGTCCTCGGAGGTGCATTAATCGGATCTCACAGCGATACACCGCACCTTGTACCTACCTGCATGGAGGAAATAGAAACGGGAGAATCTAACATACAGGCGAAGAAAAATAAACCAACAAGTGCTTAGCCGCCGCTTCCTCTATGATACAATGTACACGGTGTCGTGAATTTTCTTTCACCACCAGAGAGTCACTCTATACTTGATAACATCCAAGAATGAGTTGGGGTGAAACACTAGAATTACTGATTGGTAGAAGGACCAGAATATCGAATTTTTAGACACGCGAAAATCTTATTCACAGAATTTAAAAATTTGGCAAATTCAGATACAGAAAATTGAAAACTTAGTTAGTCAATTTAGAGAAAGGTCAAAACATGTTACAGCAAAATCGAGAATCTGTATGCGGTTCTATATATTATCCACAGTTTGACGTTCTACGTTCTGACCTTTCTAATCTCTTTCACTTCTCCATACTTCAACTTTCACAATTTTAAAAATTGAAAATTCGATATTGCAGCTCTTCGATATTTTGATCTTTCTAAATTCTTACCCCCACCCTCGAGGATGCTGCGCATGAAAGAATACAAGCATCCGAAACATTCGTGTAGTTATTTACCCTTCGCTTATCGGAGGCTGACGATGAGTCTCACTCTCCGGTCCAGATGGGCAATCTCTCGTTTTTTTCCCCGTAGTTTTTCGGGTGAGCGGGTTTGTCTACGTGTGAAACGAGGCGTAGGCCAAACGTTTGGAAAAAAGTAGGTACATAGCGGCGGCTGCACCAACGTCAGTCCGTCCCATGGTGTGTAGGTGCCTGCGTGCCAGCCACTGCTCAGCTTCCATGGTTTTCTCCCCATGCAGCTATAGTCTGGGTTATAATCGCGCGGGAAAATTGAAAGTCGAATTTATCTCCGCGTGCTGAAGTGCGTAGAATTCTTTGATAACGGTACAGCGGCGAAACGTGAAATTTGAAATACCGTAGTTGAGGAAGAAAGATCCACTTTATACAGTCGTAGATTCAGAATCGTCCAAATTCTACCTACTCCGGGTCGGCGTTACTGCTTACTGACCTTTTCGATCCTTTCTTGTGAATTTAGTGTGTCTGTGTGTGTGTGTTTTCGTGTGTCCTGTGTAAAGGTGTCATTCCAAGCCACGCTGCAGGTACAGAAATAAGAAATGCAGTAAATTTGCCGTGAGTTAGACGGTGTGATACACTGTAGGAACAAAACGATTTTGCATGCAAAGTTGAAAATGCCGTTTCGTATGTATACGCATCTTGACTGCTACGTTTGCTTATGTCATTTACTTAAGTACGTAATAGTCTTTTGACTGTCGTTTAAAAAGAAAAAGTAGAAGATAAATGTTCCTTTAAATTGCGAGTTACGTAACCAATATCTCATTTTATAAAAAACAAATAGAAAAGAAATGAATTTGTAGAGTTAATTACGTCTAAAAGTAGTAATAATTACTGCGTTTTGTTGTCCACATATTCTTAGTTTCTACAGGAACTTACATCACAATATTACAACCACAAAATTATTACACTTTCCTAAAAAATTACAAATTGCTTTCGATGCAATATGCACGCTTCTGTCATTGTCACGTTTGAATTAATTTCAATCCGCTGCAATTCGCTGGGGGGTGAAATTGACTTGATGTACTTTATCAAATGCAAAATTAAATCATTGAATGAAAATTAGTAAAATGTCAATATCATTTAGTAGCAAAAAAAGAGAAGTTATATTCATGCTCTGTGAATTCAATTGAGCGAATGAATTTATACGGCCATTGCTTTTATGGTTGTAAATGTATGCAATCAAGATAGACACACGTAATATCTCCATATTTGAATTCATGAAAGGGTAATTTCGATCGCATTTATTATTCAATTTCGCATGTGAGCGCATTATCAGTTTACTTCCTGATGCCGTTCGGCATTCTATGTATATGCGATTTAGCAAGTCATTCTTACTAGTCAAGGTTCAACCGAATGGACATAAAATAAACACATGCATTTTGCCACTTGGCGATCGTTCACTCGCGTTATGTTTACATTTTCATTTACGGCCATAGATAGTAAATGTGTGTAACGTTACATAGATACGATCAGGTATACAGGAAGTCGAGGCTTATTTTAGCACTAAACTGATAAAAATCGACGATCGCTCACTTTCTACTCGTCCATGTATTTGTGCGAGATATGGTACATTGACATCTGATTGAGTCGAACAGGAAGCTCAAACACTTTTAGCCTTTACGTGAGAATTTTATATATTTACTCACTTTTTTCACTTCTCTAATAACCAATTTAGCTTAATAGCAGACGAATGATCTCGCGTGCCATCTGTAAATCGAAAGTATTAAATCGAATCCAATGCATACAAATGTGGCATATAATTGGTTATTCTGGCAAGGCGTCGGTTGTAAGAACGAGTCCAATTTTAACCGAAACTTGACAGCGGGTAGAGAGAGTGAAGGAAAAGTAGAAACAAGATAGTCGTGACAGCCGGGCGTAGAAAGTAAATAATCGCATTTCTTCCTTTCTTCCTTCCTTTCTTCCATCTTTCATTCTTCTTTTTACTTTGCCGGATCGATGGAGAAAACCAATAATCTACCAATATATGTCATAATCTCTCAGCATCGGTGGTAGGGTCGGAACTAGTTCATCTCTGGAGCAGAGATAAATTCCATATAACACACCTGTAAGTGGGCTGCTTCTTCCCAGCGAAGAAAACTCAGCTTCGACCATTCAAGTTTCTAGATTTTCCAATAATCTCTATTGCGATACGCCAGCATTCGAAGCATTCATACCACGGTATAAAAATTATTTTTATCAATTTCACGATCGAATACTTCGATGATATACTAACATGTTTGATTATTCTCGCGTACACTTGAATTCTATCAGCAGGCAATATGTTGCCTCAAATGATATCTGATGAACTGTAACGCACCACTGCTGTAGAAGAAGAAACAGAAAAAGAAAAGTCGACATCCGTGCTACTTTTTTTTTTTTTTTTTTACATTCGAACGAGCAGCAACATTTGAAAACTGTACCGCTAGCTATCTAACTGTAAAACTAACTAGAAGGTATTTAAAAGGTAATTTTAGTCTGGAACAAGTTATATTTTTTTTCTCAATTTATAGTTTCATTTTTATTTTCAAAAGTTTATGTCCAAACGTGAGAAACTTTTAATTTTTCGCGTCGAAAATCATCATCAGAGCACCCTTTTTTTGGTTTCAAATCTATTCAGCAACTCGTACCGCGAAATCTCTACCAGACGATGCAAAAGTGCATCGTTTCATACACTGATAAACAAATTGTGGAGTCACAGTCACTCAGTCTGGCAGTGGCAGACGACATCCAGACTCCAAGACTCAGCAGGACGTTCATATATCGTCGTTACAGTGTCACTGTACATAGTTATATCATACTTCATTCCAACATCGTGTCGTTCTCCGGCGAAGTTTTTCTTCAGCTCTTTTTGCCTCTCTTCCTCCACTTTTTATCCATCACGTTTCATTCAACGTGACGAATGCTTTTATATTGTCGCAGAGATAATCTCCCGCCGCACTCTGAGAAGACCTCGAGCACTTCGTCCGACTCATCGCCAACCGGAATCTGTAAAAATGACTTCCTCCAGCAGCGAGATGACCGAGTTTGAAGAGAGCGTTTCCTTCGACTTGGATGACCCGGATTTTCCGTCCAACGACACATCCGCCGATCGGGAAGTCACTCTCAGCATCACAGCTTGTAAGTTTTTCCACTATAATATACATATTCAAATTTCATATTATACAATGTTTGACATCGAATGGTGTCCTCTTCTCCTCTCAAACACTTTCGACTATAGAAAGCGTCCACATGTGATGTAAACGTTTCACATGAATTATTCTATGGTGAGTGTGTAACATTGTTAAGCTGTCTTCGGGGCCCAATGTAAGAGCTTTACGATAATTCTGGTGTACCCTAAGCCCTACCTTCTGACAGTCTGCACTTTTGTCAAATCTCAGGGGTGTATGTATACATACATACATATATATATATATATATTATATAAGGTATGAGGTACATAGAATAGTCGGGACTAGTTCAGCGCGAAGGATAGACACAATAACTCGAAATCCTCTCATCTACCCTGCGTTTCCATCGGTTCAGCATCATTCTTCTTCGCCTACGGGATAGAGGGCGAGTATTATTTCGCAGGATTTGGTTAACCACGCCCAGAATTTACGGTTCGAAACGCGGAATTATCGCCCCCGCTATTCGCTACCCCTTCTCGAACCCTGAACCACTCTAACCCATGGCTGGGAAAGCCACCATCTGTCGCAGGGTTGGCCCTCTTTTCCATGCAGGGTATCATGAACTCGTACAGCCACTCGGGCGAAGTGACCGGCGGTATAAAATTTCTATGAAATATTGGAGGAAGCTGCGGTGTTTATACACCCCAGAACCACTTTCTTTAAACTAAATATATGTCTATTCGCACTTTGTGTCCATAACATACACGTGCAGTGCTGCTCGGATGTCAAACACTCGACGTTATATCCGGGTTGAAAACGACGGACTGCGATGCACTTGGATCGCGTTGTCCGATGTTTATAATATTGTATAACAGTGCATGTGTATAATGTATGGTGGAGGAGGTGGAGGGATAAAAGAAACGACGGAAAGAGAACGCCGGGATAAATCAACCTTTTTGCTGATGTTGCGTCTGCGGCAGAGAAGCAGAGACGACATCAGAGCACAGCGATAGTCCGCACCTTTGCGCTCGGATATTATCTCATGTATCCTCGCACATTACCCACCTACCACTTCTCGGATGATAGACCACCGGCAACTAATTGCTGCAGGGACCGACTGGATCGGATTCAAAGTCTTTTGCTGCTACCTTCTGTTCTACTCTTACTGGGTGGCATTAGTCCGCGAATCTGGCTTCTCGTTACGCCCGATTTTACACATTCATCATGGATTTTGCAAGATTACATGCTGCACTCGGGATTCTTAGTGCAACTGCTCCTTAAACTTCGCGATATTGAGTCACGATGATTTCTGATTTGATACACCGCTGTATTGGAGATCGGAACTATATTTTAGACTACTTATGGACTATGCCAAGAAGGTAGTATTGATGAAGGATGGAAACGGGATTTGGATCTGGTAAAATGGTTTCTTTGCAAAAGTGCTTTTTGTTTAGACGCTGTACGGTTTTTGAAAGTAAAATGTTTTGTATTATACAAACGCCCAGCGTCATTCGATATAAGAATTTATGTTATACTGTGATCTTTTACGTACGGTTAAGATGGCAGGTTCATTAATTTATGGGATGAAAAAGTTTGGTCCTCCTATCGTAAACCATCACGACCATTCGAAAAATTTGATCACCACTTTGAGACGCTGCATCAATCACTTTCAGGAATAACCAGACGTTTTTATCTGTCTAAACGTTGATACTTCGGGAGCGATATATCCTGTCAAACCTTACAGGGTGTTCAATTATGAACGATTAACTGCCCAAATGAGTAGAGTTCTGATGCAGGCTTTGAATGTCGAGCGAACTGTATAATTAAATTACCGTTTAACGTTCAGTCTGACGTTCCTGAACTCCATATTTATGACACGAGGTCGACGCGTGATTACGCCGCGTTGTGCACATCACCCAAGTCTACGTTCGGTAGCTCTTCTTCTTAACGCGGAGAGATTATGAGTCGGAGTTATACGATACGAAGTCGTTGAACAGCCTCTAAGAATAGGCCCCCTACGAAATGAGGGTGCAGAACCTGTTGAGCCTGTACTGAACGCGAGAGAACAGTTTCAGCATGTGGTGAAACGTGACCGACCTTGATGACCGTTTTATCCATAGAGTCAAACCCACGAGGATCTGATCTATCTCCTACTCCGTGATTCATCCTCCCGTGTATATCTACTTGTTAGCGTCTATTACACATTCAAATAGTTCTACAAACCCAAGTACGGCCTTCGAAACGATCGTTACACCCGATGCATACGCAGACAAACACAGGCTGTCTTAGCAACCGAGTTTAGAAAGATCTAAGAGATGTTAACTGAAAAAGGAAAAGAGAGAAAGAGAGAAATATGAAGAAATCGCGTTTAGCTCGAGTGTAGAGAGAGACAAAGAGGGCGCTAGATCGAGAACTGGAAAGCTTGCTTGCTTCGAATGTATGGGTTTGCCACGTGTGACACGCACATTGGAAATCCCACGTGTATGGAGTGGATATGGGAGTTGATCACGGAGTTCCCAGAGCCGGCGAACCTGATCCGCAAACGGCTAGTCATACGGTAATGGTATCAAAGCCACGGTTCACAGATCGTCTTACCGACCCGCAGACCAGCAACTTGCTATCATAAAATCCATCCAGACTGACGGTAAAAGTCTAACCGAGTTGCAATACGTGGCGGTGCAGCTGCTTATTTGATAAGCAATATAAGCATATGTTGAGAACGTGGCATACATGCAATGCAGTTCTTCGTTCGTCTTCGGTTTATGTACAGTTGGACCATCAAAGGTCGTGTTGGAAATCGAGACGTAACTCTGAATCAAATCGAGGATGGACTAAAGGGCGCTATCAGAAATACGAATTGATTTCTATCGATACTGAAAGCAATTTCCTGCCTCATCCTGTACCACATAATATGGATTCAAATCGCAGGATAAAACAAAAACCAATCTCCGTTTTCAATTGCACTTGATTCGTCTTTTCAGTGCTGTTTAGACGGTGTACAATGAAGATCAAGATGATTCCTTCATTACGATTTTCTACTTTTACTTCAATCGATTCAAAAAATTTTCTAATTGAATAGTCGGTCTTTAATTACTATTTTTACCCGACGTTTGTTGGTAGAAGGTATGGGAATTTTACGAATCTCTATTCCATACGAAATTCAAGTCTTTTACGTAACATCGTTGCACACACTTGAGCACCACTGTCCCGTCTTTACCGACTGATCCATTTTCACTGTTCAATCGCTACGTTATTAACGTAGGAGTCTTCTGGTCCCACGATAGATGGTAGACAAAGCGAGAACACAAAAGAAGATATCAGTGTCCATGCATACCTACCGTGTATACCGGGTACTTTTCCATAATTTCACAGTCAAATATTGCGATACAATATTCAAATAGCGAACTCTAGATAGGTGCATACCTACACACATACACACACTCGGCATGTAACATGATCCCTGATCCTACTTTGCGACACGCAGAGCTTATGTAACAATGATGATTAGATTTTTCATCGTCATTGATTTAATTCCGTACGACCTCAATTAATTATTTACTGGTCAGGCTTGTATTCGTTTCGCAATAATCAGAAACAGCATAAGCAAGTAAGTAGGTGCAGGTACAGGTACCTACATGCATGTATGTTCATGCAGAGGTAGGCGTACTCACCCTGTCCATTTTGTCTGCGTAATCATTATTAAAACGCATTGTTCCAACGCGGAAGTGAAAGAAGTTATAATCATCCTTGCGCTCGTTACACGTATTCATTCACCATGTGGGCAACATTCCTGTACACGTCATTTCGCGACCCATGTGCAGAAAAGAAATTGCGAAGATGTGCAACTACATAATCCGCACGCGCTGTCATTTGTCCTCCTTATTTTCATATCCTCGTCCTTTTCTCTCGCTATTTCTTATTCGTTGTCACGTGCAATTCACGCTATTCGCACGAGGCATGCATTTCGCATTAACCGCAGGTACAAAAGCAACTGAAAATTCCTCCAAGATAAGTTATACACAATTGTTAACTCGAACGCAACTGCACCTCAACACATTGCTGACATGTTTATTCATTTTCGTTTCTTCGGAAATCTCAACATCCATTCTATCGCACAATGGCTTAAAAGGTGTTCCAATTTCTCCTGAATGGATGTCGACAGTCTAGAATTGAATCGCAGTGACATCGGATATATATCTTGACCCCTGATTAGAGAAACACGAATTTTAAATTTGACCCCAAATCGTTATGTTATAAGCTCGCTTCTTGCGATTTATAATTCCCAGCCAGCAATCGCAGAACACTGGAGATTGTGTGTTAATTATTTATCGTTACGTTTGTAATCGTACGTCTAAATATAGATTGATACAGCTTACGATACGACCCGTGGGGTACATATTATGTTATACGCAAATCAGACAAGTCGCGAAAATTTTCCACGAAAACATTAACGCAACGAGGTTATCAGACCCCCAGTGAAGAGGAACGTGATCTTATGAACCATCCTGAACTGATAATCCGCACACGACTTAAACGTGCTCTTGGATAATTAAAATTAAAACAACAACACTCGAGTGATAATCGTTGCTCATTTCAAAATGTATAATCTTACGGATTATATGCGGCATCCGTAAAATCTATACCTCATTCTTTGCGCAAAACCTGTGTAACAATTTTCAATTACGCAACGAGTAAAGTTTCTTCTCTAAAACGATGCGAGATTGAATATTTTTTTTTATTTTTCTTTCACTTCTCCTGTTTTGGAAAAGATTAATCAGCGGCTTTTATTTATACTGTAAGCTAGTGGGAAATAATCCAGATGATTTCATCCAGCTTCTTATTCACTGGAAGCAGGGGGGCCTGAATCGGTTTCCTGAGAACACTGTATGCGATTGAATATAAATTTCATGTGATTCATCCGACGAACCATCAACGGGTGCACGCCAAATTGCCTCAAATATCGTTACACAGAAATGAGATCACAGTCGCACAGTAACTGCGTGCATTATGTGCCACGTCATGTATCTTTGTAGATAAAATGTCGCCAAAAGTCGAGTTTTTTTGACACCCGGTATTCCCTGTGGCTTAGAGGAAAAATTATAAAAGGAGATTATATGATCCAGAAGCCTGTTAGAAACACATCCGTTACCGAAACTCATTTCGACGACTACCTACCACAGGTTGAGTAATCTTTCGTTACGTAAAGAATTCTTACGACGCCGAGTGCGTGACGCACTAAAATGTAAATAAAATTAGGATGGATGAAAAAACGATTCCAACCTCCCTGCTGTAACGCGAAGGATTTTTGAAGCAGGCGGTTTTTCAAAGGAATACTTTGCCTAATCGCATGAGGAAATTTTCAAAATCAAAGATTGAAAATTTTTCATTGAAGAAAATAGATTAAACTAATGGAATAATAATAAATAATTGATTACTTTACAGTTTCATTAAAATTCTACAATGATAATTATCACGGTACTTGCAATTAGCGTTCAATCAAAAAATCATTAGATATAAGTAAATGTGTATATAAAGAATGCAGAAAGGCTGCAAAACAAAGAATTATTATCTCCAAACTTTCAACTTTTACATCGTTTTCATCAAAAATATTAATCCTCTGCAGGCTTATGAAAATAACTTTCATACGATCGCCTTGTTGCACAATTCCTCAGTAAAATCATTGCGCTAAGTATAAAATATACATATGCAATAACAAACAGAGATTATTGACGTGCATCGAGTTGCCGCGGGGGATCGTTTGGACAACTGCAAATGCAGCAGCAACACTGACACGTCGTGTCGTGAAACGGTTCCCTCTCTCTCCATCTCTCTCTCTCTCCAGCAAGAAATATGCTGCACCGAGTGCAACGGAGTTGATGATAAAATTAGCTTCAACCGAACGTGTACGGTCCAACGGTCCCCTCTCTTATCGGCTTACACGCCACGCCGCTACGTTTGTGACACTGCAGCGCACGGTGCAAGCTATTTTAGTGCACGCTTATCAGACGTCACTCTTATGTGCTGCAGTAGCTACTGTTGCAGCTGCACATCTCGTGCAGGCTATGTTTGTACACCAGGAGCACATAGCAGGAGTGAAACTGCACGCCTCGAAAATGTCTCTCGGCTATTCTTAAGCCTAGAACCTAGAACCTACAACATCCAGGTACTTACGCGAACTGCTCTTCTCGTTGCATTCGGTAGCCGAGTGCTGCTACTTCAGTTTGTCCCACGGAAAAAGGGTTTCAAAACGTGCAATAAAATTATTCTCCACGATATTATTTTATTTTGCATTGTTGTGAAGATTTAATTGCAGATGTATTATGGAGTAGGTGAAAAATCTACATGTCTTGCAGATACGATCGGTTTATTATGCAATCAATTGCGCATTCGCCCGCATTGCTGATGATAACAAACTGTCGACAATGAGAATTGTAAGAGAGATGGAAATTTCTGTTTGTACCTATACGTATAATAAAAGCACAGGCTGTATTAATGATTCGTCTTTCTGGTAATTGTCAACGTCGGGGTGATTGTTTTGTTTAGAACGATCGAAAATAGCACTGACCTTACCCTTTTGATGAGCTCTGTCGAGTATTTTTAAATTCGCGAGATCTACGTTTCGATATATTCCGCGAGGTGCGACCTTCGCGTCACGAGTCACGTGGAGATGAGAAATAGAAAAAATAAGACATTAAATAACCTCTTAGTAGGTATATACTGAGGTACATAAGTATATATTATTTATATACATACTTTTCTAAAAGAGGAAAGTCTAGAGTGTTGAAAATTTGAAGCGTGCGGCAGACGGTCTGCAAAAACTTGACCAAGAACATCAACAAATATTTAATAAATACGTGAATGGAATCTTAAAATAAACGATAAATACTAAATTAACACGAAGTAATTACTTATTCTTATTCATCTCCTTATAATAGGTACGACCTTGCACCCTGTTACTTATGAATCATTCTTTTATCTCCGTTGAAGATCTCGCAAACAAGCTAAACATCTTCATAATATTGTTTGTATATAGTTACACGGATGCGTTATGTAATGGAGGTGATATACAGTGTTGAACTGCAAAAATGCAAGTCCTGTACATAGGTTTTTTCATACTCTCTCTCTCTCTCTTCCTCTCTCTCTATCTTTAAACAGTAGTCAAAAATATTCCCAGCCTTGAGTGCATGGCCTTCGGGTTGAAAACCATCGTTACATTACGTGCGAAAAAATTTACCTGTTTACACGTGTATAAAGATTGGCGAGAAAAAAAGACGAGGGAACGAAAAAGTTTTCTCTTTTTACGTAAAAGGTATAACTACGGATTATATACCGCATCGTGTAAATGATAACGTTGCAAACTTCAGTCGACATGCGACATGACCTTTCGGCTGTTCGTTCGTAGGCATTACGGAATCGCGTATAATATCCGCGATATAAAATTGCAACACCCGAGTGCGATGTTCCGCTTTGATCTTTTTTTTTTTTCTTTTTTAATCGCCTCTTTTTTTCTTTATATTTTAGAGTGACAATTTATTTTCGCTCAATGTCTACACATCCACGCCTGTATATTATACTGATAATAACATTTCTCGTTGAAACAGACTTCGGCGATATATATATACCGTATAAAGATATAAGTACGTTGAATTGAAAAATTTATTCACCGGTATAAAGATCGCGTAGTGAAAAAATGTACGAGGAAAATTACCAGCCAGGGTAGCGAAGCAACGCAATCAAAGATAAAACCACTGCATATATATATATGTATACATATGTATACATGTATACACACATTGTATACAATCACCTTCTCGAACGGGTCGATACAGTGATAAACGACATCGAGAGATATCCATCAAGTTTCGGAAGTTTCCTCTGATCAATAAAGCAGCAATCCATGATCCACGCGAATTTCTTTTCCGCACCGTTGATAAATTGATTTCGTCGAAACATCTTCGCGATCAGGAGTAATTTGGCAACTGGTGTTTGCATATAGATTACGAGGCTATTTATGTTTCTATATGTGTATACCTATGTGTGTGTACTCAACATCTGACGCGAATGAACAGAGCGAAAAAAGCAGACATCAAATGAAGACAAACGACATGCATCGGGATCGTCTTTCGGGGAAATTGGAAATTTATTGCCCCTATATCACTTTAGATTTAGGTTAGAGATTTATGCGCGCATTTAAGAGCTCGTGCAAATGGGATAATTTGAGAAAGAAGGAGGAAAAAAGATGCGTGCAGAAAACCTAGGCAAAACAAACCGCGGCTTTTTATTATTATGATCGTTTGCGGAGGCGTTAGATTTGCAGACTCGACATACATTTTCTCAGATCGTATATATATGTATTAGGGTGACGCAAAAAAAAAACGACTATCTTTTTTTTTTGAGTCTCGTGTGACAAAATGTTATAGTTTTTCATGTTTTCAGAGCTCACTTCAAAGGACAGCTCAAAAAAAAAATTTTAGAGGTCGCTCCAAATTTCAAAAAATGTCAAAAATCGTCAAAAAATCAAATACAAAAAATTATATTTTCAGTATTTTGTTTGATTTTTAATTCATGTCGTGGTGTATTGCTATCGATTCTTTCTTACTAAATCAAAGAAAAAAAATGTATGAAATTTTAATATGAATATTAAAAGGTCGCTCGAAAAGATCTAAAGAAATGCACCAAAAAATTGAAAAAAAAAATTATGAGCGACCTTTAAAAATTCAAATTTTGAACTGAAACTTTTGGAAACTTATTTTTTTTTTTTTGTCTATAAAATTATACCGTAACGAGAAAAAAAAAAAAAAAAAATCGGTTTTTGACGATTTCTGTTGTTTTAAAAAATGTGGAGCGACCTCTTAAAAATTTTTTTTCGAACAGTCTTTTGGAGTGGGCTCTTAAAACATCAAAAACTAATATTTTGTCACACGAGATTAAAAAAAAAAAAATAGTCGGTTTTTTTGCGCCACCCTAATATGTATATATATTGTATATATGTATATATCTACTAACTTACGCAAGCGCGAGTCCTCGTGCAAGATGATGACGTCGAAACACAATATTGACGAAAAGAAACGACGACATTCGCACACGTTCAAGTTTAACCTGATGATGATCGTGCGAACGTCGTAGTTTGCCTCACGTCGAGTCTTGAAACATAGAATGCGCAGCAAACGATACGTCGATACACTTTCACCACCATTTTATCTCTTTTATTTAGTCAAATAACCTCAATCAATCCTACGAAGACATTTTTATGCAAGGAAAGATTATTGCAATCAAGTTATTATGGACCATTCCGTGTCAACTTGATCAATGTCGAGCTTTGACACGCTCTCAGATTTTCTTCTTCCTTTTCTTTACAATATAAAACGGTGTTCTGAAGTAAAGTTAATCCATTTTACCGACAGATTATACACTGAAAAATATTATTTATTCAGATAATTCATGCGTTTAGAAAGAATCATGGAAAAGAAAATCAATGAGAATTATTTGGCACAGAATTGTCGAAATTTTTGGCAAAAAAATTTCGAAATGAATTATACTTATTTAACTGAAATCTTTTAAAGGTCGTGAAAAATAAATGGTTCATAAAAACAGCTGAAAAAAGAAATTTGATCGCTTTTCAGAGTTGCAAAACAGCGGCGTAAAAAAATTCTTAATGTCCCATATTTCGTTTAACAGGTTCAAGAAATAATGTGAAGCATAAATTGATTTTTAAACGAATTTCAGAAACGTATTAACTTTCAAAGAGATATATTATATTATCTTCTCGCAAATTGAGGAACTCGTATTAAACTGGTGCAGGTGCAGTTATAATATTCAAGTTCACAGCCGGTGGATAAAAACAGTTGCGGTACTAAAAGTACGTGAAAACGTATTTTTCGACGAGCCAATAATAAATTAACTACGACGATTCGGTAATCACATGACCAGGGCTCATAATATGCGTTGTGCTCTCTGCAGATACAGACGTACCAACATTCAAAGTCATGTAGTACTCATACTTTCCTGAATTCCGTTACAAAAAAGCGATGCAACGTCCAAATTTGAACCCTTTTCGTTCGTTTGTTTATTCAATATAATATAGAAAGAAAAGGGTAACTTTTCTCGGTCGGTAAAGGTAGAAATACTGCACGACCTTAATACGGAAACGTTGAATCAAACATTACACTTTTTCCATTCCCTTCTTAAAGTTAATTTACTGATTGAATACAGTGAATACCCTCAAATATTTCTCCTCGAAACTTCTACGTCAACTTTCAAGTCCAGAGACCCGGTCGACTGGACGATCGTTTTTGCTTATGAAGTTTTACAAGATGCGCAAAAATGTGAGAAGGACGTGAACGCGGCGTGAATAATGCATCGCCAGATTTGCGAATCTGTTTTTATGCACATTCATACCGAGGGGTCGACGTCTGTATACCGGAATTCAATTCACCGTCGGTCTAGTTGCACGGATTGCACATATTTCAGCTGCTCGTTGTTGAAAAATTTTCACGAATGTGACGATGCATTTTTATAAGAAAAACATCGTTTATTTGCGATCTTTGAATTGTTTGATCTTTATTAAACACACTAACATTTTGCAAACTCAACTGCTCCTCGTTACAAAATTTCTAAATAGCGATTCCTTCAAGGTTTCATTTCCTTGACGTCGCTGCGACGAATACGGTTTACTTTTTTGCTCGTATTTCAACCATAATTAAAGAACCTTGATTTTGCGGTAGAAGCAGTCGATCTCCTAATTATCTTAAATTTCGTATTTCAATGTATCGGACTTTCAGATTAATTTCTAGATAGTCTTAATCTCCCAATTTATTGATCGGCACTTGTGATATGCAATAAGTTAAAAGTTCCCGCGGGCATGAATAATTCCTGTCGAGGAAAAATTCTCCATACATAGATAGAACCGCAGTCGAAAAATAAATTCGTTTCGCGCGAAACAGCTCATGCCACCAAAAATCTGGAATATTAATACTCTTGTCCGGTGATTTCACACCTCCAGCTGCTGGAGACATATTTCTAAGAATTTCTCATCTCATTCGTTAGCCTAAATTAATCCTGGTGAACCATAAGATGTTGTTCCTGGAAAAAAATATCACGTTCATCTGCAGTGTGGAAATAGTTACATACAATATTTATTCAGTTGTGAGAAAAATATCAATCACTCTCCAAGTGCGAGAACCGGAAAGAGAAAAACGTGAAACCGAGAATATTATCGGAGCGAGAAAGTGGGACTTGTTAGGCTCTCGTTTCCAACGTTCCGTATATCCAATCTTTGAGAAATTTCAAACGCTGTTGAACAAAGTTTTTTTATGAGGCTTTCAACCTAATTTAACTTTAATCTAATTATCAGATAATTTAAATATCATTATAATTATAACTACATTTTCAGTTCCCTCATTTCACAATAACTTCGCTGCAATGGTTTTCCTTTTGAACTTGTGAAACAATTTATGCTGTAAATAATTGTAAAAAAAATTGTAAAAATTATCTATCATCAGTTTATTAAAAAAAAAAAAAAAAAAAAAGTAGCGAGTCGAATATTACACAGGTACCAACATGCATAAATATGCAAGCCGGTATACACGGATGTCCCGACATAATTTTCCATCGATTATTATTCACGGAAGGCAGACCACACATAGCGCGCTTACGTAGATGGTAATGGCGTCGCGAATTCTCAGAGATTCTGAATTGAAGGTACGGCTTCACGAAAAGAGAGAAAAGAAAACGTATTCGAAGAAAAGAGAAGAAATAAAAAAGCTGAAAAAAGTCAATATAATAATGATAAAATAAATATAAGAAAAACTTGAGCATGTGTATAATAAACGCGTCCACGTGATCGTTTCGAAGGTTTGACACGCGGTAAAGCCGTCTAGCTACGTCATCCGTCTACGTATCACGCATAATCAACGCAGTCCGGCTCGAAAATTGAATACTTAATTAATATTAATACGGGCGCGAAATCAGCCTGCAATTAAATTATCCGATCGATTGATGAGTCCTCTTGATCGGACTTTAATCCATTTTTCATCGATGCGAATTTCGTCGAGATAGAAATTCGCCGTATTATATAGGCATTTGTATCATAAGCAAGATGTAAACGCGATTATTAATCATTTTTACTTTCTTGCGAATTACCTAGGTCGTGATGTATTGATTATGCACGCGTTTGCAGACCCCTCGCGTCTCTCTGAATTATGTAGACGCATTTGTAACACGACGTTACGCACGGCCGGCACGTGAACATCAACCTATTTGCAATTATTCTACTTGACGGTATAATTATTGCATTGACGGTGTCGACTTTTGCCGCCGAATGACGTACCGTATATTAGCCAGAGCGCAAACTGTGTAGCTTAATCAATGGAGGGGAAAAAATTAAATAACGGATCTTGGTTACGGGAAATTTCGGTACGAAATATCAACAAGTGAACTTTGCATCGGACAGTAAACAACCATCCTACAATTTTGGCAGTTCAAATGTTCGAACGTCGTGTATAATATCGTGAATTTCAAGTCCAAGATAGAAACGATAAACTTCCAAGATCATAAACATTGGATCGCGTGCGACAGACACACAAGTGGAGTATTTAGCTTTTAAATCATTAACCTCGCAAGTCCCATTATAACAAGAATTACTCTACTTGTCCGCAATTATTTTTAATCAAGCGCATTAATGTGTCCGGACTTCCTTTTATGATTTACGGTAAAAAAAATAAAAAATATAAATAAATACGCCCGCAAACTGATAACGAGTTAAAAAAACAAAAAAATTTGTCATTTTTTGATGATTAATTCCTTCTGAGAAAGGAACAGCCTGTATTTAATATTTAATGCAATCGTCGTTGTATATCAAATATCAAAGTAACGATCGCATCTTGATTGAGGTCAAAATTTAGATTCCGAAGAGAGTTCATCGAAATTGATCGAATCGAGGATTGACAACGAGTGTCTGAAAATTTCAAGGAATCAGGAAACAAACTTTGAAACAAGGCGACGCAGTGTCGTTCAACCGAAATATTTCGCAACGCTTTTGACAGTTCTGACGACGAGCTCAAAGTCCAGGAGGATTGTTTTGAACAAGACCAGGATCAGGCCCTGTCTGTAATAATTAAGAGCGATGCCCAAACTGCGTACTTAATTACACAGACTTACACATGACTGGCGATTTTGTTTTTGTTTTTTTTTGTTGTTTTTTTTTGGAATTTTTTATTCTTGTCAAACTGTTGTGCCAACAATTTCAAGCAATTATATACTTGCGTAAGTGGAATTCCCATCTGAAATATTATATAAAAGTAATTAGCGAGAAACGGAAAACGACCAAAGTAATCGATCTTAGCAGATTTAAAATTCTTAATTCCGTCGCAGAATTTAATTCACGAATATCTTGATGCGTTGCAAGTTATGATTGTGGCAAAAAATCGATTCAAAAATCTGCCATATACCTGGCATTACGTAACTCATAAATACGCGGATGTAACAATAATATTTTATCTGATTCGCAGTGCAGCGATAATAATCTCTCTAATGAAACAATTAGATATATATATATATATATATATATATATATATATACCTAATGCCCGTCCGATGTAGAATCGGGACAATTCATTATTCGACGATACATCCGGTCAATCAATCATTCATGCAGAAACAGTTTGATCGCGTATTTTGTATCACACAATTTGCGAGTCGTTGACCGAGCGTTGACTTTGAGAAGGAATTCGTCCTACATCAATTGAATGAAATGTTTAAAAGCTCGCGCACTCGGCGCACAGCGAGTATAAATTTGCTAATCATTTCTTTAGGCTGATAAGCATTCATTGCGCGCTTTTGCGCATCAGGCAAGAAACGGACGCATCTCTAAACCTCTCCGGACGCAAGTGGTCAACGCCCTTTCGCTTCGAACGGAGTTGTCTGTCCATTTCCGTTTTAAGTAACCAGCTGCAACGCACGCGCAAAATATTCCGGTGCCGAATAAAATTTCGCAAACTCGAAATTACTTGCTGGGGGAAAATTTTTTTTTTCTTGGTTAATATTTTGTTGGACGAAGGTGTAAAAAGTTTCCACGATTTTGTTGACTGGTTTATGAGATCATAATTTTCTTGAATTATTCTCAGACATTTTTTTAAAATATACTCGCGATTTTATCTAACGTGATGAATGAGTTCACCCGTCAACATTCGCGCGTTACAAACGTGAGGAATTTAAGATCTCTGCGTGTAAAAGAATCATCTTTTTACACAAATGCCATGCATTGAACTTTGGGTTAATGCGAGAGGATGGAATATTTTTTTATGCATGATTTACCTCCGCGCGAGAGGAAAGGAGATCGACTTTTGATAGCTTATCAATCGATGCGATTTCCACCCCAAATTTTAAATCAATCATCCAGATCTGTTTGAAATTGATTCTGAAATCTGATCAATGATTTAATTATGAAATATTGTGCGATATCCGCACACATATGGAAAGACGTTTATAACCATTCAGAATTGCCGCTTCAATAAACGTCACAGGGAGCGATAAATATTTCTCACTGAATCATTCACAAGTTTTGAAACGAGATTACGGTGCGCCAATTCATAGATTTCTTATCGCGTGTCTTTTGCGGTCGAATGTCAAAAAGCTTGACACTCCATCAGACAACTAAGCCCAGATAAATCATCGAAATTATCGCGATGCTAAAGCCTAATAATTCATTGTTCTCTCGAGCAAACGTTGTCTGTACAAAGACTTGAGACTCGGCGATGCGTTGAACGAGGTTTTTGCAAAAGTCGCAAATATTTTTATATACCCGAAGAAAGAAGTTGCGGATAAACTGCAGGCAAAATTGTTTCAAGCGTCACAGGCTAATTGAGCCGGATCTTGGCGAAGAAGATATGAATAAATGAGATAGCTGTAGGTAAGAATATTTTGCGCACCCCTGATTCTGAATATTCATTACCCGAGACGGGCTCGCGAGGATTTATCGAAAGATTAAACTGAAATTATCACGTTCCACCGGATTAAAGCATTCAGACAAATCCTGGCTATAGACGCCTCTGTGTGTATAATAAGCCTGCGAAAAAAGAAAACGATCAAGCATAGAAATTTTAACAGCTAACGTAAGAAAGAAAGAAGAAGAAAAAAATGAATTGATTATAAACTGGTAATAAATATTTATCATCCAAACTATAGATCGCGATGATAAATTTATTAAATATTATACCATGACAGATTGTGTGTTCGACACGATATGCAATCTGATGCTGGAAAATCGTTTAGTACAACGACTCGTATAACAAATTAGCAGTCTTTATACCTACCTAGAGCGGAAAAGAAAATTGTTAAACTCGAGTAAAGTGTTGTTTAACGTTATCTACTACAATAAGCTTACAATTCATGCGAAATATTCTCCTCTTTTTATGCGAAATGAAAGCCTGGGAAAGAGGGCGAAGAGCCGATTCTAAAAGTTTCTACCTAAGTTTTTACTTAGACCTACATATCATAATATGTATATAACGCTGAGTAAAAGTCAGGCAGTTTTTATATTATATTTCCAGCAAGTTGAGAAAATGCAGTATCTACAAATCGCGCGTGTGTTGGTTGGAATAAGTGTAACATGCGAAACTAATTGTAAGTATATATAAGTAATGTCGAGCTCGTTAAGTATTCATCGATCAACTCGTTAGCCTCATCCATTTGCTAAACTTTTATTACCTTTAATAACTACGCGCACGAAACGGTCTATCGTCTAACTATAACGCGCTTGTGATAACTAAACTCTTTCTCGACAGGGCGTTAATTTCTTAGCGATACTTTATGCTCGCCGTTTAGCGAACATCGTCCGCATACCTAAGTGTTTTCGCACAATTTGATCATGCAATTTGCAAATATCCCTCCCCAACGAACTCGCGACAACATATGATCTTATTATACAGTTTATTTATATTCAAAAGTAAATCACGCGTATCGTTCGTATCGGTCGCGAAAATTCCGCCATATTGTGTAACGTAAAAATGTTGCTCTTTGTCCTGCCATCATTAGCAAGATCTCGCAGCGAGTAATTAGCGCGATAAGTTCTTCCAACGGCACGTTGCGTTGCGTCGCTCCTCTCAGCGCAAGATGCAACAGCTACGATCTCTATTTCTGGTTTCTCAAAGTTTATTTTGGTGTATTCAACCACGTGCCAATGTTGCGCGAGGCCTCCTCTTCTCTCTTAGATCCATCTTAATTTATACACATGCACGTAACGGCGCGCTTCGCATCTGGTTTGGTCTTAACAATTAAGCAACGTTGACACCCAGCAACATCTCGATCTCCCCCCCGATTTCTTGCCGCCTTATTATGCCTCAACAAAAACTTTGCACGATGTATCATAGAGCAAAAGATACATGAAAAGTTGTAATATTTTTACAATGCAAAAAATGAGACAATAATGCCATTATTCGTATAATATAGTTAAACAGTGTAACTTGGAGTTGAACTTTCTTTGTTCGAATGTTTTTTTTTTGTTTTGTTTTTTATTCTTTTTTTGTCTTTTTTTTTCCTTCTTAGTGAAGGGGAAATCTTCTTCATTAAATTAAACTCAATATTTACATTATTTCTCTATTTAGCTCGACTTTTGTACCAGACTATACGCTAATTGATACTTTCTCGTGAGAATTGTGTGATTTCCAAATTTAGTCTTTCCAAAGTGCAGCCGTATCGTTTATCGGATCTTTCATATAATAACATAATGAGGGACAAATTCAGACGGGAGTGCATATCTGCATCGGTATTTCACTCGGGACGTTAAATGGCTAGACATTGTTTGATCAGTAATTATATCGGCTTTTCGACTGGCTTGCGACGATGTTTAAATATGTCTTTACTCTGCATCTGCAGGCTAAAACGACTCGTACCCCAAATGCATAAATTTTGAGCACGACGGAATTAGGATTATTACCATCATGGTGCAATTTCTTGCAACAACTTGGGTCCAGCTTTGCTTTGAGTGTTTTTTCGCGTTTGGAAATGATTGCGAAACATTCCACCGCAGGGTTTCGTGTATTTTGCGTCTCTGTATCGACATTCTTCACGCGGTTATCATTATATTGATTATTTTTACATTTGTAAACGTACAAATGTCATATGCATACCTTTGCATTCTCACTCAGACGCGTTGACACACTTTGCTGTCAATTGTTACGAAAACTAAACCTCGATATACGTTTTCTTTTCTTTTCTTTTTTTTTTTTTTTTTGAGGGGCTTTGTATCGTGCGACTTATAATTCTGCAATGATATCATAACACATTCTGACGTTTTTGTACTCGCTATTTAAGATAAAATATCAAACGAGTGAGTTCGTTGTTCTACTTAAACTAAGCCCATCGGTCCAAACCTGTCGGTTATACCTGCAAAGACAATATTTTCAAGCACTTACTAACTATAAATCGATTGAGTCACACAGGAAACACGGGGATCTTGTTATCTATTATTTCTCTGACGATTAACAAGGAATTTTTGTAAATCTCGTCCATCAATTATCGTTTTCTACAAGATAAGCAACCGACCATCGCCACGCCGCCAACGGCGTTATTACTGCATTGATCTATCGATCTATCGACATCGATTTTCGAAGACTATCAACAAACAATTACAAATCTATTACACCATGTGAATTGAAAATACCATTATTTTATTCCCGGAATCGAGGCGTACGTGATACACTAAGTGAATTATTATTGACAATGAGAAATTTCATAGTTGCAACCCCGGCCAGATAAGAAATCGTTCCACGTGATTGTTGCGTGTTGACAAAATATCGCGCAAATTGAATGTGACCGCGTGATTCATTCACATCTTCGCACGCGCGTGTATTTGCAGAATAAATGGTAAAACCGGATATTTCTGCGTTCAGCAAAAGTCTGTATAAAAAGCAAGTCGTTATTTATTTATTTATTTTTTTTCTTCAATTTTTTTCTTTTATTCTTCAACGCAGATTGACTGTAATCACATCAGCTCGTGCTGATAACACAGCTTTCATTCCCTCCAAGTTCGGGGTCAAAGAACCTTCGCGTCGAGAGAAGCTTCCCCAAAATCAACCCTCAATCTTCTTCCAAAGGTCGTTTCCAGGTCGCGAGGGACGCCGCTCAGAATTTAAGGATTATTTTGTATTCCCGGGGCGTATAATCAACATGGCACGTGTGCATCTTCCACGAATTGGAATCTGGAGGCAGAAGGTAGAAAATATTGGACGTTTCCTCATAGCGGAATTTTCCCGGCGATACGTTTTACGCTATATATCGATTATGGCGAGACCTTTGACCTTGTAATCCGAGTGCAGCAAAGCAGGCCTTCGGATCGCTGATCGCTTCATGGTGCAATTAATCTCGTGCACGCATTGCGAATTTATTTTACACCCGCTCAATCGTCTATACACTTGAGTTATTTTTACGTTCTCACGATGTTATAACGATCGTATGATCTCTTCCGACAGCAGCTGCTCTTTTTGCACGCGATTACAAAACTCGATGTGACCTTGAACTTCGTCGCTTCGTGAACGAATGGCTTCGAACGATATCAACGTCTAACGCGATTGTCTCGGATTTTCTAGACACGAATGGTATAGGTGTACAGGTAGAATAGGAAGGTCGATACGATATTTTACAGATCGTGAGTCGACTCGTTGTTATACCTCACGTATATTGTATTACACTGTTCAGATATACCTTTACTGTATCCAGTGTACAGAAGGTCGTAGCTGAAAAGTTTTCAGCTAATAACCATAATTGCATGCTTCTGATTTTAACATTAATATAGACGGTTGATGCTCGATGACAAAGCCCTCGAACCTTCGGTACCAGGACTACCAGGCAGACCGAATGACAGGCTGTCAAAGTCAAAATCCATGCTTCGATTCGTACCAGTCTCTGAAGACCGATACTGGAATATTAAACGCTTCGTTACCCATCATGTTCGTAAATAGATCGAGTCAACTTTCTGCGTTGAAATAAATTGGAATAGTGCTTTATTCTCCGATATTATATATCTGAAATCCGTTATGACAATTGTTCGCTCATCGCTTTAGCTGCTTTTATTCGTCAATATACTTGAATGATTTAGGATATCAATAAGTTTACTTTCAGCGTTCCCTGAAGATTGAATTATTATACTTGTAGATAAATTTTGATTTCACAATCGATTTGGTGAGTATAAATTCATATAAGATTGCACCGATTCAAACGTCTCGTGCGAATTTTTACTGTTTCACATTCTTCGCCAACTTGGTAATGAGATAAAAAGATAAAGAACATCATCCGTTTGATACATAGTAATATTGCATGGATGAAACGATCGTAAATCCTGAATCACGTGCACAGCAACGATACGTCAGATAACGCGACACTATCTGACACGTGAAGAATCGACGTCTGCTCAATTTGTTATAATCCGCAAGTATAATCTGCATGTATTACAAATATGCCTCACATGCAATGAGTTCTTGTGTCTTTACCTGCTCGCCGTTTTTTCTTGCAGTTCTAATTATCCAATTACACGTATTTACATGGATATTGTTATAATTCAACCGAAGCGTGATTAGTTATTTTCCTTTTTTATTTCCTCCACTCTTTTTGCGCCATTCTTGCCGATTTCACGGGCTTTCATCTATAACACGACTCGGCGTATCATAGGAGTGGTGTCAATTGACGCGAGAGGCTTTACGGCTCATGGCTTTTGCCATGATCCAAGATTAATCGCACGCCAATTAACAATCGACTGACTGACAATGACTTGAGACTGTTTTTTGCAAGCTCGTAGACTTCGCTTTGCTAGCCGAGTATCCAGCTTCACGCCTAATCACTGTTCATCCGTAAACCTTTCATGGTCACTGCTCGTATATAGTGTTATAAGAGACATATTTGAGCATGGTTTCCCGCTTTGGTCGTACTCCCTGAGGTTGGCTCAGGTCGCGGTTCTTGTTCCAAGATTTTTTCAAGCATACTTTTTCCTCCAAACTAATTAATATCACCCGCAGGCTTCGAACTCGGCGGTAACTAATCAAATTAAGATTATATGACTTTTACGAGCTACTTTGAAAAGAAAGAAAATGAGTGTAGATATACGGACATCACGCGGAGAGATGCAGAGTTCAAGTATCTGTGGAACGGTGTTATTTTCAGTGTCATTAAATATATGAGATTAGTGTCCAAGTCACTCGAGCACTACAGCCTGCAGCTTGTACAAACCAATAATACAACTTGTGTACCATAAGAAATCCGGAAAGTTTGAAAATATTTTTGGACGAGTTTGAGGACAACTATATTTTCTAAATTATTGTTTGCATCACTCTTGTTCCCCGTCAAAACAATAGTGTTCTAAAGAGTTCGACAGTTGCACGATATCCGGATGTCTCGAAGGCTCGGTCTAACCGCACAATTCGGCTTCAGAAGCACCGAGCAATTACTTACATAAATCTGGGCTTCAAATCATTTATGGATGCAGCGATCTTATCTCAAGCCCAAGGTCTAATCTAAGTAACAATCATGATTCATTGCGGCCATTCTATGGGCGCTCCGGCGTCTCTCGCCAATTTAAACTTGTCTTTGGCTGTGTGATCGTAAACCTCGCGTGCCTCGCGTTCAAGACTTCAAATAGTCAGAACTGCGACTAGTCGAATGACAGTTTTTCGAATTTACATCCGCCATCTTGGATTTAGATATGATCAATTTCTGAATTCAGGCCAAAATATTGAGTTGAAAAATGTGTGACTGAATGGGTTAAGGACACCAAAACGGTCGGCCTCGGAGCTTATCGAAAAGCTGAACCATTCAAAGTTCGTTCGCATGAAACCGACCATCGGAAATTCCGTCGTAACGGTCGATGGGAGTTCCGATGCCTCGGAATTTCGCCTTGCTGCGCCCCTTTGCAGAACAATCAAAGCAACGTCGTAGGTATAATACCTACGAAATGATTATTACGCGGTGCACGCACGGTTCTGCAGAGCATGACACCGAATAACCTTACGGCAGTGGTTACAAAAACGGTGTACGTCGCAGTCCGCATTCTCTTGAAGCTGCACAACCTTCAAAGGCCGTAAACGCCTTGCTGCGCAGAAAGACGCCGCTGCTGCAGTGTACTTACGTAGTTCGTTTGAGCTCTGGAGGAATCGCTGAAGCTATTTTATTGCAGTGGCTCCGCAACGCCGAGAGGCAGCAAACATGCCAAAACCCAGAACAGCTCACAGCTTAGCAATGTGAGACGTAGTTCTCTCTTTATATTGTTCATTAAAACTGAAAGGAGAAAAAAATTTATAGACACTTTGAAGCGAATGAACGGGAAATCCAAAAGCGGCTTAACTCTTTATAAACCCCGCCAAAATACTTTGTGACACAATATTGCGACGTGGTTCAAGTTTTTAGCCACTAAAACTCCAGTCTCTGCTGCTTAGTTTCTTCTCTACAGTTGGATCTGCATTTTTATGTTATATACTATCGTTGTGGTATGATCGATATTGTTACAATCTAACTAGGTTTATCGCTCTGCAATGTGGTTCGCTGGCTGATTAATGTGCTTTGCAAAACGTTCGAGGGGAGAAAAAACACGTTTTTCATTTTCCGCAGGGTATAAAAATCACTGAGATATGACGCGAGAGATGGCGGCGAGTCTGTAACGTTACGCAATGGATGAAACGCGGATTTTACCTGCCCACCGTGGGCAAAAAAATAAGTGCTTTTTTGCTGTTGGGATTGATTTTGCGGCGCAGTAAGTAACGTACGTCTACTTTGTATGTCATTTCGGGGAAAGAGCTATGAACTCGAGGTTCTCGTGCGAGACTCTCTTGTAGAGAAAAAAGTTTGCTCATGTTTTATGACTATAACTTCTTGACGAAATATTGCGGAACCCGGTGGAATTGTGTCGAACTTGCTGCTATATTGAAAGAGAAAAAGAGACGAACGGTGAGCGAAAAGGTTCTTGAGCCAATCAAGTTTCATTCAATTTACGTCGACAGAAAAAAAAATCTGTCTATTAGTAATACGGCTTTGACGGAAGAGACGGAGTGTCGCGTTAATTCAAGTCGATCTATTGTGTTGATGACATTATTATTTGAACGTGAATGAAGTGTATTTTCAAAACAGATTCATTGTGTGCATGGTTCGCCACTTAGAGTGGAATGTCCAGAAAACCTGGTTATACAATCGTCGTAAAACTAAATCGCGTGAAAAACAATCTTTGGACTAATCAACTCCACTTTCTGTTTTTGTTCAATCAAATTCTTTGATCGTTACGGAGTTATGTGCGCATACATGTATAAACGGAAAGAAAAAACAAGTTAGAAAAACGCGGAATTGGTTCGATAGGATATTTCCTTTTGTAGGGAGTATAACGAGCTGTGAGATAAATATCCGTGGATAATCGTTCCAAATTAGAGAAATAAAACGGTTTATAAGAAACGAATTAGACGAAAATGAGGCTTGGAAAACTAATCGTTTAGTGAAAAAGGATCCTTTTCACCGCAGCAGGGTGACCTTTGTATTCGGTTTGGTATATTCCGGACCTTGAAACTAGATCTGGGAACACAAGATCCTCAAAAAGGCTATCCTGGAGTCCATTGTCCGACGAGTATAATTTTAAATCCGCAGAAGGCGATTCTCGGCGAACATCTCCGTCCTCTCTTCTCGATCTCTCCTCACCTCGCCGCGCCTTTCGCTAGTAGCTAAGCCGTTTTAACGAACTCTCAGAGGTGGTTGGCTTCCTGGAGGAATGCAGCCGAGAGGAAGAGACGTGCAAAAACTCGAAACGGCGCACAGCAGTCGGCCTCCAGTCGTTTCTCCTTCCTTCTCTTCTCTTCCCTTCCTTTTTTCTCATTCGACGCATCCCCATGCGGTGTTCTTCAGAGAGTCAAGCACGGTGAAAAGGAACTCTTGGCTTGAACCCTTAGATCCGCCGAAACGTTTCGCTGAAAATAAGCATCACGTGACGCGACAGACTCTCAGGAAACTAAACACGCAAATGCGCACGCGCTAAATCACGCGATTTCACTGGTAGATCAGACTTATTCCCACAGAATTTTTCGTCTGCTTGTCAGGCCAGACGTAAAGCCGTAAAAATTTGCAAGCGTTTTGAGGTTATCTTGAATTCGGATGTTGTGACAACCGAATTGTAACAAGTCAACATAAGTCAACATAACCTCGAATCTCTTGCGCGCACCGGGAAGAAAACTAGACGAAGTTGGCCAGCCTGTTTAAACTACGGAAGAAAAACTTGGCGCATGCGCACTTGGGTGTTCAGTTTCCTGAGATTTATGTAGCGAAAGTGTACAAAGTCTTTGCACAATCACGCGGAGAGACACTACACGTCTCGATTTCTTAGTCGAGCTCGTTTCGTTCCGCGTTATAAAACCGGTTGGATTAAAATATCGTGCAGTATACCTACCAACTAGACGATATTGTCCGTGCCAAAAAATAATGAAATAAGCACGATCTTGGCGCCGCGGCCATTGAGCTCGATTGCGTCCGAGCATTGCGAATCGGGCAGCGAACGAGGGGCGCAAGGTGTTTCGATGTTCTATCAATAGATATAATATTAGATTCGCGTATTGTTGTACAGGCGTTATAAAAACCGGTAGCAGCGTTTGTTCGACTTTGATCGAGATTCTGCAACGACACGTTGTTCCAGGTTATTTCGGTAACAAAGAGAGGCGACACCTTGGTGTCTATATCTGGACGCACTTTTGGCGTAGTATTATATATATATAGGTATATAACAATAGAAGAGAAACGTATAAAGACGATGACGAAGAAAAACTACGCTGCTAGACGCGAACTCGTCTCGACGACTCCGCGTCGCCGTTTCTCTTGCGATTCAACCCGGTAACGTTTTTCACCGCGTATTTTCCTCCTTCGGTACATATTTTGCCGTCTCATCCCTACGGCACAAAGGAATTCTTACTTTTTTAGACTTCAATTCAACTATACGACATTTCTCAACACGTCGTGTCGACATTGTGCAAATTCTTTGCAGCGGAATTCATCTTAGCTTCTTTCATACTTTATGTTATGTTATTTTTTTTTAGTACAGTTATACCGAAAATCTATGAAATTCGACTTACTGGATACTCGAATAATTCTAAAAGACCTGTTAATACTGACCTTATGTTTTTCACAAATAGAACACCAGACAGTCCATGACTAAACCGCCGGGGCTAAAGGCGAGCGTGTAATCTCACATTAAGCCTGGGACTAGCAGTCGTTCCGACGATAACAATTATGAACAATTTAGTCTGGTCTGGTGAACTTCTTTGGAAATTTATCACAGTTTGACATTGAACTGTTCATATCTCCAGATGCTTATTCGTACACAAAAATCATGTATAATAATATCTAAATTTTTTTAACCGCAATATGGTCGATGATATGTCGATGCTGGGCCATCGGGTCTGCATTTTTCTGCATCTTTTATCCATCATTCTTCTACATTCAGCTCGTTGTCATCTAAAAACTTCGATTCTCTTCATGAAGCGAGGTGTTAGAAACGAAAGTTGAAAGACCCGTTAAGAAGTAGTTAACGGTTAGCCTATTGACATACTGGTTTTAAGTCTCAGCTTATTGTCTGATTAGCCCAAGTAGATGTTCATCACCGTTTGGCTACTTAGGCGGCTGCTTACTTGGGTCCGGAGATCAAACGGTGCAGAGTTCAGCTGCATCGCTGTTAATCGATAGCGATTAGCCTCAACTTGGTAATTTTTCTCAATCATTGACCCTGTATAAAATTACGTGAAATGGGTCTGTGAACCGAATCGCTCTAACAAAGTCGAAACGAAACGAAGCGAACGAGTCTCGAGGCAAATGAATTCATTCTGTGTTCAAGGAAAGGGAAGAAATGCAACGAACATATTTATCTTTTAAACTTTGTATTGTTAGAAACCTTGACGCGATTATGTACATAATCCGAGCACATTACTCATCACAGCCTCCAGGCTAATCGTCAAGGTGTATAGAAACTTTTGCCTGGCCTCGGATAAAAGTCTGCAGTCCAAACTGTACGACTTCCTGTCTCAGAGACAGAAAGCGTAAAGTCGAGTGTAATCCGTATAATCGGTATAATTTCTCACCGCAAAAAAAAGCGTTCAAGATATACTTTTGGACGTTAAATCGTGTTACTGTCTGTGCTAATCTCTTTCCAAATTTATGATGAAAAATGTTTTATTATTCTTGTCCTTATTACAACTGCATGTGTATTGCAATAAATTTATATCGTTCTTGTTCCTGGATTTCGTATTCAATTATTTCTGTACTACGATATCTACCGAAATTTTATTTTTATTATAAAATGTTTTACCGAAAGTATGTCAAAGCCGTAGTACAGTGAGTAACAGATCTAGCAGAACAAATAGATCGCGAATAGGTTAACGAGTCTACACACACTATCTCTCGATTTCGCATGCAAAATACTATTTAGAAAATCAAGACAAAACCAATCCAATCAGTGGTCTCAAGTATCTACCTAGGTAATGACTTTAGACTCACCTAGAGTCATTAACTGCTGCATAAAACTATCGTAGCGTCCTTCTAATACTTCCTGAAGCAATAAACGTGCGCCGCACGTGCCGATTTCCGACTTTGCAAATTGGATCCTTCGCTGTCAAGGCCGCCAAGGCCGCGTGTCGTCTATAATATTGCCCTGCCGGGGTCACAATTGTACATGTGTAGAAACCTAGACTTATTACAGATGCGCTGACTCCACGACCGTTAAGCCGCGCCTCAAAAACGGTACAAGCTTTTAACAAATTTTTACCATTTATTTCTGACAAATAAAACCAACATTTCTCATTTATCGTGAATTTTCTTCCAACCACTTCACGAGTTTCGTACATACGTCCGTGATGACTTTCAAGTCTTTAGAGTGAGTGTTGCGTAGCCCAAATGCTATAAGCATCAGTGTTTTAGCATGTAACGCGAGGCCGTTGGCACCGTTTGTCAATTTATTGTTTACACATCGTGAAACTTCGTCATTCAACGAATAAGACTATCGTACAGACAAGTGGATCGTGTCATGAATTATAACAACTTGCACACCGAATGGCGAACCGTTTGAAGAGATGTTTGAGAGGAAATTTAAAAAAAACTACGTATGTGCAGGTTATTACTCGGAAACGCGAGGTGATGATTTGAGAATTTAAATAAAAATTAATTATATCATTGACACTTTCTTGTCTGACTTATGTGTACTTAAGGCACGACTTATAGGTACACGTGTGTAATTCGCTGCTCTGTCTCAAGTACAGACATCGTCGTCGGCGCCGACTCACATTAATAAAATAAATCAGATAATACGTCACATCGTGCGAAATATGTTACGTAAATGCGATACCTTATACACTTATTTGCCGTACACTTTGATCCCCAGTCGTCGCAGTGTGTGTCAAATTCATCGAATTAAGAGACGAGTGATCTGCATTCAAATTTGTATCGAGCCATGGTACGTTGATTGATAAATTTCGTTCGTCGGGGGGAATGATTTCGCTGAGCTTTCAAGCCTTCGAAATTATTGCTACACTTGTCGAGTTATGTTGAAAAACACCGCGTTTAAACGAGGAAATATTTATAGCTGTAATCGGAACTGTATGTAATTACAGAGGGAAATGAAGGTAAAAGGAGGTGATGGAATTAGAAGCACATGTGAGCATCTCAATCATGCAAAACGCAATTACACGGAACGACGCGGTTGTGCATAAATATTTTGTCTGATTGTCTCTTCTTTCGTCTACGAAGAATAATTATAACCCTGTAAGGAAAATCTAATAGTATTTTGCAATGCCTATTACATATGTGTACATTTACATGGAAGTGTAGGCAAAAGATTAAAATCTGCAGCCGCAACGAGAAAAAAAACAGGAAGATAATTGGAAAAAAACTGCATAATGCATTACGCGGGTGTATCTCTATGCATAAATCTTCGGAACGATATGTCAGCTGTATACTGACTGAACAGAGCCGATCCAGAAACCGACTTCCGCATTATGAATACCTGCTTGTCGCGTAACAGAATTTTGCATGAATATTATATACACCGTCCATACTTACGTAATCGTACCTACATACTCGGTAAATGGACACTTCGCAGAATGCTTTGAATTAGAATAATACAGAAATAGAACATCGGCTAGGCCATGAAATACCATTTGCTATTATCAATCACGGAGTAACCGCACGTGATGTGTAATTGCTTGTTATTTACGGCATATATGTGTAGAGCAATCGATTTGTTATATATATATATTTATGTATGTAGCGGGACAAAAGTCATACCAAAACTGTTTTATATCTCCCTTCTATATTTAGTCTAAATTTAGTAAGAGATTTGGTCTTTCAATGCGAAAATTGTCCATTTGCAATGAAATATTTTTTGGATTTCTTTTATTTTTTACCAATCTGAAAATGCCGAAATTATGCAGTGTCCTTGTCATTATTATTACCATACACGTATAGTGGACTGGTAATTACAATTTACGATACGTTACGATTCGGTGTTACAAAAATAGCAAGGAGGGGAAAATAACACATTACAAGAGTGTAAGTCGAATAAAATCGATTCGCAGCAATCGAACGTCCGCAGCACAGTTTCTTGGGTATGATATATTCCGTGACATGTCACGCGTCGCGAAGATGTTCTGTGACCCAATTACCCAATTACACGAAAGCTGGTGGTGGCGAAATACGTCTTATCAGTTCATGCCAGCACGAGCCTCGCATCGTCACCATATACATACGTACGGTACACCCATACACATATTCCAGACGCGTGAAATTGGTGGGATAATTTAAAACGCCGTCAATCACCAATTTCATGCGTGAACGATAAATGTCAATTCACGCCGAGGAATATGTGTGTTCTACGCAGACGTATTTCTCTCTCCGTTTTACAACCACACAACACAGCCACGGGCTGGAGTAAAAGCACATAAAAGTGCCTTTTCGTTTCGATGAAAGCACGATTTACGAACTCGGGTCACGACTCACACCGCACTTTGAACTTGGGTGTTAAATGTGACGAGCAACTTTGTCCATAAGGGTTATAAAATGGTATGAAACTTCACATATTTTTAGCCATAAAACTTAACCAACGAATGGTTGAACGTATTTGGCAAAATTTTATCTGGGTCAAGATCGGTCCCGTCGTCCAGACTTCGGCGATGTAGGCGTGCGAATAATCGCTTCCAAAGTTTATTTTGCTGATGGTAATTTTTTTGATACGAAAATAGATTCGGTAAAAGGAAACAGACCGGATGTTCAAATGTGTCGGCATTGAGATGGGAATAACCGAGTGAACAGGTTGAAATTAGCATATTGTTCTACGCATTCTTACCGCTGCTCGTGCAATTTTATTTATTTATACCTTTCGCTGCTCTTGTTGTAGCAGGAAATGCAAAGAAAATTAACCAACTTCGTACGGAATCGGGAATCCCTGCACGAAATACGACGGATGAGGCTATTAGTCATCGGCTTGTTTCCGCAATTAACAAATCTATTCACCGTTCGTTAGATGCATTCGTATAACGTAGACTGCGGATCACGTTTATGCATGCATGATCAATGTTCAAATTAACTGCAGCCCTTTGTTATCTCCGGCTAAAGCATCAATCAAAATGTAAAACTACTCGCGTCACTTCGTAGCTGTTCAGTATTTTATTCATAACTTATTTTTCAAGAGTCTCAAGGAAATTTTATTGATAACGCCCCATAGTTTTACTGCAGCAATCACTGGTCTCACGGTTATGCTGTTGTCGTAATTCGAAAACAATTTTCTTGGGGAATATCATCGGATAATTAATTAATCGCGGTCTTTCGAATTTTATTTATCAACGGAAAACTGATTCCAATAATAATTAAGATAAGTTAGTATCACGGTAATTCCAATCACTGTATTTCATACCCAGTAGAACATATGCAATACAATATCCAGGTGTTGGGAAAATTCTTAAGGTTGGAGAAGGTGTTCACCTTTCGAATCTCGTGACGTTTTGAAATGGATATAACAGTATCCATCGTCGATGACAATTCTTGGAACATTTTTCTTGGAAGCTATTATTATTCAATAATATGATCAACGTAACGTCCAAATATAATACATTAATAAACCGAACGCCGGCAACCCGGTAATCCCAAGCTGGGAAGAATTTATTCATGGATCTACGTCCTTGTAATTCGAAAGTGGGAAAAATGTGTCGAGCGCACTTTGCCATATCTGGAAAGCAAGCCGTAGGTCGACACGGGGATTGGTAAGATGGATATTATTCGAACTAACCATTGACTTTCTCGTCTATCCTATCATTGATATTCAAAAGGCGCTTAAAACTCGTCCCAAAAAATTGCAGGACTCAATTGTCTTCGATAATTTGCGGATAATTATTCTCTAAATCCGAACAAATGAGGCGTTAAATGGTTTACGGATGCACAGCCGTGTTCGTCAAAATCGTTACAGGTTCAATGAAAATTATACAAATTGTTCTCACTTTTATTTTAAACACCTGTGTAAAATGCTAAAGCGATTATTGCTTATTTTACTTCTAATTTTCCTATTTCACATTTACAGTTATGGGAAACTGTCAGGCTCAATGTCAAATCACGAAAAATTAAAAATAAAAATCTTAAAATAAAAGTGAGAATAATTTGTATAAATTTTATTGTTTCTATATTATTATTTATTTATTTACACGCCTGTACATCCTTAAGTTTCTTCCTTCAACGTGCGATTCCCCATCGACAACGTTTGCCTCAAATTCTAACGACACGGGATAATTATTTTCAATCTTTGCTCACAGAGAGATGAAAAAGAGAAAATCGTACTCAAAACCGCAGGAAAGGAGGGACACTTGAAAGTTTTTTATAAAAAATTTTCATGACAACTATATTTTATACTATAAATGTATCAGATTTTACTCTGCACACATGGTTTCGTGACGTTTCTTTCTTTTCCTGCAATTTTCAGTGAAATCTGCTTTTTTAAATCTACCTACGACTAAAAAATTCGTGGAATGATCGAGCAAGCGAGGAATAGAAAATACGAGTGCGAAAACGACTGGACTGGCCATGGGGACAGACACTCGATGAACACGTGAACAAATATCGGTAAAGTTTCTTCCACTTTCCGGATTTCCCCACACCAAGAAATTCGTACCAAGAACTCCACGTGTTACATCTACGATAGACTAGCGGTGTAGGTATATACATACCTAGAAGTTTCTTAGCCTCATCGATATTTTCCTTCTCCAGACTATTAAAAGCAAAATATGTAACAGAGTATGGCAATAAACTTTATCCTCCTCAACACGTATCGTTTATTTACTTTGCACGGTGAACATGGCAAACGAGAGACCCTGAATTCAGGGCTATCGAGATAAGCTATATTATAACTTTTTTCTAACGTGTCAAAAATGCGTAGCATAACGATATCACGTTGTTTTTCATTCAATTTCAGAGGACAACAAATTTTCCGGGCTTAATCAACGGCGATGCAATGTTATACGCAAGCTACAACGCGAATTGCATGCAATCGACGCATTAATTTCCGGACCCAATCTGCATTGACATGCACGGTTGCATGGTAAACCGCAGGTAAACACCCGCCCGGATTTCGGTGTTCGGGATGTATTGAGACCACGACATGCGCACATGATGAAACCGCCGAATTAGCATATGCAATAATTTTCCGGGGAGATGACGGAAAAAAGATGCGCAGTCGACAAACAGAAAACTTCCTGCGACGGAGTTTAAATGTAAAACGGCAAAATATCGTCATCGAATTCCTGCAACAACGTCAATAATATGTTACTAAAATACTTACATTGTTCAAGTTACTTGCAGCAAGAATATAAATCGGAATTATTTCATCCGTGCGCTTATCAATAAAACATGAAATCGTCGTTAGCGCCGGTTATGACTAAAGCGACGGGTTTCGACGACGCGTTGTGTCTTTAATATCTTCCTGGGAATATCCCAAGCTCGGGGTCATCGGGTGAAATCATTTAGCGAGTGACAAGTAAACGCGATCTTCGTCAACGCTCTCATCGACTCCTGGATCAAACTGGAATCATTTATCACCAGTTGCAGAATTGAACCGTTTTCACCGATGGTTTTCCCTGAAACTCGTCATAATTTCATCCATCTTAATCTCGTAGGTCTCTCAATTGCAGTTTCTTCAACCAACGGCAAAATTATCTTTTCTGAAATAGTCTTGAATTCTTTCTCAACAACTGCAGGCGTTTGTTTAATAATTTCACCTGTTCAAAACAGCTCTTATAATCACAATTTATGGTTCTAAGTAACCGTGGCTATAAGTCAGGATGCAGCTACGGTTTGATAAACTTCTTATTCCCACGTCTTTCATTTCACACCAAATTCGAATTCCGGATGCAGAGACCAAAGGTGGAACATCCACCCTATAATGTAGATCAATTCACCGAGGGATGTTAAAAGAAGTCAGGAGCTCCAAGCAGTCGTTAGGATCATTAGCAAAAATAGGAAGCCTCTTGTCCCTCCGCGTCAATTATCTCGGGGTCATCTTGTTGGCACTAGAATTTTGTGAGTCAGACCATTTAGCCGAGCACCTAGAGGTATCGGTATTCAGGGCCATTCTGGACGAAGGAGTTAAGAGTTAAAAAACGAAGCCCCTCTCGTCTCCGCGAGGTGTTTATCCGTCTGTGAACCGGATGAAGCGCGGTTACGTGTTACGCCTGATTTCAAAGACAAACGTACGTACGACAGGTGGTCAAAGCCAACTATCGTTATCTTGCTACTCGGAATACCAACGTAGACGGGGATTCGTGCAATACAGAAGCGTGAAACAGCGATTTCCTTATTTTTTAAACCCGCGATTTGCAAGCCCCATTATAAAACTCGCGTCACATCGATATCACTGTTTACGGTAGACATAAAAGGGAATATAAAGTCACGAGACACTTGTGTGTCTCCTTCTTATCGTGTGACGCCTACGCGTCACGCATTCGAAGTCACATACCATGTACATCGTGCAGGCAGACGACGACATAGGAGGAGGCATCAGACACTCCTGGGCACGTTTAAACCGTAACGTCGTGATCCGTGCAATTACGCTTTTCATCTCGAGGATGAACGTCGAGATACTCGTCATACTATCTCCTACTGTTCGTCAACTTTTTACCATCCGTTGGACCACACGTGATAATCATTTCACCACGAGCAATGGTCGTTAACGTCGTTCTGATTACATTATCGCAAATGTATAACCAGATTCAGATAATTTGAGTATGTGTAAGTAATGTCGGTAATTTACTGTATAAAAAAGGCCCGTTATACAACCTCATTTTCGGCAAGTCAGGTGACTCTGACGGGCAAACATATAATGTCGTCTTGTTACATATTTTTATGTACCTTCAGTGCATGCAGCGTTATATATATATATATATATACATAGGAACATGCAGCGCACGAGATAAAGAATTACGTCGCTAACTGTAAGTAATGATAGTCACCAAAGTCCACATCGTACGGCTCGTCAGCTAATCGCTCAACGTTATTAAATATGAATTTAACGAAACTGTCGTCATGGTTTTTGCCCTCCTTTTAGGTATCATCTTCAAGATAATTTCTACACGATTCGTTTCATTCCCAATCAATTATCAATTAATTAATCCACGGTTAATTTTTTTTCCCAGAGTGCACTTACACGCTGATTTTCATCAAGTGCATCCCATGTATGTATACAATATATATATAGGTATGTACCTATGGATAATTTACGTTATAATCGACCGCAGCAATCCAACGGTCCAATTACGTTGTACTGCGTTCCGGAGTCTAAATAGGAAAATAAGAAGAAGAAGAAGAAGAACCTTAATCGACCAGATCAGCCGCTCCTCGTGCCTGGTACCCACATACATATAAAATAACTGCGGATTGCAGCGTATAACGAGCCTGTTGTAGAGCTTTTGTCGTACCTATTCTGTGCTTCGATATCGCGTAATTGAGTTAATTAATACAACAGCGGTAACGCGGTGTGTTTGATTTCGTTCGTTTTGTTGTGCCTTTAAACCATCGGCGCAGTTGAAAGAGTCTTTCTTTCCCCACGAGTGCAGAAAAATGCCATTTAACCGATATGTACCGGAGAAGAGAAGAAAAAAAATTAAATTATTATAACAATATTACAACGATCTCGTTTTGATGCATCATTATTATAAAGCATCGCGATATCGTCGTTTGTATGTTTAAACGGTCGAAGAAATTCTCTTCGCTTCGCCTTTTTTACTTGAAAGAAAAAAGAAATAAAGAAAGAAAGAAAAAAATAATCGTTTGCCGTAGAAACGGACGACGATATCCACCGCGGAAAATTTTATACCGTGCGGTCTTAATCCGTCCCAGAGATAACTGACTACGTTGATTGGAATCAGGCATACATCGTTGTGTGCTGCTTCTGCTGCTGCTGCTTGCAAACTGTTATACAGGACCTATATCTTCTTCACGTATATAACTTTTCAACGCTACTGATTGTGGGCGTTGTGACGAAGCCGTCACGAGACCTCGACGTCATTCGATGTGTCGTCTAGCTACCTAGTACAGAATCTGCTCGGCTCTCTTTCCTCTCTTTGTCCAAAGCCACTACAATACTTGTCAAAACTGAGATGGATGGGCAGAAATTCACTGACATTATTCGGATTCTTTTACCATGAGATGCAGCGGTTGGGTGGAAAACATTCTACGTCGATCGGAGAAGCCCTTAAACGGCAATCAAGTCGCATCTGGATTGTACCGGTTCTGACCAAACGCGCTTCGCGGTACTTAAGGCACAGCGGATAATTGCTGGCGAAGAATAGTCGCCATATACTCGGCATCTTGGCGCCAGCAATCAATACTATAGCGGTTGTTAACCACCTATCATAGGTACAACAAGGAAATATACGTAATGTACGGACGATGCCGATTGAATGAGGAAAAAAAAAATTCTCATACGGAATTCTTTTTTGAGTCGCGTTGCGTCACTCAAGTTTTTGCGTTTGCTTTAGGCTTGATCGACGATTTTATTTTTACGATACTTTATATCGTACCGATCGGACTTCGTGCTGTTCATTTTCTCTGGACTGATTAAGCGGGTCTGCATGGGGTGCCGGGATAATTGAACTGGCAATGAGAGAAATTAGTATAAACGAACGTTTTAAACCCTCCTTAACCTTTCGACACCCGGTGCAGTCGGACAATCGGTGACCCAGTAATTTCGGAAATGTATCAGACCAAACTAATTGTTACATCATCACTTTATAAATTGGTTTGGTACCGAAGAATCAATAAAGCAATGGGTTGGATTATTATCACATTATTACACGATAAAATATACTGGCTTTTGCAAATCAATGAGGAGGTGACGGAACAGGATGTACAATGTCTCACTCTTAATGTATCATATCGAAAGTTAATTCCCATATTGCGAAAAAAATGCACTTTGCACTTAGTTATACCTTAAAAATTGTTCAGTAATACGTAAATTCCATTTAGTTCTGCAAGATACATGCGTGAATGGGTGTATAATAACAGAAATCATTCTGAGTCACTCAACGATTACCAAACTTGGTTGTTTTTACGAAGCAGAAACGTATTACAAAATATACAAAACGTGCCAATCGTACACGAGTTATTGTACACATACCTACAACAAGTTATGACGTTAAAATAACTAACGCCGATATTCACGCATGCGTACGATCGTTGCATAATGGAAAAGTAACGGCGTGTCGGAAGCGAAATTTGGTTTTGATGTATCGCGTTTTCGAAAAGTTTTCAAACTTTTTGCGTCAAAAATGCAAACGAGACGAAACAGAGACGTCGGTTTGAAATACGGCTCTAAACAGTTCAGATCCTTACACCCGAACACATCTCGACTACTCAGGCACCGGACAAAGTTAACAATAGCCTCTGGGCTATGATCTAACCCGACACTAGATACACCTGTTCTCTATGCGGTATGTACGAAACCCAACAAAGTCTGGCCGTCCGCGTGAATGAATGTTTACCCAGCACTTACGATCCTAACTTTAACCTCTTGATCCCTGTGCATTCGTGTTCTTTTTTCTTATTTTCTTATTTCCGGTCTTATCTTTTGAATACAGTAATTATGACGCAAATCTATTAGGCCTGCAGCTCACGATCACATTAGTACAAATTTTTGATTAACGGAAAATTAATGTGGATATAATAGGGATTTCCATAATAATTGCGTCGTGATAATGAATCGGGATAATTTTTATAACAAAGGTGGCTCACGGTTGAGTAATTTTTAATTTTTATTTAATTTCAGTTGGACTTTCTAATCGCGTCGAGTTTGCAGAGCGGAGAAACGAGCGATAAGAGTCAGGCTTGTGGTTAATAAATATTTCTTTGAAGAAAAGTTCAAATATATAAATATACTATATATACCTCGAGGAAAAGATAAAGAATGCTTCGAAATTTTACTTTTCCTGTTACTTCCATTTTTCGTTGAATTCATATTATTTCAAGAGCTTCAATTCATCTCAACCGTATACACTTTATGCACTCGTCTATTTTTAAACTTATCTACAAAACTATACTCATATTTGATTTTCATCAAGAATTATATCATAAATTTCATAAATATTCAAGAAAATATGGAGCATAACTGTATCCAAAAAAAAAAAAGTGTTACGCTGTGTATAAGCAAAAAAAAAATAACGATTTAGCATCAATAACTCAACTAAATATTAATAAAAAACATCTTTTTTTTTTTTTGCACCTTTTCGTGTATACATATACGTAATTTTAATCAATAATTTCGAGCCTGTAAGGCAGCGTATAATATTTATATGCAGAATATGCATCCTAAAACACATGCTTAATTGAATGACCCCTAAAGCGATACTTACAAGTAACAATTCACAGCCAAGTGCTAAAGCCTCGTTATACGCGTATAACATTGCGCGTATTGAAACAGGTGAGAAAAGTTTTTGTACTTTACAAAAGGCGAACGTACGGTAGATACTATTAGCGTACCTACTCGTACTAGTATACAACTAACTTTGCACATGCAAAAATAATACGTGCTAGCAGCTACGCACGGAGTTAAACTAATATTCGACGAGGATCACGCCTCCGCAGCTGTTACTGGTTATGTGTTTTCCTCGCTGCAGGGGGTATAACAACGCCAGAGTCGGCGTATTTTTTCTCCAAACAAAACTGCCGATACGGGAGGAAAATATTGTTTCTTATATGAATTTATACCCGCGTCTTTATCATTCGGTGTCAAATTATGTCTCTTTAACGGTAAGAACAGCCCAGCATCCAGAGGAAGTATCGAAAGCTCCATCCATCCGTTACAAATCATTCCGATCAAGAGGTTCGTCTTATTCTGTATCTCGATACGAACACACGTGTACAGTTTATAGTCTGAAATGTATATAATACCAATTATGATATATATAAATTGCAAGTATACATTTTTTTAGGTCAAGATCGAAATAGCATCCGTCTCATATTAAACCTATGAAAGATAAATTACACAACGGGGTCAAGTTTTTGGGTCCAATGTGTTATATAAACATCGGCTGGAAGATGTTAAACTCGCCGATGCTGCGGCCTGATTTATCTAATAGATTTTTTATTCTCTACGGAATTTCTAGCAAAAGTGGGGATTGTGATACGTATGCGTTGTGTTTTTTCTTTCTCTTTTACACGGCGTGAAACCCACTTTGACATGTTAATGATTTTATTGCCCGAAAACCGAAAGCTTAAAGGACGGGAGGTGATCGATGATCTTTGGGAAGGTTACAATTCACTGATGCTCCGTAGTTAAAAATCCATTAAATCACACTCGAAGCAATATGACAGAATCTATTTTTGCTCTATTAATCTATTATGCTCTGTTATGCTATATTACACCTACTTACATAATATCGAAATTAATATTAATCCGTGATCCATTTCTGCTGTGATGTGAAAATTTCACGCACGCTCCACTTGACGATAATTCCGCACCTGTGAAAGTTGTATATATATATAGATATAATATCTGAAACGTAGAGAGTAATGAGAAATAATTCCAGACGTAAACAATATGCTATATATTATTAATTTACTGTGTAAATTAATGTTTCTAATATGAATTATATAAATGCGAAAAAAGTATGAGTGTAAAATACTCGCCAAAATTTTAGTACCATGTCGTGAAAATTAAGCCTACACGCTTAATTGAAGTACCAAGAAACTATAGAAGGAAAAAAAATCAGAATTTCAATCTCCGAACACCTGTGCTAATAAGTTTTTTGATGTGTAATTGAGTAAAATCGACAGTCACGATCAAACTCTGTTTGCCCTCGGTTTAAAATCTCGAAAGTTCTTCACTTTTATATGTCAACAATTGCTGCGAGCATGATTGGGAGATTTTTAGAGGACATACCTTCATGGAAGTGTCAAAGTTATTAAATTTACCCATAATGTACACGCTTACGTTAGCAAGTTCATGGTCCAAATTTGTCTTTCATCGATGTCTCATCTTTGGGTTTCGATCAGCAAACGTTGACCATTCGGTGCTTAAACATTCACGTATGTGTGGGTGCATTCGAAATTCCAAATATAGGTAAACGTTGTTCAGCTGCAGCGGAAAAAGATCCGATCATCGTTTGTACGCGAGGGACACAACGCGATAATACCAAATGCAAGTTGTTTACGTCCACGTTGCTATTTGCTCGCTCTCTGTACGCTGCACTAAGTGAATCACATAGGTGTACACAACACGTCTGCATGTTATTATTGCAGTGACTATTAGAAGCTGGGAGATTAATGAATGCACAGATTACGGCATGGCCCAATTTTTGGTAACGGTTTGTCGACAAACAATATGCAATATAAGCTTTTATTACGAAATCGAAGAAATGTTTATTTCATTACGCACTCATCGCGAACGCGTACTTATTTTATACACATACCTAATAGATAATAACTTTACCCCTTGTTGTTCCGATTGCATGAACCGTTACGGTAAACATGATGATTTTTTTTTTCAATTTTTGTTCAATTTTTTTTTACCATGTTATTAATTTCCGTCTTATCATCCGCAAGTGCAGATAATTATTGTAACCCAATTTTTGCGTAAATTTCCACTTTTGTATGTCGGATAAACTTGACTGTCGTAATTATCAACAAAGTATGTGTATATTGAACAAGTCTTACGGACATTTTTAAGCTACATATGTGACACTTTTTTACTTGATTTTTTAACATTTTTCAAAGTTCTTGCTGTAACCTTATCTCAAATCTCGCTGTTCCGTTATCTTAATCTATTTCTGGATTATCGCTATTTGTTGTAACAGGTTGTTTGGTTTTCATTGAAGAAAACGGAAAAGCGAAAACCTCAAGACCGACTCAAGTATTTTAACTCCCGGATGACAGCGGTTGCTATATCTTTCCATGTTCAAATCGTGTCGCAAACACTTCAGATACCTATACCACTTGCTGTTTATATAGCAATAATTTTTACTGAATTATTACAATTATACAAAGCGACTGAGATGAGCAATTGCCCATTCTGCTGTAATTGCTAAAAAGCACAGAGTCTTTCTCAATAGATGGTGGCTTGTGGAAGGCATTAGAAACCCGGAAAACAGATCCTGGTAATTTCACTATTAATAGTCTTAATAATGAGTGGTAAGTCAGCTCTCGGTGTAATACTCGAGAAATTCACTCGATGTAACTCGGTACGTACGTTGCATCGCTTTTATTTCTGTACACTTTATAATCATCAGTAACTATTATGACGTTATAAATTGCGGCCAGACTAGAATTTTTATAAATCAAATACTGAAGCTTAATCGAATGCAGAATCTAATTTCCTTCCAATTTCTTGAACGGGATTTGGACAAGTAAGAACCTGAAAATACCATTGATTCGATGTACATAACGGTATTTGAAAAGAATTTCATTGGTATGCACGTTTATTTCTGGTAATCATCAAGGTGAATCTTACTTTTCTGAACGATAACCGAGTAAATTTTAGTGGGAATAAAAAGGAGAAAAGGTTGTGTGTACGTAGGTACTTATAGGTATAAGAAAGTGGCACGTGTCAGGAATAGAATCGCTCGCGAAGGCCTTCGCGGGGTGCTTTTATCGTCCTCGTGGAATTCCAATAACACTCCCTTGATATCTCATCCCTTTTCTATATATATATACACTTTGCACACTCCATCGAAACGATCCCAAACAAGGGAGAGAATCGCCGACTCACGAGGCAACCTTTCAGTCGTGTTTTCAACCTTGTGCCAGTGCACGAGGAAAACGCCAACCGATCGTGAGAGTAACCTTGCCTCGTTTATCATATTACATATTATAACGTACGATCAAAATATTTTCCATCCGCCGATCGTGGGTATAATACTGGAAACGGGGAAAAAAATTTTGCAAAAACTTCACGTGTTTATGTGTCTATAAATTTACAATATACATGAGCGATTTCAAATTCTTAAAAAACCTTTGAATATTCATTGTAAGCATATGTCAAACCTGACCCGACAACCTCGTTCTCGAAATTTCCGTGACGGTTTAGATGATTTGTGAACACAAATTACACACGCTGCATTCACGGAATCAATTGCGAGAGTGAATACATGCATGAATTCACATCTTCATTGACCCGACTTCATTTATGCTGTGTATGTAGGCGCAAGAATTGATATCAAAAACAAACGCTCTGCCAGTTTATGTATACACATTACGATCGTTATGTACAGGAAGGACATACATTCATGTATTTGTAATATGCAATGTGATTCACATCGGTAGAAATAATTTTTGCAGGCCTGTTTTATCCAGTTCTAACCGCTGTTGATTGCCAAATATCAATTTCGATAAGGGAACCCAATTAGAAATATTATCATACGAAACTTCGCGCTTCGTGCTACAAAGTTGAGAAATACATTAAATATACAAACCGCTACTTACACATTAATTCGCGAGGCTGGTTTATTGGAGTGAAAAATGAAACGCATTTGCTATAACAAAGATGGAACACTCGAAACACCTTTGCTCCTTATTCGTATGAATATATGATACGTTATAATAATCCCAGTCGAAAAACTCTTATAACTCATAACTCGAGAAACGAGTATTTCGCAGCACGAACTTCACACGTGGTGATATTGCCAAGTTTTTGACCCCGTGCTATGGACCGACGAATCTCAAAGATCAAATATGTATTTAATCCGTACGTTTGACCCGCCTCGGTTTAACAAGAATTCGCACTTCTATACGCGAAGCGACTCCTCATGAATGTAAACCTCATCTTATTTGCTTGAAAAATACTAAATTTGCTGATAATAGTCGGAATAACCGCACGACAAAATGGCGGATATCCAGGGGTGATAGGAACAAAAAAATGTACCAGTTACTGACACGTTTTATTAGACCCAATTATTGAAGCTCCTATTTTCTAAAATTATAAGTTAAAGAGACAAATTGTTGTGAGAGATAGACACTAGAAATTTATTTTTTGGCAACTTAAAACCTGTGGATCAAACAGATACAGCCAAAAAAATTCAATAACTGGGACACTCGCCTATACCTTATCCCTCCTTAAGGAGGTAGACAAGCCGAGAACACTTAGAATTGACGCGAGTCACCTAACGGCTTTATCCAAATGCCGAAACTCGCACGGATTAATAATCCACAAATGTTGGCTCAAGTTGCCAGCGTTTGTTTTATGCCGAGTAGCGTATCGCATCAGCGATATGCGAATCTCGAGGAGGAAAGTCTGCAGATTATGATCTATCGACAGATTCTGTCACTGATAACTAATTCCGACAGATTGGGTCAATAATTTGCTTGTAATGAATGGCAATATAAGCATAGCACGGATTAAAGTTGCTGCATGCGCCAGCTTTCGAGGGTGTAAAAAAGAAGCTCGTTAATCCAGTGCGAAAGCTTAATAAACACTGTGGGCCGTATTGTTTTATTATTTACAACTTTCTCAGAGTGCTGCTTGACAGAACGTTTGAAAATTGGACAACATTATTGAGACAGAGAAAACGGCGGGAAAACACTTGATGTCTTGCCAATGTAATCAATCGTGTTTTTTTATTCAAACAACAAATGTCAGGTATTGGAATCGTCACATGTAGAGGTATGTAGGTATATGGACGCGATGCGTCGTACACGCAACTGCACAGCATTTAAATGAATAATCCAACGATTCCGCGAGATAAATTATTGAAGGTGTTAAATACGAGTCCTTGTAAGCGCAGATCCTTGCCATTCCTGGAAGCGTTACATGAACATTACGCAACCGATTCACCAACGCTGAATCATTTTCGTCCACCTTGTTGGGAATTTGCAGTGCACTACTACCTGCTGCGCTTATAATCGTCTATGCAAGTAGCAGCTTTGCTCGATCTCCTCGAAGTTAAGCCGATTTACATAAGAATTGGACAAAATTATCGTAACTTTCATGATTTCCTTCGAATCTGCGATAAAAAACAAATCTTAGTACTTATTAAGTATGCGTATATTATACATACTTACAGCGTAGACCGAAATTCGTATTATTTATACACAGCGCATAAAATTCCCTCGTAATTGTTATCGCGGTTGAAATCAAAGAGTGCATCAACATCAAAGCGGTTGAAGGTTTTACGCAGAATTTCAAATTTCAAATGTTCGAAAACAAGGAACGATCGCAACGGTCGTCGAGCCGCAATGGCGCGTCGCGTCTGGCTCAAACCGCCACCGTTCGAATTATATCCCCTTGAAAGTGTAAATAAATAACAGACGAATGCCCGCGAACCAATGACTCGTCGGTTGGTTGAGACGCACACGCGCCTAACGCGCGTCTCAATGTACAAGAGAGAGAGAGAGAGAGAGAGAAGAGAGAGAGAGAGAGAGAGAGAGAGAGAGAGAGAGAGAGAGGGAGAGAGAGAGAGAGAAAGATGCGACGTCGATGTGGGCGTCGAGCCTCGAAGTCAGGGATCGGTGAATCCCTCGACGGTGCCGCCATCTGGGCGCAGGGTTATTTAACTGACGCGCCTGGCGGCGAAGCGCCAGTTCAGCTCGAGATTTCAGCTTTGAATCGTCGATTCGACAAGCTACTTTCGCTCCCGAGCGCAAGCCAAGCCAAAATTAACGGTAAAACAAACGTTAAAAACACACCCAAAACAGAAAGAAGACAGATAAACATCTGAATAAATAAATAAACAAATAAAGAAACGATATTTTCGTTTTTCGACAACTGTAAACGGTCACATTACTCAGTGTTCGCGTTTACTGTCAGTGCATTTTCAGTGACAACTTCGTTTTCGAGGATTACTTCGATGTAAGTTGTACAAAAAAAAAAAAAAAAAAAAAAATTGTTTTTTTCATCAATGTTTTATACTTCATATTATCTAACGTATTTTTTATGAAATTTTACGAACCGTCGGCGTTGTTACATCGCGATTTGATATCAATGAAAATTAGATACGTACGCGGATTTCAAAAGCAGACTTTGACGCACGACCAGACGCAATGCGTGCGTTTCCTTTGACGTCAAGAAAATCAATAGCTACTTTGCTTTTGGTGGTTAAATTTCGCAACGTGCATGAATATCCGTTAGCGTGAAAACACGCTCGTATTTCGCAGAGGCATAGTTAATAAACTCGTCTTTTTTAACTCGCGCTTGTTATACATATCTATACATAATTAATTCAACAATTTTCCGCGTCAAATTAACGACAATTTTTCAAATTATCCCGCGCTTTCGAACGAATGTAGCTATATATATGCATATGTCACACTGCAGGAACAAGACCGAATTCGCGCGGTAAAAATTGTTCAGCCGATTTATTGCGGTCTGTGTTTTATTCCTCACTTCACTTCGCTCGCTGGTATAATAATCGATAAATTCGACGAGGCGGGCCTTCCGTATCACAACACAAACAGTGAAGCATGGTCGTGCAGGCGGAACACTCACGAAGAGATCAATACTTCGGGTAGCTAGTTGCCGGCCATACGATACCGATATTCGATGTCGTTATACGGCTCAAAACCCGATCTACGTACGATTCTCGTGTCTGACGTTCTACGTATCAGTTTCATTCGTCACGCGACTAAACACGCGCAATTTCAACGAATTCGAAGTTAGTAGCGTTAACGTAACTAAACATTGGCGAAAAAATCACTACTTTGCTATTTTAGAATAACTATAGAAATTGACTATTCAAATTCTGAGTTTCTTTTGTTTTTTTTTGTTTTTTTTTTAATTAGTTTACTCAATTTCCGAAACAATCTTAAAGTTACAAAACAATTAATCGTAAGTTAATAACTTCAGTTTCAGGCAATTAGTATCGCGACAATTGTAACCTGAATGATTTTCACTTATAGTTTCGGGTTTCAAAAAAGTATTGGGGAAAAAAGTCCAAATGCAAATCGATATCCACATGTTAACTTCGGTATTATTATTATTATTATTATTTTGTTAGTCCAGCAGAATGACTGAGTCCAATCACCACTTCTAAAAATCGATATTCGATACTCGTAATTGTAGGGAAAATCTGGGCGATAGGAAAGTCACAAATTTTATCTCGGTCGCCTGTTCTTCGCAATTAGCTGGCAGTTAAGATAATATAACTGATTGCCGAGAAAGTCGATACGCGTTATAGTTTGAAACTTTGAACATGAAACTTATTAGAGGCCATTCACGCGAGATAATCGAGTTTGTATAATATATAATGAAACTAGAGAAACATCGAGTTTCGAAACGCTATATAATCACCGTTTTTTTCCTTTTCTACTAGTTCCACGTCGATATAGAAGCACAGAATTTAATATTTCCTTTTCTCAAGTTACCGAGAAGATACGAATTTCATATCTATCGAATTGTCCGACCAAATTTCTTTTTTCTCATTCTTTGTTTTTATTCATGTTTTTACAAACCGCTTGCACGCGCCGTGCCCGCTCAAACACACGCGTACATCACGCGCCATATATTAAAACGTCTTATCGCAAACTTTGAACGTCATTTAATCTTCCCACTGACAAGCGATAATACAATTACTGTAAAAAGCTCTCGGTTGTTAAACGTAAAATTGACTGATTTTAACCAGTTTCACGCAGTAATAAAGACGCTCTAAAAACGCTCCGGCGAGACACATCGATCCGAACAATTTTCGCTCTCTTTTTTCGTTTACCCTCTCTTAATCAAATCCCTTTAAACAGAAACACGCGAGAATCTCTCTCCTCATCGAGAGACAGAGATCAGTCTCGTCTCGTGTCGTCCGGTCCAACCGCCTGCAGCCGACAATCAATATCTGCTCGTTGCAACTTCGAATCGCCGGCTAAAGGTAGAGCGGATCGTTGACCTGGATGCACCGGGATTCTTAGAGCGCCGGGTCTTCGCCCCAGTTTTACGACCCCTTTGGGGTAGTTAACAACTTGCAGCCTCCGTACACACTCCGGTGAATAACCCGGCGATGGGTGCTGCACGAATAGGTCGGTAAAGCAGAGCTCTGCTGCCTGCCGTGGCTGCATCAGCGGTGAAATGGGAGAGATGATCGTAAAATATAGAGGTCTGATTCTTTTTGATTACGATGATACGGGTAATCGTTTCAGTTGATGAATTTATACGTATACTTGACGATAATTACAAAATCATCACGATAGATCGCTGGTTGGGTATGACTTTGCAGAAACGGTTGAACTGCCTTGAAATACTCTTGAAGGTAATTCGAGTGATTTGATGATCGCGCGCATTTTTTTCTTTTGCTTAACTTTTTTTTGTATAATATATGATATGTATACATACATTATACCTATAATCGTACTTCCGAATATACTGTAACCTTAACTGCTGACTACATTGGTCAATTAACGGTTGCTGAGTCATTTGAGATACGTATTCCATTAATGAGTCCGTTGAAAGATCGATATTCGAGGAAAATACGGTTGATCGAATTTCCCATCTTTTGCGTACCATGTGTGACATGTACCTTTGCTTTTACGCCGCAACGCGTTATTTTTTTTTTCCCCCATCCACCTCGACTCTAGACTTATAGAAAAGTTTGACCATGCTGGCTGCTGCACTGCATATGTAGGTATAAACTTAAGCCTCTCAACGATCGTCGGTTGTAAAACCTCGTGCAATCGTTATCGAATTATTATACATTTTCCTCCAGTGATCCTTGTTCCGATTCCGTCGAGGTGAAACCGCGATCGAGTTGCTTAATCAGCGTAACCAAACACACGCGTTGGGCAATCTCGTATACGTATATAACACATACGAGGATACGAATATCGATGTTTACCACCGTGCTCTCGTAATTTTCACATTTTTCCTCCTTCTCCCCTTTATCTTGTTTCTCGTCCGGTGTTTTGACTCCGTTTTTTCCGCTAGTTCGACAGCGCGGACTTTGTCTACTTGTATCATATGTGTACACACGTGAGACATCAATTCAGAGACGATTAGTTTTTCACTTGGCAACGCTGATTCAGACTGCAGTGCCACCACCGTGCTACTGGCTGAAATCTGCGTTACCAACGTAATCGACTGGGCTGAAAAACTAGCCATCACTGAATTAGTATCCACGTGTGTACAATACATAGGCACCGCACTAACCGCGCTTTTGTCATCCATCAACAGCGTTTCCTGTGGCTCGCCCCTTCCGCTTTGCACCCTCCGTCTCGCGCCGTTTACTTCTATTTTCTTCTGTTTTTTTTTCTTTTTTTTTTTTAATTCCTTTTATACACCGAGTTTGTTAACGATTCATGCCGGTCCTTATCCACTCTGGAAACGCTGCACGAAAATAGACGTGCTCACGCGTCCTTCGTCACTGTGTTTCTCCGTCATTGACTCTGCCACGATTTTACTGCCGGCTGCAGAGTGCGTAAGAAATACATACGCATGTCGTCCAACAACCCGCGTATATTGCGTAACTTGATCGCACGTCACACTCGCAGCTTGAGAGAGTAGCAACCTGAAACTGTCGCTATTTATAAGATACATCGTTTTAATTTTGGATCGCTATTATCTGCAGTTTTTCGAAAATGAAATATTGACGATAGAATCGTTTACTGATGGAACGTATGCGTTAATAATTAAACGACGACTCGGCTTTCACGTCTTGATTTCTTTTTCACGGTCAGAATTAAAATCTGTTGTAAGTTTGAAACGTGTTGTTTAAACGGAAACTCAACGCGTGTAAAAAAAGAGACAAAAAAAAAAAAGGGACAGAGAAAGAGAAAGAAGTAAATCGGTACTTTGATCTTTTCTCGAAGCGGTCGAGCGTTGACTTCTTCATTGCCGATGCAACTGCGCAGAGAGTTTCGAAAATAAATGAAACTGGGTTGCTCCGCAGGCTTTGCTGACCCACATTTGTACGAAGGCTGTTCAAGATGCAAGCACTTCTGATTACGCTATGGAGCAAGCAATGTATAATGTACACGTTGTATATACATTTGTTTGAATTTTAGTCATCTACTATTATGTACAGTTACACCCATCGAAATTACGTGTATTATATATACACGTAATATCTCCTGTTCCGTGTGAACACTTGAGAAAGAGATAGATAAGATTTGATTCAAACACCCTAATTGGTTGTTAGCAAAGTACATACGGGCCGCAGTTTTTTCCTTAATTAATATCGCCACGACGATGACGCGTGATGTATAATCTTGAGGGATTGTAGGCGGAATTTATTACAATTTTGTATAATGTATATGGGCATCTTAACATGTATGATCGAAAAGATTTGAACACTTTACTTTCACCTCAGTGGTGTTTATACTCATTGCGTGCGGCCTACATATGAGTAAACCTGAATGCATAAGGTAGGTAGATACACGGAGGGCGTGCAGTACGATTGAAACTTGGAAACTTAACTTTGCCTGACGCGATAATATTTTCGAGTTAAACCGTCAATCAACGCAGTTCTCAGACACGCGTTATTCGTCATTATTGACGGAATATTAGTAGAATTTTTGTAAATCATTGAAGATCGAATTAAATGCATTCCTGCGACGAGAGACGCCTGATACCCAACAATATTCTCGGCTTGCTTTTAACCTGCGCCTTCAGCACGCACGAAAGGAATTTATTATACTTATATACCTATTACACCTACCTCTGCATAGAGTGATAAGAATCCGCAAGTTACCGGATGCAAGCTTCTCCCTTTCCCTTGCAAACAACGCACGCGTTAAGTGCGCCTTCGTAATCTGTTATACGTATTGAGTTTTTCGACGGACAGTTATATGCCGTTAAAATCGATTAAATTTTTCAATTTATCATTACTGCACCCGCCGTATACACAATGCGAAACCCAAAGCCTGGGCAAAAAAGATGAAGGTTAACCGCTGCGAGAAACTGATAAAAAAAAAAAAAAAAAATTTGCGGCTACGGTCATAAGCGATCGAAACTAATTATTTTTCATTCCTTTGTTACTCTTTGATCGAGTTTATTTCTCACTTCTTGCATCCATCTTGAAAATACAGTGATAATTTACAAACATATAATACGTGTGTAAGAATTTCCAAGTATCGTCGAACCGTAGGATGAGCTGGTGCAAGTTTCGCTAATTCTTGTTAACAAATTTGCCACTTCACTGAGTAAAAGCAGCGTAGTAGTGAATATATAAATATACAGGTATGTATACTTCGCGACCTATTCAACAGGTTGACCTCATTCTTTTACCGCGGATCTGCAGAGCCCTGAAACACGATGAGGAGTGCGGTTTATTGATTGCCCTGGTTTGCTAATTGATAAAAAAAAATCAAAAAATAAAAAATAATGGTGCATTTACGAACATGATAACTAATCTTTAACGCACTTCGAGAAATGTGTAACTGGGTTAAAACAGATAATTGATTCGAGTCTTTGGAGAATCCATGATGTCTGTTTCGAGCGGCCTACATACATGCACATATCTTTTACATAACTATTCAATTCTATTTATATTACGAGAACAGAATTTTCCTTTTCAACAACCGGGTGACCACGTTATGCGAGGAAAAAAATTGGCGCGGAAACCACCGCGTCATTTATTCTTAAATTTAAAAGTAAAAAATAATAACGGTAACAATTGGAGTAACGTTTTTTACCATCGATTCGGAACCGAAAATTCCACTCGAGTCTGAGGTTTCGCCGTTACCTTGTCATCGACACTCGGTTTAACCGTTACTTTAATGTTCTATGCTATAATTATTCGCCGAACTGCGTTATAGTTGGTGAATAGATGTCGGCATTAGGTGACCAACCGAATGCCTGCGGCAATAAACGCATCGATTTTTATATCGGATGTAAAAAATGTTTAATGTGCATACCCAGAATGTCATCCGGTTCGATTGTTCAGGCTACATCCTTGACTGTTGAGTAAACCTGGTCACATGCACGTTGTGTTGAAATTCAATTCCTCTTTATAACGCTCTACGAGCTTTCTACTAGAGAAAGTATCGTATATGTACAGACTCTGCGTCGCAGTTTGTTTTGTGCATGTAACTAATGTATAAATGACGAAAGATTAATGACGAAGCGAGAACTGCAGCATTTAACCTTTCCATTTTTTTTATGCACCGATCCTTGCCCGATTTCATCGCTACAACGATATTAATAGTAATAATAATTATTATTATTACAATATTTGATTTCCTTTCTGCACCGAAACTTATCGAAAAATTTTCTTTCTGTTTCAGTATCTAAATCCAAGATGTCCATCACTTCAGTTCAGACTGCCCCCGAAAGTCTTTCCCGCCATGGGTAAGTGTCAATAAATTAAAATAAATAATAATAATAATAATAAAATAATAAACAATGAACGGTCGGTGAGTCCTCTCTGGATTCTTGGATGACTCATACGTAATAAGCCAAACCACTCGTTATCCGAGCAACGTGTCTTTTCTAATCACTCATAGGTGTAGATATTCAAAAAACACACTCATACATAATCGCTAAATAAGCTTCGCCAACATTTTTCTATTTGCTCACTCTCCGGTCAATTCCTCTCGTGTTTTAAGTTGACTTATTGTGGCACGCTTTGAGATAGATTGCAGAGATGATACATCGACTGCTCAAATAAATATGATATCATTCGGATATGACTGTATTTACAGCCGAATAATGTAATAATGAAATTTCGTGGAAACGTATGGTTGAGAATTAACGTAAGACATAAGATTAGCTTAAGGCGAAACGATTGTTACACTGTTACTATAGATACGCAAAAAAATTCTTCTGATCGTACATAGAATTATGTACCAGGAAAACCACGATTCATAAGCCATAATAATTCGAATCAATCGAATGCTTGAGCGCCACGCCCCGTGATAAAATATATTTATACGAGGTTGTAGGTATACGCGGTGTATAGACAAATTTCAGACTCAAGAGTCACTGAACGGTTACACTGAATTCGGTTTCCATAAACCGTTAAAGTTTCATTTTTCGAAATCGTTATTTAATTTTTATCTGTAATTCGTCTTTTGTTTTGATACAAATTTCGACGCCTTAATCAGTATCGAGTGAATGATAATGGAATATAATGTATAGTTTTCCAATTCGTTCCCTATAATACTTGCGTAAATAATTTTCAATAACTCCAATTTGCTATAACGACGTTGCGTATTGTTATTATAAATATGATGTTCAATTGAAAGTAGCGAGTTTCAATGCAGCTGCAATCTCGCGTAATTTTACGCTGACGGTGTACAGTAGAATCGATGCTACCTTTTATTTTACGTAACGTAATTCGCGTGCGTGTGTGCAGATACAGTGTAACCTTGAATTATGGCGCTGTAACAGAGTGACGAGATGAAACTCGTGATTCTTCGAACCTAACTCTAATCCATTGTGCAGGTTTCATCTCGACGTTTATTATCATAGGTATACACCTGCCCGCAAATCAAAATCTTTCCTGGTGAATTGGATCTATTATAACCATACACATGATCGCGTTATTGATCGTGATCGAAATGTCGAGGCGAACAAAATATTCACACCGAAAGTTCACTTCGCGGGTATAAATATGTATTAAAATAATTACGTAAGCGGCATACGCGTAATTGTTACATACGTACTTAAACCGGACATATGTTGTGCCGCTACACGTATAGGCCAAAACAGCACGTGTACAAGCATCGTGCCCTTTGTACTTTGTGTGCTGAGAACGCGCCAGGCTCAATTATACATATTAAATTTGGTTAACGGCAATTCTGGAATTGCGTAGGTGATATACACACACGTTACGTCACACGTGCGAGGAAATCCGTTTGTCGGGAAAATTTGCGGACGTAGGTAATAAGAATTTGCCAATTTTTTTTTTTATATTTGACTATCTCTTCCGCTTTAATGCTATACGTGTTTGGATTGTAGCCTATGCGTAAAACAACTAATTTGCAAATATAAATTCGGCACGGTGAATAGATGTAGGAAGGTATATATGGTATAACGTGTATAGAGTGACACGAGATCATAGCGTGTCTGTTTGTAACGACGAAAATAATATTAGCGTCTAGTCTGCCCGTGATATTGGTCCAATTTTGCGTCACGTGACGATCACTCGTCTTGCCACCTCTCTCTTTGGAAGCTGGGAATTTCAGACCCGTGTATAATAGCACAATATCACGCAATCTTGTGTGTTAATGGCAACTGAAGTTCTGAACTATATATTCAAACATGAGACAGGCTAATAAAATGTGCCACTCGTTATTCGACTGATGAATGATGTTTAAACCAACGTCTGAAAAGAATCGTAAATTCATACTAATGTATGTGCAGGTAAAAGAAATTAATAAACTAAAGTGAATTCTCTTTAATTTCGTTACAGAAGCAACATCTCGCTGTCCTGCCACAGTTTGTGCGGTAGCGTCGATGATGGTCTTCAGGGCTCTCATCCGCAATACCAGGACACAATCCTCACCATCGAGGAACTTCGTGCCCAGCTAAACTCCTGCTTTACGTGAGTTTCAATTTATACGTATGTCAAAAGAACCTGAACTTTGAGACGCTAATTGACAATATAGAAAGAAAATTACGAACGAATGAAAATCTTGCCTCATCGCTCGCTAACTTGCGTATTTACTCGACAAAAATTGAAAGAATAAAAAACGATGATACCACTGTTTCGGATAAACCACTATATACTTACTCGTCGCTGACATTATACGTGCAGGTATAGAATATCAAATCCAATCATTGATCGATCTTATTCAGAATTGCATAGTGCCATAGATTCTGGAAGGTTTATTGTATTCTGGTCGTAGCGAGCTGACAATGCGGTAGAGATACGTAACAATATTTTTTCCGTATGATACGTTTATACGTATCAAATAACGGCTGTAGTATCACCTCGTGAATACGTGTAACTGCCTATATAGCAATTATTGTTGAAATTCAATAGACTTATTCGATTGTCGTCGATTCGTGGAAATCGTGTGAAAGGGTCTCAATCGGTGTCGAAGATTGTCGCGTATTATCTCGATATTTGCGTTACGTATAATAACCGATGGCACAGTAGTATAGCGTCGATGCAAACATCGAATATACAACGTATCTCACTGTCAATAGAATCCGGTATAAACCAGAGCATGATAATTTGAACAATTGCACCGATTAGAACCACAAAATGAAAAAAAAAATAAAAAAAAAAATCTAAACTCCATACGACGGGATACAATTGCGGACGCAACGCGCAACAGAGATTTTGCACAAACACATTTATATCTGTATACTCAATATTATACAAATAATCTACGCCTATCGGGGATTTACTCGGAACGTATATTGCATAAAGAGCTCAGACTACATGCCGTGACGTAGTTCGCAAAGTGAATTGATTTTCTATACCATCTATTATAAGTTAATTTAAAACGTCAATCGTGTGTTCGTGGATGTAGGCATTTGTCTGTATATAGATGGATCACGCCACACTAATTCACTCAACATAAATTATACCCTGTGCTGATAATCTGTGACGTACGATTTTCTTACTCCTACGAAAGTATTTTATTTTTCAAGTTAAATACTTATTTGTTTGCTGTTCCCTATGGTCTCGCTTTACCGGCTATGTTGCAAGCAATCTAGCAATATCTTATCTCTTCTTTTTCTTACAGATGCGGAGTATCGTGGAGTGCGGAACACGTTTCCCTCGATTGCAGTGAATGTGGTGGTTACTCGTTGGAACGTCCCTGCCCGTTATGCGACGGACGTTGCCACGCCGTTTGGAAGCGCGACCTCACCATGGTGAGAAACCATACTTTGGTTTTTTTTTTTTTTTTATTTCCTTTGATTTTTACCTATTGCATTTCTTTCGTTTAACCGTACCTACTTGACCTACTCTTGAAGAGAAGTTGGCAATTATTTTGCAGAAAGCTTTTACTCAAGTGTACACTTGTCTATAACGTATAGTGTAACGTAATGTAAAGTCGAGGCGATTCGCAATATAGTTTTGCTCGTGATAACGACGACCGTAAATCATTATTTAACATTAAATGTCGATTTATGTTCTTCCACTTGCGCACTTGGGTTGACGTGTTCGAAGCGTTTGATCGCGGCAGGCAGCACAAACGTGCCAATCTAATTTTTGACATTTTTTTTTTATTCTCTCTTTTTCTACATCACAATTCCACAATTGCCTGTGCGAAAATGAAAGAAAGTCAGAAGTATATATCGTTTCTTATTAGCTACCTTCTCGAATACAGCGCATTATTTATAATAAATCCTTTATTTTTTCGTTACAGTCCCATGCCAGTGGAAAGGCAAGATGGATCGGTGAGTGCGCCCTGAGCTGCGGTCCCTCCCTCGAGGAGTCTTTGGTTCCTGCGTTAGAAAAGCTGCGAGCTACTTCCTGAACGGAAAGTTCCGAGGCGCAGCCCCAACCTTGCACAAGACTTAACCACCACCATCCATAGCGTCACTCATCCACCATCGAGAGCGAATTAAGGACGAATGAATGAGGAGGAATTGATGTTCCACGAGTCGATTCACTCGGTACAATGTCTGTAGAAAAATATAAAACGATGGTCGTCTGTGATTGGCGAGTACCAGCATCGCTCGTTCGTCGTCTGTCGTAATGAAAATTCGACGAAAAACACGAGAAAATGTGTATTATTATTATTATTATTATCATTATTATACATCCATCCTAATCGTATAAAAACATCGTGTTTGGTTCGAATGTATTTAATTTCCGTTTTTTTTCTAATGTGTTATCTCTTTTGTTACGGAACTCTATATAAAACAAAAGCCAAAAGTATAATGTATTTATGATATACATATTAAGACGCGGCAAGTGTATGTACATGGCTATTGAATATACGATCTGTAACTGCGACTTATTTGCTCTAAACGAAGATGATAAAATAGCATTAGAGAACATAATGAATTGAAAATATACGCTACGTATTCCTGCGTGCGTCTATGTATTCGGATCTGCCAGAAACTGTATTTTTACACATTTTGACATCTACAGATTGAAAAAAGAAAAACGTATTAATAATAATATCGCAGTGTCGCAGCGCCGAAAATGTATAATTCAATTGGAAAATGAGAAGTACTTTTTCACCTTACGAAGGACGAGCTTAACAAGAAATAGCAATTGTACATGATCTTGAATAATATAGAATGTGTGACTAAGAAAGTGCAAGAGATATTCCTTTCTCCTTATATCAAACAAAACCAAACCCTGACAGATATACAATATCTTATACCTAGCAATGGGAATGCCAAACGTATTAAAAACTGTCTCCTCCCAGAAGTCTGGTTGTGTTAGAAATATATGTTACGTGGTGACTAGAAAAATAAGAACTTTCACTAGGCTAATCATAATTAATTAGGACCTAAATTTAGATAAATTTCACTGTACTTCGGTTGTAGTGTAGCTCTTTCAAGACCAAAATGAGGGTCTTAATTATGATTTGGAAAATCCTTCGGCCAAAATTTGACGAATGTATATTTATATTCTATATAACCACTCAACTAATCGAGCATCAATGTCTGTATGGGTAGATGAATTTCTTTATTCTCTTTGTATATGTGCGCAGCAATCAATTATGTTAACCTTGAGATAAGGTCACGATTTTCGAAAAACAAAGTTGAAGTCAGAATTAATGTGTATTCGTTTCTGTATGTGAATCCATGCTCATATTTCACCTCCATTAGACTTAAATTATGTTAAGAAAGTTTTCTAAAGTACCTACCTATTGATATTGACAAAAATTAAGTCAACTGCTTTGGAAAATATGATCAGATGTAATTTTTATTTATAATCTTGGAAATTATTTATGTCCATAACGTTTAAAAAGTATGGGATTAGTAAATAAAAAGATATCAAATCGTAATATCTGCATATTCTTATTTCGCTCACAATAAATCTAGAGCGGTATTCATATAACTTTGGATAATTAAATGACTCGAAATAATTTCCTGTCTGTAGATTTTCAACAAATAACGTCGTCAAACATTAACCGGTTGACTGGTATTGTATCATATACGTACACAAAAAAAAAAAATGCCAATCTGGTATTGTATCATATGTGTACAAATTTGAATAACTTTCTCAAATTTCAATCTAATTGGACGAAAATTTATGTATAAATGTTTTTGGGTATGCCCTATTCGACTAATCAATCAGATTTATTTAACTCAGAATCCTAACCCAAAAATTACCCAAATGATGTATAATTATTCTACACTCGTTGAAGTACATACTTTTTAAGTAATCGTGTGATTGTAAAATCTTTACTCCGAGGTTTTATGGGTTGCTAACTATGAATCGTAGAATTCTGAATGGCGGATACTGAAATGTCAATAACCAAAAATAACAATAATGAATTACAGATTAAGAATTTCTTGTTTAAAATCGGTAAGTTGGGCAGGAATAAAATGGCATCTGTGTAAAATAAGTTGTAACATTTTATTGACAACTTTTTAGTATGTACAATGTTATTGACCGGCCTCTTAGAACACATTAAAGCCGATATCCGGCTGTCTTCTCTAAATTTGTGCAGTTACTTATGCACTTGACTAAAATTACAATAATATTATTAGTATGATCATCAATTTCTTTTTTTTCAATAGCCAATAGGTACGTTCGATAATACGTATCAATCCTTGATGTGAAATTAGAATTCATTTCAATTTGAGTATCACAGGAAAGATCACTGAAATACTGTTGAGAAAAAATAATAATTAATTCTTTGCACTCGATTTTTAATACTTTTAGGAAGGTAACAAATTTATCTACAGCCCTGCGAAACACGTTGTCTCGATAACAACGATAAGTAAATAGCCGCGTCTGATACAGTGGCCCATTCGTATTGCGTAACGTTCTATCGAGTATTAAGTTAATATTGTATTGCAAATTTCATTAATTTGTACTTTTAATTCGTTAGTGGGCTGCATGATGCACCTTAACTGAAATTATCAGAAATAAAATATAGGCAGGTCGTGCTTCCAAAAGAGAAGAATGAGTCAAATTCTGTGCTCCTTCTAACAACAGGTTACGGCTACTACAAACGCATCATCATTACCATATCTTACTATACATTAATTACAAATAATATTTAATCGTATTGCTTCTCCAAGAGAACGATAAAATCTCTTTTGCTGAAACATTTGAATATAAAATTTCAGCATCAGCATCCTCAAAGAATGCCAATATTAATGCTTGCGAAGCGCCTAAGCAGTGACAAGAATCGACTTTGGTGCACGATTGGGTTTACAGTAATAAATTATATCAGTATAAAAAACTGAAAAGATGATCGCCAATACTCTGTGACTAATGAGCTTGTCAAGACACGTTTAAGAGACCTGAGACCTTGGAACAGGTGACAAAGTACGTATCCAGAATAAATTAGGTCATGAAGAAAAATCAAAGTGATTACTTGTAATTAATTTAGTATGATCGTATTGCAGGAGGTACTGTCGCACACTCCCGAGCATCCAACGTCTCATCAATTACTGGTCTGTACTCGATTTTCACCTGAAAAAATAAGAAAATACAAAATAAGATTGTGTTTCTTGAATCTCGTAAAATTAAAAAATTATTCGTATTAATAAGCCATCTTTGTTGCAGATGAGTTGTACTAACATCGCCTGTCTGAATGTTGACCGAAGTCAGAGTGTGCTTCCTCCAATGCTGCTCAACCGGCTTGGGCTTCTGTCCCTCCAAAGGTTTGCTATAATCGAATTCGTCGATTCTATCTTTGAAATCTTCACGAGCATGAGCTCCCCTGCTCTCTTTTCGGTTTTCAGCAGCGTAAATGGTCTGCATAGCATTCACCATCAAGTTTTGTAACTCCAAACTCTCTACCAGGTCTGAGTTCCAAATCATCGACTTGTCCAAAACTTTGAGATCGCTCATACCCTTGTAAATGTCAGACATTTTGCGACATCCTAAAAAGAAAAACTTATCAGGTGAGATTTTGAAATCATTTACAATTCAGGTCTGAATTGTTTGAAACATTGAATGTCGTATTTGGTACAGTTTCACGATGCAAAAACAATACTGACCCTCCTGCAAAGTTTCTGCAGTTCTAAACACAGCTGCGTGCGTTTGCATAGTTTTCTGCATGTTCAACCTTAATTCGGCAGTAGTAACAGAACCATTGGCATTCCTGACCCAATCCAAATTAGCAACAGATTCCTCGCCAGCATTCTATAAGCAGTAAAATAAATAAACGAATCAGAATGAAATACATATATAAAGTTCTATTAAGTCACTGTCATGTATATGACGTGTAGTAGATGAAGATCATACTACACTACGAGTCTTTCAACTTATTTTCTGTGAAAGCATATTGAAATATTTCTTACATAAGCGGTTCAAATGAGATTATACTAACAGGTCTAAGACTTCCGATTTTTTCTCCAGGCTTATTCTCCTCGGCAATTGTCTTTGCACAGGCACGTCCAAATACCACCAAATCCAACAAAGAATTTGCCCCAAGTCGATTTGCACCATGTACTGAACTGGATGCAGCTTCACCGCACGCATACAATCCTCCAACTACCTTGTCTTCATTGTTCACTGTCGTCAGAACCTGACCCTTGTAGTTTGTTGGGATACCACCTACAAATACCATGCAGTTTCATTATTACCTCTGCAGTCACTGAAAAGACTATACAAAACTGAATAACGTACCCATGTTGTAATGTACCGTAGGTAATACAGGGATAGGTTCACGTGTGACGTCAACGCCAGCAAATATCATAGCAGTCTCAGAGATACCAGGTAGGCGAGTAGCCAGTTGCTCTGGCGGCAGGTGATGCAGTTGAAGGTAAACATGATCTTTTTCCGGTCCACATCCCCTAATTATAGTATATAAATTTATATAAACAGCTTCAAAACAAAATTGAAATTATAAAAATGATTAACCTATTATAAGAGAGATACTAAACTTACCGGCCTTCTCTGATTTCGATTGTCATAGATCTAGATACAACGTCTCGAGAGGCAAGGTCTTTTGCAACTGGAGCATAACGTTCCATGAATCTTTCACCCTCGCTGTTAATCAGGTAACCACCTTCACCTCGACAGCCTTCGGTGATTAGACATCCAGCTCCGTAAATTCCTATGGGTATTTTATGAAAGTAACAAATGAAAATACTACAAATTAAGAGTATTATGTGTTGAGCAAATTTTTGAAATGCTATAATACATGTACATCATACCTGTTGGATGGAACTGAACAAATTCAAGATCCTGGTTAGGTAAATTAGCTCGAGAGATCATGGCGGTTCCATCGCCAGTACAAGTGTGCGCGGATGTACATGAGAAATATGCTCTGCCATAACCTCCAGTGGCCAATACAGTGTTTTTGGAGTGGAATCTGTGAAGCGTTCCATCTTCCAAACATAGTGCAATTACTCCTCGACATTCACCGTCTTCCATCAGCAGGTCCAAGGCGAAGTATTCAACAAAGTAGTTACAATCATAACTCAAAGACTGGCCATAAAGAGTATGCAACAAGGAATGACCAGTACGATCTGCGACGCAACAACATCTGTGTGCTTGACCTCCTTTACCAAACTTCAGAGATTGACCTCCAAAGGCTCGCTGGTAAATTTTACCTGATTCAATAAAAATATTAATGTACATTATTTTTAAATCAAACATTAATTCTTTAATGAAGCTTGCAGCATATGTGTCAAATGGCAATAAAATCATAATGTACTAATTTCAATTCAGTGAGAGCTATGACAACAGCATGTCACGTAGCAACGCTGATGTGTTATTTATCAACTGATTACTTTTAAATGTCTAAAAAATTTGAAACTGTGTTTTCATTTGATATTAATTTTTGACAGACATATTGGTAGGTTTCTTTGTAATTGACAATGCTCAACTGATCAGTATTCAACGATACTTTCTTTTGCTTTGACTTTACACACAAATAATGGATTCAAATAAAAATCGTGGCCTAAATGATCAGCCTGACAATCCTGACAACCCTGACGAAGGAAGTAATGAATTTAATGATCAGCACAGTGAAGATGAATTTCCTCGAGCCCAAAACACCTCAAAACGATCTGAATCAAGTTACAAAAGCCAATCCAGGTATGTCTTAAAAATACTATTAATGCCTTGAAAAATATTCTTCACCAAAACGATTCTGACTATACAAACTTAAAGAGAAATAAAATTGATCTTCAGGATTAACGATATATTCAGTTTTTCTATATAAAACAATGATTTTAAGCCACTAAAGCAATGCAATATCTGTACTTCTGCAGAACTTAAATAAAACAACTTCTATTCAATAGGCCAAATTCAAAAGCAGCGTCAACACGGCAGCAATCACAATCACGATCACGGTCTAATACCCAAACTAGCAAGACGTGGACCAGCATTAATCCCTTTATCAATTTCATGTATGGTTTCCGTAAAGTAGGTTCTATTTCAGTTAGTAGTGATATGCTAAGTACTCCACTAGTTACCAAATAATATATGGTAAAATATCACTATGCTCAGACACATACAGGAGAAAACAGTAAGAACATTTTTCGACTTGGTGGAGAATGCTGGCGAAACATGACAAAAGATGACAAACAGCCCTTTGTCGATGCAGCAAATCGAAATAAGAAGCTGAAACAAAAGCAAACGAGCCGAGAACAAAAATCAAATAATCCTGAACAGCAACAATCGAAGAAACGAGCTGATGACGACGATGTACCAACGAAGAGGAACTCATCACGACAAGTTCCTACTTCCAAGAAACGCAAGGTGAAAGTTTTTTGAGGCAGGATAAAGTGTATGTGTCAATTCATAAATTGAAGTTAAAAGTCGAAAAGGGAATTCTAAAACTGCCAAAAATATTTTGGCTTGGATGTTGTAGTTGTCATTGACTCAAGTTGTATGTAAAGATACAGTTCGAGTTATACTAACAGTGAACTAAAATAATTTTGTATAGGGACAGCAGCAAAAAACCGAACCAGATTTGAAAAAAAAACGCACTAAGAGTGACGTTGAGTCAGACAGTGATACAGATGATACATCCAGATCAATACATACTGCTACAACCGATTGTCCCTCCGAAGATTCAGACCAAAGTTCCTAAATTACACAGGCAAATAAACAACTCAGGCGTACGGGCTACGATAATGTGCAAGAAACTAATAGAAAAACTGCTATTGTGTGTTTTAATTTATTTGTTGTATGTTATGTTGGTGATTCATCTTGTTATACCATATTATACTTGACCTAGGTCAATTTTTCATTAGCAGATGTGCTGTTATTACTTTTAATATTATACTTCAGAAAACCACTGATTCTCATTTACATTACACACAAGAAACTCACCTTCAGGTGTGCGACTGAATGGCATGCCGTAATTTTCAAGTTCAATGACAGCTTTAGGGGCTTCCCTGGTCATGTAATGAATAGCATCCTGATCGCCCAACCAATCGGAGCCTTTGACTGTGTCATACATATGCCATTGCCAGTTATCAGATTCCATGTTACCAAGTGCCGCATTGATGCCACCTTGTGCAGCGACGGTATGTGACCTTGTGGGAAATAGTTTTGTAATGACAGCAGTCTTAAAACCCTCGGCAACCAGACCGAAAGCAGCACGAAGCCCAGCACCACCAGCACCAACCACAACAGCATCATAAGTATGGTCCACTATCGGGTACTGCTTGGAAATGGCATCGGATACTTTAGCCGCTTTACCATCAGGTGTGTAATGAAATTTGCGGCTCGAAAGTAAAGGCAGGCCGATCTTGTTCTGAAATTATTTCATTTTTAATGATTACGGAGGATGTAACATTTATATAACTACTAATTTCTTATTTAACTTAGTACTTGATCGTTCAAGAATTTGGAGTAACTTTCTATAACATGACATCAAAATCAAGAGAAACAGAATAAGATTTTGCAGTAAATATTTATATAAATTATCGGTCTTCCTGGAAATGCAATACAAACTATGATTATTAATAATAATGATAATTACTGTCTACACCCGCCATACCCGGCAGGATATGTGTCCAGGAATCGCGAAACTTATACAGGGCAAGGATGATAAAGATAGATTAATGACCATCATTATGTGCCTGCAGCTGTCTTAAAATGTTCAATAGAAACACCTGCATTCACACAAGAGACAAGGAAAACTGCAAGAAACCTTGCCCAGGTATAGCTGATACATAATGAATTGATACAGTGAAATATTCAACAACCTCTCAGATTGAGTATCAAAAATAGATTTGTCAACGAAAGAGCTACTAAAAGTGTAAAATTTTAGGTATTTTGAAAGAAAAATGTTAAATTTCTTCTGCTGGATCAATAAATACGTTTTCCCATGTTTATAACTTTGATTTGGGAAAACCAAACAGAGTGACAAAAAGAACAAAATTTTTAGCACATTTTTATTCACAGTGGTCATGCGTAACATACTTTTCACAATATAACAAAAAATACAGTCCTTAGTATTTCAGAGTTAATGTCAAGTTTCAATATTTTGAATGTGTCCAAAATATTTAATCTTAGTCTTCGTTTTGCAAAAGTTTGCCGATCGGATTCTTTTTTAATATACATACATTTCCTCAACTTCCATGTAGCTATACATATACTGTAAATTGCTTGCTAATTGATTCAATTACTAAATATCCATCCCAAAAATAGATTCTACTTTGAATTGTAAGCATTATTTTGTTGAAATATCATAAAAGCAGTAATAAGCTGAAAATAAAAAACAAAGGATATTGGTTCGTCCAATACCAGGAGATCACAATCTAAGAATCTTCTACCTTCAACCTTATTCGAACTATTGATGGGATGATATCACAACTCGTTAAGTTAGGTTAGGTCACAAATGTCGTTACGTTCTGCTAGCAGAGTACAACAAAAGATGAGTAGGGCACAACTATTCATAGTATTTACTACATAAAAATATTGGTAATCGTCTTTATAAACCTTTTCGGTTTGCCTGCGGCAACCTAGAATCAATTACCTAATATTCCATATAATATATAATACTTATTTATAATCTAAGTCTTATGTCTCTCTGTTTTTTTCAATCTGGAATGTTCTAACAATCAGTGTCGAATCAAAATTCAAATAAAAGGAGGGGGGCTGGCCACGCGACAAACAAGCTGGGCGGTTACCGGAAATTTCCGTATCAAAATTCAGGAATTAAACTTATGTAATAATGAGCAAGAGCACACACGCAAGGTACGTCAGAATCATGCGTAAAGATGACAGTAGAAATATAAGACTGAAAGTAAAAATGAGGAAAAAATATGCTGCGCTTCTACCAATCCTACGATGCTCGTGAAAATGATTTGTTGTTTCCAACCACTTTTCCAACCGTCCAGTGCTGCTATCTGTGGCGGCTGAGAGAACGGGACGCTACATCTAAAGCTCTGTTCACCGGTCGTTACATACGGTGTAAATTAGCCATAATTTGTGATCATGCGGTAGTCGTACAAGTATGAAGAAAAATATTCGCACGCTTGATTGAATAACAGACAGTAAAACTAATTTAGCAAAGCTAGTGAGAATATCTTTGCTAAAAGCTGAGACGCTTGTCGCTGGCGGTTTCGCGAACATGATAGTTCTATTTGGGTCGATATTCTCTCCACCTTGCAAATTCGCGAATAGGTTAAATCATCATCCAACACACGAGTGTGCGAATTGGTTACGTCCTATTTCGACGTAATAAAAAATTCGTTGTAAGCAGTGTAAGCCGTATCATGCCTGGACGTTATTACGGTAAAAGCAATTTAAAACGGTGGAACTTTCCTTGAAAATTGTTGTTGACTAGATACGAACTTAGTTATTTACGCTAAGCAATTAAGCCCGGAGATAGAATATATTCGCCTACATTGCTAATGAGCAGATGCAGCCTGATCGCATGTAGGAATCTGGACGATATGTGCTCTGGCAGCTGTCAAGCGTTGTGTGAGTGAGCGTTATCGCATTTTAGGGGATACAGCAGGTTAAAAAAAGCTAGAGAGACGATCATGTGTCGCGAAGAAAATAAGTTGATAATAACTCTAATTGATATGATGTTTGTATAAAGAAAAAAAAAAAAAATCAACAAGGATGGAAACTGGCAAAATATGGGGTGTATTTTTAGACCGTTGTTTCGCTATTCGATAAGCAAACTATGTAGACAACTTGAAATTGCGCAATAGTTGCGCAATTTGGAAAAATACGCAATTTTACTTACTTTGGGAAAAACACATATGACGACAGGGTCGACACTTACGTAATAAAATGTAGATCTGATCGCACAGTAGTAAAGGTGCGATGAATTAGCGGTTCGGCGATGCGGTTCGACAAAATTATATAACTTAAAGAAATACTTACCAGAGTCGCCGAGGGCAGATTCCTCGCGATAATTCCCGGTACTTTCAACATTATGCTCATCTTGGACCTGCCAGGGGGTGTTAATCCAAATTTCGATCCCCCTTTTTGCTATCAAAATACTAACGCACGAGCAGTACACTCGCGCACCTCTCGTACGGCGTCGTGAACACTGAACCTGAGACGGCGACGTCGATCAGGCCAGTGGGGCCAACGTTACAGAGGGGAAAAATACGCATTGCAATATATTATATATCGGGGTAGTTCGGTGTTTTTTGCTATTTTCATCAATTTTTTCGAACGGTGATTTACCGCAGCTCGGAATGTCTATGCTTTGTAATTCGTCCGAGTATTATTACAGTCTGGATGTAACGTTACGTCCATCGTGCCAAGCCCCATACAGCAAATTTATAACCGACGTTCGCGCCAGCGCCGTACGCGCCAGCCAGTTACAGGAAAATACAATCACCAAGAGCGACCTGCTGTGATAAATACTGAGAAAATATGGTATTCGAATAAAAGTCAATAGGGAATCGAATTCTTGTCTTCTTTTCGGTTTCTACCACTGCGTTTCACTTCTAGACGGCACACGGTAACTCGAGTTAAAAATAGCGCCGACTCAGTAATCATTGTGTCGAATTTTAAGCGAACGTAATATAGTTTGGGTTTCGTATTTTACTTGCACTTTCTCGTACTTAATTCTGACATTTTCGTAAAATCCAAGGAGTTAAGTTTGAAAACAGTGTTCATAAGCTCGATCGATTTAAACAATCGTATATAAATAAAATAAATACGTGAAAACATGATGTCTGTGAATAATATTTTTCCATCCGGTAGAAGTTGCAGCTGTTTACTCATGCTTATACCATCTTTCTGATACGACACTCGAGATATATACGTGCGTGCTTTTATTTAGACGAAAAGTAGGCATAGATGAAATTATACGAAACGTAAGTCAGCGAATCACAAGAATAAACAATCGAATTGTGAAAGGAATTCATTTTCTTACACCGCGAATTATCACCGTAACGTAAATACGAGGAAAAAGCATCATAGGTATAACACATACCAAGGACAAACTAAGAAGCGGTGTAGGTACAACTGGAAATTATTTACTTATATGTAGTTTATCAGCCTGCACTCACACTCATACATAGCCCAGAGAATCTTGGAACGAGTTTATTATCAGTTGCCCGTTTTTGATTTATCATCGTTGCAATCTGAACCGGTTTATGCAACTATGTGTATGCATATCTGGACCTTATGGCGGCTTAACGCCAACCTTGTTAGTAACTACGTACTGCTGGTGGCACATGTTCCGCCTCAGTCTCGTCCAGAGTGGTATCAATTACCGGCCGATAGGTAATGCATATCTGAAAAATAATTATGCGTAAATATCTTCTCGCTTTATCTCGTTAATTACTCGGTCGATGCAATGCACTCACAGAACCGTCGTCCTGGGCCCAAGTCAAAGTGTGTTTGCGCCAGTGTTTCTCAATAGGAAGTTTTTTCTGCCCGTCCAAAGGCTTGGAGTAATCGTACTCGTCGATTCGTTCCTGCAATAAATTATTGAATTTTAGTTGTAAGACATTGTAAACACTTGTTATTGGAAATCCAGCTTTTGCTTCGTTTATCGTGCGTTTATTGACATTTCTAGAATCGTCTGTGAAATTCAAGTTATTTCATCTGCTTGAAAAAATTAATTGACTCTATAATGACGATCGGTTTATTTTGTAGGAATGCTCAGTATTTACGAATATACATATATATTAGACTGTATCAAAAAAATCGACTATTTTTGTTTTTCCAAAATTCTGGTCGAAAATATTGTTCGAAATTACGAAAAAACGCTGCTATCCAAGTTTCAGCTCCTGATATTAATATTTAGAAGTGCCTCATCGCGATTTTTTATTTCCCATTTAAATAACGGGAAGAACTTGTTTCAAATTTTGAATTTGTATAACTGGTCAACGCATTACTATACTGGTAAGAGCTGGAACTTGGATAACAGCGTTTTTTCGTCATGTCGAACAATATTTTCGACTCGAATTTTGAAAAAAAATGGTCAATTGTTTTGATACAGTTTAATATGGAAAAATATGGAGTCAGTATGAAAAAATAAACTTTGAAATTTCTATCTCAAGAAAGGAACGAACCTAGTCGTTAACGCTTCACCGCTGTGGAACTTTCCTAAGAACCGTTTCAAAATCCGGAACATAAAGATCTGACGAGATAGTAACAGTCGCGTCAGTACAGTCCGTGTGAAAAATCTCATCCGTTATAATTACTGACCAAAACCTCTGATTCCAAGGTATCTCTTGAAATTGATCGAAGATCCAATGTAATCCGTTACGAATGACAAAAGCCCTATCTAAATTAAAATAATTCAACAAATTGATCATCGAAACCTTGTAATCTTCTCTCGCGTGAGCACCTCGTGATTCTTTCCGATTTTCTGCAGCGTAGATAATGTGCATGCAGTTAAGCATCATATTTTGTAACTCCAAGGCTTCTACCAGTTCGGTATTCCATATCAGTGAAGTATCTTGCACCTGTCATGAAATCCAAAAAAAAAAATTAATTGATCGTTTGTTTTGAACCTTACATACTGTGTAATTCGTTTATAGGTAGGTGTTCATCATCTGCGTAGGTAATAAAACGAGAAATAAGCTGCACGTGACTCACGCAAAGATTCGGTAGATCACACGTATACAATCGAGTCATTTCTCGACAACCATGCTGAAGGATATCGCAAGAACGGAATACAGAGGCGTATTTATGCATAGTCCGTTGCATTTCTTCCCGCAGAGTTGCCACGGTGATGTTGCCCTGGCTGTAACGAGTCGCGTCGAAGCGACAAATGGACTGCTGTCCAATATCCTAAAATAATGTTTTACTGGCTGATTGAAAGGCGAACAATTACAATATAATTACAGCAAACATTACACTCCTCAACTATTTAATGCAATAATTTAGACGTTCACAATTGTCTGACAAACAAAGAGAATATGGTAAAGACGGTTTCGAGTAACAATGGACGTTCTAGAATGAACCGTGGAATTGAATAGAATCCGAATTCATCTTTGCGCATTACTATGTATGCCTGACAATGGTCTTTCTGTATGTTATTTTGAATTCTGCAATTTCGAAGCGTCACAAACGCATGGGTGAATGGCATGATAATGAACTGAAGTCCGTTTGTTTCCACTTACAATAGCATGGTCAATTATTTGTGACAAAGGCAACGAACGAGAAAACAGCGCTTTAGAAGTAATCGTGGCATAGTGATTTGGGTTACGTCATAAATCTTGGGAACTAAACGTTTTGTGCGATAGCAATAAATACCATTATTCTCGAAAATAAAATCTACTATTGTACGTTCGGAGATCTTGATCGTCGGATACTCACAGGAGCAAGATCCACGTGACGTTCACCCGGGCGCATCATGCAGTCTATGTTATCCGCGATGGCTTTCCCAAAGACCAGCGTTTCAATTAGGCTGTTGGCTCCGAGACGATTAGCACCATGAACGGATACGCATGCAGTTTCACCAGCAGCCCACAAACGGTCCAATACTCTGTCATTCTCGTTTTCTCGCGTAAGCACCTCAACAAAATCATTTGTATAATTGCCATGACAATCAGTCCAGTATATCTATGCTAGTAAAGGTTCAAAATCAGAGTGCAAGGCTTGAACCAAAAGACGATTGCGAAAAAAGGGCCTTATTAAGTTATCTGTGTGAGGTATCTGATGTTAGAAATGCAGTGAGTCAAAAAGACTATGTACGAAGATTTTTCCAGTTCCCATGCTTTATAGACCCTTGAGTCTTTTGTCTCAACTCTCTCTCTCATTTAGGCCCATCGGATCGATACCTGAGCTCTGTAGTTACCCGGGATCCCTCCCATGTTATAATGTACTGTAGGTATAACCGGAATTGGTTCTTTTGTTACATCAACGCCAGCGAAAACCCAGGACAGATGGGAAATGCCCGGCAGCTGTTTTTCGATTACTTCTCGAGGTAGATGCGAGAGCTGCAGGTAAAGGTGATCTTTTTTGGGCCCCACACCTCTGCATTGCAATGAGACCAACTCAAAACCGGTCAATATAGGAATGATGCATAGGGAATATAATGAGTCACGAGGCTCAAATAGCTAAGATATATTAGAGTGGACACTGACAAAACTTCGACTCGTGAAGTATAAAATACTTGTTATACGTCCTACGTAATGATCGGACAGGTCCGGTTCCTAGAGATGTTTCGAGACTCGACAAAAACTACCTTTTTGAATATATGAACGAAAGATAAAAATAATTTTTTAATATCCATGGAATTAGTAAGAGTATTATGTGCTCACATCTTGGGATCGTTAAATCTTTTTCACATAAATATTATTGGCTATATCTTCATTGTGTACCATTCAAACACGTTACTAGTTTTTGTGAGACCTACATGTGTATGGATTCACCATACATGCTTAGTTTGTTATAATCGAAAGGCACGCAATTACCTTGAATACACTTCAGGTCGTAAAATTTCAAGACTGGTGGCTATTAATTCAACAGTATTTAGAATTTTAAAGTTACAAATTTCTTTCCTGGATGAGGAGGACATATTCTATGAAACCTCAAATAAGCAATATTCAATATATTCAGTGAAATTTTCTTCAGGTAACCCGGATGAGCCTTACCTAACTAGGTAATAAATATTAGTAAGAAGCCTAGTCGGATTCTCAATTCTGTACTACACGAGAGAAAACTATTAAAAAGAGGTAGTGTATTAAATTAATTGAACACCTGATAGACGGACCGAAAATATTTTATGATTGAACTTAAAAAACGTATCAAATTTAAATCTGAAATGTACGCCATTATCGAGTACATTGAGTTCAATGTTCGTTACGGGCTATATGATTGCGACTCGTTTCTTAATATAAATCTCGAAAATTTCAAAATCTTCGAGTTTCGAAGATTCCACCACTACAGGGTCCGAGGCAGGTTTTCAATACTTAGGACGTCCACAAGGCAGAGACATTTTCAATCGGAAGCACGTGTCGTATCACTTCTGACACGTGACCGGCATACTAGCTGTAAGTTATCTTACTATCAAATGACTCTAAGTCATGAAGCGTGATACTTTTTTTTAATGTAAAGCTAAAACAATTTTCATACGGTTCGTTGAGCATGTGCTGATAATACGTCTATCTTAAATTTGACAGACGCTAATTAAGATAATAAATCGCCGCCCCGCTCCCCGTTGTGTTCGTTCTCAAAGCATATCATCTATTAGTAACGGATAAACAATGTTTAATGTACCAAACAAGTAGCCACGTGGGGCAATATCGTTATCTCTAAGGAATTGCTGTACCTTCCGTCAAGTATTTCGAGTGTCATCGCCCTGGAAACAATATCCCTCGACGCGAGGTCCTTGGCGACAGGCGCGTACTCAGTCATAAAACGATCTCCTGCCGAGTTTATCAGGTATCCACCTTCGCCCCTTACACCCTCGGTGACGAGTACTCCACTTCCATAAATTCCTGAATTACCCAGGGTCATGAATACAACTTTTACGTCAGCGCGCATACCGACACTGTGCCCTGACCTCGGCGCGGACTCATATTTGCAGGGTCAATTCACCTCTTACCCATTTATGGTTTTAATCGCATTGCTGCGTCATTCAATGGCCTACACGTACCCATTTTAAACTGCAACTAACCAGTTGGATGGAACTGTACGAATTCCATATCTTGAAGTGGGATCCCAGCTCGCGAAACCATTGCCATTCCGTCACCGGTGCAAGAGTGTGCCGCCGTACACGAGAAGTAACATCGTTCGGTACCCCCCGTAGCGATGATCTATAATAGTAGTGGGTTAAACGATACCTAACATAAGGAATGTCGAATTGATTCGAGCTGGCAACCCACAGTTTGGTGGCCTCTGAACCGATGCATCTGACCCGTCTCCAGCTCATAGGCCAAGACTCCTAAGCAGCAGTCACCGTGCATCAGTAAGTCCAGAGCAAAATATTCAACGAAGTAATGCACGTCGAAACGGAGGCTTTGACCATAGAGAGTATGGAGGACGGCATGACCCGTACGGTCTGCCACAGCACAAGTACGGTGAGCTTGACCACCTTTACCGAACCTCAATGACTGACCACCGAAAGCTCGCTGGTAAATCTTTCCTTCCTTCGTACGACTGAACGCACAACCTGCAGCAGAGTCAGATCCGACATATCATTGGATTATGAATCGATCAGACATATCTTTGTGCAGTTACCGTAGTTCTCAAGTTCAAAGACAGCCTTGGGTGCCTCTCGGGACAGGAAGTGAATCGCATCTTGGTCCCCAAGCCAGTCGGAGCCTTTGACAGTATCGTACATGTGCCAAAGCCAATTGTCTGGCTCGTGATTGCCGATAGCTGCGTTTATACCACCTTGGGCAGCCACGGTATGTGATCGTGTGGGAAAGAGTTTAGTAATAACTGCTACGCGATAACCTTTTGAGCCCAGACCAAAAGCAGTACGAAGACCGGTGGCACCAGCCCCGACGATCACACAGTCGTAGCAATGGTCGACCATCGGGTAACTCTGTTAAAACATTTAAACTTACAATTATGTCAAGTTCCGGAAGATGATCAAGGTGGGGAATTTGGTGAAATACTTCTTGGGTAACTTATAAGCAATACTGACATATCCAAAGAAGTATTTCCACTTACACTGTCTTTTTCGGATGTTTCGCACTTCCCTCGTTCCCCGGCGCTAACATTGACGTGCAACGAACGGGCATTGCGGAAGGTTGATAACGATACCTATAACCAGACAAGGTTAGTGAGTCAGTGACAGATAAATCAATAGTGAGTTGTCCTTACCCATGAACTACTAAGACGCTTTAAGCCCTGAGATATCAATCGGTTCATTCCGATGCAACACTGTTATTTACTTTTTAGAAATAATCTAAATTAGACTCGGTAGAGCCTTACCAATTGAAAATATGTCATTTCTCATCAACATTGTCAATCGAAGAAAAAATAAATAAGCATCAAGTCAGTCGCGGATATTGTGATCACAGCAAGAATTTACGTCTTTCCATGAAGTAGTCGTCAAAGTTGTAGGAAGATAGTAAGAAAGTAAAGAGACAAACTTTCTAGACTTACTGCTTGTTATCAGAAAAATTTCGGTCCCGACTGATTAGTCATGAAAAAACTGTCATTACAGAGCCAATCTGTAACACTTGATATGAAAAAACTAATACTTTGCAGTGATTTGGGAGCGTGTGAAACCGATTTCTTCCACCAATCACGCGAATGCAGTGTATAAAAAACTTATTTCTAGCATCAGTTAAAATCGGCCGAAAGGGTCAAATCTGCTTTTATTGCGAATATTAAAGCGATAGTATGTCATGTGACAAGGGATTATAGGACTTTACTATCGACTTACTTTAACTTTAGCTACGTTCTTGACTTGGAAGTGTTTTCTTGTGATGTGTAACTGTGATTGAACAATTTTCGGAGTATATTATTAGTCATAGTTTAAAATGATAGAAAAAAATGTTGTTAGAAATTAGGAAAAAAGAGAGAACCGGAAACACTCAAAATTGATTTGCGCGTAATATGACCTTATATGTTCCAGTGATTTGGATTAGCAGGGGAAAAATGCTACTATTTCCAACATGTGAGGGAAACACTGGAGAGATTATTGAACCACTTTTCGACCTGTTAATGAGGTAAAAAGTCAACGATTTGCTTGAGTCGAGGCAAGAGAATTTTGACTTTGCGAGATGATTCGATATGCCCAGACTAGACTAATTCGACCCCAAAGAGGACTTCAACACATCTGCGACATCACCGGGTCAACAGCTGAAATATGACGACGAAACGTTTCTTCGTTGAATTATTTAGATCCTGGCTACAGAGATGAGTAACGATTCAATGTCGAACATAATAACGTACTTTAAAAACGTGCATCAAATCTGTACGCATTGCCGTACTTGAGTTACACTTACTAAGCACAATCATACTTATAAGATATACTATATTTTAATATTCTGCTGGAAGTACTGTGTACACTCTGTTTGCCTTAGATGATACTCGGATTTATAGTATAGACTTACACTATAACACTTGTACAGTAATAAGGGCATTTTTAATGAACTGAAACTGAACCTGTATACTGATCTGTTTGTGATTTATTTTCCCTCCTACATCCTCTTTGAAATGCTGGTGCATGATTGAAATATTTCGGATAGCACTTTTGACCCGATATTCGGTTAAACTCCGAACCGCGCGCAATCGATTCCTTGCGCAAAATTACGTCGATATAGGGTATTAAAACATCATTTCTATGATTCATCAAAATCGGCGAATTTTCGACTGAAAAAATCCAAAGGGGTTAACCTTCCTTTTTCTGCAATTTTTGAGTGCGAATTTTTTTGTCTTGGATTCGATTTGGATGACCATTCTTGGACTAATTGGACCCCAAGGAATGCAAAAATGACCTTTAAAACATCGTAAGAGCAACAGTTGAGGAGATACGAGAGAAATTTCTCGTTTTTGGGCTGTAACTTTTGACCCGCTGCTCGCAGCTATTCAAGACCACGCGCAATCGATTCCTTGCGCAAAATTACGTCGATATAGGGTATTAAAACATCATTTCTATGATTCATCAAAATCGGCGAATTTTCGACTGAAAAAATCCAAAGGGGTTAACCTTCCTTTTTCTGCAATTTTTGAGTGCGAATTTTTTTGTCTTAGATTCGATTTGGATGACCATTCTTGGACTAATTGGACCCCAAGGAATGCAAAAATGACCTTTAAAACGTCGTAGGAGCAACAGTTGAGGAGATACGAAGGAAATTTCTCGTTTTTGGGCTGTAACTTTTGACCCGCTGCTCGCAGCTATTCCAGACCACGCGCAATCGATTCCTTGCGCAAAATTACGTCGATATAGGGTATTAAAACATCATTTCTATGATTAATCAAAATCGGCGAATTTTCGACTGAAAAAATCCAAAGGGGTTAACCTTCCTTTTTCTGCAATTTTTGAGTGCGAATTTTTTTGTCTTGGATTCGATTTGAATGACCATTCTTGGACTAATTGGACCCCAAGGAATGCAAAAATGACCTTTAAAACGTCGTAGGAGCAACAGTTGAGGAGATACGAAGGAAATTTCTCGTTTTTGGGCTGTAACTTTTGACCCGCTGCTCGCAGCTATTCCAGACCACGCGCAATCGATTCCTTGCGCAAAATTACGTCGATATAGGGTATTAAAACATCATTTCTATGATTCATCAAAATCGGCGAATTTTCGACTGAAAAAATCCAAAGGGGTTAACCTTCCTTTTTCTGCAATTTTTGAGTGCGAATTTTTTTGTCTTGGATTCGATTTGGATGACCATTCTTGGACTAATTGGACCCCAAGGAATGCAAAAATGACCTTTAAAACGTCGTAGGAGCCACAGTTGAGGAGATACGAAGGAAATTTCTCGTTTTTGGGCTGTAACTTTTGACCCGCTGCTCGCAGCTATTCCAGACCACGCGCAATCGATTCCTTGCGCAAAATTACGTCGATATAGGGTATTAAAACATCATTTCTATGATTCATCAAAATCGGCGAATTTTCGACTGAAAAAATCCAAAGGGGTTAACCTTCCTTTTTCTGCAATTTTTGAGTGCGAATTTTTTTGTCTTGGATTCGATTTGGATGACCATTCTTGGACTAATTGGACCCCAAGGAATGCAAAAATGACCTTTAAAACATCGTAAGAGCAACAGTTGAGGAGATACGAAGGAAATTTCTCGTTTTTGGGCTGTAACTTTTGACCCGCTGCTCGCAGCTATTCAAGACCACGCGCAATCGATTCCTTGCGCAAAATTACGTCGATATGGGGTATTAAAACATCATTTCTATGATTCATCAAAATCGGCGAATTTTCGACTGAAAAAATCCAAAGGGGTTAACCTTCCTTTTTCTGCAATTTTTGAGTGCGAATTTTTTGTCTTGGATTCGATTTGGATAACCATTCTTGGACTAATTGGACCCCAAGGAATGCAAAAATGACCTTTAAAACGTCGTAGGAGCAACAGTTGAGGAGATACGAAGGAAATTTCTCGTTTTTGGGCTGTAACTTTTGACCCGCTGCTCGCAGCTATTCCAGACCACGCGCAATCGATTCCTTGCGCAAAATTACGTCGATATAGGGTATTAAAACATCATTTCTATGATTCATCAAAATCGGCGAATTTTCGACTGAAAAAATCCAAAGGGGTTAACCTTCCTTTTTCTGCAATTTTTGAGTGCGAATTTTTTTGTCTTGGATTCGATTTGAATGACCATTCTTGGACTAATTGGACCCCTAGGAATGCAAAAATGACCTTTAAAACGTCGTAGGAGCAACAGTTGAGGAGATACGAAGGAAATTTCTCGTTTTTGGGCTGTAACTTTTGACCCGCTGCTCGCAGCTATTCCAGACCACGCGCAATCGATTCCTTGCGCAAAATTACGTCGATATAGGGTATTAAAACATCATTTCTATGATTCATCAAAATCGGCGAATTTTCGACTGAAAAAATCCAAAGGGGTTAACCTTCCTTTTTCTGCAATTTTTGAGTGCGAATTTTTTTGTCTTGGATTCGATTTGGATGACCATTCTTGGACTAATTGGACCCCAAGGAATGCAAAAATGACCTTTAAAACATCGTAAGAGCAACAGTTGAGGAGATACGAAGGAAATTTCTCGTTTTTGGGCTGTAACTTTTGACCCGCTGCTCGCAGCTATTCAAGACCACGCGCAATCGATTCCTTGCGCAAAATTACGTCGATATGGGGTATTAAAACATCATTTCTATGATTCATCAAAATCGGCGAATTTTCGACTGAAAAAATCCAAAGGGGTTAACCTTCCTTTTTCTGCAATTTTTGAGTGCGAATTTTTTGTCTTGGATTCGATTTGGATAACCATTCTTGGACTAATTGGACCCCAAGGAATGCAAAAATGACCTTTAAAACGTCGTAGGAGCAACAGTTGAGGAGATACGAAGGAAATTTCTCGTTTTTGGGCTGTAACTTTTGACCCGCTGCTCGCAGCTATTCCAGACCACGCGCAATCGATTCCTTGCGCAAAATTACGTCGATATAGGGTATTAAAACATCATTTCTATGATTCATCAAAATCGGCGAATTTTCGACTGAAAAAATCCAAAGGGGTTAACCTTCCTTTTTCTGCAATTTTTGAGTGCGAATTTTTTTGTCTTGGATTCGATTTGGATGACCATTCTTGGACTAATTGGACCCCAAGGAATGCAAAAATGACCTTTAAAACGTCGTAGGAGCCACAGTTGAGGAGATACGAAGGAAATTTCTCGTTTTTGGGCTGTAACTTTTGACCCGCTGCTCGCAGCTATTCCAGACCACGCGCAATCGATTCCTTGCGCAAAATTACGTTGATATAGGGTATTAAAACATCATTTCTATGATTCATCAAAATCGGCGAATTGTCGATTGAAAAAATCCAAAGGGGTTAACCTTCCTTTTTCTGCAATTTTTAAGTGCGAATTTTTTTGTCTTGGATTCGATTTGGATGACCATTCTTGGACTAATTGGACCCCAAGGAATGCAAAAATGACCTTTAAAACATCGTAAGAGCAACAGTTGAGGAGATACGAAGGAAATTTCTCGTTTTTGGGCTGTAACTTTTGACCCGCTGCTCGCAGCTATTCCAGACCACGCGCAATCGATTCCTTGCGCAAAATTACGTCGATATAGGGTATTAAAACATCATTTTTATAATTCATCAAAATCGGCGAATTTTCGATTGAAAAAATCCAAAGGGGTTAACCTTCCTTTTTCTGCAATTTTTGAGTGCGAATTTTTTTGTCTTGGATTCGATTTGAATGACCATTCTTGGACTAATTGGACCCCAAGGAATGCAAAAATGACCTTTAAAACGTCGTAGGAGCAACAGTTGAGGAGATACGAAGGAAATTTCTCGTTTTTGGGCTGTAACTTTTGACCCGCTGCTCGCAGCTATTCCAGACCACGCGCAATCGATTCCTTGCGCAAAATTACGTCGATATAGGGTATTAAAACATCATTTCTATGATTCATCAAAATCGGCGAATTTTCGATTGAAAAAATCCAAAGGGGTTAACCTTCCTTTTTCTGCAATTTTTGAGTGCGAATTTTTTTGTCTTGGATTCGATTTGGATGACCATTCTTGGACTAATTGGACCCCAAGGAATGCAAAAATGACCTTTAAAACATCGTAAGAGCAACAGTTGAGGAGATACGAAGGAAATTTCTCGTTTTTGGGCTGTAACTTTTGACCCGCTGCTCGCAGCTATTCCAGACCACGCGCAATCGATTCCTTGCGCAAAATTACGTCGATATAGGGTATTAAAACATCATTTCTATAATTCATCAAAATCGGCGAATTTTCGATTGAAAAAATCCAAAGGGGTTAACCTTCCTTTTTCTGCAATTTTTGAGTGCGAATTTTTTTGTCTTGGATTCGATTTAAATGACCATTCTTGGACTAATTGGACCCCAAGGAATGCAAAAATGACCTTTAAAACGTCGTAGGAGCAACAGTTGAGGAGATACGAAGGAAATTTCTCGTTTTTGGGCTGTAACTTTTGACCCGCTGCTCGCAGCTATTCCAGACCACGCGCAATCGATTCCTTGCGCAAAATTACGTCGATATAGGGTATTAAAACATCATTTCTATGATTCATCAAAATCGGCGAATTTTCGATTGAAAAAATCCAAAGGGGTTAACCTTCCTTTTTCTGCAATTTTTGAGTGCGAATTTTTTTGTCTTGGATTCGATTTGGATGACCATTCTTGGACTAATTGGACCCCAAGGAATGCAAAAATGACCTTTAAAACATCGTAAGAGCAACAGTTGAGGAGATACGAAGGAAATTTCTCGTTTTTGGGCTGTAACTTTTGACCCGCTGCTCGCAGCTATTCCAGACCACGCGCAATCGATTCCTTGCGCAAAATTACGTCGATATAGGGTATTAAAACATCATTTCTATGATTCATCAAAATCGGCGAATTTTCGATTGAAAAAATCCAAAGGGGTTAACCTTCCTTTTTCTGCAATTTCTGAGTGCGAATTTTTTTGTCTTGGATTCGATTTGGATGACCATTCTTGGACTAATTGGACCCCAAGGAATGCAAAAATGACCTTTAAAACGTCGTAGGAGCAACAGTTGAGGAGATACGAAGGAAATTTCTCGTTTTTGGGCTGTAACTTTTGACCCGCTGCTCGCAGCTATTCCAGACCACGCGCAATCGATTCCTTGCGCAAAATTACGTCGATATAGGGTATTAAAACATCATTTCTATGATTCATCAAAATCGGCGAATTTTCGATTGAAAAAATCCAAAGGGGTTAACCTTCCTTTTTCTGCAATTTTTGAGTGCGAATTTTTTTGTCTTGGATTCGATTTGGATGACCATTCTTGGACTAATTGGACCCCAAGGAATGCAAAAATGACCTTTAAAACGTCGTAGGAGCCACAGTTGAGGAGATACGAAGGAAATTTCTCGTTTTTGGGCTGTAACTTTTGACCCGCTGCTCGCAGCTATTCCAGACCACGCGCAATCGATTCCTTGCGCAAAATTACGTCGATATAGGGTATTAAAACATCATTTTTATAATTCATCAAAATCGGCGAATTTTCGATTGAAAAAATCCAAAGGGGTTAACCTTCCTTTTTCTGCAATTTTTGAGTGCGAATTTTTTTGTCTTGGATTCGATTTGAATGACCATTCTTGGACTAATTGGACCCCAAGGAATGCAAAAATGACCTTTAAAACATCGTAGGAGCAACAGTTGTGGAGATACGAAGGAAATTTCTCGATTTTGGGCTGTAACTTTTGACCCGCTTCTCGCAGCTATTCAAGACCACGCGCAATCGATTCCTTGCGCAAAATTACGTCGATATAGGGTATCAAAACATCATTTCTGTGATTCATCAAAATCGGCGAATTTTCGACTGAAAAAATCCAAAGGGGTTAGCCTTCCTTTTTCTGCAATTTTTGAGTGCGAATTTTTTTGTCTTGGAATCGATTTGGATGACCATTCCTGGACTAATTGGACCCCAAGGAATGCAAAAATGACCTTTAAAACGTCGTAGGAGCCACAGTTGAGGAGATACGAAGGAAATTTCTCGTTTTTGGGCTGTAACTTTTGACCCGCTGCTCGCAGCTATTCCAGACCACGCGCAATCGATTCCTTGCGCAAAATTACGTCGATATAGGGTATTAAAACATCATTTCTATAATTCATCAAAATCGGCGAATTTTCGATTGAAAAAATCCAAAGGGGTTAACCTTCCTTTTTCTGCAATTTTTGAGTGCGAATTTTTTTGTCTTGGATTCGATTTGGATGACCATCCTTGGACTAATTGGACCCCAAGGAATGCAAAAATGACCTTTAAAACGTCGTAGGAGCAACAGTTGAGGAGATACGGAGGAAATTTCTCGTTTTTGGGCTGTAACTTTTGACCCGCTGCTCGCAGCTATTCAAGACCACGCGCAATCGATTCCTTGCGCAAAATTACGTCGATATAGGGTATTAAAACATCATTTCTATGATTCATCAAAATCGGCGAATTTTCGACTGAAAAAATCCAAAGGGGTTAACCTTCCTTTTTCTGCAATTTTTGAGTGCGAATTTTTTTGTCTTAGATTAGATTTGGATGACCATTCTTGGACTAATTGGACCCCAAGGAATGCAAAAATGACCTTTAAAACGTCGTAGGAGCAACAGTTGAGGAGATACGGAGGAAATTCATCGTTTTTGGGCTGTAACTTTTGACCCGCTGCTCGCAGCTATTCAAGACCACGCGCAATCGATTCCTTGCGCAAAATTACGTCGATATAGGGTATTAGAACATCATTTCTATGATTCATCAAAATCGGCGAATTTTCGACTGAAAAAATCCAAAGGGGTTAACCTTCCTTTTTCTGCAATTTTTGAGTGCGAATTTTTTCGTCTTGGATTCGATTTGGATGACCATTCTTGGACTAATTGGACCCCAAGGAATGCAAAAATGACCTTTAAAACATCGTAAGAGCAACAGTTGAGGAGATACGAAGGAAATTTCTCGTTTTTGGGCTGTAACTTTTGACCCGCTGCTCGCAGCTATTCCAGACCACGCGCAATCGATTCCTTGCGCAAAATTACGTCGATATAGGGTATTAAAACATCATTTTTATAATTCATCAAAATCGGCGAATTTTCGATTGAAAAAATCCAAAGGGGTTAACCTTCCTTTTTCTGCAATTTTTGAGTGCGAATTTTTTTGTCTTGGATTCGATTTGAATGACCATTCTTGGACTAATTGGACCCCAAGGAATGCAAAAATGACCTTTAAAACGTCGTAGGAGCAACAGTTGAGGAGATACGAAGGAAATTTCTCGTTTTTGGGCTGTAACTTTTGACCCGCTGCTCGCAGCTATTCCAGACCACGCGCAATCGATTCCTTGCGCAAAATTACGTCGATATAGGGTATTAAAACATCATTTCTATGATACATCAAAATCGGCGAATTTTCGATTGAAAAAATCCAAAGGGGTTAACCTTTCTTTTTCTGCAATTTTTGAGTGCGAATTTTTTTGTCTTGGATTCGATTTGGATGACCATTCTAGGACTAATTGGACCCCAAGGAATGCAAAAATGACCTTTAAAACATCGTAGGAGCAACAGTTGTGGAGATACGAAGGAAATTTCTCGATTTTGGGCTGTAACTTTTGACCCGCTTCTCGCAGCTATTCCAGACCACGCGCAATCGATTCCTTGCGCAAAATTACGTCGATATAGGGTATTAAAACATCATTTTTATAATTCATCAAAATCGGCGAATTTTCGATTGAAAAAATCCAAAGGGGTTAACCTTCCTTTTTCTGCAATTTTTGAGTGCGAATTTTTTTGTCTTGGATTCGATTTGAATGACCATTCTTGGACTAATTGGACCCCAAGGAATGCAAAAATGACCTTTAAAACGTCGTAGGAGCAACAGTTGAGGAGATACGAAGGAAATTTCTCGTTTTTGGGCTGTAACTTTTGACCCGCTGCTCGCAGCTATTCCAGACCACGCGCAATCGATTCCTTGCGCAAAATTACGTCGATATAGGGTATTAAAACATCATTTCTATGATACATCAAAATCGGCGAATTTTCGATTGAAAAAATCCAAAGGGGTTAACCTTTCTTTTTCTGCAATTTTTGAGTGCGAATTTTTTTGTCTTGGATTCGATTTGGATGACCATTCTAGGACTAATTGGACCCCAAGGAATGCAAAAATGACCTTTAAAACATCGTAGGAGCAACAGTTGTGGAGATACGAAGGAAATTTCTCGATTTTGGGCTGTAACTTTTGACCCGCTTCTCGCAGCTATTCCAGACCACGCGCAATCGATTCCTTGCGCAAAATTACGTCGATATAGGGTATTAAAACATCATTTTTATAATTCATCAAAATCGGCGAATTTTCGATTGAAAAAATCCAAAGGGGTTAACCTTCCTTTTTCTGCAATTTTTGAGTGCGAATTTTTTTGTCTTGGATTCGATTTGAATGACCATTCTTGGACTAATTGGACCCCAAGGAATGCAAAAATGACCTTTAAAACGTCGTAGGAGCAACAGTTGAGGAGATACGAAGGAAATTTCTCGTTTTTGGGCTGTAACTTTTGACCCGCTGCTCGCAGCTATTCCAGACCACGCGCAATCGATTCCTTGCGCAAAATTACGTCGATATAGGGTATTAAAACATCATTTCTATGATACATCAAAATCGGCGAATTTTCGATTGAAAAAATCCAAAGGGGTTAACCTTTCTTTTTCTGCAATTTTTGAGTGCGAATTTTTTTGTCTTGGATTCGATTTGGATGACCATTCTAGGACTAATTGGACCCCAAGGAATGCAAAAATGACCTTTAAAACATCGTAGGAGCAACAGTTGTGGAGATACGAAGGAAATTTCTCGATTTTGGGCTGTAACTTTTGACCCGCTTCTCGCAGCTATTCCAGACCACGCGCAATCGATTCCTTGCGCAAAATTACGTCGATATAGGGTATTAAAACATCATTTTTATAATTCATCAAAATCGGCGAATTTTCGATTGAAAAAATCCAAAGGGGTTAACCTTCCTTTTTCTGCAATTTTTGAGTGCGAATTTTTTTGTCTTGGATTCGATTTGAATGACCATTCTTGGACTAATTGGACCCCAAGGAATGCAAAAATGACCTTTAAAACGTCGTAGGAGCAACAGTTGAGGAGATACGAAGGAAATTTCTCGTTTTTGGGCTGTAACTTTTGACCCGCTGCTCGCAGCTATTCCAGACCACGCGCAATCGATTCCTTGCGCAAAATTACGTCGATATAGGGTATTAAAACATCATTTTTATAATTCATCAAAATCGGCGAATTTTCGATTGAAAAAATCCAAAGGGGTTAACCTTCCTTTTTCTGCAATTTTTGAGTGCGAATTTTTTTGTCTTGGATTCGATTTGGATGACCATTCTTGGACTAATTGGACCCCAAGGAATGCAAAAATGACCTTTAAAACATCGTAAGAGCAACAGTTGAGGAGATACGAAGGAAATTTTTCGTTTTTGGGCTGTAACTTTTGACCCGCTGCTCGCAGCTATTCCAGACCACGCGCAATCGATTCCTTGCGCAAAATTACGTCGATATAGGGTATTAAAACATCATTTCTATAATTCATCAAAATCGGCGAATTTTCGATTGAAAAAATCCAAAGGGGTTAACCTTCCTTTTTCTGCAATTTTTGAGTGCGAATTTTTTTGTCTTGGATTCGATTTAAATGACCATTCTTGGACTAATTGGACCCCAAGGAATGCAAAAATGACCTTTAAAACGTCGTAGGAGCAACAGTTGAGGAGATACGAAGGAAATTTCTCGTTTTTGGGCTGTAACTTTTGACCCGCTGCTCGCAGCTATTCCAGACCACGCGCAATCGATTCCTTGCGCAAAATTACGTCGATATAGGGTATTAAAACATCATTTTTATAATTCATCAAAATCGGCGAATTTTCGATTGAAAAAATCCAAAGGGGTTAACCTTCCTTTTTCTGCAATTTTTGAGTGCGAATTTTTTTGTCTTGGATTCGATTTGGATGACCATTCTTGGACTAATTGGACCCCAAGGAATGCAAAAATGACCTTTAAAACATCGTAAGAGCAACAGTTGAGGAGATACGAAGGAAATTTCTCGTTTTTGGGCTGTAACTTTTGACCCGCTGCTCGCAGCTATTCCAGACCACGCGCAATCGATTCCTTGCGCAAAATTACGTCGATATAGGGTATTAAAACATCATTTCTATGATTCATCAAAATCGGCGAATTTTCGATTGAAAAAATCCAAAGGGGTTAACCTTCCTTTTTCTGCAATTTCTGAGTGCGAATTTTTTTGTCTTGGATTCGATTTGGATGACCATTCTTGGACTAATTGGACCCCAAGGAATGCAAAAATGACCTTTAAAACGTCGTAGGAGCAACAGTTGATGAGATACGAAGGAAATTTCTCGTTTTTGGGCTGTAACTTTTGACCCGCTGCTCGCAGCTATTCCAGACCACGCGCAATCGATTCCTTGCGCAAAATTACGTCGATATAGGGTATTAAAACATCATTTCTATGATTCATCAAAATCGGCGAATTTTCGATTGAAAAAATCCAAAGGGGTTAACCTTCCTTTTTCTGCAATTTTTGAGTGCGAATTTTTTTGTCTTGGATTCGATTTGGATGACCATTCTTGGACTAATTGGACCCCAAGGAATGCAAAAATGACCTTTAAAACGTCGTAGGAGCCACAGTTGAGGAGATACGAAGGAAATTTCTCGTTTTTGGGCTGTAACTTTTGACCCGCTGCTCGCAGCTATTCCAGACCACGCGCAATCGATTCCTTGCGCAAAATTACGTCGATATAGGGTATTAAAACATCATTTTTATAATTCATCAAAATCGGCGAATTTTCGATTGAAAAAATCCAAAGGGGTTAACCTTCCTTTTTCTGCAATTTTTGAGTGCGAATTTTTTTGTCTTGGATTCGATTTGAATGACCATTCTTGGACTAATTGGACCCCAAGGAATGCAAAAATGACCTTTAAAACATCGTAGGAGCAACAGTTGTGGAGATACGAAGGAAATTTCTCGATTTTGGGCTGTAACTTTTGACCCGCTTCTCGCAGCTATTCAAGACCACGCGCAATCGATTCCTTGCGCAAAATTACGTCGATATAGGGTATCAAAACATCATTTCTGTGATTCATCAAAATCGGCGAATTTTCGACTGAAAAAATCCAAAGGGGTTAGCCTTCCTTTTTCTGCAATTTTTGAGTGCGAATTTTTTTGTCTTGGAATCGATTTGGATGACCATTCCTGGACTAATTGGACCCCAAGGAATGCAAAAATGACCTTTAAAACGTCGTAGGAGCCACAGTTGAGGAGATACGAAGGAAATTTCTCGTTTTTGGGCTGTAACTTTTGACCCGCTGCTCGCAGCTATTCCAGACCACGCGCAATCGATTCCTTGCGCAAAATTACGTCGATATAGGGTATTAAAACATCATTTCTATAATTCATCAAAATCGGCGAATTTTCGATTGAAAAAATCCAAAGGGGTTAACCTTCCTTTTTCTGCAATTTTTGAGTGCGAATTTTTTTGTCTTGGATTCGATTTGGATGACCATCCTTGGACTAATTGGACCCCAAGGAATGCAAAAATGACCTTTAAAACGTCGTAGGAGCAACAGTTGAGGAGATACGGAGGAAATTTCTCGTTTTTGGGCTGTAACTTTTGACCCGCTGCTCGCAGCTATTCAAGACCACGCGCAATCGATTCCTTGCGCAAAATTACGTCGATATAGGGTATTAAAACATCATTTCTATGATTCATCAAAATCGGCGAATTTTCGACTGAAAAAATCCAAAGGGGTTAACCTTCCTTTTTCTGCAATTTTTGAGTGCGAATTTTTTTGTCTTAGATTCGATTTGGATGACCATTCTTGGACTAATTGGACCCCAAGGAATGCAAAAATGACCTTTAAAACGTCGTAGGAGCAACAGTTGAGGAGATACGGAGGAAATTCATCGTTTTTGGGCTGTAACTTTTGACCCGCTGCTCGCAGCTATTCAAGACCACGCGCAATCGATTCCTTGCGCAAAATTACGTCGATATAGGGTATTAGAACATCATTTCTATGATTCATCAAAATCGGCGAATTTTCGACTGAAAAAATCCAAAGGGGTTAACCTTCCTTTTTCTGCAATTTTTGAGTGCGAATTTTTTCGTCTTGGATTCGATTTGGATGACCATTCTTGGACTAATTGGACCCCAAGGAATGCAAAAATGACCTTTAAAACATCGTAAGAGAAACAGTTGAGGAGATACGAAGGAAATTTCTCGTTTTTGGGCTGTAACTTTTGACCCGCTGCTCGCAGCTATTCCAGACCACGCGCAATCGATTCCTTGCGCAAAATTACGTCGATATAGGGTATTAAAACATCATTTTTATAATTCATCAAAATCGGCGAATTTTCGATTGAAAAAATCCAAAGGGGTTAACCTTCCTTTTTCTGCAATTTTTGAGTGCGAATTTTTTTGTCTTGGATTCGATTTGAATGACCATTCTTGGACTAATTGGACCCCAAGGAATGCAAAAATGACCTTTAAAACGTCGTAGGAGCAACAGTTGAGGAGATACGAAGGAAATTTCTCGTTTTTGGGCTGTAACTTTTGACCCGCTGCTCGCAGCTATTCCAGACCACGCGCAATCGATTCCTTGCGCAAAATTACGTCGATATAGGGTATTAAAACATCATTTCTATGATACATCAAAATCGGCGAATTTTCGATTGAAAAAATCCAAAGGGGTTAACCTTTCTTTTTCTGCAATTTTTGAGTGCGAATTTTTTTGTCTTGGATTCGATTTGGATGACCATTCTAGGACTAATTGGACCCCAAGGAATGCAAAAATGACCTTTAAAACATCGTAGGAGCAACAGTTGTGGAGATACGAAGGAAATTTCTCGATTTTGGGCTGTAACTTTTGACCCGCTTCTCGCAGCTATTCCAGACCACGCGCAATCGATTCCTTGCGCAAAATTACGTCGATATAGGGTATTAAAACATCATTTTTATAATTCATCAAAATCGGCGAATTTTCGATTGAAAAAATCCAAAGGGGTTAACCTTCCTTTTTCTGCAATTTTTGAGTGCGAATTTTTTTGTCTTGGATTCGATTTGAATGACCATTCTTGGACTAATTGGACCCCAAGGAATGCAAAAATGACCTTTAAAACGTCGTAGGAGCAACAGTTGAGGAGATACGAAGGAAATTTCTCGTTTTTGGGCTGTAACTTTTGACCCGCTGCTCGCAGCTATTCCAGACCACGCGCAATCGATTCCTTGCGCAAAATTACGTCGATATAGGGTATTAAAACATCATTTTTATAATTCATCAAAATCGGCGAATTTTCGATTGAAAAAATCCAAAGGGGTTAACCTTCCTTTTTCTGCAATTTTTGAGTGCGAATTTTTTTGTCTTGGATTCGATTTGGATGACCATTCTTGGACTAATTGGACCCCAAGGAATGCAAAAATGACCTTTAAAACATCGTAAGAGCAACAGTTGAGGAGATACGAAGGAAATTTTTCGTTTTTGGGCTGTAACTTTTGACCCGCTGCTCGCAGCTATTCCAGACCACGCGCAATCGATTCCTTGCGCAAAATTACGTCGATATAGGGTATTAAAACATCATTTCTATAATTCATCAAAATCGGCGAATTTTCGATTGAAAAAATCCAAAGGGGTTAACCTTCCTTTTTCTGCAATTTTTGAGTGCGAATTTTTTTGTCTTGGATTCGATTTAAATGACCATTCTTGGACTAATTGGACCCCAAGGAATGCAAAAATGACCTTTAAAACGTCGTAGGAGCAACAGTTGAGGAGATACGAAGGAAATTTCTCGTTTTTGGGCTGTAACTTTTGACCCGCTGCTCGCAGCTATTCCAGACCACGCGCAATCGATTCCTTGCGCAAAATTACGTCGATATAGGGTATTAAAACATCATTTTTATAATTCATCAAAATCGGCGAATTTTCGATTGAAAAAATCCAAAGGGGTTAACCTTCCTTTTTCTGCAATTTTTGAGTGCGAATTTTTTTGTCTTGGATTCGATTTGGATGACCATTCTTGGACTAATTGGACCCCAAGGAATGCAAAAATGACCTTTAAAACGTCGTAGGAGCCACAGTTGAGGAGATACGAAGGAAATTTCTCGTTTTTGGGCTGTAACTTTTGACCCGCTGCTCGCAGCTATTCCAGACCACGCGCAATCGATTCCTTGCGCAAAATTACGTCGATATAGGGTATTAAAACATCATTTCTATGATTCATCAAAATCGGCGAATTTTCGATTGAAAAAATCCAAAGGGGTTAACCTTCCTTTTTCTGCAATTTTTGAGTGCGAATTTTTTTGTCTTGGATTCGATTTGAATGACCATTCTTGGACTAATTGGACCCCAAGGAATGCAAAAATGACCTTTAAAACATCGTAGGAGCAACAGTTGTGGAGATACGAAGGAAATTTCTCGATTTTGGGCTGTAACTTTTGACCCGCTTCTCGCAGCTATTCAAGACCACGCGCAATCGATTCCTTGCGCAAAATTACGTCGATATAGGGTATCAAAACATCATTTCTGTGATTCATCAAAATCGGCGAATTTTCGACTGAAAAAATCCAAAGGGGTTAGCCTTCCTTTTTCTGCAATTTTTGAGTGCGAATTTTTTTGTCTTGGAATCGATTTGGATGACCATTCCTGGACTAATTGGACCCCAAGGAATGCAAAAATGACCTTTAAAACGTCGTAGGAGCCACAGTTGAGGAGATACGAAGGAAATTTCTCGTTTTTGGGCTGTAACTTTTGACCCGCTGCTCGCAGCTATTCCAGACCACGCGCAATCGATTCCTTGCGCAAAATTACGTCGATATAGGGTATTAAAACATCATTTCTATGATTCATCAAAATCGGCGAATTTTCGATTGAAAAAATCCAAAGGGGTTAACCTTCCTTTTTCTGCAATTTTTGAGTGCGAATTTTTTTGTCTTGGATTCGATTTGAATGACCATTCTTGGACTAATTGGACCCCAAGGAATGCAAAAATGACCTTTAAAACATCGTAGGAGCAACAGTTGTGGAGATACGAAGGAAATTTCTCGATTTTGGGCTGTAACTTTTGACCCGCTTCTCGCAGCTATTCAAGACCACGCGCAATCGATTCCTTGCGCAAAATTACGTCGATATAGGGTATCAAAACATCATTTCTGTGATTCATCAAAATCGGCGAATTTTCGACTGAAAAAATCCAAAGGGGTTAGCCTTCCTTTTTCTGCAATTTTTGAGTGCGAATTTTTTTGTCTTGGAATCGATTTGGATGACCATTCCTGGACTAATTGGACCCCAAGGAATGCAAAAATGACCTTTAAAACGTCGTAGGAGCCACAGTTGAGGAGATACGAAGGAAATTTCTCGTTTTTGGGCTGTAACTTTTGACCCGCTGCTCGCAGCTATTCCAGACCACGCGCAATCGATTCCTTGCGCAAAATTACGTCGATATAGGGTATTAAAACATCATTTCTATGATTCATCAAAATCGGCGAATTTTCGATTGAAAAAATCCAAAGGGGTTAGCCTTCCTTTTTCTGCAATTTTTGAGTGCGAATTTTTTTGTCTTGGAATCGATTTGGATGACCATTCCTGGACTAATTGGACCCCAAGGAATGCAAAAATGACCTTTAAAACGTCGTAGGAGCCACAGTTGAGGAGATACGAAGGAAATTTCTCGTATTTGGGCTGTAACTTTTGACCCGCTGCTCGCAGCTATTCCAGACCACGCGCAATCGATTCCTTGCGCAAAATTACGTCGATATAGGGTATTAAAACATCATTTCTATAATTCATCAAAATCGGCGAATTTTCGATTGAAAAAATCCAAAGGGGTTAACCTTCCTTTTTCTGCAATTTTTGAGTGCGAATTTTTTTGTCTTGGATTCGATTTGGATGACCATTCTTGGACTAATTGGACCCCAAGGAATGCAAAAATGACCTTTAAAACATCGTAAGAGCAACAGTTGAGGAGATACGAAGGAAATTTCTCGTTTTTGGGCTGTAACTTTTGACCCGCTGCTCGCAGCTATTCAAGACCACGCGCAATCGATTCCTTGCGCAAAATTACGTCGATATAGGGTATTGAAACATCATTTCTATGATTCATCAAAATCGGCGAATTTTCGACTGAAAAAATCCAAAGGGGTTAACCTTCCTTTTTCTGCAATTTTTGAGTGCGAATTTTTTTGTCTTGGATTCGATTTGGATGACCATTCTTGGACTAATTGGACCCCAAGGAATGCAAAAATGACCTTTAAAACGTCGTAGGAGCAACAGTTGAGGAGATACGAAGGAAATTTTTCGTTTTTGGGCTGTAACTTTTGACCCGCTGCTCGCAGCTATTCAAGACCACGCGCAATCGATTCCTCGCGCAAAATTACGTCGATATAGGGTATTAAAACATCATTTCTATGATTCATCAAAATCGGCGAATTTTCGACTTAAAAAATCCAAAGGGGTTAACCTTCCTTTTTCTGCAATTTTTGAGTGTGAATTTTTTTGTCTTAGATTCGATTTGGATGACCATTCTTGGACTAATTGGACCCCAAGGAATGCAAAAATGACCTTCAAAACATCGTAAGAGCAACAGTTGAGGAGATACGAAGAAAATTTCTCGTTTTTGGGCTGTAACTTTTGACCCGCTGCTCGCAGCTATTCCAGACCACGCGCAATCGATTCCTTGCGCAAAATTACGTCGATATAGGGTATCAAAACATCATTTCTATGATTCATCAAAATCGGCGAATTTTCGACTGAAAAAATCCAAAGGGGTTAACCTTCCTTTTTCTGCAATTTTTGAGTGCGAATTTTTTTGTCTTGGATTCGATTTGGATGACCATTCTTGGACTAATTGGACCCCAAGGAATGCAAAAATGACCTTTAAAACGTCGTAGGAGCAACAGTTGAGGAGATACGAAGGAAATTTCTCGTTTTTGGGCTGTAACTTTTGACCCGCTGCTCGCAGCCATTCAAGACCACGCGCAATCGATTCCTTGCTCAAAATCACGTCGATATAGGGTATCAAAACATCAATACTATGATTTATCAAAATCGGCGAATTTTCGACTGAAAAAATCCAAAGGGGTTAACCTTCCTTTTTCTGCAATTTTTGAGTGCGAATTTTTTTGTCTTGGATTTGATTTGGATGACCATTCTCGGACTAATTGGACCCCAAGGAATGCAAAAATGACCTTTAAAACGTCGTTGGAGCAACAGTTGAGGAGATACGAAGGAAATTTCTCGTTTTTGGGCTGTAACTTTTGACCCGCTGCTCGCAGCTATTCAAGACCACGCGCAATCGATTCCTTGCGCAAAATTACGTCGATATAGGGTATTAAAACATCATTTCTATGATTCATCAAAATCGGCGAATTTTCGACTGAAAAAATCCAAAGGGGTTAACCTTCCTTTTTCTGCAATTTTTGAGTGCGAATTTTTTTGTCTTGGATTCGATTTGGATGACTATTCTTGGAATAATTGGACCCCAAGGAATGCAAAAATGACCTTTAAAACGTCGTAGGAGCAACAGTTGAGGAGATACGAAGGGAATTTCTCGTTTTTGGGCTGTAACTTTTGACCCGCTGCTCGCAGCTATTCAAGACCACGCGCAATCGATTCCTTGCGCAAAATTACGTCGATATAGGGTATTAAAACATCATTTCTATGATTCATCAGAATCGGCGAATTTTCGACTGAAAAAATCCAAAGGGGTTAACCTTCCTTTTTCTGCATCTTTTGAGTGCGAATTTTTTTGTCTTGGATTCGATTTGGATGACCATTCTTGGAATAATTGGACCCCAAGGAATGCAAAAATGACCTTTAAAACATCGTAGGAGCAACAGTTGTGGAGATACGAAGGAAATTTCTCGATTTTGGGCTGTAACTTTTGACCCGCTTCTCGCAGCTATTCAAGACCACGCGCAATCGATTCCTTGCGCAAAATTACGTCGATATAGGGTATTAAAACATCATTTCTATGATTTATCAAAATCGGCGAATTTTCGATTGAAAAAATCCAAAGGGGTTAACCTTCCTTTTTCTGCAATTTTTGAGTGCGAACTTTTTTGTCTTGGATTCGATTTGGATGACCATTCTAGGACTAATTGGACCCCAAGGAATGCAAAAATGACCTTCAAAACGTCGTAGGAGCAACAGTTGAGGAGATACGAAGGAAATTTCTCGTTTTTGGGCTGTAACTTTTGAATCGCTGCTCGCAGCCATTCGATACCACGCGCAATCGATTCCTTGCGCAAAATTACGTCGATATAGGGTATTAAAACATCATTTCTATGATTCATCAAAATCGGCGAATTTTCGACTGAAAAAATCCTAACGGGTTAACCTTCCTTTCTCTGCAATTTTTGAGTGCGAAACTTTCTGTTCCGGAATCTATTGAAATAACTTTGTGCAGATTAGTTCAACTTGAAGAAAACTCGAAAACTAAACAAAACCTCGTAGGAAAGCAGCCCAAAAACAACGAGTCAATTTTCAATGATTCATTTATGTTTATTTAGGTTACATCAAATTTCAATAATACAACATTGTACTCATCGTATTCTGCGAAGGTATACTTGTCCCCAGGCCGTTACTTAAACTCTACTCACAAAGCAATGATAAGTATCTTCATACACATAATTCTCTGGTACATCTGTTGGTGAATGTGTAAATTCTGCACGACTTACAGAGCTATGCTAACATCTGATAGGTGTCGGTTGTTCACATATCCTGCATATTGATAACACATTATCGCGCACCTCCTGGAAAGGGCAGGACAACGTTTGACGAGTCAGCTCATATTATACAACATTTTTCATATTCTTCTCAAGGTGTATTGCACTTATTTCACTTCATGTAATAGTTGGATTTCTAACGTAACGTTCAATCATTCTTTCGCATTTCTGTATGTCTTTCACTCCAGTACTATTGGGTAACTTGTTTGATTATTATACGATCAAGGCATATCGAATAAACTGTAACTGAAACTTTGTGCCAATGTGTCTGTGATCAATTTTTTCTTCCTCATTGAAATGCTGGTGCATTTCAAAATTCTATGTATTTCGGATGTAACTTTTGACCCGCTAGTCGCAACGACCCCAAACCACGCGCGTCGTTCACAGTGATTCTAGTCTGCACGCAATCGATTCCTTCCGCAAAATTACCTTGATATAGTATATCGAGAAATGGATTTCAGCATTATACAAAATTGGTAAATTTTTGACTGAAAAAATGCGAACGGGCCTTACTTTTTCTGAAATTTTTTATCCAGCAACTTTTGGACTTGGAATCGATTCAAATAACCTTTTCTAGAATAATTGCATCTTGAGAAAACTAGAAAAGACCTTCAAAACTTCGTAGGAGCAACAGCTGAGGAGATGCGAAGAAAATTTCCCGTTCTTCGACTGTAACTTTTGACCCGCTGCGCACAGCTACTTCAAACTATGCACAAACGATTTCTCTCGCAAATTTACGTTGATATAGAATATCGAATAATTACTTGAAACATCATTCAAAATCGTCCATATTCCAAGTGAAAAAAGTTGAAAGGGGTCAGTCCTGCTTCTTTTGCGAGTTCAGAAGGGAAAAATTGTTCCATTGCTAATTGTTCAATGGACCCCGACCAGACTAATTAATTGGACCCCGAGGAAGACACGAAAGACATCTAGGGTATCGTACAACCAACACCTGCGAAGATACGATGAAATTTTTACGTTTATGGCTCTAACTTTTGATGAGTCAATCGTAACAAGTTTAGACATTGAGCAATCGCTTTTCATCGTAAAATACGATCGATTCTGATTATAGTAATTCAGTTATAACTGCTGAATATAGTAATCTCAACCTTCTCCCAATATCGCCAAACTTTGGCAACAAGAGTGCGAAGCGGTTAGTACAATTTTTCTGTGGTTTTTTGGTTCTCAAAATGTGTGTGTTCAGAGTCCATTTGAAGGATTCTCTATCACTTATTGGACTCTTAATATCACACTCGTAGAAATGCTACACAATGAATAATCGAAAGCTCGAGTAATGTATAAGCATATAACTTTATTGCACTTGAAAAAATACAACTCGCGGGTTAGGTGTAATTCATTACAGTTGTATCAGTGTTTAGTATTTGCACAACTATACAGAAATATATCCTAGTGTCTCAATCGAGATTCAGTAATTTTATTTAATTTCAAGGATCTGTTTATCTGCATAACTTGTACCTTAGGCGCGACGATTTGCTACCCGTTCTCAATTACGGTATATGCCAGTAATAAATTTGGTTACGTATGTGCAGAGTCAGTCTTGTTATGAACTATAGGAATGATAATTATGCAATTCATAAATAGTATAAATATTTCGATATTTTAAGTGAATTATAAAAGAAGTTTCTTCGTGAATATTACTCTTGAAACATCGGGCATACTTTACTTAGAACCTTGGTAGTTCGAGAACCACGTAAACAGAAATTGCAACAGCTTGTTCGTTCTTCTTTATAATTCAACAATTTCAGTTTGAAGCTCTAAACCTATTTTATATTAATATTATTTCGCACTTAAGCACATTTTGCCTGAATGACGGAGAAAGTAGCTATTTTATTTGTTTTATACATGAATACTCTCTGGATAATGAATGGCCAGCAATAAATATATTGTCAAAATTATGATCAAAACTTGAACCTGCCACTCGGAAACTCAACCAGAACGATGTGACTCGTATTTGCAATAAATAATAATTTATTTGACCTATAAGTACAGAAAAATCATTATTACGATCACAATAAATCTACCTGGTTTATGAAATCATTTCAACAATAAAATGTGAGTATATGGGTGATTAATGCGTATACTACATATTTAAACGATTAAAAACGACAAAAAAATTAATCGAAAATCACACGACTAATTTACATAAATAAGTATTACACAACAGTCACCCTCCACGCGTTAAATAAATTATTTAAAAAAAATGTTCACATAAAATATGATAAACTTAGCGACACACATTTCTAACAAAAACCAAAAATGGTGATATTTTAACAAACTAGTAATAACGTTTGGCTTACAGGACGCGCGATGCATAAATGATTGTCACAATCAATCAAAAATGTTATTGCAAGAGGCAAAATTCAGTATCGTTAAAATCCAATCGTTTCCATATCGTTTTCCAATCAAATCAATGCCAACTGAAAACGAACAATAATTCAGATGATGTTATGCAATTGGTGTGTTTTTTCCTTAATTTTTAAGGAAATACCTAATTTACGACGTATTATTTACTCGAACAACAGAATTTCCTCAACATATTTCCGCATGTTTTCCGTATAACGACTGACAGTAAGTAGTTAAGTATAAAAATACAAATCGGAACTTTTAAATTACTATATTAGGTGCGAAAAGATATAAAAAATTTTAATCGCACATGCCTCGAATTGGATACGGTCCATACACTCAATTGCCCGTCTGAGATAATAATTATTATAGCAAGATGTCAAGTGTTTTAAGGTCGGCTCACAAAGTTTAAATTCACAAACAACCGTTACGTGTGAGTAACATATGTAGTGAATGCTTATCTCATCTTATCACAAGCGATTGACGCAGGCTTAGAAATTAGTATTTTTTACTCTCTTGAACCGTGATAAAAATGATTTGAGAAAATCTCGGGGAGGCACGCCCGATTGTGTATTGAAAAAAACGGATTTAATATTACATATATTCCGTGCTTGGTCGGTACACCTTATAGTTTACCATGCATGCTCTATGTATGTGTGTAGCTTCGGCACCAAGAGGGTGACAAGGCCAGGTGAGGAACCGTTGGAGAGATCCATCAGATTTCTCAGGAAGAGAAAATGGTTTGTATTTTGAAATTCAAAACTCTGACCACTTGCTCATAGAACAAGCCTCTTGACTCCACATTCACAACAGAATTTTGCTGGTTCGGGAAACCTGGATCCGCACTCGTGGCAAAACTTGGACATCTTCAATTTTCCTGATGTAACTTCAGCATCCCCGTGCTTCAGTAATGGCTCCTGCTCTATTCTGGATCCTACATCGTTCGTGCTGCGTCCATGATTGGAACATTTGCGATTTAAACTACAAGGACAAAGTTTATATTGCTTTAAACATGCGCAATCTTCTGATAACAACTCCTACTGTTACAATGTATAAGAGTACAGTATTGAAAAAAAATTAAAATTATCACGAGCCATGACAAAAACATCTATAATAATTGTAAAATGTCATGATAAACCCGGTGCAAGTATTCGCAAGCGTTATATTCCAAGTTACAAAAGTGTCCAAGATTGAAATACACGAGGGTGTAGGGTAAAGAAAAAAGTAACCTGCTATAGGCAGAGTCGGCACTCAGCTTGCTGTGGTTCTGGCGTTTGTAGCTATCCGGCGATGATAATTCCTCGTCGCTGATCATCCCGTTGCGCAGCCTGCTATCCGGAACCTGGCTGGACATTGAGGTAGAGACGGAATCACTCTTTAGGAAGGATTTCAGGGACGGAAAGGAAGAGCCGTCGTCTTCGAAGGAGCTCAAGAGTTCGTCAAACACCGAATTTGATCTTTTTATGTCTGCCTCCGAGGACAGCATTGAACTAAGGCTCAAATTACTTCCGGATAAAGCCCCGTAGCCGTTATTATTCGACGCGTTCGAAAGACCCGAGTAATCATTCGTATGTGAGATCGATTTCTTAAGTGAACTCTTGCGCTCCGGTGCTCTAGGTGCCGATGTAGCCCTTGTAGAGCGAACTGAATTCGACCTGTTCATGGCGGGCCGAACAACTTTCGGCGAAACCTTTTCAAGAATCTTACGTGACCTTTCTACCGAGCTAACAAACGTCTTGCCACGACAAGAGTTCGCGTTAACATCTTCATCTAACGCGACCTTTGACTTGTCGATAACTACGCGTCTGGTACAGTCCTCTGTCAGTTTGTCGAAGTCGTTTGCGTCTCTCGTTTGCGTTTGCAAATTGTTTATGAAAAAATCCTGAGACGTGGAATTCGTCTCGGTCGAGTCGCTGGAAAAGTCAGATATAAAATCGTCAAATTCTGACGGTGGCGCGATAACGGAAGCGCGTTTATTAGCCCGCGGTGAAGAGGGATATTTGACAAAAGCTGAGGAATGCGAAAGCGGGAATTGCGTGAGTTTTGAATCACTGGGTGGAGAGCGATTGCCCTCCAGTGGCAGACCCTCCGTCAGGAACTGATCATTAGTATCCGCGAACAACTCGTTGATTTGCCTTTCAGCAGTCACGAACGGGTCGTAGTCCTGGTTGGCTCCACTGAAAACAGCCATCGCCTTATACTCCGATCGCTACTGTGATGGTGAGACATGGTGACTACTGACCAATTGGTGCAGCGAGTCATCAATTAAAAATTGAGGACCACAATGCTTATGTATCCAAATATACCTATAGCCTACAACGCATGCACGTGTATAGCTGAAATTTTAGCATGCATTAATATGGTATTTAGAAATTTCATCAATGTCTAATCAGTACTAGTTTTCTTTAAAGTGTCAATGTGCTTTGTGCACTGCGCAGCTAAAGTTTTTTAACTAGTGACTGCATGTACGTGCCATTGAAACCACATAGACTTACATTCTACGTCTAAGCATGAGATTAAAGTTTGGTGGACTTCTTGAATAACTACGGCGGACGACTCGAAACGACACTTCACTCCTACGGATATTAAGGAGGGTTAGTATATGACGTCTGACGGTTAATCCTACCTTGGACGTTCCATAGTGAGAGGACTTCCGGGTTGGATAGGTGGAAGGAATTGGCTTTTGGGATTTCTCTTGATAAATCGAAACTTTTCTTTCGGAGGGTCGAGATTTATTAGTCTGTGTTGGGAGACTCTAGATGCTTTTTCCCAATATGTCGACTCTGACGACTTTTTCTTCTTTTCCACGCTCTTTGAAGCTACAACGGCGTCTTCTGCCTGGTTGATCTCCGGTAAAAACTTCAACAAACCTTCTGTCTTAATGGCACCCCTAATCGGCTGTATTCTGCAAATTTCTCCGTCATAGCAGCCCGAAGAAGAAATCAACTGAATGCTCCTCGACGCTGTATCCATCATTGATACCAGACTGTCAGTACTCCCTCTTAAGATATTCATATTCCTGCGAATCCGTCGTTGCATATCAGAAGCCTCTTGGCAACTTGATCGGGAAATTACTCTTTCCGGAGAGCGCGGAGTCTTAGCCTGAATCACATTCGAATCCGAAGCAACTTTCGTAACCTTTTGGAAACCCCGATCATCCATATCGCCCATCACAGTTTGTTCATTACCAACATCAACTTCGTTTGAGCAACTTGCACCGACAGTATTTTCGCTGTCGTAGTCGAAGTTGCTGTTGACATATTTGTCATATATTTTCCGCACGTCGACATCCACCGAGACGTCATCTTCGAGCGTTGTCTCCAAGAAGGTTCTTGAGTCGGTGAGCGATGTATTCAGGCTGTAACCATCCCCAGGTTCATGACCAATCATTAGATCACCTTTTCCAACGTCCGTTTCATGCAAATCTTGTTGCATTGAGTCCGTTTTACGCCGCTTTTCCATTGGCTTATCCTCGAGGGACTCGTCCGACACGGGGCTTTGATTCTGGGAAGTACCAGGAACTGATGTTTTTTCTATTACGTAAGTTCCACATCTTCGTCTATCGCCACACTCTGGCTTTAGAGATTCGCTCAAAGGGTTCGCGTCACTGCATTGAGGTGACGGCGAATGCACTGATTCAATAGATCGTGTTGACAATAGTTGGGGCGTCATGATCCAGGAAAGTTCGTCGTCGGTAGCACTTGGATCAGGAGCCGAACCGTCGCGGAAACCATCCAATGATTCAATGGAGAGATTTTCTTTTTTGCAAAGATCCAAATGCTTTGACTGTCTTTTCATTGCTTGTATTTTTTGACAAGGTCGAGCTAATCTAGGCGTAGAATGATCACTACCCCAATACTTTCTCGAATTTTCACTCTCTCGTTCCTGAATAACGGTTCCAACCTCTTCCATTGAAACTTGTAGATGATTCTTTAATGGTTTTAAGGAACTTTTGTTATGGCTGTAATTTTTACTTGAAGGGCTCGCCGTCAAGTTCTCAGAATTTCTTGGAGATGAAAATGGAGAAGCCTTCAATTCGAATGACGAATCAAATTGTGAATCCACTTGTGTTGGATTGCGACATGCACTTTCATTATCTTTTTGGCAGACCTCGATTTCCTGTGACTGTGACACACTGCGATCCGTCAGAGCCCGTTGCTTTCGATGTTTTAAAGAGGCCTTTGTTTTAATAGAGCTTCCCAGAATCGGACTAACAACGTCAGCATAAGCTTTCTTCGCGTTAACCAGCGGGTTCGATGGCAATTCATAAACCTTATTAAAATCAGTATAATTCAATGGCTGTTCTGTGACCACAGCTATTTGATCGAGAGGTTTTAAACGGGGAGTGAGTTTGACGACAGCCTTTTTCTTTTTCTTTTTTCTACGACTCATCTTGGTTGATTTGACTTTTGGCGAATCGTCCTGGACAGTTACGCTCAAAGGTGTCTCCGGTGAAGTCTGCACTGGTGTCTCGATTGGCGAATTAATCGCCATTGTTTCCTGAAGTGCAGAATCATTCGCTGTCGAATGGATTAATTCTAGCTCTAACGCCACTGACGCTTCCTGCTGCAGCTTGGTATCAGCTAGCCATTCGTTTCCTGACTCTGTTGACAATGCAAGATCCTCTTCAGCACTAATATCCTTCCCAGCTTCTAGATTCTGAATTGTATTAGTCGTATCGTCAGCATGATTGGCATCAATACCATCTAGAACAGGTGTGCTGGTGAAGTTAACGTGCCCATTGCAATTCATAGGACTTCCAAAGCAGCCCAAGTTACTATGGCCTTCATAAGAGTTTATTGTGGACTCTGATACAGTCGTCATCATTCTATCTTTTACGCAAAACTCCACCCGCGGGCTATTTTTTATTGGTTTCCATTTCCTCGGCGGGATTACTAAACCTAGTGAGTCGGGATCTGGACCACATGACTCCTTGATCAGATAAGTCTTATCAAGTTTTTCTATATTCTCAACCCAAGACAATTTCGAGATATCAGCGGCAGTCGCAACTTCGGATGATGGAATGCATTTCATGACTTTTTGGGATTCTATCAACGAACTTTGGCGATGGCGTTCAGCAGCTTTCTCAAATTCATCATCTTCGCCATGTTTTTTATTACAAAAGATCTCTGATACTCCACCCCTGCATCTCTCACTATTTGGCTCTTCAGCAATAATATTTTTCATTTTTGAAGTATCCGTATTGCCTTCCATTATCTGTGAATCTGTCTTCTCCTCGCTGATCCGTTTCCAACTGGTCATGCTATGTTCTCTATGAATGTTGCAAGGTTGGACTGACATGCCGATGACGTCCTGATTCACATCGATGTCATTTACTTTTGGATTATTGTAACCTCTTACCGAAAGCAAATTGCTTTTTAATTTCACAGGCTCGCTGCTAGTAGACTCATGTATCTTACAAAGACGCGGTGAAAGACTGGACCTGATTTCTGACCGACGAGCTGACTTTGGGGGTGGCGACGTATTCTTAAAGTTGGTTTTTACGGATTTTGGGGAGGCGTTAGGTAATAGGGAACGTCGAGGATTTGAGGAAGAGGTTCGAGTAGACATGGGTCCGGACTCGTATTCTTCGGCCGGCCTGAGGAGGAGGAAAGAGGGTCAAGGTCATCAGGAGAAGGCAGTTAGCTCCTATATACTTCAGTAAGATTCGTTTAATGTTAGCAAAGGAGTTGAAGTCGTGTGAAAAAATCTATTTGGTCGTGAAGAAAAATGAAAAACAATTTTCTACTACCAACAATAGCAAAATCAATTGATAAGCCACCGGTGTTTGAGATCAAGATTTTTTCGTTCTTAATACCTCAGCCCTTTCCCTTCTCCTCATGCACCCTTCTACTCCAAGTACTACTAATATTATATTCTTCGCTTGAATCTAAAAAGTTCTACCACTCTTCTAATACTCCCTCTCACCTGTTCGTTCGATCCACCAATCGTGATTTCATCGGTCCAGGTAGATTCGGTGTTTCTTTGGTATGACCCAACCGCCTGCTGCAAAAGGTACCTACTCATTAAAATGGCCATGTCTAACAATAAGTAAAGATACATAGCGAAATAGGGCCGAGTGTAAATAACTTGCAAAGCCAGTAGTCTAGCTACAGAGAGTTGATTCTGCGGGAGATCTTTAAGCTAAGACCAGGAATTCACCAAATGGAGCGAAGGGTCTAGGCGAGGAACGAATCAAGAATACTCACGCGACTGCTGGCTTCGATTTCACAAGACTGTCGCTAGCCTTAACACAGCTAGGTAAAGATACGCTTTCCTTAGGCTTTGGTCCAGGTGGTGACATTTTGCTTGCCGTAGATACGTTCGCTGTCGAACCAGGGGAATACTTCTCTCGGTTGGTCAACCGGCGGTTTCTCAGTGCCGGTGCTCGGTAGTTTATCCGAGCTTCTAGACGCTCTTTCGCAATGTTTGTTGCTGGGCTTACCGGAAGACGAGTCGCACGTTCTTTGCACCAAGCCACGTGTCGGTCGTAGGCTTTGATGCCGAATTGCCGATTGCAGGTGGGACATGTACCCTTCTCGTTGGCACGAGTCGGAGCCGTCGTAGGGGCGACAGCGGCTACCTGCCGCGGTGCCGATACGTCGTCCTTTGCAAAAAAATTTATTCCTTTAAAGTTCTGTAAAGGCTAACGGCATTTACACAATTTGATACACCCGGTGTTGTTACGTTTCGTCACGTGGGTAGATCTAGAGTGGGCGTAAAAGGCGGGTTAATATCATTCTCTACTATACATAAACACGTAGCCTACGTGGGTGAATCGATCACAAAATCGCGATCGAGGTCAGCACAGGACTGCGCACATACGGAAGGATAATGAATAATTGATGGTTATCAGCTGATAAGCAGGTGTGCAATATCTTGCTCATCTATGCAGCGGTAAGTATGTAGAGATTATACCGAAAGGGTCTTTATGTCGAGGTCGAAGTTAGAAGTGACTCACAATGCGACGGTATTTGGTACTTGGACCATTTTTTTCTCTATTCTGCATACACATACAGATATAAATATTGCAGTGGGTAGATTGAAAAGACGCACAATAGTCTTTCTCGAAGTTTGTCAACGTGGGTGGAACGAGTTTGAGATTTTGGTGCGAGAAGGCGTCAAATACTGTAGTTAGCAAAAATATAATAATAATATATTGCAGCCGAGCCCACGACGATGTTCTCGCGTATGATGGAATCATAAAATTCTGAAAGTTCGAGCCTCTACATTTGGTCAGAATCTATTATAAGCCCGGAAATAAACGTATGACATCTTGAAAAACGTTGACTGATCCAGAACTATGCTATAGAATTAAGTTGTCTAACGATTTCGAAAGAAGAGAATGAGATCGGAGTGAGGAAATTCAACGCAGACTAGAATCTCGTGAAAATAAACGAAACACACTAATATCGCTTCGGTTTTAAATAACGAATCTGTTTGAACTACTTCGTGTCTCGATTGTAACTTTATAGGAGACTTTCTATTCCGGAAATCAAAATATATTTTCACCGGCTAGAGAAAACCAGCCTACAACACTACTAAGAATAACTTACAGATATATTTATAATGCAACATAAATTGAGCTTACGACTTCGCCACGAGCAGCTCGTATGGCACGCAAAAATTCATCGTGCGTCTGTTTCCAGGAGGTCTTGGGCTTGGAAGGTTTGTCCTCGTGGATTGGCGGCCGCCGTTTTCCCTGCTTAGGCAGAAACTCGGCTAGGTCGGTGCCCTGGATACGCTGTTTGGCAGAGTCGAAGGGTTTTCTTTTTTTGGCGGCTGCTCGCTCGCAGATCTTTGTGTGCTTTTCCAACGATTGCGGCTTGAACGTCCGCGAGCAGATTGTGCATGGTAGAAGGACGGGCGGCGCATCTGTGGCCATTTACCAATTTTTATTTTTTCCTCCTTTGTTATACTTTCTTACTTCTTTGTTTATCACGCAGATGCGTCTTACGCTAAAGTTATCACTGTTTTAATGCATAGGGTTTTAGTACTGCACACGGCGACACTGACTACACGTGGAACAAATCAGGCCAAACTGTGTACACAGAAGCTATACAAGCCACTAAAGTTCCGGAAGTCGGTTGTTTCTTCGCTCTCGCGAAACACTGTTCAAAGTTAATTATAATTGTAAAAATTTTCGCCTTCTTTACCGATCAATAAATGTTCATTTGCCTCAGAAGCGTGTTCGGTCGACTGTCAAGTCTTGAGGGTTGGTACGTACGACTGTTGAGAATTTCTTTTAATTTGCCTTACCGCAAGTGAAATTGTTATCCGCAATTTTATCATTGGCTTAGATCTACACGGCGGAAAAGTTTCCAAGCCCTGTATACCCGCAAAGTAACGGAAGTTGGGCTTTTCTGGCTCAATAAACTCTTGCGATAATGTTTCAAGTATTCACCGATCAATAAATGGTGTTAATGCGGTGATGTTTTAGCTCCACGTATGTACAAGACACACTTAGCATGACCAAGGATGACGAATTTGACGGCTGTACAATCACTGCACCATAAATGGGGCCCGTGTGAATAGTGGAATGCAAGTTGAGTGTGACTAATGTAAGGTAGATTATCTCTCGCAATGGGCATGAAGACAGACTTGACACTTAAATAAAAATAGCGGACGATATTTTGCTACTTAAATCTCTGTAAGTGTAAAGTTTGTTCAGCTTTTGGAAAAATAACGCCGGCTTACAAACTTTTGTATCGCGCAACTACGTAGAAATAACACCGGCGAAATAGTATACCCAAGTTTTCTAGTATACAGCCTAATGACTGTACCCAAACGATACTGCTAGAAGCTAGTATAATACAGTAGTTAACGTTATTAGCGATAGCTAATTATTTACATGCAGAACAGCACAGTAATAGGCTTAGGTATATCTGTATAAGCAATTCCGTGAAGCAGATTTTTAGAGAATCTTGATTAATCATTAAACATAGTTAATGTAATTACAAACACTTTTAGACTTGCGCAATATTAATTAGGGACATGAATTTTGTTTAGACTAGCTAAATTATGTTCTAAATAACTGATTATGTTTTGCAAAAAGCATTCGTTATACTATATAACACATCGGGATCATTGATTCCTTTCGCAGATCTATCAAATTGCAACCCGAAGAGTTACATTGCTTCCGAATTTGCCGTATAAGAATTGTGTACAAAGTTGGCTGAATCTCTTAAAGCTTTCTCGCTGCGTACACGTGTCTACCAATAAATCCTCTACTGGGAATTTGTGAAGAAATTAGAGGGTGGCACGTATGAATCATCATCGATTAAACATTCGAGATATGTTAAATAACCACGCGACTGTTACAGACAGCGTTATAACCGATTAGGTTACTTATCACCAACGAATGAGGCCAAAAATTACGATAGTATAAATGACATACAAAACTCACTCATAACGTGCAATTAAAACGTTCGGGGTGAAAAGTAGTAGATCAACTATTATCCTAACTGTTTACGACATCGTAAGACCGGGTTGATTATAACTTGAGAAATAAAAGTACACCAAGCTGCAGCGTATAAAACTCTCGAAACAGTATAAAACGGTAATGGACACTTGCTGAGGCGGTCTATTTTTCTACAATAGTCTAGAATCGGTTTACGGGTACCGCGGACGGCACGTTCGCTACTAGAAACTGTCGAGCGTAGCCTGACACCTGCAGCAATTTTCAGAGTGCGCGGCGGGAGTTTACGGCTCGATTCATCGGACGCGTTCTCGCCCCCGCATCCGGATCGCCTACACGGGAGCAACTTTCCATTCAAGGAATATGCGCGGACATCCTTAGGAGGATATTCTTGACGAACATCGAGCACGTTGCCGATTTTTTCGCGTCCGCGTCGATTGCGCTTCTCCTATAATCGCACGCAGGATCGAATTATTCAAATTTCCAATGGCTTATGTTTGTGTTGGTATATGCCGTACCTTCTTCCCGTGAAATTTTCCCGGGTAAAGAATCAACCTGCAAACGACGGATCTCTGAACCGGGCCTCTGACCTCTTGGCCTTATACCCTCCTCCCGCAACGATTCCGATAACGAGTCCACCGTGGCAGCGGACTGTTTGGACACGCAGCAGAGCATGGAGTATAATGATGCGATAATAACTTGTATAAAACTATAATATACTGTACTATGGACCGCGTTTTAGAAACAGGCGCGTCTCGCTCTTGAGATCTGGATAGACTGTGCAGCGCGGATAGGTGTAAGGTATAAAGCTAAGAGTAGCCACTCCTACACTCCTCTTGGCTGTTGTGTACAGTTTGACTCCAGCGTGAAGAGTCTACTCTAACGTTAATTCATAAAGAAGTTTATTTTCGTCAACGGGAAGAGAGCCGGAGGCGACTTTTTATTTCGTACGCGAGGAGTCGGGAGCGCATCCGAGCCGGTGCAGGAACATCTGCATATATAATTAGAAAATGCTACCGGCATCTAGAACGTACATGTGGAATAGGAGCCGCGGTAGACGGTGCGCCGGTTTTTTTCTCGCGGAAATATACATCGGCACTTTCAAATTTATTTCGAACGCGATCACCTGACGACAAAATTTAGCTAACACAATGACTATTTGACATCTATAAACTCACCCTCAGCGTCTGCCATGTTAGTTGTTACGGAAAATAAATGTTTCCATGACAACCTTAGCGCCGACAGACGGCCGAGGCGCTCGCTTGATAGGCGGCATGCCTGTTCGCATCGTCATGCGTATAAGCGAGAACAAGATAGCGTCGCAGCTTCGATCAATTCAGTTATTAACCGTCGTTTGTTTCGGATCGTTTACAGTGAAGATATTCAGACAGTTTGTTGAAATGTTAGGGCAGCTGAAACAGCAGGTGGAATTCGGTTTGACGGTACGAAAAGTATTTAGCGTTACGGCTCATATTCAATTTGTATTTTATTATCTGCGCAATTGGCAGTAGGTAAACAAACATCGGCTTATTCCGCTTCCGAGAATCAGCACTGCGCGGCCCGCCATTTTTCCCGAACTTATACGACGCCGGCCGAACGCCGAGCGGGATTGTTTTGAACGTGCGTTCCACGTTTGAACGCATACAGTATATACATGTATAACACACTTTCATCTCTTCTATAACGCGTTTCAGGTGGGACGATCTATTACAAGGACATTTTCGACAAATAACAGACTTCTTGCTCAGGAAAGATACGTGGAAACTACGCAAAGCGATGATGGCGTACGAACGATTACATTATGTCACTCAAAATCGAGAAATTCACTCTCACTGCATACCATGAAAATTCTCATCGACGATGTGACCAAAGAACAGGACAGTCTTTCTCTTAGATCTATCGTCATACGCGCTGCTCCCGGCAAAGTTTTCTCAGCCGGTCATAATCTCAAGGAATTGGTGGGTATATAACATCCATCCAATAATCAGATTGCATGCAAGAGCACGTTGGTGCATCTTTCGATACGTTTTTCTTTGAACGTAGACCACAATATAATTACAATAATAACGACGATGGGTTTCGTTCCATTATTCGACATGACGTATCGAGGTCTTGCGACTTTAACCACAGCAGTGGAAGAACTGTGCCCACGCACTCAAACCTGAATGAATTATAATACATAATTAATTACACCACCTTGTAACGTATCAAGGAATATCCATCGCTTGACTTGATACAGGTTAACGAATGTATAATATTATACAGGGTGATCCACGTAATCGACGTCATATTCAGTAACTTTAACTTTGACAGGTATAGAATTGTTATTCGGATGCCCTCAGTGTCTTACTAATTGTTTCGACCCTTTACCGACACTCAATTAATGCGAATATACCCAGAAAAAATATTTGTTCGAATTCAATAAAAATCAAAAAAAAAATATTTATTCTTATAGATTAACCTAATACGGTCTTATGACCTATATTTTTAAATATTGTTCTAGAGTTCACAAACCGAATTTATTGAAGTAAAATAAAGAACTTCATTTGAATTTATTAATTCAGTACAACAAATCCCAAAGCATTCATTCTGAATATAACAATTAATTAGTTATTCTTTTTTAATCTATGTATTATTTGTTTCTTGTTGAACGTTTCAACTTAAAAATTGTTTACTTAATGTTAAAAAAACAACTTATTTAGATGACTCAATAATTTTTTTATCCAATTTCAGTGAACGATTCGGTTCAGTGGAATAAATTTTCAATGCGGATAGGTACACGTGACATTATTATCTGCAGTGACGTCTGTCTGTTCATGACGCTGTTTTTAATATATATTACACATCTTTTCTTGACATGAAAAAAATATGAATCACAGCATTCGAAAATGTATCGTATAATGCTGCGATAAAATTCAAATCAGCGAAACTGGTAAAACATGAATCTCCACGTACTTTCATAAATATGTATCTACGTAAAGTGTCCTTCTTTTTCACCTTAGATTACTGTCCGTCACTTATCAAAATAACATCTAAATGTAACGTAAAATACCTACTACAGCGCGGCAATAAATGTATTCGGCATTACCTGTGGATCGAAAGTTTATAACAACTTGCCATTGCATTTTCATCGAAAAAAACCGTATTCATAAAACTATCGCATATAAACATTGAATGAAAAATGAGTATTTGCTTATCTTCGGAAAGAAATGAATGAATGGTAGGTGTGTTTGGTTCTGAGGAACAGATTAGTTTATCTAAATGAAAACAAATTTCATCGATTGCAAGAAACATTTCTCCTTAACGAATAAACATTTATTTCCTTCAAATAAACATGTCACAAACATGGAAAATAACTTAACAAATATTTCAATTTTTTTTCCTTTGGTATCAATATGTTTATCGGGCTTACCTAAGATTCCTTCGTCATTAGACAACAAATGATGGTGTGCAACACCACAAGGACGTCTTTGCTACAGCTGGGAATCTCATGAAAGCACTGATGCAAAGTCCGGTACCCGTGATAGCAGCAGTAGATGGATTAGCCGCCGCAGCCGGTTGTCAATTGGTCGCTGCATGTGACATGGCAGTATGCACGGAAAATAGCAGCTTCTCTACACCTGGGTAGAATGGAATTATGTGTGAAAATCAATTGTCTCTAAAATAGTGCTCATCAATCAAATGCATGGAAACACTATTAAATTTCCACGAGTTTAAAACTAACGAAATAATCATGAATAATCGCACTAAAGATAATTACTTTCATATCAATGATCCAACGTCCATTATTTTAGGGCGAACTTTGGAATATTTTGCTCCACACCCGGAGTATTCTTGGCCCGAAATGTTCCGAGGAAAGTTGCGGCCCACATGCTTTTCACCGGGATACCAATTTCCGCTCAGGAAGCACTCAGCGCTGGCCTAGTTAGCAAAGTAGTAACCGATGCCAGTAAACTCGGTAATTAATTGAATCCAGTCAGATCAGACGTAGCAGTAGCAGCCCACTTTATTTTAGTTGGTAAAAAGTTGCGTAGCACACGTGTGGCATGCATCAATGTCCATTTTGGAACCTTTGGAATTAACGATCATGAGTGATGGAAATTTTTCACGTTTGTGATTCGTTTGCAATGTGAGAGAAAAAAACCAGATGTGTTATAATTATAACAGGTGACTGGAAACGGAGGTGGTGTCCAAGAATAAAGCTGGAACCGTAACGGGGGGTGAATTTATACTTGGTGGTTACACCGACGTCATAAAATCTCGACTGTTTAATGTCCAGCGTTATCTACTTACTTCTTATCTTGCTACTGGCAAAAAAATGACGGCTTCTACTGTAACTTAACCCAATACACCCAAATGAAAGGTCTTTGTGAAATTAATAGGATTTGCTATTTATAGATGAAGAAATCAAAACGATCACCAGTGCTATTAACGCCAAAAGTCGCTCGGTAGTACGTCTGGGAAAACGATTTCTTTACGAGCAACTGGAGGTCGACACTTTGACAGCTAGTTCTATGGCGAGTGAAATGATGGTTGGGAATCTGAGGTTAAAGGACGGACAAGAAGGTGTTCAAAGTTTCCGGGAAAAACGAAAGCCAGTGTGGACCCATGACTACGAAACGGACCATTGAAAAAAATGATTTCCAACTATTGACTTCTGTGATGAAATGGTTTTGTACTTGAACTTTATTATTGTTAAACTTTGTTGAATTAATAAACATATATACATATATGTATACAAACGTTAACAAACCGCTGTGTCTATTTATTTTTTACCACTTTTAAATTCAATAAGTTTATCGTACAATCAATTGGGTCTATGAAAAACCGACGCTGTTTTTAACATCATACAAGTTTATTGCTCCATATACGTAGCGAGTGACGATAATAATATCTGTCGACATTTCTAAATCGCAAGTTTAACGTAACTAAACAGAGCATCGGCCAACTATCCACGAGGAAAATATTATCGCTGCGGAAGCGTCTGCGACAGTCATCTGGAAATAGTTTAGATTGAGGTCTACGGAAGCGGAAATAGTTGCAGTGTTGCTTGTCAGAGCTAATTGAATCCAAGAAACTTACTTCCGGACGTTCCGATAATACCATAGCGATTAATAAGGGAGACAGAGCAGAAAGTTTTACGGAAAACCGACGGTTAACCTGACAGGAATAAAGTTTGTAGAGTTATTCAAATTGAGTGTACATCAATTTATTTGTGAACTTATTGTTAGTGCAGGCGCACTCCCTGCACTGATCTCGAAGAAAAAACTTTCCGAAGGGAATTACGCAAACATTACATGCAGTTAGTCACGTATTCCGTTTTTGTCTTCATTATTTTAACTTACGTGACATTCCCGATAGTCCGATTACCCCAAAGAAATATGTTTACGAGAATTAGATTCGTAGTAACTGTTGTGTCACCACCAGACCGATACTCAAGCGTTATGGATGAAGTTATCTTCAGCGACGCAAATTTGCAGATATTAATTAAAACCTCGCAGTGGGGTAACTGATTCGAACGTAAATTATGAGCAGACTGGATACACGCGTTATGTTGTTTACTGATAAAAAGCGTGAACTTGCCTATTCGGGGCAATCTGACAATGAGTCTCGCAGATTCCGTACTTTACAACATACATAAATTTATCATATGTTAAAAAAATTAACAGACATTCTTTTCACAGCATTTCACTATTCATCAAAGATTCTACTTTTCTTCGATCAACCCCTGACTCAGTAGATGATAGGTTTTGGTGACCTCAATATAATGCAACGTATGCATTCACTGCTTGTTGTTTACTGATAAAAAGCGTGAACTTGCCTATTCGGGGCAATCTGACAATGAGTCTCGCAGATTCCGTACTTTACAACATACATAAATTTATCATATGTTAAAAAAATTAACAGACATTCTTTTCACAGCATTTCACTATTCATCAAAGATTCTACTTTTCTTCGATCAACCCCTGACTCAGTAGATGATAGGTTTTGGTGACCTCAATATAATGCAACGTATGCATTCACTATTCAATAATCACTCATTGATATGGTAACGCATTGAATTAGTTTCTTGTTTATGATTGCGGCTAATTTCAGATCGAACACGTCAGTTATGACGATTACACATTACAAAGATGTGTCAATTATTTTAACTCAATAGATATGTACACACATTCACATGAAATATATTCTGCCCCAAAGAGATTCCACGAACGTATTCTAAACACTGTAGTTTCGACATTTTTTGTAACATGCGTATCGTGTATCATATCAACATATTTAGTCCTTGAATTTGTTATTCCAGAGATTTACCCGAAATTGACACGACAGATGGAATATTAATTCATATCAAGAATCGTATCCGCCTATTATCAACTTTTTACAAATAATAAGGAGGATTGGCACTCTTCCGAAAAGTAGGCATTGTTAATTGCAGTTATAACAGGCAGCATCAAAGATAAAAATAAAATATGTGTATATTTCTCAAAGTGGCAATTCATCGTACATAGTAATTGCATCGTACTGAATTATTCTTACGTATACACTTGAATCATTATAGCATTGGAATATAAATTACTCGAATTACACTCATGAAACCGAAGGGAATTATTTTACAGTGCAAAGAATTATCCCAGCAATAATGTATGATAGTATAATATTATGAGTTCACGAAATTGTAGGCACGTATATTATCTCGTCGTAGATAAAATACATTTATCACTTGACTTTCCGTGAACTCGCCACAAGTGGTCCAGGGATGCGTTCGAATTGATAATGAGTCCGAATGAAAATTCGCAATGATAATAGCGCACATGTTGTGACTATGACGCTCGGAAGGGTGTAATAAAAAACTAAATACGTAGTTCCGAGTAAGAGGTTCCCATCCATCGAAATGACGCACTGAGAACCTTTCTGTTTTTCTTTTCTTTTCTAAAAAAAGAAAACATATAGTTTTGACATCACGCAACAAACGTACAAGATATTGACAATGTGCATGTCACTCGCCGCGATAGTCGTATTACGGGTATACGCAATTTTCAAACACTTAAATGGCCCTCATCCACAAGATGATAGCAACACGGACTGTTGATACGCTAACGTCACAGATTAATCCCTCCTACGCCCGGGTCTTTGCAAACTTATAAAAGAGCTAGTGTCGAGTTACCCAGAGCCAGTTTGATATCTGCGCTATTCAAACGTACCGACTCTTATACGTTAAACTCTAAAAGGTTCATACATGTATAAAACAGTGATTGTGGAATTACGACACTAGCTGCACATTTTCATACATTTTGCAATATATATCTCGGCTAGTTAATGATATTGTCTACGAAACCTCTGCAGTCATTCTGTATGAATTTGAAAGCGATTAAGCTGAGTTTTCAAGGAGATAAGAAAAAGAAGACTGAACTCAGTCCCGTGGGTCGAAAATCGGTCAGCGTGAAAGACACTATTCCAGAAGATCAAGTCGCTGAACTGCTTTTCGAGAACTGTACTGGTCAGTATAATATTATATTTTATTATATGACGTATAAAAATACCGTATCTATGGATTTGTGTTCATTTATTGTCTCTTGCACATTATAGCTGATGTGCGCATAGAATTATAACCAAGTATATAATGAAGAATAAAATATTGCGCCGAGATATTTAATATGTTGTGAGAAATATACAAGTCGACAGAAAGTTGAAATACTTATCACGACGATAATAGCCCGCCGTATTTAGCGATTGTGAATTATGAATTTGGAGATTAAGTTGTTGACGACATCATATAATGATGGGCGAAACTGCACGCGGGGTAGAATAACGGTTGCCTTCCGACCTTCCAGTGGGGTCCAGGTCATTCTGATAAAACATTGCAGACGGGTATACTGCCGACTGATTCAGTCCAAGCTTCACATGTTTTGCCTCCGTGCAAATAAACTTTCGATGTTTTGTTTTTCTTTGTGTAGGGGTATATATTCCGTTCAGACAGCTGCTAACCGTATTCGAACGATTCAAATTTTCCACTAATCAGTGATCTCTAAGGTTTCTCTACAAATTACCAGAGAGGAAAGAAAAGACGAAGAAAAAGACAATTACGAAAATGTGCGGACAAGCATTTTCGGCTATCATTTTGTTGATCTTGTCTCATGAATTGATACAATTTGTTACAGAGTGCAAGAGAATTATGTCTGCTGTACCACAGGGAGTATTTGCGGCACGGAAGGTCCGCGAAAACCAGGAAAGAATCTGGTTAATTTCAGAGATGAACGCTACAGAAGGTGGAAGCGAGAATAAGGGGAACTATCACTCGTACACTAATGCTAAGCCGATCAATCAAAGTGAGTATAAAGTACACAATTTTTACTGAAATTATCGTCACTCGCCCCGTGTAGAAAAATCTGTACAGTAATTTGAGTTGCCTAATTGTAAGTGTACAAGAGAATTTTATACGATTTGCTATTTAATCAGCCTGCATCATTACGTATTTTGAACCATTTCTCACGTTTTACTGACATTGGCAACTATTTATATATTTTTTTCAGGCACCGAGTTAACACCGCTGAAGTACAATAGCAAGTTAATGAACAGCATATGGGGCCTATACAACCGCTATTCAGTGCACAATTTCAAAAAAAATACCGATTCTAAGGATGGACTCTCTTCGGCGGGCTGGCGAGCACCCTTAGGCCCTTTAGCTCCCCAGAATCCCGTCACGACCTGTATGAATGGCTGTTAGTTGTAATGCCCTAGGGCTTCATTTTATTCGGTAACTCCCAGTTATTCGTGAAATCACTTTGCACAGGCTCGTTCGAAGTATCGCATGTAAAATTGTCGTAATTGTTTTCAATTTAAATATTCCTACGAATCATACTAAATATCATAATCGGATTTCAAGGAAAGCATCGGAATATTGTTTGAATTGCAGCGATACTATAATTATTATTTGATGAACAAATTACCATGTAGAACTGAGCCTGTGCAATAGAAGTACGCAAATTATTCAAATGTATGTAACGTGGAGGAGCTCTTCAAGTAGAATTTCATGTATAATAACCGTTCGGACATCTTCGTTCAAACGATATTGTGATTATACGAATGTGATCAGTACCGGAGTCCCACTCCGATACCATAACGAATTGTATACAATTACACCAAAAAATACACATATTTTCTATATAGATAAGTTTTTACAAGATACAGACATTCATGTATGCCTTATACATTTCATTGAGGATTCAACATTATTAATCCTTCTGCACATACGACAAAATATATTCGTTTACGAATGTCTGGCTGGAAAGTACGTTCACGCTTGTCCACCAGCTGAACAATATAGCAATCGTATGTAAAATATGCGAATTTTAAGTCTGACGTGAATACATCGATCGCATGAATACTAGTTAAGTTTTACATAAGTACCTTTCGATCTTATAAGTGATGGCTCTGCTCCGAAAAACGAAGTATAACGAGGACTTCAAGATGTTCAGTTTCGTCTTCGGAAATTCCGTATGAAATCCCGCAGATCACTTGAAACCTGCATTTCGTTGAAAAACGGTGCTAATCTCAGCCGAACGTTTTAATACGAGGCCGACGGATTATCTTTTTCTTTGGAATCAAACAAAAAATGCGATCGCAACACAAAGTATCGAAAAATCTCGCACATATCTCTCAAGTATTGGTAAGTTTCTGATTAATATCTAATTAAAACTTGTGCTTTCAAATTTTCACACACACATAAGTGTGCGTCAATTACAAAACACAAGTTTCAGATACAGAGTACCGCTGAATTTTTTTCAACATTCTGTGAATTATATTTATCGTAGTTATTTGTTAACGATCCAATTATTTTATTTTTTCAAATCACAGGAGATGTATTTTAGCTCGAATTCTTATTTAATCCGTAACATTTACCTTCGATTATTATTATGTTTATTATTATTAGTACTATTATTGTTGTTCGTGTAATTACTATTATTATTGTTGTTGTTGTTATTATTATTATTATTATTTTTAATTTTATTATTGTTGTTGTAATTTTTTACTACCGTATTTTTAATTTCAACATTAAACGTCGTTTCGTCAGTTTAGTACTATTAAAAGCAATACTAGAAACATATAAGAAATCAGTCAGTCCAGAATTTTGGATTTAATACAAAATTTGAAGTTCTTAATTGCGCGACATTTATATAATATTACCCTGAAATTTTCAATGTATGAAAACTTTCCTCTTATTAATGTTCGTGACCTCTCCAGTCGTTTGTGGTGCATACATAAACGGGTCTGTACAAAACAAGGGCTGAAGGTTGCGTTACATCCGATCCGTCGTAGACCTGACCAAGTAAAAATTCCGGTCCTATATAACAGCCTCCTTCTACGTGCTCAGCTGCAACTTCTACAATAATACCAACCATGTTTAAGTTTACATTATACACCTATAAGTCTCTTAATTTGAAGGCACATTGCTTTGGCTTGATCATCTCTGTTGAAATCTATCCACTGTGTAAATTATTTCCACATACTGTCAGTAATATTATTAAATTTCGATGGTACGTACCATATTTTATTTGTGGGTGATGAACGCTGTTTGGTATTCGGAATGGAACAGTTGCAACAGTTATAGGAAAATGCATCTGAAGATCCTCCCCTGCTTTTTCAAATTCTACGCTGACCTATTACAGTTGAATTAAATATGATATTAATCATAGTATAGAGAAGGAATAATGAAGTTCTACTTACAAGTAGTACCAAAGTACAGTTATTTATGTAGCTATAATTTCTAGACCTGAATTCTTAGGTAAAAAACTTGTTATTCTAATACCAGAAGAAATAGAGTACCGTACCTTTAAAACATAATAGATTTGGATGAGCCGGCAGACACCTAGTAATGTTGGGGGACATACTGGTAAAACCATTGTTTTGGCAGAGTCCCATTTCATAGCTGAGCCAGGTTGAACTGGGTCGCCTTTGTATTCTAAAACCATTTTCTGTTGCTCCCTACTCGCTCCAAGAACTCCACGATCGATGAAAAATTCTACATACTGTAGAGTGCCATTTGATTATCAATTTAGTAAGATATTTGAATAATGATAATAATAAAACAGCTGTGACATACAGTGCTTATAGCAAAATAAATGTTAGTTCACCTGCGTCAATTTAACTTTCAGCCAAGCTTTTTCTAATCCTCTGTTGTCCATTGCAGCGCGTAACTTAATGCTCTCTCCACAAACATAAGCGCTTCTTTCCAACTGGGCACTTAATTCTACCGGATTGCGCGTGCAGCAGAAACAGCAGGAAGCATATATTTCATTTCCAACCATTGGTTTCTAGATAAGTAAATATATGACGATTATTTTTACTGATCAAAAAATTCAATCATGCTTATTGCACATAAACTAGAGTACAAATGTTGCATGCGGTTGTTTGAAAAACCTATCAATTCTTTGCGATATGTTATTGAGTCAGTTTTTGGAAATACAAACTCAGGACAATCCGTAGAATACCAACAAATATTTTATATCAATATTGTAACAGCGAGTGAACGAAGATCAGCAAATACCAGGTATTGTTCATCCATACAGTCTATGTGAGGTCCGATCAAAGTGAAGTATTTAAAACCCTGAGGCGGACTGGCGTAAGGCCTATCGACTGTTGCTTTTATGTAGTATCTAATGCAGCCAGTACGAGATTCAAAACTGCAGGGCAGGGCACTTTCAGGTAAATTGAACCGAAATGGAAACTGATGTTTCCCACGAGGTAATATTGGCACAGGACCTTCTGATGAATCTGTAAATTAACAGATCTTTAAACTGGTCGATTGAAGCAACTGCGGTATGTTCATTATCGAGGATATTGAGGATCGTTAGATAGTATGTACATTGAGTTAATGACGTACCTTGGCCCCATATGACCAGCCGCTCATCAACAAAATATTGATCATCTTTAACGCTTCGTCGATCCCCACTAACGAGTACTTTCCATTCCGCATGTGCCTGACCCCGCAATGACACTCTAATAGCTGTAATTATTAATTTGAATATTAATGATTAAGGCATGATATGACATTCTACAATGAATTATTCCGACAAAAATAATATGCATAATATTCCATGTGAGAGAAAGACAGTATCAAATTTTCATAAAGTCGTAATAAATAAATAGAAATGATACAGATTACATGATTGTTTTTATCATTTGTCCGTTTAAAAATCGTTTAAAAATCATTATTATAGAAAACGAAATTCGCGTTTAACTTACGCCCAGTAGACCGATTTCAGATTTCAATATTTTCGGAGTCTAGCTGATTAACTCTAGATGACAGACAATTTTTAGATTAATTTTTCTTCGAAATTATTCCATTTCAATCCGGGATCTTGCTTATTTCGAAGTAATCGAAACGTTTTAATTTACTCGCAAGGAGTCGTTTGCGGACCGACGACGGTTGAACGCACGAAATAAACTTTATCCACAAACAGTGCAGGCACATGCAGGTATAATACTCACATCTCAATTTGAAATTTTCGGTTGTATGTAAAATAACGTGGCCGTGTATCGTTTCTCCAGCATAATACGCCTCTTTTTCAAGTCTAATATCGAACTCACTTATATGGTCCATTGTAACTAAAACTGCCGTACAATATTTTCCCGCACTTTACCAATATTATTGTCCTCGCGATCGATATTAAGTGTGTATATATATATATAGACAGTATATCTATACATATATATAGATATATATATATATGAAGATAGTATGATTCTTAAAAATATTTCAGGAAAAACCCGCATGCAGGGATAAAAACAATATAACAAATATAAATAAAAAATTCTTCCGAGACTGTTATTATAAGTTAGAAAAATTATCGCGCAAACACTTTACAACTTGATGGTTATTTCGATATATTTATTCGTTCATCGGAAGTTTCTGGCTTCTGATTAACGTGTGCATAAAGACTTTAAGCAGTTTTGTCAGACTTACATGACGACTGTGAATACCATACGTTTCTTAGCGAGATAAGTAAATCGATTTGGAATAGTTTTTTCTCGTCGTCAAGTATCTGCACGTAGCTTATAGCGAAGGGTGTGGACAATAATGATTCGTGGATTACTGCACCCCCACGTTTGAAAAGAATTTTAACGAAAAAATGTTAAAAGATTAGGTTTAGTCTCGTTAGTTTTAGCATATTCGCCCACAATTCAGCTGATATTCTCTTCAGCCACCCTCGATTTCTTGGCATAAAAAAAATTAAAAGTTATCTATGCGATATTATATCGTCCAGCATCCCGGTATATGATTATTTGTATTCACCATCTAGCCAATCAATGGACCACTCTATTCCAAATATTTATTTCACTCCTAAACGATACACTGTCAAAAAATACCATTCATTCAATAGACTGTCACTGTAAAATAGTTGTTGAAATTTTCTACGGTGTTCAACGGTGTTTGATCTTCTGTTCAGCACAAGATTTACGCGTTTCCCGAAAATCTTACACCTTTTCACGTCTCTTCTTATCAATACTGTATATTCGTGACAGGGAACCACCCGTGTAGGAGACATGAAAATGGCGGGAGATTCAAACAGCGCGAATTACCACTGGCAATATATGAGGCACATACTTAACCCGTACAGGACCGGAAGCCGATAGATCGTGTCGAAAGTGATATTATCTTTTTTATCACCCAACCCAATGATAAAAACAGCGAAGTTCTAGGACTTCAAACTAAAAAGTTGAAAAAGAATGTCAAGGTCCTGTAAAGGTTAAAGGTATAGATATTACAATTTATCATGTTGCATCACCTGATTTTTAACACATCGTATTAGTTTAGATCATAGATAAAACACGAATGAATTTTGACTAAAGATGATAAAGTATTGGTACAATGAACAATGATAAAAAATCGAACATCGTAAAGTAAGGATGTTCCGAGTATAATGTATACCTCTTTATTAAAATCATTTACACCAATAATTTATTTCATTGTTCAATCTAAATAATATTATTATTATTTACGCATGTTGCCACTTCATCCTCATAATATTTATGTGAGTTTTATCTTGCCAGATATGTACAGATAATTTGACTTGCTGAAAAATTCCATGTAACCTATGGTACAGGTACTACAAACCATTCAATGATTACCAGTAAGCCAAACTCATTTCTCAACGGATATAAGTTTGTCGCAATAATCATGACCAAATAGAGGGTGCCTAAGTTTGAGATTCTTTGGAAAGGGTACGCTTGCCTTTTTTGGAGATACCAAATCTATATCGACTACGCTGGAAAGCTTCTGACGAACCTGTACACAGCCTGCTGGTTTCACATTAACTGCAAGAATAGTAGAAAGACATATTGAGAATACGTTAGAGTAGCTGGCTGATTTTTACTACAGAGAATGTTAAAAAACTAATCAGTTATGACACAATTAATTACTTGTTTTATAAGGTCGCTTTCGTCTACCGGTATTAAAGACTAAAGACAGATGCTGCTTGCTGTCACTCGCACTTGAACATGTCTCATACAATTCATTTCCAACTTGAAAATTGTTCTTTTTCCCAAGTTTTATCGATTGGCCTTTAAAGTTCTTGGGATCGATCTGTTGGTGCGAAGCAGTGAAAAGTAATATAAACAAAGATTTCAATAATTTAAAGGAAAGAGAGAAAGGTAAAGTATTAATATGTTTAATACAGCTGCAGGTTACTTCTCACCGTTTTGGGAATATCAAACACCCAAATTTCGTCATCCTCAGAAATATCTCCTAGGCTCAAATTAGCCTCAGTAGTATCGTAGGTCAAATTCTCATTGTGGATTAAATCTTCTAGCTGTAAAATAAACACGTTATATCAAACACGATACCGCAACATATCATCCTTTATAAACTGCATTATCGCTACAAGTAACAGCTGCACATAGGCTTATACATATAGACCGAGCGGTCTGTGCATCGAACTGAAGTCATAATTAGAAAAAGACAGTACAACTGGAGCTGGACTTCTCTGTTGCACGACCGAAAGACAGTCGAGCAGACGCCAGGCAGAGAAAGCAATAAGGCAAGCGGGAGGTACATTTGTATGAGTCTGTGTTTCCCCTGCCAAGTCACAGATTAGAGTGAGAGGTCCGACTCCAGCTGTTGCTCTCTCTTTCTAATTACAGCTTCAGCTCGATACACGGACCGCGCAGTCCATCTGATAAGTCTACGCAGCTATAAGAATTCATTAAACCTAACCTATTTAACTATTGAAGGACAAACTTCATTAATTTCAGGTAACTACCACTAAAGTCATAAGATTTGAAATCTGTATAATTTACCATACATTTGATGGCCTCTGTTTGGATATTTCTTGCATTCCAGAAATTGGAAAATGATCATCATTTTTTTCAATCTCACTTCCTGAAGTCCCGTTCGCATCGACGTCATTCTCATCAGATGTGGATTCGATCTTCTTGGATTCTGCAGATGCCATTGATTTATCGAAATTTTTAGAAGTAATATGCAAATATTGAGAATCAGATACTTCTTTTCCTTCTTCTTCTTTTTGTTGGTTATCTCCAGGTGAGGAATAACAAGACTCGTACTCGACTTGACACCTGAAAAACGCGTATCGTACTGTACGACTCTAGTATCTGCAAGACATGTGCCTAGGAATGCTAGCGCCCCCTGATCGTAATAGAATTAAATTTTGGAACTAGTTTCTACTGGCGAAAGCATACGTGTCGGTAACCGACCCGTCCTTACCCTTATCTGAACGGTGGATATTGCAGAGCATACTTATCGGTAATATGATTTTATGACATGGTAGATTGTATGAACAAAATTTTTCTCTGCAATTATTCACACGTTTCTGAAATGTCAATAAACGAACCACGAAGAAGTGATACGAACTGCATTGAAGGATACGATACCAATTCAATATAAGCTAATATTCAATAAGATACAATACAAGCTCAGATATTGAATTATAATATATTGATTATTGAATTATAACTGGCTGAGAGGTTCAATATTCATAATTAATAAACAAATCACTGGAAACGAATGATTCGAATGTCAATTATTGCATTGACAAATAACTGTTTATGCAAACCATTGTCTCGACATAAACCGCTTCGATTAGTCGAGAGTTTATCAGACAGCAATGTCAAGCTAATCAGATCTAGTTAAAACCTACAAGAAAACTATAATCTAAGAACGCACCATCAAAACACTGCAGAAACAGGACTCCACGCTCTCTTATAATAATTTTTTTTTCTTCTATAACGACGTGCCATCGGCCTGAACTGATGAGACAAACTTGTTCCAACTTGCAAAACAATATTACCGGCAATACGTTTCATATTCAGCATGTATACAATACATGTATATTACAAGTAGCACTGATCACTGATCTGTGTAGACTGTTGCGCCACCGTTCTGGACCTGCAACTAAAGTCTCAACATTCGATAAGCTTCGGGTAACTTCGGTGACAGTCGCGTGACGTTATGTGATATTGCTTGGTGACGTCTTGTAAGCAATTTTTCCATAGATAGCGTCCAATGCCGTTGGAGTTGATGGTTGGCTGATTCTGTCTAACCCAATATTCTGATTGGTAGATATTTCCCGCCAATATTCTGGAGAGGAGTGGATTATATTCGGGCGCCAAAACGCACACGCTCGTTGCTTGGTGCCGGGTGCCGTGTGTTGTGTATCTTTCCACAATTTTTATCGAAGAATGTAAGAAAACGCGAATGGTTTGTCGATAAATATTTGACCGTGCAACATAATACTTAACTTGGCATTATTATCAACGGGACACTGAACAATAGGTGAACCCAAGAAATCGGCAGTACGTCCAACGTGCCACAGCAACACCCGGGTTCTGCAAATATTTCAGAAACGTGGAAGTATCTTGTAAACCGTGAAAGATGTTGAGCGTAGCAACAGCAGCGGTTCACCGGAATATACGGCCAAAAGCCGCTAACACGTCACCAAGTTCACCTAATATTAGTATGTATACAAACCTACCTAACCTCAATTTCACTTATGTGGGTCAGCCAGCATATTCTTTCTTTCTGTCAATAATCCTTCTCGAATAACGGGATTCGTTGACAAGGATAAGATGATAACGCGATTTATTTTCACTACTGTGGTATTTCTACTCATTGCGTTACCATTTTACACTTAGAATGAACTTTCCTTCAACAGTTGCCACTCATCAATTTTCCCACTCAGCCTGGAAGATTTTGTTCACTAGTTATTCGTTTTGTTCCTATTTATATCTCTGGATATATCACTTGTCTGTATCGGTATACTTTGCGGCAATGAGAGTTTCTTAGAGAGATATAATGAATGTATCCAAAACATTTAAGTAACAGCTGAGATGCTAGTGCAGAATTGTTGTATCAAAAATTTAAAGGCATCTTTGATTACTCACTGATCACCATATAATTAAATTACTATTAAGTAATTTTTGTTTAATATGATTACAATCACTTTTCATACAAATACTGATAGCTTATTACTTTTTTTTTAAACAGTGGTTGACACCAGCCTTACATGGAATGCAGAACTGACTCAATCTGCTAAGCGGAGACGTAATCATCAAGGTCCTTGTAGCGCTCGCAAGAAACTAATACAGAGTCCTACAGAAGATATATCTTTGAATTTAAATCTCAATAGTAATGAGATCACTTTGACACCGATAAAGAAAACTGTAGGTAACGCAGGCACTGCTGATCGAAATGATTATCATCAAACGCCTACCGATATTGCAGATAAAAATGTTAGTAACAAAGCAAATGATGCCACTTCCATGAGCAAGTGTGATGACGTTTATCTTATAGTAGAAGTACATGATAATACTGCATCACCAAAAAAAAATGCCGCAGGCAAAAGTGACCAAACAGAATCAAAAAATTGCTCTTTGATGCCCTTTGTGAATTCAGATGAGATAAGTATTCGACCGATAGTTAGAAAACCGATTCATAGAAAAATTGAGAAAGATGAAGATACTATTTTAAGGTCTGAGTTAACGATAATCAAGCCCAATTTTGGAGAGACTTCAGTGCCAGTATCTGAGGATGTGCCCAATACCACAGAAATACAAGTGCAAATCAAGTCTACTAGTCCAAAAACTCCTGTTTCAAAAGCCACAAAATGTACAAATCTGGCATCTACCAGTACTCTCAAAGCAAATAGTAGTCTTGGAAATGCTTTGATTACCACGGAAAATTTCTATAAAAAATCACCTGCCCAAAGATCGACAGCAACAACACCACTTTCACTGTCAAAAAAAAATCAAAATCCGTCCAAATCTAATTCACCTATTGGTATGAAGGCAAAGATAGCAAGAGCGGTTGAAAATTTGAAAAACTCAACAGAAAATTCTATAAATATATTTTCATTAAACACAAATGATCAAACAAAATTGAAAACGACTAACCACATCGTGAGTTCAACTCCAAAGGTTGCAGTGATCATAAATCCTGTTGTGCCAAATCTGCAGGAAATATGTACCGCCCACAATAATTTTGATACATCTGCTATTCCGGAGGAAATGTTCAATCCCTGGGATGGGAATGATCTTGAAGAAAGTGGACCAACCTTACTTGGCAGCATTAAACAGCTGGAAATACTGAAAATCCCAGATGATACGTTGCTAACAACAGAAACTGATTTACAAGAACCATATCACTTGACTGGATTCCCAAACCCACCTGGAGAAAACAGATGTTGGTTAAATGCAACCTTGCAAGCATTATTTGCTATGCCCCTGCTGGACACATTCCACCACTACAACTTGCAGGATTGTTCAAAATTAACCAAATATTTGATCAGTACCAAAGTACATTGGATGAAGGGTACCAGTGGAAGGGAAAAGGCATATCAAACTGTAAAGTGAGTGTGTCATCGATCCATTGGCAATTCATATTGACTATTCTTGTACTAGCACTGCATAGCCTTTTTTTAAACTTGACGTTTTACATTGAAAAATCTAAATTTGATTAGTTTTCAGGGAGGTAAATACGATTGTGTTCCTTCTCCCTAGGATCCAATGCAATCTTATTACAAATAGTCGTAAGACTCAAGTGTCTGATAATTATAGAGTATTACAACTTTTTTCATTGTGTAACTATAGCAAATTTGAGATAGAAAAAATTACTTGACTTACTACTTTGGTTACATCGACGTGAAGTAGAATTTGAAAATCTTGCTTACCAAGAACATATCGATGTGCATTCTTCCTTAAAATAGGACACTCTTCTTGTTTGTGCATTTCAGCAGGTAATGATACTGGACAAAAAATGTTCAGTCCCTAAACAGAAACTAAGAATTTTATCAGATTCTTCATTGTTACATTGTTAACTAACAATCTAGTCATTGCTCGTTGTGAGAGAAAACTTTTACTGTGTGCAGCTTCGAAGTCAGAGGCCATGTAATTAGTAACCATTTTATATTCATTTTATAATAATTGAATAATGATTAATTTTACGTGATTACTTTTCTCATTTTCTGCAAACGATATGACTACTATTCTGTACTGCTTCTACTATATTCTGCATAATGTTTTTTACTTTAATTTTTTGCTGAAGCAAATCATGAACCATTTATTGAAATAAATGTTATTGTTTGTATTCATCTAGATTATCCCAATTCTATATTACATATTATAGTTCACATCCTAAATAGTCGAAGAAATATGGAGATAAAAGAAAGATACCTGAAACATTGTGAAAATTCAACCTAACTGAATACAATGAAGTTCATATCATGACGTGATTTTCAGATTATTAAAAGAAGAACTTGGTGTACTTGATGAAACGTACCCCTCCGAGCGTCAACAAGATGTATCTGAGTTTCTGATGATTCTCCTGAACCATATTAAATCAGACTTGGAAAAGTTGATTTCAGCTGAAGAAGGCGTGAATGAGATGGAAAATGTACCAAAAAATCAGCAAGATTCCCATAAAGTGTTGAAGACACCTCAGACACCTAACAAAAGACAACCATTAGCAGACATTTCTATACCAAAAAGTAACGGTATCAAAAGAAGCCACAGTCTTGGAGATCCTAACCAAAGCCCAAAGTTAAGAAAACAAACTCTGAGTCACAGTGTTCAAGATTTATTGAGTCCAAAACTACGTAAATTGTCTCACCCATCAGATCCTTCTTACAAAGTGCACACACCACCATCGGCACCAACAAATGATGAGACAATATTGCTTAAAAATCCTGTTGATGAGAACTTCCAGCTTCATTTAATGGAACATTACACTTGTAAAGGATGTCAGAAGCATCGCCAAAAAAAAGTTGATAACCTTATGCTTTTTGTTGACATTCCTTCAGACGATATTATGTCACCGATAGATTTGCAAAAAGCTGTAGAGAACATTTTTGCACCAGAAGAGAGACATTTAACTTGCGGAACATGCAAACATGACGTTCATACAATGCGTACCACATTTAGGCGTCAACCCAAAATTCTGACGCTACAGGTGAATAGGTATGGAATGTCCAGTGAGGGAATATTTTCTAAAATAAGCACTGATGTTACGATACCAAAGAATTTGGATCTCAGTGCAACATTCTTGTGAGTATCTGAAAAACAATGATAGACCCTTAAGTTTCGTTTTTTTTTTTTTTTTTTTTTAACCTTTACCGTTGGCAATATTATATCTAGACTTGTCTTGTTTCTTTTGATTAATGAGTAGTTTCCAACCTGCTGTTAACAGAAATGATGCATCCAAAAATTCAACCGCATATGAGCCAATCTGCATAATAGCACATGCCGGTGGCACTATGGACTGTGGACACTACACGAGTTACGTCAGGCATGGAAAACAGTGGTATCACTACAACGATATGGATGTAGCACCCATGACAGAAGAAGAAGCATTGTCCGCAGCCCAAATGACTGCTTATCTTGTATTCTTTGTGAAATCGGCAGAGCAGGACTCTGATGAGGTATAAGTTTAAGTTTTACAGGTCAGATTTTAACTAGAACAAACACTCAACATTTCTAATTCGATGAAAACTAGTGTCCCTTTCATACTTACACCAGTTCAAAAATTACATTTGATTATAAGTTCCCTAGCCAGACAAATTACAAAAAGCAGTTTTCATAATAATAATTGTTGTCTTATTTCTAATACCACAAAGAAATACCCATTATAGCTAGCAGTTAATTAACTATACAGATGTTAAATGATTCTCACAATAGTACATTGAATTTAATATATTTAATTATTCATTTCGATTTTATTCTCGGGCTTTCCATATTTCTTACTGTTATCATTAAGAAATATGGAAACGTCACTATTTCAGTATAAAATATTAACGTATCTAATAAATTTACCCATATAATTTAATTGAAAATTAATCATTAATTTAAAACTATGAAATTTACTTAGCATTTCGGAGTGTTATTTTGGGTAACTTTTTAATTATACCATGTACTAATGTTGCAAATACATAACTACGATTCAGAAATCCTGACATACCGAAAATAGCCGATAATATTCACAGAGAATGTAATAGATTTTATTATTTAGAAATCTAAACGTGCAGTCTTTGCAGAGCATTTATCTTAGAAATGATTATACTTATAGAGTAATCAAATTCAAACCAAGTGTGCAACACTTCGCATCATAGAAACGAAGTGATAAGTATTCGCAATAGAAATACAATATGTCATATTTTTAAAACTAATATAGCAGTGAATTACCGGTTTCTTTACCATCTCACAAATATTCTTGAATGGGTTGTATAAAAAAATTAAATATTTTCGTCATCTGTAGAATTTCAATCGATCTTTACTATTTTCTATTAGTATTAAGTCCTGTATTTATTATCTGTATTGAACCAACCACTCTCTTGTGCACTTTGTGAAAGGGAGAACATTATAATTTAGTTTGCGTGTACAACTTGAAGGCATGTACGAATTTTGAAATTAATCCGTAACCTCGAGGTTGTACTTCAATTTTTCGAATTAAAAATTCAAATACACCCTCTTGTTACTGTAATGTTATGCGTACATATTTCGTAAATTATGTTTAAAATAACTGTATTTTGAAGTATGTATTACCTTGAACTGTATATAGCTTTCAAGTTCGTAGTGAGCTCTTAGTGCCTTGCCCAAAGTTTTGTATATATTTTAACTATTTTGATATTGGTGAAAATAAAAATAAAAACGTTACCTACCTTGATCGACGTTGTTTCAGCTTATTATTATATTACTTAGTAAATATATTACACACCTTTCTCCAATACACTTGAAAAACGAATTGCTTTTCCGCAATAGCTCTGCTCAATTACACCGCACCTACAATGAATATATATCAAAGAAACTGTATTTGTATGCAGAAAAAAAATAGTTTTTGTAAACCATTATAGGAATTAAACAGTGTATAATAAATTATCTAATTCAAATCTTTTCCCCAAATCACGGTGACAGCGTGTTATCAGAAAACACGTCAACATAAGTAATTTTTAATAATGTGTTGTGACAAATTATGTTTCACAACAAATGATCCAGGATTGTTTCAGATGTCATGCCTAAAATGGTTTGCAACTTGACTTTTCTAGAATGTGTTGCCATTTATTAGAAACGAAAAATATAAATTAATTAATTAGGTGCAATAGTAGTTCTTTCGAACAATATTCATCGCACTTGATTATACTATACTGTGAGGAAAGTATCAAGTGGAAAATTTTTTACTGCAAACATAGTTTCAAAATTTCATTTCTCATTTATTTCCTAATGTTTGCAGCAGTAGCAGCAAGAACACTTACTCCAAAGCACTGCTAATCATGTATTTCTTCGTAACAAAACTTGAAAATTAAAGTAATTCAAATGTTTTTATGTTTGTACAATTTCTTTACTTTATTTTACCGTAAATTTGGTCATTGCATATCTCTTCAGTGCCAGATTGTAATATAATGCAGAGGCACAAAAGGCACAGGACTTACGTTTCAAGGATTAATACATTTTTAAGAGAATTTACAGCTCATACTAGAAATGATGTCCAAATTGGAGTAATATATATATATATATAACGGGTTACAAGCGACGTGAAAAACGAATGCAACGTGTTTGCTATCGGATATGTTGTATAGCTAATTTGCCTGCGACTTACATATTAATTAAGTGATGATTCAATAGAAACCTGGTGTCTGACTTCCGTCAGAATGGCTTGTATTTATTGACAATCAGTTATAAGAACAAACTAGTTTCGTGTTATATGTAACAAACTATATATTGGAATAAAATTGAATATTACTGTTACTAGTGATGAGTTTCAGTCTTTTTTTGAAGCAACGATGTGAAGTGACATGCAATAAAAAATTTCATATTAACCAGGTGTATAAATCCAATGTTTGTCCCAGAATACAAACTTGTCCGTACAGTAAGTGTCCTCTGCCATTTTTATCATCAGCATCAGAGTATGTAATAAGTATAGCATTTATCAATATTGATACTCCTTAGCATAAGTTTATTTCAACAACTTCACCATAAAAGCCTGAATTCCTTCACGAAGAAAGTTTTTCGATTTAATAGATACTTTACATAAATATTATTTTTATTTTCATCAGCAATTGGTGTCGACGTCGATGATAAACTGTAGTTAAATCAAAGATGTTTCTTTAGAATAACAGAAGATTGATAACCCAAAATCAATATAAATATTCAGTAAAAATATACATCTCACATTTAGCAATACTGAAGCCCTGCCTGTGACATTTTTCGAGGAGCAAGAATTTTGCATTTATACACCTTATTAATGGGTATGTGTACATGTATACGATCAGCTTAATCAGTCAATAAAGATTATACCACTTTGTGATTTGTCAATTGACCCAATGGGTGGAGGGAAATGGTGATCTTTTTAATTTCCTGTTGTGGGATACGGATAAGGCCGTTTCTTTCCCAAATGTACGTAAATATTGTATTATGGCAAACTCACGAAAAATATAACAATATCACTAGAAAGCACGGAAGTCGGTTTCTGAAAAGCATCCAAGTATTCAAAAACATGGGAAAGCTAAAGTTTATTTTGAAAATTAGATATTTCTAAAAAAAAAATTTTTGTGCACACTAGCTATACATGTTTAATACTACTTTGAAAAAAATTTACTGTCAATGTGAAAATCAATGAATTTACTTTAAATATTTCAATGGTATTGTATTCTATTAATGAAAAACGCACTACAGGGTATACAATTGCAGTTACTTGATTGTAAAGATCAACTGTAATTTAATATACATTTGCACAGCAGCCAGTGTTCACATTCGTCTGTTCAATAAGGAAGCATGGATTTCATATTTCAACTGATATCAGACATAAATTATTACAATCAGTTCGTTACATTACCAAATCTGATCAACTAACAACTTGCATTTCAGAAGCCGACATCTTTGATCATGACAGAGAGAACAAATAGTTTACTTTGCAGATATGAAAAATATTTATTCAATAATTAATATATCTCGGTAGTAGTCTGTAGGTATATTTTTTACAGTTAACGAGGCTTCTAAAGACGATGTTCTTCTACAAGTTATTTACAAATATCAAATATTGTGAACTGCTGACCAATATGGTGAAATGGAAAATTTTGCACAATGTCAACAGTCTGTTTTCTCCAAGAATTGAAGTACAACGCGACGTTTTCGTCGAGATGTTGTTTTTTACACACAATGCAACACTCAAAATTGGTGTTCAATTTACATGTATTCACATATGATCTAAGTAATTTAATAAAATTATCAAAACTGCTTTAAAAAATGCGACACAAGTCAACGCTTCATCATTATTGAAATATTTCCAACCGAAAATCTAAAAGAGTTCTGCTCAACTTAAGTCATACCCGGTAATACTCCAATTATTTTAGTCAGTCAGCCATGTTACATAATTTTGTTATGTATTTATGTTTAAATCCATACACGCAAAATTCTTTGAGTGAAAACGATAGGGTAACATTGGCACAAGATATTTGTTAACATAAATGTTAACATGGATTGATGAATTACGTGTAGGAAATATTGAATAAAAAATTAACAAAAAAAGAAAGATGGTTCGACTCATAAAAACGACCAAATACCCACGGGTTCACTGATTTTGCTGAAATATGTCACAATTCCTGTTGGATGCCTGAATTTATTCAAAACTACTTCCCGTATTAAGTATTTCTCGAATCAAAATATAAACTCGAATTTTGTCAGGCAATAATTTTACCGTCAGACAGGGTGCCTCATGAAACCAAAAAGTAAAAGCGGAATATAGGAAAATTAACATTTATTTTTCAACCGTTGAAACGAACTGCCAATTGATTTATAACAACGTCGTTGAGCACAGTATTGAATGGAATTCATTGACAAATAGCAAGTAATTGGCCCAGCCAATTGATACACCTTTGAATTTAAATCTAAATATTAATACTAGCCCTCTAGAATGTTCAATAATTGATAGTACCATAAGGTAGCATAATGGAAATGAAAAAAAAAAAAAGGAGACAAGCTAACCTGGTAAATTTACACTCAGAGAATTTAAACATAAATTTATCAGACATTACCTGGGCTTACTGATCAGCCGAGTGGAAGAAAAGATACGATTTTCCTCTTGATACAAGCTCACTAATTAAAAAATTGCGAGTATAATGGCTGTCTTGTTAACTTTGTTGCTGTTTTATCACCGAAATATGCAGTTTCTTGGAAAAGACACATCATCTTTCGATACCGTTACATTTCTGGATCTTCATTCAGTGTTCACTGTGATATAGATACATGCTGATATCCAACATACAACACTCATGCATTTTTTCAGAGTTCGTTCATTTTACATTCTCACACTCGAAATCTCGGCACATATTTTTTAATATTTAGCAATATTTCGCTAAATAGTTTGCTTCCTGGATTATCGGTTTTTTGTTTTCTCAAATCATTATTCTTGATATGAACTATACATCAAACAATACATGACTGATATACATGAAACAAAACTGTTGCACAGTGTGGACTGAAAATAAGGGTTAAGATGAATGTATAATCATGGATTCAGGTGACACTATCACCTATAATTATAGAATATGGTACTGCTAATTCATGATGAAAAGGAACTTGTGTGACATAAAAAAAAGTTTCATTTTATAGTATTTAACGTAAGTATGTAAACTCAAAGCAAGGGTTAGCTTAGTTCAATATCAATCTACGGTAAATAGACGTAGCGTTGCTGAGTCGAGTCATGTATTGTTCAAAGTAACTCACATAGCTGCGGTTTAGTCACCACTAATCCACTGTTATTTTAATTAATAATTTATAAGGGGATACTTTCTGCTAAAATTATCATTCAGGACTATAATATACTATATACAAGGTGTATGAAAAAAACTTAAATGTTTAAAAAAATTTAACGAGGTCTTGATGCTCCTTTACAATTGTTTTTTGTAGGTTTGTTTCCGTCTCTCTCTCTCACTTTTTTTTCTTTCTGTCTCTTTCCCACATCAGAGGTTCCAGCACATACGTACAATACACTGTCTGTAGCTCATCCATTTAGATACTAAGTTATAAAATGTTACCCAATAATCAATACACGACTCAAAATTATATTACGTCGCAAATCAATCGAGGGTAAGAATTTTTTAGTTTTATTCACATAAACAGAGTCTGCCTGATAAAGTTCCAAAATAATCAACAACATAAACTTTAGCTACGACATAAACTATATGCATATAACCATCCTTAGAATGAGCTTCAGAAGTCTATTGAAGTTGCATACCATTACTGGCTAGCTCGTTACTCAAACCAAAAACATACAGTAATAATTAATAATTAATAATAATAATAATAATAATAATCAATTATCATAAATTTAAAAGAAATAGTTTCAATCAACCGACTGATCAATTAATAGGTAATAGACAATAAAAATCACTAATCAATTATAACGTAAGGCAATATGTGGAGGATCTGGTCATTGTAGCTGGGCCGCGCCAGCATCTCGTGCCATTCCCGAAACTCTCTGTCCTTTTGACTGACACGATTATCACTATTCTGCACGTTCATAGATCCATATGTACCATCGCTAGGAGTATCTTGCGTTTTATTCGTAGACAAGTCACTCGCGACTCTTTCCATTACGTCTATATTTGACACTTCGTTCTTATCATTTTCTACATTCAAGGTTAGCTTAGGCTGAAAATTACCGTTTAGACCTTCCACCTGTTGCGTATGAAGGATATCCAAGTCTTTAGCTGATATCTCTCGGTTCGGACACTCTATAATTTCGCTGTCATCTTGTTCATCTTCAGGATCACTCCAAACAATCGCGTTTATATCAAGGGGAGGCAGTTTTGCTAGAATCTCTTCCACCGTTAAGTGCTTTGGTGTTCTCGAAGGACTTTCTCGAGATTTTAGGTTTAGAGTAGCATCACCGCCACCTGTATCTCGATACCTCGATACTTTGTGATCACTATCATCAGATTTTAACCGTGTTTGTAAAGCACCGTCACCCGCCCCACGTAAGACGTCATTTTGCGACTGTAAATATTTTGTGACGTGTTCACTATTACTCCTCAACACATCTTCTGTACTAGGTGGATCTTTTCTACTCTGACTAGATGTCGCGATCGAATTTGAATGAGATCCTCTTGCTTGGAGGTCAGCCAATAATTCTTGAGTTGTTTTTAATTTTGGATTTCGTGACATGCTGGCCAACTTTTCTTTAACATGATCTTCGACCAGCTGTTGCTTTTTTACAGACTTGCTTCCCTTTTTTCGGCCCCTTTTCTTAGGTTCTATAGGAACGTCTGATTCCACAATAAGTTCCACAGACTTTTCGGGACTTCGCTCTTTTGACAGAGGGCTAGGCACTTGCGAATTTAAGCTACTGTTGAAATTGTCTCCATTTAAACGCTGCCGTTTCATGAAAGGTTCACCTGGAGTCCTACTTGTGTGTGAATTTTCAGAATCCTCTTTTCGTAGACGTTTGTTTGAACTGTGAGTGCGTGGGACAGCATCTGTCACATGATTTTGTATGGCCCGTCCGAGTTTGGGAGATTCGTCTAGGTTTGGTCTGTGATTGATCATCGCGTTGATCATAGGTTTGTTTGGAGCTGCATGTGGTGAGCGTGAATGGTCACTATGCACTGATATAACTGGACTCAGCACCTGAAATTATTTCAGATATTGCTCAACGATCAAGTCATTCAAATCAAATACGTGTTTTTCCAGCGACTTGCCACCTCCTTCCATTTTATTATGTATTTTGTTTATATTATATGTCGAGGAGGCCAGGCAAATTTAACGATAACATTAAAATGAATTCAGAAACAAACCCTTAACGGTGTTGTATCCTTTACTAAAGGGCTCTGTGGTTTCAGGCCTCTGAGGGCAGGGCTTTGAGGTTTTAAAGATCTCAACCCTGGACTTTGAGGTTTTGCACCATTAATAGCCATTTGTGCGGTATCGATCGGTGTGGAGTGTGGTGTGGTGTTGCCTGAGGGCAAAACCGTATCTCGCCACCGACGTACCAGATCCTTAGCCCTCTTAGCCAAGGCATCGTTGCTCGACTTACGACGGAGCTCATTGATATATTTTCCAAGCCTTGTAATCTGGAAATAACAGTGGAACTGAACATTGAATCACATTTCAAGAATTCAACATTTGCTTAAATTCGGCAAACGTTTTTAATTATTTGAAATATTAGAAATATAAATCTAAACTGTTGGAATATTCCATGTGCAAGTGCAATGCTAAAATATTATTTGTAATTACAGTACAGAAATTAATTGTACCAGAGAACCTCTGAACTAAGCAATAGATTCATTTAACTCCAGGGTCCAAAATGCTATTACAGTTTAACCAGTATTTTTTTATAAACAAAACTCAATCAAGTACCACTGACACATGTTGTGCTGTAATGTACGAAATTAAGATCTGGCCATTCAGTGTGCTTTCACATAATACAGTATTTTCTAATATTCAGCTGTGCAATTCAAGTTTCAACGCTTGATGAGGCAAGTAACTTCTTGTTAACATAAATTCGCATAAAACAAAACAAAGTGATATAGTTTGTCCTTTCTGATGGAACCAAAGAATTTCACTACCTCATCTCAAAGCGTGTCACCTGGTAGAGAAATACACAATATCTTAGCCCATAACCAAGAAACATTACATGACTTTAACTTCAAACTTGAGATATTACAACAAACATTTTTATTATCGTAAGTAAATATGATTGTAAGTCCACATATTAATCGAATAGCTTTGTCACAAAATATAATAATAAATTATGGATGGGCAAGCAGAATTTTTCCATCCACAAACGTACAGCAAGGTAAGTTTTCGAACACAATAAAAAATGAGCTCGTTCATCAAGGTAAACGTTATTATTTTGTTGCTTTTACATTTAAAAATGCAAACGATGCAATTATAATATACTAGATAATGTGCGCAGTAAATAAATAAACGTGATAGCAGGGTGCCTAGTGATGCCTGATCTGAAAATTCCCGGATAATCCGGATCAATGTTGACAAATTACTGTAGACTCGGAGAATCGTATCTACATTATCTGTTGTGTTATTAGTTTATAATTGCTGATTGATTTAGTTATGCATTTGAACAAGCATGAACTGAATAAACTATAGAAATATTCCAATTTCACAATGAGGAGAAAATTTTACATGTTTCAATCGCATCTAGTCAATGAACCATTTTTCAGCAGATTAGTATAAAAATACCAACTTTGACACAAATCCTGGTGTCGGTGTGAAATTCCTGAACATTTCTGGTATTATCAAAAGAACTTTTAAATTTTCGTTTAATTTTCAAGATTTCCCCGCCACTAGACACCCTGGTATACATTCTACATAATGTTTAGCATAAAACAAAATTATAATTACACATGTTGTGTTTTCAAATCTAAAAAAAAAATAGTACTTGAAGAATTAATGAAATCACTATTACATTTTTGTGTGATAATTTTATGATAAGATTTTGAAGGAAATTACACTACGCGGCCAATATGTGGCTTCATATTTTAGTTTTGTGTTGCTTTATTTGTTAAAGTTTTTGTGAAGCAAGTCTTGTACATGATGAATTAAATGAACAAAAATATATCAAGTTCAAGAAATCATGCATTTCTATGTAGTCATTTTTTAACAGACTTTTCATAAAACAGTATCCTGTGAAAAATGTATTTATCAAACTTTTATTATTTACCTAAACACCTCTGGAACTACGATAAATCTATTTAAGATATAACGTGTAATCTGGTACAATTAATTAAGCGCCATTGAACTTAGAGTTTAATTCGAATAGTAAATAGTTTTTTCGTTTAATAAATACTTATATATTGAGCATTAGCTGTAAGGGATAATTTTTTTAAGTGAACACTTGATGTAATTTACCTCAAGCACTTCTTTGGTAATCGTCGTTTTTTCCAGGGCCGTGATGACTTCCACAACAGCTCCCATATCGACAACCTGAAAAATAAGTGGGAACAAAGTTAGCTGGTCACCTAAACTGATTACTTACGAAAAACTGAAAACATAGAATGCTTGATCAGAGCTATGATGAACTGTAATTAAATATGCAATGCAAACCAAACAAGTCTTTATTATATATAGGTATATATACATGAAAAGTTCAGAAAGATGATCAAAATTAGTTGGACTGAAACTATTTTACAGTTACTCAGATAATACATTGGGCATTATATGTTACAATCTCAACCCTTGGAAGGTAAGACACACGGGTAAACCAATTAGGTCACTATGTGTTGCAGTATTCTGATTACGATGGTAAAATGCAGACCAATCTTATTTTAACCTCGATCCCATAACTCTAGCATGACTCCATAGAGATACCGCAGTGAAAGAATATCATTATATTGCAATTTCGTTGACTTTTGTGATAATTCCAATATTCCCTGAATTATTGGTTTTCCAGAGTTGTCTGAACTCTGTTAACAAAACATTTGAAGTGAAATTTTCGTTAAATAAGAAATATAAAAAATGTTCAATGCCAAATTATTGTACGATGTGTCACAATTGTTGAAAAAATCATGAAAACAATTGATGTTCAACAACAACATGTTTGAGTACCATGTAGAGGGTGTATGCATGTAACGTGAAATAATAATACCTACATATAACATTAACACATGTCGAATGTCCATCCAATTAGCTACATTTCCAAATGTTCCTTTTTCTTTTACGCTTATCTCTTACCATTTCGAGAAGAGAGGTAAGATAATATTAAAAGACGAAGTAGAAGCTACATGTATAGATATCATCTGTAGACTATCAAGGAAATAACCTCGAAAATACTCTGGATATAACACTCTGCACAAGAAGAGAAAATCGTTCAGAAGTACAATGACGATAGAACGGTAAAATTGCACCGAAGGTATCTACAAAAAATTGATTATTTGAACAGCTTTTAGTTAGTAGTCGTTGAAAAAATTCATCGTTTAACATTAATGCTATGGAATACTAACACTGACTAAGAGTCAGAACATTATGTGTGTGTACACTTTCTACTTGATTGCAACATGTGTGTGTGCCAGAAGACTGTACCACCTCTGTAATGTTGATTCATTTTACTTCTTCATGGCGATCACCTCTGTATTACCAGAAACAGCAAGGTAAAATTTTGGAGAAAGAAAACTAACGAGAGACAGCAGCTGACTGTCGAACACAACGGACTGTACTTACACTGATCACAAGTAATCAACGCACGTACCAGAGACGATGGATTGAAAGTACAAAATGAAACGGGAACTTTTGTACAACTTCGAGGGTCGTTACTTAAAAGACCCATCAATGAGGGTGGGTGGTGGTTGTGAAATTTGTTGCCCTCGAAAAATAGTAACTGGAGTTCGGAATATTTTTTTGAAAAAAATATATATAACCCTGTAATAAAATATAATATGCTAGAGTGATGCTGCAGTTTGAGGTTACATCAATCCTTATCCCTTCGTACATGTTACTAGTTCTCCGTGAATCTGAGCAACTCTGTGGTGGTGTGCGAGAGCTCGCACACGCCACAGAGGCCCGATAGCCGTTGGTGAGCGGATGGACCCGCTGTGACGGTACGTTTTTCCCTTACTTACATTGTATTCCTTGTCAAGGGATTTCAACAATCTTTCGGTGAGTTCGGTGCAGTATTTCTGCATCAGGGGGGCGCGCTCGGGGCCCTCGCAGGGAGCTTAGGTTATCGGAAAATCGGCTCCACGCACGAGTGTCGCGAATTCGAGCGCGGGGGGCCAGCAATGGCGGCGACTGAACTGCTCCGCTCGCATGCCCTCCCTGCCTCCCGAGTGCCTCCTCGCCGTGCATCGTCCCGGCACTTCGGCCCACTAGCTCCTCTACCGGTCGAGCGTCCGACTGTCCCTGCGACACCCCTTCGGCACCGATCGGCCCCAACTTTTCGACTTTCGGCCGCGTTCGGACCCCTTCGGGTAATTCCGCTTTCCCCCACCACCGTGCGAGCCGACACGAAGCTGACGACATCGCGTTCGCGACCCGCCCCACCATCGTCCGACTCAACTCCTGACTGGTTGCGTTTACTTCGCCACTTATCACGAGATCAGATCCATAGACTTGCATCAGATACGTGTCCATCTTTCGAGATGATTATTTCGAAATTAATGTCTCCCATACCGATGAAAACTTTATTAATTATAAATACCGCTATTTAACCTCATTTTCCCTATCAAATAAATGTCTTACTTTGAATTGAAATATTTTGATTTTCTGGAACAGTTTACTTTTCTCCGTGTAGATACTCTCAATAAAGAGACCCAAGTCCGTCGCAAAACTACATTCACTCATTGATTTGTTATCGTCTAGAATTTATTCATCCCATGATAGAAACTTGGATAATTGCTCAATGTAATTTATTCATTGTTTTATTCGACTTTTATCATCATTTAATTTGGTTTTTTATTCATCCAAATCGAGGTTAAATAACAGATAATTCAAATCCAGATAAATCTGATCGAGGAACAAAAATCCCCACCATACGGGCTATGACGCAGCAGCACTTCTTTGTCCTGTTACGTATACACACGCAGCCATGAAATTATTTAATGAATTTCTCAGGAGAAATGTTAAACACCGTCACTAAATTTACTTGAACAATTGATTTTCTCTTCACACTTTCAGCACGGTGAACTGCAATATGATATAACTTGTATATTTTAGGTAGGGAAATTTTTAGGTGGTAGTTTAAGAGAATATTATTTGCGATCGCATGACGTCACCTTTACGCAACCTTTAAATGGACGATCGTTCTACATATAACCAACGGTTTTGCTGCGATTGCAAATTACGAAAAATAGGCTAAATTCAATAGCCCGAATGGATTACTTTACAAAATGCGCCGTTTTTGAAAATTTCCAACACAAATCACGTTTAGTATGTATCTTCAACCGATCAGATTATGCGAATTGGCCTATATTTTCAACTTTTTTTCCTCCCAGGTGTAACGACCAGTGTGAGGTTATGAGATAAAAATCAATACGTCAATGTTAGAGCACCACAACGTATTGACCGAAAACACAAATTTCTAAAGTATCCGAACAATATCACACGTTTACGAGTCCTCACTGACTCGCCATAATCAATTTTTTCACTTTTCATAAATCGTACATTTAATTACGAAATTTCACGAAATTCTTAAGTCACACTGACGTCACGTAGCCGAGAAAGATGGCGTCGCGAATCGCAGCGGCTGCCACTGTACGGGCCGTCAAGAACCGTAGAATTATTCCCACTCGAGCTGCGTTAGTTTTAGTGAGTTATTTGGCACTTATAGACCAAATGGAAATAGTTCTTTATTAAAACAAAAATCGTAATCGTCTCGAAAACTGATACATCAAAATAATACCTGTTACCTAACCTAGTTATTGTCAAAGTCAAATTACTTTGGTCTTGACAAACATTCAAAATTTTTCAGTCTCCGAATGCTGTGAACAAAATCAAGGAAATTTTAAAGGACAAGGACGAATATGTAAGCAAACAAATCAGAAAATGTAAAATTTAAAATCACAATATATCGTACATACGAAATCCAAATTTAGCATCTTGTGACATTCGAAGAACATACGAAAAAATATGCGTAATACTTTACGTTTCGTTTCTCTTTGACGAATTGATATATCTTTATATACTGCGCTATGCAAACATTGCTTCGAAATTTACTATAACTATTTATATTGCAGTGATACATGTAACTAAATATATGCTCTTATTGCAGCAAATTTTAGTTGTATATGTATGACTTGTTATTCGTTATTGCTACATCATTGACCGTCAATATCGATCTTTGGCTTATAGGTCATTAGAAATTTTTACATTCCCTTGCATGAATAAAATTAAACTATAACGTCTCGCAACGAAATTGTTCTCATCGTTGGACCCATAAATATTTATCATACATCTTAGTACCCAACAGAGCTTAAATATGTTATTACTACTTATCCAGGATTTCACTAAACCAGAGAATTCTTGTTAATGTAACTACAGCAAATGGAATTTTACTTGTTTACAGATTGGTCTTAAAGTTGGAGTACGGCAACGGGGTTGCAATGGACTCAGCTATACTCTTGATTATGCCACACATAAGGATAAACTAGATGAGGAGGTTGTGCAGGATGGAGTTCGTGTCATAATAGACAGGAAGGCGCAGTTGTCCTTGTTGGGCACAGAAATGGATTATGTGGAAAACAAGCTGAGCTCAGAATTCGTGTTTAACAACCCAAATATCAAAGGGACGTGTGGATGTGGCGAAAGCTTTTCTGTGTAGCTTTTAATTAGTACAAAACTATTAACGCATGTCTGCGATGGTCACTATAGAGTTATTTGGTTAATATTTGTTGCTTCAAAGAAGAATTAGTCATTTCACAAACAAAAAAATTGGTCGCTCTCGTTTCATAGTTTTCTAACAATTTTTAGCTAATGAAGAATGTGGAGATTATACTCCACAAGAAAAAGGGGTCGAGACTAGAACAGACATACGATAATTAGTCAAAATTATAATTCTATGTACATAATATTCAATCTAGAAGTATTCTCATTTATTTTAGATATGATGCAAGTTTAGTTAGGATATGTGATATATCGCGATATTTTACTGTGTTGTAGAAACTTATTTTTGGTAATATGATACAGAGATCTCAATAAAAGCCACAGATCTAAATTATGTATCTGTTGCATAATAAATTTTGAACTATTTATTGTTATTACGTTTTTAATTTTTTTACCCTCGATGAATCTTCTGGTGTTCTTATAATTCGCAATAGAAAATTAAAAATTTGCATTTCACTTCGAGTCTTCTCATGCAAACTAAATCCGTTCGTAACTCTCTCACTAAATTCACTACAAATATAAGCTATCATTTTTTTCACAAGGTTACAGTTAAAATTTGCTTAATAGTCTATGTACATACATGTGCATGAACAACAACTTGCTCTCTATTCTGTTGTTCTATCTATCTTAAATTCACATTACTTCATCTAGAAGCCATATGTTTTTTTAAAGTACGAATGAGGTACTGCGAGTTATCAATATTAAAGTAATTTTGGCTGCTGTTTCAAAGTAGAAATATCCAAAATTTTACTGGGGCAGCTCGTTCTGGGCATCTGGCTACTTGGCGACGGTCTTTCCGGATTTCTCAATACCTCATTCTTGGGTTTATCTATCATTCTTCGTTGATCTGCAAGTAAGATTAATGAAAACATCGAACAATGGCGATAATTGAAAAATGAAGTTTCATTTCTCAAACAAAGGATGAAATGTAGAACAAAGCCCAGAGTATATCTCAAAGGATAACTAACTATGAAAAATCAAATGCATCCAAAATATTTGTATTTCAAAGGATAAATTAAAGAGATAACTGCTCACCGTCAACTTGTGGATTACTATTCGTCGGTAAAAGTTGGTATCTTTCGAGGTAACGCATAGTGGCAAACGACATATTGGTGCCTTGGACATTGCTGACCATAAGATGTTTAAGAGTTTCTGCGCTATGTTTCTGTAATGCTAATTCTCCAAGTTGCTCGTCACTCAAGTATTTTAATGCTAATGCATTCATATGCATGCTTGTATCCGTTTCAGACATCGTACTGGTCGCTTGAGTCATATTGCCGCGATATTCCAATCGTGGGTAATAGGATGAATCGAAAGTAACTCTGGTAAAGAATGGAATGTCATTATTTCATGCTACGCACGTGCAAAATTACGAGTACAAGTATAAGAATAAATCAAAAATCTGTGTCTGAAATTCTAGAATCAGATAATTTTTAATGTATAAAACTCAGGATATTGGAAAAGTGACTTACTTTTTGTTAGTTGTATCATTGACATCTGCAAGATCATTATTGTCAGCAAAACTAATTCCAAGCTGCCTTAATTGTTCCATAGTAGCAACTTTAACCGATTCTACTGTAGCTTTTTTTCTTAAATCATCTACACCATTTTCTTTGTCTACTGGCTTTTCCTTCAAGTTTCTGGTAATTGGAGTATTTTGCAAAATTTGATTGACTTGTCCCAAAACATTATTATAAAATGTCCAACCGACTTTAGGTGTTTGCTTATCTATTCCTATTTCACCTCCATGTTTATCACTTTCTTCGTCACTGGAATATTCTTGCATCTCGACATGTATGCTGGGCTCTGGACTAGGTGGAGGTTGCTCGTTTATCTGTAGCTCTCCACTGTTCAGCACTATACTTTCTTCAATGCCATTTTCCTGACTCATCTTAGCTCGAGATAAAACTTTGTTTCTTTCATTGTTATAAGCTGTAGGAGGTTGTGGCAATCTTGGTCCATGAGTTTGGGCAGAGAAACCTTCACTTTCAAAATAATTATCAGGACTGTGTAGACCAGCAACTTTCTTATTTTTATTTTGATCTTCAAAACGGTAAGGGGAATTTGATTCTTCCTGCTGTGTGGATGAGTTATAAATTGGCAGATCATGTTGATGCTTCACAGCATTTGTAGCTGATCTGTGCGGCAGAGAAGAAATGTTCTTTTCAGCAGTTTGTGGAGAAAAATTTTGGTCATTAGAATTTCTTCTGTGACGATCAAGAGATCCTGAAGATCTCACTACTGGATAGCATTGTTTTAAAAAATTATCTGTGCAAGGGTTTTGTTTGATCGACGTATGCTCAAAATTTTTTGAACTTTGCAATGGCTGTGTATTTTTTAATTGTTCTTGCATATCCTGGTGCTGCTTTTGCTGATTAGAAAAGTGATTTTCTCTGTGACTGTTTGCTGCAAATTCTGGATTTTCATTATCAAATAATCTTGTATTACTTTCAGGAGTTTTTCTAACAGGGACATTCTTTGTCATCTTTCTATTTGCAGATTCCAACGATTTAAATTCATCTATCGTTGGACTAGAATGAAAATTACTACTCGGCTGCTGACTCAAGGAAAGATGACTTTCAGTGTCTTCAATTATATTTTCTAACGGTAAATTTGAAACTCTAGAAAAAACATTTTGGCATGCCCGTGACATATCACCGTGCTCAGGTAATCCCTGATTTCCACCAGCTGAGCATTCTGTATCGATTTCTGTTTGTGTGCGCCCATAATACTGTCGATGATCTTCACCGTCTGAAGCAAACGGATTGTTTTGTACAGTAAATTCGAAACTTGTCATTACACCAATGGAAACTTTTTGTTCTAAAATTTTATTTTTCAACTGCTCATCGCGGGTAATCTGATTTAAACGTCCATCGTTGTTTTGATCGTTGTAGTCAGAAGCTGACTGTTTCTTACTTTCTTTAACATTTGTTGAACCAATCATATTCCTTTCCATAGTGCCATTGTGCCTTTGTGGTACTATTGAATCATCTCTAGTCAATGGTAAAGTATTTCCAGGAGAATAAACAGGATTGTTATTTGTAGTTTGAATACTCAACTGGGCATTCTGTTCATAGCTTTTATTTACCAGACCTATGTTGCGTGCACAATTACACTTCTCCCGATCTTTGAGGCTCTCTTCTTGAATTTTCAGCAATCTTTCAACTTGAGATTGTAAGGATTTGATTTGTTCACTCTGATTGGTTATCAATTGTAACAAATTTTTGACAGTTTCTTCATTTTCATTCCTTGAGCCATGATAATTTGGTGAATATGGATGAGGATAAGGATATCCATATTCTGAATCACAGTAAGGTGGAACCTGATGAAATCTGGCGAACATATTAGGATGGAAATTTTGATTCATCGATGTTCCGGTATGAAAATTGGAGTTCTGTAAACCAGGATGCGGAAGATCTGTCTGCAATCTATTCGGTGACTTTGCATAAGGGTCAACACCTAGTTTTTGCATTTTAGGATCACAGTTCATATACTTAGGACCAGGATTATGATGCTGTGATCTCATATTAGGATTTACATGTCTCAAAGAATGTTGGTTATCATTTTTATAAGGAGAGTTTGGAATGTTGTGTTGCCTCTGCCTATCAAAATACTGTCGTTCACCTTCTACATGTTTTAAATTATTCTCAAAATTACCATGATTATTCGTATGGTTGTTTGATATATGATTTCCGGTAGGAGAGTATGTACGACAACTTTGCAAAGCATCTTTGTTATATCCTTGGACGGTACTCAAAGCATCGATCTGCTTTATCAAGCTTGGATCGCTCCTGCTATGTCTCAGCGAATTATTAGTTACTAGATTTTTATGCAATTGATGAGCATCACTCTGACTATGACACCGCTCTAATGGTGATCCAGCAGAATGACGAGATTTTTGAGTATTATGATCAGGATTTGATGCAGTTGACACTAGTGTGGTCTGCTTCCATGTAGCATACGAATCGTACTTATCCATCGACGGTGATCTCCTGGCATTGTATTCAAAGGCTTTTACATCATGCGACTTATCAAAGATCAACGATACCTCAGGAACAGACGGAACAGGTGGGCTCTGAAATTTTTAGAAGAAAATTCAAGCTCCAAATTATGTTTTCAACGAAACAATGCTTCAATACTTACATCAAAGCGAGGGGCTAGCTTAGGTCATTTTTAGGCAAAAACAGAAGCTTTGAATGGATTTTTTGATGAAACAGATAATTCAATACTTACATCGAAGCGAGGCGCTTGCTTAGGTAGTTCCCGTGGTTCAAAATCATTTGAAATATTGCCATGGATGGTATTCATGTTGAAATAGCTGTCAGAGTTCAGCTGATCAGGCTCAGTGATCATCTTTCGGAAGTGGAATGCGCATTGATTTCATTTTGAATGATAAAAACCGACGTTACATGGTATGATGGTATATCACGTCGCAGTGTCGAAATACACCAATATATCACACTTTGATGATTATTTCGGAAATACTTGTATAAGTTCGTTTATAAAACGGCAGTGCAGACGTCGTCCACTGTCACCCAAGCGTCATTTTAAATCTAATGAGTGAAAATATCCGTTTGTAACCGTCGATCATCGATATATGAAAATCGAATCCACGCTCGAAGCTAGTTTGGTTCATGGACATGAATTGAAATAAAATGAGGTTAGGAATCAACGAGGACAATTGATAACACATGGTGCTGAAGATATAGCATGTAAAATTTCGATATATTCTACATAATAATGGCCCGCTATAGTGACGAGAGTTCGGAAAATGAAAGTTTATTTAAGAAAAAAAATAATTCATCTCCGATTAAATCTGTGAAATATCAACGAAATACAAAGAAATCTGAAAATACAGTAGCCAATAACAAGCGTGGTATTGTTGTCAACGAGAAACCGCAAGTAAAATCTGCTATCAAACAATCCCCAATTAGTTTTAGGAGTAAAAAGAAAATAAACGAACTTAGCAGGTTGGGGGATCGAGATTTGAAAGAGGTCGGAGAAAATCTTAGTATTGAAAGTCAGCACTCTTCCAATGATGAGCACCTCAATAAACCGCATACTACCAATCGCATCAAGGTAGAACGCTTTTCATCAGACTCTGAAAGTAGCGATGGAAATCCAATTTTTCGCAGGGCATCTGGGAGATCAAAACTTGCATTTGGCGATAGTAATGATGAAGCAGCAGACGCCAAGAATTATGAACATATTTTGCATGCACATGATTCTGATGATGAGACGTTCGGTAATTCGACGATTACAGCTGCAATTAAAGAAGAATTTATTAGAAAGCCTACCAAACTTTCCGGAGTTCGTATTAAAAAAGAAATAGGATCCGAAAATGAAGAAGAAGCATCGGATCGCACGGAGCCTAGTAAATGTAAGAAAAATGAAAATATTAGTCAGCACACAATGTCTCCAAGTTTTAGAAGTGATAATGAGGAGAATCAGCAACCCCAAGGTAGTAGTAGTGGGTCTGATGGTGAAATACCACCATCACAATTTTGGCTACATCACTATAAGAATGCAGAACTAAATATTGACAAAGCATCTAGCAACATTTCTAAGAAGCTTTCACCAATTAAGAATCTGCACTCCGAGGGTGGAAGCACACCAGCAAAAAAGCCATTGATAAATTCTCCACCACCCCTGAAAAAAGAATCTCACAGAAAATCACCACCTAGAATTATGAAGACAGAAATTATTAGTAAAAAATATAAAAGGATTAATCAAAAGACATTGAAAAATGAAATTGAATCTTCCCATGAAAAAAAAAGCATGAATAATACTAGTACAGCTGAAAAAACAAATTCAGAACTCAAAACTTCGAAAACAAATAGCTGGGATACGTATTACTCTCAGGGGAGTTCAAACAATGAAGATAATTTGGATAGCAGTGGTGATGAACTGAGAAAAAAATTGAAATCACATAGCGTGAATCAAGGTTCTGAAATATCGCAAACTCAGCCAAAACAGATATTGGCTACGGAACGTAAAATATTGGACGGTACTTTCAGCAATAATACAGCACAGATAGAATTAGCTTCTGCCAATAAGAGTAAAAATTATAAAAATTCACAAGATTCATCAAAACAGAAGACTGCTGAAAAGTCTGTGACTGGCTTTGATTCTACCATTGAGACTCAGAGTCCTGAAAAGCCACAAACTGTTTCGGGTGACGGTCCCAGAGATAATAAAATGTCAGCGAACTTGGACCCTTTCAATAAGAGCAAGATGGCCAAGAAATCGCAATGCTCACCGAAGCAGAAGTTATCTGCAAAGCTCGAGCTATCTGACCACAATTCCAGCCATAGTAAAGTACAGAGTAAATTCGACTCTACAGTTGAGATTCAGAGTCCAGAAAAAATACAGAATACGCAAAAACCCAAATGGGCTGCAAAGCATAAACTATTAGATAACGATTCCATAAGTGAGCCAAATGTAAAGGTGCAGAAAAAAACTGCTACGAATCAGGATTTAAGAAAAAAGCTTACTGATGAACCTTCAGCAATGACTTCAGAACTATCCAGTGATGGTAGTTCCAACGAGAAAGTGGATTTACAAAAAACAGCACCATCTAAAAATATTGTATTATCTCTCAAAAGGCCCAATAACGTAAGTGCGTTTGGTTCAAAATTCGATAACAAGCAAATGATTCTTGAATTCAAAAGTAAAAACGAAAACTTAGAAACTGATACCTCTAACAACGAGGCATCAAATGCTTTATCACCTGTCAAAAATCAATCAACTTCCAACAAATTCTCCACTTCAAACCAGGCCTATTCTGATGATGAAGATCCATTTGAAGAGAGCTTTAGCAACAATATGCTTGCACTAACAGACAATGTACTACACAAAAAAAAATCCAGGGGTATCAGGGATAGTTCAAACGAGACAGACTCTTCTGTTGCAAAAACTTGCACAAATGATGAACGTGAAACTGAGCAAGATGATCAAATTTCTAGATTGGTATCTGTACCTTCACCTGAGAAATCTGGATCGTGTGATGGCTTACAAAATAAAGAAGTATCGTCACCCCGTGAAGTCAAAGCGCCTCTTAAGAGAAAACGTTCAGTAGCTAATACTGATATGCCAGTATCAAAGAAACGTGCAAAACTAACATCTTCAGTAACAAAAAAATTGACCCAAACTATATCAGATTCAGATGACACAGATTATTTAACTCAATTAAATACAACACTGAATAAATCAATGGCTCTCATGGAAAACAGAGCAGAAGCTGTAAAATCAAGTAGAGGCAGAAAATCGGTGTCAATAAACACAAACCATGCATCAGCACATAAATCAAATAATACCAAAACGCAAAAGAGTATTCTGAAGAAGCCCGAGTACCTCACCAGTGGCAAAAATGAAGAAAATGTCAGCGATACTCAAAAGCAGAATCTTGAACAAAATGACCAACCCATTGAAACTCAACAAGAAACCATCGAACGACCATCGAACGTGAGTACTTTCTTTACTCGAAATATGGTATACTGTATGTGTTTAATTTACTCATATCTAAAAATTTTGCCTACAGCTACCAGACTTCAAACAACACGAAAGTTTGATCGAAGATTATAGCCAAGTCAGTTTTGCACTCAATGACATATCTGATGACGATGAAATTTTCATTATGGATGTTCCCACAACGGTCAGTGAATTTGTTTACCACCATCACAGATTTTGATTTCGACCTATTAACCATTCTTGAATGAAATAATGCACAACTGCCATCAGAAATATTGGATCACACATAATAGTACATTGAAATATAGCCTGTTTCACTTATGCTCTTTTCAATTCACGATCATTAAAATAAAACTTTAGAAATTGCACAAATTTACAGATTATATGGTTATTCACATTTCTCCTGTGAGTTTTCTCATTTATACTCATTCCAGGTGGACCCGAAAGAGTTGAAAGGCCAAAAAATTAGACTGAGGGGCAAGAACAAATTTCAAATTGCAAATCAAATTTATGAAACATATGAAGAGGATCCTACAAATATATCTTGTGTCTTCAGGATTGACGGAGAGCAGTGCTCCTATAAAGCTGGTGAGTTTTTGATATCATTTAACTTCCTAACTTCATTTAATTGATTACCTTAGCAGAGGAATAGATTATTATTGATGCTCTATATATTATGCTCTACTTATTATATTTTTTATAAACTTTGGTCACACTTGAATGAAATTATTGGAATCTTTTAGTCGTTGATCATGAATAACTTGATAGTTTTTTTTTCATCTGTGCAGTAAACTTGACACCAGTTGGATGTATGAGAGTTCGTCAGAAACTACCAAAGTCTTTACACATCGAAATGGCTTCTGTTGAAAAAATTACTGTGCCATTTCCTGAAAACCTGAAAGTCAGGCACCCCTTATTTGGTGTGGCTTACGAAGACAGAATTAGTACCGGACACAACAAAATATTGAACAATACTGGAACTTTGAAAGCAAAATCAGAAGTAAAGTTGAGGACAAGTAAGAAAACAAACAATGTTTCTGAAGAAAGGCCTTCCAGTAAAATAGAAAAACGCTCTATGAAAACAAAGAATGTTCAAATGTACGAAAATAAGCAAAGTAATTTATCTCAGACTCTTGATGAAAGTAATTCTGAACACAATGTAGAAAGGACAGTACAACGTAATAGTAATTACTCTGTATCTAGTGATTCCGATACCAATGAGAGTTTCTTTCATTTCGTGAAACATAAGGGGATAGGGAAACGTGAGAAGAGTAAAAATTCGCCTAAAAATTTGAATACTTCAAATGTTGACGAAACATCTCTATTCACCAGTTCGACTTGTCTCACAGAAAAACCAATCCTCACTAGTCAGCAACAAAAACTATCAGCAGTTAAAAATTTAGGATTATCACTGAACTCATCTACCACGAAACTTGAAAATTTTGACAAGGTTTCGGAAGACAGTAAATTCTTTAGTTCAACTCCAATTAAAGTAGATACAGATCAGAAGAGGAAAGAAATTTTTTCTACTAAAGTTGGAAAGAAGAAGAACCGTGGCAAAAACATAAAGGAAAAAGACTTACCACAGAAGTTTGTGACTAATTAGATCGTGTCTATTCTTGGAATAAAGAAAAGTTGTCAAACGAAGCTGATAAAAATGTACGTATGAAGATTGATGTTATGAAAAAATAAAGCAACAAAAGCATACAACAATCAAGTGCTTTGGAATTTTTCAATCGTGAAAGTAATAAGATTCTGTACATGGTCAAGCAGAGTAGAAATATTGTATAAATAATAAAGTGCACATATGCTGAGGTTAAATGATTATCCATTGCTCAATCATTATACAAACATTAGCCATTTCAAAATAATATCATTACCTAGTACTAGTAAGGAATTGATATTACATCCGAATCCAGGTACTGAATAAGCTACCCAAATCCTGCCTACCAATGAGTATATAATTCTTGTCTTCGCAACTGAACAAATCATTGTACCTATACGTATGAGTAAAAAAGAAACTCAAGGAAGCTTTTAGTTATCAAGTTACTCGTTGAATGAGTAACCTTGACGTGACATTTTTATACGGCCATAAAAATGTTTCAATGTTCATAAAATGTATGTAAATTAACTTTAATAAATAAACATCTCTATGATATTCTATAAAATTAAGTGTCAAAAATTTGATGCATTTTGTCGTTTTGTTACCTGTTTTTGAACATATCATACAATTAGATTTAAAAAAAAAAAAAAAAAAAAAAAAAAGAAAAAAAAAATACGACAGTTGTTTGACATGATGATGCTCAACATTTACTTTAATGCTAGTATTGATAATGATACAACCTGTTCTGAAATGCGTGGCTCCATTACTCTTCGGACATTCAAGTAATTGTCAGAAATTAAATGCATCAGTTCTCACCTCGCGATTTCTTTGGCAATCAAAATGGGATGAGTGTTCACTCATCTTCATTTCTCTGCTAGTTGAAGAAAATGTATACACTTCTGCTTCTGTGGCATTATATTAGTTATTCTGGGTAAAATGATGCAATCCAAATCTAAGGGAAGAAAATAAAATATTACAATATATAGCTGTCACCCTTTTATGGTTCAAAGTCGTATTTTATTATAAAATTATTTCTCCTTATATTTATTATTCTAATATACAGACGATCTAATTCGTGTATTAACTGTAGTAATTATTCAACTTTTAAATTATATTGGAGCAAGTTGGTGTATTCTTATTCTATATCTTATCTTTTGTAAAAGTACCTAATTTTATTTATTGATCTAATCAAAGAATTAAATTATATCGATACAGTCTAGTACAGCACGCGCGGAAAAAAAACAACTGTCCAAGTCCTCCCACAACACTGGAACATAATTTCCATTTAGCTTTCTTAATTTTATTTGATAACTCCGCTAATAAACTAATAGTTTAATGACGGAGATATACGTTTGTGACCTCTTCGGCCTTTGTTTCATAGCATTGCCTTGATTATTACTTTACATCTTAGAGTACATTATTTACTTTATTTACAATTTACAGTATTAATGAAATCATCAATTATATTATATCTACATTCTGTCACTGGTTGTAATTGCATTAACGCGTACGAAAAAAAAACTTCACTGAGCAATATAAATAGATTTTCAACAATGAAGTACTGCTAACAATGTTTATGATTTGGTTATAGACATTAATGGCTTTGTTACAGGTCATTATCGACAGTCAAAACGTTATAAATTATGCCCTGCAAATAAATCATGGTTTGATAGTACCCATAACATTTCTGAACATGTAACATAATATTTGCATATGAATTATTGAGCTTGGAAAGTGTTTTTCAATTTATTACATATTACTTGATTTCTTCTGATGAACTTATAAGAGTGCGAATTTACAAAAAGTGAAGTCTCAAACTAATGATAATGATGTACAATTTATTTGACTATTGCTTACAGATGTTAATTTCTTGTTTTATTATTTTATGTAAATGTTATGGAAACTCATCATCTAAATATTTCTGTTGTCAACTGTCGAAAGAGTTTAAAAGCGACTCTGGATTGCAAACCAAATAAGAAGATACAATGTTTCTTCTATGACTTACTACCCTGCTGTCAGCAGCATAGTCAGCAGTTTAGTGTCCCCCCGATGCTGCTAGGGCATTGTCAAGCTGCACCTCTTTCTTGATTTATTTTCGATATTCACAGCCAATAACGGAACGTACCCATAGTAACTAAAGAGAAATAATTTTTATTGGATTATCAAAAGAAAAAATGATTTAGAAAAAGGTCAGGGCAACGTTGTCACCACAAACTGAATTCTTGTATACGTATATACATTAGTTTAACTTATCGACTTTATAAAGAGCTTCAAGCTCCTACCCGCCAAGCCAGTGACAGCTTACAAAATATCCCTCACAACCAAATTGTAAATGGGCCAACCCGCGCACACATTTATTGGGAGATCTATGCATATAATTCTTAACGATGGGGCAAAGTTCAGATGGTCTGTATTTGTTCAAATCAACACCAAATGAAATATGAATGTTTCACAATGGAGAAAGAAAGATTTAAGGTTCAACTCCGTCGGCACCTGTCAAAGTGATTGTCAGTTTCATGGCTTGCTGAATGATTTTTTACGACTATATTTACTAACAATATATTTTGCAGTATTTTTCATAGATTGCATATGATACATGAATTTTTATAGAGAAAACATGATTATCTGATCTTTGAAAATTCAGATCACAGATAATTAATGCAATGCCATTGATTGTATCTATACATGGACGGTGCAACCAGATACTTAAATAAAATTTAAGCATCCAGTTTTATCATGATCAACTGTATTACACGCTATTCTAAAGCTAACTGAGCACAGTATATCGATACCATGAAGCCAGAGCCAAAAGGTGAGTATCCTTGGAACACGGATCGGAAATTTGTTTCATCACATTCTCAGTACATTTATTAATAAATAAATAATAACTAACATAAGGTTTTTTAACTTTGCAAGACTTAATTATATTAAAGATATAGATGAGTAGGAATAAAAAGATATGTATCAAATTAACAAAAGTGATATATTTTGAACAAACCTACCAGACCCTGGGCTATTAAAAGTTATTTGAATTTGAAGATACAGAAAGTCTTTGCAAATGGGTGCACGCGAATTTGTGGACACTGATAATGCGGATGCAACTATTTTGACCTGTGTTCAATTATTACGAATAAACAGCCTTGCATAAATTCAATCATTGGAAACCCTACGATTTCACTTGTTGCAACGGTTGCACTAGTTTGATATATTTTATATCATAAGCTTGCATTAGGTATATCATAAGATCAAACGTCAAGCAAACGGCATTTCTCAAAGGATGATTTTCAATCCACAGAATTGTCTGATACTAATAAGTTCCTAGAATAGGTGGTAATTTACAGGGGAATATTATAATAAATTAATTTTTCATGTGTGCGCGATAAGCCACGTTCATGTATGTCAATAGGAACATAAAAATTACTAATTATTCATTACATAAAATTAAAATTATGATTTAATAATTGTAATTAATTTTATTATGAATTATGCCGTTCTGAGCCAGAGTTTTAACTTCGCAGTACATCATTCCTTGGGCATATTTCCTAATATTTTACAGTGGTACAAATTATTAGATCTGAATCACTTTCAGAAGTTAAAATAGAATAAATAAATAGTACTCGTAATTCGCGATCTTCAATATTAATTACTTTCATCGATTTTTCATTGTGTTATTTTCAAAAATAATAGAAGATTCAATCGCCTGCTTCGCCACGAGATCGTGTAGTGTAGAACTATTATCACACAGATGTCAAGTTTATATCCATTACACTTTGTTAGGCGCAAACGATAATAACATGTAAAAACTTTGTAAAAATGAAATTCAGGTTCTATGGCTGCAAGGTACCGATTTTAATGTTATATACAATTGGATTATTCTTGGATATTTATTAAATAATGTTATTTTGCATGTTTGCCGGTATAATACGTCAGTCTTGGATTACTTTAGCCAGAAATAGGTAAAATATTCTTTAAAGAAAACTTTTGCAACTGTCAACAGATGGTGGACATGACGCTTTAATAACTAAATGACTGCTTATTATGAAATTTCCATCACATGCTATTGTGCTCAGAATATTCTTTACTAGAATTTCATTCCTCAAACAAGCGAGAAAAAAATAACTCAAGCATAATTTAGAATTGTGATGTAACATTTATTATGCATCTGTGTAAACCAAGTTTTAGTATTTCTGGCACAACCTTAAATGAATTGAACACATTATTCAATCAATCATGATACAATACTTGATACATTTCCTAAGACATGTATTAAACATTCTTCGTTTTTAATGCGTAAGAATAAACAAGTGTTCTGTATCATGCCCTCCATCTGGTAATATGTATATTTTATATGCATTTGTATGCTCAATAATACATACATATGTGAATGCTTACACGGGAGATTTCCCATCAGTTCAGCCACTTTGTCTAAGACTCGCCAGGTATCACTCATAATTGGCCATATTTTGGTACTATTTGAAAGTAGACTCTGTACATATTCTTCACAATCAATTTCTAAATTACTATTTTCGACAGATTATTTTTATAATTCATATAGCTTAGATCGGGCAAGACTGGCAGAAAAATTGTTATTATCAAAAAATGTTGTTTTTCTTTGAATTTTATTAATAAGGCATTAGCTCTTATTTGTGTATTTTCAATTAATTTTGTATAATCGACAGAGATATGTGAAGAAAATACAGAATACGGGGTATGGTGGGCATCGACTATATAAGGGAGTTAAATATTCTTTCATAACAGTCTCAGCATCAAATTTCATTAGTCTAACCATTCCTGTCACACCGTGTACACGTAAAACTTTCCAGAACTGTTTTAGTAATAAAAATATATCGACACAATGGTTGGTCTAATGCGATTTCGTGCTGAGACGTTGGAAGAAAATTTTTGTAACTACATCAAATGGCCAATGCCCACTATGCCAATTTTTCTATAGGCTTTTTAGATATCCTGATAATCTATATAAAATTAAGAGTGACATTGAAGATGTCCGTTTGTGTGAAAAAATTTTATTTGAATTTTTCTTCTACACAAAACGGACTAAGCCAATCCAAATTGTATGAATTACAAAAAAAAGAATCACCTCTCGAAAAAAGTGATTTAGGGATCATAAAAAAATTTACAGAGACTATATTCAAGTAGTACTAAAATGTGATCAATTATGAGTGATATCCGAGAGGGTTCGCAAAAACTGTTTGAACTGACGGAGAACGCCTCATATACAAATTTTTCACCTAAGTACTACCTTTGTTTGACACTTATTATTTGTTTGCAAGACCATAAAAATTGTAAAACGTTATGATTTCTCAATAAAAAAGTTTGATTCTGTGTTCCAATTTAGGGTGTTTGTATTTTTTTCTGTTCAAAGAAATTCATATATCATACCTTTAAATTAACCAACCTTTTTACAATATGTTTCATATATGTTTAATAATAATAATAATAATGTAGTTAAAAACGTATTTACAATTCACCGATCCTTTAAGTATTTGTAAACTGTGATCGCTAAAACCGGAATATATCAATTTAAATAGTTTCTTTGTACAAAATTACACTACGAACCAACAGATATCCATCTGAGCAGACCTAACTACCTAGCCACATTTACAATTATGAATTACATTGTAAGTTCACTTATTTATTTCTATTCTATTGGAAAGTATGTAATTAGTTTTATAATTATTGCCATTGCGAAAACAAATGGTTTATAATTTAAGAGCCGTTATGATTGAATGTTATTAAATGCACTCTGTTCAACGTGGTAAATTGGTGAGCTCCAAGAGACAAAAAAACAAAAATAATGTAATTCACACTTACTGTTAGTATCAGCACAGTGACAAGTAAATAAATAATATACTTTTGTTTAGTTTGAATTTACTTGACGATCTAAACCGAAACAAAGATTAATGAAAAAAAAATTAAATTAGATTAAAAAAAAAAATATAATATAGTAGTAAGGAACAATACTTAAGTATACATAAAATTAGATATTATTGGTTACACCAAAGTCTCAATTGTTTCTAACCCTGTCACCTCAGATTGTACTATATAAGATCATCGACTCTGGATCGACTTTATAGATATAGCTGCCATTTTCTGAACTGATAATATAATATATAATAATTGGGTTCAAATAAATATTATCCTCAAAATTACTACCACGTTGATGATTGCATATGCTTGACTCAACAGCAAGGTCGCTAGAAGAGATCACAATTTTCTAATTGGCATTATACTATCATTATTACGTTTTCAGGATGTTGCGTTTCACGTTATTTTTATACCATTATTAAATGATTACACTATTATTTCTCAGGCATTTGTGCCACCGATTATTAATTTAAATAATGAAACACACAATTTCATCTAGTCTAGAGACCTTGTTGAACAGAACTTACTTAACGAACTTTCTTGTAGGGGGGTCACGAGCCAAGAATGCTCCTCACAGCTTGATCTAATGCAGCATCTTTAGATTCACTGTTCTGGGAGGTTGATGTGGTTGCAGGGAGAGGCGGTGGAGGAAGAGGGTTCGACGGGCCTTGCTTCAGATTCAAAATGCTGTCTATTGCCGATTGAACCTGAGCAGTTATGTCGTCGTTGTCGTTGTCATTATCGTTGGAGAGATGCATCGGTGGTGGACATTGGGCCTGAGATGTTAAAACTAGTCCATCTAAACTGTCTGCATCTTCTAATAGATCTCTTTCTAAATCTGTGGCACCGCTCCAGCGGCGCGCCGTAACAGGGACTGTTTCGCAAGAGTTTTTCAAAATCAGACCCGAACTCACTACACTACCACGATATTCACCATTGGCTCGCGTCCTTTCACTTCTCGATGTCCGTGTCATCGCACTACTATTGTTACCACTGTTTTTACATTTTGAGCTGTCACCAGATGTAGAATATGCACCTAATTCCTTTTGTATTTCCAGCCACTCATCGTAATCTCCACTTGTACAACTTAATGGTTTTATCTGAGGTTTGGTATCTTCATCCATCTCTGTATAGTCGTCCTCTAGTTCCCGCTTGACGGCTACATTAGCAGGCATTGGCGGAGGTTTCACGTCATCCGCTAGGCCAGGCTCGACTTTTGGAACCATAGGTTTCTCCTCCTTTTTAAAGTCTTCTGCAATTTAAATAACAAATGATTATGACATTATAAAAAAAAAAGTAATTTCGTTTTTTAAATAAAAAGCTTTTAACTGAAGACTTAAGCATGAATTTAAAAAAAGTAAATAAGGTTCACACCAAAACTAGCACAAAAGTATGAAAATATAAAAAAAACTTTTGGCAACAACTCGTACCATTGGCTTTAGCCTCCTGTTCTCGGAGTCTACTTAAGATGCTCTGCTCCTCGGCAACAAATGTCCTATCAATCATCATCAATTCTGAGGTTCTCACCTCTCGCTGAAAACAAGAGATTTTAATTACAGAACGTAGCTGTAAAATAATGTGATCAGTCATTGAATTTGTTAGGAAGATTCTAAACTCACCATGCTTTCCATAAGTAACAGGTACGTGTATTTATTCATCATAGAGTTAAATTTGCTTAATAGATGTTTAGCTGTCTCCTCAAATATTTCATCCGCTTTTGCCAGATCTTTTGAACTCAGCACTTGCTCATTGAAACAGTGATATCTAATCAAACGCTTACATGCGTCTGATTTACTACTAAATGGAGTATTCATATCTGGGTTTATTGCACCATTTTGGTCTATTTTCAACTGTTGTTCCAGTCTAATAAGGAAAATGACATAAAATAATTAACCAATTGATAGATGGCTGAAAGTTTTTGAAAGCTTCCCACCAAGAAACAATTTTTTACAGAAAAATTATAGCAATTAGCTTTGTACTTGTAACGCAATGTGATATAAAGATTGGTAAAATTATAAACTATAATACTTACAAATCACTGCGATTAATTTGTCGACAAATCGGACTTGAGGCAGGCCTTTTGACGGCTTGTCGTGGGCTTACCAATGGTGAAGAATTATTTCCTGGAGTACTTAATTGTTTAATCTGGCACTGGGATGAATTTATATTCACTGGGCTTTGATTTTGTTGAGAACATTTTGACGCAATTCTGGGTGAATTAGATGAGACCTGACCAACAGGAGATCCAATTTGAACTTGGATTTGAATTGGCGATGGTATTTCCTGTTTGATCGGACTGAGCGTTTGTATATTAGGTTTCACATCCAACGGATCTGTTTGACATTGCGTTGATTGTTGTGCAATCATTTGTTGAGACTGTGTTTGATTTTGTAAACTATTTTGTGCTGAACTCGGCATGTCATTCAACCCAGAATACGGTGTTGTGCTCGTACTTGATTGACTCGGAATCGGCTGACTTTGATTCTGATAAAATTTATGCTGTTTCGACTCGACTGGACTCATATTTTGATGATGAACAGTCTGGGCAGATTGTGCCTGAATATTTTGCTGTCCCTGTAACATTTCCAAATTGCCCGTATAAGTAAGTAATGTGATTGATTCAATGAATTCAGTTTGAAAATTGAAGTTACACAGCTAATGATACTTACTGTAGGTTGCGCCTGGGTTGGATTGCCGACAAAAGCAGTACTAACACTACTTTGAATATTAAGTGATGTAGAAATTGGAATTTGAGCATTCGCGGTTGTAGCCAAAGAAGGATTGCTAAACGTCTGTGTTTGCGCTGTCGATGTTTGATTTTTACAAATACTCGATGACTGAGAAGTAGGTACCGAGGTTGATACAACATTAACACTCATAGTTGACTCAGCACCCTGAAACAACCCATTTCATTAAAATTTGTATTACATCTATTATAGTAAACAGATTCGACGAAATAAATTTACATGAAAAAGCTGAATTTAATAATACAATGTAGTAGATATGTTCTGTAATAATCACAGTAATTGTAATTTCGTTCTCATACTCACACTACTCACTGGGTGAGAAGTGCTGCTGATAACTTTTCCGCTGGCGAAAATTCTGCTCTGTTCGTGGTAGAGCTTTGTTAAAGCAAGCTGTTCAGCTTGATTATTGGGTTTATGTGCAAGGATTGCCTGTATTTGTGCCTGAATATTTTTCAGCATCTGCTGTTTTTGCACAGGCAACTGTATAGTTTGCACCCTTTGGACCAATTGTCCATTAGGTAAAATCAAATTTTGATTATTTGGCATTGGTGAAACTACAGAACCGTTAGTTGAAGTTGGAGGGAGTTCGGATTTGTTTGAATTTGTACTCTGAGTCACCAAACTCAAGTTGCTTTTATTAGTACTATCACACAGGCTAGTTTTTTGAGTTGATGTTGTCGTCGTCATTGTAGTTCGAGATACCGCAACAGCTTTGGTAACCTATAAAAGTCAAAGTTGTAATGTAAACTGCAACGTTTTTCCGAAATTACATATCTTAAATGAAACCGTTCAAACACTAAATATTGTATAACAATTTTATGTTTTCAAGTCACATTCTCAATTTAATTACGAAAAGCACAAGTTGAATATAATCCAAACAATTTGGGATAAAAACGAGTGCTTAAGATCTGGATTTCATCTAAAAATTAATTGAAATAGAATTACCGTTTGAAAACTGACGTTTTGAGCCGAAGTAACAGCGACCTTAACTTTCTTGGTAAGCTTAGCTTTCTTGGGTGCCGAACTAGTAGTTGTTGAATTATTTCCCAAATTTCTAATTTGCTGTTGATTTAGATTGTCAATAAATTGACTTGGAAAACCTGAATTCTGTATTTGTATTTGTTGCGGCATTTGCGATGGTGCCGCTTGTACGACAATATTCTGGATATTGTTTTGTATGGTCGGTGCACCCCCTGAGCTGTTTACAATTATTTGACTGGTGGGTGTATTTATTTGTACACCTTGCAAATTCTGATTGTTGGAGTTTGGTTCTCCAATGACAATTTTCTGTGTTTGATTCTGATTCTGGGTTTGTTGTGAGACATTTAACTGTCCAGATAGAAATTGCTGCAATAACTGTTGACTTATAACTTGCATTTGGCCATTAGCATTTGCAATTAATAACTGATCGTTTGGGTTCAAATTACTCAGAGCATTCAGAATTTCAGGTGTAATTTTTGGAGCATTATTGAATATACTTGTTGCAGCAGAATTCATCGTATTGGTACTGGATGCTTGAACCTTCTGAAGATCAGTCTGCTGCATATTCCGTTGACAAGGAGAATTCGAAATCAAAATTTTCTGTTGTTGCACATTGTTTGTTCCACTTTGAGAATTAACTGACTGTGAATTTTCTGAACAATTCGTATTCGTATATGCCGTCTTGTGCTGCTTTGAACTGACATTTTGAGAATCAGTAGATACATTTTGTTGTTTATTATTCGTTGTCCCATGTTGCAAATTGTTGGATGCATTTTGATTAACAATATTGGCTGAATTAGGATGCAAATCACTCGCCATATTACGATGCAAACTTTGTTCCAAGTGTTGTTGAGTAGCAGTTGCATTTTGTTGTGAAATATTATTTTGGTGTTGTTGCTGTTGTTGTGTGCTAGCGGTACTGCTTTGGTGAACATTTTTGCTCGTATTTTGCTGTCCACTTGTAGAAATATTGTGTTGCATGTTATTAACAGAATTTAATGGTAAAATATTGTGTTGTAAATTGCTACTCGCATTGGGATTTTGTTGGAAAATGTGCTGTACATTTTGGCTTTGTAACAGTTGACCAGTTTGCGTTGTTTGCTGATTACAATGAGTCTCTTGCTGCATATTAATTTGCTGTATCGATTGCGCATTTTTTGGAAGCAAATTAACCAATTGAGAGTTTACCTGCACCGAGTGAGTACTCTGCATGGGCTTTTGTATACCATGACCAGCTTGCTGGGAATATTTAACAGTTTGTTGTGGACTCAGTTGTACAGAGGAATTGGTGACTCGGTTCTGAATTACATTCTGGGTTTGTAAGTTACGCCCATGTTGTTGATTAGTAGTAACAGGTTGGCCAGTGTTTGAACCTCGTTGATTTGTTTGAACTTGGAATTTTGGGCAAACCATTGAAAATTTTTGGGATGAAACTTCACCCGATAATTGTATATTTGGATTAGAATGCTGATGGCTATGTAGACTAGTATTCGATGTTTGGAGAGTTTTCATAGTATTTGACATGCTATTGATGTTCACATTCGTGGAAAGTTGCATGTTCGAATTTTGCATAGAGTTTGCATGACTTTGCGAGTTCAAACTTGGAGATATTTGGGTATTCTGATTTGCGGGATTACTCAAATTGCTTTGCATATTCAAATTCTGGGAAATCTGTAATTGCTCAGGACTTGTCGACAGGGTGGCATCTTGACAATTTGTTGGACTGGTAACTGCCCCTTGCGGTTGGTTCGACCCTTGATTTGCTGTAGTCAAAGGTGATTTCTCAAATTTCTGCCTACTGTGCGATTGTATCTGTATCATTGGTTGATTGTGTCCAGTATTTTGTGGCGATCCTGTCGCCTGACCAAGAAGTTGAGATATTATTTGAGAATTTTGTCCACCACCTTGAGTCAATGAGCGAATTAAAGCCTGAGCCGTGGCTGAATCAATTTCTGGATGATTCGGTTCTGGCGTGTGATGTAAAATGAATTTGCCGTCTTCGCCGACTGCAAGTCTCAAATGTCCAGAAATGGGATTTTGCACAGGTGTTTGTAACTGTGCTAACAACTGACTATTCCGACTATTCTGGTTACTCTGCGTTTGTGTATTAACATTAATTGTATTACAAATCGATACTTGCGTCAAAGCCGAACCTAAGCTTTGATCAATACTTTGTTCAATTTGCATTTGATTGGATGTCTCTGCCTCAGTAACTAAATCTGTATCAAACATGTCATCATCGTCGCCAATTCCAGAAATTTTCATGATACTTGCCAAATCTAACTTTGGTGGTTCTTCATCTTTTCTTTTCGTCTTTTTCTTTTTCTTAGCTTTTTTTTTAGGCGGAGGTAACAAATTATGATCAACTGTATGAGTATTTGAATTTGAATTATTCGAAGCATTTGCATTTGTCACTTGTGTAAGTTGCGTCTGGGGACTTTGCACCATAGTGTTTTGTATTACTATCGGATTACCTCCACTATTTGCTGGAAATAAAAAGGAGAGAGTAATATTATTTACTGATGTATCGCACACGATATATGTTTTGTGAACTGTTTTTCTGAAAGAACATTTCATTTTCTATAGCTATTGATAACGTTTTTCGCTCATAGCAAACTTACGAGGAGCTGGACTATTTTGATTATGCCTTAAAACAGGGGGTGGCGGTGGCGGAAATCCGTTTGGTACAGCAAAAAATGCTGGGGCCAAGCCCTGTAACTGCATTCCTTGAGCTGTCACCACACGAACCAGTTGTTGTTGAGTCAGCTATAATTTTAAAGCAGAAGAATGTTTGCCAATTTCGGATGAATGTATTAGAAAAACAACACGGTCAGCACTTATCATTGCTGCACTATCATGTCGACCTAGGTTATAGGTTTGGTTTACTTAAAAAAAGGCACACTCATGCATAACACAGTTTAGTTTTATTACCAGCTCAGATTGATAAATAATGAATGAAAAGTTTGCAGATTCCCAGATTAGACCTTGAAAATGGTATTGAGTAAGACGTGAACATGAAAAAACATGTGTTTAACGAAAAAAAAACTTTGTACGGATTATCTATATTGCACGTCATTTCAAGCATAATACACGAACATCACATTTTACCTATTGCAAAAAGTGTGTCTTTGTAGCAAGAATAATCTTAATGTAGACTCAATGTGATCGCTGGGAACTGAAATTGTAAACTATTGATAATTAATGATTGAAAAGATTCAATGAAGTCGGAATTAGAAATGGTCGTCGTCTTCTTACTCTGCTGGATTTTGTACACTGACAGTATTAATACGTAATATTCAATATTAGTAAATTCATCCACTTTTCAAGCATTAGCTCGAACACCGTTTGAGAAAAACAAAGTAAAAAATAACGTGAATGACATGCTGGCAGATAAATAAATTAATCCCATGAATTTTCCAAATGACAAGCTTGATGTAAGCTGATTGTGAGCAATGATGATAGCAACAAAATCCAAGTGAACAGTAAATACATGAATGTATTTTGGTGAGTACGTTCATTCAATTTTGGTGCAATGCTGATGAATGAATGAAACCATCACCTGTGCGGTATGCGTTTGTTGTTGGGCATTCGTAGGTGTCCGTAGGATCAATTGAACACCACCGGGCTGCTGCTGAACGATAACAGGCCCTGAAGACGGTAGAACCTATGCACCAAACCCATTTAAAGTGATCAACACCCACAAGTTTTGGTTGGACGAAGCATGTTCTCAAAACTTTTGAAATAGTAAAAACGGTAGTACAAAATATTAAAAGCAAAGCGCAGAAATGTATGGAATGTAATTTTACTTTAAAACGCATTACACAAACCTATGAATAGATCTGTGATTTCTGCAAAGAAACTGAACATTTGAAATAATAATGTAGAAATCATTGACAAGATTTGAATAAAAATCAAATACTCGGCTTTACAAGTAATGGATCTATTAAATCACATCCAAACAGCCGATATTTCTATAAGGATATTTGACATAAGCGTTATATAGTTTATAATAATAAAATTAGTATTTGGGTGCAGTGATATCCATGGATCTCCAAACCCTGACATGAAGATGAACCAGTAAAATACAAGTCAATAAAGTAAGGAATGAAACTTGACTTCAAGATTAGTATTAAAGTGACATAATAACCTGGTTCAGCAGGAGTGGACCTTGTGCTGTAGGAATCATGGTAGCTGTTGTGGCATTCGTCTGAGGACCAGTAAGAACCAACTGTGGTTGGGATTGTTGAGGAACCTTTTATAAATGAATTGGTATTACTGCATATACTGTAGCTGATCATCCCAAAATTATGAAAAATAATGTAAAGGGATATCGACATCACGAAATATTAACAGGACAGGACATTTGATAGAAATGAATATTCATGTTGCCAAGTATGCCAACCCAGATGAAATATATCGTCAACTGTTTCTGTTACATATATATGATGCCATTAATAATTATTAAAGCGTTGTTAAAACTTCTTCTATGAGTACTAAGTGAGAATTGGAGAGAGAATTTATATACATTTATCTTTTCATAAAAGCAAATGCTATGATAAACAATTTGGTTATGGAGTTCAGATTTGAAAAAGGTACGATTATGTTGATAGATTTTTACCTTCGGGGCTAACGTTACTTTAAATATTTCCAATATATCATTTTAAATTGTCAAATACATCCAATTGATTGTTCATATTAGTTTCGAACCTATTTATGTAGATAATAAACTCAAATTATATATGAGCATCATTTACCTGACTCGTAACAGTGTTGGTAGTTCGCTGTTGTTTTGGCTGTGTAACACTGGCTTGCTGATTTGGAGGCTTAGGCAAAATTTGTGGTGGTTGTTTCGTTGGTTTGGTAGTGGCAATTTGGATTTGTTGATTTCCAATCAAGTGTGTCCTCGTCACTAATTGAGCAGGTGTGGGTTGGTAATTTTGTGGATTACCATGAATAATCTGTAGAACTTGCATACCTTGTTGCAGTATTGGCGTGTTGGATCTTACCTACAAATTAGATAGATTGTCATGAATGCTGGCTAATAGCTGATATTCGAACAACTCAGATAATCTTGATTCGTCAGGTATCAGACATTATTAGCGAGAAACTCCAGGGAAAATAAAAAAAATATATAATTCTTCAAATCATGAGAATCTTGTACCATATGAAGATAAACGGTAAAAAATTGTATGAGAATGTAAACAGAGACTAAATATTTCATTGTTACTTATTGCAGGTGATGGATATTTCTTTCATTAAATATGAATATCTGAAACATATGATTTACCACTGGGGGACCAGGGCTGCCTCCAGGTGCTGGGCTTCTGTTATTCATCGCACTGCCACCTCCTAAGTGATGTGGACTCTTGGAGGGTGGATAAGGACTAGGCGCTGGACTTTGAATGGGTCCGATACTCATTGGGCTCTGCATTGGGCTTTGCAGTTGGGACCCAAAGCTGGCATTTGGAGTTGAAATTGAAACAGGACTTGGACTGTTTCTATTTGATTGCATCGAATTGGATGCCGGGCTTCTCAGAAGAAGTCGGTTTGGACTCGGGCTTGGTGTAGGTGGCGCAATATTTGAAGCAGGACTTTTCATTGGTATTGAAAACGGGCTACCAGGTGAACTTATATTCTGACTTTGAATATTTTGCACATTCTTTACACTGTTTAAATTGTTCATTGCATTCAAAGATGTATTAACACTATTTAGCGTTTGCGAAGAACTGAGAACAGGATTCAAGTTCTGGGAAAATTGCCTCTGAGGGTGAAAAGTAGTTATATGTGATGCATTCGAAGAGGTAATATGACTTATAGTTGAATTAGGATCATTCGAAAGTGGTATATGCTGTAACGTTGAATTAGGAGCTTGGGAAACACCGGAGTGCATAGTTCCAGCATTTGTTAAATGCGTGATGTTTGATGCTTGAGTTATATTTGAGCTGCAAAGCGTAGGTACACTAGATACTTGCGTGAACACACTTGAACTTGGTATGTGTGTAACACCGGAATTGGAAATATGTGAGATTGAAGAAACACTAGAATTTGAAGACAGGTGCGACACGTTTGAACTAGGAATATGCGTAATGTTTGAACTCACAATGTGTGGGGCTAAGCTCTGTATACTTTGAATGGTGGGAAACGAAAAGCTATTCGAGTTGCTTGAACCTATGCTGCTTGGTGTCAAGCCACTATTTAAAGCATTTAGAGTTTGACTGAGTCCTTGGTTTATGCTGGTTGTAGTCAAATTTGTACTTATACTTGGATTTAATGTTCCAAAGTTTGAAACACTAGAATTCACATTGCTTAAATTTGTATTTAGGGTGTTTAGACCGGGATTCACATTCGGATTTAAATTTGTAAGTCCTTGATTAATGCCAGATAATCCAGAGTTTATGGACGTTAGTCCAGAGTTAACGTTTGTTAAATCTTGGCCAAGGCCTGTTAAACCAGAGTTGATATTATTCGTTGTCAAATTCGAACTTAAACTCTGATTAATGGTGTTCAAACTTGAGTTTAGGGTATTTAGATTTGGATTTAGAGTTGTCAGACCTGGGTTTATGCTGGATAAGCCCAAATTTAAGAGTGGATTAGATGTTGTAATTGCATTAGAAGTAAGAGACGTCAGCGAGGTATTTAATAATGATAACGGCAGTCCCATATTAAGGCCCACCCCAAACGTGGGGGTGGCTGGGGGCAGGCCCATACCAGTCCCTGAGTGACCGAGGCCTCCTTGATTTAACTGGTTCAACTGATTTACATAAACTATGTGATTTCCATGAGTTGCTGATCCATTATTCTGCTCTTGCGCCTGCGAAATCAAAGAATCAACTTTTAAATTATGAATAATTACCAAGAAGGCGCATATTCCTCGAAGGACATTTATGTGTCCAAGTGAAAAATAAGTTAAATACTTCTGTGTGAATGGAAAAAAATTATATGATGTAATTCGTTGTACAACACAGTATAATATTGTTTCACTTTGATCAAGACTGAGTATGAAGTTTGCGGACATACACATTCCAAGTTTTGCCTAACTGAATTTGGAAGAAAAGAAAAATATTAAACTTTCATAATGCGATAAGCCCGTGCTGTAAAACTGTTTCTTCAAGTGGGAACAAATTCTTAATAATATCTCATTACAAGATTACGAGAACAACTTACGTTATTCGATGGTTGTTGTAGGGCAAATGTTAGCGACTGACCAGTTGGATTGTGTGCTTGTAACTGCTGCAGCTGTTGTAGCTAAAAGAAGATATGTAAATCGAAGATTAATCAACACTGCCAATCTGTACGTAGTTTTCAAATAAGATTGTATCATTCTTGTCATGTTTCTGACAATACCTGCTGATGCGTTAATACAGCAACGGGATTATTACGACGTGCAGCTTGGGGGGGTGTAGAGGATACAGAGTCCCCGAGGAGAGGGCGTGGCTGAGGCTGCTGCATGCCCACGCAGCCCCTCGCAACTCCAGGCAGCCTTCAGCCACCTTTTCACCTTCGCCTTTGTATCCACGAGTAGAACCTGAAATCATACCAATGTAGAATTATGAAATTCATACATGGGACAATATTATAATGCATCAATTTTGGATATGTGAAAAGTTTTTACCATTTAAAATATTCATGCATATTTAGGGAAACAAGAATGAAATACAGATTATTTTTTTGCAATTCATGCTAGTGTAGTTGAAAAGTGGTTAGTGTCAAGCTATAACTGTTGGCAATGGGAGTTTAATTTACTGCTGGTATCATTTTTTTCTAATCAGTTATTGAAATTTAAAACAATTCATCACAGGAAAGTTGATTTGAAAATTTGCAATCAATCATAGAAAACACAAATATGTCATCTTACCCTGCAAATATGTATCCAACTATGTAATATGAGTTTGCGTATTTGCGCTACGGCGCCACTCAACGCGTCTACGACCCACGTCTCCCGCTCCTGTCATCCATAAAGCCTTGATGCTCACTTCGACTTTAATTGATCAAACCTCAATTGGAATTGTATTATTTTGTTATCCGTTTAGGAACAATAGTGTCAGAGTTCGTCTGGTATATCTTGATTTTATTTTAAAAATCATTTATCACTGCATGCATATCAACACTTTGTTATCAGATTGTTGATCATGTTTAAAAGGATTTTTATTATCCATTTAAAAACAATAATATCACTGTGTCTCGAGCATATCTAGATTTTAGTCTAAAGCACATTTGTAAGATTTCATCCATTTAGATATCCTGTTTTATTTTCTCACTTCACTTGGTAATAGAATTAGTACCGAGACATGAATGAGAACTGGTTTTTGAGGCGACAGTGTTCATATGATACTGAACTGGTTACAAACTCATTGAATTTGGATTTTATCCTAAACCCAAAAGCCAAACATAGTTAGTCGGCATCGTTCGAATGATGAAATGTTTTCTCAAACCTGATTGATCAATTGATTTATGCATGTACTTTGAGGAATAGAGTTTAAGGCAAGTTACATCCACTTAATATTTTTCACGATACACCTGTACGTTTGTGTATATATTATTCAATTATTCTTTCTTCAAACATTGCGTGCTTAGGCCTTGATCTCTCTTCTTTTCTGTAACAAACAATGAAACATTCATCAATTCCATCTGATAATGATACCAAGTCTGCACTGCATACCTACATAACAATAATTACTAGCAATCTAGTTTAATAAGAGGATCAGTGAAACATAAGTTTTTGAAATTCTAGTACGGTTCGATAGTACGACATAGTTATATCGTGACAATGTACCATCATAACCTAAAAACATAACAGAACCTTCAGAGATGAGGCAAGCTAGTATTTATAAAAGTATTTTTTCAGTCAGCAGGAATAAAAATTAATTTTAGAAAACAAATTTTCATTATTCACGAAGATGATTCATGATGAATTATCGGACAAATAGTCATCATATGAAGAAAGCGCATGGATAAATATTGCGGTGTCGTTTAACGCAACTGTTGCAAGCACAGATTTATATCTGTGATGATAGAAATTGTAATAACAGAAATTTGTAGGTTATAACATGGATCATATGTGTGTGGCATGAGGAAAGCACTCATCTGGGCTCACACGTATAAGAGACAGTACCACACAAACAAAAGCCGTGTGACAAGAGTAAACAAAAGAATACAGCAGAGTAAACGGTATTTCACTGAAACAATAGACAAAAACAATTGGAGTCGTAATAAAATTGCTCGTATCAATAGTTAGGAAGTAAAATGTGGGTAGCGTCCCATCAAAAATTGTCAATTTACCTCCGAATGTAGTTGCCCACTCGCTATCCAGTTCCCGCTATACACAGTCTGACGGGTTTGACACATATATCACGTTAAACATACGTTTGACACTTCACAGACAGTCATAGCTTGTTCATGGGCAGTTATTTACAAAAATAAGTAATAAATAAAAGGGGAACTGCGTTTGCGACGAGCCAAAAAGCGTTTTCACTTCATGGGGACAACGGCCATCATGTATTTATCAAGGCTGCCATTAGAACGAGGCCATAAAATCCCAAAAATGCTCTTTAAATCGATTTGTCAAATTAATTTCCAATAATACATACGTCGATAACGTTTTCCAATATAGATTCGAATAGGTGAACATAACATGAGATCATTCATGAACGTTAACGATCAATTAGGCTCCGAAACAATTATAAGTATTATATTTATACAATTTATTGCTTACCAACGTGTCAGGTGAAAATCACCAAAGTTCCGTTACCCGTGGCGGGAAAATCTGCCAGTAAGATATCGAAGAAATAAAACAGGAAACATTGAAACTCGTTCCATTTACTCTCTTTCATTTCTACGCGCAATTGTTCATTAAAACAGAACGATATCAGATACAAGGTCATTACGTGTAAAGTCGTTATAACTTAATGAGATATGAATGAAAATTATAACCTATGTTGACACGTTGCAAAATAGCTTAAACACAATCTGCGATTTTTTTTTTCGTATTCCGTTTACAACATGTATCGATCAATGGAAACTGAGCTTGCAATCAATTGTAAATTACTTACATCACATGTGCCGATTATTTGATTGAATAAATTAAAACTTGATGGTTTACATAATTGAAATTTGTTTTGGAACAAGTGCTTCAACTGGGAGATAATCATAAACAGCATGAAAATAAAGTTTAGTACTAATATGGCTTCCAAAATACAACATATAGGACAGATTGACAATATAAAACGCCGTGCAATCGATAATAGATCATTTAAATGATATTAGGACATTCATGTGGGTAATCATACTTCATTATTCCAAATAAATCAATGATTGAACTCTGCAAGCATCGCAATGACGGTTACGTTAATCCACGAAATTTGGCCTTATTACCAAAACAGTTCGGATGGCCACGGATTTCCTATCGGACAATTTTTGTCCTTGCATTTATTTCAAAGAGAAAGTATGTACGTGAGAAAAATGTCCCCTTCCCCGCTGCTTATCTAAAGGTCGGGCGATCTTTTTAAGGATCCCCTACCTGGCGTGAGGCTGTGAAAGTATGGCCAAGCCCTCGCCCTTATCGGGCGGCCAATGGAACCGAGCCGTTACTCGGATTGCGTGTCCGCCATTGGCCAGATAGCGCGAGGCACGTGGGGGTGAAATCGGAAGCCAAGAGTGGGAGAGTTGGCTGCTCTCCAACCTAACTGAGAGTGGGGTACCACGCCACGCACACGAAGCCATTCACAACGCAACTCAGGGACACAACTATTTTGGGCATCTCGTATTGGAGTGAAAATCTTGTATTGGATCTCCATTCGCTTTTCAAAGAGAATTTTTTTACACTCAAAGCCTTCCCCGTAATTATGTTATCAATAACGAGGAATACTACTGATTAAACGAAAACATGTGAAAGAGTCCAATATATTTCCATTTAATCTGTGATATTTGATAATTGACATTTGGCGTCGTAGAGACCGAAGGAGAATTGAATGTGATACGTGCAAATATACTCTACTGCAACTTATCGGGAGAATTGCCTTACAGGAGACAGCAGCCGTTGATAAAAAAAAACCAATTGTACCTAATCCCTGATAGGATAATTGAATGAAATCTATACGGCATACCTCCGTGTGGATTATAGATGTATTTCGACCTTAAAGTAATTGATTTAAATTAACGTTGCTTTAAGAATTGAATCAATACTAGAAGTAGACCTAATTGGGGGACCTGAATGGAGTAGCTACGAGACTGGTATAAAATGCATGCACGCACACAAGCCCAGCACGACAAGCGAACGTAAATAGCAGCATCACTAATCGAAAAACTATTCGCCCCGCGTGAGGAAAGTCCCTTTTTTTTAGCATAATACAGCGCGATACGAGTACGCCCCACTGTAGCGAACGAAAAGTGAAAAACAGCTGACAGTCGCGGTAGCGACGTGCGAGATGGATGAACAAGTGAGCATCTATACCGGAAAATGGCCGCGTTACGAGAAATGAAACTGCGTCGCATCTGCAACGAAAATAGTTATAAACACTGGGAGTCCTAATAAGCTTCATAAGGTCCCCCTAGGAGCCGTGCACAGCGTGAATGTAGGGGGAGAAACATGGCGGGTCCCCGTATAGCGAAGTCGCCTAATAATACGAAAATCTAAAATAATTTCTAGTAAACACTCACCCATAGGATTCTTGTTAACGTGCCCCGAGCTACGGGGTCACCCCCCCTTAAAACACGGAAACAAACACTTTCATTGGTCCAACGCTGTAACGTCATAAACAATCAAACAAAACCTATCGCTTTCCCCCTCTACGGTAACTCGAAGATCACCACTTTAGTTCAGATTAGCGCCGCTATAGTTACCGCAATACACAAATGAATACTTTCGGCATTTATTGCCTTTTAATTGATTCATTCATTAATGTTTGTACGCGTGTCATATCTAACATGTTAATCGTATTCCATTCAATTTAGATTAACATAACCTTAAAAGTGTTCATGTCATAATGCTACTTTCTAACAATATTCTCCGCATAACAAAGGAAATTGAATAAATCACTGATTTGCCACCTTTTTTCTTGAATAAATGCTAATTGCCTGTAATTAAAACTAAGTACGGTGGTCAGAATAATCAAAATGCTTTCCACCATGCGAGAGAGGGGAGGTTGAGGTGCGTGAATTATAAAACCTCTCAACCAATAGCAATTCTCGTCTGAATTCCGTGGGCGTGGTCTGAATCTCAATGCGACGCTTGTAGGCAGTGCCGTTGATTGGCGTCTACCTAAAATCACAAATTGTGTTCTCTTTTTTTCCATTAAAAAATGTCTCGTCGTGCACTTAAATTAAGAACAGAACTGACCTTCGTAGATATTGAACCTTCCTATAGTGAGAAACTATTTCTCTTCAACGTTTTGAAAGATCTGAGATTTTGAGGTTAAGTTGATACTTGTGAAATGCTTCACACGGTATCTTATGTATTGGCGTTCTGCTAGACCGTTCCTGCTACATTTCGCGTGAGATTATTGTAGGAGGGTATGTTAATGGTTACAGTGCATTACTATGTTACAATTGATTTATTACACCGTTTCTTAAGTACCATATTAATGACCTATTCTATGAAACATTATATAAAATATTCCAATGCGTAATAATAAATTAAATACTGTAAATTTGTGTTCTTTAAATAATATGACTATGTAATAAAATTATGTTGAGTAGTCATAAAAAATTATATTATATAAATACATATTTATAACTAGTTATCTAAAATTATCACATGCAGAGGCACGTCGATGATACCATAAAGTTACACCTGTTGGAATATTTGGTAGTTTCAAAATTGATTATAATATTGAATCAATATTTAATATTACACTCATTCTGAGTCCATCAGGAACTATCATCATACATTTCGCTTTGTTTTTATTAAAGGTATAAATCAAAGCCAAATATTACTACATCTGGTTGATTGGTATATTTTAAATCCTAGTGTTGCAACCCTTTTGTTTATTCCAGTCATATATTTCTAGTCTTTGAATTCTTTGAAACAATCGATTCAAGGCAGCTTTTTTAGATTGAAAATATATTATATGTGTTACGTACAAAAAACAAATTGGCAACAGTCACAAGAATAGAAAAAGGATATGAACAAACAATTGTGACTGTTTCAAATTAAGTTAAGAATTAGCCAACAAATATGTTGCAAAATATTACAATACATTTTATATCTTTGAATTTTTAAGATATTGTTTAATACTTAAGTGATTTCAAGCTAATCTAAAAATATTTAATTTAGATGACATTTAATATTGTATGAATAAATATCATAGGCAAAGAAAACACTGTTTTTCCAGTATAACTGACTAATCTTACGTTTTAATCAGAAATACCTTTCTACAGTCTAACAGTGATAAATATTTGACTAACGATTATATAAATGCTGAAATTGGTAAATTCAATTGACACTAACGACCAACATGTGACGAGTGCCTCATTGGTACGGTGTGTTCTGGCTAACGTTGATCATCTGGTTTGTACTGAAAAATATATGTATAAAGTTTACGCGGTTGTAGAATGTCATTAGTTTAGTTAACAAGCAGATGCTGGAAGTACAACCACAGGCAAACAAATATATGCTACGTATGATATTACAGAATGTACCTGCAAAATGAGAATTTCCTTTTGACCCATGAGACACATATTTAATTTCAAATCTTGACCATGATATTAAAATGTAACATATGAATGTACATGTACACCTCTGAAGAGTACATGTATATAAGCTGTAATATATGTACATACATATACTATTATATGTGTGTATATATATATATATATACATATACATATTATTACATATGTGTATTATGTATTTCAAACTGTATTATCAGTATGTTTCTTAAAATGGAATTTAGTACTAGAAGCATCCATGTACGCTAGGTATTCAACTGAATCTATTATTGCTATGTTTATAACATATTTCTATATAATTTTCTTTATACACTGATAACTTTTGATTGTGTGATTTAAATTCTGGAGATTCGTATTGAGTGAAAATTTTTCTTTGTGGAACAACTTTATCGAAACCCTTTATATTATCCGGTAAAGCTTGCTACAGTATTGTCAAATTTTTATGAATCCTAAAGTACTTATGATTTACTAAACATTCATCTTTCTTAGAAAATTTTGTAGCGTTTGATAGTCGTGCGAACATACAGACAACTTTATATGGTTACTCATGCTTTTACATGCTTGAAATTGATACAAAAACTTATTCAGGCTCAGAAAATGTAGGGATTCACAATGCTTGCCAGGGCCATAACATCTTGTTCTACTTGAAGCAATTTTAACATGTTACTAATATTTGTTAATTCCCACACCCTAATTTTAAAGGATCACTTATAATTCGTCTTGTATAGTACAATTTCAGAATATATGAATATTTGACTCCTGTTATCAGTTAGATTACAGGACAAAGAATCGTGATTTATTCCGTGCGAGAAGAAATTATAACCATTGCATGATCCATTGCACATTAAATATGTGAATTTAAACTAATATATTATATCGCAAAACGAAATAATTCTTTGCAAAAATTAAAATTCACCTAGACTAGTATTATGTGTAAAAAAAATTTTGCTTGTGTTGGGTGTGTAATAAAGCAATCTTTAAACTCATGGGCCTCAGTTGTAAAGTATTTCTTGAAGAAACTTGGGAGACTTAAGACAACAAACACTTACAACAATAATTAGGAAGCCCTAACCGTGATTCTGGGAGCCGCTCTTACATTAGTTTGCTGCGCAACATACACACATAATATCACAGTAATTATTCGTGTGTATTTTCGACTTTATATTGCATGTATGTACATCTGTTGGTGTCTAAAAATTTTGTGTCCAGTTAAAAAATTTAACTAAAATTTGGCATTTTTTGTTACTAATTTATACAAAATAAATGTATGAAGCATTTACTATTAGATCGAATTGGATTCCAATTATGAACTGGAGGTTCAATCGTAAAGCTGAGTGTCACATTGAACTATAAGAAAGCATATGATAACAAATGTTGCACGTAATGTGATAGAAGTGTTATTTAATTTTGTATAATTACTTACAACAGATAGCAATACAAATCCGACATCGGTAAATTTTTTTATCATCAAAGAGAATAAATATCATCCATAAATTATTTCAATGTTGACACTTTTCTTTTATAATTAATCTCAGATCACTATTATGTACAGTCAGCAAATAAACATTGTTGAAATAAAATTACTCAAAAAATAAAAGAGGAAAATCACTCACCTCTTAGAGCATTTGATATGGATAATCAACAAGGCAATTCCCAGTATCAAACAGACACAGCCTACTACAATATAGGCAATGCCAAGGAAAGGGTTTTTACCCCCTAACAGTGAGGTAGTACTTAATATCATCCGTTTGGTACCTTCAAATGCTGCTACAGGATATGCTGGAATAAAGAGCAAGATGGAATGTTTAGAAATTAATTTACCATCCTAATTGCCAATTATTAGTTGTTACAGAAACATCCAGCGATTAATGATGATAAGTTATTCTAACAAAATGTATGAGTGTCCAATCATTCCTTTGAGATTGAACAATTGGTTTGATGAACAAAAATTAAATTTAATGTAAGCAAAATAAATAAAATTAATCATTTTTGATAAATGTGAATAGGTGTTTGAAACACTGGAATAATTTATTCAGGTTTGACAACCTCATAACACGATGTGTCATCTGGTATCATTAACTAAGTATGTTCCAAAGAGTTCAGTGTTCCGTAGAAGCTTTTTAAACAAATTTTCTTAATGAGCACAATGTTTCAGCTATTAGGATACATATCAATAAATTTACGCATTCAGAGTGGTTATGTGATTGAGATTATTTTCACAAGGTCTGTCTAATTACCACTTTGCAAATAACTCTTCACAACCATGAGATAGGATAAAAAATAGTACCACTAGCGGTGATAAATATCAGAGTTATAGTCCTGCTATCTAATTACTTACAATATTTCACAATGAGGCTGTAATTTCCCTTAACCAATCCTCCCTTGAAACTATCTTGAGAGTGATCAATTCTTCGATACAGTTTCCTGAAACTAGGAAGGGCTGCTGTTCTCATCCAGACAATTAGGTCTTCGTTTTGGAATCCGTTGTTGCTAACATTTTTTGTATCCAATTCATAAATTGCTTTGGACCAATTTTTTGGTTTTGCATAACCGCTGAAAGCCTCTTCCAAAGTAGCATAACCTTTAGGATTTGCGAACTTGATGGATTTATCAGAAGGCCAAGCTATGCCATAATTCAATAATGGAACAAAATTCTGGTGCACATGGGACCAAAGAGTCAACTCATCGCTGAACAACGAATTTGCTATTGCTCCACAAGGGGCTATAGGCATTTCAGAGTCATTTACGTAAGAATAAGCAAAAGGTTTACAGTCACTGGATGGTGCCATATTCAACTGGCCCAAAAGCTGGTTATCGTCACGAGATTTAACGTATCGTCTATGATTCTGATAAAAATTGGTCAAGCCATAGTACATATAAACGTTGCCACCAAATTCGTTTGTCAATGTGAAGTTAATTTCACAATAGCACACAGCTGACGAATTCAAAGCAATGATGTCGGCGCATTTCGTTTCGTTACCAGAAGCTGAACTATTGGAAATGCAATTTGTGTAATCGATGGAATGTTCCCTGACCTCCTCCGAAAAGTAAAGTAATCCTATGCCAACTGGTATGAAAGCTATTCCTATTACGAAAAACGTTGGAAGAACTGTTCCAGCTGTAAGAATTGGTTGCCAGGCAGGAAGCCGTTGCTGTTTGAATGCACTATCTGAAAAATAGTAAAAAATATCAAGGTTATTTCATTTTTCAATGAATTTGATGAAAGGTTTTGCTGCGTTTGTCAAAAATCACTGAACTCTAATAAAGCTGCAATAATACATGGCAGTGTGATAGCGATATCACGTATTACCTGTAAGTAAATGAATTTTTTCTTTTGACACTCAATAGTAACTTTTTAGACGGGACTCTCAGGAGAGAGACGAAAGGCCATCGCTGGCGAACATCTCCCTCGATTCGGGTTGCCAGCGTCAACGCACCTTTCAGTATTATTAAAGTTCAGTGTGGAAAGTAAGGTTATGTTGCGCACCAGTGAATGTATGAATTATACCACTAATACGTTACTATAATGAACATATAGATTACAGGGATCATTTGTCGCAATATGATAAGAGTGAGCTAGGGACACGGCAAACCAACGGACATTTCATGTCTAAAATCAATAATGTGTCATGAGAATTATGTAATGACAGATTACTGCGACATGTCAAGGAAATTCTTCGACAATATTGATCTTACGTTTGCCTGAAGAGGTTTAAAAAATACAACATCTTACTCACCGGATGGTTTTTTAGTCTTCGGCAAGGCGGAGGGGTCCGTCAAGGTCGTCATTTCTATAGAATCCTTAATTTTCTCTAGACTTTGACAATTCTCACGACCTCACTATCGCCATTTGCGATTGATGTTTATACACTCGGTTTGTGACGACAATCACTGACGACACTGACCTCAAGGTGTGTGCGGAGTGATACGGAGAACTAGTCAACACAGCAATTTATTAAAGGAATTTTTAATGCACCACTTACTTCTCTTAATATATCGTACGTAAGGTATTTGCAATTAGGATGCTTCCCAGGGAATGATCACCATTTCTCTGTCAACCAGCCGGCAGTGGAAGCGTTATCCCTATATCTCAAGGGAGGAGTTTTATGACTTAATACGGACTCCTTATAGTATTGGCAAAACGTGATTTAAAAAAGAAAATTAAAATGATGAATGAAATATTTTTTCACTTCCAGTCCGCGCGAGACGCGTACGTTCATTGAGAGCCGAGCGAGTCACGGTTTCCTCTTTTCATTCGCTTTGAATCACGTCGTGAAAAAGGTTCATGGCGCTCACGAGCTCCGAGTGCCGAATCATCAGCGCTAAAATATCTATCAAAACATCATTTTATTTCGTGAGATTCTCAGGATACTTCGCCTTAATTAGTACTAATTAAAGTAAGCGTGTGTGCTGACGATTCAAAATGATTATTACGCTTAAAAATCTTCAACAACAGACGTTTATCGTCGAGATTGACCCCTCGAAAACGGTGAGTAAAAACTGCATTAAAGTGGCCGAAAATGTCTTTTTTTTCGGTTTTAATTCTAACACTCTTAGTTACTAATGAAAATCTTACTTATTCTCATTGCTTACTCAGGTTAAAGAATTAAAAGACAAGATCGAAGTTCAGAAGGGTTTTCCGGCTCAGCATCAAAAACTCATATACGCGGGTAAGCCAATATCCCTACCATAACCTATCTTTTTTCAATTCTTAATGTCATCATGCTTTTACTGCCTGTACATACATACTTTACCTTATTCTGGCAAGCTCCGATACGTGACTCACCAAATCTTCGTATTACTATTTTAAAAATTTTATTTCGGAAAATAAACTGTTACTGATGCTGCACATTCCAAATACATTTCTTATGTGTGCAGGAAAAATATTGACCGATGAGCAGCCTTTAACTACCTATAATATTGACGAAAACAAGTTTATCGTGGTTATGGTAACAAAACCTAAGGCTGGCGCCGGCCCGAGCACTAGTGAGGAACAGCATGCTGACGGTGACAATAACAAAGAACACACAGCAGCTCGGTATGATTGCCTTCTGTTAATTCAAACATAGGAAACATTTTTTAAATCAGCATTACAACAGATATCTGCTGATGAAAGAATAATTTATGTGATCATTTTTTCACATATTTACATTGGGTACGACTACGTGTGATAATTCTGAATTACGATCAAAATTGTTCTTTACTAAAGTATTGGTGTCTGGGAGTTGGAGAGTAATGGAGAAAGGAGACTATATACCCAAAGAGCAATTTGTCACTATTACCATGCATTTAGCTTACTTAAAATAACGGGATTTTTTCGACTGTTTTTTTACTTATAAAAAATGCACTTTTCAAATTTGAGTCAATTGAATTAAATGTTTCCTATTGTTTAAGTAAGGGCAACGCAAACTCAAAACCACTCGTTACGTGTAGGATTAACTAACACATGTAAGTAAACCATTTTTCGACTACAAATTGACCAATACATGCTTACATGTTTAGTCCAGCGACATTAGCTACAACTCCTGCGACTCCAGAAGACCCACCTGCAGCAGTGTCACCGACTGGAATTCAGGCAGAAAGTGCTTTATTGATGGGAGAAGAATATAATACAATGGTCAATAACATTATGGATATGGGGTCAGTAGAAGCTACGTATACAATCAAGTTTATTTTAAATATAACTGATGTGAAACAAACGACTCACAGATTTATTTCAAATTGTTCAGGTACGATCGAGAGCAGGTTGAACAAGCTTTAAGAGCAAGTTTCAACAATCCTGATAGAGCAGTAGAATACTTACTCACTGGTATTCCAGCTCAGCTATTTGAGGATCCACCTGAAGACCCTCCTGAAGCCCAGGACCAGGCTCAAGATCCCTTGGCATTCTTACGCACCCAGCCACAGTTTCAACAAATGCGTCAAGTGATTCAACAAAATCCGCAATTACTAAATGCTGTACTACAACAGATTGGACAGACCAATCCAGCCCTACTACAATTGATTTCGCAGAACCAGGAAGCCTTTGTTCGCATGCTCAACGAACCTGGTACTTTTGAATCTTATGTCATATCTTTTTTGGCAAAATAACATTGAGCATTAAAAAAGTAGAGCTTTTTTGACTTCCTTGTATACAGTCATCTGATTCATTCTGTACAAAAAACTTGAAAACAACTAAGAAAGATTCCGACTCGCAGAACTGATCATTTGTAGCTATTTTCGTTGCGTGTCATTGGTGGTTCTCATGTACCTATTTATCTCGACTATGAAGATCCAAATTACTTTTTGAACTCGTAGAATCTTAATCGATGCCTTACGTTCGCATAGTTGGTGCTGCGGCTGGAGCAGTTCAAGGAACGCCTGCAGCAGCGGCTGCTGTAGCCCAAGGAGGACTTACAGGTGGTACAGGTACCGTTGCGGGTGTTGGTGCTGGTGCTGGGGCAGGTGCGGGAGCAGGCGCAGGTGCGGGTCTTGGAGCCGGAGTGATTCAGGTGACGCCACAAGACAAAGAAGCAATCGAAAGGCTGAAGGCACTGGGATTCCCTGAACATCTTGTTGTTCAGGCTTATTTTGCATGTGAAAAAAATGAAAACCTAGCGGCTAACTTTTTGCTGTCGCAAAATCTCGATGATTGAGAACCCATACTTAGGGGACCGCGTGTCACAGAGTTAACAGATGCTAGAGACAAGAATCAACACAATGGCTATGTGGTCAATTAATCTCATCATGCTTTTAATGCACGAATGGCTTTGTTGCTAACAATTCTCTGGATGGTGCAGACGAAACAGGCATTCTCATGTAACGTCCTTTGATAAATATAATTCTCTTTCATCTAGAGATAGGAGAAGTATATTATGTAAATTTCTTATTTTAAATATTAACATTTCAAGTAGTAATCTTACATACCAATATTAAGTCTTTCATTACTTTAGAAAAAAAAAAGTTGAAATTGTCTTTAGTAGCTATTTTTTTTTTTTTTACTAGTTAGTTCAGTGGCTCTGTTATAATATCTCATGTGTACAATGCAATACAAATTCTAAAAACTTACAATATAGTATACCATAAAATTGACGTTGATGTTATACGTCTATATTTTCGGTTGTATAATAATACATAACACTTCTGCAAAACGAATATTAATAATAGAGCCAAAACTAACGAATGCCTAAACATAATAGCCCAGATTAAATATAATAATACGAAAAAAAAATTCGTAATTCGAGACTTCATTTTCTCGTACAAAGTTATTCACAGTCAAAGAATTGAATTTTATCTATGCATAGTCAAACGATAGAAATTCTTTTGCTTTGTATACCATAAATTGCGAACCAAAAATGTAATAATAACATTTTTCGAGGATGGATGATAAGAGTGACAATTTAAGATATCTAGAATTTGTTTAATCTTGTTTAATAAAAAAGTTAGCCAAACTGTTGCACAAAGTTCAATATACTCCTTTAATTTGTAGATACAATTGGGCATTTTCTTAAGAGATGCAGCAATATATTTGCGCACAAAACTTTCATCGTCCAACAAAGCTTGTCAAAAAACTGGCACAGAATCGTCGAAGACCTTAGTGGGCTCAAATACGGATGGGTAACACGATTCGCAGTTGTCTGTGCGATTAGCTACAATGTGATAAGACGTCACTGGAGAGAAATGAAGCTGAAATTGTAAATTCGAATATCCATCTTGACCACAAATTATTGTTATTTATCATGATGTTACTCTTACAAACTCTTATACACTGTTGTCTCTAAAGTCAAGTTACTCTGTGACCGTCACGAAATTAAGTTTTCATACCAAGAGATGGTGAAATTAAATTTTTGTATAGGAAAAACCCGATAAAAATATATGGAGTGTGTGTCTATATTCATAGACATACATATATGCAAGTACACATATGCATAGACTCACGAGAAAAAAGTGGAGCTTTTTTGAAATGTAAAATTTAAAAATGAATATCAACAAGCAGCCATTACAGTACGCAATATTTTCTTCAGGCAAGATTACAACACCAACTAAACTATTGCCTACAAAGAAATCACAAGGTTACCAAATCAGTTGGAGTTGCCTCAGTTGCTTGAAAAAAAAATAAACTTAATAGTTAAATTGAATAGCATGGATATTGCACTGCAATTGGCTAAACAATAATTGCGAATAAATTTTTAATGTGAATTTACGAGACCGTTTTATTGCAAGTCTCGATATAATGATGGGGCTGATGGAAAAGAAATTGGATAATAAATTTGTTTTTTGACAAAAAAAGAAAAAAAAACAGTACAAGATTGTGCGTAAACGTTAACAATTAGCTGCAGTTTCTTGACTTTACACGTTTACCTTCACTGTTTTGTACGTATTGTTACTATCTTACAAAAAAATGATACGTTCTCCAATTTCTTAAAAATTATGGCAGTTGATTGATGATAATGATAAGAAGACTACTAAACGAATTCTTCTGTTATGACACACCCAAAACACCTTGTAATACTTACATAGCATAAATAAATATGTTAAGATTTTCAAAAACGTCTGGTGCTTTATATACTTTCACCCGCATACTGTTGTTTATTTTTATTAATTTTATTACTATCAATACTTTACGTAACATGTTCTAATAAGTATGAACATAAGACACATTCTCAATTCCTGCAGAGATTGAAACTCAGCAAGAGCAGTTCATTGGATGGAAACTAGACCAACAATTCTGTGCCTAATACTTCTTGAAAATTATGAAACCGTTATTTATTTTATTATTACATATTACACATGAAAGGCGTGTTTACTGGCAGTGTGCGTGATACGATTGATGAGTCAATTATTTCAAAAACAAGAAATAGAATGTTTCAAATTTACCTTTTTCGATCCTTCCTTTTCGATATTTTATGAACGTCTAACATTGCTAAAACTTGCTGAATGTATTCCAAATAATATGCAATAGAGAAGATTTGAAATATGACTGTTTTGAATAAATCCAGAATTAATTTTTTGTTTGTTTATTTCACATTAAGGGTTTTGAATATCAAGTAGTGTAAAATGGTTTCGGGCAATTGGACTGAATGTATGAAAAGTTTACTAATCTGTAAAATACCTGGTAGAATTCCTATTGTAAATAATTCCTAATATTTGAATCCACCAGTTGATCCGGCATATAAAGCATAACAAAACCAACAACACATTATACATTGACATAAGAAAAATATATGAAACCGTATCGAAGTAAAAGAAACCAACCGTCAGTATTAAATAATTACCTATTCGTTTGAATAATATTTTTGTCAGACAAATTAATGGATAGATATCAACCAGATATAAAAATAGGCAGGCATTTCAATTTTCAATTTACAAGGATACAGCAAATCTAACAAAGATGAGTAGAAAACAATTCTGTGAAAGATATCGTGGGCAACTTTTCTGTGACATAAACTCATTCTTTTGTAAAATACCTTTATGGTTTGCAAAAACTACAAGTAACTAAGCTTTATCTATATAATCATACAGTCAACAAGCTATATAATCAATTGTTTAACAATAAATATATATATATTGTAGTTACCGTTTCATTTAGATAACTATGAAGTAAAATACTTCGATATAACTAATATTTCTCTTTTTTTTTGTATAATGGCAGAATATACTATACACATAATGTACATTTGGAGAGAAAGACATTTTTCTACATTTAATAGCCAACAAAACTTATAACATGACAATCAAGACGTAATATAGCAATATATTTCCACTCCAGGCGACATTTGTGCATTGCACTTTTGTTATGTAAGACAAAAAGTTTTAACGGAACTCTCCGAATATTGTAATCAATCTTTTCTTTTCAAATGTTTTGACTTTTACCTTAGATATTGCTGACAGTATTTTTAGTAATTATTTTACTTCAATAAGGAGATATGCATACTGAATACTTCGAAATTTATCTATTTTTAATGCATATATGCATATCTCTATTTATAGCTGCCTATTGACAATGTTTTCAACAAATACACAAAAATCAAATCAAACAAGACTCGGCCAGTATCGAAATTAAAATTGCCACTTAAAAGATTTGGTATATTAGTTCATAACAGATATACTGAGATACTCCGTACGAAACTAAGTCTATTTAAAATTTTCCGATTCTAGCTGAAAGTCTTGATAAGGATTACCTTCAAAATTCAAAATGGCAAAACACTAGTTTGTGCCGTCTTCTATCAATGAGATGCAATAAACTTATCATTATTAGGCAAGTATTGTTATCAACAGACACTCAAATCTGTTAAGAAAAAGAACAGCAATTTCCTATACATTATAGATATTTGCGAACAGATATTTTAAAATCCAAACCATTGAAAAAATCTTTTCTATAAACGGTATGAACAGTAAGTGTAATGATACTACGTTTTCCTTGCAATAAATTCAAATGAAGATATTTTTTCGTGATTGAAAAAACAATCGCTCAAGATTAAAATATGCTATACAATTGTAGTACAAGAGATGTGAGGGATTTGTACAAAATCTGCCGACAAATTCATATATATCTTCAAATTTACATTTTCTTTATGAAATTTCATAGCAAGTGAGTTCCGAAACCTACTACCGTGTAATAAATTTCTTAACACCTTGCAGGTAGCATTGATATTGAGGATACAGTCAAAGCGGGTAATAATACCCACAAATCGAATAATAAAATTAAGTTATTAACGTTATCAAAATAATTTAAATTGAGTTACATGTGATAAAACTAGCCGTTCACACCGTATCGGGAGTTTAAAAAACAGGCAAAAGATACTTAAAATCTAAGGAACAATCGTCGTTTATCATCTTGTTTTGTGGAACAGGTCTGCTCGACGTTATTTTTAGCAAGTATCACTTATTCTCTACCATCATATCAATAAATTAGTATGCTCAAATAATTTTCGTCTAAGTTTGCCAATTTACAGGATTTTGAAAATCATTTGCAAATCCGTATCTTTAATGCACTAAGTGCATATGTTCTATGTATAATATTTCTCGTTCGATCCGAGATAGCTGCTTCCGCAGTGCAGACCACACATATCCATTCACAGCCTTTTTTTTTCTCCATCAACAGTACCACCTATGTATGCGAGTAGAAATTTTTGATTCAATTTTTCATTCGAAAATGAAATTGCGCTGCGTTATACCATGTATATTACTGAAATTTAAGCTTGCCTCAGCAGAGGGATAAAATTGACTAGTATACCAGGGATATGGTACTCGTTTGTCAAATTGTAAATGGTATTTAAGGTGAACAGTGAGTGGCCAATGCTTCCAGCACAGAGAGGCACAAGGTACGCACGATAGGCTGAGTGTCACCGCTCTTCTGGTTTGCGAGCAATGCTAATATGGCACCACCACCTTCCCTCGACAGCATTCCACAATACCGTTTGGCTACAATTGAGAATAAACAATAACTACTAGAATTCTTGCAGTAGCAAAATTTTAGTACTATTAGATAATGCAACTCAATGCAAAAAGAAATGTATATCTGAGGTGGGGAACTTACGATTCTTAGTGCATACATGGTGTATTGCCCATATAGCCCATAATTGTACAGGATGTGCATCGGCGTATCGCAAAAGAGGAAAGAATGGCTGAAAACTTCGATAAGCAACCATTTCACTCTGAGGTGTTTGCCAATTGGTCACTGCTTTAGCTAATTGATCCAATAATTGCGACCTAGGTGGTAAAGACGGTACTGAAGCCCACACACATGGTCCATCACTCAACAAATGTGCAGCAATTCCTGCCGCAAAATATGATACATCAATCTGTTCGGAATCCAAAAGTGACGAGAGCATCGTTATAAAAGGAGGTTGCATTAGACATTGCCTGAGGTGAGGTACCTAAATGTGATAAATAGTTGAAATATTAATACTAGCCAATAACGATTAAATTTTAAAACAATCGATACACTAAATGTGCGAGTTTAGTAGTGAAAAAAAAATTATCCGACTCCAATCTATTGCTTACCTCAGCTATATTATTCAGCAAGCCCAAAACCTTTGTTTCGACACTAGACTCTCCTTGAAAACTTTTCAATACTTCAAGAAATAGAGCCATACCACCTTCTTCGAGAAATACGGCACATGTGGTTGCACTTTCATCAGTTAAATTCCAAAGGGCGCTTAATGTAAACTTCATGGTAATGTCCACAGATTTTGTTTGAACTTTAGACCGGATTATCGCTAAAAGTTTAGACATGTACTGCGGTTGTGCCCCCAGCATTGATGTTTCATCAGTGGAAATTTTCGCAGCCAAAATGGAGCATATTGCAACTGACATTCGATTCATTGAAGGATCATCAAACGCTGACAAACAATTCATCACAAGTCTTGCACACCTGTTCACGATGTATTTCACAATTAGAATAGTTCCTATATTCCAAAGAATATTTACTTTCACAGATTAAAGATATGGATTGCATTGAATAATCAAATAAGTTGCCTGTATGATTTAAGCCTACCTATATTTGTCAAAAGTAACATCCTGCAGTATCCTATCACTGCATAGCGTAAGTAATGTATTTTTCTGTAGTTGGTAATGATTTGGAAATGATTCCATGGCTGTCAATGTTAAATCCACAATTTGTTTTAATATCGATGGATGGATTTTATTCGCTAGGTCTCCTTTTGTAAGATTGTAGAGACATGCTGTTGCAGCCATCTGTACACCAAACTGTTGGGGATGAGCCTTCATTCCAGGTATAACTAGTTTTATAACGTCAACTCTTGCCTCACTGAAGTTTGGCGTTAAACGGAATAAATTGTAAAGGCATTTTTGCACATAAACTGGGCGGCACCAGTATCGTCTCAGTGATTCCAAAATTTGTGACTCTGATGCTGTTCCACTCACCTATGAATGGTATATGTTACAATTATTAATTGGATAAAATTATATCAGAATAAATAATAAATTAAAATTTTCAAAAGGTAGAGTAATTTTATTCAGGAGTTAATTCGTTCAATATGTAATTTATATGAAAAATTACTGCAGACATCTTTTGAAACGTCACCTTTTTAAATTTCTACAATGATAGAGTATATTGGCTTAAGTGATACGAAATTTACAGTACAAATAACATGATGGAACTAAAGAATTGAGTGCAGTTTTTTTTACAACAGCAGACAATAACTTTTTTTTTGTCACTTGCTGATTGGTAATCAGAGTACAATGAGCAAATTCAACAGCTTTTTTAAATATTGTTGTTACATATGTTACTCACCACAAGACTTCGTCTGTAACTTTTATTAATTGGATTAATAAGAGTGTCATCATAACAAGCATCTGTATGAACAAGGCCTAAAAATCTTAAATGTGGGTGAGATTTAATAAATGCTCTCAAATCTTTTCTATGTATTTCATCCTTTCCTGTAATATAAACCAAAATTATTAAAATGTCAGCAAATTTTTTTCATTTTCATAAAAATGTAATGTTGGTAAGTGAACTCTTTAAAACTTGAATTAATCAAACGTTTCACCATTTTTCTTGAATTTTTAGCAGCTGTTATATTATATCGGTCTAATAATAGAGGCCTGTTTGTTTGTGGACACAGCTGAATTTGCAAGTATCCAAACAGCTAACTAGCATTAGCATTAATCAATTTAAGTATATTATAGTAATAATCTCACAAAAACAAGGAAAAACTTAAACGATATACTAAATTCGCTAATGCTTGTAAACCTTCTTTGTATAATTTAATACTTCATCATACACATATTTTATTCATGTAGTATATTGTTGGTCAGTAAACAATTGGGGATTCAGGTATTGACAGTTCAAGCAGTTTGGAAAAGTTTGGTATACATCAAAGGTGTAGAGCAGTCACCAGAACAATTGGCAAGAAAAGTAATTATCTAGCCAGGATGTCGATACAGAGTGTTAATAATATCTATTAATGTTATTGTCTGACAAACGGAGCTTCCTAGTAATAAAAAGAATATGACAATCTATCTGCAGAATTCAACATAAAAATGAAAACGATCATGAATATACCAGACTGCTGTTAAATTTGTAAGATTCTGGAAGTTGGATATACTGACATTGATATGAGTTCTGAAACAAAAAGTGTCGAAGAGAAACAAGCCTCCAAAAATTAGCAAGATATAGTAATAGATGGTAGTATTTACCTCTACCTGAGATATCTAGACTATCTAGATTCGGCATGCAGAAACTGGATTTCAAGAGATCCGATATTTTAGATTTAACTGGAACAAACACTTGAAGCGGAACGGCATCTCTTTCATCGGATATATCCAAATTTCTCAATTTCATCAGCTCCCATAATACGGGAATCAGATTTCCACAGCTGCTCACTTTTAATTTGTACATTTTCAGTGACTTCAGTCGGTCCCTACACTTGCGCAATGGTGTTATATCGTCTACTCGTGTACAAGAAATGTCTAAATTTTCTAAGAGCTGTAGGTCTTCAACAACAATTTGGAGACCATGATTATTAAACTCAGTTCCGGAAACATTCAGAGTTTGTAAGGCTCGAAGGTTAGTGAGTGCCGCAACTACACAAGACCTAAAACATATTAATCACATGCGATGGTACAAAAATGTTTTAAGTAAATGTTTTTCTAGCATTGATTATCCAAAAAATGATTTCTTATTTTAGTCAGAATTATGTGTGTTACATCTGTAACAAATTTCGCAAATTCCAAAAGTTGAATGTGAATATGCTGAATTTGTACATTCTTGAACAATTGTTTTAGTAACAAAGTTTTAATTTCTGCTTCATTACTTCTAATTCTATGTTCATGAAAACGAAACCGCAAATCAGATAATATAGGAATATAATAATAAGTTACCCAGCATAGTCCATAAAGCTACCCTTTGCCACACTTAGGGATCTTAGATTTTGCAAACTCCATTCTCCCAAGCAGCCAATCAAATCATTGACATTAACCTTAAGTCCATCTATTTCCAAATCTACAACCTTATGTTGACTTAAAACTTTTAAGCCTTTTATAGAAAGGCTCGATGCATCCTTTAACCTCACATGCCTGAAATCAAATAAAATCTAATAGTACCGAATGCATTAGAAACATTTTCAAATTATTCCTGGCAATTTCAATATACTAAAGATAATTTGAATCGTTTTACGTATCACATATGCCTACCGTAATCTGGTCGTTTTTGCATCGAATAAAGTAATAGTCAGATCAGATAATGCTTTTCTTTCGCATAAGCTGGATAAAAGTTGATCCGATATTTCAGAAGGTAAAAATGCATCAGGATCCTTAAAACTTAGCCTGGTTGCTGAACCAGCTGATAAGTTCAGAGATGAGAGATTGGTGACTGACGATACAGTTGATACTGTTGTACTACCATCTCCTTTGCTCATTTGCTCATCTGAAATAATTTTTTGTTATTGATTTATAACATGTTTGATTTATATAAAATTTGTAAAGGTATGATAACATTTACATTTCCGCATTACTTTGTAATTTTTTGACACATTTTACAAATCGTTCCATTCTCTAATTTTCAGCATTAAAAAATATAATTTTTTTTTTGAGAATACATTACACATTTTAAATTATAACTGATGGCAATAGTGCATTCAAATGTCATTGTATATATGTTTCTAAATGTAATTGCTATAGAGTTGTACGTGTTCAAGACATTGTAGACATAGTTTAATGATATTGCTGGTTTTATGTACATTACAAAAATACAAAAATGGAACTATTATCAAATCGAGTCCATACAGGTCTCTCATAAGCCCTGTCTGAAGTAAATCTTTGAAAATATTCACATACGTTGACGTATGATCAAATATTTGTATGGAAATTGGTTTTTAATTCAATGGATGAGTGGACTAATCAGTTAACTTTGATTGTAATTCGACGTTTACTGATACGCGTCAACATTTAATAAATGGTTGAAAAACTGGAATTAATAATATAAAAAAATATTTTGTAATTTTTTTTATACAAACAGAAAGATATAGATATACTTACCAATGGCAGCAGGTGGTAGAGTACTGACAGGAAGCCCACTGTCGCCAGGATGAACTTCACATAATACCAATACATTGTCGCAAATAAAGTCTACACAAACCTCCTGAAGGCTTCTCGGAGACTCGAACATAATTATTCTTTATTCAAATATCTCTCAATAACACTTCCTTTAGACCCCGATAGTGTTATATTACAGTAATTTCTAAAACATGCGATAAACATATGATATGATCACTTCTCAGAGATATTTAATACACGCAATTTCTGCACCATCACACAGTATTGCATAGCCATTAAAACCTTCGACTTAACCTTACTTTTGAACTAAAAACATTTGAGACTCTACAGATGTTTAAAATTTAAATGTTCCACAACGAAGATAACACGTAGTAATTGCATAATCTGAACCCTAAAACTATAATCACACACTTTCTCTGTCCTCCGAAATCTACGCATACAGACACATCGTCAACTCCCCATTAACGTAGCTACACCTTTGTTGGTTTGACGTTACTTTTCTCAAACATATCTTACCTAATTTTATGATATCAATTAGGCTTTTAGACTTACTTTAACCTTACATACATGCTCTGGTGACACAAAATTACTTGAATAAATATAATACACGGCAAGACTCACCTCTGCACGAACGGCCATGTTTAATACTATCGAGCTAGAACTGTCAAAGTGTCAGATGTGACATAGAAAACATGAACGACTTTGCTTATACGTATGTGTGTAAGTCGTACAGGTCGTACATATCAGCTGTATGCTAAATTGATCAAAACACTTTTCCGTGCAACGCATTTTAATTATTCACAAATTATGCCTGCTCAAGTTACACTTTCGCAATAATGCGATGAAGTGCACAGTTACGATCTTAGGTCTTGTTCTCTGACATTTTTCGAAATAACAAAAAAATGACGTATACTCTAGTATCGATTGTACAAACATACGTTACGTACAATATGCGACGATATCGTATTCAATAATTTTGCAATCCAACGTTCGAAAAGAAGACATAATTTGACACAGATTCCGAAAGAGCCTATGGTGTCATATACTTATGTACGACACATAATAATAATAGGTGGTCACATTTAGAAACTATTGATACTCTACAGTTGCGCGAAAGGGCGGCGAACGCGTCTGATATTACACTACACGGCTTTCGCAAATAAGACACAGAGAAAGGAATGAACCAAATAATCTCTAGGCCATGAGAAGTAAAGTTGTTTTTATAATATTACTCAATTTTTAATCGAAGCAATTCACGTATGTGCATAAATAAATGGTTCAGCAGCTCGGCGCTATTTTTTTCACTCATGCTAATTATAAACTAGTTTGAAGCTGGCAAGTGGCCATGACTGTCGCAATTACAATTCACGATTTCCTTCTTCGCAACTGAATGATAAATAAATAATAACCGGATGATCTTTTGCTCGTTTGAAGACGACTGTATTTAGAATTATTGATTCCACAATGACAAAGGTGCAGGTCCGTCTTCTTCCAAAATTGACTTCCTTTTACCATTTAAGAATCCAGCGATGTTCGAATACATATTCAGCCCACAGATTTTTGCAAAAGCTCTGCAAGTTTTGACCAACTAACGATGGTCACTGATATTTACTTTAAAACCTTATTCCAACAACGTAATACAAACGCTTTGATCGTCAGTTCACTGTTCGGTCCATGGTGATATCTCGCGTGAAACTGTAGTATTTCTTGGCATGAGAAATGAAAAATTATAATAGTTGAATATAAAATTAAGATCCATTGTAACGAAATATTAAATGTGTATGAATGCACCTGCTTATACAACCAAGATACCTACAGCTAACGCGTAAACGATTAAGTTAGTAATTCCTGGAATAAGTAGAGGTAACAATGATCAGTTACAAAACGTCGTACTAATTCGTATGTAATTTTAGAACTACCTAGAGGTTAAAAATAATTTTATAATTCAAAATTAAGTATCCATGATTCAATATTTAAAACTAACTACTTACTCTGTCTAATTGCTATAATCATTTATTTCAAATATTTACCACAGCTCGTACAAGTCGAGACTAAACGATCTTATACAACAAAACCAGAGTTAAAAAATATTTACTCAGTCCATTCCAATATTTTGGAAAAACGAATTGCTCTACATTGGTTTTGACTTTACAATAGTCACCATCTACCAATTACGACCATATTATACAATAGCGGCTTTTTGATGGTGTAAGCTGAGAAAATAATATTAAAAAAGTAATGAGAATAACTAGAAAATGAATGTGATTCCTTTGCGGAACAGTTTATCAACAATCTATATTAATTAACAACAGTATTAAGTAATTATCATAGGTTAATGTATAAAACACAGCAATTATTGTTCTGGTAGAGGTTCGATACGGTAGTAGCAAATTGAATGGAATTTGGGTATTGGATGGATGGGTCGTAATTGGTATTAGCTGTGCTTGTTAATATGAGGATTGGTGGTTGAGTTGTTCATCAATTGTATAGAGGCGGTGTGTTGATGATGTGGAGAATTGGTGTTGTTGCAGTGAGGATTGGTATTGTGAAGACAGTGCAGGTAAGAGCGTTGAACAGGTTTGTGCTGAGCCAGCTGGACTAGGGCCTCCGAGATTGAGAACCATTTTCGCTTTCGACCAATAGCTCTTGAATCTTCCCACTCCGGCAATTCTTCGGTGACTCGCATCACCCACACCTGCGTTCTATGCTTATGTTCCACGTTCTGTCAACAATACATATATATATATACATACATATACACATATATATACGCGATTGAGCAAAATTAACTTTCAATTCCTTTTGTGAACGTTTAAATTCCCTTTCTCTAATCACATTGTAACAGTAGGCTGGTACGTTTCAAAACAATTTTTAACGACAATATGAATAGATGGCTCACATAGCAACATGACAAATCTTTATATTTTTAACGATTTTACTGGCACTGACTTGCATTTTTACTTAATTACATAGTTTTGTCGTATCCTACAAATATGTCATATTCGACTGTGAGATAAGAAAATGTAGTATAGAAAGAGAATTATTTCCACATGTTTTCAATAATAAATATCTGGAACATTAGATGATTGATTATAACCAATGGATTATAAACATTTTTCAACTGCCAGATTATGGGTGCGACGTATGTACTTATTTATCTAAACAGAGCCTGCAAACCTCTGGTGAGTTTGCACCAAAATATTACAGCTTCATTCTGAACAGACTGACCAGTTTTCTACTGAGTCATTATATGTTCTTAGAAAATTAATATTATACACCAAAACCCAATTCCAAATACATTTTCTTTTACTGCAGCAAATGATTTCAAATATTCATTTTGAAACCAATAAATTTATTCACAACATTTACTTGTGAGTAATTTCTTATCATCATATGATAATTAGGTGGTGCATATACGTTAAAACGTATGAATTTTTTAATAATTCTTGTAAATGAATGGAATTTAGCATCGATAGCAGTAGTTTGAGGAATAACTTGCTAATGAACAAATCTGAATCACCTCAAAAATGCCGAGGCATCTGCCCAAGTGTCCAAGCACACCAGCTTCTTCTCTGACTTCACGTAGCGCCGTAACTGCTGGTTCTTCTTCGGGCTCTACTCCTCCTCCCGGCACTATCCAATTGTCAGGCCTTCGGCTCGACGTTACCAAGAGTACCTGCACAGTACAATCCGAACCCGTAATATATGCGATAGCCCATTTCCCATTGGTGAAAAATAAATTAGTATCGGTAGACACCAAAATGGAAGAAACCGAATACCGAATTTCGGAAGAATATATTACAATAGATATGTTCAACAACAATTAAAAGATTGCGCAGAATTACCGAGTCCAGTATAATAATACATTGTACACAAGTCTCATACGAGACAGAAATAGATACGTGCAATCTTCAAACAGTTGATAACAAGATTTAGTACATTGTAGGGTGATGAGTGAAGCTTCTTTTCTTTAAGGCAAAATTTACGTAATAGAAAGCAATGGTAGAAGCGTATTGGAATTTTGTCGCGAGAAATATTTGTGGTCCTAATGAGCAAGGAATACTTGTATAATGCGCGTTGAGTAAAGGGGACGGAGATGCGGCTAATAATAATATGTAGAAGCAGAGCTTGATGGCCTACCTCTTCCTCGAGGTCATTCTTCACGCAGATACAAGCAGCCCGCCGCCTGTAGCCCTCTGAGTCGTATATACGGATGGAATTTGGTTTTTCCTTCACCATTTTATCCCGTAAACCCACCAAAACACCCCATAAATTATAGAAAATATTTGTCAAACGGCCAGATCGGCCATACCGTACACCCGCATTGCTCTCATCGGAATACGCGAAACTAACATTATCGATGCAAAATCACTTCTGATACACTTTCATTGAGTTAATTATAATCACTGGGATTAATTTCCTAGCTGTTGATATGCTTGGATGTTAATAAATGTGCGTACTAATTGCGGATAAGCCGCAGTTTCGTATCTCACCGACGTCTCTCGATGTGGGCATTCGTTTCGTTCTAACCTCAAAGATTTGAAAGCTCGAAGGTAGTTACTTTCATTTTTGATACTAAAAAGTTGGCCAGGCTGACCACGACCGCGAATGACCTCGAATCACGTGGCTCATGCTGATGTCCAAATATCCATTACAGAATTCAGACATCAGTGAATGATGCGTAACAACTGCGTACGGGTGTTTTATTAATTTGCAGCGTTAAAACTATTTTAATAGCAGCTTTGGGTGTAAGCTTCATTGCTTTTAGTTTGCGGTAGGCCGATCACCTTGTATTCGTTTCGCCCCCGTCTATGTTTCGTACGTTGACTTCGTCACGTTCTAATATCATGTCCGTACAATATATTGTGAATACAATGCGACCTTGGGCTTAGTGACGTAATATTGTACACATGTTGTACCATTACTTGACCGTGAAATAAATTCCGTCGAATTGCGAGTGTAAATACTTATTTTTTTTTTTTCATTTACTGTTCATAACATCAACAATCTTATTTACGTTACTTTAGTAAAAATACAAGCCTATCTTGCGATACGTAATTGTATATCGATCGATTTCAATGAGGAAGGTTGAATCAGACCCTTTATTACGTTTTTGCTATAGCGTCAACATTGTTAAGATAAGTCCTCTGCTTTTTAAAATTCTATACATCCTGTTCCTTCTTCCCTTTATGAAAGTATCAAAAATATCCTTTCTAGTGCACATCCCTCAACAAACAACAAAAAACAATACATTTTATCATCTTACATTAATAAAAATCATTAAAAGCAGATTTCAACTTATTTATATAAGGTAGTGCTCACCTGTTATATGTATATAGGTCCTGTCTCCCTCCCTTTAATCTTCATCTTGCTCCCTTTTCCCTCTATTACCACCCTGGCCGCTGCACGGCCTTCGCCAAAGAACGCTTTACTTAATTCCAAATAGATTTCAAGAGATAAAACTAAGTAAAATTTATAAATATGGTACAATGGATAATAAGCAATAGAGTAATAATCGATTAATTATAGATACGTATAGGTAATAGCATTGTATCGTTGAATCTTATGGCGATTTGTAAGTCCCTTTAGTCTATCAATAACCAACTAAGAATTCAATTATTTTGTCCTTATGTTCAATTCAATTGCGCTTTCTTAAGTCGACCGATCACCATTCACCATTCACCATACACGAACCACCATTGCGGACTAGCGGTCACCTTGACTAGTTTTTTTAATTCATTATTTATTTATATATAATTTCTTCCTTTTCAATTCTTCATTTGCATCAGCTCCACTTCGTCCCTTTGGCAAGTGTCCCAAGGGCCACAAATTGTTCCAATGATTTTTTACCTCAAACTTCACCAGTGCGAATCAGTCACCGGGATGTTCGGGACAGCTGCGATTCACTTGAAACCATCTGTCGATGCAGCTACGGTGAATAAAATCAAATGCCAAGTGTTATTATTAGCACTCGTCAAAGACTCTCCTTACTAGCGCTGCTCATACCCCAAGCAACCCAATAAACAAACATACTTTTTATGATATATGCATAGGCAAGGCAAACGGGCGATTACATCTCCAGGCTGTAACTCCTCCAGGCAAATGACACATTCACCTTTTTGATCTGCCAAAACATCCTCTGCAAAAGTTGAAAAACAAATTAAGATTCATGACCTGGGTTTTTTATCTGCTTCTTTAATAATACTCACCATTATAGTTTAGGCGAGGTTTGGTTAGGCACATGACCAGGTGGCACTCTATATCATCGGGAAGGATGAACTTGGAGCATACAGGACACTTTAAACCTTTAGGAAAAGACAATCTATTAGGTCAAGTCTTCACGATACGTTCCCTGAATTTTTGAAACCAGCTAGTATACCGTAAAACACCCTTCTAACCCGGTTTACAGGAACTACCTCGGTCTCAGTCTCGTTTAAACACGAGCTCACGGTTATTCCCATATTAATCCTAACCTAACCCATTACTGAAGGATTTTTTTTCTCTCAAGTGGACTCGAAAATTTTTAAGGTGATGGACCAAGGGAAACTGACGTTTCTTTAGAATTCAAAAATTTACGTTAGCCTTCACGAGCTGTCATTGATTATACGGTTACCAGGCCAACCACCTCGACAACACGCGCCAAAACAAAGCGCGCCCCGTGTGTAAAGTCAGGTGTCACGATGACGTCTATAACCTCACTTTGGCCAACTGACAGAACTGTTGCGTAAATGACTGCGTATGTGAATAGAAGGTGAGTTTACTCAAGGCTTTCACGGAGAGCCGTCGCACCACGCACGTATGAACCCGTATTGTTCTCACTCACCGTTTAGGGACCAAATGTGGGAGGGTAGACTATGAGCGGCGTAAACCCGCCCGCCGTCGTCGTCCGTATCGTCGGAGTCGAGCTGAGGAATCCCCAGCGCCTGGCCGACGCTGACGCCAACCGAGGAAGCCATCCCTTGTTCCCCGGAGGTTAAATCTGGTACCGAACTCAACGACCTGGCCCTTTGTCTGCTGTCGCCTCGCGACGCCTGTGATTGACTCTGCTGTATGACCCCGGGCAACGAACGGAGTATTGAGAACCCCTGCATTTCGTTGGCTCCCGAGGATTGCCCGTTCCCAGACTGTGCGACTGTGCTGGCTTTTGCACCCATTCTTTATCGACTTTGAAACGCGTTTTCGTTTGAATCGTGAGAAATTTTGTTCGGGGGAGTATTTTAGCGTTGTTCTAAGACTTTTCCGGCTTGGAGAAATTCCGCAGTGGTATAATCAACGTAGTAAAATGAATAGATAAAGAGACAAAAGTTTATCAACGAGACGTAGAAGCTGCCAGACCAATCACTGCACGAGATCCTTTGTGTACTGGTTTTTACTTCGTGACTTTACAAACGCGAAACTCACTGGATAATATTTAGATAACACTAAACAACACTTGTCTGACGTTTAAAATACTTTTGAACTAAATTTAAGCCGGAATTTTACAACATCTCGCCACGATAAGCAAGTCATTTCGACCGAGAGCATAGTAGCGGCTCGTCGCGCAAAACATCCCCCGACATCTTGCGATAAACTTACCAGAAAGTCAAAAGACAGAGAGCACCGAAGGCAGCTATCACGTTGTGTTCAGTTGTGTTACACGCCCGAAGGTCCCTATGCACTCGCACTTCGATATATCGCTCGTTACAAGTGAGCGGTATTTTGAGCGCTGCCGTTGAAAATATGTTGAAAACTTGAAACGTTGAAGCGTATATTCCACCTTCGTAGACATTCCCATTAATCGGAAGACCAAATATTGCAATCTATGACCTTGATATGACGTGACAAGATAAGAATTTTATACCCTTATCGCTTACAAATGAAAATAAAAGAAATTCAGAAAAATTAAAAGGGGCACATATAATATATTTTTTTTAAATACAAATACAACGATGTATACATATATACAGTCTTGGTCATTATAAAAATATCTAAGAGATGATTATACAAATGATTGAGTAATGAAATTTATGAATAGGAGTGGGCAATGGCACATAATTGGTTAATTTCTTAGCACAAGTTGCGTACATCAGCTTTATAATCAGGACTTAGCGAGCTCCAACTAGTCTCAGAGCATTTCTCAAGTTTTCCCCGAACTTCCGGCATTTCCACCGTCCAGCATGTGTTTTTTATCTCATAATATTCAGACACCAGAGCATCTATCCACCGTTCAAGCTCCAAACCGATTCTCTGTTCTGTAGTACTAGAATTTACGGTAGGAGTACCTAAATAAGTTGTCCACCAGTGATTTATGTTCTCAGTTACTTGGTATGGTGCTAAAGAGCCATTATGTAATTCTTTAGCTTTTCGTAGACTGATCTTTTGATTTCTCCAATACGCTAATGGTACTACAAGGAAATTGAGTTTTGCTACTAAATCTGAGTCTGCCATTAAGAGCACATGCCAAGTGCCAATGGCCAGCGGCTCTCCAAGTTGAGGTTTTATGTGACCGAACTGGAAATTGGTTAAATACATTTGAGAACTGTAATTGTACCATCTTTTAACGATTGAGAGAGAAAAAAATTATTTACTGCTCACCAATAATGTGTCTTCCATCTGTAGTTGACCCATATCTGCCAATCGGCCATAGGGATCAACCCACAAAACTGACAAATTTCGTAGAGCTGTAAATCCTGGAACTAGTTCATATGCTAGGACAGGAGATGATAGTACACTCATTGCTGCGACTAAGTTTCTGAACCGCTGTTCTTTTTGATCATAGTCTGTGCTAACAGCCAGGGTACGTATTCGATTTTTCCATGATTTCGTTATAGTAATGTTCTGCTTTAGAGAAATCAAGGATTCGACTTGCTCTGGAAATTCGTTTTGAAATGTTGAAGATTCTAAATTTTCTAAGTCATTGGTATTTGCATTACATCGAATCAATATCCCAATGAAACTGTTTGATCGAAAATAAGCTGTGGCCTCGAGTAACTTGATTTGACTGAAAATGTAGTCTTCAATTTTCAAATTTTTGTAGGTGAGACGAGCTAAAGAATCTGATATTGTTAACAGTGTGTCATCCGCCATCGGACTGAGATCCGCATAATGGTACAAGCTTTGCCAGTATGCATCGTAACCCTTCAGTTTCTGAGTTTTGTTAATTTTCGATGGATATATCCATTCCTCAGTACGGTCTACAATTCTTTGATCGATTGTTGGCTCAAATTTTCTGGCAAAGAATAAATTTCGATCTGCTGTGCTTTTTATCCGTCCAAAATCTTCTGATTTGAAGTCATTCGGACTACAACCGCACCAGTCTACTATAGCTCTGTACTGACATTTACAGCCCAATTTTCGTTTCCAATTAGTGACATGAAGATTGTTGTCAATGTACGTATCACAAAATCGTGAATTCCGCAGTGCAGTATGAAAAAATGATTCTGCAGGTAACAAAGTGTATTGGAATACTTTTAGCAATCCAGATACTAGAGGGTCTGGTACTGGATTAGCAACATACTCAACGAAATCTCGACTTAGCGCCACCCAATCACTTCCTCCATCGATTTGAATACCTATCAGTCAGACAGAAAATATTTATTATTAGTCGTTGACTAGACTACTAAGCAAAGATTTGGTAAGTGCATATGTTGGATTCAGCCTATTTGTGAGTAATAGACATGTGATTTTAATTAGCTGATAATTGTAATAATAATTATAACATTCAACATGATTTAATACCTGTCGGTAATTTGCGATCACCAATTCGCCACATTCGTGCTTCGCATTCAACAAAGCTTTTGTCTAGTCCTTGCTTAGTGATGAAGCGCTGTACTTCTCTGCCGTGTGACTTGACAAAATTCATTCCTTTATTCAAAGTGAGGAACTCAGTAAGCCGAGCATTGCTTTTAACTGGAAAATCTGATTCTGATAAATTCACAAGAAAATCCCAATTGTGATCTTGAGCCAAAATCTCGTTTGCTGAACTCAAGAGAGTTTTCAAGAGGCTTGCGCCACCCCAAATGCTCGCATGTCGCAGGCCAACCCCTCTTGCTACTCTTATATTTTTAGTCTTACATTTTTTCTCAATCCCCAACATTTCTCGATACATGTAATCTTGCCTCTGTAATAAAATGCGTCCAATTATAAATTTTGTAAATTAAAAGCGACAGATCAGTTGCAAGATCTTTTGGTTTGTCAACTTATTCATAATACAGAATATATAAATAAGAGGGCTGGATACCGAAAGCAGACAACAAATAATGAAAGCTGCACATTTCATATTCTATTCTAAAATATTATAAACGCAATAATATGTCTTTTAAAGTTAAATGTTGGAAGCATATCTATTAGACAAGAGTATAATTCATAACTCTTGATGCACAGTTTGATTAAAATGCTGACCTGGCCCCATGGCGATCCAAAGACATAGCATAAGTGCCACATAAACAGTAGTATTAGGTATTCCACTCTGTATATCGGTATCTAGCACTCTATTTTATTCTTAGTTACCGCATCAACATGAATGTAGAAGAAATGTGACGGATGATACAGCACACTGATTAGACGTTTAACCTGACGACTGGCTCTGCCATTCACCGTTAACAAGTAAGCTATTCGAGCAGGCTTCTCTCTCGAATTTCTGGAGCTGGAGTTTCTTGCTTCTTGAGGCTTGAATCCTGAAAGAAATAGTCAAATATTGATTGATCCATTTACAGGTCAAAATCTAAGCATTATTTGATTCAATAGACTGCACCAACACCTTCTATACATAAACCAGAAAATCACTAAATTATTATAGTTCATGTATTTACAATAGATAGCATGTGTTATTTGGATTACTTTGTATGCCATTCCAGAAGACATTTATAGTTAAATAACCACCACAGGATAACTTTGGATTCCCAGGACACTTCATATTACAACTTGAGTCAGGTAAACGTCTCACCTGCGATGGTTCCTCCATTCCACAAAAACACTCGATTCTGTAATATATTGATTGAGATCAGTTTTCATTTGCAAATAATCAATATTTACTGTGGTACACATGAGGTATGGGTCTCAGAATTCTGTCAATTGCCATTGCAACATTCTATTGATTATGTTTTGTTTTTGTTTTTTTCATAAAACGTAAACTGATGTTTTAATAATTGGAATATGAGTCTTACAAATGACAGAATATGCATTTTAAACCAAAAGAATAAATTGATAAAGGTAAATAAGAAATATACTAACGAATATTCAACACCCGAGTAGGGGTAACCTGACTGCAAGCACAATTTGGCGCAGTATTCAGGTGAATTTTCACCTTTATAAACAGCATAGTAACCAGATAGTACTTGGAGCGTTTTGTCGTCTTTGAAACACCCCAAGCTTTTTGGCTTATCAAGAAAACCAGGAGAATGTGGACAAGATGATTGCAAGTTCTTAGGATAAAGGAGGCCCTGTTGACTCAGGCAAGTTACACTAGCAATTTGCTGCTTGCAAGACTGAGATTTTGCTCTTGTGATAGCACTCACTGCTTCTCTGCCAGTTATCTCACAATCTGGTGTAAAATTCAACAACTTTAGGTCTAATTTCACCCTGGTTGTTCGATTACGATGAGCTTCTTTTATTGCATTAGTCTCTAGTTTGTCTGGAGGTAGTTTAAGCTGTCGAGAACCTTTCGGGAGACCACCTCCTTCTTCAGCTACCGAGAAAATATCCTTGTGTGGAAAATAAGATCGTTAAATATTAGGGTGCACTCACTTTTCAGCAATGATTCGAAATATTTCAACTGACCATAGCAAGAAACAAATTACAGAAAAAGAACAAAGAATTAAGAAGATTGATTAGCATGTGAACACTTACGTTGTTTAGTGATTTTATTACCCTGCGATTTTCATTTTCCAGAGCAAAAAAGGTATAAGCTAAGTATACTTGCACACATAATATGGCTATGCCAAATACGAAGAATATCCGATACTTTCGCAAACAATTAGATGATCTATTATCAAGCTGATTCTTTCCGGATGCCATTTTCGATCGTCCTATGTGCCCGGTACACACTTATCTTCTTTTTTAAATTTCAAGTGAAAATACTGGGTAAAAACGTGACGCAGAAGAACACTGACACATTAAAAATTCTATTGCAAGCAACAAGCGGTCTAATTACAATTTAAGACTCACTTACTAACGAACTTTATGCTCCTATAAAACCCGTTGAGTGAAGACTGTTATCAGTCTTCACTCAACGGCTTGTGAATGATTAACAATAGGATGTAAGTAATAACTTACGTACCGCAGAGGAAAAAAAGTCACAAGAGCGTAACTTCCTGGAAATTCAGAAAACCAGTTCAGGTGGATTTTCAATGAAAGCGAAATAAAATCAGTGTAGTCTGACCAATCACAAGCACTTCGTACGCTTAATCTTAGCTGTGGTTCGAAGAGATCAATGGTTCAAAAAGCCTGCGTAAAGCGTTGTGATCCCGTAAATTGTACATCAGGCTTTAGTTTGAGATTAATATTCCCGTACGTGCCTGCACGCATTAGAACGTTTGCATTCTTACTATTGCGCCATCAATGCCTGCGCTGAGTACAAGTGCTCGCATTTGACTCGGTATTATATGAACTCGTCTTCTCGTTTGTGTAAACGCAGAAGAGTTCAATAATTACAAACGATGCTGGCGACTCTGCAGAGAGCTCGCAGCCTTTTGGTGAGACTATTGAAATTTTATTACTTTCCTTATGTAATTCCAGAACCTAACCTCCAATTGGGTCCTACGTGCATTTCTTCTAAAGAATTGTTCTCTGTCCAAGGCTCTAAAAAATGTCAGAGGAGTACAGTCGTCTGCGGGACGATTGTCAGATCATTTGTTCGTCGTAAGTTTGTAATTTTATGAAAGTAGCACACGATTGATGTTTGGTTTTGCTTATCCAAACATTCTAATGTCACTTGTCGTAGCACCGAGACTCTGAAGAGAACAATCCTAATACTCCGTTCGAGTTCAACGAGGCAAATAAGAAACGTGTCGAAGCAATCATGGCAATTTATCCCGAGGGTCACAAGCGCGGAGCTATGATGCCCTTGCTAGATTTGGCGCAACGCCAACATGGATGGTTGCCTATATCAGCCATGCACAAAGTAGCAGAGATTTTGAAACTACCTAATATGCGCGTGTACGAAGTTGCCACATTCTACACAATGTTCAATCGGCAACCTGTAGGAAAATATCACGTACAAGTATGCACATGCACACCTTGCTGGCTTCGGGGCTCTGATGAGGTCCTTCAGGCCGTAACGAAAGCAGCTAATTGCGCAGTTGGCCACACATCTGCCGATAAACTCTTCACAGTTATTGAGGTGGAATGTCTGGGAGCTTGTGCCAACGCTCCAATGCTCCAAATAAACGATGACTATTACGTATGTATAGCACCTTTCATATCTACAAGCTTTCTGCATCTTCAAATTAATGTACCTTTTTATTATACATGATTAATATATAGTATTAATATTTGCACTTTATTAACGTACCAATAGGAAGACCTTACTGCCGAGACTACAGAGAAAATAATAAATGCGTTGAAGAAGGGTCAAGATAAACCACCACCAGGACCTCAGGTGTCATCTCGATTTGCTGCAGAGCCAGCAGGTCAATTGACAACTTTAACCAGCCCTCCACCTGGCCCTGGATTCAAAATTCGTTCAGATTTATAGAAGACAATAAACTATTGCTTTTATAAAAGTAGATATGACTTCAGTGAGTCAAGTAACACTGCTATATGCATAGCCCAATAAATAATATTCTAGACCGTTACCAATTACTATTGGAAATTATTATCTTTTGAGCTAGTTTTGGCAGATTATTTAAAAGAAATTACACAACCGTTGGACTATAAACATAACTACCAACGGCCCCATGGAAATGGGATTATTTCTTGAATGGGTCAATATTTATACCTGTATTATACGCAATACGCATGAGATTCGGATATCTATTTACTGTATACCTGTAATTATTTGATTAATATACATACACAAAATACATGTATATATAACGAATTTACCTAGATGACTGACTTCAATGCTATCAATTAGTGAAAATAAAACTTTACACAAATTATCAAGCAAACCAAGAAGGTTTGTTATCTCTGTTTAGTACAATATTCTTAAGACAGTGTCCACGATTAATATTTTAAGCAGTATCTTTTTACAGTACTTTATTGCAGACGAATATAAATCATACACTAATCGTACGAAATACATTAAAACCAGAATGAGCAGTAGATACAAGAGTACCTGGGCACTGCGGATGCCAATGTAATTCCTTTACGTCAGTTTGACCCTGATGTACAAATAATAATTGAGGCGGTAACGATGCAAGTTGACTGTCTTGTTCTTCCATATTATCTGCTTCCACTGAGAGATCCCATTGTGCTATTTGATCATCTGCACCAGCGGACGCGAGGACGGTAGCTTCGCCAGGATGCCATTCTACACTTGTTATCGGTGCTGTGTGTTGTTTGAAAGTTGCAACTGGTTTAGTACCATTGGGACTGAATTGTCGCAAATCCCATATGTGTAGAATACCGTCATCGCCACCAGATACCAGAAAACGTGATTCTTTTCTGTTCCACGAGATTACGTTTACATCAGCTGTGTGCGCCTCTCCTGCCGTCAGCATGCAAGCTGCCTGAGGATTTGCTCTTGTGTCCCAAATTTTAATACTGAAGAGAATAATTTGGTAAAAAATTTTATAAAAATTAACTAACTAAGAATATGGTCATGAAGTATACTTCAGGATATATCGAACCTTTTATCGACGGAACATGAGGCAAGCACATGCCTTTCATTTGGAGACCATTGGAGATCCTCAACACTATGTGGAGCATGGGAATTGTAAGGCCTTTGATCTACAAGCCAGTCTTCACCACTGCTGCTATTATTGTGATGCCAGATGTGAATGTTGCCTTTGCAATCACCTGAAGCCAGAGTTCCTTCTTCAGTAGGACACCAATCCAAGCCATATCCTTCTTGCAGGTGTCCCTTGAATGTGAATATTGGTTTGGCTCCATCATTGCCTTGATCATTTCGCTTACGATAATTACTCAGCAACAAGGGATCGTCTACTGCTCTCAGCTGCTCGTTCAAATCCCAAAGGGATACACGGCCCAGTTCACTCCAACTTGCAGCAAAGACTTTGTTCCCCACTTGTGCGCACCTGTGACAAATAACAGTAAACCCTGTAGATGGGAAACTAAACTCAGTGCTCCCAATTCTTCCTCCAGAATTTTCCTTAAGGGAAAATAGTTCAAACACATCATTAGGCCAGGTACAACGCTTTTACCTCACTCTATTCACACATCCCTGATGTTTTATAGAAGCAACTGTCATAACAGGAGCTCGAGCTTCGTCTTCATCGTCATCTTCATCTGAATCAGACTCGTCAGATTCCTCATTGTTACGGGCAGTGCCATGCAGGTTAGACATTTTCATGACGAGTAGGTTATTGACATGTGTTCTTGCAGCTTGCGTACCAGCTAACATGTACATTGACATGGGATATGTCTCCCGTGAGTTTCCGAGGTCGTCCCTGATGATGTCAAAGCTCAGACACGGAGCTCCTGTTTGAGCTTGATGTAACATCCTGTATGCTGAATGATCTACTACCAATTCTTCTCCTTTTTCTAGCGGCTGTCCTGGCAAGTAAATTTTACTTTTTTTCTCTGCATCATGATCGTCTTCTGCTTCCATATCTTCATCATCCGCATCGTCGTCGTCGTCATCATCTTCAGCTTCCCTATCGTCATCTTCTATCATAGCTTCTTCTGCAGGATCCATTACTTTATTTCTAATGCAGAAAAAAAATCACAGATATAAAAGTGCGTAACTGATCACTGATGGACGAAAATACAGTGAAGAAAAATCCAAGATGAATAATGATGTCCATTTTTTGTCAGGACACGTATGTCACTCCAAAGCAAAGAGTATGCTCCAAAATACCGTTCGAGGCAGATTTTGAAATATAGCCTGTCACTATGTATTCCTTGCATAATAATATAGAACAGCTTTCGAGTGTACCGTATTTTCAGTCTCAATAAGATCACAAAATTATCTTTTGAAAATCCATCGCATGCTAACTGGGAATTAGCTAACCTCGAATAAAGTTGCTTTGTATAAATTTATCCAGGAATGATATCTCTCTGAATGATATTAACCCGTCCAGGCAACCATCTAAATGAGCACTTTCCCTAAAATTTTCCATTATATCGCTTATTTTCATTTATATACTTACAAATATTTGAACCCTAAGGAAAGTCCGGCACGGCGTACACGCTGCGGAACGAGATTAGGTTAGGAAATGTTAGCACGCCTGAAGACGCGCGACGACGGAACGTCAGTGTAGGTGCGGATTATCAAGCCGTAGATTCAAGTGATGTTAATGGATGGACAATTTTGAGACGCAAATAACTGCTTGCTCCGATGCCTGATATCATAGAACTACGACCTGACAAGGGTCTTATGTACCCCAACTTCGAAAAATATCAATTTCTTGACGACCCAATACTTATACTAGAAAAAGATCTGGAGAAAGGTAAGCACTCAACACTATGGGATATGGGCTGTCAGATTTTCAACATGTTTCGGCTAAATGTTTTGCATTTATTATTAATTGTTTTTGAAGAATGTAGAAGAAATTTCGATCTTAATATGACTATGCTGCCTGTTATTTCAGAGGTGTTACGAGTTGAACCAAGTAGTTCTCAAGATTCCTGGCTTGAAGCAAGGTCTTTTGCTTACCATAATCATTTGTACAAAAATCCATTCAACGGCAAGTGTTATTTTGTCAACAAAGATATTGAATTATGGAAATTGGATGCAAATGGTTGTTTAGAGTTGGTACACACGCTGACCAAAATCTCAACCGAATCCAGTGCCCCGGTTTACAATCCATCCCTGAGTTTTGCTTCGGAAAACATCATAGTTGGCTCTAATGGATGTAAAAATTTGGAAATAATTATTAAGAATGACTCAAGACCGTTATTAACATTCGTGTTTGACGATATAGATGCTGGTATAATTTTAGATTCAGTGTACGTTAAAGATAAATCAATAATCAATATTGTAATGTGCTTCATAACTGAACTTGACAGCAAGAAACATTCTGAAGTTGTTTTGTATACATATTCTTTACCAGTTATTGATACAGTGGGTTCAGAACCTTCATCACTGGATGTTAAATTTATTGGAAAGAGGATCTTGAGGATGAAAGGAGCTGTTGAGTATGCTAATTTAGAATCAAACGGAAATTATTTACATTTAATGAGTCAAGACTCTGCTACCTTTGTTTACGATTCTTTAAGATCAGTGACAAAGGAAATTCCAGTAGAAGGCAATCAAGAGATTAATATTCCAAAATACTGCTGGTCTCAGGATGAAGATTCGCTTACCGTTTGGTTGAAAGTTTTCGATGGCATTGATAAGAGTCAAATCAAAGTTGACGTCAAGCCAAATAATATTGTCATAAAATATGAAGATCAGATATTGATGGCTGGGGAAAGTGGGCATAGATTGGATCCAGATTTAACAACTTGGTCACACGAGAAAGATTCGCTAAAAATAGATTTATTCAAAAATGAGACAGGTTTAATGTGGAATGAATTAATTAAAGGAGACACTGGCGGTGAATGCTTACCGAATGAGGCTTTAGCAGCTGAAGTTCACAGCAGGTATGTCTCCAGCGATATCATTTATCCTTTATAAACATTCTTGAACATAAGTTTTTTAGATTTTTTTATGAATCCATTTCAGATTAGCCTATTTATGCACTGAAGAGCCAGGAATTGGAGGTGGGCATCCGATGTTGGGATTCAACTCAGAGCAGCTTGAAGAATGTGACATTCAAGAGAAAGAAAATCAATTCCAAAGAATTGATATCGACTCTCACAAGACTACTCATTTAGTGATTTTAGGTGCAAACAACCGAGTATTGTTTACACAAAGAGTCAAACACGGCCAGGTGTTGTGTTTGAGACATGATCACGACGGCTGTGTTTGGGTTGCTGGTGAAAGTAATGATGAACATTGGGGATTAAAGCATATTTCTACATTCCCTGGATTTGGATACGTTGAGGCAAGCAAGACTAACAAAAAGTTTTGCGTCTCTCCCCCTAGTAAGTCTCGTTATGAGCTTAGTACCTGTTGTAAATTTATTCCAGTACTTAAGAGTATCTCATCTCAACTCAGCCTGCACCAGATTTTTAAGCCATCACTTTATTATTTGTTCGAAAAAAACATCATTTTTGCAGATGGGTCGTACGTAGCTATAGTAGAGCATGCAAGGCACGTTTTTCTCTATGAAAAACCAATTGGAAACTCACAAATAGGACATCAGCGCATCGTAGATTTGGGGTGTGAAGCACAAGCCAATCCTGTTTTGGGTGCTGCAGCTTCAAACCATTATCTATATCTATTGACCAAGAATAAATTATACCAATTGCAGGTGAATCCTTAGATGTATGCAGCTCAAGTTTTAACTTAATGGTAGTGAAAGTAACAGTTTTCTGTAAAAATATACCAAAGGTTGAAACCGCCACCTTTGCTTCATTTTCTACTCTTTCGAGCTGCAGGAATGTTGCATATGATTTTTCTGGCTCATCTCAAGCGACAATATTACTAAACAACACAAGAATATTAATAGAATACCCAATAAAACATTTGACAATTGAAAATGATCTTGTTAGAATTGAATGGCCCAAGGCAACCTGCTTATTTGATCAAACTGAATGTAATACATCAAACTATTATTATAATTTTTAGATTTTTCGAATATTTTTAGTCAATTTAAATAACGCATCTTTTTTGCATGTTTTTTTAACATTCCATGGCAAAGAAACAGGGTATACGAAAAATATTCTTGTTTGACAAGTAATCTTTGGATGATGTTAAATTTGAATGTGTCAGGAACATTGAAAGAAACTCGCGTAATATTAAATAATAATTACAAATTTATTTTGTAATATAATTGATTGAGAAAAATAAATATCTTTTTTACTGTACGTGAAAATAACTGAAACGTAGAATAACAATAACAATTCCTTACAATTAAAAGCAGCACAGCTATTTGAATATCTTGACCTTTGAAATTGAGAATGATTTGCCAATAGTTGCTACTATGCATCACACATCAAGTCTCACTCATTTCATAGTCATTTTCATAATTTTGCAATATATGTTTTACACATTTTTATTAATCAAATTAATGAATTTCAATAACGTCATAAATTTGGACTCCTCAAAATAAAGTAGTCAATCTTACCAGATACAAGTTACATTCATGTGATGCTGCCTTTTTTCAATCAATTTACGTAAAAAATAAATTCAGCATCGTAGTCGTTTTTGTAAGATGAACAATACGATTGCGTTCAAATGATCAGATTAACAGTAGTCATCTAGCATTGTCTATTTTGCGCGATAACATTAAAACAAAAGAATCGATTTGGGTACAACGCTCAAACTATTTTGCGTTACTCCAGGGTTCGAACTGATCAATTGCAACACTCAAATATATTATCACAAGTATTTCAAATGTATATATTTCAATCATCCAATCTTATGGTGGGCGACTCTTAGCTTTGACTAAATCTACTAGATCGTTTCTAGTCAAGTCCTGAGAAGGTGGCCAATACCACACAAGTCTCTCAGAGAAACTTTCGCAGAAGCTAGCAATGGCATCGGCTGGTCTTTCATAGTCATATTTTGTTTCTTTTGATTTAGGATTGTAATAATACTTGTGTCCGCTCGATCGGCTTACATGGCAATGCCAGGGATTCGCAGTACCTTTGAAAAATAGAATGCTATTCATCACAAAATAATATGGGTCATCTTTAATATTTTCGTTCAAATTACTGCCGATCAAGGGTGCATAGGCCATCACTTCATTCCCATTTTTCATTGTGCGAAGTTCCAGGCACGAGTATAATTCGTCTTCCAAACCATTGATCAATGGGTAAAGATTCTTAGCACGTACTTGTATAGAATGCTGTCCACTTGGTTTTCTCAGGGCAGCACAGAATTTTTTTATTTTCGCGGATCTGTAACAAATGGATATGAATGTAGCGTTGAAACGAATTGTGAATTACCGCTACCTCAACAGGCACTTACCTATCACTCAAGTGTAACTGGCTAATGTCTACGCCACCAAGTAAGTATGCATCTAAAATATGGAGCGCAGGTGTCCTGTGTTGTGAGCGATATTCGCTGCGCAATTCTCCAGCCATTTCTGCATAAACAAGGGTATCTGGTGGCAGTTCTGGTGCAACAGGTTCCCGTCTCCAGGTGTTCTTTTCTAGACGAAATACATTAGATCTTCCTAGACCAAGATAAAACGTAGCCAGAGATTTTTCTGAGCCTTGGCCTGTTACACAAGGCATGCAAAACCAATCCAATGGACTTGTCAATAATTTTGTTTCAACATTTGACTTAGAAAGTTCGGTGTGTGGTGCAGATAGAAAGTTGAGGGTATTGTTCGTGATCAGACCCTGTAGACGTGCTTGTGGGTTACCAAGTCTTGGTACTGTTCGAGGTTTGTCTGGTAGACCCCAGTGCAGAAGGCACTCCTTTCTCATATCTGCTTGAGTTGGTTCCGTAAGTGTGGGATTGTTGCAAAATGCAGCTATTTTGACTAACCCTATAACTTGTTTTCTGCCCAGTGTATTGTTGGATTCGATTAAATAATTTTTGAAATATTTCTCGTTTTCTAACTCACTTGGTGATACTAGTTGCAAAACATCGTTGTCGTCTTTGCTTTTGCTGGGGTGAAGCAAGTGCTCATTTACTCGAGACAAGTATTCTATTACATCTGAAACGTCTGGCCGTTTACTCAAGCATATTAAATATCTTTCTGAATTAGCAGGGCGGGATGAATTAGGCTTAAAAATACAAATCCGGTCGAAGCAGCGATACATCAAGTATATTAGACCGGCACTGAAAGGAGTAAATAGATCAAATAATTTGACAACAAAATGGCCACCATCCTTCAAGACCATTAATGCTACCAGACATTGGCACAGGTATAACTGTTTGGACAATATTTCTTGAATATTTTCTTGGCCTTCGACCGAAAAGCCACCGTCAGCCATCATAAAGTGTAATCCTTTTCCTCCAGTGTCTTCCATTATAAGATCACGAAAACCTTTCTGATTTTCAGGGTCATATACATCGCCATTGTCTTTTGGCCCATAATAGGGATGAAAAGTTTCACAAGGTCCTGCATAAAATTCATCAAGTTTAAAATCATTTTCACCTCTCAGTGTAAAACCAAACCCCTTGGCGTTCCATTTTTTCTTCCACAAAACATACTCGCTGAAACCTCCAGGACCAGCGCAGACATCAGCAAAGTACAAAAGCTCATTCGGATGTAAATTTTTTGGTTCTGTGAATACGAAATCGGCAGCTCTGTCCATATTAGCCATTTTTACAGCTGCACGATTCAGAAAAAATGCTCCACGGATCGTTTCAAATGGATTTGATCTTGTTCGAGCTCGTCGTAATTCATTTCCGTCAAGCCTGTCGAACACAGATTTCGAATTCAACACATCTTTGAGAATATTTTCTTCGCAGAATGATACCTCATTGTCAAGGTCCAATTTTTTCGGACCAAACCCTAGCCAATCCTGTAGTGTATCCATATCTGGTACCGAAAAGTGATTATTGGTTAACCATTCTATGTCCTCTTGGACTTTTATTTCCTCTAAAGATGGGTCCCACTGTTGACTCGCTGCGTCTAATCCTGGTATGTGAAGACCTAAACCTCTACGGCCGCGTTGTGTTGACATTTCCACTGGCTCAATGCGACCCTGGCCTGCTTTACCCAGCCCAGTACCTGACTTGTAACCCATTTTGGCCATCATCCTTTGAGCCTTATTGTCGACCGCATTAGCTCCAAGTTCCAGACCTTCGGTTCGACTCTTTTTGATGAACATAGCACTGTTTTTATCCACCTCCTTATCCCTGTGGATACGCTTACGTCCTGATTTAAATTCTTCAACCTTAGTGGCAGATCCCCGTGCCTGAGTTTCCATTGTTGGTTCGGGATCTGTATCTGAGCTGAATGACCTCCTTCCATAGTCTTCTAGATTTTCTTCAGGCTCAATAACCGCATGGGTTTTGCCTTGCCCTCCAAAACCAACTCTGCAAGCTTCATCTTCGCTGTCGCTCGTGTCTAAATACAAACATTACATTGATTCAAGTTTGAAAGAAAATTTTTCATTGTGATGAAAAAAAAGTTGCAGTGTTATAAAATTAATTCTTCTGAGCAATTATTTCAACACCTAGCAAGATAAATATAGAACAACAAGGCCACTGAATTATTTCATTCTTTTTCAGTCAGATTATTATTTTCGACATAACCAATATAAACAATGTACGAACCACTTAATCTGGATTCCATATCTATTCAATCACATCCAGTACTATTATTATTTGAATGCTGGAACAGCTACTGCAACGTGAGGTAAGTTGCAGTTGCGAAAGTACACAAACGTATTTATTTTTCAGATTTCGCAGAACTGTTCCGATGTATAGGTCACTTCCCCAGTTGTCGTGTGGCCATTTCTACTACCACTGAATACGAATGTAAACCAAGCAAGCGATGCAGGGAATCCCGAGAGGGCAAGGGGGAGTCCATGTCGAGAGTGCGGGAAGTTGGAAGTTCGCCGGGTAGGCACTATTTCAGCGAGTGTAGTACCTAGGAAAACGTTTTCATTGTTGTATGTATGTAAATGTATCAAGAGGACTGATTAGGTATGGCTGGACTTTCACGGGTGTTAAATGGACGTGACGGGCAGGAAAAAATCCCTTATGAAAATGAGTACCGACGCAACGGCTAAATGCCGCACGTTGAAACCCACGTGGTTAGGTCAGTGGATCTCAATTACATTTTTATGCTAAGAAGTTAAGAATCTAGGATTTTCCAAAATCTGCCAAATTTTGACTGAAAAAATCCACAGGGAATCGTTTTGCAGGACTCTGCTTCCACTAATTGGACCCTCAAGAATGAAATATCTTCGGCTAACGTATTTTATTCGACTGGAAGTCGCTAGAAAATTACAATTAACGCCTGACGCCGCGTGCAACGGCAATTTTTCCAATATCAGACTGCGTTGTGCGCCGTTCGCATGGCGTTTCCGACCGGTCGAGAATTGGTCTCGATCGCAGCGTGGCGGCAGTCGCTTCCAAGCAGCCGTAGTGAAGGTACGCAAGCCGTAAGTCAAGAATTCAGATCGGCATGTACAGGCTTTGGCTACCCGGAACATGGCCAAACACGGATACCTTACGGTTAAAAACGGTTATGTAACGTTATTCGATCAGTGTATTCCCACGAAACTCAGTGCTCTACAAAAAATTTCGATTCGATTTGTATCTGCCCGTGTCTGTCAGTATCCTGTCCGAAACGTGTTCGATCCTGTTGAGAATTTTTAGCACTTTTAGCAGGGTGTGAATAATATACGAATGGCAGCGTGTATCCTATATTAAAAGAACGGAGTTACTGAAATGAAAACAGCAGGGGACATTAAAGGTGAGTTTTGTGTTTTAAATTTTCATTCTCCGGTGCAATTTCAGCTCTTAGCGCTTTCGATTCTCGACTCTCTGCGTCGGGAGTCATTTGTTATTTTTTGTGCGGTTGATTTTCGGTAAGTGCGTAGTTGCATTGTTATCAAATTTAACTCAGTCAGTTTAGGCAGCTAGCTATAATACAAAAAGTGTAAATGGGCTTGGAATCGAGTGTAATTATTACGCTGTATAGGCACGAGCATATTGAAAGAACCGAGTTACTGAAATAAAAACAACAGGGGACATCGAAGGTGAGTCTCGTGTTTCAAATTTTCATTCTTTGGTGCAACTTCAGCTCTTAGCGATTTCGATTCTCGACTCTCTGCGTCGGGAGTCATTTGTTATTATTTGTGCGGTTGATTTTCGGTAAGTGCGTAGTTGCATTGTTATCAAATTTAACTCAGTCAGTTTAGGCAGCTAGCTACAATACAAAAAGTGTAAATGGGCTTGGAATCGAGTGTAATTATTACGCTGCATAGGTACGAGCATATTGAAAGAACCGAGTTACTGAAATGAAAACAGCAGGGGACATTAAAGGTGAGTTTTGTGTTTTAAATTTTCATTCTCCGGTGCAATTTCAGCTCTTAGCACTTTCGATTCTCGACTCTCTGCGTCGGGAGTCATTTGTTATTGTTTGTGCGGTTGATTTTCGGTAAGTGCGTAGTTGCATTGTTATCAAATTTAACTCAGTCAGTTTAGGCAGCTAGCTATAATACAAAAAGTGTAAATGGGCTTGGAATCGAGTGTAATTATTACGCTGCATAGGCACGAGCATATTGAAAGAACCGAGTTACTGAAATAAAAACAACAGGGGACATCGAAGGTGAGTCTCGTGTTTCAAATTTTCATTCTTTGGTGCAACTTCAGCTCTTAGCGACTTCGATTCTCGACTCTCTGCGTCGGGAGTCATTTGTTATTGTTTGTGCGGTTGATTTTCGGTAAGTGCGTAGTTGCATTGTTATCAAATTTAACTCAGTCAGTTTAGGCAGCTAGCTACAATACAAAAAGTGTAAACGGGCTTGGAATCGAGTGGAATTATTACGCTGTATAGTCACGAGCGTTTTGTGACAACCAAGTGCCCTGATAATCTTCCGTTGTGGTATTTTTTTCAAACATTCTGAAAAAACGGACCTTGCAGAAGGTGACCTTCGTGTGAGTTGTGTTTCGAATTTCGGTTCGCGGGTTGCGTCTCTCACGTGGATACACGTTTGTAAAATAAAAATCTTATTCCATCCGTTTCCGAATATCTTCCTGTGGATCGATCGATAGAAGGATCTTCTATTTCGTAATGCTTCATTGCCGATCAACAAAAGTTAACGCATCGCGGCGTTACTGATCGTTTCGAAATTTCAAATGAATCTAAATCATCAACTGTTATTGATTTCTGATACATTCTTATTTCGTTTTGGACAAATATGGTGAATTTGGAATACTGTTCAAATCGTTGTTTAAGATACAATAAGTACTAACAAAATATTGTGTTATCTTACCTGATTGCAGAAAGAAACTACAACAACGTTGATTGGCATTAATGGTTGTCTAGATTGAAAGGCCTTGTCAATAAATTTTGGAAGACATCAATCAGTAGCAGAACTGTTGAATTTATTGCAGATCAACAACAGGTATAAAACAATCTTAATCATTTTTCACTCACTGATTTATATAATCACTAAGGTTTTCCAAAACCCGAAAACTTGAATTAGATGAAATGTTGAGAAAATTTTATGGTTTTGTTTTTATCCTGATTACAGAATTGAACTACTGCAAGAATAAAAGAGGTTATAGCGAGGTATCCGCGTTGAGTGGCCCCGGTAATACATGTGGAAAAACAAAATGCAGAAGCTGAACAGGTCGCCATTTTGTGGAAGACAAAAAAAAAAAAAAAAAAAAAAAAAAAAAAAAAAAAAAAAAAAAAAAAAAAAAAAAAAAAAAAAAACAGGTACATGTTTGAGACCTTTTTTGATTATACCTTTGGGCTACTTTCAATCTGAGAAATTTGTCACTTAGTCGAAATTGATTAGTATTCAGTATCATTATGTTGACAAAAATTATGGTAATTTTCCAACGTTTTATATATTAATTGCGGAAAATAACTACTAATAAAATGTTGTTATTTGTTATATTTTAACAGGAGCACACTACTACAGCACCATCAACAAACTTTAGCGATGATCCGAATGATGTAACCCAATCAAACGAACCCTGACAACAAACTCAAGATTAAACCACCCGCTATGCAGTGAATCAAAGTGAAAGGTACATATTCGGTATTATTTTTAATTAGCATGTTCCTTTTGATCACATATGATTTTAGCTGCTCACTCTAGTATTAATTTCTGCAGTTCACTTGTAGATAAATCAGAAACCATCGAAATATCATGAAAATAACTTATTTTGATACAGACAGTTTATAGTGACATAAAATCTGATCCAGGTGCATTGTGCGAGTAATATTTTCATATATTCTTATTGTAGAGTGAAAAGTGTGTCACCACCATACATCCTGAGATGCTATGAGAACTACTACATACACATCATGTAAACCGTGGAGCAACCTGGAGGAGGTAAGGATACTTATTTTAATGATTGTTTGATGATTCAATGTGGTACATTTGAAACCTAATTCTCGTCATTGCGTAACGAGGGACAAATAAATATGGAAGTGGGCAACTGTAATAATTTATCTAATAACTGAAAATCGAGTCTGTTAAATTAAATTCGACCTCCTTTTTTCGTTTTTTCAGAGTTAAGCAGAGACATCCGAGTAACTTCTCCATTACTCAGCAACGTTGGTGAGTTTGCATGTGTTAGGTTACGGGTATTTTCCTGGGACTCCTTTGTCACGTGGCGTGGCGGTAACAATTGTTACACAAATCTTCGATTTCTTAGCTGCATGGATAGGCTCATTCGCGATCGCAACGGTGCTCGACTTTTCAGTTGGATCATTTTTTTGTTGTTGCAGTTGACCTATTTTACCATGGTGACTTAATGTTAGAAACTTTGCACGTTGCTGAAAGTGGAATGAGCATCGCGACAGGTTATCGTCACTTAATCGACTTTCGCGAAAACAAAGTGTGTTTAGCTACAGATTATATTATTAAAATGATGTTGTTTAAGTGATGGATAAACCTGAGGTTTGAATTTATTCCAACGATTGTTTAATTGATAAAGTTTCAAAGTCTGGCAAAACGTAACGTAATCAACTTGCTTGATATATCTTGAGTCATTTTCAATTTTATAATGCCCAACAACTATAGAACAAGTAAAGGCTTAGCTCGCTTAGAGAAATGCTGATAAGCATACAGGATGTTTTTAATCCATCTTACAAAAGGTTGATGTACCGATAGTCCGCCAGCTATCACTCAAACAATAATCTAGCTGACTATGGTACAAAAACGTTTTGCTCCCACAGGTAATCAATGAAAAAGTAAGTCACAGTGACCACGGCGCAAATGAGGAAGAATGATGTGTGTTGGAAAGAATGGAGAATCGTTTAGAGCGAATATAGATAATCGGGTAGGTAGGTGGCCGTGTGGGATCCGTCGCGGGGTTTGATGCAGATGTGCGTGTGAATCTCTTTTCAACATTTCCGTTGGGTGGTTGCGTTGGGAATCAGGCGAGGGTAGGAAGGTCGCGACGGACCGCGATATTACTAACTTTTGCAATCCACAGCGTCAAATGATCACAGTGATTTTCCTCCAGAAACACGTAAAAGACTGAGTATAAGAGTCTTCGAACTGTTAGTAAGCTTTCAAATTTTACCGAAGTTCAATTTCCCATTTCTTTTTACTTTCCAGTCATTGATGAATTCAATTATTTAGTTATTGTCTATCATTATTCCAATCAATTAATCTCTGTGATCGTCTGAATGGGCAAAACGTATCTCTGGACCATCTATCGCGTTCCGTGGTACGCTGGATGGGCGGAGATGCTGAGCTCGAAGACTTCGCGTCGAAGAGGACCGCCGACCGTCACGCCACACAATAATGCATGCCCTCCAACCTCCCTCCCGGACTTGACTCGCATCTTGGCACAACAATTCGCATCGCAATGTGTCGGATTCAGAAAGACGCAGATGCGAATTGGGTTTCTACAGAATTTTGCGACAAGTCGTAGATATTTAAGATTTTTCGACAGATTAATCGGTCGCGCCTTTTTGCGCGTAGATTAATCACGGGAATCAGACTTGCCTTTTGCGCGATGATTGATAATCAGGGTGGTGACACACCCAGAAAGACCATAAGCAAAAATGCTTTTTTTTAAAAAGCGCTTTCAAACTTCAGTTAGCAAAGTTTGGTAAATTTAGTCAAGCTAACTTTCAGAAATGGTATCGTTCAATTTCTAATTATTCGTATAAAATGAAACAACACTATGTGTTTTTAGATCCAAGTAAATATATTTAAGGTACACAACTTCTGGAGCTCTTGGTCGTAAGAGCTGCTCAACATTAGTGAAGGAAATATATTTGAGCAAAATTGTCGCGCCTTTTGCTTGTCGATTTTGTAAACGGTATATCAAAAAGTAAAACAATCTCGATGTGTCAAGCGGTCAGCTTTTTAATCAACTTCGTTACTCACAACTGAGTGTTCAAGTATAGTTAACCGCACCTTTTGTGCGTTGACTTGATACTTTTTGGTTCTGAGAGAAAGCGTGGTATTTGCAAGCCGACGGTCAATCCACGGGGATAAAAATCGTGGAGTGTATAGTGATGGTGAAGTATTTTGTCGTAAGTATTTATAAAACATATTTTAGGTGTAAAAAAGTATTTTTTTAGTCATTGTGTCGCCTTTTGTTTCAGGGCAACAAACGAATTCTTTTTCAAAGTATACCGAGAAATATTTGGTCTTCATTTGAACAAAATATTTGTTTCAATAATTTCAGGTAGAAAATTAATTTAAATTCGAAAAAATTTATAATTTTTTTTTCAATCATAGAAATAATATAGAGTGGAAGACTGTTTTAGCGATTGTTGACATTGGGCTTGCAATAGTTTTTTTCGATGCACGCACTTTCGTCATTGTACTAATGAAACCTTTTGTCTACTTCAGTTAACCAGACTTTTTAATTGTAACCAAACCTTTTGTTTGTATCAGCTAACCGAATCTTCTGTTAGTTCCAGCAAATCAGATTTATTTTATTTCCGACGAAACTATTTTTTATCAATATCCAAAGCGATTTCTGTTACAATTTATGGAATCGTCAATAAAGCCTTGATACGTCTGCATTACACCGGTCGACACGATTTTTTGGTCTGACTTATGAATGTCAAATTTTGGTTTCGTTTACGTTACTAATAAATGTGAAAATAATTTTTTTTATCAAAGTTTGCTGTTGTAGAAACCAGAGCAATTTTTTCCAATTTTAAGAAAAATAACTGAATTTTTTATAATTTTATTTTAAATTACAATCAGAAAAACTTTTGCTAATATTCCATCATCGATTAAAAAACATTGTCGACGTGTTATCCTCGGACAAGAAAAGGCTGAAATTGCGGGTATTTCACCTTGATGAAGAATGAAATCACTATGTAATATTGCTAAATAGTTACTGCGATACGTATATAATACTTCGGTGCACACAGCGGAAAGTGATTTTAAGCCAATATAAATAATTTAAAGTTAGAAGTGCCATCAAACAAGAACAGAAGATCAGAGGAAATATTGCCACGCAGACTGTGTCGGTAACGTAGGTAGGCTTCATCTTCTTTTGCTCATATTCTACGCAAGGCTGTTTTCTTGCAAAATTCACACGTGCAAAATCATTTTTTCAAGTCCGTGGTTTCAACACCATTATTTTTTGTCAAAAACATAATATATATAAAAAATAACTTATTCATTTTTGTCGAACTCCAAGCATCTAGCGAAATTCTTGATTCAGACTGTAATACCGACGGTGATTCATCGATTTAACGGTAGAGCACAGCTGATGAAACTCCGGTAACCACTGAGTAATCGTTACTGAATGTGGTAACTCTGATGTTACCGATGCAGTATTACGTCACAGGTAGTCGTAAATAGGAAAACAGTCCGAAAGTTTTATTCGTATTCGCAAGTGCCAAGAAGGGCGCGGGCTTCGCGATAGTTGATAAATATTATTGCGACATTAATAAAATTTTGATCAGTAATGGAGACCCTCGAATCGAGTCGTGTATGCCGTCTGTGCGGCCAGCACTCGGGGATCTGCATAAACATATTTGACAAAACTGAGAATCATGTGAAGAAAATCAACGCCGTTCTTCCGATATTGGTACGTGTTTCACTACTCCTCACAGTCACTCTCACACTCTGCTTTTCAACTCTCACCCCATTATAGGACTTTAGTAACGGGCACATGTTTAACACAGAATTGCATTACTTGCTATCCGAAAACAACTGCCGATGCATCTGTCACGTTACATAATTCCTGATACAAAACACTGGGCGAAATACCCACGGTCTTAAAATTTACGCGCCAATTCTAGGTAACCTCACTTGTTCGATCGCCTACATACCTGCACTTACGATTTGATCAATTGTCTGTCAAGGTCACTGCCCTTGTTTACCGCTACGCAAATTTGCCAATTCTCGATGTTTGATCAGAGTTCCTTGTTAGTATGTTGTTCCAACGAACTGCGTTTTTTTTTTTTTGCATCCAATCACAATATCCTCTAGTATATACGTAACTACAAAACAATAGACCACTTGTAAACGACCCTCTACGTTCATCAATTGCATTCGTGCAACAGGATACCTTATCAGAAATGAACGGCTTTTCACATTTCCGTCTTAATTGAAAGGAACAAGACTCGAAATGAATACATTTATTTTTACACCAATCGGATTGACAATTTTTAGCCTGATACACCATATGTGGGTACATTATCAGCCTCACACCACTTTTATGTAGTATATTTTGATCAAGTTTCTATCAATTAAATTAGACTACAGCGCTTGAATTGCATCGTAGGATTTCTAGTATACTTTGCCTGTACATATTTATTTAAATCTTAGTCTTAGTGAAATAATATAAGTATCCTTAAAGAATTCCCCTTCTCAGGTACACGAAATGGATATGCTACCGAAACAAATGTGCCATCGATGCAGCTACAAATTGGAAGAATTTCATAAGTTTTATGCAGATTGCCTAAAGACAGATATGAATCTAAAAAGCCAGTTATCTTGGATGAGAAAGAGAGAAGTTGAGGATGACATCAGAGTTCCGATGGTGCAGATCGAAAATGTCAAGATTAAATCTGAGCCTCCTGATTACGATATTTATGAACTCGATCCAATTGTTGATAATGTTAATTATATAAGATCGATGAGCTCCATGACTTTCTCTATGAATAGCGTTAGGAATAACAATGTTAACTCGACTAGGATAAGTAACGTAGATCGGCGTTATACCTGTAATAATACCTTTGCTAATTGTGCACATTGCAAATTTGATTACGATAAAAGTATCTCGACTAATCAGACTGCCCTATCAACTGACCAGACGAGTGATAGCAGGCCAAAGTGCAATGCGAAAAAAGACTGTAGCAGTTCAAGTGTTGCGAATACATTGCAGGACAATCAGAAAAATAACATGTCAAAATATATGCGGAGATTAAAGCACGGCTTGTCAAAGGAAATACACGCTCTAGGTATTGGAAATATATTGGATACTGACCAAGTGAAGGAAATTAAAGTTAAAACTGAAAAACCAGACACGACGGAAGTGCGGTCTTTACGACCGAGAAATAAGTCTGTAGATTATCTTGGTACAAAAAGAAAAAAGGATAATTTAATTGTCAATCCAGCGAATAGATCTGTTAACGCATATATTAAGCAGAGAAGGTCGACTAAGCAGATACCAGATTCTGAAATCGATAACAGACTTGTTTTAAGCCAAATAAAAACAGAACCGCTTGAAGAGATTCCAAGTCGAACTTTAAGACCTAGAAAATCCGGGGTAGATAATCTTGGGTGTAAGAGAAAGGAGGATAGATCTGGTAAAAATGAAGTTCGCCCAAAGAAGCGCAAATCGTTGAACAATATTAAAGAGAACTCCAGATTGGGTTCGGGAAAAAGGTTTTCTGGCTTCATTTCGAACAATATGGACTTCAAAGTAAAGGAAGAGCTTCTTTCGTATGAAGAAACTGCAAATGTGGAGCAAGAAAATAATACTAACTTTAGCAATGGAATTCCGGAGAATTGCGTGCGAAATTTGAGCAGCTTGTTCGACAGACAGATTAACCAACCGATAAAAGTTGAGGAAAATATCGAAAACAGATACCCAGACCGACTTCAGCAATCTACCTCCAGCAGATTATCAAAATGTGTGCAAAAGTTGACTTCGAATAAATTATTGCGTAGAAATGTAGCGGTAAAACGAACGTCAGGTATTAACTATTCTCCAAAACATTTGAGGAGTCAAGACTTGCGCCTGAGAAATGGCAAGGTGAAAAATCCAGCATTCAATCGGTTTTCAGTTCCGAGTTTAAAGAAAAGACTTATTCAACCGAATGTGGCAAGAGGTGCACTTGGTAGAAATTCACCATCCAAAATCAAAGATAATTTAAAGGCGACGAAAGTTTCTACATCGTTGAAAACCGCTGATAACATTAAAAAGTTTTGTGAAAAATGTTGTAATAGTTTTTTAAATAAGGAACTTTACGAGCTCCATCGGCGCGATTGTGGTAGATTCATTAAGCACCACTTTGAATAATTTTTTTATATTCAGTATGCTGTGGTTGGTGCTAAGGATATTTTCCAACATTATTTTTTTATTCAAGATTTAAACTAAAACTGTACGATTCTTCTGTAGATGTACATCGTATATTAAACGAGCTATTGCTACCAAATATAACATACACAAACATGCTTTATAATTAGCTGTTTTAATTCAAAAGTCGCAATATTTTTTGTTAAAGTTCAGTCCTTGAATTTATTATTGCCGTGAGTCAAGGAATGTGATACTTCGATATATGTCTTATGTACAATAGAGAGTCATTATTATTTTTCATTCACAAATTTTGAAGCTGCAGTTAAGGTTTTAACCCGCGTGCGTATCAATCAGTTAATATCATATCTCAATAGTGTTGACAAATAAACTAGTAACTAAAATATTTGTTAAGATTTAATAGCGTCAAGACATGAAAGTGACAAAGATAATACTATTGTTATACTTACGTGAAATAATAACGTATTTAAGCAGAGTTGAAAATTATAAAGTATGTACCTATACATATTATATTCTTCTAGTAGCATATAAAAAAGATTTATCACTGTTAAAGAATTGTTTTTGGTACAATTTTGTCCATAGACTGTAACCAAAGTATCTGGCAAAGCGTGTAACTGTTACAAAAGAGATGGTGAATTGTTACGAAAACCACAATTTTGCTTTCTTTCTTCACGTTGCTGTGTTTTCTTGCATTTGGCAAATAATTATTTTTAATCATGGCACATTGAATTTTTTCAAATTGAAATAATGTTTAATATGGTTCTGAAATACATGTTTTTTTCCCTTAATTCTTTTGTGGGACGTAATCTTTCATTACATACACACAAGCACAATACCACGAAGAAGATTTAATGTCTTTCATTTATAATTTACAAGCAAATGCATATATGGTTTAACTGCACAAACATGTTCAACCAATACGTATAAAATATGAATCATATGATTATTCCGTCATACATCTTGCATCATACAACAAAGAGTTGATCATACTAATCTGGTAAATAATTCACTTCTAAATTTGTATTACCATGTAGTTATTATTTCTTGATTTATCATTTCCTGTACAATCAACAAAATTTATGTACCATAACATTGACCAAAAGAAATGATAATCATTAAGTGTGAATAATAAACAAAAATAATGATATTATTTTCCGTATTTTGCCTTTTATGTTCTGAAAATTTAGCCCACACCAAGTTGTTCCTTAATAAATATTTTCATCACAAATTGTAGTGGACTTTTCTTCAATCTCGACGAGTTCTGAAAAACCAATGAATTTAATAAAATAGGCAATCGTGGTTCACCCGTGTGCGTGTTCACGCTGGTTTTCACCTAGATATGTTCTAAGGTTTTTTTTAATGTTTCTAAAGGCTCTCTCTATGTCTAATCAACAACAAAATTCAAAAATCTGTTTGTTCGTTTGAATTTGAGACGCCTCCTTGATTCAAGAGTACCGCGCCTGATGTTTGCGCCGGTGCTGCCGCGATGCGAAGTTACGGTCGTTAGGAGAGTAACGAAATAACAAACAAAAAACGATCAAATGTCAAACGACGCTGAAAAATGATTAATAGATTCTTTTATTGTGGTTTTAATAGCTTTTAGTGATAGAGAAATAAAATGTCTCAGGACGCCAAGAGTCCTCGCAAAGTTGAGGACGTAAGTATGCTATCAAATGTATATTATATTCGGCAGAAACTAACCTATTTCTCTATTCAAATTCATATTCTGTATTGACAACGTTGGAATTTTTTATCCTCTAATTATACGAAGTTTATATCTACGTACAAATCTCCTTCTATAATTTCAAGCGGTCGAATATCTCGTGAAAAATTCAAACTACAACTCGTAGGCAGCTCACCTAATCTGCAATAATTTTTTGGTAATTTCTGTCTTTCTTTTTCTCTTGTTAATTTCAAATTCTTGGCTTGATTTTAATGAGCAGTTTTTCGTAGTTAAATTATTCTCTTAGATGACAAGATTCTTGCAAATTTTAACTCAAAACATTGTTAATATTCGCTTAAGCTATGTCGAATCTGAGAGCGGTATGTCGGTACAAAATAGTGACTGAGCTATTGAAATCTTTATTCATCCACCTAATGCTTTCAGTTAATATCGACTGGAGAAGACACTCTAGGCTCTTCCATAAGCCTTAGTATTGGAGAAAATTCAATTAGAATTAAGGAAAAGCCGAAAATAAAAGAAATAAAAGCTGTGTCAGTGCAATGTAACAAAAATGAGGGAGACAAATGGTGGTTGAAAAGGCCTGAAACACGTTTAGGACTATCAAGTCCAAAAAATGTAGAAGTTGAAGTAAAACCGAAACCGACTCCATCACCAGATGTAAGCTCTTCTATGGCAGAGTTTCTTGAAAAAGAAAAATTGTGCAAAGTAAATCATTTTCTTGGCATTTAAATTCAGACGTGTAAGAATATCGAGGTAATTGTACGTTTGAAAATTTTCAGACATTGTCCAAAAGCGAGGGAGAAATTAGAGACAATGACCACACTCTGTGTGATATTCTTGCATCTGCTGCATTTGACAAATACCCATCAGACTTTGAAAGTAGGTACCTTATCTGCATTTGAGTCATGCATGAACAGAATGAAATCTTTCACAAAGGTCACGTGTTATGACGCATATTTATTTTCATTGTCCTAGATGCCACCGATGATGATATTGGTAGCATTTTGGAAGAAATGAGTAAGATTGCTGGGGCACTGAGTCCAAATTCTGCTCCCGAATGCACAAAGTCTGGAGAGAATAGTAAGAATCCTACAGGTTCGTGATCATGTAATCAATGATAACTACCACTTACAGGTTTATCGAATGAATAGTGAAATTACTAGGTCTATGATTCCACAGACAAATAATAGCATCCCTATCATCCTAAATTTTACTCAAATTATCGAATTTTTATTAAATTATCACACTTCTTCTTTATTAGAAGAGGAACGTTCGGTGGAAGAGCTATTGCAGGAGGCTGAAAAGTTGGTGCAAAAAAATAGTTCCAGTATCTCCAAGAGCAATTCAAAGTCTGATACTTTGATACCGGATGACAATCGAGATCCTAATAACAGTCTTGTACGTGTTAGGCAGCTAGAAGATGATATTTTTCAAATGATACAGGCTGAAGTTCATAAAGAGTCAGAAAAAGTTCGACGAAGCCCCAAGTATGACCAAAAACAAGAGACGAGTCCAGGTCTTGGGATAGTTTATGAAAATTTAAATGTATTGAAGGTTCCAAAAACGTTGGAGTTGCAGAGACAGAAATTTGAGGATCAGAAAGTCGAAGTATCTAGTAGTTCAGATTTAGATGACCCTATTGAACGGCATTCGCAATCCGAAGATTCTAAGAGCAAAAAAAAGGTCGAAGATAAAGATAACCTGCAGAAAGAAATAACTGACGTTGATAAGGATTTTTTTGGTAATTTTTTGAAGAAGTCAAAGGAAAGGTCTGAAGGTGGTGGTATATCTAGTAGCTCAAGCTTCGGGCAAGAAGATTTTTCCCATTTTTTGAAAATCTTACAAGGACAGAACGATAAAAAAGAACAGGAGACCACAACAAATCATTCGAATTTGAAGAGTACTTCTGTTCTCAATTTACCACTTAAACCAGGGGCTCTAATACTAGAAAAATCTAGAATTGAAATTGAACTGGCCAGTTTAAAAAGTCCTGCTTTTCCTGAGAAAGAGATATCTGAGATTTTAAGGAGAGAGCTTCCTGGGACTGAAAACAAATACATTGATCATGAAATAAGTGAATCTGATTCCAGTTCGAGCAGAGAAATGTCCAGGCAATCTCAATTGTCTGGAAAAAAGGAGGCAACGTTTTCTAGAAACTCTAGCACAGAGAGGATCAAAAGGTCTGAAAATAATGCAAAAGACTCGGTTCTTTCTAGAAATTCAAGTGTAGATAGCGGGGTGTCGAATGGTAGTAAGAAAGATGCAAAAGTCGTTAATTCCAAGAACGAATTATATACTGTTGGTCTTACACCTAGGTTGGAATTATTCGCTGATGCCATACCAAAATTGATTGCAGAAAAGTCAAATGAGAATTTGAGAAAACAGGAACAGGAGAAAATGGAAAAGGAAAAGGAGAAGGAAAAAGACACGGAAAAGTCGAATAAAGATATTGAAATTCTTTGCCAGGATAACCAAGATGAAACAATGGGTATAGGTGGTTCCATAATTAACAGCAAAGAGAAGAAAACTTATAACAATGATCAATCAAAAACTGCAGAGAAAGTTACGGATGATAAAGACAAACTGAGAAAAGTAGACATGCAAAAAAACATATTGGATCCTCCGAAGACTGACCGTGAATTCCACTCTTCAAACAACAGAAATCAGAAGAGTGAAATCAAGATTACTAAGTCCAAAAGTTACGACCAGCTCCCCAAATCGATTTCTAATTTCAAATTATCAATCGATGCTACAAAAACTGCTAAGCCCGTTGAAACCTCACATAAACCATCAAATTCTGCCCTCAAGAGTTCCCCAGTTCCGCGACCAAAATTTCATTCGAAGCCTGTTTCCAAATTTACATCAAAAGTTAAATTATCGTCAAAACCAAAGAAAGACATACCAAAATCAAATACCATATCATCATTGAATCTCAATAACAGAAAGTTGGATTCTAAATCAGTTGAAAATATAATGAAACATAATTTAGCGGGAGGAGATATGAACAGGAACTTGTCAAAAAGTGATTGGGAAACATTATGTAAAGAAGAACGTCATAAGAATGTTTTACTCAAAGGTACTTCCAAGTAAATTAGCAAATTCAATCTCTGACTATCCAGGAGCTCTGCTTTATAATATCTTATATTTTATATTTCAGAACAATTAGACTCCGAAGCAAAACTCTACAAAGCACAAATTGAAGGGATGCGTACATCTTTCGAAGAGGAACTATTTGCTCTAAAAAAGCATAATATTATTCTGAAGGCCAAAGTCGATGAATTATCAATTAATGAAAAGAGACCTGATCTTAATCCTAAATCAGATACCAAAGTCTTGATGTTAGAGAGAGAATTTGAAAAACAAGAAAGTGTGTTGCAAGCTTATGAATCAGAGAATAAAAAGCTCATGCTTGAAGTGAAACATTACCAGGTAATACTTTAAATATGCATGACGTCCTAAATAATGGCTTCAACTATTTTGCGTTGCTTACTCAATCTTTTCCTTAAAAGATGGATTCTGCCCGATAGAATCAATGATCGTGTTGTATTTTCTTGCACAGATATTCTTTGACTGATCAATTTTCATCAATAAAAAATAATTTTCAGGAAGAAATAAAGAACCTACATCTCAAGCAAAAGGCCGTTACCGTGGATATGAATGAAAATCAAAAGTTGATCGATGAAATGAAAGATTTGCAAGAACAAAATTTAAAGTTGGCACTCGAAGTATCAGATTTGCGAAGTAAAAATAACGACTATGCAATGAAGAATGATGATTTAATCCAACAGAGTAGTTTAGTAAAAGAAGAGTTGTCCATGTTCAAAGAGCAGTTAAAAACTAAAAACAATTACATTACTGATCAGCTACAGACAATGACAAAATCCGAATCTAGTTTGAAAAAAGAATTGGAGGATATTAAGGTAGAATTAAATTCGAAATCTGAACAATTGAGGTCGACGAAAATTGAATTTGATAAGTTACAGAATAATATTTTGCCCATGGAGAAAGAAATCTTGGAGCTCAGGGTGAAAGAAAGTAATCTCAATGAAAAATTGCAAGTGGCAAAGTCGCATATTGAAAGGGAGAAGCAATTATCCCAGAAACTGAAGGACCAGGTTATTCTGGATAACAAAAAAATAACAGATTTGAATAGACAGGTCCGTGAAATGGAGAGAATTTTGAAAAGAAAAAACCCTGACTCCGTCTCTGCCTTAATTTTAACTGCCAACTCCGAACATGAAAGGATAAACACAGAAAAAGTCAAACTTCTGGAGGAGAGGATAGCTTCTCTGGAAAGAGAAATTAAAGTTAAAGAAGATGTAGCTCAAGAGAAACTTTCAGATTTTCAGAAGAAATTCGCTGAAATGAAAGAACGTTACATGACTCAGGTGATGGAATTGGAGGAAAAGTTGTTGGAATTTACTGTAAAGAATCAGAGACTTTACAATGATATGTTTACGCAAACAACATCTAAGCATGTAGAAAACAAAAGCGTCGAGACATCTAAACGAGAGGACAAAGAAAGACTATCACTTGTTGAAAAAGATGAAAAGAAAGAAGTAAAGCCCATGAAGGTTGGGCCAAAATCTCAAAACGTCAAAGAGGACACGCATCTGATTGCAACAATTCGCGGATTGAAGTTAGAACTTTCTAACAAAGATAAAACAGTTTTAAAACTTACCAAAGATTTTCAGGAATTACAAAAAACTAACAGACGATTACAAAAGGAACGTGAAAAGTTACTGAATGATAAGAAATCTTTCCGAAACAGTGATTTCGATAAACTGACTCGAAGTACAGGATCAGAATCACGACCCACTAGTTCAAAAGCATCAGATGTGAATGACCAAAACTCAAATTTTTATCCAAACGCCAATCTGACTCATTCTAATTCAAATCAAAAATTATCAGGATCCATGCACAAGTTGTACAATCCGTTGCAGTACTCCGAAAACACCGAAAATTATATGATGAAAAAGTTGATCGACGAAAACGAAATATTGAAAGAAGAATTGGATAAAATAAACAAAGACTTTATGGCTCTCAAAAATAAGAGACTACACGACTTGAATCTCTTGCAGGAGGAGCATGAAAGAGAAATGGCTGCTTTGGTCAAAGAATATAGTGTAAAATTTGGAGAATCTAAAGTGGTAAAGTTACAGGTCTGTAATTGACGCGATATTGGAAAATTTTTACCGAATTTTTTTTGTAGAAGCTTCCAACCAAATACTTAGAGAAATAAGTCATTGTATTCATTATTCAACGTAACTATGTTATTTCACTAGGGTCAAATAAACACTCAGATGGCAATAATATCTCACTTGAAGCAGCAAATTGAAAAACTAAGGGATTACAAGGAGCAAGTAATCGTATTAAAGACAGAGAGGGATCACTTGGAAAACAAAGTGAAAACCCTTAGTGAGAAAGTACAATATCTCTCGACGCCAGTGAGTTTTCATTTCCTTGACTGTACTGAAATTCTGTGAAACCTTGGCTCTTTTCTTTTGTATAAAATTAGAGTTGAATCTCTCACGCGATAACAATAACCACATGATCATTTTTGTCATCGATCCGTTTTTTTTGCAGGGTACAGAACAGTTGCAACTTTTACAAGATAAGATTACAATCTTACAACAGCGACACGAAAGCAGAGAAATGACTTTGCAAACGTTAGTTAGAGATCTTTTGAGAACGAGGACACAATGCAGAGATTGCAAGGGTGAAAAGGGTAAAAATAAACAGTTATGTTACTTTAGGCAAGAGTTAGATCACATTCTTGGTATGCTGCAAGAAATCGCTAATGTGTACTGAGAAAAATGTTGGATTTCATCGGCATTTCAGAGTACACTTGACGTTACTATGTAACTATGTATACTAGCCACTTGGAAAAGCATCGCCATATTGTTATACATAATCAACTTCTCTCATGATGAAAATCGATTTGAACGAATTAGGTTAGACATCAGGAAGTAATATTTATTACTGCCTGTAAAAAACAATCGTCCAGTTATTGATACTAGGCAAATATATATCCGAAATAGGATCGATACCGTAAATTTTAAAATTTAGTCAACATTAAAATAAAACGAGAGGAAAATTAATTAGGTAGCCATCTTTTTTGTATGGTTGATAAGATTATTTTTCTATCTTTCGATGACGAATTAAATTAGATAGTTAAAGATGTAGCTGTATTGGAATTAGTCATGGTTTCTCATGCCTTTGGTATTCAACGGTATTGCTCGGTGCCTGAATTAACTTTTACAAATTTATTGATTGTTTTATTTCATTTTATACAATTATTTTTTGCAACGATAATTTCAATTTTTTATTGAATTAGCCATGGATTTTAGTCGAAAGAGCAAACCAGCCATATTTTGCCAATCTAGTATATAGAAAGTCACAAGAAATATTGACCGAACTGAGGATTTTTAAGTATTTAATATTTTCTTCTTGAGAATTCCATTTCTTGTGTACGTAGATAAGTTTTTTCATCTGTGGATCATGTGTTAGAAATCTAGAATAATTTCATCAACGAACGCGTAACGTGCAGGTTTAGAGCCTAGTATGTAATTCATAATTTTTTTCCCCGTTCATATACATATACAATTTGAATTGTATCTTTGTGTGTAAAACTTAACATAGATTGAATTAAATTTGCAGTGCTAGAGTAATGCGAAATACTTGCCAAAATTAACTTCGACCATATAGGTACATACGCGATCTTTACAATTCTATGGTTATTATATATTCGAATTCCAAGAAATTGTGATAAACGAGTTTTCCAATTTGCACAGTATGCCAGTTGTAATTTGAAGAAGACTAGCATCATAGTAATAATCTATTGATGTTCCTTATAACAAGCTTTCCTACTATTTCTTCCAGAAATTTCGGGATAAAGTTTTTTATAGGATTTTTTCGATTACGATGTATATAAATTAGGAATTACTAATCGTAAACGTAAATAATAATTGGATAATTCTGTTCCAAGATAAACGCGGTACCCTCCAATTTTTGCAGACTTCCTTCGTTAAAAAATGTTGAATATTATCATCAAATAGTAAACTTCGATTATTTTATTTCTCTGCGGATGGATTTCTCCTCATTTTTACTTTGTAATGTTTGTTTTTTCGTCACTTTGGGAGCGTTTCGCTTAATTTAGTGTATTCGCGAAAAGTATTTTACTCACTTCTGTTCTAGATTTGAAATTGGAACTTTCAGGTTTTCTGGTTAGCTTTATTTCGGTGTTTTTTTTTTTTTTTGTCTCTGAAAATTTTACGACGAATTTGTAAGCTTTAAGTTTTGACTGGAAACCATTTTCAAATTCAAAAAATTCTGTCGGTGGATTATAAAGTTTGAGGTTGAAAAATTCTATAATTGACGGATAATTGACCGTTTGACTTACAGAACGAAGCTGGATAGGAATGAAATTATTCACTTATAATAGCGATAGTGATAATAATAATTGAATATATTTGCAGCAGCGATGACATAAGCGTAGAGTCTGTAATATGTTTAAGCACAAATTTGATCTCCGAAAAATATATCTGACATTGATATTTGTAGTATATGCGGCATAATCTCAACGTGTATTAATTATGTCGCATAAATATTTATTTTCTACTATTTTTAAGATGAAGTAATGTACAAATTAATTTATCTTCAACTATTATTTAAGTTGTAATAAAAAAAAGATTCCGTTATTAGAGTGAAATTTATGTATTTCAGATATCCTTCAATCGCACAAAATATAGTAGTATATATATGTATATTATAATTTTACATAAATTTCTTCAAGTTGAATTAACAATAAATTATGAGTGACATTTCTCATGTACACATTAATATACATATATCTATGATCTCTATCTATAATTTTTCTGTCTATCATAAATTATAACGTCTAAAGCTATAATAACACAATACTACATTTAAACTTGTCTAGGGAAACTAGCAAACTACAATTTTTCATTTAAATATCGAAGATTTTCATCGGCCTTGGATCAGTGGGAGAGTCGAACTGTTTTACCAAATCAGGAAGCGATTCGCGTGCGTTATAATATTCCTGGAAAGAGATAATGACATTATAATATGTTCGCTATTTTCAATTCAGAGAATATACGAGCCAAAAAACTTCTCTGCAAATTTTTTGAAAATTTGTTACAGTACAAATTCAACCATTACAATATACAGAAAACTTTTCGTCAACGCAAAATAACTTGACCATTCAAGATTGTTTCTTGCAGATATTTTGATACTTGGCAAATATTCTAGAACATGTACAATGTCGTGTCATTGTACCCACCTCGCGAGTGAACCCTTCCTGCTGTACAGAGAAGCTCCGTAAAGCGCGCAAAGGACTAGGATAACGGTTTGCCTGAGTCCTTCGTACGTTGTCGAGGGTGAAATCTGTTTGTTAAAAATATTCGCAGACACGAATCGTTCATCTCGATTTGCCATTTTGCCGCGTCTATCGTCACGGTTATCCTGGTGTTCGATCACGGGTGTTTGGGGTAAAACAACCGCTCGACGAGTGCGAACGTTTCGATTTTCCTCGGCTCGAGATAATCCGGAAGCCCTCGTTTCCCTCGCGATGCGTTCCCGCCGACGATCGGCACCCGATTTTTCACCCTTAACTTGGGGCTGACCTCGTCTTCCGGAAACCGATCGATCGAGGGCTCGTCGCGCTACGATCAACGCCTCATCATTCACCGCAGTCTTAGCATCCCTTGATAAAAATTCTTTTCCATCGTTTCCGGTTCGCCGAACGGAAGTCGTCCGAGGAGTTCGCTCGGTCGATCGCAGACTTCGCACCCTTTCGACCATCCTCTCATCTCGGGTGCGACGGATTACTCGAAGATCCGTTGCAGAGTCATGAAGACTCCTCCTCGCAGATTCGCGTTCCAGCTGACGACGAACCTCGTCGAGCTTTTGGTTCCGCGATTCGACTCTACCTTCTGCAGCGCGAATATCTGTTCTGCGATCGCGGGTCAAATCGGCATTTCTGACTCGGGACTCGCGTTCAAGGAAGCGAGTGGCTCGGACCTGGCGGTTTGATCTGCGATCGACGCGTTCGAGGGTGGAACCTGTGATTCTGGCTGCGGAATCGCGTTCGAGAGACCGGAAATCGCGAGTTTCTCGGCGTTCGTCATGGTGGCGCGAGGATCTGATTGCACGATTGTTTTCGTACAAGCGAGCTTCTCGGACACGACGAGTGAGTCGGTCTTCCCGGCGTTCTGAGGTTGACCGTGAAATCCTGGCTCGAAAATCACGAGTTTCTGCTTCTCGCACCGATAGCCGAGCGTCCGAATTCCGAACTGCGGATGATCGATCGGTTCTCGTTATCGGATCTGCGCGGTCTAGAGATCGGGTGTCGTGGACACGTTGGCTTGATCGGTCGAAAGCTATTCGCGAGGTTCTAGCCGCAGAATCGCGTTCCAAATTTCGCGATTCGCGTACGAGCCGGTTTTGCCGTTCGGCGCGATACTCGGTTGTTTGCAGCCTCGATTTTTCGCTCGAGAAATCGCGTTTTAGGGAGCGAACATCGCGTCGCGATCTGCTCAAGCTTTCCGCGTTCCTGGATACCGAATTACGTTCTTCGAGTCGAGCGTTTCGAGATTCCCGGATCAGACGGCCGTCTTCGCGTTCAGTCCTCCCCGAAAGAGGTGCAGATTGTCGAACCGATCGAGCCAGTCTATCGTTTCCGCGTTCTGAAGATCGCTGGAAGTTCGCGTTCCTACGTTCGCTCGCGAATCGTGAATTTCGACTAACGAAATCGCGGTCAAGGGATCGAGCTACTCGGATCCGTCGGGTTTGGTCTTCGCTTCGGCGTTCTACAGAGAGATGCAGAGTATTCCGGCGGTCAGGTGATGCCTGGACATTCCTGACTCGGGAATCTCGGTTCACAGATCGAGAATCCCGCGATTGACGGGCCCAACGACCGTCTCGTTCTTCTAAAAGACGGGCGTCTCTTCCTTTGGCGGATCGAGAAACGTCGAGTCGCGAAATCCGGCGGGTGGATCTGGAATCGCGATTATCCCGGCTTATAGAAACGGTGGTTTGATATTCGATCGGTTGTTCAGTGGGGTTCGTTAGTCCTGAAGAGGGTTTCGCCGAGTCGTCGTTGAAAGCCGTCCGGGCAAGTGAAGTTTCGTTTGGGCATGCATCCACCCTGCAACGGAACAGGTTGAATTATTCGCAATTTTAAAGTGAAAATTTTCTACACGAAACAATCGTAACTAGTAGGATTAATTGTAATCTGATTTATATACTTATGCGGAGCGCAGTGCTGTAGATCGGGTCCAGCGAGACTTCCTGCCTGGCCTTCCCTGTCTCGAGACACAAGTCCCAGAGTTAGGCACGCTAACGAGACTATCAAGAGTCCCACGTGCTCCCAGGAACGAACTGGCAACACCACGTGTCTTGTTCGTCGCATTCTGAAAGTGCAAGGTTGAAACATAATCGAAAATGTGCCGGTTAGTAGATTCTTTGTTTCAAATTTCCTATTATATTTACGCCACAAAAAATGCCATGTAGCTACGAAATTTTGCGAAAACTGGTCTCTCACATGTATAGTTAATATGCAATGTAGCTTGGTGTATATGCAGACGAAAAGTGACAAAGTGGGCTGTTCCTCATGTTTTTTTCATCAAGAGAAAAACTGAAACTTACCTTGAGATACAGACTTCTGTCTTCCGAAAGAGATCTTTGAGTGTGCTCTTTGAGTTGATACCAGCAATGAGGCTGCAGTCTCTCGGGTTCACCTCAGAGGTGCTTCTCCGTCGGAGTCCTGGAACTAGCTGATGCAAGAGACCTGCCGGAGCGTCGTTATATACCCGGGGCTCCCATAATTCAATAGAAACGCAATCCGTGGTTATCGGCATCGGCCACATGGGGCCGACCATTGGCGCGCAAGAAACCTCCTCAACTCGGTTTAATGTCACGTGTAGAAGGATTATGACGCTGTCTTCGTGGGCGTGCCGATGGGTACTGGGCTGGAAAATTAAACTTAAAAAACGTTATTGGGTGCTCATCCGAAGAGGAAAGGTGTTTTATCGCATTTTATGAGATTTTCTTCGGGTTGTGCCTCGAGTGATCAGTAGGGTAGTCCTTATTTAGGGCTGAGACGAATTTTTTATCATTCACCCTTCAAATCGGCTCCGAGTAATTCATAACAATTCCATAATTTTTTTCAAATTTTGTATCTCAACTCTAAGCCATATGCCTGTAAAAGGGTGGATTTTCTCATTTAAAATACACCTGTTTCAGCTATATTCTCAGTATATATTCCATTGTAAGATTAATAATTTTCAAAAAATTTGTAAGAGATTTCAGTGGGCATTGCTGCTATTATTTGATGAAAATTTTAGAATAAAATTACGGAATCGTTTTAGAATTATTTGGAACTGATTTGAGGGATGAATGATACAAAATTCATCCGAGCCTTGAATAAGGACCATCCTCGTGATCAGTTCTAACAACTTCGAATCTCGCAGGTGACGGAAAGTGTAGGAAGAGATCACCCACAAGCTGTGTGGCATCACCGTAATTTTTCCATTGTAATACATCGATACTCTGGATTTTTCGTGGTTGTGAAAATTTGGAAACTGCTAAAGTATGCATTGCTGTGAATTATTCATAACTCGTTGCTACTTTCGGGTGTCATTTTGGGCATGTGAAAACACGTTGTTTCGAATATTCCGATGTTGAAAGTGTGATTATTTCCAAATGTATAGTATTATTTTCACACTCAATTTTCCGATTACACTTGCCACATTTTATTTCATCAATAATAAGTCCTGTAATTTGTTTTTTCTGTTCCTACGAGATTATAATGTTAGCCTAATTGCGATATAGCTTTGAGTCAAAGATCACTGAGTCTCTATTCGTCAATTTTCACCAGTATCGTGGTTTCAAAATTGGCCTGTTCACAGGCAACTGAATCATTCAATTATTATTAAACTTTTTCGTTTTTCTTCGTGACTAGGAACATCGTAGTAGTATTACAGTACTCGTATCGCTTTCATTTTTGGAATGATTTCATTTCATGCGCTTAGGCATAAAATTTTGTCACTCGAATACTCAAAATTGCGTTCTATATTCTGAATTCGTTTTTTCATGAATGAGGAAAATGTCTTGAGGAACAGAGGCGCAAGTTTTAGTTGATTTGAAAGGTAGGATATTCATAGGAATAAATGAGCTCTTTGACTAATATTTACGATTTTTATTTTATACAAAACATGTGGTACAAAATAATAATAATACAAATTAAAATTAAGTATGCTGCTTATATAAATATATGTACAAGATACTCTTTATAACGCAAAATTTTGTAAATTTTGTTTCTTAAAAATTTGATTCAGCCCTATACGTTATTAGTGCATATAAATTCATCTTTGACCTGTTTCGAACGGGGCCAAATTAAATATTCTTACAGGGAATAATACGTAATAAATTAATAATGCCAATGTACAGATTTGGAAATTTACATAGGTTTTTGCCATAACTTTGCTCAAAACTTTGTTTCATTTACATTTTTTTTCCTCACATTCGTAGAAGGAGACGCCAATTCGAAATGCTTATGACTAGAGCGACTAAAACTGCAGGCGCATTCAGAGCACTGCAACCAGAGTCGTCTCTTAACGCGTCGCAGTTGGTTTCGTTGGCTTCCGGAAGTGCTGTGAAATTGGGAAACATTTGGATATCTGCTGGCTGGAAGAAGTAAGAACATTGTGAAGAATTAGGACTTGAAAATGACATTCTTTTCATCTTTGATAATCTTTTATCCTTGGACCACTTACCACTGCTAGTTTATCGTCTCTTTTTCTACAAAACGTCATGTGCCTTCCGTGATAAAGACTTTGTTCGATGGATCTAGCCAGGAGTTCCTCCGTCCAAGGAAGGGCGAGCATGTGTTCTGCTAATGTACGTCCTGAAAATAATTTGCTGTTTATTGCAATTGTATGTATAAATACATTGACGCGTATGTTCTCACATTGCGGTTAGAATGAATTCAGTTACCTCGAAACTCTTCCGGATTCTCGATTACCAGTCTGGCAAAGATATTATCTTCGTCGCGTTCCTCAGTGTAACCTGCCATGTCTCTCAGGACCATTTCTGCTTCCTTCATCATCTCCATATTGATTTCTCCACTGGGTCTTGCGAGGGGATAAATTGGCTGTTGTTGAGTTATCGTTGGTAATGTAACAGTGTCGGTTCTATAATAATAAAATTTCACAATCAATAATCATTGGCGAAGTTATGTTCGACCTCTAAAAGATACCGAATCAATCTTTACTCAACTACAGAAATAACTGTTACAGTGTTTTTTTCCTCACCCGGTGGTTAAAAATAGTTTTTCCAAATGATCGAACGTGATTCCTCTAAAACTGTGGACGCCCAGAGTCTTGAAGAGGTCCTTGACGGGTGTCATGCTGTAACAAGCCGCCAAAGGCGTCCTTGGATAATGGACCACGAAGGCCAGGCACATTTCTTGAGTTGCCGCGTAGCCACCCATCGTTGGACGAGCCCTGTCCAAAGTTCCGTAGACACACTCGGCTACCAGCTCGTCACCCGGAAGAACTTTTACTTCATTTTCCAACGTGTGCGACTGCTGGTAGTTGAAATCAAAGTGATTGTCCTGCACGATCCTGGGCAGCTCCTTCCCCTGTCGAATGTGTTTCAAACCCAGACGCCTTCCGGCAAGGTGAGAGTGAAGAACAACCGAGATTATGTTGATCCCGTCCTCAGGGAACATCTGGAACATTAATAGGGTTATTCTTTATACGACGAAGGGTTCCACGATAAGGAAATATTTTATCCTTTAAGGGATAATTATTTGATCTGGAACTTGGTAGATGTTGAGGTCAATTGGTTTCTACAGGTCTTTATACTCTGTGGATTCTGAATGGTGATGTTATACCAAAACCGAGCACAGAGAGTTCCGTTACATTGTTCTAGTCATGATTAAACTGTTAATGCGAACCTAGAAAAGTGTGTGCCAAGTATAAGAATCGAGGTGTTTGACTGTTCTTCTAATCATCAGTTGTGACTTAATTTGCTGTAATGTTTTTAACAGCAACAAGTCGGATGAGAGTTTAAAAGATTGGTTTGAATATGGAAAGAAAACTAAAGAGGCCGAATGTTGGTTGGTCTCACCTTTTTTGTGCAGTGAGGCGTGCAGTAGCCGGCTGTTGCGTATTCCTTTTGTCGCGGAGGCACCATATGAAGGGGACTGACTGCGACACCAGTCACAAGTATCCCCGCCTCCTGAGGCCTGAGGTTAGGAGTCAAGTGCAGCGTGATTCCGCTGCTATCCACGACTTCCTTTAGTCCCGGATTGTTGTAATGTACTTCTAGCATGTAATAGGAGCGATCGTTGTGCTCGGCGATGGGTATTCCAACATGTTCCGGAAACCACTCGCCTGAAACATTTGGGAAAAGTCGTTTAGCGCGAAAAGAGTAGGTATACCTTAATAACACAAACTTCGTTGAACGCGGGGTTAACGTCCTGCTGTATAAAAACTGCAAGTGCTTCGTATCAACGAACACAAGTCGGGGTTGTCTCAAAAGGGAACTAATAATCAATAACGAAGAAGCGGGGGGGTTCCATTGTCTTCGGACAAAGTCAGGCGAGGGGGTCTCGGTTCGAGTGAATATAAAAGGACTTGGCACAGCCAAGAATAATAACCAATCATCAATTGAAGAGTTTAGATTTACTGATTGAACAACGGCCCGCAGCTTATTTGTACGGTCAAATTTGATCCTCCGGTTTTTCGATCGATCGCTTTGTTGGCTCGCGTTTCGGTAGATCGCCTGGCTGGACACCCGTTAGACCGGCTTCTGCGAAAGACACATGATTCGTATACGATTACCCCACCTTTGCTGCCGCGGGCCCAAGCGACAACTGGCTGTAGACAGGAGTCCCATTCTCTGGGCATTGTGGGACTGTAGCAGGCTGCACCGGCAATTCTTGCGTGTTCACCAAGGATTGGTGCCACCGATGCGCACTCGTAAAGGATTATGTGGTGTACGAGGGCCTCGTTTGCCTTCTCAACTAGCGGCGTGTACTGAAACAGGAGGATCGATATTCTTTAATTCCAATGCAATTGAGACCATGGTGTGGATTTGTTTTTTTCGAACCAATTATCCATAGGCAATGGGGGGAGGGGGGGGGGGGGGGGGGGATGCAAATTTTTTCAGGAAGTTTTTGAAAATCAATTTACAGTCGAGGTACGTAACGGTCTGACATCTTTCACGAGAGAAGTTCATTTGAATTCCAGCGTCGTTCTACTTAACATGACATCCGCTCGCAGTGCGATGCCCGTGAAATACGTAAGGTCTGTGACCACGAATTGGATTCACGTTTTATTCCGTGTTACCGAGACTGGTAGATAAATTTAGATTGTGTTTTTCAGACAAGACTCATACATGTTCATGAATGAAAAATCATTCGATGTAAGTGCGTTGCGTATTTTTGTTTGTAGCACTCGTTTATCAATGTGTACCGTAAGTAGGTATGTACTCACATTTTCGATCTACTTGTTCAAACGGTATACTGTAGTGTCCTCTTTGTATTGTTGCTTTTTGTTTTTTCATAAATTATATACCAATTGTAATTGTCTTGAATATCTGATACTCACTCCAATCATGTGATGCTTTCCGCCTAGCGGTGGGGCCTTGAAGATTTTGCACCAGTAAACGGTGTCCAGATTACTCGATACGGTGAACTGAAAGATATATTCAGATTATAGAAGCAGATTTTTTTTTGAATATGGAAAAGTATAGCAATTGTTCAGTAGTCAAAGGTAATTACTATCGTCTCTTTCGAAAATTCAGACTCTATCAATGGCCTGTGTTCAAAAGACACTCTTATTTTTATTTCCATTGCTCCGTGTTATTGTATATGCGAAAAATGTATATTCACGCTTCATGAATCATGTAATGATAATAATGTAATAAATTTCTTAAAACGTATAAGAACTGAATGAAAAAAAGTTATCATCAAGGAAGAAACAAGTTGTTTTCATATTTATGAAGAAAATTCACCAAGTCAGTGCAGCACTTGATTTTCTTTCCAAAAAGACGTTGACGAAATAGAGGTTTGTCGATTAAAGAAATATTGCACACGCAGAAAAAGTGAAATCCGCAGTTTTGTCCCTCGACGGGTGGTCGTAGCGTGCAAAATACTGGTGGATAAAAATTTTTTCTATCAGCAATCGCATTTTGATTGTTCGACTCGCGTCTCGGATCATTAATCGTGCGAAGATGGGTCTGCGAGGGAGAGAAGATTGGTTCCTTCCTCGATATCAGAACGGATTCCTTGTAGGCTATTTGAATTTTTTTTATTGAACTTAATTTTTTTTACCGTTAGCCACAGTTATTATTTTTCCACAGCGAGATCGATGGCGGATCGTATAAGCTACGTATCCGCATATCAGAGTCGAGTATGAGTTACCCGAAATTTGCTTGACATCTGTTCGATCATCTATTCAAAGTTTATCTCCGAAATTAAGGATCTCATCAATCCAGCTGCATAGAATCTATTTTGTTTCCGGCTCTTTAGCGACGTCTCATTTTGCTATGGGTATTGAAAAATATGTGAAAAACTCACTTGGTTCAATTTGATGTCCCACTGCCTGATTCCAGGCGTTGAAATATCCGGCGGTGGGTGGGGAGCCGGGGCCCTAAGGCGCAGGGCCCGACCTCCGCGCTTCTCGCCATGTCCAGCGGGGTTGTTTAGTTCTGGGTCAGTTTCGTGCAGGGCCCAAAGCACGTGTATCGTATCTCCCTGGAAATAAATTCATCGATCAAATGTCATTCCGATAACGAGATATCAGGAGGGGTTAATTTATTACATGTCCGTTTATCAAACTGTGGATGAAAAGTAGAGAATCAGTGACAATTTCGTTTTTTTCTTTTCGAACTTGCTATTAATCGATTTAGCTCAAAGTTATGAAATTTCATCTTAATGTATCGCGATGTATGTACGTTAACGTTAGAATTTTTATAATAAATTTTTCTCCTTCAATATTTGACGCGAAATGTGCAATGAATTCGTCTATGACCGATAAAAAGCTAGCAATGCGCGGCGAGAAGCTCGTTTAACGAATTACCCGGCGTTCGCTTTGAAAGAGATCGAAGAATTCGTCGGACCCGCGGATTAGAAATGTTTTAATGGGCCAGCTCCGGTCGCCCTTTGCTCGCCCTCCTCTTGAAACACCGGTTCGCCAGAAACCGATCCACGGTTCGAGCATACATTTGTGTATGTATAGGTGTACAGGTACGTAGAAGTAGGCGTGTTGTTCTTCTGTAGTTACGGGAGGCCCCGCTGAGGCAAAGGGTGCCGGCATGCTAAATGCCTCCGCGGGAATTGCTTGAAATAAGGCCCAAATGCGGGGTGAGCATAAATCAGCAGCTGAAGTTGTTAACGATTTCGGACCGCCAAGTTTTTTGGCCTGCACGTATCGGTATAAATATACACGTATGTGTACCTACGCCTGTAAACGTATACACGTGTTTCAACTTCTCGTGTAAAGATTCTCATTTTCGGCCTGTGGCGCGGGGAAAATTTATAGTATTCTTCAGGATCGTATATGCATATTTTAAATACCTATATGCATTTGTATAATGTACGTCCGGACGTTATGTGTACGGCTATTTATGCAGGCTGCAGACAAATTACGCATCCGAAGAATTAAAATCATCTGGCCAACGTAGACCACCCACTGAGTATGTTCATCTTTAAGAATAAAATTTTACTGCAGCATAATTAAACTAAGTGGTTTGGTTAATCGATTGCAATGATGATCAGCTACGAAGTTGAATCATGTTCGTACGTTTAGTTCTGGTATTGAATTTTGTGGAAACGTTTCAGTCATGAAAAACGTGCAAACTTTGGTCCTCTTTAGCTTTTTCAAGTAAAGCACCTTGAGAATTCGTTCGACCTTTTCGCGCCAAGGTGTATATTATATAGGTATGTACTATGTTATACATAGAGGAAGTTTTTTTCTACCCCTGAAAAATACTCACGGTCAACTGATGGTCATGGGGATCACAAGTATGCCATCTTCTTGAAAATGTGACTGTAGTGTGGGTGTCGTTTTGGGACCCTCCGAGGATTTCAACGTCCTGAGAAAGATCGGTGACAGGTGCAGCATTCCTCTCCTCTATTCCGTGGGAGTCCTGAAACGACGTGTACATTACAGGGTAGTCAAAGATCGAAGAACGGAAGTAATAACGAAAAGATTTGTTTTCATAATTATACGCGGCTCTATTTATATTCTACGTACACGTACAGCGTACCGCGAAGCATAATCAAAACTCTTTTATCACTGTAAATATGAATTGAATCATGTGATTTAACGGGGCGATGATGTCCTGCCCTTTTGGGTCTGCAGACCCCGTTCAATAGTGCGCGCGAAGCGCTTTCACACCATATACTACACACGTCGATTGCGAGTGCAGATGCGAGAGCAACAGGGTCGGTAAGACGTCAAGCGCCACTTGAGAAACGGACCCGCAGGCGTTTGGGTCCGTTGGGTACGCTTTGCGGGGCCCGTTGAGCCTACAAGCTGCCAGGCAGCAGCAGGAGCGAACGTTCGCTCAACCTAACCCTCGAAGGGAAGTAGCCTTCCTGCACGTAATGAATCCAAATAATTACTACCTGCGTTGGGATCTACAGCCGCCAGTCTATCATCGGGCCCACTTACTCATTCAAATTGAGGTGCTTCTGCTCCTCCGTCTCACTTCTTTCCTCTCTCTTTCTCAGCTCTTCCTCTTACGATTAGCTGCTCAGGCGAGAGACACGCTGCTGCATGCAGGTCGTCGTATCATTGACCGTCTAAGGTTTCATTCAGAAGCAACGTTCCACGTGAGATATGATCCGACGTGAATTGAGTGCTCGTTACTTTTTAATTACCGTTGCAATCCGAAGGACGAAAGCGTCGCATCTGATCGACGAGTTCTCGGCGCGGGGTGCGTTGTTAACGAGAGGTAAATTCAATTTTAAACCCCGTGTGAGAAACATCGGGACAGACGCAATATTGCATTTTTGATCTTAGCTTCGAGATACAATTCAGAATTTAATGGTATTATAGTTTCGTTCTCACGGAAATCGTTTTATACAAATAAGAGCGTTCCGAGAGCCTCGTTTAAATCTGATGAAAAATATCATATTTTTTCTTTCTACCGGAAGTGTTTTTGCCAAGCTGTTTTTTGCTCGGGGATGAGAACAGAGTCGAACTCGTTACTGCACGATTTTTTTTTCACCCATCAATGCATTCTTATTGTACAAATTTTTGTTTCAACATGTTTTTAGTTCCATTTTTGCTTCCTTTGACGAGAGAAAATCTCATCGTATTACCAACGAGAGAGAAAGACTTACGACAGAAGCTAAAACCTCGGTCAGTGATACGAGAAACTCTGTAAGAAATCTCCCGCGAGTGTAAGTACAAGAGAAAGTTCACATAAATGACACTAATAAAAACGGCATAATTACCGTCGAGTTTATTATCGTCGGCCATCCGCAGTTATTATGCACTTTTTTCGAGCTCAGGTCATTACGAACCCCGGAGTTTTTCGAGGGGTTCTCTGTATCGTTTCTTCGAATTCCATGATTGGTCGGATGAAAATCCAACCAACTGATATTCGCGAAACGCGGGCAAGACGTGCAGGGTAATCGCGATACGGTATACGCCACGCGTGTCGATTTAACCGTCGAACATTATTCTTCCATTAGAAGTTATCAGCCGAGTGTATATTGTGTGTATCGGAATAGGTGCATCCGCAGTCAGTGAGAGAAGATCGTTAGCCCGGAGAATGGCGGCGCAGATCTAGAACTCGAGGAATCATAAATCAAACCCTCGATGCTCAGCATCCGCGTAACGAAGCGCTTGAATTTTGTATGGATAAAAATTAAGTCCCCGCCGACCGGACGGCTCGTTAATCATTTTGGAATAATCTAAATAAATCTAACCCTCGATCAAGACGATGATCTTTCTATCAGCCTATCAGCCTATCGGCCTATTCCACTCTCGAAACCGGATTTGACGCATCGCATTTCCAGTAATGAGATATCCAAGAGAGTCCAACCATCCGCTGTACGCACAAGGTGTGTAATCGTCTTCTTACGTGTATGAATATTCGTTAGGGACATGAACTCGTCCTGAGATACCGGTATGTAGTATATATAATGGTGCAGCACCCGCTGAAGACAGGAAACTCTGGTAACCCAACCGTAACTTTACATCCGTCAAATTAATCTCTGCATCAGCGTCTCCTGGATCTCTGAGCCTGTATTATAATTTAATTCTCCGTGTAGAAATAGAGGCCAGTTTTATAAAATAGTTTTCATATATAACGCGTGCGTGTGTTTGGGTTGACGGTAATGTTTTCATACCCGTTTATTTTTTTTTTTATTTTTATTCATCTTCACCGAGTTACGGTTACACTTAATTGGTCAATTTTAGGCGGCTTCGCGGCGAGAGTTCGGCTTCGTTATGCAATTAGGATAGCCGAGGAGCCATGTGAATGCGAGTGAATGATTTTTATCTTGGGGCGGGAGTTTTTCTCATATGTATATATATATATAGGTAGCTCCTCGATTATTGCTTCAGTTCATATTTCTCGTCGTTCTGTTCTCTTATACTATTCTCTATACTATATTACATATGTCATACATATACGGTCTATTAAGTGAGTAGGAAGCGTTTTGGATTCGACGAGTGTACGACAGTGCTTAACGAAGTCAAAGATCGAACAACCTCTCGAAGCTAGTAAGCGTATAAAACTCAAACGAGCCGACAGGGTATTTATTTTTCAGGAATAGTCTTTTTCCCACGTATAGGTAATGTAGTACACCTATATACCCTAGAGCAGATCGACACGCCCGAGTATAATCCACACACGTCTCGGGGCGAATGGAATTAAAGAAACCTGAGTGAAATTCTTGGGACATTCTGAGGCATTCAGGTCCCGGACACGGAGTGTCTCACCGCGTCAGCTCCTGTGGGAATACACACGAGTTTAGTCCGGAGTCCGCGGCGGGTCTGCTCTTTACACAAGGGTTGAGAGTCCCCTAAAGCAGTACAAACTCCAGGTTCCCATGAGACATGAGAAAGAAGAAAAATAAGGGAAATTTTCCCGCCGAGGATGTATCGGTCGGTTCTTTTCGGACGTCTGCTCCCGGTAGCCAGGTGCTGCCTGAGGCCCCTCATTCCCCCTCTCTCCCTCCTTCTCTCTCCATCTTTATCCCGTGCGTTCTTAGCACCTGGTGAGAGGAGTTGGCCTACCTACGTCGGGACGGCATCTGGAGTCCCGAGGGGTTACAGGGGTTGCGAGTCTTATGGACTGAGAGGCTGGGGGCCTAAGGAGATTCTTGCGGGGCCCAGCGTTTGCACAATGCCGTGCAGGTACTGGTTTTCTCAGCTTTATGCCGAAATTGCGGGAAATCGTGACGCGGAGTTATTAAACTCCGCCCGGAAGAACGAGCGGCAAATAAATTCCGGGGTAATTTTATAAACCCAACGACATGAGATCGTTCAACCGTAGGTTTCAGTTATACCGCAGCGCTCTGTTTTGTAAGTTTATGGTTATGGAAGTTATAACAACTCCCGCCGCCGCTTGCTGCTCTGTTTGGGCCAGTCGTTTTGGTATTTGGTATGAAAAATTCAACGCATTCGAGGTTTTCTCATCCGCAGGCCGCTCTCCCTCATTAGTGACCATTAAAATGAACTACAGTTGATGGTAGTGGGTTTGATTTGACCGAATGCCGCCAGCCTTTGTACTCGCTCTGACTTTTTTTTTTCTTTCTACCTTTATTTTATTCTCTCAGTCTTAACAAATTATTCCAAGAAGTATACGGCTGTAATCCGTTTGACAAAATAAACCACGAATATTAAACTTCACGTTCTATATTTTAGGATTATATTCTTTAATGTGTAAAATGTTCTCGAGGCAGAGTATAAAAATGAATTCTCTCACAGTGCAGCAGTACCAATGAAGCTATCAAGGCCCGGGTTTATGGATACCTATAACTTGTAATCGTGGACAGCATTAGAGCTCCGAAAGGTCCTTTAGATGTATATGTATATGTATACGCACTTAAGCAGTTAAAAGAGAAACTCAAGGAAAAAACAGAGAGGGACTTTGATTGGTCTTCGATAATATTTGACATCTGCGAAAAGTGATTTGGCCGAATTTCTTGCTTCTTGTTCTCATTATTTTTCACAATAATGTAACGAGGAGAAAATAAAAAATTTATTCATTACTCGGTTATCGATCGTCAAAAACACTCGGCAGTTAAAAAATTTTTATTTCTATTCGAATTGTTGTTATTTCATTCTTCTATTTCTCGTGGGAAATAAAGGAGCTCCAGCGCAGCCGGTTTGTAAGAGATCAGTTAAATTCGCATCAGCCGTAAACTCTTCGCCGTTTATTAAGGAGGCAATTTGACGCAACGTGTAAAGTTGCCGCGGCATGATAATAAACATTTTAAACAAGTCCAAAGAGAGGAAAGGAAGAAAATAAAATAATCGACCAACGCGTAATAACCGAATGTTGCGTTGGTCCGAATATCGAGTTCTCTATATTGAAACAATGTTAGTCTGGAGTGGTTCATGTGTCGAGATTGCATGCCGCTAATTGCCGCCCAGGAAACTAAACGCGAATAAATTTTGAACCCGGTTTACTCAATTCAAAGGCAGCTACCAATTATTGTCAGCTAAATCGAAAGCTGGACAAATTAGCAGCGTTATCAGATTTAACCGTGTAACGTATATCTTGTTATAACTAGTATTTAACGATTTACTTCGTAACGGAATAATTTATTTATTTACATGGATTACGCTGTTATTTTGCTTTGCTACGTTATAATCGATCTTGACGTCCATTTTACGACGGAATGCCGATCGGACAAAAGACTTTAACAATTGAATTATATTATTTTATCAAATAGCGATGACAAACGGGTTCTCTTGATAAATAATTTAGTTACGTACGTGAAATTGCAGCACGTATGTACGTCGCATGTTAGTCCCATACTGCACACGCGTTGAATTATGCGAAAGGACATTACATGCCGTTGCTGGTATGCTAATGAGCCTCGCTCGCTCTACTCCTCTGCCTCCCGATTACCATTTTATTAATTTCTTGCTCCTTTCTCTCCTTCAACGTCTCAACAGGTTGTCGATAAAACAATCACCCGTCTTACCGTATCGCTATATTATTATACCTGCGGCGTCGATCAGCCCGCGTGGATTTCTTTGACGCGTTATTAGGCCTCGTTTCCAGACATTCGTTAGCAAAGACGACGATCACGATCGTCCTGCGGTCTCTGGTAACAGGCTGCAGGTTTCTTCCCTCCCGATGAAGAACTCACCGTTCATCCCCACTTACTACACTGTCTACTCTTCTTCGATTTATTTCCCAACCGCACGACTCGCTCCAAACGATTTCTCTGTACCAACGTATGTATACATATATGTAACTCGAATTCAGGCTTTCGCTCATTTTCGCACGAGTGGGGAGGGGGCAAATCAGTCCCGACCGAGAGGAGGACTCAGAACGTCTTTTCTTCCTTCATCCGTTCATCCGTCCGTCCGTCTTTCTTCCTTCGCAGCTTCGGTTAAAAATTTGCACCGGCTGCCCCGACGGGGGGCCGCGATGTCTGGAGGCCTTGACTGTCGGCCACGGGAGCACGCCGCACCAGAGCCAAGGCCTCTACTCGGTAATAACTCGCCGCGAGGAACCAGCCCTGCATGCACCAGGCTACACCGGGGCATGGCCTGATCGAATCGATTAACCCGACCCGACGCGGCCCAAGGAAACCTAGACGAGCTCAACCTGCCGCAGGAGGACGCGTCTCGAACTTAGAAACAGGGAATTCCCGTTGACGATTTCATTAACGGAACTCTCGTATCCGATTGGTACACATTTATCGGGGGCCGTTTTATGCAACTGATCACCGCGTTATTTAGACAATTTTTGCGACCTAAGCAGGGGGATTATGCTGTTTTGGATAGCTTTTCAGTGTCCAAAGTATTTTCATTTCATTTTGAGTTTTGATGAGAATTATTTTTCCAATTTTTCTCGACCTAAGGACGACGGTCATCCTGTTAGTGGACAGTATTCGAGTCTCTAAATTATTTCATTTGGTTTAGAGACACCATTTATGCGGGCTTAGGCAGTTTTGGTTTTAATTATTTTTCATATTTTTTCAACTAATAAAAACGGTTACGATGTTCGGGACAGTTTTCGAGATTTGAAACCATTTTTATTTTTGATTTAGAGACACAATTGCATCGCTGCCACCTACGGCCTCAATTTTACATCAATTTTTAGATCATCGGCTTACAACCACCGCGGGATAAATGGATTTTTGGTCATAAAATTTGACGGTTTTTATTAGAACGAATCGATCTAGGAGCACGGAAACGGTCTCTATGATCTGAAATATTCGGAGACTGAAATCAGTCGGTTAATTTCAGTCGCAAGTCGATTCAGTTCTTCGCAATTTTAATTCAATGCAATTCTTATCGTCTGCTCGAAAACCGTTGCCGGATAAAAGGAATTTGGGAACAGGAATAATTCCCGCGGTGTGGTAGCACCGAGTTTCAAATTTTTCGGTTCTGTGAGTTTCGATTCGCAACAAGTCAGAGGTGAAAAAATAACGTAATTTCGTTGGGGCTCGATCAATGTTGGCATGAGAAATTCGACCCATTATTTACCAGCTCCAGTCGACTGAGTTCGGATAACGTAGCTACTGGTGGTCTTGAAAATATCGTATCTACACTTCGTCACACAAAAATCAGAATAATTGTAAATTGGGGAAAAAAAATTCCAATCCAGATTTCAAGTCATCTAGATCTTGAATCGGGGTGCAAATATTTAAGAACCTTCTTAACACTCATCGTTATTCTGTCTTTCCGCACAGTCCATGAGCATAAAAATTTTCAAAAAGATTATGGAGGTATGGAAGCAACGAAATGTGCCATTTTGAAATAATGTTCAATCAAGCTTTTCATACGTTTTGCAAAGACACACATGGGATTGTAACTTTGCAATCCATCATTTGGTGGAAAAAAATCAAAACTAATGCAATCAAGCTAACAGCTGACCATTGACCGTGTTTTTTTGCGTGTGAATTGTAGAACAGATGTATTATTGATTATGTTTAACTAATTTTTGTGACATGAGTAATTTGAAAGCCCGAGAATCACGATTTTCATCCATTAAAAATAAAAACTTTGGTTATTTGGTGATAAAATGGCGCCGAAAAGGAGACTCTGACGTCATGAAACATTTTCCAGTAGGTATATATACACGTCTTTGGCACATCGTTCTGCCTCAACGTAAGATATCCTCCGATTGTTTTCTTCGTTCACCTGTGCTTTCCGATGGCTATCAATTCGCTTGTTCGACAATTTGCGTGTGTATGTGCTCGTCGGAGAGCTTGCTTCGGGTTAGATTTTGTAATTCCGATCGGGGTAGAACCTGACACAGCGAGAACCGAAGACCTCCTCCACCTTAGCTGGAAGAATAACTCTGGACCGGACCGGAGAGCGGCGAGTGGTAGGTATAAGGTAGGTAGGTAGGTAGGTAGGTAGGTAGGTACCTTCCTACGTGAATTTATCACGATCTTATCTCACGAGTCGAAGCATGTTCCTTAATTTTCGGATCTCTTTTCTTTTTCCACGAAGAAACGAGATAGGGGGTTATTTTTCTCCTCCACAGGACAGAGCTGGAAGGATACCTTGTGTCTAACTATCCTTACCTTGGATCCGACTCGGTTTGTTCGGTGTAGGTTTTCGTTTTAAAGCAGCTATTATGTATATACATTGATTTATTCCTTCTTTCATTATCCTGTAAATACAAAGATTGAATATAATCCTGCCGATATTTGCAACCGAATATCGAATATATTATTACAGACTATCGAGTAAACTTGTCGTTGATGATTATCTTCTGGGATGTTTACTCGGACTTTATAGGGACACTGTAGATCCACACCTGTTGCTCGCATAATAGTTAACGAACTCTCGGACGGTGAACTCGCGCCGGAGGGACTGCGGACGATCGGTTAGGAGCGTGTAAAAACCGCGGATTCCTAAATCCCGTGAGCGTATTTGCCAGATCCTTTTTTGGTCTGATCATTATTTTACTGCGAGAGCTGAAGAGCAGGTCTGGTAACACTTGCAGGAAGATTGCGTAACGAGCTTTGCTTCGGAACGGGAATAAGATATCAATGGAGATCGAGTTCTGCGTAACGAGTTCTCTCTTTTAAATCCTCGGTTAATTTATATTGGCTGATTAATTCGCGGCCATTACGGACGCTGTTCACTTGTGCGTTACGTCGCGGGGTTGTAGCTGCAGACTTGCGGCAGCCTTGCATCAAGCTCTGCTATTTATTGCTCTAAGTCAGGTTCTCTTGGTGGACCGGCGTTTAACGGCGACGGGCATTTATATGGAAGTACTATCTTAATTTATAGTATCCTAGCCAGGGCTTCGGCTAGCTATATAGATGGTTTATAGTGTGGACGGTGCGCGCGGCGCGTTAATCGTCAGGTAGCGGATAGACCCGAAGATTAATGTAATCAAAGGTATATCAGCCCTCAATAACGCCCAGGGATAAAATTGGAATGGAAATAAATTTAATTAGGATTAGGAATTCGAAGAACTCGAAACAGGTTCCTCGGCCAGAATTAGTCGACCTTCTGGTCGGACCCCTCGAGTCTGTATGGCCGACGGTTCTTGTAACCTTTTCGTTCTTTTTCTCACCCGCGTCCGTCCGAAAATCCCAATTAAAAATGGTCAATTCTTATCTTTGCCGCAGCACCGGTAGTTAGGGAACCCTTCAGACGTTATTATATCTAACAATAAGCTCGTTGGATATTTCGTTTTTCTTTTACTTGCAGGGTTCATCTTTAAATAATGGATTGAAAATTTCATCTTTTATCTAGAATAGTTGATTTCTGAGAAAGGTCAGTAATATTCTTGTCGTTAATAATCGGCCAAGTAGCTTATACCGAAGTTATAAAATCGCGGAAACCTCGAGGCTTATAATTTACTTCCGAGTAAAGAAAATTCTGCCGCGATGATCTCGCCGCGTAATATAGCCGTGAAATCTTTTTTCTCACAACTTCACTTGGTACCGCTCGAATTCGAGTTTATCCGGTTTGCAGAGAAGGAACGCGATCATTGTTCGCTTCGACGGTGTGGAGGGTCGGGGATTTAATGGCGGTGCGAATCCCTCCGGGAGGTGAAAATCACAAGTAAACGAAGATTCGATAAGCGAACAATTCAATCGCTAGATAAACTTTCACCGTTTGTCGAACGTCGCGGCGCGCGACGATCTTCATTAGGGACGGATACAACCGGTGCCGTTTTTCACCCTGATGGTCGCTGGTGGCTTCCTTCGGGACGACTCAATTACGTCACCGAATATGGTACTTCGTTAGGCTGCTGCGGAATTGCAGAATCGTGCAGCAGTAAAGTCCGATCGGCGAACGCCGGCGTCAGGTGTTTCCTTCGAACGGTACACACACTCACAATCAACTTCGGTTTCTTTGTCGTCGATCTTCGAGGCATTTTATTTAGGGATGGTATGTTTATAGCTATACACGCGATGCGGGAGCACCGCTTGCGGCGAAACGGCGTACCGCGTGTACGCTTATTCCATTCTGGATCCCATATTGCGAATTAACTCTAGTTTTCGCACTTCTTTTAAGATCGAGTAATCGCTCTACTGCACTTTTCGCTATTTCTTTACTCGCCTCGAATCGCTGTCTCAATTTTGCTGATGTTACAATTATCCATTTACAGAAAGAAAACCGAACGTATGTGAGACCCTTTGGTACAGTAAACCAACTTGTAATTAACTCGGCACGCCTGAAACTAATCTTGTATGGTAACCCATCATTTGTCGGATCTATAATTGTTACCTTATTCACAGACTGCAGCGGTATAACCTACGACATCGCACTTGAATTTTTTTTTACACCAATTTCAACTGGCTTTCTACCAATTATCAACACACGATATATGCATATGTTTACTGAGATATACATATATAGGATGAATTGTCTATGTATGTGTAATCTTAGAGAATGATCTTGTTCTCGGTGTAGTTCAACGTGCCTGAGGCGAATCGAGAGCGATAAGTAGAATACTGTTATTTATTATATCATCTTCGTTTTTCCGTCTAACGTCATTCGCTATTTTCATCCACTAGACTAAAAACTAAAAATATCCTTTATCCACGCGGGTTTTTCTTCGCGTAATACAATTATACGCGAGTGTAGAGAAGTGAAGAGAATTTTTTAGTACCGTATTATAGTCCTAGGGCGACGGACCGTGGTACTGGACCTTTTTATCGTCGGGTGCATAAGAACGTCCGACGATGTTTCATGCCGTGTCAGTTTAGCGTCAGGAATGAGCCGTGCCCGAGTTTGGTGAAACGATCCAAAGTCTCGCGGACTAACGATCCGCGTTTAGTCCGATATTTGAAGAAAAAAAACTGAGCTAATATTATTCTCAGTAATGTCTAATGGTTTAAATTTATTCCGAAATGGAAACTGACCGGTGACCGTTTTTATCCATCAATGTAGCAACTGGTTTCTCAGGCAATTGCAGAGTTTGCAAGTCGAGTTATTAAACGCGATCCTGTACGTTGACTTAGGCGGGTGATTCAAAGGCAAATTTCGAAGGCTGATTAATTTTTACCTAGGAGAGGAAGCCAGTAAGACTGGAAGCTGCGGGATTCCACATTGTATAGTTGACAGATTTTTTCATCAGGTGAGTCACTGTAAGTTCTCAACTTCGTTGTAGCAGCAATTAGAGTTCACATTTCTTTGACAGACTCGAGTCGGCTAGAAAGTCATAAAAATTACGACACGTATAGTCGAGAGTCTGTTGGAACTAGACGTTGGGATTTAGCACTCTTTTTGTGAGACTCAGTTCTAACGTGATCCATGATACTGCGATTTCCGCCAAGCCGCAAGGCGTTTCCTTTCTCACGTCCAACGACCGCGATCTGCAGCTTGCATGCATGCATCCAAGCTCGAGCATTATTCTTTCCTGTTATCCAATTAAAACTGATCTCTGATTCCTTGTCGGAGAGAGGAAAGAGGGGGAAAAAAAATAAATAAAGGAAAAAACTTTTTTGTTTGTTCCGTCCATGTTTTTTTCTTATTCCTTTGTCAACCAGTGACGGAAGGTGGATGGGTCCGCGCACTGCACGCCGAGTGAACTAAAAGAAGAATCCTCTCTCTGAGTGCCTACCTGAATGGACGAGAAGGAATGTTTCGTCGAATAAGACGAAGACAGGTGACAGCCATGCCAGGCTTCGGTGTTCGTGCACGCATCCGATAAACGGGATATCCTAACGTAGTGTACGTCTGTTGAGGGGAGCTGTGACGTCACGGTATTCGATTAACCAGGTATATATAGTCCTTATACACATCGGACACCGAAAGGAGCAGCAGCGTGTAACTCTCTAGATCGGATCGATTCTATCGTGTTGTCAGATTGACGTGTGAAAACGTTAAAACGAGAGGGATTTTCCGGATACAGATGATTATCACCGGGTTTCGAGGGTGGATGACCTGCGATCGGGTGCCTTTAGAGGGTTGCTGCTTTCTCGACTGATTACTATCTTCGGTATTTAAAATTTCATCGCTTTCCTTCTGCCCGGCTGCAACCCCTAATGAATGGCGGAGTTGCACCCGTCGCGTTAACTGATCGCAGTAACAATAGGAATTGCGGGAAAATCGGAGTGGAATATCGGTCACTGTCAAACAGGACTTGAAATTTTTATTTGTTAGAGTTTTTTGCGAGCAGATATTTTACAGCCCGAAGCTCGGTTTCTTCTTCGACCAATTACGAGTCGATGATCGATACCTTCTTTTCCTCCGCCTTTATCTTCCGGCTTCTCTTCTTCTCTCTTTACATTCGTCTTCTTCTTCTTCTTCTGCGAAATGTTATTCGCTTAACTAGCCCGGTCAATAAACAAGACGCCCAATCACTCGCGGTCTTTTACCGAGAGCCCAGGAGCGCATCTCCATCCCAGAGAGTTCGGTCTGAAATGGCTTTATCATCATCAATGGACCCAATTAACAAACCTCGTTATTACAATCAATCGACCGATCTTACGGAGTCTCTAATGACTCGTCTTTTCTTCATTTCCACTTCGATCCCCCGCGTTTCTCCCGCCCTTTGTGACCGTAGGTTTTTCTTCTCGGATGTTTGCTGGTTTAATTTCTTTCTCTCTATCTCTCTCTCTCTTTTAATTTCTTCCAATTTCTTTACATATCGTCCCTCTTTTGTTTCGCCCGGCTTCTCGCTCACGCCGTACTGCGAACTTAAGTTCTTCTTTCTTCTTCCCCCGTAAGCCCCGAATCCTTTCTTAATCTTCGTTTAACTCCTGCGCGTTCCTTCTCGTTTCATTCTTTATTTGCCCTTTTTATACCGCTGTCACACAGGACTACCACCGAGTGAGACAGGTCCGGTTCATCTAGCCGGCAACCTGGCTGTAGAAAAAGATTCGTGTGTTCCTTAATCAACGACTCTTGGGACAATTTATATTACTCAAGTGCAGGGACAATCGTGAAGCCATTCCTTTTGTGCCGTCAGTTTCCAGGTTTCGGGAGTTTTTTTTTTTGATTCTTCTCCTTTTTCCCAACTGCAACGTTGGTGATTTTCGTTTCGCGCGAAATTCAGTATTTATGACGTTTTCATTACGATACCTATATGCTTATATGTATTATAATAACCTCAGCCAAACAATTAAACCGATAATATGTAACCATTGCAAAATAAACTCACCAATAAATTGATACTTTGACTATCGTCGTCGATCCAGGCGAGTAGAATGTCCGCGCCTTTCATGTGGCTCTTCTCGTTGAAGCCGATGCCAACGTAGCCTAGAGTCCTGGCTGTGACCCTGAAGGTCACGACGTCTTCGTCGTTTGGATCCCATTCCAAAAGGACGAGACCACCATCGTCGAGATTCTCCCGACGGGTGAATCTCGGCTTTTTCGCCGAGCGTTTAGTTCTGGTGGCGTTAGTCGTTTTGGCGAATCCGCTCGTCGCTGACTCTTTATCCTTAATCGTTTTCCGTAACTTGGTATCCTTGCCAGCCGAAGGGTTGTACTTCTTTGGAACGCGGTCGCCAAGTGCCTTTGGCTTCCGCTTCAACGATGGATTTCCAGGACCTTCAATCCCTGAAGGATCTTCGGGCTGCTCGAGGACCTCGATCTCCAGGTTCAAGTCCTCGTCATCATCCTCCTGCACGACGATGTTCGTCTCCTCGTTGTTTGTGGAAGTTCCTTGGAAGGCGTTCATATCCGAATCCTCGGCGAGGTCCATGTCGACGGTCTCGTCGTACGCAGGTGGGAGGACGTCGAGGGCTGAGACCGGGCCAAATTGGATCTCCGGTAAAAATTCCTGGCTCGATTCCCAGGCTTCGAGTTGCTCCTGTTTCTTAGTCGCCTTAATCAGCTCGAAATCCTCGTTGGCACCGGCGGATTCTTCGGCCGCATTTTCGGCTGCCAAACCGTCGTCCTTTTTCAGTAGGACTTTTTTATTCTTCCCTTTGTACTTCGCATCCCAGTCCTGATCCATCAGGGCCTCTAATCTCTCCGTTGTTTCCTTTTCCAGGATCTCGTAGTGCTTCGGGTCCATGTTCTCCTCTTGATCGTTCTGAAAATTCAGCCCGTCGTCCTTCTCTATGAAAACATTCCCTCCTGCTTTTTGCCCACTTTTGTCCTCCAGACCCGGCTGCTCCCATCCTTCGTCTACTTCCAATCTCTGCTTCTTGAAGTTTCCAAACTTATAAAAGGTCTCTTCATCCGCCACGTGACCCGAGACCAAAGCGCTTCTTTTGTTCCGGACTCTGGCCAGGTTCTTTACGTGAGTTTTTTCGTACACGATCGTTTTCATCGTCTCGTCCATGTGCTGGACGTACAGGTCGAGCAAGTCGCACTGGACCACCCAACATAATCCCAGGAAGAGGATCACTCGTGACAGTTGCATGTCGAGTCCTCGATACGCTGAACGTCTTTGGGCAAATTGAAACTATCTTATCAAAACATTGGTCCCTCTCACAACGGTTCAGATTCTCATCTTCTAATCCTCCAGTCCAACTCTGATCAGTAATTCAACACCTGCCGAATACCACTGTTGTTCACTTATTATTGTTTATTAATTATTTTGTAATAAAAATTATCTGACACGATTTACAATGAGGTAACGTTCACTTCCTAAAACTTCCTACACTACGTCTTGACATGATTAACTTTACAAAACTTGACTATACAGAGTGCAATCTATTTGATATTGTTTAAACTCTACTGAACACTGAAAATAAGATTCTTTATTTGCAGTTGTTCTCACTTCACTTGTGTCGACGTACACGTGACATTGGCATTCAACAAACTTGCGTTAAGACGTGCAAATTATAATAGGTAGGTAGCTATATGAACTAGCCAAATCGCGACTCGGCCCGGATATTCATTTGAACAAAAAACACCGAAGAATTTATAAATTTTATTTCACCAGATAAGAAAAGTGCCTGCGTCTGTTTTGTCAGAGTTTATCACTGATTCTCACTTGGTTAACATCTTCAACTCTCCTCTGCATGTTGCACGCTCGACAGCTCTGCTGGTACTGCTTTGGACACGCGATCGCCCCTGCCGATGCTTTGCAGCTGCTTTATACCTGCTGTCTCCCTGCGGGCCCCAAAGTCTGACGCAGGGGAAAGTCCATGAAAGGCCCCCTTCGCTTTGGGCCAATAGCAGGCAGGCTTTAAAGCATCACGTTGGAACGAGAGAGTCCTATGCTTACAAAGTGACGGAACTGACAAACCGCCACTACGCGTTTTCAGCCAGTGTTGCCAATTTTTTGATTTAATCATCAGGTGCACGTTTGAAAATTTTCAAACTATCGAACGCTCGGAGCGTTTTTGATTTTCGTATTTTATTATCCCTGGTAATTTTATTTCCATTTAGAGCTGCTTTCAAAGTTGAACCATTTGGTTTTGATAGTTTTAAACGTTTTGACGGACCTTGAATTCACAGACCACGAATCGGATTGACAGTCATTGAATTACAGCTGCGAGTGATTATGCACTTCCTCAATTCAATCATCTATTCAGTCCAACACCTTCTAGCTTGATCAAGGAAACTCATACCAATCGGTTCACAAGCATTTCGGTCATTCCTTAAAAAGACAACGGACACAAGCTTTTTTTCATCGGTTTACATTTGCTGTAAATTTTTGTCGGTCCTCGATTCAGAATTTTAAGTAATGATTTGAGATTTTTTAACAGCGGAAATAAGGACGTATTGGCAGTAAAAACTGATACATTCTGTACTCAGTAATTCACAGATATCTCGTCAAATCCAAGTAAAATTTTCTCCAACACTGTCATGAATTCGTCCGATGTTGAAGCGGGAAATTTCGATTTCAATGCGACAACACCTGCGGGTAATAGCGTCGACGTGGTGGGTCGTCCGCGTGCATAATACCCCCATTTCTAGGCTAGACGATGTTCAGCCCACCCCATTTCAACCGATTACTCTCACCTTCTATTTCTACGTCCGATTACGTGTTGCTTCAACGTTGTACGTACGCCCCCCATTAAGGATGCGATTTTGGTTGAGATTGATTTTTCATGACCGTGAATATTATTCGGGGTGAGTGTGACGTTGAAGTTGAACGTCTGCGTTTAACTATGACGTCATGCGATAGCGTGCCCGCACGTAAAGGGTAACAATAAGAGGGGCCAAGTGCTCGTGTTTCGAGATTTTCAAACTATCCGTTCAAGAATGCTTCTTAGGTTGTTATTTTACAAAAATTTTGAAATAATTCACGGGGGTAATATACACCTAAAGCAATGAAATGCGGGAAAAAGTTTTTTGTTACATGGATTAACTTTCGAAATACAACGATTCTTAACTTTTACGAGTTTTTTTTTCGGAAGCCTTGGAGTCGTCGTTCGCGTAAAAAAATTAATTAACATGAAAGGTTTTACGGTAATAAATTAAATCCATAATTTTTTTCACAAGGATCCGTGAATAGAATCTTTAGATAAAAAATCTAATACATCAAATGTCATTTTCTTGCATCTCAGGAAGGCTGAAGGGCGTTATCGAGTTCCGAAACTCTGAGCCCGCGTTTTTATGATCTAAGAAATATTTCCGAACGGATAGTTTGAAAATCTCAAAGCAGGGGGCGTTTGGCCCGTATTAACCAGGGATAGCCTTTGTCTGTGTAAAATTACAAATGCGAGATGCATATTTACGCGGATGAACATCCATTTGAATGAATAAACACGAGGAAAATGTAAACGACGCAGTTTGTCGATAGAAATTCAGATCAAATCTGCACACATTCATCCTTTGGCGAAGGTTAGAATAGAACTCTCTGCAGAAGTGCACTACGGGTCTAAGGTGGCTCGTTGGTTGAATTATTTACTGCAACGAGCCGATATAAAAAGGTGGCCTTGCGTGTAGCAAGTCAATGGATTCGTCCGCTCATTCATTCGATCGACTACTCAGACTATTACCTGCACTGCCTGCCTTCCCAGTGTAGTAAAATATTAGTATACGCTTTGAAAATAACAATCTTCTTCCGAGCTAAACTGCGCAGCGCGGATTATTCCGAGGCTTTCGCCAGTCTTGCAAGCTCCTCGGTTATGCGTATATGTATGTAATACCTTTATTATACCACAAGGGGAAAATTAAATGAGCTGTGGGAAAGATTTAACGATCACATGCGGTGTAGAATATATCTACTTATATTATGTTCACGCGAATCGTCCGATAAGTCTTCAAATTCTTCTAACCGCGTCGTATGAATTATCGCTTTACGTTGTGCATCGCCACGCATTGAGATGGGAAACACGCTTTTCCGAGGTTTTTAATTCTAACCACAAATTGGACGATTGAGCGGAAATAACAGACTGCAGTCTCACTCTTCGATAGCTGGAGCGTAGAACCGCGGCGATGATGAATCGTCTATTCGCAGGATGTATGATCAATGCCCCTCCCTCTCCGAGAATAATTGTTTCCTGGATAAAATTAAACGGCCAACTATATTAAGTATACCACAAGACGGCACGTGGCCGAAGAATTGATCGAGGGTAAAAGCAGATGCCGAGGAAAAGCAGGTGCGATGTACAACCAGCAGGTGGATATTGGTGACTTCTCGTTGCAGGCACTGCGACAGGTGCATGGATGGTGTCAACGAGTCCGTTACAACTTGGCTTCAAGAAATTAGGAAACGATACGTAAGTGCGTGAGCCGTTTTTTTCGCTTCTGCTAGAATTTGTAATCATCGTAAACAGTCTGGACTGACATGGAACTGTCATCCTTAGTCTGTACGGTAAGACAAATATTGTAGATCTTACATTTCCTGTGGCGAATATAATTTGGGAAACACTTGTTTCGAGTTAAATATACGGCAGATGTGGCACGATTTACAAATTAAAAAATTGATAATTATAAAAGCAAAATAGTACCTGAGAGTGACGATATGCTTAGGAAGATTAATTGAACAGAATTGACTTAGATTTAAGTCGAAAAAAGTGGGGTCTAGATATTTAAACGCAGGAGATGTAAAATCTCTAATACTTGAACTTGAACTTGAACTTGAACTTCAACATGCAGACGTCGGGATTCCCGATCCTGGGCGATGAGGTCGCGAGGCCGGAGTTCGACTTGGTAGATATTTGGGAGTGTCTTCGAGGACGGTTCGAGAGGAGCAAAACGATCTCGACGATACGATACGGTGTTTCTGGTAAAGCCCGCGCAATGAATAATCTCGCCCCATGAATACCAAGGAGTAAAATAGGCGCAGGGTTAAGCAGTCCTCGAGGTGTTTCTCATGCCGTCGATGTTCCCGACAAATCGTCGCTCGCGCGGTGTACTAAATCTTTCGGTGATCACAACTTACGTGCGTGCAGCCCGGGTCCTCCTCCTCCTCCTCTTCTCCTCTTCTTCCACCTTCACCTCGCTACCATAATGCCACACGCAAGCCACGCTTGACGCGAGTGGAGGATCGGTACCGAGAATCTCAACCTCTTATTTGACACTTTGACATTCAGGGTACAGACGCATTATCGAGTGCATTCAACTGCAGCGTCCGCCTCAAAGACCAAATAAAACCACTCATGATGGCCCTAAAGCACCGGATATCGTAATTCTGGAAGCACCGGGATATTTATTACAGAAACGAAGCTGCCGAGCTGTGTTTCTCCAATCGATGCTTCAAACGGTCTCGACCACGTCACCGCGAATGTGGGAAGTCCAGTCGTTAGATGTGGCGATTGGAATAGCATAATTGATTATCCGGAAGGCAGTGTCTCGTGGATTGCACCTCATTAGCCGAGGGTTAGGCCTTCTGGCCTAACAACCGATCCTCCGCGCTTTGCTAATCGTTAAATTAGCGCGCTGTATGACGCAGAAGGGTTTCATTCTTCCATGCTTTGGTCACTCGATCACTTCGCCTTATTGCAGAACCATCGAACTTAACTACAGACCAACGCTAAGGCAAGGTTTTACTTATACTTCTGTACCGGAGTTCGTGATTTGGTTTACAATTTTCTTTAGTCTTGAGGCTCTGTCTTGACTCGCTGTATCGGTTCGTTGAATTGGTATTCGATTCTTGTTGCGAATTCCCGTACGAGAAAAATATTTTTATACATTAGTATATTCATAACTTATGTTATATGCCGCGTTGTATCTTTGCAGCATTGATTATTTATCATAAATGATAAATGAATTTTATTAAAATATTTATCTTTTAATCAGGTAATCTTTATTAAAATTCGAAATATCGTTCTGGTTTTTATAAAAGCAAACTTTATCCAATAAATCTATTTTTTCTTTTATACTTTTATACGCGAAAGAAATCAAAATTTGACGTATAGAATCCAGACTCAAAATTCGTGTTAACCTGTATAATACTTTTTGCAAATTACGCAGCTGTCGGAAATCCTGAAATTAGGGATTATATATAAGGTGCAATAACTGCGATGCAACCGGTTTCATTTTGTCACGTGTCTTGTTTAACCTAGCTATGGGAACTGTTTCGCGACAATGGGTTTACCGAGGGCCGGCTGCAGCATTGCTACGAAGCCGCATGCGTATGCCGACACATAATTTGTCACCGATTCCTTACGTGGAAAATGCTCCAGGAATTTATTCCCCGACAAAGAGAAGGATGTTGTCGGAGCCGGCGGTCGGCTTTGGTCCTGCGTCCTTTCACGATCAGCCTCCCGGATCACGCACAATGCGATCCAGGCTCTATTCTCTCCGGTCTGCATCCAGTCATCCCGGCTGATTCCCGCAGGCCTCATGCGCAATTCTTCATCCGCCCGAGCAATCACACGAAATTCTACGAGAATCGTTCTCAACGATAGAGAGGCGCGATAATTTTTATGAAACGAATACCGAGGCTCGTGTATCATTTTCGAAAAGTCTGTACGAGTGGTAATTTATCACGAGGTCCATTCACCGCATCTTTGGACATATTTTATTTTTCCTCAAATTAAATTTCAGGTGTCTATTCACGGCTCGACACTAATTCAAAACTCTTCTCTCGAGACGATTTTCTATCGTTCATATTATATTTTTCAATCCATTTATTATACCACTTAAATACAGACTCGTATATTTACCCTCGTTTTTAATTGAAAAAATATTCAGGTTTTCTTGTCAAACTCCGGAAAGACGTTCGTTTATATGGTGATCAATTGTACGCGTCTATTATATCACGTACGTTATCGTAATAAATAATGGAGTGAATTGAATGCGTTTTGTATTCGGTTTAAAAATTAATCTCTTTAAATCAAATCTTCACTTAAAAATACGCAGCTAATAGCTTTACGATCTATACTAATAACGAGGCTTAAATCCCGGTATAATTTCTTAGTGTGCCCAAATCAATTGTATCCGAAAGCTTTGGTAGTCCATCGCGCATACAAATCGTACGATTATGGGAAAATGCATCCCATAGAGCGGCACCTACGTGCAACACGTTGGTCTACAACGTATATATATATATACACGTATAACGTATAAACGGATACACGTGTAAGACTTCGTCGCTGCTCTGTCTCGCTGTATGTATAACCAACTGGCCTCCATCTCGCCCATCGAAAATAAGCGAAGACCTGGTCGTCCAAACTGGTTTTCGACGGTCAATTAAATTAATTAGAAACCAAACCCTGCGTCGAATACAATTACCGAATAGCCGTATTTTTTTCTCCTCTTTCTCTCTCTCTCTCTGTTTTTTTTTTTGCCATATATGTATACTCTTTTCTTCTCATCTTCTTTTATCATACTGCACTTCGTTGATTATTAATCGAGACTCTCTAAACGCGCTTAATTCGAAACACCTGCAACGAAGATATTCAATCTCCATAATTCTCTCTCTTTTTTTCTTCGTCTAATGCTACTATTTTGCAAAGGATCGTAGCCAAGAATTTTCTGAAAATACTTGCGTTATTTCCAAGACTAGGAGTATTCGTTCTTGTGAACTGTTTGATCCCCGGCTGTAATCCGAAGAGATCCCTAGGCTCTACGTAGGCTCATGGTGCTATACGTGCTCGGTGGATGTCACGGAAAGATCTGGGGTCTGCCGTTTCCTGCGGAAGCGTTTTTTGTAATCGGAGCCGATGGTACGTTCTCGAAATATTCGGTACCACCAGCTCCATCGAGGGGCGGCCGGCAGATGTTGGCTCGTGGCACGCGCCCCTTCGTTGGCTAGCGGTGCTCAGTCTTCTCACCCCATCTCCGAGGAACTGCGTATATTTCTGTATAATTATTTATTATTTTATTGTTTGTTTATTTACTTTTTTTTTTTTAACGATTATCCGAAAGTATGGAAATTTGCGAGGTTTTTATTTGTTCTTTCGGACTAGACAGAATGAACGTATAATTGCAGTGAAGATTCTTGTCATTTGAGTATATCTACACTTGTCACCATCTGGTTGAGAACTACCGCTTAGCTAGTAGACACCAGCCATCGAGGTAATACACACGTGCGTGTAATGCCAGCCAGGGTTCTGTATTGGATGACGGCTTAGGTACTCGTTAACGCGAAACCGTATACGTTATGTACTCGGAGTGAACCCAGAGGAAACGATAGCGCCCAACGCGACTTTATACTGTGCAAAAGATTCTCGGTATACGGTAAGAAGTCGCTGGATTAATAAGAGAATCAGTGTTGGCGAACGAAGAGAAAATTAAAAACGATAATTATGTGGACGTTAGGGTGTTTGAGAAAATTTTTTTTTTACGATTTTCCATCGTGGCGTATCCTCAAATTTTTTTTTAGGTCGAAAGAAAGGTTCTGTGACAAGCTGAGTGTCTTACGTTAGATAGAGGATCGCGCTCGTTTGATTTTTCATGGTTTTTCACGTTTTTGTGAATTTACGATGAAACACGTGTAGCGGTTCGATTATTATTCCTCTCCTAACATTTATACGTGTAGAACCCAGAGTTCATGATCCATAACACAAGAATATATCATTCAGAAATCTTATTCTCATAAATTAAACTTTCATATTAAATTATATAATTGATTTATGAGATTGAATTAATGATGAAAAAGTCGTCAGATCAACTTCTCGAACATCATGCAACCGGAGACTTGATACTAGAAGTGTGGGTCTTATTTATAACGTAAATTGATATTAGATAAATTGAAAAAAATGTATAAAAGTGAAAAATCGATTGAGCGAGATCTTCCATGTAACGTAGAACGCTCATCTTTTGACAAAACCTTTCTTTTAATCCAAACAAACTTTTTAATAGTTGCCATGGTGGAAAATCGCAAATTATTTTTTTCCAAAATACCCTAGTGTTCATGTAAATCATACATATGTTATACGACTAGAGATCTTTCTGGCAGCCTGCATGGTCATTGTTAATAGTCCTGTGAATTCGGGCGTGAAGATATACCCGGATTGGTGTGACCGACGACTGTCTCTCAGGCCGAATGGTGAGCCCCGGTGCGTGCAGAGGCAGATGATCGAACATCTGCTCTGTAGCAAGCTGCTCATCGAGTGCAGGAGCTGCAGATCGAAAGCATGTCTGTATAACGTAACGTACGTGGCTGCGTGTCTTGGGCCGATCGTATCGCCGACTCTAGACTAGATAATCGGTACGTTAGATCGGCGCCGCAATTGACGTCAATTTCAGCTTGATCAGCCGAGAACTACAAGCGACAAGAACTTGGTACGAAGTAGAAAGATGAGGGGAAGGATATATGTTGGAAAGAGACGACGAGGACATACAGTCATACACGTAGGTATAATGTTGACATGGGTTTCTGCAAAATGCAAATTCCGCCTTCTTATCGTACCGATGTAATCTCGCGAGACGGCCAGAGTCTGTCTGCAACCTGACCATGCAATAGACCAGACTGCGTTCTCGTCGTTTTTCTCTCCACGAATATGGAATGACGAGATCATCTTTTGAAACGGATGCGTCAAAAAGAGACTATCCAATCAGAGTCCGAGGTGTGAACTTGACATAATAATAAATTGCGGAGGATTCGAAACCTCTTCCGGTAATCGAATCGCTTTCTATATCTCGCTATAGGAAAGAATTGATTTCGATCGACGGAAGGAAACGAGCGGTCGTTTTATATTGCGAACAATTGAATGTACCGGATGCATCTGTATATACATACACCTGTACCATCTACTGTCTATGCATTGATCGTTGCGTCGGTGGCGCCTGCGGTTCTTCGTCATTTATCCTTATTCGTCCTGCACGTCCTGTCGCTTCTACGTATCGAGATATTTGCATGCGGATAAAAAATAGAGGCGAGGATGTTAACGCACGCGGTCTGATCGTCCTCCGGGTTTTGGGGTCCGTAGGCTGGGCCCCAGAGGAAAGAGGAATAAAAAATACTGCATGATGCGCTTCTGCTGCACTGCACTGCACTTCACTCGGTGGTCAACAGCTTCCACATTAGCCCTGCCTCCATTATTCCAGTCGCGTCTTCTTCAAGCTCCGTGTTTTATGCGTATATACCTCATATGTGAGTACGTGACTCCCGCGTACAGGCATCCCGGTAGCCTCGACGTCTCTTCTCCTCATGCAGCAGCCAAACTCCAGAAATACCTAACTCTTTAAATCATTTTGAGGTCTTCAGAGACCGGATGAGCAGAACGACGTAGTCCTGCAGGTGGCATGCTCAACTGCGACGTAATTCGTGGATTATGCTAAGTCTTTTCTGATCGCCTGTTCGCCAAACTGCGGTCTGAAGGATCTACTGCTGGATCGCTAATTTAATGCTATCATTGGGATCGCGGTACCTTGTATATTCGTGACGTGTACCAGGGAATAGAAGGAATTAGAACGACTGGATCTTCTCTTTTGTTCACTGTTACCGCGATTGTTTCACTCGCATCAACGTTTTTTTTAAATTATCCTACTTCTACTTTTGTATCTGTAAAATAGCTATACTATCTAAATGACTAGTCGTGGCTTTTTGTAGGTAACTATACTTTTTGAGTATGTACAAGTATTTCGTCCTTATTTACCGACCAAGCAAGCGTGTGGAGAATCTATTTTATCGGTTGGAAATCACAGAAAGTAGATCTCGCGTCGGTAAGCGGTCAGTTTTCCGTTTTTAAGATTGTTTCGACGGTCGGTAAGGTGAAAGAAAATACGTACCTTAAGCTTCGACTTCGACTGTAGGTGGCTCCAATATTTATTTGCTAAAACATGGGATACCTTATATGAATCGTGAACGCATGGGGCGCACCTATGCGCTGCGAGGTATGCCACGAATTAGTAGTGCACTATTAAGTAATTATGCAATTTGCATATTGAACAATTTTCGTATTTATTTTTACAGTGTTTTTTCTCTCAAGCAGGGCGTTAGTGGTATTAAATCATCGATTAAATTGAAACGATGGAGGAGGATCATTGGGGTTTCATATCACATTTTGTTAATGTTAAACCTGAAATTCTTTTTTGAGTTTCTACAGTCTTATGATAAAATTGTTGAGTTATAGATTCACGTTTGGAATTTTTGTGTACTTAAGTGACTTTTGCAAATCAGAGTATCAACGATTTATCGTTTAATTCCAAGGTTTATACAGTAAAAATTAGAAACTTTTTTTTTCAGATACATACTTCGATAGTAAAACGATCTTTTTTTCAGGTTAAATGTCTGTGATCATATGACGAGGTAATTCTCACATAACCATTATGGTAAAATACTATCTTGTATAACCGATCTCACTTTGACTCACCTTGAATTATGGGAAGTATTAAAGGTAATTGCAGAATTTGTAGAATAACCATGATTCATGAAAAGGACTCCAGTCCTGTGTCTCTGCTTGTAATCAATTAGAAAACCGTATGAATTACCTTCATCGAAATGCGAATGAATTACTTTCTACTCTATAGGTAAACCCTTCGAGTCCCTAACAAGATACGATCTGAGCTAAAGACGAACGTTGCGTTTATCACTGCGAAACGGTTAGAAAAATTGGTTGATATGTTAAGAATTATTACGAACGTTTCCTATCGACGATCTCTACGGAAAAATCTAGCTATAATATGCCGCGAAAATAATACCTAGCTGCACGCGATAGGTTTGCGAGCATTAAAGGAATTACACCGACCCTGACTAAACGATCTCTACATTCTTCGTGTGACCGAAAACTGCCGGTTGGCGTGACGCGAATCTCGTTTTCAAATAAATAACGTACGATGAATAATAGCGATATAGGAGCTGAGCACACATACTGAGCTCATTCGTAATTGAGCTATAAATGGAATACGGAGTTTATATTCCGGTTTCAACGAACTGCACGGCGTTTATGCGCGCCTGTACATTTCGCGTTCTATTTCAGGACCAGGAAATTAAACCATTGAAGAAAAGACTGCCGGGGAAAAACCGATCCAGTATAAGTGAGCCAAGGTTATCGCAGTGATCGTGTGAATCTTTGTAATATCCGATCTAGGTATGTATGTAACGTCGTACCGGAATTTAGATACGTGCTGCGGTTTGAATATGCTAATGTGCAGTGCTTGTGCTTCTTACGGTCGCCTGTAACGAGCCTTGGGCGACGCAGATCGGGAACTGCAAGAGGACGTGATTTAACCGATTCGATTCTGCACCTTCCGCCTCCGAAAATTAGCATCTTTATCCTCGGGAACGAACGTCTTTACGAGAATATTTTTCCGACAAAAAATGGCACGAGAAAAGAAAAAGAAATAAGGATTAAGTGAAAAATAATAATAATAATAATATAATAAAAAAAATTGGTAAATCAAATATGGTGAATGAATAATCCTGTAAAATGGAAATTTCTGAAAGGTTCGACACTCGTTTTTTTTCCTTTCTATCGATTCTGTTCAAGCGGCAAAAAATGGCATCCTAAATCCATTCACGGTATGATTACTTTTCACCCCCTTCATTTTACTTCACGCATCAGCGTGCCGCACGCTGATTTCCACAGAGAAGACGGGCTCGCGATCCAATTTATATATATGTATATGTGAACCTTTTCGGGTTATTGCGAGAGCTCTTTTACCGAAAAATGCACGTAGAAATGGGAAAAAGATTCTTTTTTTAATCTATTTATAACAATCTAGGACGTCTTAAGTGGCTGTTTTTACATTTTTTTTTTACCGTCCAAGAAAAACATGATATCGGTGGTTATAAAAGCGCTGAGAATTTTCTCAAATGGCATCCAAGCCCCAGGTTATCAACCTTTTAGTTGCGATACTGCAGCTGCGATGTGCCATCGTGTAACTCGAGATGACTAAGTGGCGGATGAAGTGCTGTTTCATAAGTTATTTATTCATGAGAAGCGAGTAGCTCACAGTAAATTTGAACCAATTTCTTTGTAAATATATTTATATATATATATATATAAATACAACAAACAGAAGTGACGTTCCACTCATGAAAATGCTCACTTCTGTTTGCAGTTTCCAAAATTTCGTAGGACAGTAAATTTATGCGTAACGCTGACAGATTAGATATTTCCTCCTAAATTCACTGCAAGCTGGATGTTGGAATGTATAAAGTAGGAGTGCAGAGGAATCGGAAGTGGAAACTGAGTGGGTGTCTTGATTTTACTACACGAAGCTCCTAGTCACGATCGCTTACGAGCACTTCCTCACACTGGGAAATACGGTAAGGGTATAATAATCATATAACTTGCACCATTAGCTTCCACTTAGGAATAAGGAAAGCTCACTCAGATGACTGGAACTAACAAGCCTCCGCGTGCATAATTTACGAAAGTATTCCGGCTCCCTGAGTTTGACATCCTCTGTCAACTAGCAACGCCATGCTCGATTTTATCTTCGTTATTCTCGTGTGGAGCTCATTCATTTTAATCGTGTTCATGATTCTCGATTCTTCGGCTGCCAAAAGCAAAGCTCTCATTGCCATACTGCTTACCTCTTTTTCCATCTGCCTTTTCTCATTCAAAAGCTCGTTCAGGGTGCCTGTAATCAACGCAGTTTCACGTTCCCAGGCTGATATTTGATCTGCGAAAACATCCAGGGCGCGCGAGGTGGTTGTTGCTAATTTGTTGAGCTCCCCGTTATCCGTCAAAAGCTGTGGGAAAGCAGGAGGAGGAGGGGGAGGAACGTTATAATTCTGCGATGGGGAAATTAGAGAGCAGTATTATCATCGCCATATTCATTCTAAACCAACTCTTAATTTCAAATTGCTTTTTTCATCTTCGTGTCGACGTTCGCATAATTCAAACTTCTTTCGCATCGACTCGTTCTCGCATTTACTTGCAGCGATTTGTCGCTCTGTCTCTTTCTTCAATTTCATGCATCTGTGGTGGTGGAAATTTTACAAAGTTTAAATAGTATCATTGTATGAACAGTAGGACGTATGAATTTTTATCAAGTTTTTACACTCAATTTATGCAATACGAATGTATTGTGCGAAACTTATTTTCAAGATTTTAGAAAACCCGTTACCCACTTATCGAGCTCGGAAACAAGTTGATTTATCCTCATCTTGTCTACTGTGCAGAGAGAGGAAATTACACCGTTTGATAAATTGAACTGTGGATGTCCGTCACCTCCGGATTTTCGGCAGTCAGGTTTGTCCGCTTCTTTCATCTTTGATAATTTCTCATCGTATTCCGCAAATTCTGGGAATGGTTTGACAATTTAACTGTAACTTGGAACAATTGCCGAGGGAAAAAGTTATTTGCGTAATCAATTCACAACGCAGTTTTACAATCCAGGCTAGTCAATCGACGGATTATCAAATCAGTCAGTTGAGATTTATTCACGATGAGACGTGGAAAATTCGAAACAGTATAGAAATTACAACGATGTTTGGTCACCAACGTATATAACCTATACTCAGACCACCGTATACCGTCGATGGTAATTGAAGGGTGACCGTGTGAAACAAAACCGCGAAATACGATATTTTTTTCGGGTCGAATAAAAACTTCTCCGCTGCCGAGGTCCGTACATACATTTAAACAGAATTGGGTTTATTCGAAAACTTTTTTCACCCTCTGAACACTTGAACCCGAACGTCCACTGCCAGTAAGATATTTGATGGAATTACTTGGCGTGCGTACGCGAGGGACTCACTTTCATCAGCTTGGGACGAAGCGTGTTCCACCTTCTCATGTCGCCTTGAATTTCCTATAGAATCCGTCATTCTGTGACTGAGAAAAAACCGCAGGTCCAACCGGATGAGCAATGCTCTGCATGCGAATTTTGTCGCTCCTCTTGCTGACGTAAAAACGTAAAATATTACCTCGACCGTAGTTGATATATGAAGATTAAAAATGACGCGAATAAATCTTCATTTCGAAGAAAGAAAATCCCCCCAGTAATCTCATATCAGGTTATCGAAATCATTATTTCTTTTACGGTAAAAAAGAAAAGCGATTAACATTTGGCAGTGGCCTGAACATAGTCGGGCGTAATTGTGATCACATTACACGCGTCGATTTATGGGGGTGGATTTTAGGTTTAAAATTCGTACGTGTTTTGAAATCAGCGAAATCTCGATGCCTGCACGATTTGTGGAGAAGTTTGTTGTTCGTTGGGTCGTAAAGTCGGTGGGTGGAAACGTGCAGGACCTTTTCTGTACCGCGAGGACGAAAATGGAAATGAAGCAGGTCTACGATAGCAACGTACGAAATATGCATCCCTAGGCAGCAGTTAACAGGATGTGCTTTAATAAAATGCCGCGTTACCAGTACGCTGGACAGACGGTTGAAACTGCGGAGTAAAGTTATAACGGCGATGCTTATTTCATATCAGACTACTTCCGGTTTCATAATTAACTAAGTTCTGCTTCTATTTTATGCGGAAAAAAATTAAAAACACACAATAAGCAGCGATGCGTGATGCATAAAAGCATAAAAAGTCCTTTATTTCATTCCAACCGAACAATAATTATTCTGCCTGAAAAAAATATAACTATATTAGAGAAATATATATGTACTTTTGTCACGACTTTAGACTGAAACACTCAGGTTCCGTTCGCTCTTAATTTCGTCTTTAAGTTGGCATGGAAACTCTTCGGCAGGCTGTCGGTAACAACGTAGTGAAAATCAACATGAGACGAAATTTGAGCCACAAAATGGATAACGACCAAGTGAACCAGGGCTTGCGACAAGGTGACGCGAAGTGTACATGAGCCCCTAACAACACCGAAGCCTGAAATTTGCGGTGTGATTGACCGCCAATATTCATGAGCTTTTACGCTAACGTTCAGGTGCATTTAATTTAGTCACTGAACGATGTTAGTCAGGAGAGCAAGCAGGTTTAGCGGCTTAAGCGGTTTGGATGAATAATTATGAAGCTGATAATGGTTGTAACAGTTTGACGGGAAACGCTCGACATGTGTGACTTTTTATTGGTAATTTTAAACAAAGCTTTCCTGGTGGCTAAGGTGGAGGAAAAAGAACATTATCTTATCAGTGAGGGTATTAATCATGGAGTAAATTGTACGTATGGATTACGAAATAACATTTATTTTTGATTGATGTATCTTCCAGAAAAGCACATGAAGACTCTTAAGCGTAATGACAGGACATACAATTCATGTGGGTAAGAAACTCTGGAATTCTCCAGTGGAATACAATGAATATCAATACATCTGTACGTCTTATAATATTCATAAAAACTACATCTAATATGATAATCCGATGAAAACTTGTTTTAGGCATTCTCAGATGCGCAAGTCTCTCTGATTGTTGAAGACATTTTTTTGTCTTCTTTTTTTGTCTCTTACATTTTGCGTTTAGTTATCTTTGGTTGGAATTGCCTGCGTCGCGATTAGAAAGAAATTGAATATCAGTTATTGAATAATTGTACCTACATTGATATTTGTTATTGATTAATTCGGTTCTTCAGCTCTTTCAGGATATCCAATTAGTTTCATTACGATAAAGCCATTGTGAATGCCTTTGAATTGATACATTTTCTACAATTCTTTGCCTTGTCTTTGTCAAGTCTTGGCTACTAGCGAGCTGAAAATCTCACAGGCTATCCATTCAAGTTTTTATCCGTGATACAAAAACGTGTAAAAAGAAACGCGAGAATACAATCTTGACTTTGACGTCTGATCCTCTCTCAAAAGGTCTTCGTACGCGTCCTTTCACGTCAATTACATTGCTCCTTGAGGATTTCCGCGAACCTGAGGTGAAAATAAAAAGCCTCAATTTCTTGGAATTTCCAAGTATCCGGTCCGAGACAATGTCGTAGAGTGCATGAGTGGTCAAGTCGTGTAATGTCACGCGTGGCTTTCGACGAACCTGGGATAATTTTCGCTTAATCGGTCACGTTGCTCTGAACAAGTGTCCGACACGGGGAACCAGAGTGTAAATATAAATTTATGTGGCTTCTAATAAAGCAAGTGGGAACTCTCTAATTTGCAAGCTCTGTTCCGTTGAAGAAAATAAATTCAAGTTTCTCTTTGGGTGTGCTCTTGTCGGGCGACTCCCGTGCCAACAAGCTTTTATGGAGCTTGCTACTGTTTACTGAGGCTTTGTTTAATCGAATCTCGCCTAACTGAAATACACTCTGGTTTACGGGCCGGATTTTACACAGGCCAAGGTTTGAAACACGTTCTTCTCTTGTCGAAAACACGAATCAGACGCTTTGTTAATCCTTTCGAACATGACTTCGACACATTCCTACTCCCGAGCGGGGAAAATGAAGTTCAAATCGAGCACGAATAACTAGAGTTATACTGTGTCCGGTGACTCTTGGCCAAACAGCGTGGACACACGTGTGGCTGCTTTGACCAATAAAGTATTTTACCGTCAATGAAACGAGTAATGTCCTTCTGGAAGTACCCTTGTTCGCTTCTCACTCTGCGCCTGGACCGTTGGCTAACCACTATGCACACGAATAACGTGCCAGGGCTAGTTTGCTACCGGGGGATTAAGGTTACACTGTTCAAAGCTAATGAGACTTTGTCAGGGAGGGAATTCGCCTTGATACTATCGTGTTATGGGCTTGTGCAAGGATTATTTTTTAAACTCTGTTACTCTGTTACTTTCAGTATTCTCAGAACATTTACTGTAAATCTTTACGTCATGTGGTACGATATTTAGGTTGTAATTAATTACACTTGAAAATTTTTATAGTTCAACGCTAGCAACAGTGTTTTCAGTTTAAAGTGACGAAGCTTTGATAACTGACTATTCATGCGATTAGGACAATGGGACTGTTTTCTTAGGCAATTTAATATGAGTTTAGTTACCATCTTGTTCGTTCAGTTACCAAATTTCTTCTCTAATAATTCAAAACAGAGTCACTGTATTATGAAGACAGATCTGTGGGAAGTTAACATCTAACAGGTGGGTTTGTTACACTGAACGTACACTGTTAACATCAAGTTTCGAATTTGACACCGACGAATAACAATGAGCTCGATTTACTGGAAGAGCATGCAATGTGGGTTGGATCATATATATTTCAGTGTTTTAAGTATCTCGAAAATGTGGACAGTCAGATTTTTGATAAACACTCAGACACGAGAAACATTGAGCTTGTTGGAGGAAAAAAAAACTGTAAAATAATGAAACTCCAGTCAGAATCTGGCCAAGTTCATTTGGTCACCCATGCAGTGAATTCTTAGCTTTCTGAATCTGCATTTTCTCATTTTGCGGCGCCTTGTCCTTTTCATTTCGTTTCTATAACATATATTATAGCAGTGAAATATTCAATGGAGATAAGAGATCTTTTGCTGTACGATGCCTATAATTTTGCAGCGTTGCTTTTAAACGGTGTTCCATCCGAACACGTTGTTCACCGAAACGTGGGTAAAGGTATCTGGGATGCATCTGATATTTTCCGCAACGCCAAGTGCGAAGGCAGTGCCACTAAATTCCGAGGGAACTGTGCGAGCTCGTCATCAATACAACGAAACGCGAGCTCAGCATCCTGAAGCATCCTGACGTGAAAAGTTTCGCCAGTTTTATGCAAAATGGAACACATACCGCGTCTACAACCAGCATCAGGACGACTGTTGGAAGATAGCGTGAGGTGCTCTACTGCCTGGGCTCAACGGTCTGAAGGGACATTAATTAAAGGATCACGCGACCGTTTCACTGCAGGACGACTCTACGTCATTCACGCACAGTGGGAATTCACCTTAAATCCGGTGTTCCAGGCCGTTGTTGCATGTCGTTACTACCGTCTCTTGTTCGTTATTATGAGCTCTGGCTCGAGGTCCGATTCGTGTTGTAGCTGTTGGTACAGCCCAAGTTGGTAATTGAACGGTGCTTTGCTGTCCTCGTCTCGAACTTGTGCTTCCTGGACACCGCGGGTTCGACATACTCTGACCGCGACGTCGAGAACTGCTGACGGACGAACGACGCTCCGCTGAAACGCAGCAGCATAGGAGATACCTGAAACCAAGTAGGAATAAGTGGACTCGGTGGTGTCGATTGGTCATTGGTAGCAGGGCTACGGGGTTGACAAACATCAGACGATGCCAAGAGGGTGGTGGAGTGTACAGTATTCATTAAACGTGACTTCGAATCGAGTGAACAAGAGTCCATAAATTCTTAACGCTCCTTATCGTTCGTAAGTTCTAAAGATTGTTTTAATCTGGTCCTACAAGGAAGGTATCCCAGATCGATCTCTCCGATTTGATTTCTTCTGTAATATGTTATAGTGGAGTAAGAATTAAGCAATAAGTATTTTTTTTATCTGCCAATAAACACTTTAAGGGGGTGAAACTACTCTCCAAAGTAAGGCGTGTCAAAGGGTGATTTGGGATTTTTTTTTTACTCAGTTGAGACAATTATATATTTTATTTCTCGTTGTGAGAATTCTTTTCCAGTTGGATCAGTTAAAAAATGTTATGTTCTTGTGTGTGAAACTGCCAAATCACCCCTTGACATGCCTTAATTTGGACGGTGGTTTTATACCCCTTAAAGTGTTGAATGGCGGATAAAAAAAATACGTGTCACTTAGTTTTAGTACAGTACAACATGCTACTACAGTAATCAAATCGGCGATATTGACTTGGGATACCTCCCTTATTGGTGCTGCGAAATTTGCAATCACTATTTTCTTAAGCTAAGCTTAACAGGGCTAGCCTTAATGTAATTCGTACCGAAGATCCTCTTGATCTACGAGGTGCGTGCAGAGAGTCCCTTTAATCGGTGCAACGGAGAAGACCGAAATTATGGCTGAGGCTTGAATATTATTTCATGCCCAATAGGTTCCAGGGCAGGTAAATAGAACGTGTCTACCATAGCTGATTGTGAGTGGAGTAGAATAATTGATTGGATTCCGGATGTACGGATGACAAAACCGAGAACGTGCATGTTTGATAAAGGAAAGCAGAGTAATTCTGGGGTGGTAAGCAGCTTTTCAGTTGTCACATAGTGGACAGAAAATCTTCTGGTACCTGAAGTATACTTCTAGTATACTGTTTGCAATTTCTGACACCATCAGCACAAGCCCCAACGATATTTGTAGAAATGCTTCGATACACATGACGACGCAATGCCCTCAAGAGGTGTAGAAGCGATCGATTCCAAAAGGGGCGGCGTTGACCCATACGGAATAAATGGCCGTAAACTTTGTCGAGTTTCGCAAAAACTTGTTCACAGATCGAAAAACTAATACTTTTTTCCATCTCTATTCCTGATACGTGTAGGTACTGATTGACTATCACCTTGATTGCACCGCCGAGGTGTCGAGTAGATTGGCATTTTGAGTGTCGAGATACCTTCAATCGGATACAAAACTGACTGGAGTTTACTTCGGATATTGGACTGTCTTCAGTTCGGATCTATTTTCGGGAGCGAATAAAATCCAATCAAAACTATCTGTCGCAAAACCGAAGATGGTTGACGCTACAAGCAACCCTATTGACCTCCGGAGATCAATTTGCCCTCAAGTTTCACCCTAACTTAGTACGATCCCAATCAGAGTTTGCCTGAGATTTCTCCCATGGTATATGTGCCTATACTTTCGCATTTTATGCTACTTTTTGCAAAGGTCTTTTTTCCTCAACATTCGACACGAGGCAGAGGCGCGTGCTTTCATAGCTGATCGAGATTAAATGACTGCTCCATCGCAATCGGTTCTCCATATTGAAAAATAACTTCAACGCGTTCTGGCTATATCAACAACTTCATCCAGGGGGTATTTTGTGTTCGCGAGGGGGATGAAAATTTATTTCATTGTGCTAGAGCAAAAACGATAACTTTTTTTTTTTTCTTCATTAATAAAGTACTCCCCAGTTTTCGGGCGAAATATTTCAAGGATTCACATGATCAGAAACCAGCTTCGTCGGTATTAATTAAGTCTATACCTACGGCTGTATATAAGGGTTATTCAGCGATAAACGTGTGCACACAGCGTGTCGATAACCTTATCACACGGCAGAAGTGACGATTTGACAGCATATCGCGGAAGGTGTTATATCACTGCTCGCGGAGCTCTGAAATAGCATCGCCACGTGTTCCCGCAAATGCTGCTAAATTTCGATATCAATTTACGCCACCTGAGTGTCGCATTAATTGCAAAACTGAAGCTACCCGATGACACAAGATCGAATGGGAGGATAAATCGAACCGCATCTCACGCTTGATAACTTCTAATATAGCCGAATGACGAGCAGGTTTTATTTTTTATTTTTGCGATCAAACAAATGTCAACCATACGTCTGTGGAATTTCATCCTGCGCTTTTCCACCATCGTCAATGGAATCAATTTTTCCACCATATGTTTGAATTGCAGCCAAGAAGATTTAAGGACAATTGCACTAGCTTCTCGAATCCCATTGAAATTATTATCGCTCCTCAAATCGTATCACCGCCAACGTTCAAATTACTCGGGCTTGAATCACGCCTGAGCCTCGGATTCTATGCGGTTACTCATTACACGGTATCAGGCGTAGGCAGACGCGTACCTGAATTCGAGGGGGTGAATTCAAACTTTACTCTTCACGTGATACGAGGTAGAATTAGTTCTCCCCGTGACTATGACATAATCTTTTACCGAGCAGCACTTTACCCGCGGTGTTTGAGTAAACAAATTTAACCCCGGTTATCCTCGTAATCCGGGGGGAGAGAGTAGAAGAGCGTTCAACTTCTGACACGTCGTCTCGTCGTTTGACCGCCTCTGGATTATTTTCATCTATCAATAGAGTTTCGTTCGCGTCGTTGCCATTGCAGAAAATAAACGAGGAAAGTTCAGTGCATGTATATCGTATATTATGTATAAGGGTGAAAGCTCACCTGTTGAAATACTTTCTGAATGTCCCGCTGACGAAGTAGAGAGCGATGGGGTTGATGCAGCTGTTCATGAAGCTCAGACAGAATCCCAGGATCCTAAATGCGTGCCAGAAGGCGTTGTAGTCCTGCTGAGAGGTTGGGTGGATGTAAAACCACAGCATGAACACGTGCTGGGGGAAAAAGCAGATGGCGAAGACGACGACGAACGCCATGACCATCGTCGCTACCTTCTTCCTGGCCTTGACTTGTTTCACCTGAAACATGCACGTAACATTCCGTTCGGTTCTCAAGATGGTGACTCGGCCTCTAGCATGGGATCAATAAGATGTGGAATGTACTCTATTTCGATGCCATACAGTAAATGGCCTTGCCAATAAAGTTACATCGACTACGATACACGTACACTTGAGGATCAGGCCAATCGGAAGGCGTTATTGTTGGACGTTATTGTTGACACAATATTCCACTTTTATTGATCATAAAATATATCACGAAGATTCAGCACGACTTTTGTTGTGGATTTTGCGACCGAGGACCGCTGTCGCAAGTCTGATGCATTGAATTTTGGCTAAATTCACTAATAACTGTCGTTTCTTTCAAAGCATACGAATTCTGGTTTGCTTCTATTTTGCTTCTAGGTCATTAAAGCCCGCTTTATAGCGGCTTCGGGTCAATCTCCTGGCTGTACTATTTTCAGCAAAAAAACATCGCGGGTTTGTAAAATTATTTATGCCACCGGTGTAGATCAGGAGTGAAAAAATAAAACTGTTCAGAATTCGGTAACTGAGCAAGATTTTACGACTCGAGGAAATAAATCCGATTGCAGAAGCTCTGAATTTTCTTAATCAACTAGAATGTTCGTGATACGTTAAAAAAGGGGTCAATAAAAATCATTCATTCGTTTACCCCACGGTGTCCAAATTTCATTGATTCATCGCTGTGGTTATCTTTCGACGTAAAAAACCACGCTATCGAGTAATTATTTCAAGCGAAGATAGCTCGGAAAGCTCTGAACAATATTGGAGATACTTTTTCACCGGAAAAGGATGATATTTGGTCGTAAAAACCAGAATTAGATCGAAAAAGAAACGCCTATCAAACCTGTTAACTGGATCAGACAGACGCGGCGGCGATCGCGAGCGTTTGGTTCGTGTGTGCGGATTGAAAGATTGCGGTGTTAAGCTATTTAAAAACATCCGATCAACCCAGACCTATTTATCATGAAACACGATATATTTTCTATTTGCTTCTATTTCCATCACTGATTGAGATAATAATTTTACGAGAGTCGTATAACGTCAGTTTTACGAGCACATGTCTTTCTACTGATACCCTAGGCTGGCTCGCTCGCTTGGGCTTTGCTTCGTTTATTACGAGGCTACAGATCGATGCTCTTGGAAATAACTCAGGATTTGGACGGGTCCATGGATTGAAAACGAGAATAATTATAAACAAAGTGAAATGTACACGATATTTATCCTACCTCGAAACACCTCTGCGGTGCCGTAATTCAATCATTTATTATACGCGGTTTACGCTTTCAGGTGTAAAAGTGCGAACGTAACGCGGTAACTGCAGTGTGAAAAAAAACTCTCTCTAAATTTTACGCCAAGGTATCCGCACGAAAGTATGAGAGAGGTAAGAAAGGTAGAAATTTTTTTTAAAGTCTTTTACTTTATTCACGAAGGGCTTGCGTGCTTTGGTTACTTTTGCGCTTCCTCTTTATAACTTTTTTTACTCTTTAAAGTCGCTCATTTTTCATCCTTCAAGAGCTTGTCAAGTCAGCCGACAGCTTGACCTCCTTATCCTGGTTTATTAGTGCTATTCTAAACGCCGTCGAGGGATCACTTAAAACTTTGCCCGGGTAGACTAGACGAGACAGATCTCCGAGGCGTCTGCACTTATTCCAGGCGTATTATAACAATTAAAGCTTAAAGGATGACCTGCGTCGTCAAACTGCGCCTTAGGATTCTCTCCAAGCTACAGGGCGACGGCGTTTCTAAAGCATTATCTCCGTCAAACCAAAGAAGAAAACAAAAACAGACTTAGCAGGTTTCCTTACACTGGCACGGACTTGACACTGCATTTCTCCAGGCATGTTCCTCGTACTCTGAAACAGATGTCTCGCCATCAGAAGGTAGAATACCCCGATCACAGCGAGGGGGAGCGCGTAGTAGATGAAGAAACGGCAGATCAGCACTATCCTTGGATAATCGGGGCCGAATTCCTCGGGGAAGGGATAGCAAGTCTGAAAAAATATCGATAATTAAACGAGCTCTGACGGTTCGAAAAGTTTCGAAAGTATATATTTAAGTTTCTTCTTTTCTCTGACTGTATTGCGAACGCTACAAGAATTTATTGTTTATCAAGAAAATTCGTCCGAGATGTAACGAATACTAATTAATCGGAATGAAAATTTCTATTTAACAAACTCACTGACGTAGATTTATTAAAAAAAAATAAGACAAGACAGTGCGAACGAAATGTAACTATGTAACTTCAGCAGACGATATGACTTTAGATGGAATACTGAGAGTAGCTTTCGCGAGGGGATTGCCTTATAAATTCCGAGTAAATGTTGTGCTTGAGCTCACCTCAAAAACGACCTCCTCATTCACGCGCAACACTTTGATGTAAGAGAAGGAAGCTGGAATAGCGCAAATGATAGCGAGTATCCAGATCATGATTGCTATCACAACGGTGAAGCGTGTCGCTCGGCGGCCGCCGCCTGCGGGGAAAAGACGCTCGATAAGCTTTAGCTAGACTTTGATTCATCCTTTTTCCTCTCCTCCGCAGCCGTTTAATGTCGCCGTTTTATATCCCTCGCGTTATTACGAAGAAAGGAAGATAAATAATTGTCGAGACGGAAATTAAAAGAAAGAACCTTTGACTAACCGACAACTTACCAGTCGCGTGTAGCTTTCGCATTGGGTCAACAATGGCGAAAAATCTGTCAGCCGAAAGCGCGGTCAGTGTGAAGACCGAGACACCGATTGAAACGTCTTTCGCGCATTCTGAGATCTTGCATAAAGCAAGTCCGAACGGCCAGGATTCAACGATGTAGACGGTGAAGGTGAATGGAACGCACGTTAGAATTACCTGTGGATCAGAATAAAAGGTGCAGGCACAAATTTAAACAATGTTAAAGTTCAATTTCAAAGCAGTTGGAGAATTTTATTCCTCCAGACATTTGCCTTTTCATTACTATATTTAAGGACGAACGATTCATTCTGTTTTAGTATGCAGTTACGTATTGCGCTATTTCCAACTTTCAAATCGCATGACATCTATTTTTCCCACCCTATTTCACGTCCTCTTACAGCTTTTACAGATTTGTCTGAAATTACGCGACTCGGAGGATAGAAGGACTTCTCAAATCTTCGGGCAAATATTCCAGACATTAACTTAATGACGCTGAAAGATTTTTCCAGGCTGATATAGTGAGTTTCGGCAAAAAATATCTCCGTCAAGATACTCGTGGGGGGTATAAAAAGAACCAGCGATTTGTTCGATTCTATCCGTAAAGAACGGAGATAAACAGGAAAAAGTGATTGAAACTTGGTAGTGAATACATGAAATCCCTTGATAATTCTCATAAATAATGAGAAAATATGCCTGATTGATATCTTCAGGGGGAAGAAAATGTATTTAATTTAGGGAGAGAGTATGAAATTGTTTCCTAGATGATTACTTCACCCCTTCCCCGGAAGACCTATGCCAAGGGATGATATTTTGTCTCCCGCAATCTCTTTTATATTGAAATTTCAACCCTTACCCTTTCGCGTAGTTGTGTCCGAAAATAACATTTCGTATTCTTTTCGGTCCCACCGCGTTTTCGGGGTAGTGGAGTCACTACCCTGCGGAATATCTTCATAAATCTTGATGCGTGGGTGTATGTGAGCGTCGTCATCGAAGATTGGACGAGCTTTATGGGGAGCCGATAACCGAGTCGACGGAATACAAGTTTCTAGACTCTCAATTTTGTTAGACCCAAACGTTAATCCTTACAATTCTTGTACAATACGCATTTGTTAAAATTCATTATAACGTTGAAGAAAAAAACAAAAAATTAGTCAGGCTTTCCTATGCGATCTGTGATGTAGGAGATTTTTTGACAAGTTGAGAAGGGCGAGTCTCTTACTTGTTACAACAAACAGTTCAGAAGTTGATCGTGGTTGTGACTTTCAATCGATTTGAGAGTTGGAATTGCGCAATCAAGTAACACTTGTTACAGTGTTACAGTTAGTCAGTGTTAGATCGGATTGGGCTTTACTTTGGATTGGGGAACAATCATCCGCTTCATTTTCTGTGCTGAAAACTTTCAATTTTTATTTACATGTACAACTACTTTCGCGAAGTTTCTTCATAAGTTATTGTTATCGGTAAATTGATTTCCAACTTCTTGTAATTGCTGTTTTTTTTCCTAAGGGTTGAATATATTTCTTCAAATATCGTGGTTACACTTGTTGCATTAAAATGAGAATTCATTTTGTTCACCGGAGTAACGATTGCAGGCTTTATGATTACACATCAATTACACTTTGTACTTAAGTGCGATGAAGTAAAATTAAGGAATCGCGAGCCAAGCGCCACTTGGATCTGAAATTGTTCTGGAAAGATGGCTTTTTATTACAGCTTTTCGTTCGTCAAACTCAAGATGACGAAATCAATTCCAAGAATGAGGGATTTTCTTGAACAAAGAAAAATTGATCGAAATACAGAGGGATAAAATGGAGTGGGCGAAGCGTCCGTACAGAAGAGAAGTGTTCACGTTGATTTCAAGGTGTCTATTTGACGGAGAATAAAAAAATTACTCGCCAAATATCAAACGGCGAGTCAATATATCTGCGTGAGCGAGTTCCAATCACACGAATGACTGGTCCAATTATATGTAATCAGCATTTCGAACACGATGGCTAAACAAGGTTGCCAAACAATTTTCCCCAACCGTCGACCCTTGCTTATGGCAGGACACATTCGACACTTCGAATCTATGAAAACGTCACTTCTTCTAAATGCATGTACAACATCGTCAAGCTCATTCGTTCCCAGCTGTATTCAACTTGCGGTAATCGTGACGACTTACAGCTATCGGTATACTATAGCAGGTACAGTATATAGAAATTGGTGAAGGAGTGAAATCGAATTATCCTTCAATCAGGATCAGACTTACCAGCAAATCACCCAGCGCCAAGGACAGCACGTAGGTGTTCGGCACGTTGCGCATATTGGCGTGGCGAAGTAGCGTCAGGACCAGAGCACCATTGCCGGAGACACCCACGACGAGGATTATGAGGAAGACAACGGGGACGATGTAGGTCTCAGGGCGAGAACTGTAGGGGATGTATTCCTCCTCCGCGCACTCGCTCCCATTGAAAGAGCAGTTTGAGGCTTGGGAGATTAATGGTAGCGTCGTGTTGTACGCCATGGTGAGGTGTGATTTAATTTCGTCCTAATGTGATAAAAGTTTTCCCACAAATCACTCGCGACCTTCGGTGTGTATGCAGTATGCACGAAGCGAAGCCTACAGAGGAAATAAATGTAGTCGGCTAACACTTTTGGTCAATTTGTACACTTCAAGCATCCGGGCTTAATTCCCGTCGCTCCACTCGCGGTTGGTTAATTATGGACTCTGTTTGTTGCGGACATCTTTGCGTAGGGTGAAGTAATTATGCTACGCATAAAATTACCTACCCGGCTCACGAATCTTTACGAGCCGAGGTGGTATTATACGTCTTACCGCCTTTAGCGCTGGAAGTCAAACGGTAATCAAGATAAACAAAAGAATCGAAATTCAAATTAAAACTGGGATTAATTTTTCTCCTCTTTTTACGGCTTCCTGATTAGACGTGTACGGAAATTCTTTAATCAAATATTATTACCTTTTTTTTTTTTTATTCTGCTGCTGCCTTATCGCCGTTATCTTTTCGCTTTTTATATTCTTATTTATTCTTTCGGTGTACTTGAAAATATTACGCGGAAATTTTGCAGAGGAAAAAAGTTAAACCCAATCGGTTTGCGGGAACGGCTAGTGAAGACCTCAGCTGCTGGCCACTTCTCAATTTCAAACTTCCTTTTCGAGAGAATTCCATTAATTTCGTGCTCCCATTCAAACAACCGCAACACCGCTGTACGAACCTGGAACTCGTCTTTTCCACTTCGCTTACAGAGTTTATTACTAATCGAGCTTGCATTACTTTGACCGCCAGATTAGTCAGAGTGAATAGTTGAATTTTATGGTATGGTTCTTAAATCTACCGTCGTATTTGATTCGATTTTTTTTTTTATCAAGCGAATGATAGTTTAGAATCCAAATACTGTTCCAGAATTTTCACTCTTTTGTATACGTATGTATAAGGTGAACGTTGAAATTGATTAATTATTTCATCGTACTCGAAAGCCTTCGAATATAAACGTTAAGTAGGATTAGTTAGGAGGGTAACAATTACCCACTATACTATGACTGTAAGTAGGGAAGTAAATATCTCCGACAATACGGCGTAATTGAATTCTTGTTCATCCGATACGCTGCTGAGGCCCGTTTATCAGGTGTCCTTATCTTCTTTGCGTTTACCTTCCACGGTGGAAACTTTATTCAGGTTCAACGGTTTACAAACAGAAAATCTCCGTTAAGCTTAGCCAATTTTATTCTATTTATTTTCAACGCTTGCAATTTTATCTTTGAAATTGGCCGGGATTTACTTTCGACCCATTCATCTACCGTCGACTGATTATACGAGTTCAACGTTGACTTTTCGAACGATTTCAACTTCTCAAACTTTTCTGATCTAATGAATCGGGCACCGTTCGTTTACCGAAGCTGTGCGGCTCCGGTCTTCCAAGTTATACCTCTCATCGTCACCTTTCCCATCACTCGGACAGTTTCTTTCCCCCTTATCCATTACCCATGACTTTCCAGGAGAAGCTTTTCTCCCCACCTTTGAATGTCGTAGATTCAAGACATGCCTCGTCCGTATCTCAGACTTTTTCTTCTTCTTTACTCGCCGCCCACGTTTTCTGAATAACACAGCAAACTGAAACAAACAACGCGATTCGTCAGTTCTAATTAGGTTTCTCTAATTACGGATTCTTTTGTGAATATTTTTTTTTTTTTTTTTTTTTTTTTTTTTCACTCCTCTCCGTCAATACGGGGGACGAAATTCGTTCAGAGAGACAGCCCGAGCATAATAATGCGAAAAAATAAGCAAAACAGCCGATGGCAAATTCTAATTTCGGATTCGAAGTAGGTACAGATCAGAAATATGTAACTGATGGAACAAGCAGTGGAAACTGATTGGCGAATCATGGAAAATTTATTAACAAACCTAGACACACACTCGCGCACTGTGCGGCGAATTGGTTTGCCGTTCGAACGAGGGTTGAGGACGCTTTGGTTAGGATTATTTGAATCTTTGTTGAAGAGGGGGGCGTGGTGACCAAATTCGAGCCCGAAAGGCCTCCGCCAAGTGGTACATGCTGGGAGTTTGATGGCCAAACACTTGATCCCGTCCTCAACCGGGATGTCAAACACATTACGGATGCTCCGAGACTCTCTAATTGATGATTATACACACTGCTTTTTTGTTTACACACAGACACCTGCACAGATCAAATCAATTCATCTCTACTTTCTAAATATTTTCACTCGTTGTCAATTGACGAAATTAACTGACTGACAAATTTTAACACGGATTAATTTGTCGTAGGTAGAATTTATTCGGAACGTATATTTATTGTTGGATGGAAAAAAATTAAGACGAATCAAACTCCTTTGAAAATAATTATAATAATAGTAATAGCAATTTTGCATTTCCAAGAAAATGAAATCTGTTCCTCGAATAGAGTTCAACTACCTTACTATACATATTAGACGACATGGATAAGGAACAAATATTAGCAGAAACGAGTTCCGAATTAAACGGAAGTTTACTTAAATCCAATACGATGGGAAATGGATTATCCATTGGATTGGTATATGCGTATGTATTTATGCTATTGTTATTATATGTACTTTGAAAAAATTTCAAAGATGCGAGCAGACAATGTTTAGTTTTTTGTTTTTTCATATAACTCGAACGTTATTGCTTCGTTATGCTCGAGAAGGATCGTTTCGTTTTTTACCTTTCCTGAATCGTAAAGATGCGGACAAAAACCATGGGAAAAACCAGACGCGTATATGAACCCCCATAGAATAGCGTGCTCCTCATGCTAATTTTCTCTAATAAAGTACGTCGACGTGGAAAAGCTATCAAACGAGGGCTTAATCTCCGATAAAAAGGGTTTCAACAATTTAGCATACATACCCTTGGACTAAAACTCGCCGAGTAAGCTCTGCGAGCGGTGATAAAAGATAGAATTCTACAAATTAGAGGTACTTGCTGCCCGGGAGATTCGAATCAAGCCTAGGACTATTTTTGAATTATACCATCTCTATGTCGCAGTGTTTCACGTACGAGACTAAAATAATGCCGGTAAAAAAATTAATTAAGATTACGGGACAGCGATCTCGTCTACGAATCAGCCGGCAAAAGCGTAATCGGTATGACGCACGAACATTTTTTGCAACATTTTTGACGACAACGCTTTTTGTCCTGCAGCTTTGACGCAGCGCTCGCGCTGGTTTAATTATTTAACCACTCATCAACGATTCGGACCGAATGGAGATTAACTAAATACTAGACTAGTGTCACGGATGAACTCAAGGATGTACAAAAACTTTATCTTCACTTTAGGCTGAGCGACGAAAAATTATACATTTTTTGATACGAAAAGAAGAAGAAAGTCAACGCGATTTACGCGTTATGCTCGCCCCGTTTAATATTAATTACAAAATTCCAGCCGGATCACCACATCGGCGGTAAGAAGAGTTTGTCAAGCTACTATATAGACGGGTAATGCGCTAGATTAGATTAATATTATCAAGGTCTTAAATACCTGCCTTCAAAGTTTTCATAATTTCTTATAATTTGTCACGAATGGAATGTCGCCGTTGTTACTAACTTTAGTCAATTATTAATCCACGAAAGATAAATGTGATTATAGGTATGCGAGGAATTCATTGAAGAGTTAGTAATAAGGCTTGAAATCGGCGTGACACTTTTATGATGTAAGTAAATCAAATACAAAGTTTGAAAATACTTTTGAAACGATTTGTCCAAAAACTTTTGAGAGCCTTTTGCCGTTTACGGAAACGCTGCAGATGCAGGTTTAACATAACAACTAAATTATACAAATCCAAGCGTATATAAAATGTGCAATTTCTCTTTCATGTAAAATTTTATTACTATTTTCTCGGTGAAATTGAATCCTGAATTCACTTTAATGCAGCTACTCGCGTTTGAAATACGACTACGAAGTCTATAAAAAATGGTAATAATGACAATGTTAAACCGTGATATTATAACCGATCTAACATTATCCAATTCACTTTGCAGTTTATCATTGAAAACGCGATTCCAATATTCCAGTGCCATATCGTCAGTGATATATGCACTTAACTCTCCAACTCGGTACGTATGTAATATTGAATAATCTGGATCCTGTAATCGTGAGCCGTATGAGTTTGCTCATCAATTTACATACATCGTTTGATTGAAGTTAGAACCTCAAATTAACTACATTATTTATGTAGCCATTCGGGATGATCCTGTTACTTGATTTCTGAGTTACCGTTGGTACTTTAAGGATAATCCAGCACCGATCGAATTCACACATCAAAAAAGCAACCATCAAACAGCGATTTGGAAAAATGCGACAATAAGACCGGTGGGAATGCACAATTCGAACCAAGTAATTTGGCCCAATCAAGCCTGACCGTCAACGACCGAGTTTAAATGTGGAGTTGAATCGAGATCAATGGAGGGTAAGACTAGAGCTAAATTAACCGCACTCCTCCCCCTTGTCTCGCAAGTTAGAAATTCGCGTTAGATTCCCGTGTTTCCTGTCGCGATTCATTAGGGGAAATCCACCGTTGAGAGTGCTTTCAATTAGGGAAAACCTTCACCGACAAATTTCAATGCCAATTAAACAGTAGCAGCGCAGCAGCGTGAAATTGCAGTGAATTAGCTGAATCTACTGCAGCAAGTTTGGTTCTGTTTTTATTCTGACCGCGCGCATCGACGAAAATCAATTGGACATTTCAGTTTGGAAAGTGCCTGCGAAGTTCGCACTCCCTTATTCTCGACGACTCAAATATATACGCACCGTGAGTTGTACAACTTTCATGCTAATCCGATGCGGACGTCACCGTCATAAGCGGTAGATATAGATCGTGTATAACGCATACACAACTACAGTGGGACTAAAGTTTATGCGCTTGAATTTCTCTAAAGTAAATATTGTTCTTTCGTAAACGAGCAGCTCTCACTTACAACACCCTATGGCAGCGAAGAAACTCTGCGGTGTTTTAGGGTGGAAGGGTAGGCAGAACATCCAACCCATGCATCACCGCTCACATCGATGTCCCAAAACCTAATCACGCAATGGCGAAAAATGTCTTTCCGCGATCAGCATAGCAAACAATCGAGTGCACTCGTCGAAATTGAAAATATCGATAACCCCGAACTTCATGATGCATGTGCAACGAGTTGTTCTATTTATGGTCGCCTGATTAGACGCGAGCCTTTGGTGGAAATGATTTCCAAGCTTTTATGTAAGGAGTTTTGAAATACGAGGGTTAGAAAATAATCAGTGTGTTCGAGTCATTGAGTTCTTTAGTAACCGGGGAGGAGGATTGTTTTATCTAAAAATAATTCTTTGTTTTTAGGAGGTGTGCAGTTTGCTGGAAAAATAATGGTTTACGTTGTTGAGGTGCGTATATGTATAGATAATGCGCAGGCAATCGAGATTTGCGATGCCTACTCGTAGTAGATGTAAGCGATCGTAATCTGATCTGCCGCTTGAGGCTTGGAGGAAAATACTGCAGAATCTTATCGCGAGATTGCACTACATTGCAGACACCAGACTTAGACGATCCTCGGAAGGTTGAGAGGCCGTAATCTGCTAGGTGAGGCGTGATGCGAACTTGGGATTTCTTTTACGATCAATAACTCAGTTTCTTTTTCATTTCGTTTTTCTTTTTACATTTTTCCACACTCGAAGTAACGCCTGGTATGGTACAAAGTCGTGACGTCAACAGCGGATATTGCATATCACAGCAAGGAATTCTGGGAGGGAAGAGAAGCCGGTCCTCGACTTTATCTCATACGCATCTTGCTCTTGGGGGGTAGAAAAATGTATTTTCTAACAAGAACGCAGCGAAGGTAGGGTGAGAAGTTAAAGTCTCTGAAACAGGATCTCGTCGGTTATAAGAGTCATTTCCTTCTGCGGCCAACGTGTCGATAACGACGGTGGACGTGCTCCATATATCGTATGCGTGGCAGAAAAGCAACGACGTTTCTTACGGTTTCTATACGAACATGCTCTGATGGCGGAAAAATATGGTTTAAAGGTTATTAAATCATATCAAATATCGTCGTCGTTTCCTGATTACCGCAATCTGGTATCAATATAAGGATGATTTCATTATACGACGCCGATATTATAAGGGACCGGAAGTCGAGTTGCGACGGAGTCGATGCAGGGAGACTTGGCAGGAGTACGGCAATTGGTGTTTTGCTCGCGGTTGGCGCTCGTGCCAGCATCGCAACACTATTTTGTAAAAATAAATAACCTCCTATCGTTTTGTAAATATACTCACAGCTTAGTCGTTAATGGTAAGCACAGTACGGCTTTCGTTCCTATCGAGCACTGCGTGCCTGAATACGGTTCTCTTCCCCACCTCGTCACAACAGTAGCGACGAACATCCATCACACAGAGTGAAATATCGTTTAAACCGCTCCGATAACGCTTGGTACGTCCCACGTGGTATCAATCCGTCACTGAATTATTATCATCTGTTAAAAACCGACACTTCGACGGATACAGAAGTTCCAGGGATCCGTTTGTTCAATACAATCTGTATTAATTCATGGTCATATCAATTTCTTCAATCCATAGCTTTATAACGAAGAGACGCGAGATCTCTGGATCCTGATCGCATTTATCTGGATCCATCGTTGGTAATCGGCAAACTTGGAAGAGCCGGGATGTAAAATCGGTCTCTTCTTCGGCTCTCCTTCAATAATTATCCTTGAGTACTCTCCCAACATCATTCCCACCCTGGTAGGTATGACAGTTATCACAATACGACGCTTGAGTGAGAATCCTTGCTACGATCACTTCCATCACTCGAAGGGTTGGTTATCCTGCAAGGAAACCAGGGGTTCGTCGTCTTATCTGGCACGTGGGTTCAGTCAACGGCCGGATGTCCTCTGGCAACTCTGCAGAGCGTCAACACTTCACGGACGACTTCACACGGGTCTTTAGGAGGACCCGAGGACTCCGGCCGTAAACCCAACCCCAGACATTTGGGGACTAGGCTGACCTCAGTTTTTGATTGATGGCGCGTGGAGAGACCGCTTGCTACGTGTTACCGTATAATTGGTTAAACTACGTTATCCCGCCTCACGCGACGACGACGTGACAATCGATACGTGCTGACTCATGAGTTATGACAGTGCTGCAATCGGTTCGCCTGTTTTTGCCAATTTTAACGTCTTCCGTCGGAGGGAATCTGCGCAGCGATTTCGCCAATTTTTAGGCATCTTATTCAGCGTCGCGTTCAGTGATTCCCGAGTATCATTTCGCGTCAGAAGGAGAAAGGACTTCATCGAAACTGAAGATTAGAAATATACGGGCGAATGGTTTTCACTTTGAGTACTGGGTAAATAAAGCTTTCGAAGTGTTATCGTTACAGCTTATCAAAACCTTTTACTTCGATCGACAGAGGCGTTAAACAAATATTTCAGTCGTTACTTACGATAACACGTTAATTGTTTATAAGCATCGATATGTTTTGACTTCACTTGCGATTTCTGGATCATCGGAGTTGATAGGATTTTTTGGATACGAAGGCGATCGGCACTTGGAGTAAAACAGGTTCTGAAACGTCGTCGGAATTTTATACCAAGGAGATGACAGGTTAGCGGTTAAGCTTAAAAGCTTGTCAAAGTTGTCGTCCGCGCGCCGAAATGGGCCATCGGAAACGGACGATGGGGGGTAGAAGAAGTGCAGAAACCGATGATGCTAGAGAGGGTGAGTCCGACAGAAAGAAAAAAAGTACTTGCGGAAAGTAGCAGCAGCTTCCTAACGATCCTCTTACCTTACGGAAGGAAGAACCGACTGGGTAAAAGTGTTTCCCCTTAAAAATGGTAAATTTACGACGTACGCTAATGACATAAACGTGCCGACTTAAATCGCATAAATTATCGCAGTACTTTCTCGAAGGCCCCCCCCCCCCCCCCATATATTTATACGTTTCTTGAAAAATGTAAATAAAACTAACCAACCTCGATTTTTCAGATATTCAATTGTATAACATTTTTATCGAAATATTACTTCACCCACAGTAATCGAGTATCAAAGTGTCATCTTGGATGCCTACAAAAGAGAATCCGATGCTCCATCAGAATTGTGCGAATCGTAAGGATTAGAAAAAGAACCCGACGAAAATGGCGATAAAGCGAAGCGAAGCGTAAATAAAATAATTCGCCGAAGGTGCAGAGCACTGTAGGGGCACATTTTCATCTCCGTATCAGCAATGACGGAGGATAAAATCCACGGTATTCTCGCATGACCAAAATGCGTATATATATGTAAGCGAGGTAATTAGCCAGGTGGCACGTGGTGGTTAGAAGTAGCGATTAATCATGACAATTTCGATCGTCGGTAGCCTTAATCATGGGTAATTAAGTCAAGAAGAAAAACGACAACTCGAACACGAGGTGTAACCTACAGCTAATTCCGGGTGAAACCAAGGTGTCAGTTCCGAATAGTAAAAAAAAAATCTCTAACACGTTAATGCTCGAGTTTTCGGTCCAAACTGTAATTCCGTTTCGACTCGGGGTTATAAATAATACTCAGAATTTGGCCGAGAATTTAAATTTCAGATGTTCAACCCCCGCAATAACGGCTCGACAGTTTTCTCTACACGTTTCCACAACGGCATTGCAGTGACTTTGCCTGATTGCTGATCACGGTATTCCATAATGGAAAACCCTGTAACGACGTGTCGGATACGGCGGTAGGGGGGAGAAGTATTTTGATTAAAACGCTCTGGATCCAACCACGTCTTCGGTATTGTTGAGAATTTTCTTTTTTCACCCTGAAGTATGCACCCCACGCCAGCATCGTCTATGATCAAGTCTATCCGAGCGTAATAAAGTGGCGCACTCGAGGTTTAGACGCAGTTTTTCGGCGAGTAGAAAAACGCGAATATTCGATGCGGCAAATGAACCGCGGCTAACACGCCATGGAGAATTTACATGGAGAAAGACGCCGACGATGTCTATTCGACGCAACGTTGTCAGCTTGGACGTCAGCCAGCCGGGTAGTTAAGCTCTCCTTGTGTCTCTATTCTCCACCCCGACGCGAGTTAATTTTCCGACTATCTCTACCGCTGTCTGACAATTAGGTAGATTTCTCGGCTTTACGCGAAGCTCGACAATCTGCCTGTGACGACGCGACGTGCCGAGTGCTTGAAATCGGCGAAAAGGACCGGCGCCAGTTTCTTTATCTCGATGGTCTTTTCTCGGGACGTTGTCCTCTTATCAGGCTCATTGATGCTGCCTTATTCGTTTCATTACCTTCGCCGAGTGGCGCGAAGGCGTTTTATTTATTGGCCAGCATTTTATCTGAGGAATTTGCGCATCAGTGACTAGAATTGTTTGAATTCTAAGCATGCCGAAATATACCCTCTGGTTTCTTGTCGTTCGATTTTCTACTTTCAATTTCATTCTTGCAAACGTACTGCGGAGCATGAAATAATTTTCCGGTGTAACCTGGATTCACTTGTCATTGTCTCCGTTGTTACAACGGATTTTTTCCGACGAACTTGACGCGCTTTATGCAGGCTCATACTTTTTGTCGTTCGAGTTCGACTCTTGGATCGTTACGTTAAGGGGGAACTTTGGTGAAATTTCGGTGATATCGAATTTTGTTTTTCAGCTGATTAAAAGAGATGCGATCGTAAAATTCTTTCCAAGAAAATCTAGATTATCGTAATATATGGCTTAAAAAAAAAATTTCAATCTCCTGCGATGAAAGTATATGCGCAAGGAACTTTTGGACGCGGTACGCTGGAAATTTTCTGTCAAAAGTTCCTTGCGCATATATACTTTCATCGCAGGAGATTGAAATTTTTTTTCAAGCCACATACCACGATAATCTAAATTTTGTTGGGAGAAATTTTCGATCACATCTGTTTTAGTCGTTCCAAAAATCAAAAACTCAATATTATCAAAATTTCACTGCAGTAGTAGTTCCCCCTTAAGTAGAAAGCTCGTCAGAAGTCAAACTATATACCAATTGCAATATACGATTTCGGAATAATTACAATTCGAGTATACATTTCGAAGGGGTGGATCGCGTGGGCGTCTAAACGCTTTCATCCCTTAGCTGCGGGGGTTGCAAGCTGCGAGTGCTTGCCGATGGGACTGATTTGGATGGCGCGTGGGTGCCGTCTAGCTGCTCGTTTTTCGCCGCTCTCTGGGGTTTCTTTGTAGAAAGTTGACACGCACTTCTGCGGAAAGGTGCTAATAATAAACGGGGGTGGCTTATGGCGTCAAGTATGAAGAAGGAGGCCACGTTCGTTGAATTAATTTTTTTCAACCGTTACAACTCGGGTCTCGCGTGCTGTTGTGGCCGCAATTTTTTGACGATTAAATCTACGCGACGAGTTGTGTAGCTTTGGTTTAATCCAATTTTAATATTTGCCCGATTTATTGTCCGCACGCTGCTAGATCATTCACTGCACTGAGGATTTTTTTCATCGCTGGGTGAAAATATGTCAGCGTAGATATTTACAACTTTGAAAATATTTCAAAGCTGTAGACTTGACGCCGCGAGGAAACTATATTGATACACTTTCTTTCGAAGCTGATTCTCTTTGCAGTTACGTACGGGCGATACACGTTGAAGCGTTTAGCGACTTTTTTCTAGAGCGCCAGGAGAGGTCAGATCCTCCGTTACGATCAACAGACCGTATCGTATTTTTGACCGTAAATATTTTTACATACACAGCCACGAAGTAGCTTACTCGGCGCTTTTCGTGCGCGGATGAAAAACATGCGTAGAACTTTCACGACGGGGGAAATTGAATATGGCGATTTTTACTTTGATGTATGTTCAAGTTTCCGTCGTAATAACTGCACCAATGTAGGCCTTTACTGTATTCGAACATGTCTCGATTCTCGCGGTTGAGAAATCCAGCAAAAACTTCTTCCGTTATGGTTGTCTCAACTGTCTATGTAAGTCATTCTGTAAAAGTAAACGAAATTACCAGTTTTAAGCTTTGAAAGATTTACCTGCTGCCGGCAGATCGAGGGAGGAGCTTTTTCTTTTGGCGGATTTTCCTCGATTCGTTTCTCGGTTTTACGATTGAAAAATTCTGAAGAACGCTTTGTTTACCATCAGACAATTCATTTTCTCTTTATACTTGGCTTAAATCTCAGTCTCCCGTTCTTCAAAGAATTTGAGCTTTAGATCGTAAACGCGGGTATGCAGATCAAAATGACAGGCTAATTATTACTCCGGATATATTCGGTCGCATTGGTAAAGCTTGCAAATTCGTATATCATACAGTTTTGGCTCGAGCCTTCTCCGCAGTGCAGAATACGGTACATTCTAGTAAAATAACGGAGAGCCGGTTCCAAACAACGTACGAAATTTATTGTCCCATCTGTTCGTTTGAGGTTTTAATTGGAACGAGCGTCGCGGCTGCTGCGAGGGTGAGTGACGTTTGCAAATATGTTTGCGTACTTGACTGAAAATTCTGTCACGTCAAGCAGCAGCAGCAGCAGCAGATTCGTTATTATTATATATCGCTGTCAAATTGTCATGAACCAGGCGTGACTTTCCTTGGAATTGAATATCAAAATTCACGTTATGGTATGTCGTTCATCCTTTGTACTCCGGATTGTTATTTACCCTTCTCCAGCGCCGATGATCGTGCAAATTTCATTGTAATAATTCAATCACGACTGCACAATTCCTGCAGCTCGACTCTTGCGGATGCAGGATCTTCGTCCTACGTGGATGCACGGGAAATTGTGATTAATATATTATTAGGAAGCTTCCATAAATTACGTAACGCTATATGGGGTGGTGCGTTTACGGAAGCTTCTTAACAACCTGATATCATTTTACAGCAACTGTCTCATTGCGTGATTTGTATTGCCAAGTATCGCGTTTCGCGGTCTAGCAAAACGTGGCCAGAATACCTCGCGTTATTCTTCTCATCCTTGCAACGACGCTGATATACTTACTACTCGCCGAATGAAAGTGGATGAAATTAAGAGAGAAGAAAGAGAGACGCTGGCGAGTCGTTCTGTGCGGTGCAGTTTGTTTTCGACCCGGACGCGATCAAGCTCATGGAAGTGGACGGTAAATGCCAGTGAAATGGTTCTAAGGAAGGGCTTGGATTGAGCAATCGGGTCGAGTTGTGCGAGTCGCAGGGATTCGGGCTTGGAGTCTTCCTACATTTGCAGGATCGTGTGTTTCAATTACAATGCACTTCAGCCTCTTCAGCCAATTCATTTAATCCGGCCTTTGTAACCTCAGCATTGATTTTGAAGAACAGCTTCCAAGTGCTTCTCATTGAGTTAGGCCAATCCACAGTTATTCGTTTTCCACTGAAGCAGAGGGACAAGTTTCGACAGTGGAATACTATCTTAGGTATATTAAATTCGGGAAGTACACGTATAATTATTGTAAACATCGCTAAAGGAGTTCTTGAATAGGCGAACAAACTGCTTGGTTTATCGCTAAATTGAAATGAAATTTTGTTCGGCGTCTAGGGTTTCCGGGCAGCTGCTCGATCACGATGCTGCGGAAAGTGAAGTCGGAGCTGCTCGAAAGGGGATGAGTTGTAATTTACCGGGTGATATTGGTACCCCTGAGACGAAGGTGGCTCTGACACCCACTGACAACTTGATACCGCTGTTCTTCAGGACATGTTGGCGATACGACAGAGATGAATCCGAGAAGCCTTCGGCTTCCGGTTCTCTGAACAATGTGCTTCGAAGGTCGGAACGGCTTGCTTATTGTACGAAGAGACGATCCCGAGACTGCGTCGACGATCCGCCTCTTTGGGATTTACCTACGCAAGATGAACAGTTACTACGAGATTACTGTGCACTCTTGAAAATTTTCATAATTAAATTCTCCCCGTCTTTCTATGGAGGGAGAATCGAGGAAGGTCGCAACAATAGTAGTTGCGAAATCAATGTGTTCGAGTTTCTAATCAGATTCTTCGATGGGATTTTTCGCAGGAAATAACAATTTCATCGCTGCTTGGTTCAAACTTTTAAATTCACAGCACTGAGATTCAATATTGCCGAATCGATATTAATTTCAGTAGCAGGCGTTATCCACCGACTAGAATACTTCGGAAATATTCGAATATATGCTCGGAAATTCCGGGGATGATTCGTCGAGGGGTTGGCAGGGATTCTCAAAAGCTGTTTACCGGGTCTGCGACGGTAAAATTTCGTGTAAATATGACAGCGTGTAGCGGAAAACGTCGCTGCGGTAAAAAAAAAAAAGAAAAATTAAATCTGGTGACCCACCGTGGTAAACAAAAAATCTTGTCATGTTGGGAAATGAGCCAATAAATATTTAAAGCTACTCGTGGTAAGGCAGAGGCGTAAAATTACGTTGGAACTTAGTTCGTGTACTGCCGTTGCCTCTGATTCATTTTCAGTGGTCCCTTCGTCTATCCATCTTTCCTCGCCTTCCTCTACACTTCTCTCTGTTTTCTTTCCCCATGTATAATCTAGCGTATTATATATATTTTACTTTTTTTTACCCCATCCTTTTTATCCACCTTGACGCCATCGTGTGACAGCCGCGCTAAAGGTCCTTATCAGCCTCGTGTGAGACTCGTGGCTCCCCGCAGCTATTAATCAAGCGACGAACGGAAGTGAGCGAGCACAAGAGATAGGTGTAATGCACATGCTGTACATATTTCTGCAATATGTACTTGGCGCAGGTTCGAAGCGCGATATTTTTATGTCTTTGAGCTAAAAGGCAGTCTACACCGAACCCCGCGATGCGTAATGGCCGTACGGGTTGGTAGAATGTAATTGATTTTTGCAGCAAGGAACGAGAGGGAAAAAAATTCCGCCACGTTATGAACTGGAAATTTTCTTCGCCGCTGAAGCTTTCAGGGCGTTCTATTATACTTAAAAAGGTCATTTTCAACGCGCCCGGTAAATGTGCCTGCAGAAACGATGCTTCGGACGAGAGAGACCGCATCACTGTATCGCGACTTCTTTTTCTTTTTTGTTTAAAAGTCATGTGAAATCGTATTATACAAGGCTTTTTTTGCTTAACGTATAATCAGAGAAAAGCGCTAAAATTGGTCAGATTTTCATTCTTATTGTTAGCTGGAGTCGCTCGCTAATATCGTCGTTGATCCTGCAGAGCTGTAGAATAAAAGGATTGCGTAGAAAATTTAAGTTTTCAAAATCTAATGTAAATTTGAACTTTTCGGTTGGAATATGATTAATGTGAGGGGAAAATCACGGGGTGATAATAGGGGCGAGAAACTTCCTAATTGAAAGTCTTGAGGAGAGAATATTAAGCTGGAAAGTTTTTGCCCATCTAGTATTAGATGACAGAGAACTTTTCGCGATACTTTTTGCAAGAAAGTGAAATTTTACGCGGTCTACATTCTTCGCAGTTTACATTACCGCTGATCCACACTTCGCACAGCTGTTAGGTACGTCATTGGGATCATGAGAAAAAGTTTTGGTCAAATTCTCTGCGTAGGCTGGATTAGGTGTTAAATAGTCTAATTTCAACTCTACCCAATTAGATTTACTATGAATAACAAGTTTATTTCGTCGAGTGTTTACTGCACACCGTGCAAAAAAATAAGCTTTGATCTAGAAATATCATCAGTTTTTTTATCACACGTTCAATCTGACTCAGTTCACTCAGTAAAAACTTTCGCCGACTTTCATGTCTGTGCAACAAATTTTGAACCCATTGCAGAAGGAGAATCACGTTATTAGATAACGGAGAGGCCGTCGTAGCTTTTAAAAAGTTCAAGGGCGTCAGGATCCTTTCGAATTTCAAATTCCGTGTGAGGTTTTTAGCTGATATACATACTCGTGTAGACGATGACTTGGGCGCTGTGTAAAATCCGTGCGAAAAGGTCTCGGGGATGGTGCTTATACGGGTCTAACCGAGCTTTCGTTCGCCTCCTTTATTTCTACCGCCAATGGAAGAACTCTTTATAAATCAAAAGACAAAAAAAAAAAAAGAAAATATGTGCATGGTTCTCTGGAGGGAAACTTATTTCCAAGAGCATGAAACATTTTCTCGATGTAACTGCAGATGAGGGCACGAATAATTTGGAAAGAGTATAAAGAAGAGAGGCATACATGCAGTTGAATGAAAAGTTTTTTCAACCTTGTATGGGGATGAAACGTTTCAATTACCAGAGAGAAGATCAAGCTGAACCAGACGAACGTACTTTCGTAATTCCAAAGCATCAAAACTAGATGCGGGCTCGGAATTTGCGCACCCTGCTTTTTTCAGTGTCGAGCGATTAATTTCCACTCCATATATTGCATGAACCCGCAAGAGTAAGTAACCCAGACGCTTTCGCTTTCGCGAGCTTTTTACCCCTCTCCCGTGGGTAGGTAAAACTCCATGGCCTGACAGCCAGCCGTATTTTTGGCATAAATAAATGTCTATCCGACGTAGACGGAAAGCTTGAAGATAAAAAAAAAAGGAGAGAAAAAAATAATTCCGAAGGGCGTAAAAAATGTCTTAGCAAGGAATTTGTAAGAACTCCGGTATCTCGCAGCTGCAGCGTTGCTGTTGTTCCCGTCTCGCAAGGGTCCGTTTGCATTTACTATGCCGGGTCGTGGAATCGATTGTTAACTATATATATTAGGGTGGTCCGTATTAGGAGGGTGGAAAAATTTTATTTATGACATTTCCGGAATCTGTTAAGAATCATTTAAAAAAATCTGTGTTCAAGTTCGAACCGCTTAGTCAATGGGAAAACGTGAATCTAAGTTCCGAACGTTTTAAATGTAAAATATATGTAGTTTTATAACTATTTATGTCATTTTGCATGACTTTGGTATAAATTAAGGGAGCAATTTCAAACTTGGCAGAGTTGTTGTTTATCATAACAGGAAGAAAGCGTGAAAATCTCAACATTTTATAATCATTGTTATCGCTTATAGAAGCTTAATAAAAGTGATGCTGTTACGTTTATATATAAAAGAAATATATTATACAATTGCGATAAAATTTTGAAATTTTTAAGGTTTCTTCTTAAGTTCACTTCGCAGTTTTTCCATCATCCCGTAGTTATCGTCAATATTTTCAAGGATGCTGAGACTCCAAGGTTCGGGAAACCGTATAAAACTCTAATCGTCAAATCGTGTGGAAAATGTCATGTGAACAGAGAGGCTTTTCCCCTTTGGCGAGTTCGACTCACGACTATTTCCTTAAAGAAAAACTCGGGAAACCAAGCGAGTATAAGAAGGCAGGGAAGGTTGAACTTTTTTCCTTCTGGCACACGGCCGAATGCATTACAGCGTTGCATGTTGCATTCATTTATCGGAAAGGATCTTCCTCAAAGTCAGCGCATATTATATTCTACCTACGCTACTTGCTGTTGCGACTCTGGAAGGGTGAGGCTGAAAATTGTTTCCTAGTTTTATTCGCAATTTATTTAAAAAAGCCTCACCTGTAACCTCGTGTGGCTGCATGGTTATATTCTATTTTCTTTCGCCTCGCTGTCGTTCCCGACTTGATAAATCAAGGCAAAGTTTTCAGCCTGCTTTTTGTGCGAAGTTGACGCTTGTTTGACACGCTTTCAGGTCCCGATTTCACCCAACTCGATCAGTTCTTGCAGAGGTTGGTGGGTTTTTTTTTTTTTTTTTTTTTTTTTTTCCCATTTGACGCGAGACAGAACCCAGCAATACGTCTTTGATATTGTAGAGAATCGCCGTGAACTGATCTCTCTCCGTAAGAGAACGAGAGTCTGTTATACGTTGTATGAGTGAATTTATATGTACGATATCATCACAAAAAAAAAAAAAAAAAAAAAAAAAAATATAGATCAATCCAACCGCAGAGTGAAAATCTCGAGGATTGGATTTTCGTTTAGACATGACAGCAGCGGAAACTTATCACTTGGCAATTAAATACCTCGTGCTTGAAATGTGTGTGTTCTAGCACGTGTTTTACACGCCGGTCGATGAAGCTTTATTTTTAGACGATCTTTGAAAATGGCGCAGCCAGCCAACCGAAATAACCAACAATCACTGAACTGAAAGCTTTAACTGGAATAGTTCGGTAACGTGGTGAAGAAAAAAAAAACAAAACAAAAAAAGAAAAAAAAATTGATCGTGGCGTTACCACAGCCTTAAGCTTGTAGAAAATTGAGTTTCGATAGCGTGGCGTAATAGCTGCTGTTGGCGGTAGGTACCGGAATAGAATGACGGTTACGGTTACGGCATGAAAGCACATCTCGAACTTCGTCAGTGAGCCGTGAATTATTACACAAGTTATGATACCCGTGGTAAGTTTAAATTGAGCTTTGGCAGTTGCGCTCGCAATTGAGGAAGGAGGGATACAGAACGATGGGGATTTGTTTGCGGGTAAAATCGTTGTGTACAATTTGCTGCGCGGTATTAATTAATTTAGCACACGTTTTACCCTCGCTGTATAAGGGTGGGAACGAATTTCATTGAAGTACAATGCGCCTGGTATTCGAAAAAATTTAAAAGCTCAACGTACGGCATAAAACAGCGTGGTTCGGATACGATTCGTTTGAATTAATTGCGTGGGTGTTTGCTGTTAAAAAGAACGGCGGTGTAATCGCTGTTGAAATGAAAATATTTTAAGAGGGGAAAATGAAATTATAAATATGATAAAGTTGAAAGTCGTGGACGAAGTTTGGAGAAAATTCCGACCACGTAAAATGGGAAACAACACTTGATTGAGATTTAATCGTTTTATCATCACTCGAATTTCATTTATACCCTCATGCATGCTTTACAACGTTTTTGTAAAAACGCGAACACAAGGCAGTGATCGTGAGTAATGTTAGGCTGATCGTGCAGCTATTTAATATTCATTAACGGAGTTTAAACGTCAAAACAAGTCACAATATGCATTATTATACATGCTCTAGCGTAATTAAGATAAGTGACGATAAAAATTATCACCCTGGTCACACGTGCTTGTACGGGGATTGCGAATATAGTTTGCGATCAAATATTCATATCGATTGGTCAGACAGTGATGGATGCACGCACGTCGTGCAGCAACAGAATTATTAACTCTTATTTCATCTTTTTCTCAATTCATAAAAATCCATGGGATTCGGTGTACCTAAAAATATAAGCTGGCTGAAAATTGTTCACCCGTTTTGGATGCTGAGTAAGCCTAGAAAGTACAATAAAAATAGCGCCAACACTACTCGTCAGTAATACTCTTATGGTATGTATATCATTTTTTAATACTGCGGGCTGGATGATTTATTGCACTTTCATGATGACCGTCGAGCCATGATAACAAGCATAACGATAATACGTAACACGCTTTGACGCGCTCCTCGATTCCTCGAGCTTGCGGTCAACTATAAAGCTCGCAAACTGACCAAAGAAACGTGCTTCCGCAACAGGCGGCTGACTTTCCGCTTCCGGAAAGACGGAAGTTTGCGAGTTTCTTCGCAGCGGCAGATCGACGTCAACGGTCTTTTAGAAATTCTGCTACAGACGTGAGCATCGGCGGTATCCTGCATCGGTAAAATTGCGGCAGGACGTGTAAAACGTTGAGGAGAAATTGGAATTGAAATTGAAATAACTATTTTTCCCTTTTCCGTGTCACAGGCAGAGGAAGATCTTGAGGAGTAATGTCCGGCTCTCAGTCTCGTAAAAGAAGCGGATGACAAAGATGTCCGTCTGGGTATAATAAAGAGAATCTAAATCTGCCTGCGGCAGGCTGTTATCTCGAGTTTGAGACGACTTACCGCAAACAGCGGAAATGACGCGGATTTAATAAAAAGTTGGCTGCACTGCTTGTACATACATTGCTTGGCGACGGTCTCGAGTTGTGATAAAAATTTGCATTCAAATCTTTCTCTTACGGATACCGTAGTGAAATTGCGGACGGAATTTCGCTATCCAAGCGCGTTAATTTTCAGCAATAACCAGGGGATATAGAGTTCCAAAATCGTCGAGGATCCTCTCGTAATTACCTACGTATTTAAGTAATTACAGCAGCCGAATGCTTGCCGCACAATTCCGGATTCAGGTACCGAATTGAGGGCTCGATTATACAGAACTGTAATAATCCCGGATCCCGTGTGTATAATCCTCGGCCAAAACCAGTGTTGTTTCATTTATTAACAGGTGATATTTCACTCGAGCTACGGATGTGTCGGGTAATTTTATTGCTCAGGATCTTCGGGCTGCTGCGCAAGCTTTCGCTTTTCCAACGATGCGACAATGTGAGCTTTATTAGGTAGGTGCGATACCCGCTATCTCTTAACCTGCAATTACGTTTGTAGTAATTTTTAACTCCGAGTTGGTATAACATTAATCCTAAGTCCGCGGAAAGGCATTTAGCCAGCTTTTCGAAGTCAGAGTAAAATTTTCTATTATCTCATACCGTTTTAACAATTTTCTTATACGTAACTCAAACGTCCCGTTCGATACAAAGTACAACGATATAGATTCCGGTGTATGACATTAAATATCTGGATGAAAATACATATACCCGCGAAATGAATATGTCACGTCGAAAATATAAATTCATTATTTCAAAGCGTAGTTGGAATGGAATTCGATACGCGTATCTGCACTTCGGTTTCTGATTATAAATTTTTTTTCTCCATTGCAAAAAAACAATACAATTTCATGATTTTTAACTGTCTAAAGATTTTTATACAATTTGTACTATTCAAAAATATTACGATTGTATTATAGTTTATCTACAAGCTGCCCAAAAATGAGCTCATGTTTTCGTATCTAATACTACGAGTAGAAGAGATCGAATCGCGAAGTCTTTAAAGCAGAGAGGCGAGGAGGGGGGGGGGGTGGACAGCCGCGTCGAGGGTCGAATGTAAATTATTCCACGCTTTCGATGGTATTCTTGCTAATCGACAAAGGTTGAATTACTACATGAATTTCTGTTACTGACGATAAATACCTGATATATTCAATGCGGGATATAACTAATCGCTTTTCCAATAATCCGAGATCGCCTCAGAATAGCGATTTTTTACACCCATTTCCGTTGATTTCCATGTGAATATAATCCTGTTTCACATGCCACACACTCCGGTAATAATTGTATGATACTAATTCACGGTTGAATTCTGCCCTTCGAAGAACTCTGTGTATAATCAAGTGGGAAAATTTGCTTCTAGAAACTTTCCGTTTTAATATATATATATAACGGTGTGCGTGTGTTGAAAATGAAAACAGTTGGTCAAAAGAAAACCTCCACGTCAGGATTCCGACCAACTGAAATGAAACTCGTCGTTGCAATGTGCATTGGAATTGGACGAATGCCATTGGTTACGAAGGTAATCGAGTGAATGAATTGCAATGCCGTATGCACAGGTGCGAGTTTCACGTTTGACGAGACTCCGTGGTCTAATGTGCTTTGGCTAAACAAGTAAACGCAATGCGGTTCAATTATTCTGCGGTTCAGGGTTTCGTCGAGGTTATTTTGACGAAGAAGAAAAGAAAAAGTACTAACACGTATCGTAATATTACGTATCGCTAAATGGAAAATTACATTAAATTTCTGACTGTCAGATTCGTCTGAAACTGCAAACCGCTGCGCCGGCTAGTTTAAGCACGTGTAAAATTGTAAACGAAGGAAACACGTGTAATGTTGTTCAAACTTTTGCAAAGCCACAATCCACGGCTGACTATGAAAGCCGGTTTTAATTCCTCTTGTAATTTTGCTGTAATATTAATTCTACATTCCGCGAGGCACGTGATGCGTTCAGCTTGGAACACACACTTGAATTTTACCTCGTAATCCTTGATATCGCCTAGAGAAAGTTTTCTAATTTGTTACAGTGGATATTTGATACCCTTAATTAGCAACAGTGGTGAAGTCCATCGGCCGTGTACGTGTGAACAGTATAACGGATAACCGGGTGTTTCGTTAATGAAAATTTATGTTCAAATATTTGTTCCGCTAGAGCGCTTCTGGCGACGAACTACGCCGAATGATCAAATTATTATCGTCGTTGTGCATCGAAAATGTTTTTAAACCCGCGGAATTAAGAATTAAAACCTGGTAATTCTGCCGATAGAAGATCCTCGACGTCGATCTTTGCAAAGTTCTTATCCACCCCAGTCTTTTCTTGCTCGGCGCTCATTTGAGGCGAGTATTTTTGACCTGTTAAAAGAATTATCGTTGAATTTCTCGCTTCGTGGGAACAAGAGCCTGTTAAATAATTACGGGGGTTAAAATCCAATTTAGCCACGAGGCTCGCGATGTCGATGATATAACGTGAGGGAAATCGGCCATCTTGAGGAACTTTAACCTTCACTGTGATAACTGACGGCTGGTATCAAGTCCTCGATTAATATACGGAAGGATCGATCAAAGATCAGGTATCGAAATTTGGGTCTGATTTATTGACTGGTTATAGGGAAGCACGTCTTATAAAAAAAAATTGTCATCATTATGGACGTACGTGGTTTTGAGCTCTTATTACCTTGTAATTTATCAGGATGCCGGAAGACTATCAATCATAAATAATTAGAGTCAGAGTTTCCTCGGAGGTCACCGTGACCGATTTCTTCTCTGATAAAAATTCGCCAACGTCTCGTTAAATATCGTTACATCTATGCGGTGTCATTTTTTACCTACGATCATACACAGCAGTCACCGTTCGACGTTTCCATTGCCGAAAATATGACATCCAGTGAAATCGCACCGGACATTAATAAAACGTCTAATTAACCGTGACTTGGTCATTTAAATTGGCAATACCTTTTATAATTACGTATTATAACCGACGAAAATTGGTTCACCCGATAAGAATGAGTTAAGAAGTGCGCAGGGATGAAATTACTTCACTTCTTATCATTTTTCCAATCTCCTAATTTGATAGAAGATCCGAACGACTGTTCTGCCAACCAAGGTAAGAATTAAATACGTGCTAACGCAGTAAAACCGGCCATGAAAGTAAATTGTTTCAGCACTTGGAACGCTGTGAAAGTTCACTCCTTTGATCATCATTTTCTTAACAGCTGCAACGCGATATTCAAACGCCAGTTGGAACTTGAACACATACATCTATAGATACATAGATACATTCTGAAGGACAGTATTTTCACCTTTTATTTTACCATTGAAAAACGAAATTTATCCCCCATTTACATACATCGATTCGAGTCACCGAAGTTCATTTTTTTATCTGGGTTAGTAGACCGAAAGTTATCATCATCCCCTCCGTATGTTTGCGGGGAGAAAGTCATATTTCGCGTTATGCCAGAGCAGCTAAAATTAGATACGAATCACTCGTGAAATGCGTTATATATATTGCAAAAGTACACGCGTGGAGGAATTTTCGTGAGAGAAAAATATGTATATTGCTTGTACATGCGTCTAATTTACATTTTTAACGACACTAGCACTAGAGGGTAGGTATTATTTTCATTTCTTTCTACCTCTACGTCTTAGCCGCTCTAATTTGCCGGACTAAATTTGCTCTCGCTAATTCAGCATTTACGTGCCTTTTTTCCGCATTGCCGGCAGGTGAAATGATTAACATCTATAACGCGATATTCCAATGGAGAATTAAAATTGAATTGGGAAGTTCGCAGCTCGGGGACCAAGTTTGGGGCCCGAGTGGCCGACCACTTTTTACTTCGGTCCCCTGGGTGTCTAGGAATCTAGAAATTCCCTTTCCCCTTCGAGGTGGCGGTAAATTGTGTATGCTAGGAACCGCAAGACGCGTCTAGCCGCCTCGCTACGTGTTGCCTAGTCCATTGCCGACCTCGTCGTTTTCCCCGAGGGCTCGTAGACTGCAAACGAGGGGGAAAATTCTAATTCAGAAATTCATTGTGCGTATGAGAGGTGATTAGTGCTTCTGCAAGCGAAACGGCTCGCGGTTTTTTAACATTTCAGGAGGTGAAGAGGGTGGCCTTAATGATTGTATAAATCTCGAGGCTGGTCGTTGGTTGAGTAGAAAAGTCGATCATATTTAGGTCGACGATGCGTGGCAGTAAACGCCAACGACTATATCCCGCATGAATAGATTTTTACGAAGCAAATTAACGTCCGATCATCGTGAGAATTCGCAATAGCTTATACAGCGGGTAAATATTTTAGCCGTACTTCCGGCGTAGGATTAATAAAGTAGATTTTTGGATTTCCGAAGCTTTTGCTGTAAGCCGAACGGTCCATACCGGAAGTCAGTTGTGTGTATGTATACATATTTCGTTGAAAGTGGCTGTTACATAAATAAACTCGGCAACATGAAGCGGGGCGAAATAGATCATCGCGATAAATTTCAACAGATCTCAATCTTCCCGTAGGAGATAAGATACTCGACGCCTGAGAAACGGAGGGGAAATTAATCGCGTGTTAACTCTCTTTTGATTTTTAATAGCAAATAAACCTGGCTTCTTCGTCGAAGTATATCTATATTATATATACATGCATGTTTGCCTTTTCATTTCGAATTTTGTTTCGTAATTCCGCAGCAGGTAGGCGATCAATCCCCTTTCTTACCCGGCTTCAGGAAATCTTCTCCAGACTTCTCTGAATGCTCAAGGCTCAACACTGGATCACTGGAACCTTATAGTCTATTCTCGGATAAGATATCTGAAAAAAAAAAAAAAAAAAAAGAAGTGGATTCCGAGAATGGGAATTCAATGCCATTTGTATTTTGGACTGCATCTAGTTACCTTGATGAAGATATAGATAGACACTCGGAATAGTTTCGTCTACGTTTGTAATTCAATATGTAAATTGGAACCTCACCGAAATCCTACATCTGACATTGACGTCTGATCGTGAGTCGGTTCTAGAAAGAGGAGAAAGGCAGATTTCAGGAAGTCTACTGAACTCTGACTTGTTAATGTAACTCTAAGACTCGAGACGGTCTTCTTGTTATTTTTATTTTTTTCATCTTCAATTTTCGTACAACTTGTTGTGCAATTCAAAGTCCTGACAATATGTCTTCCGATTATGGTTTCATAACGTGTGAGTGCAGAAGTCACTGCGTTGATTCCTTCCGTTACGTATAGTTCATGGAGTAAATCGTGATGGGACTTTAGTGAAAAGCAGTGATTTTGAAGCAGCTCGCTGCAGATAAGCAATCAAAACGAGCTATCATGCGTGAAAATGAGGATGGTGATCGTTAAAACGAATGTATCCCGTACTAGCTTGGCTGTTGTGCAAAACATCTACGTACCTGCATCGAACTGGAAGATTTCATCGCAATTTCTCAGGGCGGAAATCTCGTTATCGGATGTCTGCTACTTCGGGCTCGATTACACGCGGAAACGGATGAACGCGTTATGGTATTGGATAGACGAGTTGCGGAGGATAACCGTCGTTAACCCTTGTTAGTCTCAATATAATCTCAGAAATTTATCCGCAATGCAAATTCGCTGATTCTACAATTTGAATTCACCGGGATTCAATATCTAGCTTCTTCTCTAAGGCGCCAGATCAGCATCGACGCGTGTAATCGTTTCACAGGAAGTCTAAAGCGAGTCAGAGATAAACGTTCCTCACGTGGATAATATGGGTGGAGAAGAATTTTTCTCAGATTTTATAAAAAGGAATTCGATTCCAGCCCGCAGAGGAAAAGGGGATGAGGGGGGTGAAAATTGTGCACATGGATTTTAATCCGGCGACACGAGATTCGGCGATAAGGAACAGGGGCTGGAGAGATGATCAGATCGACGATAAAGTGAGCGGTGGGAAGTACAGTTCACGGGTGGAAAAAAGGATCGCATCTTGGCAGGATCCCGTCATCTGTCCCGTCCTTACACCTCGGATAAGTCGATCGAGATTCATTCAGGTTCGATGTTTGGGGAGGAGGTCGCAGGCTCTTCGCCAAGCCGTAAGTCGACCATCCCTTTCACCATGTGCCAAAAGTTTGGCACGTGGAAAATTAACCTCCGGTCTCTTCAACGTGATACACTGTCACCAGCTGAGAATGAGATTCCGACGGTAGATCAACCAGGTACGAAAATTGGATCCGTAATACTGGAAACACGATTTCGGTCTTCGGATATTCCGACCGTCAAAACTCGGTTTAATTATGAAAACCGAGGTTATTACAGATTCGATGGTACATGAAGAGAATATTCTGAAACAGAGATTACGCGCTACGATTTCTTTCATAGATTGTTAGTCGAGTGCCACGTGAAAACTTTTTCTATTCGATTTCTATTAAAATCTCGGCTTTTTCCGCGCTGATTTAATCGGGGAAAGTGAGAACCTCAAAATTATCGATATCTTAAAAAATTTGGGGGAAAAGTGAGCCCCCTGAATTTTTTTAAATAACAAGGGATAAAACAAACCACCTGAAATTTTTATTAAACACGAATTATTCTAGGCATTATTTTCTTAAGGGACCCACTTTTCCCCACTCTCACCTATAGGTATGAATTTTCGTTTTTAATATCAAGCTGAATGTGCTTTGCGTCGCGTCGATTGGAAAAGTATTTTTATCGTACCGCAAACAATGAAAGTGATGACAACCGCGTTGCGCAGTTGTCTCTACATGATATACACGCATGCCTGTTCTGTGCGTATGTGTTTGGAACGAGTCACTCGGAATTGGATGGTAGCGTGACGGAAGGTAGATAAGGGCGAGCCGCGCTGTATTCCGTTCGCTCTGCGGCGCTTTTTTCAGCTGATACCTACGAATAAAGGTTCATTGCCCATCATGTCTGCCAGCAGTTAGCGTGTCTGCCGGTTTCACCGATCAGGAACGAATCGACCCGTCGATCAGGTTTCGTTTATTTTTTTTCCCCTTCCCCCCTCCCCCTCAACAGCGTTTTCTCAAATTATGCGCAACAGCGATCACTTTGCCGAACTTTTAGCGTCGTTCGTAGCGTGCGGGCGAAAAAACTCTTTTTCGTTATACTCGACTCACGTTTTCCTCCGATTCAACCGTGGCGAATTGGTTTTCGGCATGCGAAGAATAGGCGCAGATTTTCAATTCGATATACATATCGCGTTAGTAATGCCAAAAGGGCGTATCAAAAAAATCTTTTTTCTTCAATCAACTTAAAAATGTGTATAACGTTTGAATTTATAATATGGAAGAAATGGAAAAGATGGGGAAAAAAAATAAATTGTTTCCATAGATTTATACATTATACACATTTTTAAGTCGATTGGAGAATTTTTTTATTTTTCACGGCTTGTAGTATCTTGGTATAGTTAATGGCGGTAACGAATCCACCGTGATAGAAAACGATTAATTGAACAATCGGTTTATTCTTTGACGGAATAATGACTAATTAATCGGATATTATATATTCAAGACATGCCGAAGCACGTTGTTACAACGCGTATGGGGTGAACTTTGGTGAAACAGATGCTGAAAATTGTGTTTTCTTTCTAAAATTGCGACTCGTTATATTGCTTGATGGAATAATACCTAACACATATATATATATATATATATATATATATATATATATATATATATATATATATATATATATATATATATATATATATATACGTATATTTTTTTTGTGCTTGTGGTGAAAAAGCAAAATAACGGAATGCATGGAAAACGACGAATGGTGGTGCTCTGTGTGCAACTAATGGTATAAAACAACGAATCTTCCCCTTGACCTAGTTGTGATTTATGTGCGATACCGCGTTCTGAAGTGCATACGGTTATTTTTACAAGGGCTCTATGCGACCGGACCGGTTCTGAATATAATATGCTGCATTAGGAGGTATATCGAGTGCCTCTAGGTTCTACCTTTGAATGTTTTATTTCAAAGAGCCTCGTTAAAATTAACCGAAACATTTTTCACCCGCGGTATGTGAAACGAATATAATTAATTTCGGTGTCTCGCGGCCATCGTCTGCGCAATTGCATGCAAATTATTATCGCGTATGTGGGCGTGCTCGTGCTTTAGTTTGATATTTAGGCTATTCTGTGGATCTAACGAAGAGCCTGAAAGTTTCCCACGAAACCCCTTTAACCCCTAAGGGTTAATTGCCTTCGACGATCTAGCCCTGGTCGTCATAGAGATGAATTTGCATAAAGCCGCCTCCAGACGATAAATGTGCCAATCTATTAACGCCGATCAGTTTCGTGGGTTGCATTTAAATCCGATCGGACTGACTGACCGCAGACCCTTGCAGGACGAGTGCCAGAGATCAGTTCAAGCTCGTTACTCGCGGATTAGAAGGATCGAAAGACGATGGCCAGTCTAATTGGCATTCCGCTAGTCTCGTACAAAATTAATTGCGGTCGAGCGTTAATTCTATACAGTCGATTAAACTCGTCTACTTTCCTCATTCTCTCTCTCTCTCTCTTTCTCTCTCTCTCTTTCTCCCAAATCTCCCGTGTTTAGCTATCTATAAATATCTGTATATCATGTCAGCGTGCGCACGTTTTGCTAATTTGAATAATGCTCATCCTGATCCGGGTATGAATATACGAGTAAATATGTCTAATTCAAACAACACGTAGTGTATCGAAAAACATATATGAAGTAGAATAAAAAACTACCAAAACTACTTCAACAGCGGCCGCTCGATCTGGCGCAGATTAGTCGATCGGGAAAAGGCGGATTTGAAAACTTTCGCAAAACATCCAATGAATTTGTCGGCGATTATTTATTTACCCTGACTATGCCGGGCGGTGGGTTTTTGCAATTGGAAATAACACCTGGGCGTCTGCCCATTTTTTATCAAGTCATATGTGTATGGATATAACGTAAGATACAGGATGTATGCATATCGGAAACCTGCGGTAACCAACGTTTCCCGTGTGTCACGTATTCCGCCGTTTTCTATGTTCTTTTTGCCACGGGAAAAATGCTGAACGAAGTCTCGGAGGCGAAAGTGGAAAAAAAAGCAACAAAAAAACTAACGAGCTGCAAAATGTTATTTTATTTTCTATTATTATCACGGTCCCAGTTATTTTTTTTATTTTTCTTTATAGACCTTCGTTATTGAATGTATACCTAAACAACTTCACCCACGATCAACGAAATTCAATATGCCTAATCAATTATCATTATTCGTATCTTTTACCTATAACCTCGCCCAGCTTTTAGCTAAAAAGCTTCACCGTGAATTCTTTATTCCATTCGCCGAGTTGAACGGGAATTTCGTTTCGAGGCTCTCCGATGAATTTGTTGGTTGGTAGACCATATTTTGGATGTGAAAAAGTGTCGAGCTTCCTCCGCAGGATAAATTCACCGCCAAGACTAGCTCCGGCAATTTGTCTGTAAAAACTACCCGCGAGAGTGACAAAACTGGAGGAAATCCGAGAAATATGTATAACTTCGCCTAGACGATAGATTATGCGCGGTATTTTGTTACCTCTTATATTATACGTATTATTTTCATTCTTAGCACGTAATTTATTGTCCACGAAACAAGAATTCCGATGTGATTTGACGCAGGGGAACAGGGTGGGTGGCTTTTTCGACCAGGGTGAATTGTTATGAAAGAAAATGATGAAAGCAAGCAATGAAGTAGGGAGGGAGGGAGGGAGGGAGGGAGGAAAAAAAGGGGTTGGTTTGTCCCTTGGTTTTTTTTCCTCATTGACTCGGAACTCGCGAGAAGAATAATATCCTCTCACTTTGGACATAGAGACACACTTATAGAGATGAATTGCTTATACATTATGCAGGGGAATAATAGGGCGGAAATTGTAGGCGCGAGGATCGGTGGAACGCGAAACCAACTTCGGTGGTTCTGTAAGTGGCATTAATTGGAGGATTAGTATATTTACCGGAATCACGAAACGGTCGCTTTCTACCACACCGACTGGGATAACGGAGTGCCGCAGAATCGGCGTGTTTGCTGTCACGTTCAGAATCAACTCGTACAGCTTTCAGTCAATTACATGAGTAATGAACTCGCGACGGCTGCTGTATTTCCGAAAGGTGAAACGCGTTATCACGGCTCACCTCTTCGATCCGCGCGCGGCTTCTTTGAAGATGAAGTTTCTGCACCGAGGCGACGTTCAATTTCACACTCACACTTTTTCTACAGTCTCAACACAAATTACGGAAAGTGACGCGGGTCTCTACCTGCCCCGAAGTGTCTCCAGGTATTTTAAGAGAATAGAAAAAGAGGGTGGGGGAAATCGACGGTTGAAAAATTGCAATCATTCGAAAGGTGGAACGGGACCGGGTGGAAACGACTGCTCCTGATGTATGAAAAACGTTGAAAACGCTCGGCCTGGCGTAAAGTTTGGACGAAAAGCGATAAAAAAAAAAAGCGATAAAACGCATTTGCTCAAGTAGCAGCCGATCCGACCCCGCGAGAATTGAAACATGACACTTTTCTCTACGGTCCATTTTCCCTAACTGTTAGACTTGACTTATATCTTGGACAAATTTTTTTTTCCTACGCGGAAAACTCCGTAAAATATTCTTGTGACTTTTGAAACAACGCGTGATGCTGATGCTGAAGAAATACCGTATTTCAAGAGATACTTTCCTAGCACGTCAATTGTCTCGTCACTTTGACACATCTTTTTACTTTGAAAGTGACTAGAATAAGGTTTCAGTATTTAAGCTTCTACCGAGGGAGAAAGTCTGAGCGTGAATTTGGAACAACATCGTCTTGGGAGCGACGACGAGTGGGAAGGGAGAAAATTTTCAGGAGATCAACGCTTCTTCCGTTTCGTATAAACTTCGATTTTCCTCGGAGATTTCGTCGGCATTGAAATTCCGCTTCGGTATCTCTTGTATTATATAATATATTACACATCCACCAGACTTGTCTTTATCTCACTTTTTTCTCCGATAGTACGTACCTACTCGTATGCAAACGCAGAAGTAACGGCTGTTTTGTATTTCACCTGCATCCCCTATCGCCCGTGTCTACAAATAATTGAATTTCGAAGAATATCGTGTCCTGCAGAGGCGAGATTCGCCGGACTAGACAGCTAGGAGACAGAGGAATTCGGCACCCTTTCATACCTTTTTTTTGTCGGAATCCTCTTCGTCAGGATTTCGTGATTTTTCAAACGAATTTTTTTTACTCCCTTCCGAAACTCCGTTCAGGAGCTGTGAAAAACCTTATCTCAAACGAACAATGCAGGCTTTCGAATATTTCACGCGAATCTGAATTCAGAATTGAAGATAATCCAAAGAATTTTCGCTTTTTATTACTTTGGTTTATGTATTCAAACGCCGGTTTACGCTCGGATAAAGAAAATCAGATATTGGTTTTGAGGTGTGTTAAAATAGCGAGAAATTATTGTTATTTCCGGTCCTCCCTCTTCCTTCGCCCTCTCCCCCTGAATTACGATGGTTGAACGGCGCCGTCCGTTGATCGATCTCCTTTAACTCTTTAAAGCTTAGCCTGACCACGTGGCGTAGATCTGCTCACTCTTCTCGTCTCAGACAATTTCTGAAGCCTGTGTTTTCACTCATCCGGAAGTCGGCAGCGCCGTTTTTCTTTTCGGAAGAAGGGCTGCGAACCAAACACAATATCATTCCGTCCCTCGTAAAATCGGCATATGCCATAACATGTAACGCGAGTTGGTTTCACTGCTGCTCGCAGCGAGCTGTAAACTAACTCTTATGAAACATTTGGAACACCCTTCTCTTATCGAGTCTCCGTAAATAGCCACTCGTAGTAGATACCGTTTTTCTTGTAGTATAGCTGCTAATTTTTAGGTTCGAGGTGGACAAACGCACTATCGGCCGGCTTGAGCGATGGAACGAATTTATCTTGCGTGCCTGCGACGAATTTTCGCTACGTAATATTGCCAAGGGTAAATCACGGATTGACAGTATAAAGGTCGCGAATTCGTTCGAATGGAGGAAAACGTGTCGCGGGGTTCAGCTTGCGTCAATTGAATTTTAACAATTTATTATCCGCACGTCATTCCTTATATTCCCGTCGACGAATCTTCTGTATGAATAAATTATTATTATACAAGAATGGAATAAAATCAACCTGATTGTCGAAAGTTGGTACAACTTTTCATCAAACTTCGTTCTCCCCTCTAACTTTGCTCTGGCAACGGCAGATAATTACAATTGGTTCGTTAGCTACGGGCCTTTGAGATATGAAATTAAATCCGTCTCATTTTAATGTTACTCTATAGCTATCGCGATCAGGCAACATTTAATTCTTTCCGGGAACTCTGTTTGCATAGATTTGAATTTTTTTTTTTTTCTTTTTACTTCTCTTTTTCTTCCCACAAATTGCTTCTTTATCAGATGAAGAATTACTCATTCAACGAATTGTACTAATATTGTCAGCCACGTACCGAAAATTAATTCACCTTCGAGCGAACTTCTGCAACTTTATTAATATTCTACATCGATTATAACATCGCGTAAAATTGTTCGCGTAAAAACTCTCGAGTCATTGTTTCACCCTTTCTGTTTCCAGCCACGGAGTTGCAAACTTCTGACTTCAAAATACGACATTATACGGGAGGAACAAAAGCTTCGTATAATGGGGGTTGCGAAGGGGGTAAACGACGGTGCAAACGAGCCATGCGACTCACTTTTCACCCCACTCGTACAATGATATTTGAAAATTTCATAACACGTTGCAATTTTTATGGCGCATTAAAAATGTGGTTCGGAAATAAGTTCTTTAGCTCCGTGACGTCAGGGGTAAATAAGGCGTCGCAGAAGCTTTTGGTAGTCTGGAGAAGAAACTGAATATGAAAATTCAAAAGTTGAGGCCAAACCTGTGTTTCCCCAAGTTTTAACCTTTCTCTCGCTTATTTATGGTTCTTGGTTTAATTAACTCTTGTTATACGCTGGCTTGTTGGTGGGGAGGTACACAAAAATAAAAAATTAAATCAAAAACCTGCAAATATAAGCAGAGCAGGGTTCAAAGTCATTTTGTACAACGTGTAGAATAGAATGAAGAAAAACCTCGCTTGTTTAACTTCCGGATTTTAAATCTCGAGGCCTATACGTGCCCATATATATACATATACACACACATATGTGCAGTACCCAGCGTGTGACACCTACATCCGTCTCGAGTTTTAACGTCAGCCCATAACCATCGGTCGCAACAAATCCGGAAAGAAATTTATTGCCAGTTGAAGACATGAATCGCGAGAACACGGAAAGCTATCAACCCCAATCAATGCTTGACATCGCTGGGATGGTGAAACGTTGTTAAGGTGAGCTGACTTCTTAGAATCAGTTATTTAAAAAGCTGACTAATTAGGAAATTCAATATCCGGAGATGTTTATTCGGGGATTAATTAGCGAACATCGTTTTCTACCCAAAATTGGACCGAGGCTGCGCTATGATACGGCGTGTATTTAATGTAATTACATCCTCAAAGTCATTAGAATCGAAGCGTAAAATTTCAATGCTTACATAGAAAACGTCCGGGGGCTGGACGGTATCAGGAAATTAAAATAAAACGCTTTGTGGGGTTGATGTTCGGTGGTAACAACAATTTGGCTGATGAGTCAGTTCAATCAGCTCGTGGCGTTGACTGCTTGAAATCCCGCGTTATACATTGTCTGTCTATAAGCAATGAATTTACACAAGCTATAAGGATGGCCGACGGAGGAGGAGACCATGGAAAAAAAGGCTGGCCGAGAAACGACTCGGGAAATGTGTTTACGCGACGATTGTTTCGGACTTGTCTTGTCTCGGGTGAAAAACTGTCGGTTGGTTTTTTTTTATCTCCGATATCCGTAGCTGGTTCATCGCCAGAATTGCCACGTGGAGGCGGCCGCAGGTTATTCGCGTAGCAGAGATTTCATCTATAGTTGATGGATACGATGACGCGGGTGGGGGTCAAAGTTCCGAAAAACTAAAAAGTCGAACGGTCGAAATCCGAAATTTTGGAAACAGGAATCTTAAAATATCGAATGATCAGTGTACTGGAATTAGGATTTTTTAGAAATCACTCGGTAGAATAATTGTTTTTTCAAAAGATCATTTAAACCAACGATCTTTTATAAGAAAAAGTATTTTCGGAACAGCCTGCATTCCGAATGAACAAAGCAGAAAATGTGAAGATACTTATGAAAAAATGAAAGTTTTGGAATTAAAAATTCGAGACCGGTTAATAATTTCAACGGCCAAAAAAACCAAAAACAACGCCCAAGATAAATGTTTGTCGAAAATCAGAGTTCGAAAGGAGCAAAATTTTGAACCTCAAAATGCAGAAGGACCAGAAATCTGAAAGGAAGAAATACTGAAAGATACCGAATCTCTTGAGGAATTTGTGCAATTCGTCAACTCAATGCTAGTTTTATGAAGATTATTTCATTGCATTAGACAATCGATTGCGTCATCGGAGAAAAAATTACGCAAAGGAATCGTGTTCCATATTCACCTTCGCACCCTTGTCTCACTTCACAAGCGTAATACTATATCTATTTTCGAAAACGGCACCAGACTGACATTTGAAACGTCAACTTTCCGACTGTTCGGTATTTTGGCAATTCAATATTTTGTCACTCGTAAGCTTACCCATTCTCAAAATGAAGAAATTTTTTTTTTTTTTCAATGCAGTATAAATTTATTTTTATTTTTCGTTTTTACGATCTTTCTACGTTTTTAACCGTCGGTAATTTAACTCTCGGGCTTTCGTTCCGTCAACTTTTTGGTCTTTCACATTTTTGTACCCCACACGATAACACCATGGAGAACATGAGTGAAGACTTCGTCGAGGTAACAACACGTCGTCTCGTCGAATCTCTACTCTCGGAGCAGGAAAAAAGGAAATGGAATTGAAGTGGCGCCAACTGAATTCAACCATCTTGTTCCGAGTACTCATCTATATCCCACCCTATATTATCCCGTTTCTTGCTGCACCGCTGCCTGCAGGAGCATCGGAAACCTAGCCGATCTAGTTTCTAGATCAAAGTAGGTAGATTTACAACCCCGTGTGTTAGAAGGGCGAGGGAATCTAACAGGGTAAAGGGTTCTATAATTACGTGAAGCTGAACTTCAGACAGGCCCAAGGGAGTTGGAACGAGTTAGGGTATCGAGAAAAATCAAAATAAAGTCCGAATTGGGAGTGTATTTCGAAATGAATACCGGATTGTTTACAGTAACGTGATTGGCAGTACAACTTTTGGGTATGTTGTCTATATTATGTATGCATATGTACATATACTCTTCGGCACGGGAAGTTCGGGAAATTTGACGGGATTGAAACGGCGAGTTGATTAAGGGTTACATACAACCTTTACTGTGTCTACTGCAGGGAGAAAAATTTCAATGTTTCATATATTTCGGAGAGAAATATTTTTCCATTTGAGGTTTGAATTTTGGATTATTAAACACGTTTCGGTCAAGATTGGAAATTCGTGATACCACTTGGTGAGATAGGGAAATTATTCCTAACGGTGCAAGAAATTAATTTAACATTTCAATTAACGGTGCGATTTTATTGAACATTTGATCAAGTATACAATTAACACGGGTGAAAATTTGACCAGTCCTGGCCACCCATGCCTGGCGACATTCTACTTCCTAATCTTTCTCGTTTTTGCTTTTGTTTCTATCTCGGTCTTTTATCTCTACCCTTTTTCCTGCAACATTGATTTCACCATTATCGATGAAACCAGCGATAAACGTATTTTCCCGCGATCCAATAACTGGACGGCTAGGACACGTGGCGAAGAAAGTAAACTCACGTACAGTAGTGAAATCAAAAATGATGACAACTCGGAGAAACGCAAAGTTTTCATTTGCACTTTACGACTTATTCCAATATATACGAATAACGAAGTAGATTACTTGAGCAGGGATCGGCCGATGTTAAGTACGAGGAATAAAAGTCAAGTGAAATTTCATTATCGAGCAAAGTAACGAAGGATTAACACCGCGGGGGAGTTTTTAAACTTTCTGAGTGGTACTCAAAATCGTTGTCAGATAATGCCAGCCGCCTTGGAACTTTACTGAAACTTTTAAAATATTCACCGCTAAATATTTCTCAGGACATAAACGATTTCCAGTAAGCAGTTGTACAGTTTTTATTTCTTATTTACCGTTTGCCTTTTGAACGAGTCGTATCGCTGGCTGATCGCGATTATTTCTTGCTCAGAAGAAAATTATAGTCAGTTCAGGAAAATGGTTTCTTCGGCAAGATTTTTTTTTTTTTTTTTATACCCCAAAAATGTATGTTTGAATCTTTGAACATTTTTTTATTCCATCATTCGCATCGTTTTCGTGAAAAACGACACGATTTGTTGGTTCAGCGAACTGTTTTCATCACTCGATAATTTTTTTTTTCTTGCCTTTCTGGTGATTATGGATTAAATGCTATCCATTTGATATCATTGTTAATGTAGTCAAAGGTATCAAACGCATATCATTATTCATATTGGATAGTCAAAAAGGTAATCTAAACAAAATAATACGAAAAAAACTTGTCAATTCTGCGTTGGAGTATCCATATTATAGGTAATCAAAGCGACTGACAATATAAATATGTACAAGAACGTTGCGTTATCTTCACAAGATACTTTGAGGTGGCGGGTAAAGTTTCTGCAAACTTATGATGCGAATAATCCGAGCTCAGTTTCCGGTAAAAAGTTTTACGCGGAAGTGTAAAAAAACGAATTTTTTTTTTAAACAATGCAGTTGTGACGCAGGATAAATTATTTATTCGAATTTTTGTTAACTCTCTTTCAAGATGTAATCAAAAATCTTGTTTCAAGTAAATAAACCAAGATGAACGGAACGATTTTTTTTCCTCAATCTATATAAAATTCAAATTTCCTCTGACGTTGATGCACAAAAAAATATTCAACAAACTCTGATTATTGTTTGATTTGCTCGAGGACGAGGTGGATATTCGTGATAATGGTACATTAGGTTGACTCGAAACTAAGCAAACCAAGTCGCGTGACATGCCGTGACTTATTTATAAGAAAAACTTGACACCGCGTCACGAGACAGGCGACAATTATACCGAAGTTTATTGCTAAGCGTTATACATAATAACGATCCTCAAGTTTATTACTATAATTATTGACAGGATCGACTCATCATTCTCAACGCTTTTTCACTCGATCCATTTCATCCCAAATCCGTTGCGACCTCCGATTATTCCGGGTCGAAAACTTCCCAAGAACTTTCACACTTCGTCAAGATTAAGAACAACTTTCTTTGTTTCTCCGATGTAAATTTTTTTTTACATATCCGAATTTAAGTTAAAATACCGTTGCATTCTATTTTTTTTCCTTCGCTTCCTTTTGAATTTATTCAGCATTATATTTGCAACACCACATTCTGTTTATAGAATATGTTTTTTTTTCTCCCATAAATAGTTCTAGTTCTGAGGAGTCCACCCCCCCCCTCTCCCGTTAGGGCCGAAACGTCAATTCACATTTAGTTTTTCATCTTTTTGACTCGAAGATATCAGCATTAATTTCCACATAGATTCTACGATGTCGAGAAAAATTCCCTCGAAATTAAGAACAACTGCTGCACACCCACCTATACACACGTCAGAAAAACATTTTATTATTCCTCTGCTCGGTTTTTACGGAAAATAAACTTTTTATCGTCAACACAAAACACGGGCTCTCTAAGACCTCGATCACAATGGGATCGAACGAACGCGTTATCTTACAGCTAAGTACTGAAAAGTTTGAAACATTACGAAGTTGAAAAATCGGCAAATAACTTGAAAGGTACTCGGAGGGAAAGGAGTATTTAAGTCGAGTGATATTCGTTTGATTCAATAAAATTCTGCGAACACAATATACTTACTTAATTCAACAAAATACTCTTGTTGATCCAACAAAATTTAGTTGAATAAACTAAAAATTTTTTTTAGATCAATAGATCTTGAATTGAAACAAATAAATATTTACTTCGCCGTCTGTGACCACATGTTTAATTGATTCAACGACTTTTTACTCTCAGTGTAAGGTCCGATACCAGGTGAACTTTGGCGAGAAGGAAAAATGAAAAGAATGAAATGCGATAAATTTAACATTTCCAAAACACGGATGAGATGAGACCAGACGGAGGTTATCCTATTTGTCGGCTCGTCGATTGGTCAAACTCACCGAAATCGACGGGACCGGTTTCTTCCTTCGCGACTCTTTCAAGTTTCGTCAAAGCTGAATCCGCGTCGGAGGCGCACCGCGAGGCTACTGACAGCCGACTCCACACGCAAGAGCGTCCGGCACACCCCCGCCTCCCACTTCTTCGCCCCGGCGGCAACCCCCGATTCGAAACTACCGTCATCGTTCCACCAGGAGTTGCGGATGTTCGGATAAAATTTATCCCGGAATCAGGATCATCATCGATGCGGTAGCGAGAAAGAGACGGGCTACGTCACCGATCTTCCGAACCATTATTTACCACGGATTTTTCACATTTCTCATGTATTTTTCACAGACGCTGCAATTTTATCCTGAAATTTTTCAGTCGCTTGTGACACCGAACATTTTTTTTTTTTTTTTTATTACCTTCGCATTTTACGCGTTAGGGATTTCCCTGCTTATCCTGATACGTGACGAAGAAACGAGAACCCTGCACACACCGCTCGTTAGGATAATTGCGCTTTTCCGGAAAATTTTCTAACCAACGCTTTCGAGCTTCTCCAAAAAGACGCGCGCGAAATTTTAACCCCAGCTCCCAAGATCGTGCAGCAGGGTTCGATCTCACTTCCGTTACCCAATTAAATGGCGAACCCTCTCTACGAAGTGTTTCGACACGTATCGCGGGGCGGAGGCGGAGGCGGCCGTTCTCCAAATGTCAAGACGCTACAAGCTTCCGATATTGGTATGCATCGATGTTCCACCGTCTATTCAAATAAGCTTTATCGAAGAGGGTGTATTATGTGTATTATAGAGGAGGAAATTTGTATGCGTCTTCATGCGGGACACAGAGGAGAGAGGTGACTTGATTGATCATTATTCTGGTCTAATTACCAGAATCTGTCAAGGATCCCACCTACAATTAGTTGCGCGCAAGTAGGCTGTTCAAATCGCAATATACCTGAGACGAGTCTTGGCTCATTTATTTTCCGTAGACAGATCGAAATTCGGTATAAAGATGGAGGTGAGGGGTGAAACGATGAGAAAATATATAATCCAACTCGATTAATTAACCCGCTATAAGTTTCATCTTCGCCTTTAATAATCGCATTTCTTCGAAAGGCGAGTGTTGGTTAACGGCGTTTTGTGACGCTAAGCGGGGCTGAAAGAAAATGCAGATCTTGGGGAGCAAAAGCACCGCAAAAAGTAATCAAAAGTTTCTACCCCTTCAAGAAACGGTGCTAATTTGTTGTGCCGAGAAACCTGGAGCGTTATCTTTTTGCATAAAATATTGTAGTTTCAGTCGCGGTAGAACTTGACACGCATAAAATGAAAAATCTTGCTCTGCGGAATATTTACATATATAGATATATATATATATATATATATATATATATATATATACATATTATTATACGTTTTTACCCGAGGGAAAAAAGCGCCAGGCAACCGTTGCCAATTTTACGAATGTATTATTCATCCAAATCCAAACTGCGGAGAAGAGACGATTCCGATTGTGAAAAAAAAAATCACATCCATTTTACATCAGATATCTCATATTTGTCTCGTTAACCGAGTTGCGTTTGCGACAATGAGATCGAAACAATTAAGCCCATGAGAAACAAAGGATTAGCCGTTTGCTCGACGCTATTTTTTTCCACCGAGATTAGATTTAATGAAAGGTTGAAATAATAATATTAATAAATGAAAAAAGAAAAAAGAAACAATAGCAAAGTGACGTTAGCTTATCCGCTGAGACAATATTGAACGTGCACTTCTTTCCTTATTATTTTATTTCATCCGTTGCAATATGTCCTGCAGCTTAATTAATAGGATCTTTCTTATGCTGGTCAGCGTGTCGCGTTTTTCTAACCAAGTTTCGCATTTGCTAGACCCTTGAAGCGACTGGTAAAGAACACTGCATATCGACGGCACGAAGGACTCTGCGCCAAAAGTCGCATTTATTTGCCGTTAGGGGTTGGAAATGTATTCATCGATTTGCGGATTGACGCTTCATTGCGAGAGGATCGAACCCCAAAAGGAGAGAAAGGACCTCGGGTACGACGCCGAATGCCTTTGATAGCAAACAGTGTCAACGGTCCCTTTGCATCGAAATCTTTTGTCTATAAAGATGAAAATTTTCCAATTTTCTCACGGTCCTTCTGCCCGCCCCGCAGGACGAAACCCGCTTTTGGCCAGGAAATTGAATCCCTCAAAGCACTCGGCTCTCTCTGAGTTACCCGTAACAAGTGGTTTCTCGAAAGGCAATTTTAAAAGTCACGAGTCGAGTGTAAATAAAGGCCAACTGAAGACGGGGGTGAAAATTTTTGGCAGTAATAAATACTCGTATTTAATATTCATCCCGCGAGATTTCTCGATGAAATTAATAACGAATCCTCGGTAAACTGGCCGATAAATTCACGTGATATTGCCCGTAAAAACAAACCGCCAAACCATCAGAACAATTTTCAGTATTCATATTTTTAGTTCCCGTAAATATTCTACCAGTAAATGTAGTCACAAAATTATAAACAAACGCTTTCTGAACGTGCGGTTGAAAATAATTTAAGATCACTTTGAACAGGTAACCAATTCTGTACCAATGATTATCGATAAATTCACCGCGATTATTCCGCTTATTGGTATCTGCCCGAAAGAAACGTGCTAAGAATAAAATGCTTGAGGGTGTGACGGTGATTCTTTTTATCTTCATTTTATAGCTGTATCTATATGATGTATCTCCGCTCTTAGGACTAATCGTAAATGATCGCCACGTGAAAGAGAGAAGGAATCCATTCCTGCTGTTCCGGAGTAGTCGAGTGTCTTTTTGGAGAAACCAGAAAGCAATATCATTCGTCATTAATTTATATTATCATTCAAGTGTTTCTCTTCACCTTGGTTCAAGCGCGTGCAAGTTAATGTATTCGGCGTGAAAAAACTACGTTAATACAAGTTTCCGTGCGGATAAACGCTGATCCGGAAGTCAGAAAAACGGCAAGTGGCCGGTGCGTTTGTTGGGTGTAATACAAGCAGCCAGATTGTCTGGTAAAATATAAATAAATGTTTCGCACGTAATCGTAAAAATTTGAAAAGTACCTTTAAACGAATTGTGTCGACATCACTAAAATGATTTACGACGCGCGTCGGTCTTCTGCTCTTCTCTTAAAAATATTTAGCGGAATCGTTTTTTCTGTTTTTTTTTTTTTTTTTTTTTTTTTAATTTTTTTCAACTTTTCCCGCGTCTTAAACTATACATCGTAAAAGTTTGTTTGAATTTGTATAATTTGAAATAAATCCTTAGACAAATACTCTTCTATTGACAGACGGTTTTTATTTTTCTTCCAACTATTATATCAGCAGACTTTCAATATATATACATATACATATATACAGCCGCAGAACTCATTCAATCCGAATAAATGAAGAAAACCAGCCGACAGTTTGACGCGGGGCGAAATTTCTTTGCGATATCGCGAGATTATTTTTCGCCTAATCTATCCCTCGCCAAAGTTTTCTGCTGCCACTTAAGTCCGTTAGCTTCCGAGATAATCGCGAACTTTTGTACACACCGCTCATCGCCAGAATCTGATTCCCAGTTATCGGTGCTCCATTGATGGATAACTTTTTTTGCACAAAAACTTTTTCCGGATTTCGCGCATTCCTCTTAGCACGAGGTCTTTGGTTTTGAAAATTTTTGACATCTGGCAGGCCGGTGAAGCCGGTCAACATCTGGCCAACAGCCTTCTCGCTCGTTGAGATAGATGGCCGGGGCTAAATACTTGTAACGTTTACATACGTAAACTACTCACCGTGTTAGTCATGAGCAAACACGAGCTTATCGTTGCCAGTCAATTTCGTCCCACTAGTACGGCGGAAAATTTAATAAGCTTTGCATTTTGACCACTTCCGAAATTATCTGACGCTACTATTGTGCGGGTAAAAGTCTCATATCATCCCAAATTTGGCGAATCTAATTAGCTGGATGAACGAAAGGTGGGGGGAAAAAAATTAATTTTTTTTTTTATGGTAACTTGAGTTTTTTTTTTTTTTTTTTTTAAATTTATTTGTTTTATTTCTTCTTATCTTAACCACACGCCGCTCTGCCGGGTGAAATGTGATTCATCGCCAATTTCCATTTCGTGGAAAAATATATCATCAATGTGAATCAAAATAATTTTCTGTAATTTTCGAGTTATTCCAGTTAAAGATAAATTTTGTCACGTACTTGCGCCGCGATCATTTATCCTGGCCGTTTTATTACCTTCTTAGCTTTTTCACTTTAGCTCTAATTTAGCAACTTCACTCAGCCGGTAGCCTCGGAAATTGGGCGAGAAGAAATTCCCTTAGAATGTTGGGAGAGTTTGCCGTTCGACCTTGATATTCGAAACTTTGCGAATACTCGATGCTTAGGATATCCGCGAAAAATTGAAATCTCTACCGACGTTCATTCCTGATTATCAAGTATCAATGCGACAACAGCTCGTTCAATCTTATTGGTAATTTAAGCGGGACGTCTCGATTCGAAATCCTCGAAACAGACGGTAGCGATTTTGTTTCACTCTAATTCAATCCCGTTAATAATAATATTTTACGATATATACCCACGCCGATACGCTTTACGTGGAAGGGCCGATTGCTTTTTTCCTTTTTGTTATTTTACAGAATGCGAATAGTTGTAATTTCTTTTCTTTTACCGAGGAAGTCGTAAAACTTACTTAATAGGAATGATCGAATTCGAAACGTCACGATGTAATTTTCTTCTTATCTATAAATTTTCTAATCATCCTGTCTACCATTCTCGGGTAAATGAGAATTATTTATCCCCATCAAGGAAGGGTGATTCACTCGATGTATATGTCCAAGTAGGAATTTATCGATCCTAGGAAATGTAGCTACTTTTACATACGAATACAGAGAGATAAAGAAAGAAATTATAAATGAAAATGCCTGCCATTCCGCGGCTGAGCAGCATTCAAATCGTGCAGAGACTCGTCACAAAAGTTCGATAAATTTTAAGGCTACGGAAATTCAAAATTAGGCCCAACTGTAATTGCAAAAGTAGGTAACGAAGGTTCGCCGTCTGTGTGAAAATGCCGCGGCGGGCTTGATTGCGCGAGAAAATCCAAATGCCTTGCTCGGGTCCTGAAACTTGAGCGATAAATTTTTTTGAACACACTCCAAGGACCCGGTGCAACGTGTCGCGGAATTTATCCGCTGCTCATACGTGCGGTTTGCATGCCTATCGATTCCGCATGGCGTGACGAAAGATCGTCCGTCTACCGACGTACCTTCTAATACAATCGTCAACGGCGTGGGTAGGTTATGCAAACACAGACTCCCCGCGTTGGTGCATTCAATCTGTAACATGCACGGGAATGAATCGAAGACACCGTAATGCTCGTCTCTATGGCTTTACCGCACGGAAACTGACTGATTTATTGTTGGCTTCGCCTTGAGATCTGCTTCGCAGAAGGTCGAAACTTCACAATGCAAGGAGGTGTTAATTTCCGTTAGATAAGTTCTGTGTTTCGAATGAATTCTCGTAAGTGCGAAAGTGAGAATTTGTCGTAAACAGACAAACAACGAGGTTTTCGCACTTGTATCGAAATAGAGGTCTGGAGCGTTCTGACATTCTTGTTAGTTAAAATTGGAATTGAAATTTGACGTTCAATGGATTTTAGGTTTTTTTCCCTTAAATATAACCTCAACTTTTTGAAAAATTCTTATTTCACTTTTAGGGGCTGCACGTTCTTTCCATCTTCTTCGACCATCTTTTGCTTTGACCTGCTTACTCTTCCACATTTCTCGTAATAACACTTCGGTCTCTATTCTGTTCTTTTATTTCCATCCAGCCTCACGTCACTCGCTATCGCCTTTACTCCGCTAATTCTATTCTCCACTATTCTTGATTCCCACACCTTTCGTCTACTCGCACTCTTTGTCTCAGGAAAGTTCTATGCCGTCCTTCATCGAAGCCACTTTTATTCGGACGTTCGTATAATCGACTTCAATTCCAACTTCTAACTTTCACCTATTCCTAATCCACTTAGCTTAGTTACGCAATTACAACTTTTTCCAGTTCTTATAAAGCATTTTTACTTCTTCCGTCATTCACGGATCGAGAACAGCGACCAGGCCGGACTCGAATTTACTCAAATAACATTTTGGTTGGGAAATAGCGGTGGTTCGACAACACAAATGTTAAAAGTTTTTCCCCATAAGTGCAACGAAATATGGCGAAGGTTAGTACCTACGTGAATATTTTTTATTCGCTGTTGTTCATTGCAATGCTCATGCTATATATTAATTGATACCCAATCTCGAAATTAAATGTTTCGAAAACAATGAGAGTGAATCAGAGAATTGTCAGCATAATTTGAGCTCGTCTAAAGGAGCGAATCTTGCAGGGATTCGAATGACTCTGTTTTCATCGTTTGTCATGACTTACGTCCTTTCATCGGCGTTTTCGATCCGCTGGATTATTCATAATCGGTATACGTTACGTAAATTACGTGAAAATTATAATTGTTAAAATTGCGATGTAACGACGGCTAGTCGAGGAAAGCTTTTGTACGTGCTCGGCAAAGCTCGCCAGCTGATGAAACATCGAAGAGTTTGGAGGAAAATTTACTCGGTGAATTTGCATAGAATCCTGGCACGCAACGGATATTACCGCAGGGATTTATTTGATAGTCGATTATACATGTTTTACTCTCTGAACAGTGCTTGCGAAGCTCCGGCGTGTGAGCTTTGGATACGCGGGGTGGACGGGAGAAGCACGTCCTTCGTATTATTTATTTACTTTTTTGGTTTATGGTACACAAGCGAGGCTTGATGCTGTCGCGAAACTGTGACTTCTTCGTAAAACTCTTCTTTCGGCCTAGTGCAATATATTTTATCCTCGGCTTTACCAGTTGATTCGCACGTCAGGTCGGTCAAATATAAAAAGCTCGGCGTGAAAAAAGCGGACGATGGTTACACACGATATACATACATATATATTTATATATATTTTCTACAATACACACGTACTCGTATATATATATATATATATATATATATATATATATATATATATATATATATATATATATATATATATATATATATATATATAGATATGGTATCACATGAATTTCTGGATGATGTATATCGTTGGGATAAAAAAAAAATAACGAGTCGTCCACACGAGCTGGTCCATATTATAAGAAATGGCGTATATAGCGCGCGATTCATGATCGGCTCACGGTTTCGAAGGTAAACGACGAGCCTCAACGACAAGCAATTATTTTCACCCCTATTACACAGCGGTAAGAATCGTTTCCGAACAATTTGGGGTTACGATCGCCTAAGTCGACGCAAGAATAGCCGTACTTCTGAAAATGCTGACTATAATTCGCTTTGGAGGGCGATAAATCCAATATTTTGTCACGTCGTGGTGTGGAATAGTCGCAAAAAATTTACTCCAAAATCCAGGCGAACATCGAAAAACTGGCAGAAGGCACGTATCGAACGCAACGTTGCTTATTACGTTTGGATAAGCTCGAGATTCGAAAAAGCTCGGACATTTCAAAGTCGGTACTCAAGGCGAGAAAAGTTTCGCAGAATTTTGAAGAAGCAAATGAAGTCGTCAACGTCGTCTACAAATGTTCTTTATTTACGAGTTCAATTTCACTTTCATGCGCTTGAGGGATGAGGGGTGGGCGGGGGGGGGGGGGGGGGAGATCTCAAGGTAAGATCGAGCGAATGCCTACAGTAAATTTTATCTCCCGCCACCAGACTTATCCCGCTTCACACGTTACGACCGGAAAAACTTAATCGATCGAATATTCAAATTTTAATCTTCTTGCAACACCCTGCGCCCTGCGTACGACGTCATGGTTTTTCACTGTAAAAAACCATAAGCTTCGTGCATGGAATTTAAATAGAGGAGGTGCTGATGCGGACTGTGCGAAAAAAAGTTGGAACAAAAAGAGGGTCTTCTGAAAATTGATATTTATGGGGCTATTCATGATTGATCAGTTTAATCTTTTTTTCATACCGACCGTCAAAGTGCACGTCGTGTAATCCACCGGAATTTATCGTTATAATGCAACAAAGTGTATATTGTACACACGAGAAGCTGCATCTGCATATATTTTTCGTCATGTTTGAACAGAGTTACCATGACTTGTGATACCGTAAAATACGCAAGAGAAAAATTCCCGGTGTGATTAAATTGACACTGCAACAATACGATCGCAGAAACAGCGTTTCTTAACACAACGAACCAACAGTAAGCATTCGAAGCAAACAATTGTTTTATAGTAATTTTTATCATTACCGGATGAGAAGAAAATGCGTAAGCTATGCAATTCGACATCGGGTAAAAGATGCATTTATGGCTGCTGCGGATGGCAAGCTAAGACAATTGAACCGGAATTACCATCTGGCGGTTAATGGTTGAGCTTGCAAGTTAACGTCACTCGCAAGCTTAAATTCTGTGGGTGCTTTTCCGCTCGCGGTCGGCAACGGATGTCAGAAAAGCTCCGCGTATCGCGGTCGGTAATGTTATGGAGCTTTTCAATTTTCATCAAAGCGAATTGTTTTATCGTCCGCTTTCTGATCCTCGAACCTTCCCATCGGAGGGTTATTATATTGTAACAACTGTGTTACAAATAAAATATGGGTACAGAGCTTAGTTAAACGAGCAATTAATTAAAGAGCACGAAATAAAGGCTTTGGGAAAAATGTGTTTAATCACAGAGAACGTGTTTATAGATAAAAGTCTAAAACAGATCTGTTTTTACAATAATAGTGGTTGGTTGATACAGCAACCCTATTCATTTTATAACATAAGAACGCTTATACTTCTATGCGTCATAAGCCGACTACTAGATCAACTGGCAGAAGGGTAAAACGGGTGATTTCACCCTTTGGAACAATATTTCATACGTTTTGAAGTATCGGACCACGAAATTTTTGGTTCAGCATATTCACAGAACAACAATAAATTGCAAATTTATTCTCCATTTCGATTTGAGAAAAACGGAATTTCACGATTTTCATCATTATCGCCTGGCTGCAAAAGTTAGTTAGATAATAGTTGAAGGTAACTAACGATTCGATAGGTTTTTCGAACCCCGATTTATTGAATCGGCGGAAGGGGGGGGGGGGGGGGGGTAATGCGTTCGGTAACGCGTGCTGTTTTCCCCGTCTTATAAACGAGAGCCTGAATGAATAATTTCTCGGCGCTGGTCTGATCTTATTGTTGTACAAATGAATTGCTGTTGGCCTGTAGTCACGTTATGTTACGCGATATCTGGTAGGTATAATAATGCTTCGATCAATGGAATTTCTGGCTAACGTTTCAACCGGCGTACAAACTCGGCAGATGAGCGGAATATTCCGAAAATAATACCAGTTTTCCAGAGGGACGAGGATCTCGGATTCGCCGTACCTTTTCATCTATCGTCGATCCGATACTTTTATATGCGATACTACGTCATCATAGATAACATTTTTACTCACGACGTTGTTCGGAATGTTGAATTTATTTAACTGCTTGTTAACTATCGTTGGAAATGCTCAATTCAACTGAAATATTAAGCGCGTATGTGAACTGCGATCATTCGGGGTTGATTTGGTAGAGAAAATAGGATCACCATCTTACCGAGGTCTCGTTAGCGATCTCGCCTGGATACGTCCGATTATCGTTGGGAAATTATTACCGCCAATTAGTGATCGATTTGAAGCAAAAGTCAGCGTTTCAATCTAAACTTGCTTATCGCCGAGTAACTATTCCGTCGTCTTGCAACCGCAAATAGATCACCGGAGCCATTCCCACGCTTATAAGTAGATTGACTCCCAGCATCCGAGATCGAGGAAGTCGATGAAACGAGTGGTTAAAAATCGAGATATCAACGTTGCCCACTCGGTGGTAAAAAGTTATTTATTTTTCCTCATGATTTGTCGGAAAATGTTGAAATGCGTAATGGGGTACGAAAAGGTAGCTGTAATAACAGGCTGCCCTGAAACGGAGTTTCGGGTAATTACGAAATCCACTTTCAGAAGTTTCCGTAACCGGGCTAAGGATTAATTATCTGGTTTTCCGTTAAATGAGTTCGGAATGAAGAGTAATGATTGCGATTGTGAGCTATCTAGCGGGTCCGCAATAACAATTCCCCCAATAATAATTTATGTCAAGGCTTTGGGTCTGATGTGGGTAAAACATGGTTAGTGCGGCAGTCTAGCTCGGGGGATTAAATCAACATTCAACAATCGCAATAATTTTATTCCGATGATGCTTATCGGCATTAGAAAAGAATCATCGCGCGAGCAGCATCAGAACCTTGTTTTAATCACTCGCTGAGCTCTTCTCTAGACGCTTGAAGTAAATTATCGATTCTTGAAACCCGTTAACACGCCTCGATCTATCAATTCACCCGTTTGATATTTACAAAGCTCTTCGAGGTCTGTTGTTTCCTCCACCACCACGCGGAGGAACCGCTTAACAATATGCAAACATTCCATGTAATCCACGTCTCTCTCTCCTCTTCAATGACCCTTAGTCATTCAGTCAAATTTGCATCGTTTCTCCCCACTTTCGATGTCCGTTGTTCCAGAGCTTCGTTTTACCCCTATCACTCGTGCAAGACGTGTATGATTATTTTATTACCTCGTTTGTTAAGGTTGTTTCAAAAACCTTTTCTCTATAGTTTGCATATTAATTCAGCTGTTACAAGGAATTTTCGGGGAGAAGGAAGAAGGGAGAGGGGTAAAACTATTTTCAAAAAGTATTTCAATCGGATTATTCGACTGATAAGTATTATTTGCCATATATAATTGCAAGATATGAAATCCGAATATCAAGCTAATACGCAAAGAGAACTCTAAGGTATCCTGAGGATCCTGAGTTTGAAGGTGAATTTTTTACGGTTTCCAAGAATCCTTGGTAACTTGGTAATAAAAGAAATTCAAAGCCGATCAAAGACGTGAACAATCTTTCCTCCGACACGGTTCTTCTTGGAATGAAGAATTTCAGCGGTTAGACGTACTAACCAAAAGCTGTTAAACTTTCCACGCAACGTGGACGCACGTGGTTTGTCACCCAAGAGAGAGAAAGTTATTACAGTTATTTGTGGTCGAGTTAGTTCAATAAGGACACATGCTGATATGCAATTGTTCAGAGTTTCATTTTTATTTTAAATTAAGTTGAAACCCGAATATATAATTAATTTTCACGCCGCTTACCAAATTTCGGTTTTCGAAGCCGAACTGAGAGTTTCTCACTCATTTCCGAGTATAGAAGCCGATTTTCAGAGCAATTAATGCTAATTGAAACACTCCGAAGACCGCAGGCGAGAGAAAGAGGTATTTATTTTCACTCAAACTTGACGACGATTTTCACCGAATTTTAATTCGTCCGAGAATTTATTCGCTAATTACAATTATACGATTCGGAAATTAAATAATCAAACGATTCGGTATCACTAATTTAGTGTTATTGGGTCTAGGCGCAAGGCTGTGAAATATATGTAAATTAGGTTGATCCTTAACTTGATCGTGGAGAAATTTTCGTCGCGACGACCCCAAAACCCGTTTCGAATCGTTCAAAAATAATATGTCTGAATTTTCAACCCCTTACATCAACTGATTTTATCCATTCTGGTTTGATTCCCAGGTAGGAGAAAGGCATGATTAGTATATCAATAATAAAAAAAGGACCATTCTAACACGCATGTTGACTAAACGAAATACCGACGCTCTGGAGTTGAAAATTTATGAGAATAAGTCGAGACATTGGAGTGTACGTATATGAGCGACATAATTAATCTGAAAAAATCGGATTGCCGTGAGAAAAGTGCTTCTTTCAGATTCACGCCGATATCCGAATAATGTCGTTATATATACGATAAGTCAGCTTCTTGCTCTTCGCATTATTTATACCTCGGGGTGTAAAATGTCTTTTCTATCCCTCTCCGCTTTCTCGTTGAAGAAACGAACACTGCTATGTAATTCATAAATTCGTCAAAATTTATCCCCGAACGATCCCAAGGGTGCGATTCAGTCGGGACGGACATTAGGCGTCTGCAGCTTCGTATTCCCTCGGTATTTCCCGTCACCGTCACTGCGTCGAGGACCGAATGTTGCTCCTTCGGGAATCCGTCAATCTCTCTTACCTCTCCACCTCTCTATGCTATACGCGTCATGTTCGCACTTTCGCGTCAGCAGGTGACCTGTGTGCTCACAGTTTATACGTATAAGTAACTTTTAAACTTGCATTTAATTCTCTCATGTAAATTAAATACGGTCGAGGGTTGAAATTTGGAAAAAAGATGTTTGACATCTTTCCCGTGTTATTTGATCGAGAAAACTCGCGGTTTTAGGAGCGATTTTTTAAAATTATAATTTGTTGTAGGATAGATTCTTTTGCGAGGATTCTTTACTTGGGGTGACGATCTTTAAGTAATATTTATCGTACTCATGGTTAAGATGTTCATTGATATTCGTTTACGTGGTTCGTATGCTTGGAATAATATAAGAGAATTGAAATAGCGGATCTCGAGTAGGGATACGCTAAGTACATGATGTGGTACGACAATATTGTATATACATAGTATGAGAACATTACATGTAAATTTTCAAACAGGTGTTAGATTTCTTTATTGATCCGGAGTCTTTGTGAATTCCAAATTCTTGCTGCGAAAACTCTGCGCGGCAAACCGAGAGTAGGACGTTTATTCCACGCACGTTTTTACTAAACATCGCGTATTTCATGTCACCGGGCGTGCGAACCTAGGTCAGACATCCAAGTGCTTGCTTTTTTTTTTTTTTTTTGCGGGGTATGATGACGTAGAAGCGAAAAGTGGTAGAGATCGAGAGCGAAACGAAAGCGCTGGGAAAATGGATAACGGAAAGACTGAGGTATAAGTATTTATGACGTATATACATTATTTATATATATATATATAGTAAAAAAGACGAAGTTTAGTCCTGGCACTCGCTTCTCGGTAAGCCGGAAGAATGCGAAGATGTCTCGTGTTTCCGGTCGATGGTGCGAAGTTATACACGTTTTTCCCCCGGTGAAAGAATCAAGACGACGCCTTCAAGGAACGGTAGATAAACGAGGCCAAACTGCCTTGCAATAACGTTGCGCTTGCTGAGTGTTCTTGTAAAAACTACTCCTTAACATTTTTGTGTTTATTTTATTGCCATTTGTATACCCCGTCAAATATCAGTGTTTTATAAGAAAAAAAAAAGATCTTCCCAAAAGATGAGCTCTCTAGCTAAGGTCTGTAACGGGTGACTATTTTAATTTTCATTTCCCATTCATATAATGGGTACGGGAAAATTTAAGTTTTCGTTAAAAGTTAAAATACTCGTAAATTGTTTTCCAAACAAGAGCTTTCCAAACCTCTATAACAAAGGATAGTCACCATTATTACAACACACCTTAAAATTTTACCAGAAAGGCAAATCCCTAAGACTCCCGCCTGGTACAAAGAAGAACAGAGCGGAAAAAATGTTGGGTAAAGATTGAAAGTCAGTTGGACTGGAAACGTTGTTGGACTAATTGCACAAGCTCCTTCTCCTAAAATGAACGCTTCTCTGTATCGTGAAGATATCCAATCAAGCCTGATCGAAACCTTCGTCAGTTCGTTACTGTTGCGTTTCCAGTTGTTATAATTGCAGGCGCGTTGATTGCAACGGCAGTAGGCTGACTGTATGTATATACATGAGCGCGAAATATTCTTCTGCTCTTTTTTTCACCCTGTTTTGAAACTCCATCCCTGATACAACGATGAATTTTTATTAAAAAAGCGTGACCAAGTCAAAGAACTAGAAAATGATTACGATAAAAAATCAATGCTGCAGGATATTCGTTCTCATCGTTCGAATTTCCGGTCACAGTTATGCGCCAATATCGAGCGTTGATGTAAAAAACCAGTTGATTGACCTGTGCTAAGGTGTTTCTGGTACGTGGGTTCAATTTGTCGGTTAGGTCAGGAATTCTCAGGGTTCGCGTCCAGAGGGAACTATTTTCTTTCACTCGGGAATGCGTTACGAAGCACGCATATTTACCGCCGGGAACGCTGCGGGACCTGGGATGAAAAATTCATAAGGAACGGAAGGAGCCACGGCGATGCTCTGCCTCAATCATAACGTATCTGTGTCTGCAAGGAGTGATCACGCTTTGCCAGGAACCAGACGAAATCGCGGCGACCAAATGATTCGGATTTATTACTTACACGAAGACCGTCGGCTCGACGCGACGCGACGCGACGACGACGCCTGCAGATTCGGCGCTAACCGGTAAATCAAAATCCCACGACCTTTGCAGAGGGATTCGCAACACAACGAAGCATTGCAAGCTCATAAGCTGCGAGGCTATCTCGACGCTAAGCCATCCGCGATATCTCTCGCTTCTCAATCTCTTTCGAACGGTGCCGTGCGATTCTAAGAGCAGATAATCCCGGCTTTATACATACCGGGAGGATGTATATACATATACATGTATATGTATATATATATATATATATATATATATATATATATATATATATATATATATATATATATATATATATATATTTATCCCTGGGAAAACTTATTCTCTCCGCAGAGAATTTAGAGACCCGCGGACTCATCTGGAGTTCGTGCTTTCTATGTTTTCAATTTTTCTCAGCAAGTAGAAAAAGGGCGCCACGTATTTTGTTGTTGATAAAAGTCTAAGTCCTATTCTCGCCCGTCGCAGAGGATCAAGTCAACGCTGCGTGGCGATGAGCCGGTCAAACTGATAAGATTACGATTCTATTATTAGGAAAGCTTCGCGTTCTTCCTTTCATTTGTGGAAATTGAATTTCGGAACGAAATCTCGAGTTCGGGGATCTCGCTGGAATTCGAGGGAAAAAATTCGACTGGACGGCTATAATGGCCAACCGCGAGAAATGCCTTCGGAACGAATTAAATGGACTACACGCTTGATGATGAGATAACGCGATGAATGAACGGAGATGAATGTTGCCGCCGAAAAGTTCATGGCCGCTGAGGCTTTTATTAAAATTTATATTCCAGATTACTGAGGTCACATAATATAGATTTTACTTAATTTAAAGTAAGTTCGTAATTAAGGAGTTGATGATACAGTTCGGTTGATAAGTTCGGTAAGTTGCAAGGTTCAAGTTCAGTAAATGTAAGTAAGTGCGGTATGTTACAATCTTGTTGTACAATTCGTAAGATTAAATAATTCCAAGTTCTGACTTGTCACAAATTGACAATGATTCAAAATGCGCGTGGCTAATCCGGCTGTTCATAATCACCGATGCGTGTCGCAAAGAAAAGACGCCTCTTTGCCAAATTCAAAGGGAAAGAACTTTTCTTTCTTGGTTGGAATTGACTTGTATTCAACGTGGACGTTCCAGTCCTAAGCATTGAAAGGCACGTCGAGTAAGTATTCACAGAATCCAAGCCAAGGATGTGACAAAACCGCCTTTTCGGAAATATAAAAGTGATCTTTGCATTCTCTGTGATATTAAACTTCAAACGGTATTACGCAGTATCATACCTCCATGGGAAATGAAAAGTGAAACAGCGATATACCGTATAATTCGACATTCGCAAATATAAAAGATTTTCGTAAAAAAAATATTCGATTATTATCGTTGTCACTGCCTACCTGTTGAGCGATAGAAATATTAATGGGTAAAATACGAATACGATTAAATTGACAGAGGTGAACAATTGAACATGCGTGAGCTGACTTCCGATTTGCACGCTGCTTAATTTCGGCGGATATCATCATCAATTTATAGCTGGGAAGTAAAAATTCTGCGGCCGACTTGGCAACAGCTGTCTTCCATTTTCTCCCCACGTGGCACGCGGGGTTAAATTTCTCTGGTAAAAGGCGAGCGACGGCGGATTCGCCCGGATGTCATAATCTCGACTGCAAGCTGGGCTCAACTGAAATATGCTCGAGGTGGATCGGCATCCTTAGACTCGTCCCCGCGCCATCTGTCCCTTGAAAGAATGGTAGTAACGAGGAGCTTAACTCTTGACGAATGTCTCCGCCGTGCTTTCGGATCTCGGCTCAGAGTCACGCAGAAGATCCTCCGTCCTATCAGCTGGATTTTCGGTAATATCCGCGGATGAAGCAAGAACCCGAATATCGCGAAATGGATATTACAGTTTAATTGGCGAAGCCATTAGGCGACAAAACCAAACACCTGGAAGGACCGACGACTCCAGCTTGGTTACGTCAAATAATATGAACGGTTTGATTTCAGTGGAACAGCCGCACGTTGAGTCAGACTAGCGGCATTTATCGGTCGTGACGCGAGGATATTTTATCAAGGATATTTTGAGGGTGGGGGTCAAAGCTTTGAAGGATCAATATTTCTAATGGCCGATATATCGAAGCGCCAAACATGTGAAAATAAAATAACCAAAGAGGAATTGTTCGAAATCTCAATTTTCGAACGTGTCAAAATCAAGATTTCGTACGATTCGCCTTTCGTTATTTTATTTTCAAATGTTTGAAATTTCGATGTATTAGTGTTTAGAAATATCGAGCCTTCCAAGTTTTCACCGCCCCCCAATTTTCATTCGGTGGCACGACGGTATAGTGTGTCGAATATAGCGAGGCGAAGATTTTCCTCTTCACGGATCAAAGGACTCCGAGAGCTCCGGCGAAAATCCGAAAAATATCATAATGTGAGGGGGATCGTCAGTGCCAGGGCATGAGAAAAGAACGTAGAGATAAAAAGGATAAGAAGGAGTGAATCTACTTATGTAGATATGAATTTACCATCCAATTTTACAAAAACTTTTCACGTACGAGAAATGTTTTTGCAACAGTTTTTTGATGTGTATTGCGCTACAAATCGATCACGCGTCGAGATACTGCGCAATTTCTCTTTTACGAATATAAATTTCCACAACATTTACGGGGGAAAAAAAAAAACGTTTTGCACGGAAAGAAATTACTTCAATCGCGGTATTTGACTAATTGAAAGAATATTCGCGAATATAAATTGAGATACTAACAAGTAATTCGCATCGCGATCCCTTTAAAGTCTACTCCAAAAAACAGCGCCGTCGAAAAAGTTTTAACCACATGCAATCACACTCACGTTTTTTCGAGGAATCAAAAATAGTATCCAATTCGCCCTTCGAACACATCTTCAATTTGTCGGGCATTGGCTGAAAGTGTAAAATTACTAGCGTTCTTCAACGTTTTTTTTTCTCCCGTTGCTTTTTTTTATTTTATCTTATCTTTTTTTTTTTATATCACAAACGCTTGAACAAACAACTGGAACACTGTAGAAAAATACCTCTGCGTAGAAAAAAAAAAAAAAAAAACAAATAACATGTAATATCAAAACATCTTTCACGTATTCGTTGAATATGAAATCGAACCTTATCTAACAATTGAAACTAGATCAGTATTCACCCGTCCTGGTTTTAGTTAGCAACGCGAAGCTGACTGTGAGTCTCATTCGCTACATCGGCCCTAATTTACTACATCATTCGCGCTATAGTAAACGTCGAGAGTATCATGCGATAGTATTACCGTCCAACAGAATTGATCTATTCTATTTCCATTATACAATCTGAACTACAAGACCCACGTACAATCGTCTAATTCAACGAGGATAGGTTACAAATGGCTTTAATATAGTATTTACACAAGAGTATATATATATATGTTGAGAATATTGCGCGATACACCAGACTTGAATTGGTCTATTCTTCTTCCATTATACAGCTCAAATCATGAGACATATATGACGTCGTGTGATTCAACTAGTATCATATTGCGGTGCTGCTACGACAGTGACAGAGGAGTATAGGTCGTAGAATAGTATAAGTAGTATCTCGAAGATATTGCGCGACGCGACGGTAAGATTGTTATTCATTCTATTGTCAATCCAAACTGTATGGTCGATATATGTACAACAAGGTGGTTCGCGAAGAGAAAAATAATATTATTTTTGTCTGTGCTGCTTCCTCATAAAACTGTTTTTTTTTTTTTTTATGATAAAAGACAAATCCTCTGCTTTGAGATCGATTGGATAAGACTCAGAGGTCTTGCTTTCGAGTTTTCGTTTTTATATTGAAATAACACGAAGTAAGAAAATGCTTAACACAACTTACCATGGATTTTGCAGGAAAATATATACGAAAATGAAAAATAATAAAAACTTGAATTTTCTCTGAATTTGATACGATTATTTTTGATTTTTCAATTTTTTCAGCTCCAAGTCACAATAATTCTTAAATTATGCAAAATTGGATAAAATATCTGGAGACCTTCTTTGTACTAAATATCGTTGTTGTAAAGGTCTCTTGATATTTTTCATTTTCGACTATATTTTCACGCAAAATCAATGCTGAGTCAAAGTCAGCATTTTCCTACATTTTATTTGGACGTAAAAACGAAAACTGGAAGGCTGGATCCTTAAATCTTATCCGATCGAGTTCGGATTTCCAGGAGATTTGTTTTTCATCATAAACAACAGTTTTACGAGGAAGTAGCACTGAAGAAAATATTTTTTTTCGGGTGAACCACCCTAATGCCCAACCGTCCTAATTAAACAAGAATCACGTAATGGTTCTGCGGATCGGTGTCCGTCAATCTACAACCCTTCATGGTCGGTGGTTTCGGTTGCTGAAGAACCTTTTCGCTCCATTAGCTTACGTCTATTTAGGTTAAAGAGAGGCTAGTTTTCCGCGTCAACTACGAGTGTGCCATGCATGTTGCATGCCTGTTTACAAGTGGCGGAAGAGTTGTTAAACAGAAGGCTGCATAAACGTTGCGAGAATCGTGCATATATGCATACTTATAACCCAGATCAGTGGCTCGTAACTTTTAACGACTTGGCCAATGGCAGCGTTACCTTCCCACGTCTTCCTGGTCTTGGCTAAAACTGTAAAATTAGACGTATACATGTCCTATGCAGATCAGCTCTTACTCGCGACTGGTTGGCTGGGTTATTACAGGCTCATTATCATGGTCGTGCTTTCTTTTTTCACTTTTATGCCTAATGAGCTTAGAAAATCACAAGAGTTTAATGGTTTTTCGTTATGGGGATAATATCTCCTCTTTCATTCACAATGGACAACTTTATTACATGAAAGCGTACAGCGTGGGTTGCTTTTCACTGTTATTGTTTCTTTTCTTCTTAAATTCTCAACCCCGATCAGTTTTTAACGATCTTCAGGAATTGATGAAGACGATATTCGTGGGGGATGAAAAATAACAGAGCGTTGAGTAAATTCGAGTCTCGTGTGGCTCATTAAGAAGACACCAGCCCCTCCCTTAAGCTCCTCGGCAGATCCAAACAAGGAAATTCTCAGTTTTTATGTCATCAATATGCCTTTTCGTTTGTAGGCAGTAAATATTTCGGGGGAAGCTACAAGCTTACTGCGTTACTTAGTCATGGACACTCTAACCGACAAATTATTCTTATTTGGAGAAAAATTCACGAAGCAAAAGAAAGAAAACGAATATTTAAATAAGAAGCACGGGGTCCTTGGGTAACGACTGTCAGTTATTTGGAGATTGAATGAAGAGCTTTGTATGCATGATTTATCGTCGATTCTTCATATTTTAATGTAACAAGCTTTTAACGTCGTCCGCTCGATGAACATGAAGAACGACTTGAATCGTTTCGTCCGGACATATCGCTGAGATCTGAACTTGACTCTAACGCTGCATATCGGAGTCAACATGACTCCACGGCATGATACCGTAAATTTCATATAAAAAAGATTGAAAAGAATCTAATCTGATTCAAGATACGTGATGAAATATCGTAAAAATCGTTGCTTCGTTGCTTTTTGCAAAAACTTAACGTCACTCAAATAAATGCCTTTTTTTCATTACGCAGTATGTCTATATTCTTTTAATCAAATCTCTATGTCTCGAGAGTTACTCAGTCAATTTTTGAACGCAACATATTGAAAATTCAGTGATTTATAATTTTTTGAGTAAAATTATCAATTTTCCGGTAATTTGTTGTTTTACGAATTTTTTTCACATTCAAAATTTCTTTCTGTTACGAATAACTAATTTCTATCGACATGTCATAGTTAGAGAGTATCCCAAAATTTTTTCAAGGTATTTGAATCGATATCTCCGATTTTACGAAATGATTTTTGGGGTAGGATCTTCAAGAACCCCTGCGTGACACCAGTGTTTATACACCTCAGCGTTAATTACCCGAAATCTGCCAACGCGTGCAATTACCTCGCGCGTATTTCTATTGATACAAGCAATTATATACACGCGATCGTATTTATTACGCCGTGCAGAACTCGGGGTAAATTTGCGATCGTAACCTTGGCCAAATAATATTACCTTGATCAACGAAGATCATTGATCGCCGCAAATTACGCTATATTATCCATTTTGGGCCTTTCGTTGGAAGCGTTGGATTTTGCTGCAGTTTGCTGCAACGCCGTCGAGTGGCAGCTCGGCATAGGAAAGAACACATCCGCTGGTCACATTTCCTGGAATGGATTATTTTAGGTGGCCAGGATTTGCAGTTGGGGAAAATCCTTTCTCAGTATCATTTGAACGGTTCACGTACGACGGAAATTATTATGGCAGCATGGAATGTGGTGCAATCAGTGCGCAGCAGCAGATTATCGAATCGGTTATGGTAGCAATAAGAGAAAGGATTTCTCTGCGGAAGTTTCGGGAAGAACTTGTTGAGCGAGTTCTTGAATGTTCGAAATTTATACCCTAGCAGCGAAGTTTGTACAACTTTGATGGAAACAGAAACCGAAAGTTTTCGAACTAACTCACCGTCATAACTGTAAAGTTGAATTGGATGCGTGTATATCCTAAGTTATTAACAATAAGTTACAACGTTCGGACGTCCCATTCTTTCGAACTCACACTTTTTCAGCATACCTACGATAAATTTTAGGCATCTATCAAACCGCCGAAAATTAACGGACGAAAAAGACGTGTATATATATTATTTTATCGGGGCACAAAATCACCAACAAACGGGCATCATGCTCGTTGCTGCTGATTCAATACTGATTTTCCAATTAATTAAGAAATGTCCTCAATTGTAGGCACCGCATAATTGCCCGCCGCTGACTAAATCGACGAGTAAATACGTACGAAAAAAGGATCTGCACGAGTTTTACTTCTCCTCAATGACTCGAACGGTTTACCAAACTTTCTCGAACATTGGGCATCGGACCAACCGTAATAAACGAAAACTTTTTCAAGCCCATTACTACACCCGCGTGTCTCTATGTATCTCGGTATTAGACAGTCAAGGACGAGGCAAAGCGAAGCGAAAGCATCCAGATACACACCCAAGTCTTGTCGCAATTTACAAGTTATTTCACACTGATAGGCAGATAGACCGTCGTAAAATTTTCTTATGAGACGAGACTCGTTACTTTTGATGCTACAAACAACCCAAGTTCAAATATCTCTACCGCAGCCGAAGTTGGAGCGCAAATCTCCGATTTTCACATGATGGAATGCCCGACGATGTTCGATTTTCCATTACACCATTCCAACTCCCTTTTGGCACTGGTAGACGGGCGAGGCTGCAGAAAGTTGACTGGATACAATCCATTTTTCAGTATCGTCGTTCAATCGCTGACGCACCCGACGGACCTTTTGTACCCGCGGTGTTGAACTGTACGATGAAAATTATCCAAAACTTATATCTAACTTTGGAAAACCGAGTCAAGAGGTTTTCCTTTTTTCAATACGTTAACCTGACACTTTCGGCACCCGACGCGCCTTCGGGTTCTCAGCATTGACTGATGGACTCGTTTCGCGCTGGTCCTTTTTAACGGACCTTTGTAATGCTTCAACCTCGCGGAATCGGGTACTGGAAATGCTAAACGAGACTGTATTATATATCCTCGCCATTGGAGCTGGCTTAAAACTCTCAACAAAGTACGTAATATCTTTTAATTTCCGATTTCAACAAGGAGAGAAAGTATTAGATGAATTTTTCACCGAACACTTCAACCCTTTCTTCCATTATACAGGGTAGATCCAAATTACATAGTGTATTTCCAATCTTCGAACCCCATTAGCAGATTAAATATTTGGACGATAAGATTGTTTCACATCACTGAAATAGGTTTTACACATTAGGAATACCGCCGTAGGCTTTTCGAGTATTCACGTGTATTTTCCATACGATTCATGTGTTCACGTTCAGTAATATTAATATTTCATCCTCGCGTATCCATGTAACACTTTTTGCGCGGTTTTATAAAAGGGACGCCTCGCTCCTGCACTTTCGTCGGTCGCGTGTCATGGTTGAATATCACCAGTCGTGTAACAACATTAGTATACGTACGTTATGGGCACCATGCTATGCGTGCCGTGGAATAAATTGACGGATCTTCACGCGTCACTGTTATCTGTAAAATGGTCCATGGATGGTTCGTCAGGTCGTGATATCTGGCAAACAGTGCTGAATAAATCAGCAGCATCTACGTCAGAAGTGAGGACGACCACGCATTGGCAAATAGTCCTATCCAATCTTCGCGGAGATCGAAACGTTACTACATCGCGAATATTAATCACGTACCGGGAATTCCCACAGTCAGTTCCCTACTGGTGATAATATTTTGTTAAATACCTACTGCATACATAGTACAGTCGGTAATGGTATGATCACTTCCTCAGATCTGCATTCGGTTGGATAGTTGGGGGTGGTGTTTGCTGTTTACTCAAATCCAATCAAGTGCTGAGTTTGAAAATTCGATTTTCTCTGGCCACGAAAGTTGCCGGTTGCAAGTGAGAAACTGTCAAATGCTTTACTGTAATCAAATAGAATTGAAATGGTAATACGCCTTTCGTCAATACTGATGCATTTCGATATCATGGTTGACGTGAGTCAAAAACACTGTTATTACCGAGCTAATCTACGATCTGTTTATGAACGAGACGTTCCAGTACTTTTGACGGTTCACTCAGATTATCTATCGGGCGCGTATCTGACGATGAAAGAGGTGTTTTAATTTTAGATAGTGGGCGAAGACAAGCTTTTTTCCAATATTGCGGAAACTTTGATGACTGCAGAGAAAGATAAAAAGTTGTGTTAACTGTAAGTAAGAAACTTGGAGCTACTTAACCACGGAGGAAAGCGAAATACCGTCGAGTCCAGACGAATAAGATGCTGAACCTCGGTTGGAAGATATTAATGAACATACTTGAGTAGACGTGATTTCTGCACAGTGAAGTGACTGACGATCTGACCGAACAGCCGAACCCAACACTCGGATTTATTGATAAGAACAGGGCGGCAATTAGCTGGATATAAGTTTTTTTTTGCCCATATTGATGAAATTTTAATGTGATAATGAACGATTTATTTGTATTATGACTCAATGTGGATGTGGAAGTCGAAGGTTCTTGGTTATTCTGACCTATGGCTAACTCGTGTTTATTTTTATCCAGACTATGTATGTCAAGGACGTCGTTGAGGAAATTCGGAACGCCTAGAGCCAGAAAAACTTTTTCGAAGATCACTCGAGCAGAGTCATTGACTGCTAAAGGAACACCGAATAGCAAAATCTCAGTGGAAGGATACAAAAAGGCAGTCGAGACCAAGGAGAGAAGACTGCAAGATTGAAGGCCCATCGTTTATATACGACTCGACATTTCATTTATTTAAGCCTTTAGCAAGCGATTCTCATTTTGATAGTCAGTGGATTCAACCCCAGGATTCTCAGAGTATTCCTCAAGAATGGAGATGCGGTTAGTCAGAGCTTCCTGCGTAACAGCAAGATCGAAGACATCACTTCGAAGCTCAGCAATGTTATGTTCAACCCCAAGAAAGGAGCTCTGAATTGATTCGAGTTTTTGTTAGTCAACAAGCTTGACGATTCCAGCTGGCGCATGACATCGTATAGATTAGTTGGCTTATTGTTAGTCGCTGCTGGAGGCACTGGTTGCAAAAAGTGGTGGAACGATGCATTGAACAGGTGTCACAGCAAACATCTGTTCTGCCTGTGCAATTGCGAGTGCTGTCAAATCCGAATTTCTCGATCGCACATGAAGTGTTAAAAGACAAGCCACGTCACTTGTACACTTAATCTTTTCTCCCACTCACTCGAGTCGTTCGACCACAAAGACCACAACGAGCAGACATCCATTTCCAATAACTATGCTAACTGTAGTAATAGCAAATTCATCAGCCAATGTCGTGAGAGATAGGACAAAAAATTGCGACCGTTGAGCAGCATACACGTTTTGCAACATACAGTCACAGTACAGCCATCTACACTCGGTACCTACAGACTCACATACCTATGAAATCAGAGCATCAGATGATAAGCAATCCTAGGCGAGGGATTCATAGACGAGAACTGGGCGCAAGCGAAGCTCAGCGTTGCAATGGTTGCACTCCTGTAATACAGAAAACAAGTGTCATCTGTCTTCAAGTGCACTTTTATTATAAATTGAGATTTGTTTCTGCGAGTAGGTACAGAAAATATCAGCAGCTGATCTAAACACGTCAGCCTTCGACGGGAGACCACCTAGAGAAAGGACATACCTGACAATAAAACATAAGTAAGCCGGGATAGATCGTAGGATCGTAGGGTAGATTGAATATGCTATGGCGCGTGATTATGTATCTTGTCTTGTTGCGCGAATTGCTACTGGAAATTGCAGGTTCGAGCTATTAAGGCTAATAAGATTTGTCGAGGAGGTTTTTTCCTCCGTTCTTCTTGCTCGTCCTGATTCTTTTTTCTTTTTCTTTTTCACCTTCTTTTTTCCATACTTCAAGTAGGTATAACCTGCAGCGGCTCAGGGCTAATTAAGAACTTGCGAAAGCGCAGGATGATAATAATGAGCGGTATTAACGATGGAATTTATATCCTCTGCCCTTTAATAACCACACGGTCATACTGCTATAATGAATTTATCGTAATCACATTTTTAGACTTTTTTTTTGTCTACCTTCGATTATGACACCTAACAAGTTGGGTTTCATCGCTATTAATTAATGACTTAATGACTATACTGGTTTATAAGGATGCAGTTTCCGCACTATCCGTGTACTTCATATAAGGTTTTCCATTAATTATTCGAATATCTTGAGTATACCATCGGTATTTTTGTTGCTTGTGTTTTTTTCCTCTGTAATCGATAACTAGAAACGCATTCGATGAGGATTCTTATTTCGTTTCGAATTCTACGACGTTCTTTGCCTGTCCTCATATTACCGCGGCAAAGACAATTTTTCCTGGAAGATTTCATCCGAGAAGAAAAAACCGAAAACGCTGTCAGCCTGTGGAAATATTTTAGCCTCTCCAGAATTTTCCTCTTACTAAACGAAAAGCACGAGGAAATCTTTTGAATTTTCGTCCAAAACCGTTTACTCGAAGTTGCGGGTATGAAAAGTCTCGGAAGACCTCGTTTTACAAAATTGTGCAACGTCGAGGAGAAGAAAAAGAAGAAAAAGAAGCAGAAATAAAAAAGGATTTCAAGGTATAATAAGTCAGCGTTCCGAGGGCGTCAACGGTGGTCCTTTTCAAGGGTATCCTGGTTAGCCGCGAATTAGGGATCATCGAGGTGAGCATCAGCCGAAGCAGCGATAATCCGTGGATTCAAGAAATAATCGTATTTCAAGTATCCGGTTATGGAGACCCGGCCGGTTCCCTCTCGATCCTCTTCCCGAGGATTTCCCCAAGGGTAAACATTGTTACCAGCGGTAAGTTGCAAGCACCCGGAGGACACGAGACGTGTAAATTTCCTCGGGTATCCTTGGCGCCAGGACAGCCAGGCGACGTTTATGGGCTGCACGAATATACCTACGTCGTCGTGTCTCCTCCACGTCCAGGTTATAACGAATTGTCATAGTCAACTCGGGGACTGTCAGTTTATTTGGTTGGCCGGAATGTTGACCGCTTCGGATTCAGTTTCGGTTTCGGCTTCTCGCGATATCTGCGGCTGCGTCGCTCCGTCCGCTGATCGTCGTGGCGCTTGGATTCAGTTTGCAGCGCGCTCTCAGCCCGCGACGTGAAATTTCCACCCTTGGAAAGCTCCTCGGCGAATATTTTTAAATATAGAAAGTTAACGGGAGAGGGTGTTGTTTTACACCGGGTAGGTTAAAATACTTCCGGTGGAATGTTGCCGACTCCGTTTACCAAAGTTTATTAAATTTATTTATTCGTAAAAGAATTTGCGATAGACATTCGCGAATGATATTATTATGAGGAAAAGTTATTGTTAGAGGCTGTTGTTTGTTGTTTCTACAAGTTTTATAGAATATATTTGAATGGTAGGAAAGTGCTTGCACCGTTATCAAGCGCCACGTATAAACTGCTGTTCATGACAAATTATATGACAAGAATCGCGAACTGACATTTTTTTGCAGTCTTTTATCATTCCGTCCACTTTATTTTCGATAAGTAGTTTTTAACGATTTTATCTCGCAACTCGTTGCAATTATTTTCTACAAAACTTCATTTTGAAAATATAATTATATCGTACGCGCGGTATTTTTAATATTAACTGTTAGGGTATGCTGTATGATTGTGGTGAAAAATTCTTTCGGAATTTAACGAAAGGAGAATTGCTCGTCGCAGGTACGCTGGTAAAATTAATTATCGTTCGCGTAACTTTAACGGGGTGTCTCTCCCTTGCAGTGTGAAAAATCCACCTACTTTCAACTCAATGTTCAAGCAAACCAGTTCTGCTAATGGTTAATAAATTTTAGAAATATAGTTGTATGTTGAATCACGCTAATTTTATAAAAGTGTTCAGTCATCGAATCTTCCCAGCGAAACTTGGAACCCATAAGGATTGTGTTTTAAAAGCAGATTTCGATTTCACCGCAAAGCTATCTCCTCCATTTTTCATCTAAGACCGTTACAATACGTGTGGCTTTTGCAGAATTAATTGCAAAAAAAAATCTGGAAAGTATTTGCACCTGAAATTTTTCATCCTTGGAATTTTATTCGAATATATTTCTTTCTACCGGTTGTAACACGCACATATTACAGTTTGCGAGAATCAAATCTCCTCTGTTTCATGTTGCTTTATTTTTAGCCATAGTAACTCAGCTCTAATATACGCGAGAATAGCTCGCTTGTATCGATCTATTAATTTTTCAATCCTTGCAATCCGGTAAAAGCTTGAAATTTTCATCAAAATTTCTAGCTGTTTGAGCTTGCGAAAAACGAATAATCGGTTTTTCCTTTACACCAATTGGGTTGGGATGCCCCCTTAAATGGAGCGAAGAATTTCGACGTAATGAGCGCAAATGAATTCGCGGTGTGCCGCGATTGATTGTCAAACGAATTTTGAAAATGTTTGCTCTTAGCGAGGGACGGTTCTCGAAGAAAAGTCATTTTGAATAAATAAAAATATCAGCCAAAATCAGGGAGTAATCGGAGGCTGCTGATCCTTGGTCAGAACTTGATTGGGGCTGTTCAACATCAGACGAGGTAAGATAAGGCATCATTATACGGTTTATCCGAACTTGCTTTGATCCATTTCAAGTAAACATAATATTCGGTGATCAGACCATCGTCGATGCTCGTCTTATTTGCGGCTCTGCAAGTCAGGCTTCGTGAGAATGCGTAACGCGCATCGTTGCCCGCCATCTAAGCAAGCAAATTGAATGCATATTAACGTCCAAGTACTCGGCGTTGTAATACTTGAGAGGGAGAAAAATTACTGTCGGATTTGATAATTTTCCATTGAAAAATCAGTGACTGGCGCAGTAATATCAATAAATAAGTGCGCCAGTAACTAAATTTTTCCTTCCGTGTTGGCCAACACCAAACACGGTTAACAGAATGTTCAATTCAGTTTCGTTGAAGTTGATCGACTCTCGAATTGATCCGTTGGCCGACATTATAAACCAGCGAGACTCGGAGCCGGTTAAATTGATTACATAAACGCTACGTGCTTCTGCGTAACGATTATGCTGGAAAGGTTTCGTGAGAATTATACGTTGCAGATGTACGTAAATGCGCGTACGTAATATACATATAGACAAATAATACGTGCGGCAAAAGCGAGGATTACTTTTATATATAGACAAATTGGTAAAATAAAACGATTTTCTCCGAAACGCGGTTAATTTTCACAGTTGCCCGTTCAAGTTATTCTGATGGAGTTCAGCACAGCCTGTAAGAATCAGACGAAGAGAAAACGCTTTCTCGGATGCTGACCTTTTGCTTTCGACTTACTCGAAACTGGATTTGACGGAAGGATGCTGGCTCTGGTCTCCGATAAGATTGCCACACCTTATAGGTTCACTTGCCTTATCGAATCATTTTCCTCTATATACTTCCGTGCGCGTCTTACTGCAGCTGACCTTTCTTCATGCACATATGCAGGGTTGCGAATAGCGTCAAGGTTGCCAGGGAGATATATAAGCTGCATATCTTGGCTTTTGCCACTCAGAGATGAATAATAAAACAAGTTTAACGCACTAGAGTTGAAGTGAAGGCAACTGAATTGCGTTCCGAAGATTTACGACCGCTAACAGTAAGCAAAGATGCTCTAGCTCGGCTGCTATGAGCCAATCACAATTACTGCCGGGTTTCAAATTCGTTCGACTCATATTTTCGGTTAATATTTTCATTTCGTATACGTGTCACTTGGCCATGACCGAGATCAAAGGAAATCCCTATGTTGAGCCCAAACCACCGGACTGCCTAATTGAGAGCGGATTCATCAGCTTAAGACTGAGCTCTCGGAAAATTTCTTTCGAATTAACATTCAGATTGATGTGAAAATTGCGACCACACGATCCTCGTGCTTGTAATATCACGCTTGGGTCATCAATCGCCGCACCGAGAAAAATTTCCGTAGATTTTATTTACTACCCAGTCCGTAGCTATGGTTTCATGTTTTACTAATAGTCAAAAAATACAGTTCCACGTAGAAAATTTTTCAATACCAAAATTTTTGAATGTAGCCTCGTATTTTTTCCGTAGATAGAAAGGGGGAAAAAATACATCTTTTTACCTTATTACTCGTGATAAAAGGTTGTACAACGGCGTGTACTTCTTTATACCTACGATTAGACACGCGATATTTGAGACAATCAAAACTTGCCTCGTCTGCGCAGATGAGATAATTTTTCAAAATCCTCTCCTGCCCTCGACTTTCTTTCTTTAATATCCTGTCGCGGTTGGTGGAAGATGTAATATCAGAGACGTACCTCGTAACTTAGATGGCTTTCTTCAAACTTTCAAACGCAAGGTTAATCGATTGAGAAATTCTTGAACGAGGCAGATGTCTTCGCTTGCTCGATCAGAGTGACGTTGCAGGCCAGTCGGTTGTTCCGAGTGTAAATTCAGTGTATCAACAGTAGAATTTCGATGATATGTATGTAAACGTAAGGAGATTGATGCACAAATTCCGAGATCAACGCGGCGATTGCAGAAGCGATTATCCGATAATTGCATAAGAGATTGCACGTCCAGTGCATGTAGGTATTAGCTATGTCGTACTGCAGTTTAAATTATAGGAATAGAAATTGAGAGTGCATTTCTCTGCGAGACGAAAATTTATAACCGCAAGCGCAATTATCTACCCACCGTACGTGTAACAGAATAATTATCTCGCGAGTAAGGCGAGACCGCGGAAGCGGGCTTTGAATAATAAATAATAGTCGCATGCCAGCGCCGACACCCCCGGAAAAATGGAAAGATCCTATCTCACTCACAATCAGGACCTGAAGGTACGCCGAGGTGTGTTGCAGCCTCCTGGAACCCTCGAGGATTCTCCTGGAAGGAAATTAGTGCAAAGTTATTGTTCGAGCAAACTGATACCGGCTCGCTTTCCATCCCAAACCTCCATCCTTCAGCGTGTGTGTGTTTGTGTGTGTGTTGTGTGTACACGTGCTAACTTTATGATTCGTTTAGCGGTTACGAGTCGTTGCAATAGCGGCACATCGTCTCGGGTCCGAATTAGTTTAAACTACATGCGACCGGTCAAACCAGACATTAATAATACGTTAGCACTACGGTTGTACTTCGATTATAAGCGCTCTAAAGTCTGTTTAAATGTTTGAGGTAAAGTTGGTTACTTTATTATACTTGAGTCCGATTGCAGTTGCATTGGATTATTGCTTTTCTGTGAAATTTCTACGGTCAGAGGTGAGATGTTTCGAATCACGTTCAATGATTACTTATTGCCAGACGAAAGTCTTTTGCAATGACAGACATGAGATGCACACTAAATAAGGTTGGACTAGAATTAAGATCCAGTTTTGAGTCGTGGTCTGAAAATTTAGAACGGATTACCTGCTAGGGGCCGAGGAGTCGGCAGGAGGGTTTCACTCGCGGAGAAGATAAATTCAGCCCTGAAAGCTGGAAGATGCTTCTTAAACGTTCAAGCTTTTAATCAGTAAATTAATTACATACCCTGTTTGCGGAAAATTACCTTGAGCAGTGGTATCGGTGCGAGGGTCTGTTAATTCCGCGCTATTGCGGGTGATCGATTAACAAACAGTTTTTCCGGCAATAGATGTGGAGAATAGTAATAAAAACCGCTTTGCAATCGTCGTTGAAATTTGACAGAGTTTTCGGTGACGGAAGAAAAACGAAAAAAAATACTTTTCTAGTTGGTTTGACGAGAAATCTAGTCAAAATCCATGCACGTATGAAATAGTCACACTGCTTGGTAACGGTTATTGATAACGGCCCAAGGATGTGATAGAAAAGAAGAGGAAAACTTATTCTTCTAAATTGGATCCAACCGCCTCGATTCTCTCAGATTTATTTATTTTTTTTCCTTTCAACAGTACGCTCCTAAAGTTTTACGCCCACTCCTGCGTCAAATCAACGGATAAATTCCAACGCGTAAGGAAAATTCGCTCGGGTGAATAGCGAGGAATTTTAATTGCACGCCGAATCGTAGTCGAGTGAATGTTTTCGCTGTTTATTTTCCTTCATACGAAAGGCTTACGTGATATCCGGAATCGAATCGGAAGGATATCGGACGTCCGCAGATTTTTACGAGGACAAATACGAAATGGAAGGAAGGAAAGGCAGAATGTCATTAATCATAATGTCAATGTCACACAAGGGTGGATAAGTTTTACGCGATTGACTTGGTTTCAAATCAAAAACTTATATAGTTCCGATGACCTGCAGCAGATGCCAAAAGTTCAACGCGTAGAATATTATTCCATTCTTTCTATATTGGCGAAAAGTTTTCGGATCGCGAACCGATTCTGGATAGATACATTACATCACCTCCACATCGGTATTGTATACTTTTATCGCCGTCCCATTGAAACTCCCTACTAATTTCACTGTCTGGTTTTCGTCGAGGTTATATTGCGTTATTAAATTTTATTCGTTCTCGATTTACCAGGTGCATACGAATGTCTGAATTCCAAAAGCGAATGGTTATTATTGAATTTACTGTCGCCTCTATAGGTATGTTCGAATGGTGAGCAAAGTATTTGAGACTCGAGAAAAAAACGTAACGGAATCTTGATATGGATCGAGAAGTAGCCCTTCTCAGATAAAAGTAGTAAAGGCGATCCACTGAGCACCGCGTAGAGTTGATCGTAAAAAGTAGGTGGTCCGTATTTTCACGACGCGTTATGGTTCGATGAAGCAATTTTCAAGCCGTTTTTTTCACCCGTTGTGCAAGTCGTTTACACGAAACCTGTCTTGATGCGAAAGTGAGTCAGTTTCGAATCCGTAATGGCTGGGCGATAACCCATCTTGAAAATTATCCTTGTCAACGTTCCCCTTTAATCTGTATTGTCACTTGAGAAACGGATCTGCACGACTACTAAATGTATACGTTACCGCGTATATATGCGTAAAACATGTCTGGCTCCTGCAGAGTGGCGAATCTCAATTTCACTCCCGAGTCAATTACGCCTTATATATTGTGTAAAAAATAACGCCCCACAAAATTTCCAGACGGATTCCAGAATTCTCTGTTGAACGTCAAAGCCGTCTCATATCCACGATTACTTTCCTCGTTAATCTTGAAGAGAGCTTCACTTATTATAATTCTCCTTCTTTGCAGGAATGATTATCTCGTAATTCCTTTTCTTCTTGGAATTTTGGAGATTCTGAAACGGCGAATAGTCTAAGCGCCGAATTCTCGAAGAGATTTTCATTTCTGGTAATGCGATCTTCAAAACTCCGCAATTGCGGAAGCCAAACTAATGTTCTTGGAATTATTAGAAAGGATTTTCGTTCGAATTAATTTCCACGTTCTCTGCCTCATCGTGCGCAGCTTAATGAAACCTGTACGCGGTTTCGGCTGCTGAGTGGTTAAGTGATTTTCGCATCTAATTAAATTCGCGGGAACAGCCCGGCGCTCTTGCTAGCCTAGACGTGCTGCATTCCGAGTGTTTCCGGTACCGCAGCCATGATAAACGAGTCCCTGTGTCCACAATTTACAGTCAACTACTATGTGTATACTTGTATAACCTCGGTTTTCGGAAAACGGAATACCGTCTCAGTTGGTCGGTTAAAAAGAAGCCATTGTCCTTGACAAACGAGACGAATTAATGCTCGCCAGCTGGACCCATTCTTCCTTTGCGTAGCGTACTGCAGGCCATCCTGCGAAATCATGTTCATTATATTCTTCACTCGACTGTACTTCATTCTACTGTATGTGTAGGATAGTACGTGAATTGACGAATAGGTGCGGTATTCATGTACTTGCGGGGACACGTGTTACCATTAATTGAACGCACGAGTAAAACAAGATACGCGTTTTTCCCGTGCGATATCGCGCGTGGCTCGTTACCCTCACGTTGTCGCCATTATTTCCAAATCCGAGGCACCGTACCTTCCATTCCAAATTATTAACCCATTTGTGTTCATCGTTTATACGGTGTGGAACGATACGATCGTATCACGTTTTACGCATCCGGTATACAATTTTGGTGCCTGATTACTTTGGAAAATTTTGTAGTAGATCCACGAAAGATATGAAACTCGGAAAATAACAAATATATATACGTGTATGTATTGATTCGATATTATTTTTGAGCCTCAAATAATTTTACTCGCAGACTTTACGCGAAATTAGTCTGAATGTTCGCTTTTACTTTGTTCGCAATTAGACATTTTGAAAATTCTGATGTACACACACATGCGTTAATATTCTGGAACCGAGTTGTAATATTAAACTTTGATTACTTTTCGGCTTAGCCTGTACAGACGAACTCTACGTAGTATCATCGAGGAATTTTTTTCTTGAATCGTCTCATCGCTGTACACCGTGAAAGAAAACCAATATGCTCGCTTGACGTTGATCTCGTCTCAAGGACCAGTCCGGATATGATCCTAGATCGAGTAACCGACTCTCTTGTATGAACAGAACTCCGTTTTTAGCTAATGTTTACGCTTACTCGAATATCGGATTGGAAGACTTGTTTGTACTCTCCTAAAATAAAGCGTAAGTTATCGGTACCAGGATGGAAAAAAAAAATTTGTTCATTCAATAATTGACGTAAGGCTTTGTTTAACCCGAATTCCCATTATCGTTCCCGCATAATGGAAAGTCGCAAAGTATTTGGATCGATAATAATCATGCAGGGTGACGTAATTAATGCCCAGCTTAACTGCGGTCAGTGTGCTCGTATATCAAGCTCACGTAAATGTGCCCTGAGCCGTGTAATTTTTACCCTTCGCATACCCTTTCACTATACTTCCTTTTTTTGCCCATCTACTCCCTACTTCATCAAGCTGTAACATAGGAAGTTTTTGCAATTTTTTAAAACAATTTATGTCAAGACTCGTCGCAACGATCGTCGTGAGCATAAAGCGTGCCAGCTTTTTATCAAACGATGAAAAAAATAAAATTTTTGAACCATGGTAATCGTGGGCTGGGAAGAAATTGTACTTGAGCGACGATTCGCGCAGATTTAGTAATTTCATACAAGGTTTCCGCTTTACGTATCTACAATGCCGCGATGTTCAGATACCTCTTTAAAGATTTTTAACTATATCTGCATACACAGATGCTAGGAGAAAGAGGATGTTAAATAAAGGCATTGCCGTAATTTTGCTGACGGTGCGTGGGGCACTTCCTGAGCCTTGTTGACCTGCGAGGAAGCAAAACAGGGAGGGTAGATATAATATTCCACGTACGTACTTCCGTGCACACGTACGCCTCATGTAGGTTGTGTATAGTAGGTATCCTGCAGAATACACAAGACCATGCGAGTAATAGATCCCTCGATCGTGATCGCGCTTAATTTATCCACGCTTTTGTGCATAATTTCTACAGAGCATCTCCACAATATACTTTTCAGCTATTCGACCATTGTCTGTAACATATTTTATACCCATTGAAATGGGCAAGCAAGCTTCTTAATCAACTCTCAGCGTAACCCTTCGTCTACATTAAAAATCCAATAAAGACACGGTCGGCGAGCTTGACCTTTCGGTTGAAAATCGGGGCACTGTTAACTGGTGCTTCTGTTCAAGTCAATTGATGCCTCAGTCGAGGCAATAGACTTATTATTATCGTCATACGTAGGTATTGATCGGTCAAATATGCAGCGACGCCTAATTCCAAATATCGAATCGCCGCGAGATAAACGAGTAATTAATCGGATCGGATCGGATCGCGATCGTCAGTGTATGGTTCGATCCTTCAGGATCGCGGTCTGTACAAGTACACGTTTGCATGTCACGTCTGGCTTACCCCAGTCAGGCCAGGATCGCTGGGGATACTGGAAAATGATAGCTTCCTGCCTGATTTATTCCCCCTCTGCTGTCGTGAATCTCCGCAAAACCCGACCTGCCGCCACACCTAACTTACACAGCCTATCCGCCGACACATGGTTCACGTTTCTGTCTATATATGAATATTGCATACACATTCTACGTCCCGGAATTCAGGCAGTGAAGTACAATGTAATTGGACTGGTATTGGTAGCAGCTGCTTTACTTTGAAGTTGTGGATATTTTTGACGTAGAATTCATCGCTGTCGTCTTACACAATTTGCGGGTCAAAGTCAAAGAGTCAAAATTTCACACCCAATGATCAAAGCTCTGATAAAATATTCTGAATTTTGATCATTCGCATAATTTTCGCGAATACTGCGAGAATATTCTTCAATTATACAAAGGCTCCGGTCTCGCATGGAATGGAAATATTCATTGCCTCCTGCAGGATCTGCAGGAATAACACAAGATCCGTAATCGGTGTCTACTGGATCTTGCCATAATTACTTGTCGCTTCAAAAAGGTCAGATACGTGGCTTTTTGTTTTTTAGACATGAAAAGCGGGCGTCACGTCTATGAAGACAGAGAAACAAACTTACGCAGTGACAAAACGTTTCGGAATGACACTAAGCTGCTTCTTGCTAACTTCATACTTTTTACGCGGTGTAATATTATTATGTTTCCGGGATTACCCCGCGTCAGGTACCAGACAACGAAGTGTTTCCTTCTGCATACAAGGACTCCTCGAAATTCACCAGACTTTGTGCAATGTCTAGTCTGTGCCATTTACTTTATTCATGCTCTGATCCTGTTTATCTACAAAGCAACATCATCTTAATTGTACTCTATTTTATGGACACTGTCCATACCCGAAGACAGTCCTACTTACCTCTACCCTCCATAGTACCCAGGATGAACACAGTCCTGTTCTCCAAAGTTAATTGCCCAATAGTGCATACAGACGTCGTGTAAAGTGACGCTTTCATGCATGCAATGGACGTTTCGACTCACTTTTCAATCAGACAACTTTTCCCTAAATTGATTCGACGCTTGAGTGTATCAGATTCTACATTCTGGTTTAAAAATGTTCATCAATTTTGGCGCGGGCTCGTTTCATTGGCAGGTAGTCCGACACAGGATCTCGGTCGATGCACGCCCAGTAGAACGTTCAAATTTCAACCGTGATCCGATAATTGAGCAAGTGGGTGTTTCACGGCTTACGAACACCGGTTGCCCCCTGCTGTAAATGGACGGTCATTCGCGCAGCGCGGATGGAGTAAGTCAATTGGTCCATCAAACGAGCACATACTGGTTTTCCGGATTGGATTTTCATCACTTTAAACCGCGTTTTTATGAACCCTTCTTCCTGGCCGAAGCAGGGCTAAACCAATGTACGGCCAGACTACCAACTGTTCAGTTCGCTACCCTGCGTGGAAAGAGGAAATTAATCGATGAGCATCGAGTGCCAAAGTTCACCCCGGATATGAAAAATGACGCATCATACATGATGTTCCATAAATTGGGGCTGAAACGTTCCTGCATAAGCTTTTTTCCGTAATATCGCGTGAATTCGTTGAACCTTGAAAATCACTAGAACGTAAAAATGCGTAGGATTTAGGGGAACGGGGAGGGGGAGGTTGTAATATCCTTTCTTTCATTTTTTTTTCTTTTTCTTGATTTTCGTGCTTTCTCGAATTGGTGGAAGCCTTCTGATATACGATAGAGTCGTACGAACAAAGTGTTTGAAACTCTTTCGTACTCGATATCGGCTGTATTGAGTCATGAAAAAAGTTACGCTAATTGAAGTATACAATTTACATAACCTTGGCGTTTTTCTTAAGTTTGAGACGATACCGTTAAGTTTTTTGCAATTAATTACATCCATTAGGCATTTAGGGCATACTGCCAAGCCAGGCTTTGCGCCTGTTGAACGATATTTCTTTTTCTTATTTATTATGTTTTTTTTTCTTTTGACAAATCTTGTTACTTTCCGTGCGTAATAGTTATAAATTTAAGTTCTTTGGTAAATCGATTGCAGACTGACAATTTTTCAAATTTTTTTTTGTTATTCTACAGGACTGCAATTCTACATTTTTCATACGTGAAACGCGGCATCGCACTCCAGGCAATCTAACGCCGAAGTTGAATTAATTAATCCCGGAAAACGAATTGGAAATTGAAGATCATATATTTTTATGCCACGTGCAGGTTTTCAGTTGAGGAAAAAATGGTTAAACTTTGTTTGACGAGATGGTAAATAATCCCGCGCTTACCTATGCATGCGAAACTGTCATTTATCTGTTGACCCCCTCGAGTGAATGGGCACTGGGTAAAGTGAGAGGAGGAAAGCGAAGTAGGACACGTAATAAATCATAAAAATGCGAATAAATGTTGAGAAGAAAAAATACATATATATATATATATATATATATATATATATATATATGCAAGTTCCGATATTGAGTTTTTCCTGATAATTCGATGGAAGGAAAAGCGTAAAATCACGTACACCGAATTATACGATATCCATGATTTGTCATCAGACGCGGACGTGAGTTTTCCGATTATTCAACCTGCAGGGCAATAAGCACGTTCAGAAAATAGCGAGAAGGAAGATCCTTCTAGTCAACGACGGAGAATCAATCTTAGTTCGCAGCTCGGAATTATATCTGGTTACTTAACGAGGCAGAAACTGAAGGCTGCTGTGGAAAATGGGCCTGCAATGAATGTACAATTCAGAGGACCTACAGCGTCGAAAGTCGAACGAGCCGAACTGCAGGGACGAGACGAGCAAAGTTCACATAGTCAAAAGATCCGCATAGTTTACCTGCCTAGTCATAACTTTATCACACAAGTGTCTTCGTCGTTATTCATCGTTAAGGGGAGGCATTGTCCTATTGTCAAGACACACTGAAGTGGCGAGAGAGAGGCTTAAACCGTATACCTTCCACGAGTTACGAGGACGAAGTCAAAATTCGTCCACCCCTATTAATTAGCTTTGAAAAATCTACCGCGGGGGTGTAAATTGAAATTCCGTACTTTTTGCCGCGACGTAAAATCCGTTAGCTCAACTCGGTGCCAAGGAACGAAAAAACAAGGAAAAAAGATAGAGAAAGAGAGAGAGAAAAAACTAATGTTGAAAGAAAAAACATATAGAGAAAAAACTCGCAAACCGACCCGACCCGACGCGACGGTCGTGTACTTGTAGAAGCGGAAATCGCAGGTGGTTCGCATCCCGTCCGTATAATACGCACGCCGGATAATTGAGTTGGGTGGCTTACTCCGCTGTGCTTTAAACCTCCGAGAGGCGTTTATTTCCACGTCGTGGAAGTTACCGTGATCCCTCTGCACTTGAGGCACGTTTTTAATTTCGTCTTGAGCCGGGTAATAGCCCGTACCTATAGTCAGCCGGATATTCTTATTTGTGTGGTAGACCTTTTTTTTCGCCACGGAAACGGAGGGAGGAGCTCGGCAATCGATACGGATTGGTATTTTTATTTCCCTCTAAACTTCCGGCTCGAATTGTTTTTTGTACAGTTCTTCCCTTATCGAATCACCGTGAATAAAGTGCGAAATCTTTCGCAAAAACGATTGATCCATCAATTTCCGCGTTACTTAGCTTATCTTGGTAGAAATCTAAAAGATCTATGCCTAATTCTTTGCGGCTGTGTTTTTCTATGCCTTTTTATCGTAATATCGCTTCTATGGATGATGAACGAATATCGAGTTATATCGAGGAGTGCGAATTTTCATCTGACTCGTTTCACTGAGTGCCATGTAAGTCGTCGCGTACAGCTTTAAACGATTTTATACTATCAGTCAGACGGGTAATGGGAGCCATTCAGTACGCCGCTCAGGTGATGACGGTGAGATTAATCTAGGCAAAGTTAATATCGTCGTACAGTCTGTAGACGCCTTTTACATAATGGAAAAAGGGAACGACTGCAGAGGTACGCATTTCACCGTTTAGATAGACTGCAGTTTAATGGATATAATATCGATCTCAACTCACACTTGAAATCGTGCGTCTGCTGGGCGAAAATAGGATCCAGGCTATATACCTATGGTACAAGTTCAGTGGAGTCGAATGAAGATGAAAAAGTTCTGCGAATAAGTGTAATAAGAGTTGAGACTAATTGGGTGCTAAACTCGAAGCTTGGTGCTTGACTTTTGGTGCCCGCTGCGAGTTTTAAGCCTCCTTATGCAATTAGCAGAAATTTGTTTTTAAGATGAAGTTCGTTCAGACAGAAAAGGGAATTCAGCCCCATCGGGTGAAAAGATTACATTTACAAATGTCGACGGGGTTGCTTGAGGATATCAAAATTTTGTTTCATCGATATTCAATATCTGTCTTCGCGTTATACAACGCTTTTTGCTTTTTCTGCTACCCTCCTCAGCAATGTTATTCGGTTTTCGTTCCACCTACAGACACACACGAGTAACCGACATGAAACGCTCCATTCGCCTCAGTCTGTAAGAATATATTATTAAACTTGCAATATATTTTTTGTACCCCAAAAGCATAGATGCCTCAGCTCTAGCTTTGAAGCACGAACATCATATAATTAATTGCATTCTGCCCATATAAGACGAGCTTCTCTATTTCATCTACTTTACGTACATCGGTTCCAATATTACGCGACGCCTGTATGCATAACGTATGCGGTATTATCCACCCTGCGAATCCTGCGGGGGAAAGTTATTCGCGCAAAGGTTCGTTAAGGTTAACGCGATGTTAAGTGTGGTGCGTATAAATAAGACCGAGGACGTGATGCGACGATCTGTCAAAGCTGCAGGTTGTAATTTAATTCCTTGGGGATGGTTGGTTCCGGCGATCCCCAGGTTTCAGGGATCACGTGGAACGTGGAACGTTTCGAGGTGGTGATGCTAATAGCTGGGTAAGGCTGGTTCTTCGACGTTGGCGATTTGGCGGGGAGAAAACTTCTTGGGAAATATTTTCGCGAGCGTCTTTTTATCCCCAGCACCGCCATTTGTCCTTCCAATTTTTTACATTCGTCTAGTCGCCAGAACTTCTTCGCCGAGTTTAGTTCGCCGATGTGTTATACCTACCACCTGAAACGATGAAAAGTGAGAGCCATTTTTCCGACCCAATCCGACCGAGACTAATGTGGTTGTTTAATGTTTTATCCCCCACCTTCAACAACTTGTTGCATGCAGCTGGTCGAGGTGGGTCTACTGTTACCCGGTTTGTAACTCAAAAATAAGAGGAAACTTTTCGACAGCGTGACACGCCGCTTTTGTTCAATGTGTATGTAACTCATCGTGGTTGTACACGTGTGGAGTTAACACTGATGAGCTGACGCGTCGTGATAATTATGATTCCAATCTCAATTCCCCGACAGAGTATAAAGATAATTTTTGGTAAGAGATGCAAGATGTGGTCTCCAAAATTTTTGATCACGTTTGAATTCGGGGTTTTACACGTTATTTATTTTCAAACGTATGAGTTAATTAATTTTCTGCGCAATTTTCAAAGTGACAGAAGTAATTCGATGTATTGCTGCGTGAATATGAAATATTTAGCTTGATGTAACTAGAAGAGTCGAAGTGAGTCGGTGAGGTATTTATAAACCATCGTGATTTCAATATACTCGTATTTATGTGAAATTAATCTGTGCCAGGTGATTGGTTGAACGTTTTTTACAAAGCCTTTTGAAATGAGTTTTACCGTTAATATACGTTCGCCGAAGTTATAGCTTTGAAAAGTTGTTGTCGAGCTTGTCTGGCAGAACAAGCTCTAGTTCAAAAGTGGAAAATTTGTACATGAACTTACTTTTGAGGCGGTAAAACGTAACTCGATGAAAATACCATCAAGGAACGGCGAAATTACAAGTCTGGAGAAAAGTGCCGATTAGCTCGTTGATTTACATCCGGTGAACCGTGTGAGGGGGAGAAAATCTGAAGCGTGGAAGAGTTTTCAAGAATTGCGCACAACTGTTCGAAGTTAATTTTCCCCTCACCGTCACGAGACAAAACGTCTCATTCTCGATGCGGTTGAATCTCACCAAAATTTTGTCGTCTTTGAAAAGAAAATGAAGTGAAACTAGCACGGGGAAAAATTTCTTGTCAGAGATTTCTTTTTATAGAGTTTTTGGAAAAAAATACCTCTCAAGTGAACGCGCACAAAAATGTTAGGCTTATAGCCGAGTCTAGAATCGACCGATGAAAATCCGAAAGAGCAACAAAACTAAGCGTCTGTCAGTCGGGACCAGCGGCTTAGTTCAAAAACAGCTTGGACCAGAAATTTTCTCCACGCGTTTGATGCTGATCCCTCGAAAGCTATTTACCTGAGTAATTTCGTCCTCAGAATAACACATTATACACTTACCTTCCACAAGCGAGAAGACACTTTTATTTTCTCTTTCTGCAAAAAGAATACCAAGTGCGTTTATACCTAGCGACGAAAATTTATACGACGATATGCGGGGTTTTAGTTTTTGCGGTACGGCCCTGAGAAATTCGAGCATAAATTATACAGGCGTAAGATCCAAATTTTTCACACGAAGACAACCTGAGCATACATGTGTGAAAAAAAGGGAGGCGAATGAAAAGTATTTAGATTAAAGCATTTTATTACTAATTTCGAAAAGGTTTTCGGCTCGAGGAATTTCCCTCGGAATGTTGCGGAATGCGAATACCTTATCCCTGGAAATTATGCAGCTACACAAGTTGTTGGAATCCGATAACGCGAAAGTGCTAGTCGGACAGCTTCTGACCGTAGGATTCCCGGCTACGGGAAACAAGGTTATACGCATATCTCAGCCAATATCGGTACCAGTTATTGCCAAACAGAGCAGTTGATTCAGTAGATTTTACAGCAAGGAAAGCACGACAGATGTTCAATTTTTCTATTCTGAAGAAAAATTTGTTCAATAACTATTTGTTAAAGTTTGATGGATATTTTTTTTTTCAAAGTTGTCCAAGCAACTCGAGCTCATTTTCCTTCGATTTATTTTGAACCTTAACTACGTCTCAAGGAAAATAATCTTCCGCTGTAGAAGGTTCTCTTATTGTTTTTAGAAGAGAGATATTTCTTGCCTCCGCTAGTAGGAAGTAACCATCTTGTCTTGACGCTGCACTGAACGGTGAAGAATTCAACGTTGGCTAATCATGCGATTCGCATGCTCCGAATTTCCATATTTTTCTTTACACAAAGACAAGAATTTCCGCGAGCACTCGAGCATCCTGCTTCGTAAGTTCACTTCACTTATTGTTGGTATAAAGCACTCGTGGAATTCACGGTGTGCATACATGCTGTTACAAAGGGTAAGATTACCCGTTTTACCCTTCTTTTTGGTCTAGTAGTCATCATAGATAAAAGAGGTATGAAAGTTTTCATGTGTTAAAAGAAGTGTAAGGTTGCTGCGTCAACCAGTATTATTGTAAGAACAGTCTTGTATCTGGAAACGAGTATCGCCAACAAAAGCATTTTTCAGTGCTTGATTTATTTTTGCCTTAACACTCTTTGAATACCGACCGCCAGCTAAATAATATTCTATATATATAAATTGAGGTCGTAACTGCACTAAAGAGAAATCACCAACTCTGCAAAAGCAACAGCTCCCAGTCATATAAGGTATCGTGTAAGACATATTCTTCAAGATCTAATAAAACGCTGGCAAAATAATGTCACCATGGTAATTTATTTAAAATTAATAAATAGAAATAAATCCTGCTTTTCGTGATAATTCAATGAATACAAGGTACTTCGTTCGTGCATCGCCGTTCTAATTACGAATTCCAGAAGGGGCAGAATCTCGCAGAGGAAAATATAAAAGCAGAGGTAAAAAAAGTGCCAAAAAATAATTAAATTACATTGTCCACGGGATGCCGATCTGCTAACGGAATTTGGATAATGGCTAATCTACAACACTTTCATCCAAGCTTTATGGTGGAACGTGGGCGGTCTTGTTTGGCCTCATCATGTTATAGGTCATGGCTATCAGCATTACGAGATGAGGAATAATGAATATTCTATCTTCAAGTGAATCACTTTCCACGTGCGAGGCATCGAAATCCACATACAAACGGGTGATGTGAAAAACTAGCTTTTCCGACATTTGTAGGTATGTGATTAGGTGGGTCGGGATAACGAAAGCCTGCAAATGGAAATCGGACGTGCTGTTTCAGACGTGAATTAATAACAAATTGCCCCTGCTTAATCTAACTCCCTGTTTCAAAATACACGTGATTATTACCTCGCGGCAAAGTTCAACATTGTAACATCGCATCACGATTGAGCATGCAAATTCTAAACCCTTCCATGGTTGTCATTAATGCCGAAGGGCACAATTGAACTGTTACTTTACCCTACTGTATATATCACGGCAATTATCTTTATCGTCAATTTCTCCAATTACCGTAAACTTGAAAATTCTACCACTATGTGATTTGTCATTCGATATAGAATCGCTGTCTGGCATACTGATAGAGTGTAATCACTGATAGAGTGTAATCACCATTAAACGAAAATTTAAAAATTATGAAAGCAAGCTTGCGGATCAATTGTTGAAATTCGATTTCAAGGAAATGTTTCAGTGCCGAAAAATAACGAGTGAAAGATTATATCCTGGTTACGTTAACGGTCCTTGATTTTTGTTCAAAACAACGGACGTAAATTTGTGGAAATGCCATGACACTGGACACAATAACGAAGGTGAGACGAAGGGTAGCCAGAAAAAAAAAATAAAAAAAAAAAAAAACACGGAAGCTTTCAGACCGAGTCTTCGATCGCGGAGGGAGAAGTGAACTTTTACAAGGCAGCTCTTTGCCCGGATTTCCGATCCCACTTTTCTCGTTTTTGTTTTTATTTTTTCTTTCTTTTTTGCGTGTGCGCGTGTTTTTTTCCCTCTTCTTTACCTCACCCTCGACATCGACAAAAACCGCTGCGAGTTACGTGCCGACGACGTACAAAATGTACATTATAGGTGCAGGGCAAAGACAACGTGTTCTTTTCTACCTTATACCCTTAGTCGTAAAATAAAAGGGTTCCGAGGCATTACGTTTAACACCGAACGCCGTTAAAACGAATGAATCGGATAAAATTCGACCTCCAACTGGCCTCGAATGTCATTTGACGGACCTTTTGCGAGAAATCTTTTTGTAGGATAGTATTACCGACTAATCCTTATATACGTACGTATGTATACGAGTGTGACACAATCTTGGAAAGACCAGAGCTTGGTTTACCTTATTTTTATTTTTATTTGTTTTTTGTTTTCTTATTATTTATCACATAAGTCTGCAGCTGGGACGTTACGGCGGGTGAATGTTCAGTCTCGTTTTTACGACGAGTGCTTACTTATCTTAACGTGGAGAAATCGTGTGCTTGTGCCTGCACGGCGAATGGGGATGCGCAATAGTCGTAATATGGGTATTATACTTAAGCACGATCAGAGTTAACAGAGATAGGTGATAGATTATTGTTTTACTCAAGTACCGAGCCCGGTGATTTTTTACGAAATTGGTAGAATGAAATCGGCACCCTTGAGGTAAATCGATAAAGAGTACATATAATATCACGTCGAGGGTGGAGAAATTGATGAGCATGAATTTCCTATTGCGCAAATCTGTTTCGAATAAATCATTCCGTTTTTATTCAGTGATTACGATTTGTTTCAATACGCTGCAGCGAAATAGTCGATGGTGTTACTCGGTGAAAAATTTCTCTTCTTACAGCTGCAGTGACATGACAGATTACATTCCTAGAATATTATGTCTGTCAAATGTAATCTCCGCGGCGATGGTTAGTCTGGCTTCCAGCTTATATTATATCGAGTATAACAATCCGTCTGTTAAGAAGTTGACTGACATCTGTGCACGCAGAAAAACGGTGGAAATACCGTGCGAATTTAATTTGCATATCTTATATACACGTGAATAGTAGTGACGTCGAATTTGTCGCTCAGAGATAGATATGCGAATGTACTTTCACTCGGGAATAGAATGGAAATGGGATAACAAATTGTTCCGGATTATCCGCCTTTGAAATCTACGTCCCGATGTTCGGTATTATATGCTCACACATAACACCCAAGAGATTCGTAACACCGAAACGCGCACTATCTATCCCACTCTGGAATAAGCTTTCAAGCAATTATCCCTACGCTATTTAGCTCCGGGAGGAAATTGGTCCCGAATCTTTGGTCCTTCGTCAGTGACTTTGCCCCTCTGATCCGATTTCTTCCGAAATCAGAGACGGCTAACAAGTATTAGACAGGAAAAATATATCACAAGGTTAAACGAAATGAGTCTTGGAATACCCGTCAGCTTCCTCCGCTGCAGAAGCCTCGCTTGTTCGAGAAAATGCGAAGCCTCTCATGATTTCACCGTAATAATTTCATCACGAACATTTTATTTCGTCCAATAGAATTATTTTTAAGGTTAGCATTCGAGACTTGAAAAATACCTTCCGCGTGGCTAAGAACTTACGGCATTTCAATTTTACCACAAATTTCCAAACTCGGCCGTGCAGCTGTTCTACCACTCTCACGAGTCTCATCATTACCTATTTCACAAAATAAATATTTTCACTAACAGGCTCTGAAGTTTTCCGTTAAGTCGTTAAATTTTTATACCAATATCGACGTGGCCTGTGTAGATTTAAAAGTAGGTTTGTATACCGAGTAGGTGTAAGCTCGTAAATAACAAACGTTACGTAGGCCAAAAAATTAAGCCCGAACTTTGTGTGAGCCGCCGCGTAGCTTTTCGTCGGAAACATTGCTGGTGTGAATTAAAATCTAGGCAACAACATAGCTCCAAGTTCAAGGAAAATTAGTAATCTTCTCGAAAATGGTAATTTTACTTTGGAGCCTTTCATGTCGCGCTGAAGACTCCACCCTGTTATTACCCTTCGTCAAATAATTTTTCGTGTAAATAGAAGGTGTAACTTATTAGATGGGTATTTACTGGTCGACCAGTATTGGCTTGAAACTATCCATCAACGAAGCAACTTCACCTACCTCGTTAAATTTCCCACCAGAGAGAAAACCGCGACTTCACTCCATTGTCGCTATAATTAGTCATCAACCAAGCAAATTTACATCGCACCGGTAGAATACCTGACAATTTATTATTACCACCTATTTCATAGTAATTACGTTCTAATGAAAAGCTTAGGTGTGTTATTATACTGTATGCGAGTGACGTTCCGCAACCACTTGACACGTAATTTTCACACAAAGTTCTATCGTACCGAACGAACTCAAATATAATGGACGAGAAATTCGGGAGGAGACGATATAGTTGCCGATATTTTTTTTTCTTTTTTTTTTTGCGGCGGAGAGGTTTATTTACGACGAGAGATGAACCGCTAGGAAACTCCAAGATGAAGTTGAAAATCCGTGTTGACGAGTTTGCGTGCAGGGAATGGAACGGAAACCGGAAATGTCGACGTGACGGTAGACGCGGAGTCGGTATCCTCCTTTACTTGCCTTTCGCAGGATTTTCCGTGATTTTTAAGCTGCTTTTACCGGTATCAACCCTCTATTCTCGTGGGTACCCTACCGCTCAACCAGAATAAAGTAACCGAAACCCCTTTGATCCCACTGAGTGTACCGTTGAAAAATTAAACAGTTTCATTTCTATGTACCAGATACAAATGTGTGGATGTGAAAAGGAAAAGAGACCGCGATGCGAAACTTTGGTATTGTTATGTGGCCGGGCGTTTCACGTATTTCAAATTTATATATCAGGTGCAGGTGCATGGTCGTGTGTTTTTATGCGCAGAGGGTAAACCGTGCAATTTCCGTCGGAAATGTTTGCTGTCTGGAAATCCAACTGTCTTCCCGAGTTATCGTGGGACGTGGGTGAGAATTTGTGAGAGACGATAATTCGTGACTGGGATCGATAAGTTTCCTGCACTGGTTTCATCGGCTAAAACTCACCAACAAAGATTATTCCGGCTAGTTTCCGATTCTTTTCAGCAGCCCCGGTCCTTCGACTATCAGAGAAAGTTGGCGCTGCCATGAAGGAAAGTGCTTCACTTTTATATCTCAAGGATTATCCCCGAGCTCGAATCGCCACGCTCCATTCGGGTCTACGGGCGAACGGCTTACTCTGTCGGAGGAAATTGAATGCTCAACAACAGCGGACACCTGAGGATATCCTTAAACTTGTATTCGCCCGTGTCCAACGGCAACGATCGGAAGAGATACAGAAATAAAATACGTGACAGGAATATTGAGGGGTACGAATATGCGGAAATAAATTAGAAAACTGCGTCGAGCAGTTTCCGGATGCGTATTCATTGTAGATTGAAATATTGTAAGTTCATTCGAGGATGAAGTAAAAGCTTTTTTTTCTTCAAGGATGCCTTTCTTCGGAAGAAATAGTGAAATTCCCTCCAATTAGATGCTTACTCTTCATGAGAGATGCTGGGAATTTGATTCACTCGTTGTCTAGTTTCTGGTCGAAAACATGGGGCACGTTTGTAAACTACTTACAAAGAAGCCCGGCTTTCAGATTATCATTAACTCACCAAATGATATGGCAGCTGCAGCCGAGGAGTGAGAATACGAGTAGTTGTAGAAATATATCGAGATGTGCATTTTACATAAATTGATACAGCTGTAGTATTATAATTTGAAGTGAAGAACTGGTGTAAAGAAATAAGCTGAGGAAGATAAAACGGGAGGAATAGAAGTCCCAGCCACGGAAAAACGTAGCAATAACGTATAATTTTCTTTGCTTCCTATTCTAGGATACTGTTGTATTTTATATTACGAACTTTTCCTGGATATAATTTATATTGCAAACAGAGATTGGCAAAAGTTCATCCACCGTGTCTCCGAGAATAACCGATTAATATGGAAGAAATTTCACTCCATTCCAGTGAAATTATCTCGCTCTCATTTAATCCAGCAATTCTACCATGGTATAAGCTGTACGCGATACTTCCTGTAAAACGGATACCGAGAACAATTATTTATTGTTGATATACTGCTCATTGAATTCCACCTCGTTTTTCGCCGCAGGCTTGAGAGTGATCTTTTCAACGGAAACAATTTCGAAATACTCTGGCAGTTTGCCGACAGAAAATATATCCTCGATAAACGTTGGGTGAACGTTATGTCAGTTTGTTTATTTTTCTTTGTTATTCTTAACCAAAACAATTATTTCTTTTCACCAGCCTATAATAGTTAAAGAAAACAACAATCGAGTATCTCACCACCGACGAACATTAGACAGACATTATCCATACATTTGTTTATATTTCTACCGCGTCTTTACCGAAGTCGATTTCTAAGTGTCCAAGAAATATTTTTCTTTTCTGGAAAATTTAGAGACCTAAACGGAGGTGGAGAGGTTCGGATTTCTTCTACGTTTAGTTGTTGTTTTTTTAGCGAAGGGCACGTCGCAGATTCTGGTGGGAAATAGCTGGCTCGAATAAAGTATAAATTATTCATCCAATCGTGTCGGAGGAAAGATTGAAAAATAGTAGAAAAAATTGAACGAACTCGAAGGGAAATGTTGCGCACTATTTTTGCCGAAGGGAAAAGTTTGGACGTTCCAGATTTTCCGAGTGGTCGAAAAATAGGATTTACTCTCTGTCTCTACAATCGCATTTTTCTACGAGTATTGGATACGTGCTTTTATTCTGCGTTTCGGAGGTAGACATGTGCCGCATGCAAAAGCCGGTGAAGTTTCCAACACACAAATAAACTGGATTAAATTCTAGTGTTTCTACCAGATGTATAAATTTTCGTCAAAGTCTAGACGTTATATTCATCAGCATCCAAGGTAAACAGCTTAATTAATTAAATACGTTAGAGAAGTGACGTGTGAGATATAAACACCGGAACTAGCGTCTCGGCTGCAGGTCGTTGAATTTCGCGAAGAGAGTTTTCGCGAGGGGGAAACTCGTCCTCCACGTTTATTTGACTAAAATAAATTATATCAGACATTCCGTTCTACGGTACGTCTTGAGATATTATCTTTTCAAATTCACCTAGCTTTTTATATAAGCAGATCTTTCGCGCTATGGCGAAGAAGTTTTTTCAAAGAAGACGAAGCAAAGGGGAAGAATTTGAGAATAGCGAAACGTAAATCCACGTCCAATACTGTCTTCTTCGACGTATCGTATCGCGTCATTTCTTACAACGAGTTGCTTTTTGCTGAAGCTACTATAATTTCTCGAGACAAGGTGCCTTCTGGGAATAATTAAACCCCGGCATAGTTAGAGATTAGTTAATTTTCTAATCCACTGAACAATGGGATTGGCGCATGAGTCGCAGGTGATAAGAGACGGGGTTTAATTAAGCATTGTTGAATTATACACCGATAGTTTATTCTGTTGTTCAGACCTAGGCCGCGGTAATTTGCGTGAGAAAATTTTAATCATCGATTCACCTTCCGGATCCGGAAAAAAGTTTTTGCAAGAGATGCGATGTGATTTACGTAACGTAATTTTATTATATTAAATACTCCGTATAGCTATCAAGATATCATTGTTCCTGTTAACCGAGGAGACAATGGGAGGAAAAACTTTGGGATTATTTTCCGAGGTATTTAATCGTATCATCTCCTGCTTGCCCCTCATAACCTCGAACCTCGAACTGTGTACTGCCTTCATTTTCGGCACAAAGAGGTAATCGAAACGATCAATAGTCCGGTATGGTACACAATATACCTAACATACACAATGGACCGGGAATCGCGCGGTCGGTAATTTGTTTGTTTCAAGATTAGCGAAACGTCTTTGCCATAATTACAGTCTAATTTATGACGATTAATCAAAGGGTTGAGCAGCCGAAAAACCTACGGATTCTCAGATCTCGAGAAGTTTCGGTACTTCGACGACGAGGGCTTTTCTGTCAGTCTCGCGATTCTTCGCCCATTTCGCGAGAGGTCTTCAAGAATTCGCAAAAATATTCGCATTCGTGAGTAAGCGTATTGCAGGATATCATCGCAGCGACTTTACCCTTATTTCTTTTTATTAGCCGCGATTTTACGTAAAACCCGTCGTTATGAACCTAATTTCAAGCCATCTTTGCAGGGCGAGGCTGAGTGAAAACGAATTGAAATTCCTACTTTATCAATGGCATTTATCTTCGCTCATTGTCAGTCTGTTCGGTTGATAAATTGCATCTTTTCAGCGTTACTTCAATTCTTGTTTCACAAACGATCCGCGATTCATTTAAATCGGTAATGATTCCTCTAATTTCACCCACGCAGACGCAATTGGTCGCCATATGCAATACACGTATTAATTAATTGCACGCCGTTTGTTTCGTATTCAAATTAACGGGTAACAGATGTACATACGATGGAAATCTCGACTTGTCTCAAACTGAAACCATTCACCCTCGCCTGTCCGAATTTTTATACCTCTACATTTTCAGAATAAATAACATGACGCAGCACTCGTAACGTAGTTAATATTCATTTATTTGATATCTGTGAAACACGTGTTACCGCGCAGGCAACTTTGCCTGTTTATTCTTCGTTCTGATAGAATGTACAAAGTGTATAATACGAAACTCAAACAGGCAACTTCACAGAGAGGAAAAAATCTTCATCTTCAATCTCAACGTACGCCGTTACTGCGAGATACGAATTCGTGCCTCATCAAGGGGTGGAATTCATCGTGATATTCTCGCCGAGTGTTATACTTTAACAAAAGTTTTTTCCCCTTTTAATGATTAAGAAAATAGTGAGAGTGAATTTCCATCTCTAATAGGTACCTGAATATTTTTTGATGCAATAATGTGGACGATTAGGGCGCAGAGCGTAGAACGTTGAGATGTTTCTCAGAGCTCGGACATATCTAGGTCGCATTTCAAGAGCTTTTTGCGTTTCAATTGACAAGGAAAAAAAAAGGTGTCTGCACGTCGCGCAAACGCGGCTGCGTTTTGATTTCTTAAATTCCGCCCTGAAGCGTTCCACGTAACGTGATTTATGCACCATCATCCCCCATTCCCATCATTCCTCATAGCGAAATTTGCGTATGTATAATCCGTTCCGTTCCGGATCACATAAACTTATTCGAAACTCCCGTGAGTGCCATACGCGAATGGTTCGAGCTCCCAATCCTGCATTGAACGCAAAGCTCTCACAACTTATTTCAAGGTTTTCGGTATTGACTCAGGGCAACGTCGCGATTGATCGGTCTCGTGCATATTAATGCAACCTTGCAGGGTTTGATGACGGTATTGGGTTTGCCTCTGATGGGTGGCAAGACAATCGATGTGGTAATCACATGCGTCAAGCGTCGATCAAAGCATTCGAAGCACTGAGGTGTCGCGAAGCTTGGGAATTGCGGTTGTTCCCTTACACCATCAAAGATTCGGGGTCGGGGGTCGAAGAATCCACGCGTCGAGTCAGTGGTCGGAATCAGGGTTGACGTTATATGGGGAACGAAAATGTAAGAAAGAATATCACGATGTCGTGTCATTCGTTGGAAATGAGTACACACGTGGGTACCAGTTGAATGTATCAGTCTGAAGCTGGGGAGTTTAATTAACCCGGAAATATATATTCAAGTAGAAAAATTAGGCGGCGGCGAAATGGCGAGTGAAACGAGATCACTCGGTTTGAAAAATTGAGGGTGCAGGAAAAAGGAGAGAGTTGGAAGTAAAACTTTGAATCACATTCGCCTCCGGAGGCCGTGGCAGTTCCTTGTTCCTGCACAATTCCCAATTCGGTTATCCGGCGAATCGCATTTCCAAACTCTTCACGCATTATCCCCGGCTATTTAATGCCTGCACTTTTAGCACTTCTCTATGGCCCTGAAAATCGTTTTCCGCGACTTTGGTCATGGGGACCTGCTACCCTATTTCCCTAGCGAATACTACTCTTCCGTATACATTTGCTCTCGGAATTTGCTCTAATATACCTACTAAAAACGATGTTTTGCTATCTGTCGATATTCCACGGCATATCCCATATGGTTTGTTACGTGAGAAAATATATCTGCGATATGTGACCATCGCAGGGTTGCAAAGTTGCAGTTTTTTTTTTTTTTTTTTTTTGCTTTTCTTCTTCTTTCTTGCTATAAAACCTTACTTGAATTTTCTCAATAGCTGAATTGTTTCGTACAGCGAATTCAATATGCTAACAAAACGTTCCGTTTTACCATCTCTTGTGTTTCGCCGTGGGCCTATAGCGAGAATTTTGTTGGTCTCGAGTCTTCCTCTACATATCGGACGTTGTCAGCAGTTGCGAATTTCGCGGCGGCAATATCTATAACCGAAGCACCCTTTTACCGAATCGTAGCTCGAACTGCTGGGCAGGCAAAAATTGCCGGCCTTTCCTTGAACCCTGGGGCCACAGGTTGAACATCAGGGAGACAGAAAACATGATAGGAATAGTATAAAACTTTTCTAGAACTTTTTTGCACACCTGACTGAAGCAGGTACGAATATACGCGACGCGATTGGAATACCGTGTAAGTCGTACGATCTGCATGCATGCATATAATCGCCGTGAGCATAGCAGTACTGGGATTTCTAAGGTATTTTCGTCGCCTTAAACCAGCAACCTTATAAATTATACATATTATGCATGGATAGCTCGAAGCGTCTTCTGTGCCATCGGGAAGAATCTGTAGTAGGTACGTCAAATGCAGGGGACTACAAATTATCCAGAGGAGATTGCAATCGAGTGAGTTTACCTGAGAGTAGACGTTAATCGCGTTCAATAAACATCCGGAAGTTGGCCGGATTGCCGTGGTTCCGTAATGGTTCTTGAGTTGAAATGTACCCTGGCTCTATTGACGCAGCTTCCTGCACTCTCTCGGGATTTGAGAAAACTCATGGAGTTAATGTGGGCAAAACGGATGGGCTAAAAAGGATAACGAGGCGCGTGACTGTTGTATGCCCATCTCGCATTCCGTCAAAAATGAAATTCCCCGTGCAGAACGGAGAAATACGTCGAAATTTGTAACGCCGAAACAGCTCGTTCATCACCGGAGCGAAATCGATTCTGCAGGTCTTCGGCGACTCGAGTCTCACTGTGTCAATCGAACGGTATAAATTGTTGTAAAAGTTGATTCTTGACCTCGTTATGTTGAAAGAGGTAGTATTCTTGGAAACGAAGGTCAGAAAGAATTTATATTAAAAATCTGTTCAACAATAAGGAAGATATAAATTGTTATCCGATAGCGTATCGATTCACGCCTGAAGGGCTTAGCGGAAATGATAGTTCGAAGACCGCTGATGCAAAGATTATTCTAAAAAGTGTTTGCAGAGGTCAAACAACTCGCAAGAGAACATTATAATCTCGATTCAATGGTCAAATGTATTTCTCCTGAGTGTTGGTCGAAAAGTTTTACCCACCTCGAGTGGTTGTGTCAACAGGACTTGTGTGGAACGGGATATATAGAGAGCTCCCTCGACCTACCGCGGGAATAAATTTTTGACAAAGCAGGTTACCCGCCGTACGTTTTTCTTCTTCTTCGCGAGATTGAAACGCGCATTTTACTCCGGGTGAAAGTCATATTTCATACATCATAGGCGGAAACTTATTCTTTACACTCGTCGACACGCGGGCTGAAAAGGTAGATTCCTTTCGCTTATGTATATCGATTGACTGCGAGTATCGCAATCTACACAAAGTAGGTACGTCTTTGTGGAAAAAAGCGGCGTTCTTTGATCTTTTCGCTTCTATTATATTGCTCATATCGCATCTTGTCGTAACCATTTTTAACGAAAAAATGAAATTCTCTGTTTTATGTCAAGTATGTACATCTACTCGAGGATTCTTGACATGTCAGTCTCTATTATTACGGGCACTGAAAATGATACACGGCTCTACAAGACAATATATACGAAGACGACGCAGTGGGGGAAAATGATTGTGGTGTAGTTTTGAAGGGAGTGTATTTTCACTCTTTAACGGTACGTTATTCGGTTATTCGATCAGACTGATGTCGTATGATATTTTAGTTCGCGTCACGAGGTCACTCCGTATCTCGCAGGTTCCCGGATGCCTTGACAGACAGAATCGATGGCTCGGTCCAGCCTCGCAAATATCGGTCACTTTGCCGTCATCATTTCACATCGACTAATCATCCCCTCCCACTTTATTAACTTAGTTTGACAGGCGCGAAATATTCCGTCCCTGACGTCTGCAGTATATTATCACTCTTCCGGCCCCCCGATGATCAGATACGTACGATCAACATAACTTGGCCTATACTCGACGAGAAAAATTGTGCTTCCGGCTGTACTTTCACCGCCACCGAGACAACCGGGGTTTTAGGGTCGCACAAACGCCGACATCATCTCTTTCCGAAGCTTGTTCCTCTCGGATGATAAATCTGTCATTGCAGTTTTTTTCGGTGACAAGTTTTCATCGCTTGATCCCCGGGCCACGCTGTGATCCGAAGTTACTACAACCTTAGCTAACGATGTAAGACATTATGCAAGCGGAACTTTTGCTCAAGTTTTTTTTCTTCTTTCGAAGTTGAAGTTGTCGAAATTGGAATGTTTTATCATCCAAAAATTATGAGGAAGAAGTTCCGTGGACAGTGTCAATTATTTGATCGTTGGAATAGAAGAGAAAATAATTCTTCACTAAATTTTTACTTTTTACAATATGTGCCTGCTATTGGAAAAATTGAACGTTGAATCGTAGTGCACAATTCGGAACAGAGTCTAATAAATTTGATATTGGTATATAACAAGCATATGCAAACCCCCGATAGATAGACTCGAAATCAATGGCTTGAATTATTTGTATTCGTGGAAATACGGCTCGTAATTACGACGTTTTTTAGAGGATAACGGACGATTAATTCTGCGAAATTGATGCACCTGCATGCATCGGTAGGAAAGCACATTGTACGTAATTACAGGTTTTAATTAATCTCATTAAGCGAACGTTTACACGGTAAACGAATGTATCCCGTATTCTACGAGTATAACAATGACCAGCGCTGAGGCGTATATTTATCGAGTTTCTCTCACAACCAGTGAAGACAGGTGACATAAAAGAGAAACGTATTGATCACTGCAATCTCTGGGTGACAGGTAATTTTCAGCGTGGAATTAATTACACGTGCATTATACCTGGATCAAACAACATTTAAATGTGAAACAAATATCGATGCATTAATCGGTGAAAATGAATGTCAAAACTCGAACGCCTTGCTTAAATTGTTTGTAGAATTAACGGTAAGCTGTGAGTAGGTGTTATGGTGCAAGGGCGTAAAGCAAACCAGCTTCCATTCTGCACTGTAAAATTTTTAATTCAATGGCGCATGTCTTTCTATAGAATATTATCAGCAGCAATCTTCAAGTTATTCTCCAGCTTGAACGGCGAAATGAATTTTATAAATCACAGCAGAAAATTTGATGAATCAGGAGTTCATTCATTATTTGTGAAGCCGGAAATTAGTCATTACTTTCGACATGGTTCATAAGACTTGTGTGGTTGTTATTTGACAGGACGGAGATTCGACAAAGTTGCTGCCCATCCAGATTAGGTTATTAAGAACTTTGTAGGATATTTTACCACCGAAAGTAAAAACTTTAGTCACCGATGAGCTTTTGGTTATAGAGTTGGACGAGTATTCGAAAATGAAAAATTGACTCCGGTTACATCAGTACGTTTTAATCACTCGCTCTTGTGTTACGTACGAGAAGCCGGTCATTATGTTTTTCGGGAAGGGAAAGGACACGTGTCCTCAGCCCGTGCCTTATCACGAGTAACCAGAGTGTTAGTACCAGGGCTGGGTAGTATTTGAAATGATTCCATTTGAAATAGGCATTTAAAATGTAAAATGGCATTTAGCATTTTCCATTTTAAATGGAATAGACAGAAGCATTTCCATTTTATATTTCAAGCGGCAAAATTTATCCATTTAACCATTTGTAAAATGGTAAATGGTTTTTTTTTTTTATGCTCCCGAAAAACTTTTTGGTCCATATTTTTGAATCGATTCTTTACACGGATTCTTTATGACTGAGCGACGTCACAGTGCCATGCTCATTGGCCACTTTAACATTTCCACGAAGAATAGTTTTCAACTGCAATGCTTGTAGTACTAACAAAACAACGACATGTCTTTAGAGTCCTTGAAACAATTTCCAGCAATCAAAGATCTATTCCTGAAATATGTATAATACACCGCTGCCTTCATCTGCGCCTGTCGAACGCTTAATTGTTTTCGTACGGTGGTATGGTCATAAGGCCTAATAGGCGTAGCATGGACGACACTTCATTCGAAATGCAATTGCTCCTTAAAGCAAATGTTGCATTTAATACGTAAAAAATGGACTGATATTTAGCATGTTCTATGTAACATCTCCTCATTAATAAAAACAATAATTTTCTAAAAACTATTTTGCATTTTATAATCCATTTCAAATACCTATTTTGTATTTTACATTTTAAATACATTTTGAAAACCATCTTTCATTTTCCATTTCAAATGGATTCCAGATACCATTTTACCCAGCCTTGGTTAGTACAACTATTTGTACAGTTGTTGTCGCAGATTATTTAGAAGTCTGTGAGTACATTTTTTAAATATTAAAACATAATTATTATCAACGTAATAAAAACCCGTTCAATTTGTACTGCAGAATGTTATTCGCATTTGCATGGGACTTTTATTTCACACATGAAAAAATTAGGCTTCGAGCAAGGAACGTCATTGAACAGAGGTTCGTAAGTACGGAGCGTTGTGAATTTCAGACAGATTTTAAGTATCGGGAAATTCTGAGTAGTCATGTTCCACGGTGAGTTTACGGCGGCGAAATTTCTACAGCATAAACGGTAAAGAAAATTTACTGACCGGTAACACCAACCAGAGCACAAACGTTCCTTTACTTCCTCAATACCCTCCACCAGCTGTTCGGACGCTTGTCCAATTGTGATCTCTGGCCTTTAACAAGATCAGCTCTGCCAGTGATAAGAATTAATCAGAAATATTAAACGCATTAAAATTCAATTGTCTTGGTACTGTTTTCATGACTTTGATAAGTATTGATTATAGATTTCAGCTGTGTTAGTGCACCAAACGTAATGAATAAATCACGTGTGAACCGCGAAATGACAACAACGTGTGGTATTGAGAAATAACAATTTACTGATAGGGAAAGTGTGTGGGCAGTGCTTGTTGGGTAAGTTTGTTATGCAGCGGAATTTTTGTAATCGATTGATAATTAAGATTTCGAGGACCGTGTGACCATAGAACACCAGTGAATTGATCGATTTCCAGTACACCCCCTTAATTCTATGCTACATACACAATTCATTTAGATTCTATTTCCGCCCAATCCACATAATTCATGAATTTTCTTTTCAAATTTGGTTTTTTGAAGTTAAACAAATTTTTCTCTCTTGAATAATTCAAAAATTTTATAGATCAATCAAACTATATTTAGAAGTAATCTAAATTTTTCGAGTTTATTTCTCTTTAGAGCCTTCGTCAAAATATCGGCGACATTATTTTCTGAATCTACTTTTATAATATGAATTTCATTAATTTTTAGCATTCATTTACAATGAGGAAAACGAAACCAGCAAACGCAAACTTCCCAAAAAGGGCACCACCCGCTTGTGCGGCGGTCAACATAGAACACTCGGCTTCTGTGCATGATTCCCACTTTTCGAGTCAATAGATGTGACCAGAATTGAGTCGGAAATAACGTCCTATATACAACACAGGACTAAAAAAAGTCGAACAGGACAAGAAAACTTCGTCTCTGGTTCCGCGTTTATCACTTTGATTCCAAGGGAAACCACGATTATTCTCATTCTTATTTCTACGGTTTTTGTTACTCTTTTGACCATTGGCCTGGTCCTTTCTGAGCCGGTTTTCGGTTATCCTCCAGAGGCGTTTTCTACGACTTCAACCTGTCGAATTTTGGCTACGATTAAGTAATGCCGTCTCAAAGCCTCTATTTTGAGAGCTTTAATTGTGGTGTCTCTAAGTGCGAAAACTCCGGCGATACTAACGGCAAGTCTGACGTTAGGGTCGTTTATGGCTTTCACGAATGCTTCGATTGCTATAAAATTTCTTACACTTTCACCATAGGAAATGGCCGTTTTCGACAAACGATCTGTATCTTGGCCAAGAGAAGCCAAATCTTCGTCGTGTTTTTGTCGTCTGTTTTGTAGTTGAGTCAAATATAGCTTTTGTAAATGTTCAGTACCATATCTAAGTCTTAGAGCACAGCTCAATTTGTCATAATTGAACATCTCAGAAGGAGAAAAAGTCAACAAAACAGAAACTGTCGGGCCTCGTAAACAGACTGCCAAATTATTTGCTTTTGCAGCAGAGTCTCATTGACTGTGAATAGCTGATGCTGCAAACTGGTTCTCAAAATCGTTCCAAGAAATTTGACTGTCAAATGTGGGTGGCATTATTGAAGATGAAGGCCTAGTTGTAGAGAAATGAGTTCGGACTAACCTCGGGACGGTGTTCGGGACAGCTCGGAAAAGACTCATCGAGGTTAATCTCCGGGGCGTCTTGCATTGAACTTTGAATGCGGCTGCAAGCTACAGGACGAGAGGGTTGCACAAAAAAGTGAATATCTCTCGAATTCTATGCCCAACTGGTTAAGGGCTTTGCAGGATATTTTACCACCGAAAGTAGAAACTTTAGTTACCGTTAAGCTTTTAGTTATAGGGTTGGACGTTATTCGAAAAGGAAAAATCGACTTGAGTTATATCAGTACGTTTTAATCACTCGTTCTTGTATGACATACGAGAAGCCGGTCATTATGTTTTTTCGGCAAGGGATAGGACACATGTCCTCAGCCCGTGCCTCATCACTAGTAACCAGACTGTTCGTACAACTAATTGTACAGTTGTTGTCACAGATTATTTATGAGTCTATGAGAAAATTTTTGGAACATTAAAACTTAAGTATTATCAACGTAATAAGAACCCGTTCAATTTGTACTGCGGAATGTTATTCGCATTCGCGGGGGACTTTTATTTCACACATGGAAAAATAAGGCTTCGAGCAACGAACGTCATTGAAACCATTAGTTTTGTTTTCAACTGATAGGAAAGCACCACATTTTTCATTACCGGCAGCGTTGTTGGGCTCACCACCCGCCCACTTGACAAACGGCAATTTATTGCCTAGAAAATAAGAAAAGGGAAAGAAGATAACGTCAAAATATGAATCCTTAGAATTGGGTACTTCAAATACTGATCAACTCACCGTGGACCGTTGTCCACGAATTTTCGTCGTCTCCACGTTTGAATCCCATATGGAATTCGAAAACCTTTTTGCCTCTGCCTAAATAGTGTCTCCCCATGAAATTCACAATATCGTATTGCGCTCCATTCTCAACCACGACCAACGTTGCATTCTCTGCTTTACATAGTTTTTCCGAGTCCGGCCATCTCGTTTTTTCATCAAAATGAATCTTGTACGCGTGCTCACTGGTTTTGAACCGACAGTAATCCTTAGGTATGACTGGGCAGAAATCTGGTTTTGGTGGGGGGGTTTCACCCTCGGCAATCTCTGGTGGCTCGTAATTGTGCAACTCCTCTATAAACGGACAATTAGAGGTTTCCGCGTTCTTCGGGTGTACGGAAGCTGAAATCGAAATGGGCGTTACGAATGGTACGGGTTCAAAAATTATTGTATTTAAAAATTTTAGTACAACGCTGAAATGGATAATCTGTGACACTTGTAGAGCCTCTACGGGAACAGCGTCCAGCATTGGATCACTTCCGCCGAAGAAGTTCACTTACGACGACGGTGGTGATTCCGCGAGTAGACTTCCACCAACATGAGGATGACCAAGACTGGAAGTACACCGACGCGTTTGCGCATTTTGGAGCCTTCTGAAATTGATGAAATTTCAAGTGTATCTGAGGTTTTCACTCTCGTCTAGTTTCCTGATTTCACAGATTTGTCATATCAATTAATTGTTGGATCTCTGTGTAGTAGCAGAAAAGTCATTTCGAGAATACACAGATCAAATAAAGCGGTAAGCTTACTGACAGAGGTTCGTAAGTACGGAGCGTTGTGAATTTCAAACAGATTTTAAGTATCGGGAAATTCTGAGTAGTCATGTTCCACGGTGCGTTTACGACGGCGAAATTTCTACGACACAAGCGGTAAAGAAAATTTACTGACGGGTAACACCAACCAGAGCACAAACGTTCCTTTACTTCCTCAATACACTCCACCGGCTGTTCGGACGCTCGTCCAATTGTGACCTGGTCAAGAACTCTGGCCTTTAACAAGCTCAGCTCTGCTAGTGATAAGAATTAATCAAAAATATGAAACAAATAAAATCCAATGGTCTTGGTACTGTTTTCATGGCTTTGATAAGAATTTAGTGTGAATTTGAGCTGTGTTAGTGCACCTGACGTAACGAATAAATCACGTGCGAACCGCGAAATAGGACAAGAACGTGTGGTATTGAGAAATAACAATTTACTGATAGGGCAAGTAGGCGGGCAGTGCTTGTTTCTTGCGAATAATGTCAGGAAAAAATTCAATCGAAGTATTGCAGGAATATAAAAGGAGTTTCTCTATTAAAAAACTGTTATTTCAAAGCTTAACAATTTAATCAACTGCATACTTTATGCCAGCTTCTTACTGTCGGCGTCTACGCCCATTTATAGTATCGAGCATCAATTACAGAGGTTACATTCTATTGAATTTCCAATTTTTTCACGTACTCATTGAAGAGGTAACACTATTCTCTGCGATCTGTATTTTAGTGCATAAATTCGAAATTTAGTGATCGAAGACAAAGGAATTCCAACCTGTACCCTGTAGGTAATTGTCCTGAACTTCCATCGACGACTAATCAACTACGTCATTCAGGGCCAGCATCTTTATTCGTAATATTAAATATTCAAGCATTAACCGATAGGGGAATTGCAGAATCGGTTTTCGACAGTGAACACCCTGGTAAATATCTGTCGTATAGATAAATTCACGATCTTGTGGGGAAAGAAGCGTCGAGAAGGACGGCTTAGATTACCTCTTTGAAACTTCTTCTCCCCCAAACGAGGAATTGAAAAATTAACACAAATGGCATATGAATTGATTTGAATCAATACCGGAATGAGATGGAAATATTGTACGTAATGACATATTATAACAAAGTGAGTATTTTGTGATATATTTATTGAATACCAAGTAAAACACCTACACGTACTGCGGAGAAATTATAGTTTCGCATATGAAGAGAAGAATAACCAAGCAAGAATCCGCGGCTTTGCCCTCGTTGTTGGTTTGCGTGATCAGAACCCCTCCAAACTTTTTGACGAAAGGATTGGAGTACTCTGCATCATTCGGGGACCATTCTTCTGACGGCAAGGGTTTACCTTAAACGCAATTCGCACTTAAATATCCATGCAACATTGTACCGTCGTACCATATTCCTATCACTTATTTCGAAAGGTCAAAAAGTATTTCTTATCGATTAAACAATTGCATTTTCGTTGACTTGGATCCGTCTTGATTTTAGTCTTCCAGAAAAATCAAATTATGACAAAGTAACCGTGTGTTCAAATACTTTGTAAAACTGACAATTGGAAACTGTTTTAAAATGCCGCTGAAAATCATGCAAATGGCCGGTAGTAGTTGTGTCCTTCAATAGAAATAGTCGACCTTCTGTCAAGGACTTGGAGCAATAGGTAATGCTTTGTTTGCGTTTGAAAATAGGGCGGAAGAATTCATCGAATTTCTAATGGTCCTCGGGAAACATAAGCACCAGCATTACACTCACCTGCTTTCTCATGGAATATTGGAAGAGTGATCGAGTTGTTTAGCTGAATGTCGTGATCGCCCGTACGTTGGTGAGTAAGAATTTGCTCTGTGGTAAGGTGATGGTAGATCAGCTGTAGATCGTGGAGAACCTGGTTTTGTTGAATCCGAAGGCAAATATCCAGGATGTGGATGATGCATTCCAGGTTGTGACAGAAGATCGTCTTGGACAATTGATTGGCGTCGATAGGTATCTGAACTGGGATGTCCATGGTGTTTGTGAATTAATGCAGAGTTGTCATCAGGTCTATAGAATATTTTCATCGAATCGGGGTAATCTTGAACGGGTCTTGTACGATTGTTTAATTTTTTAAGAAAGGTGATAATACTGAATGTTAATCGAGAGTAATTTGCCGGATCCAACAATCCTTCATTGTGGTTGTCGTCGCTAGCTTGAAAGTCATCCCGGTTTTCACCTTGTGTTAGGGAAACCGAATCATGTGGTTTGGACTGATCACCGTCACCATTCTCTGCGTCTGTTTTATTCACCTTTAGATCATTTACCGATGGATTAACAAGGATTTTGACAGTAGTAATCGTACCATTTTTTTTTGGCATCTCATTCAACAACCAGTCACCGGAATTTACCGGGCTTGGGGCCGCAGTTTCATCGTGGGGTTTGTGGTGTGGGTCTGGTTGCGATAGCCACTTTATAAATGATTCGACATCTGATAACTGAATATCTAACAGTTCAGGCGTCGTTTCAAAAATTGGCGAGACACTAGATGGTTGTTTTTCAGTAGCGGCTGGAAGGGGAGCACCTAGAAAATCTACAAGTTTTTTTAAAGGTTCTGCGACAGGTTTTAATATGTTGCCAAGTTCCTCCGTAAGGTTAGTATGTCGTTCATTTCCGGGGCCAACGTAATCAAGAATTATATCGAAGAACTCTGCTAAATCTTCGCGGTTTACAATGGGATTAATGAAGGTAGATAATGGTTCAATGAATGGTTTAAGTAGTGTTCGATAGGCCGGCTCAAGCTTTTCTATGAATGAATTGAATACAGAAAGCAAGGACTTTGAGGAATCGTCAGACTTGAGACTCGGCAACTTCGCGTCCGATACTTTACTGACAATATCCCCGAGCTTTGATATCAGCTGCTCAGGAATTTTTTCAAGGTCCAATAATGACCAGCCACCGAAATTTCGCTGGTCTATACGGTGTGGCCCATTTCTGTGTACCGTTGATTGCATTCCGGAACCTTCTCCGGACAGAGAGTCTGAATCATCTGTGTCAACTTTGGTGCCCGCCTTTTGGGGATCCGTAGCAGTTTTTCTGGGTATGTTCTTTTCAAGGGACACCGTCAACCCTTTTTCTCTACCAACTACTCGCGAGGACCGTTTATCCAGCCCATTACCTAAGTTCGGAAAGAGTTTTAACAAAGAATGATGTTGCTGACCATAACCGAAGTAACCGTCATCACTTGCAACCAACTTGTATCGCTACTTACAGTTACTTTTCGCTGGATCCCCACCGTCTCTTACTACCGAGCGTTGGGCACCTGGGGAATAACTTGTACTTGAAGAATTCGGCATCAGTTACCACGGTAATTAGATGTCAAATGAATGAATCCATACCTTGAGCGTCATGTGACATCAAAATAATACTTGCTGCAATCAGGCTTAGCAGATGCAGACACGTCCGATAACGACGTTCTCGCATCATGGTGATCAATCTCTACGACGTGTAGAGATAAATATTTGAATCTTTGAATAGAAATTTAACAGTTCGTGACACTTATAATTCGGCTATAAATTCGTCTCAATTTGCTAATGTTCACTGTGGATAGCAGTGACCAACTCTAGGCCTCGCAATCCCGCCTCGACTGCAGAGAGTTACTCAAGACCCGCTTGATTTAATAGAAGCAAGTTTAACTATAATTAAAATTCAAATAAACATTGACGATGCGGATATTCAGCGCAATCTTTTAACACTTGTAAAATCACAGGAGGAAATAATGTGGGGGTCTAGTTTAATGCGATTCTCGTGTCAAATCCTTTATTCGTGATTTGCGAAATCGATTGTGTTACTAAATAACATTTGTCACGGGTATCGCACTGTGGCCAGTGTTGATTTACATAAATTGATTGTGAGTACTGCAATGCTGCATGGTTCGATCACGGTCACGTGAAACAACGTATCAACGCTCTACAATATATACAGGGTGAGTCGCTTCAAGTATCGAGAATGGAAGGGGCTTGGTAGACGCGAAGGTATAGTACATCCCGTAGGATACTCGATTTCTTGTTGTAGGAAACAAGTATCAACAACGACTAATCCAGCTAACCTGTTCAGCATTAATGGATCTCGGAATAAACGTTTCGAGGATCCCTCGGCTATTCACAAGAGCTTTCGATCAGACACAACGAAGTGTAGTGGGGCACTGACTTTGATTATCAATCACGCAACTGGTACCGCTTAACATACTTTTATCCCCTTAATTGGCTGAAAGGGATGTGCCTTCGAGTCTACTAAGCTCCTCCCATTCTCGATCCGAAGAGATTCACCCTGTACGTAGAGTCACAGAATTACTTGCACTTTCGAAGTAGCAAATTCGGGTACTCGAGGTGTGACGAATGTTTGAGGTTCTTTTAGCCTCGCACTCACGATCGTAGAATAATTGAGTATTTTTCCTCGGGTAGAAAACTAATTTCTTCTATTTTTAACAAAAATGTACCGATAAACGATTGTCGGAAAACTTGTAACATCTAAGGAAATGAATTTGGAGATAAAAGACGTCCGCCTTCGCATTCTGCAGTAAGCTTGGACAGGTCACAGCCTTCTGCAGCCCTAAATCGATTTGGCGATAGCGCCATTGGAATCGCAGTATAGCACTAAAGTAAATACGACCAACGAATTTGCTCCCGGAAACTATCAATCGTACTTTGCGTGACAACGAAAGCTCATTTCAACGTTTATCCTTGCTCGTTAGGCATGCATTAATACCTCGTATATGTCGACCAGCTGAAGATGTATGGGTGTACCGATTCGAACGCCGTATGTAAAAGTGAAAAGTGAGTACAATTTTGAGGTGATCCTCACTGGCAATGCGTAATTGAAAAAATTCAAGCGATTGAGGTAAATTAAGGCATGAATTCACGTCGAGTGGCCAACTGTACAAATTCCGAAGAACGAAATCTTTTTCAAGTATTTAGATACTTTTAGTTGTTTATGTTGTCTCGTTGCCAACGAATAAAGTATGAATAAATTGGAGGAGATTGCATGCAAGGATTCTGAACGCTGTACTTGTGTCAAGTAATTTGGACAAGTTCATGACGACACGCACAGAAGGTATGATATGTTCGCTGTGCACCAGCGTAGATTACAAGATAATACTATTCTGAAATAGTTTCCTCAACTCCCAGTGAGGAAAATTATATTATAACTCTGCTGCACTAATTTGAGTGATTTACACAAGGACGACGAGGAAGTTAAGTTACGTCAATCAAAAATTATGTTTTGCAGTTTTTCAGACTCCTTTGGTCTGCAGTTTTTTATCACCCTAAGGATTAACGTGTCTTCAAAAATGTGATTTTAAATTATAAAAAAACGATTTGAAGTACAGTTCAGAATTTTTTAGAACGTCTCAAAAATATTTATAATTATCGTACATTTCACGACACACGTGTTACATCAAGCTGGATAATTTTTTTTCCTTGCCAAATTGCAATCACATCTCGCCCGCTCCTTTACCCATCATCGGTTACTCAGTCATCTTTAAAAGAGATGACCTTTTTAACGCTAAATGAAATTATGTAGCCATTAACCAACCAGCTGTAACGTAAAAGCGTTAGCAGTCTGAAATATTGCGTTACGTTGACGGAAAACCGCTACAATTTTATTATCATTACTATTTTCTTCCCTGTAGTTTCAATTTCCGGTACTGATAAATTCTTCTCAAATTCTTTTCAGGACGTAGCTAGATCTTGTCCAATTGGTTCAGAAAAATAATCATTCTACTTGTCTCTAAAATGCTTTCGCGCCGTTTCTTTATTTCTTCTACATATGAAAATGCATCGAAGTGTTTTTGTTCAGAATTTTGCGTAGAACGAGGCTGTTAAGTCCTTTTTCGCGTTTGAGATACGAGGACCTAGGTATTTCGAGATATATACGACAACGTCGAAATCGACTAGCGCACCCCCCATAATCAGTAATGAATTCAAGCTTGCGCCAGGGAGTACTAAACCCTCTAGTTATGGTGGTCAGCGTATCCCGATCATTCAGACACGTGAATCCTAACACAAAATATATCCCTGGAAAGTTCTCTGGAAGAAACATTGAGTAATAATTATAATAATTATAATGATTTCAACGGCAATCGCCGTATGCGAGGCAGATTGCATGGAAACAAAAAAATTACTGTTGCATTTATTATTTTGGGGACTGGCGCAGGACTTTTGTTGCTGACTTTGCTAAAATTTTTATAACTATAACTTTTTTGCGTGGTAAATTGTACTATCGATATAATAATTCCGAGAATTTGAGGTATTGAGGAATTTTGCCAGAGAGGTAGTAAATCCGACAGTAATTTTTTTGAAAAAAAAAAACTCGCGAAAAATGTTCAACCATTACCAAACTGTCTAGATCGAGAGAATCTTTACGGCAGGGGAGGCGTAGATCGACAAAGATCAGAGGAAGCTATTTCCAATTTGTAAGTTATAGAGCGCAATAGCTATAAAACAGAGAAAGCCTTGAACGCAGACGGCAGAGCCGTAATGATAAGACAAAATTATTCTGATTTATCGTAGCGGGACTAAAGAGACGTCCGTGAATGGATATACTTGGGGAAACTTCAATGAAGATTAGTTATACCGACGCCTGGTTATACCGAAGAATCATCTTCGGTGTAAATTTTCACCCTGAAGGGAGACTGCGATTAAAATTTTCGATTCAGCGCATTTTCCGCGAGATTACCGGCGGGTTACAATCATTACCGATTACCCAGCACACGCTGAAAAATGTTAGATCAATCGGAAATTGACAAACGGTGAACCGAAAATCAAATCCGTTTTTATTGTTCTTTGAAGTTCTCAAGCCCTCTTCGGAAACGCTACTATCGAACCTCCTTCACTTCAAAGCTCCTCTCCGATAGCGTGGTAGAAAAACGGGAGAGGAGAAGCGAGAGATTTGACACTAGATATAGGGTAAGAGGGTGAGGTATTACACCAGATGTAACCGTATAAAATGTTCGGCCCTATAAACCAAAGAAATACAACCCCATTTTTATATATATATATATATATATATATACATACTTTTATTACGAGTTGATTTGTCTTTCTCAGCAGTAAAATATACGTTAAGATAAATCTGGACTTGGGCGACGAAATCAGGCCCTAGTTTCTCTACTTAGAAGCATCCATTTCTTACCCTCTGACATTGACCTTGGCTGTACAGAAACGTCTACGCCGTACATTTTGGCCATTTTACAATTGGTTAGAATTTTCTTTGGGTAAGGCTCGTTTATGAGTTAGTTGAACAAAGTTGTATTCAACATAAAGACCTTATTATTTCCTTTGGATAAATCAGTACTAATTATTTGTTAGAAAAGCTTGAACAAAGTTGTCTCAGGATACTTTCTACGTCGACGAACGGGGATGAATTTAACTGTGTAAGATCAGAAGGGGCGCCGTCTTGTTGATCTCTGGCTATCAATCAAAGCTGGAGAACGACGGTATTTCATTACCAGGGATGAAATCCCGCGAGAGATGGCAAAAGTAAGCGGTAAATCCATGGAGTGGCCTGTTAGAGAATTGAAAATTTTTACGACTGGTTCTTATTTTATTGTCGACTCTATTCGCGTTCTCAGAATCTATACATAGGTATAATGTATATACGAGAATAGCCAGTCCATAAAATGGCTCTAACCCAATTACCTTTGCCTCCACAACGAGACTGTTAACGGAACTTCTTTCGGCTTGGACCATGGCAAATGGATACCGTGATCGTAGCAATGAAAATTTTATCATTATATGATAGAACCATGCATGCAAATACCTGCATAGATATTACATGGAATAGCGTTGTACGGAAAATGAAATCGAAAATATAGTTTTATCGAATGGACCTTATATGTTGTAAAATTACATTTGGACACTGCATGTCGAGGACCATCGTCTCCTCTGTATCACGTATCTAGTCTGGTAGCAGCGAGAAGTCAAGGCTTGCAGTATGGTCGAATTTAGATTCTTAAAAAACATTTCTTATTTCGTTGCTGTGGAAAGACACCAACGATTATTCTATTATTATTTTTGATTCCATTTGGCGATAAGCGCGTTACAATGTATCGTATAATCCACCTATAACGTTATGCCTGTCATCTATAAATTTTTTACTACCGTTACACCGCTACTTTTTTTCACTCTTTGTCATACTCGAATTACGAATGAATAAAAAACACGCGACATGCACACGCATCTTACGCGAGTGAATAATAACCACTCATAAATATACCCAACGTGCGTATCACATTTATTCACCCTGGTTTCTTCCAATATTTCAACCCGAAAACCGTCGCGATTTATTTCCTCGAATTTCCTAAACATTCCACTCTCCAAGTACGTAGGTGGAAAGGTGAATTGCGAAGTCGGATAAAATAAGGAAACAAGAAAGTGACTCCCAGAATTTTCGATCGGTGCCTGATCGGAAAAGGTTGTTTATCGATGCCCGCAGAATTCGGTTGGACTGGCTGTTCGACGGATCTGTTACAGAAAGGTTGAAGCCCGAATCAGACGACGACTTGACGCCTCCGCTAAGGCCTGCTGACAAATAGCCGAATCGTAGGACGTCCCTCGTTTCCCTATCTGGAATCAATCGAAAAAGACAAAGGGGCTAAACGTCGGGGTGGAGGAGAAATAAGCCGGTATTGATATCCCTCTGAATGCCTTCTAAAAGCGCGCGTAGCAGCTGCGAAGACAGAAGACGTCTTCATTGTGCGTCAGACGCGTCATTGAAACAAATCGAAGATACGAAAAAAGGTTATTTAAAATAGAGATAAGTGCGAAAGATCGGGACGTAGTTTATCTCATGAGGTGAATAAGTTGTCGGGCGAAGTTTCAACATCCCAAAACTCATTATCATATACCGTTATTGCCGTTAATACCAGCAACATGATGACGCGTATATGTATAGGTATGTTAATATGTGGAGCACATAGTTTCCTGCTTCAGTTGGCGCTGATGTTGGCATAATTCTTGGGATGAGGCGGCTGCTTCAGTCTTATCGGGTAACGAGAGAGAAAGAGAGAGAGAGGCAGACAGAGAGATAGAGAGTTGCCGCTGAAATTGAGCCTAACCGCAAAGGTATGGGTGCGGATCTACGTCAAAGTGACATGTGTTATCGCCCCAGACTGCATCAGCTGAACCCCCTTCGTATTCTCGCATGAACCGGTTCTTTGACATGATTTAAACCGCGATAGAAGCCTCGAAGGGTGCAGACTTGATCAAACTCACACACTCCGTTTGAAGCTCGGTTTGAAGCGTAATTAAACTCGAGAATCTGTTTCCGATCCGGTGATGCCCGAGGTTTGATTTTTCCATCAGAATTTTATTTATTCTTGCTGTTCCGAGTTAGCCTGCTTCTACGAATTCTATGGCGTTCATCTCCAAGCTTCCTGCGTTTTGATATATTTTCGCTGTAATGATGAGTGTAGCGTTTATCGATTGCTTAAAGTTTTAAATTGTGTTTGGGTTATACTTGAAGCGTACAGCGAGAAGAATGTTGATGACGTACGACTGTCAAAATTTTTTACGACGGTGAAATTGCAAGAGAATTGTCATTCAATGTTCCTCTCCATTGGGCCGTAGAACTCGACAAATTTATAACGAAACTTGGGTATTCCCGTACGTTTTCCATTTATCTATGTCTTTTCTTTCCAGTATTAGCTTTACGAATGATCATTTTACTCTACATTCCTTACCGTAAGTCGAAAGCGTGTAATAGCGGTAAGTCGATCGATCAGAGAATCTATTCGGTCTGCAATCGCTGTTTTTTGTCTGCCCCTTAAGGGAATGTAGTCGATCCCTGGATTTCAGGGAGTAAAACGAAGGCAAGGAAATATAGCAGGATATCTGTGGAGTAATAAAAAGGGTTGTTCCCACCACGTTCCTCATTTATAAACTCGAATCACCGCGGGTGTTTAATATTCATTCATCAGTATTTTCATGCGTCAGATTTATAATATTTCATTTTTACCAACAGATGCGAGAAATTATTTCCAATCGCCTCGGGTTATAAAACGGAGTGAAACGAGCTAGAAAATAGAGAGAAATATGATTCGCACTCGTAATTCAAGGTATAATCGAAACAGAATAATTTGAAAATTGGATTACGGGTAATCGAAGGTCACGGATTTGACGTTTATTTTGACCACCCTCTTCGAAAGGCATCTCATTGGTCGTTTATCCCGGGATTACAATTATGCAGTGTGGATTACAATTCACGTTTAGAGAGATGCTGGAGCTAGGAATACCGATCGCTGGTGAAACCAATCGACTGATTTAGCAATGCAATGTTAGTCATGGGCCGAAGGTACTCTGCAGGGCTTTGAAAGCTTCGACAGACCGACCCAAATCCTCAGCAACGACCACGGAATTCCTGACCTACATACGTATTATCTTCTAGTACAAAGGGAAAACTAAGCTTACCATGCGTTACGCAAATTCACGAAGCATTTCTCCCCTCAAATTCCTACCTCTGGATTCTAATCAGTTTTCACCGCGGTTTAAAGCTCAAGAATTTTCAAGCTAGAAAATAAATTATCTACCGCGATCCAGACCTCGATTTTTCTTCTTGTGAAGAAAACAACCGTCAAATTTCTTTTATCCGCAGTAGTGATAACTTAATTTTTTTTTATCGAAGATAACGAAAGGCGTAAAAAGATTGACGACGGTGACTTGAGCGATTGTTTGGACGAAAAGTCAACAATGAAAAGAATAACATTTGAACGAAAAACGAGAAAGGTTTGTAATCGAATAAACACCCGTTTAAACTGACATATATAGGTATCACTGGTAAAATTTCGTTCCCTGACAAATCCATAAACGCATGCTAAATCCCCGAACTTCCCCTGGATCATTCAGTTTCCGCGAGTAAATCGCATTCCTGGATAACTTTCCCAAGTTCGCCAAGTGCGAACGCCAAACACCACGATCAATGAGCGGAAACGTTAAATCTCCTCCGGGCTGAGTATTATTGGATTTATTCGGAAAAAGAGTGAGTATGCATGCGCGTCACACGCACGTACGAATCCCCGAAAATATTGCTCAACTCTCTCGAAAATCCAGAACTTGAGACCATTAAATCCTTGGCACGATCCAACGTTTCTGATAGCATCGAGAACACTGCAGACGCTACATTCATAATGCTGCACGTTAGACTAAGAGGTTCAAATGTTCTCAAAGATTTATGCCTATAAGCTTCATCCTTAAACCTCACTTAGGATAAACGCCATCGACCTAAATAAAAACGAGGTTAATTCAATCGAAGAACATATTTATGCGTGGCTCAAGACTATTAATCAATAACGTCAGTGTTCGGAATATTTCTATGCGCTACTTGACGGCTTCCGAATAGCGATCGACTTTTATTTCGATCTGCTTTCCATATTGATTGCATATCTCAAACTTCGATCTATCGGCTTTTCGACCATATTAGTTTTTAGCGGTACCTTTATTTATACTTGATCTAATTTTCCGGTATATCAAGTGTATTTAACAGCTCTTATCCCGAAGACGGTCGACGTTCTGATTTCGCTGGAGCCGGTTGAAAATTATCGTCAACATTTTCAGCTTATGAATTTGCGGAGTATAATTTCACCAGCCCCAATTATTGGCAGCCGTGCAGTTAATTAAATGTGAACACGGTGGTTGGGTGCCGATTAAATTACCGCCAAGAGTTTAAGTCAAATGTATCCTGAATTGAAATTTTCACGCTTCGCCGCACCGCTGAATTATCCCGTTAAGCATACATACTATTCATTGCATGCAAACTTCAACCAATTGAGTTCAATGTAACGTTTCAGGTATCTGCGTCAACTTTAGTCAGAGAATTTCTAGAAGCAAAACATCGCGGATAACGATTCTTAATTTCAGAAGTTACGTTCATCCCGCTAAAATGAATGATAAAGTAACGAATTCAAACGATTCGCCAACAGCGATGATATTTGATGAAATTCGAATAATTCGATGTAAACGACCCTCAAAGCGTCTGAAATCGGCTTAAAATATGGATGCAGGATACGTTTTACTTTCGCATTATGCGATGAAGGCGATTACGAACGGGCGTCAGGCGGGTATTACAATCAGTTGATAATCTGGATGGTATGAGGTGAAAATAAAGAGGTTTATGAGCTAATTAAGCGAATAAATAGGTAGCGAAGAGGTGAGGAAAAATGATTTAATGGGCGGTTAATGCGTAATGCGTGGTTACGACTTAAAGTCTGAAACAAAACTGTTTTTACAATAATATGGGTGGACGCATTTCATCTGTGATGACTATTAAATCAGAAAAGAAAAGGCCAAACGTGTGATTTCACCCTTTGTATCAATTCCGAAAAGTCTGTGTAGATTCACGATAATTTTTTAATTCACTTTACTACATTTATTCCTCGATTTCAACCTTGCGCTAATTTCGATGAAAATACGAAACTTTGGTATTTTAGTCTGAAAATAAAAAGTATCCGAACAGCTCAAAGCTTTCATAAAGAGAGTATTTCAACTGAAATAATTCAACGTTTCAACCGAAGGTATTCCGACTGGATTCAAAAATGTGAATATTCGCATTTCTGTTACTCCAGAGTAAAAGCATTCGCGGAATTTTACAACTTCCGGCGCGCAACTCGGCACAAAAGCACGGACGTGAGTTCAATCCAGTGTGGTAGTGCGAACGAGGGTAGTCCGATCCGATTTCTCGGTTACGATAAAACTCTTCGATGCTAAAGAGCCAGAGACGAAGCGTTTTGGGATGGCTGACCCATTTCTGATCTAGACTCCTGACGCCTGGCTTAAGCATCTCATTTACCACTCGCTCAGCAGGCGGCCAGCGTCACTTGGTCCTTCCTGTAGCAGAAATGTTTAGCAACAATAACAGATTATGGTTTTCGATAGCTGACACGATATTAGGTGTAGACTTACCAAGGGTTACTTTCCTTGATTATATTCTTTTTATTATTATATTCTTTGTGTTTCTAACAACGGTATTAGGCTAATCTGCCTCGTTGCTCTCTGGGAAGACTATTATCAGATTTGTAAGTTGTCCTCTCTTTCCGAGTTATCCTTAGGGGAACAAATGCCAGGCCTTTGTGAGCAAGCACAGTTCTTTCTCTCTATCTCCACCGCTTATACTATATCCGGTGACATAATATTTTACAGCGAAACACCCTCGAGAAACTTTTTCATTCTTCTTAAATCAGATAAAAAACGAAAAGCTCTATTCAAACCCTTCTGAGCGATAAACACTCGAGTCAGCTACATTGATGGGTGAAATTTCAACTCGTAGCTGTTCATGAACGATGAATCAAAGTGTGAGATCGCTGAATATGGCGTAATAATGCAGAAAAACGGTAAACCAATTCAGCTCGAAATGTAAAAAAACGTTCTTGAATACCCTACACGCCGTGGATACATATTTACGTAGGTACTTCTGTCACTCTCATTTCGCTGAAAACTCGAAAGTAAACAATGTAACTTGATTGAGTTACTACGAAAATACCAATCGAAAAACGGAGCATAAAACAAATAATGATTAGGAAGATACGAGGAATATGTATGTTTATTTTTCAAACGAATCGAATCGGAAAACGATCACAAACGCTTTCGGCAGTCGTAGAATGAAAGCAGGTATTCTGTGTACGGAATCCCACCAGGTATTACACAATTGAGTTGTTCTCAGTTAATTCACCTTGCGATAGCAGAATCAACTTTTGAATTCAGGCCACCTGGTCAAATATCGTTTTCAACAGTCAATTGATTGTCGTGAGTAAGCCATGTTTTACTGTCACAACTGCAGTCCATGCTAGATAACGATCCGAAAGAAATTATCATAGGAACTGTAGATTTTCACTCTTCCGTGAAAATAACTCTACTACAAAGTGTTCCCACTTATTTGCGTTCAAGACGTGATTCGAGCAAATTATACTCGCCATTGTTGATATAATTAGGAGTATAACATTTTCTCATGGGGGTTTCTTTCCCCTCGCGCATCGTGACGGATAAACGTATAACGTTATAGGTATAATGTATCAAGGTACGTGGCGATACGGCGAGAGTAAGCCAGGGAAAGCCACTCGAGGAGTGAAACACTTTGCATGGTGGTGAATGAAATGTGAAAAAGACTTAAAACGAAGGTGGGGAGAATAAATAAAACATGATCTCTACACCTCCGGGTAGAGAGGAAACTCGTCCCGACGGGATAAGTGGATCCAAGCGTTCTTGATTGCTCTCCCTAGGGAACCCAGCCAAATCTACTACAGTATTACCGATGGTAGAGGTTTTATTCCTTGCGTCCCTGCAACTCTTTTTTATGTACGTACGTGTATATATATATATATATATATATGTATGAACTATGTACTATGCATGTGGGACGCATATTAAACCATTTATTTAACAAGAAGACTCTGAACTAGGATTAATAGATTACTTTGAAAGAGATTCAATATTCAATTTGAGAAGGACACGTCGATTTGATTGAAGATTCTCTTTTAAAAACAGCCAACGACTCGCAACACACGTCCGCAACTGCTGACGATGCTTTAATCCCAGTCGATCCTATGGGGGGATGAAGATAGGAGGCAATTTGCATCCGGAATTTTTGCCTTACTGGAGTATTGAAATCCAATTAGGAATCCGGAGGAATGAAACGTGGTTTGAGGTATGTCGGGAAATTTCCCATCGTCGGAATTGTGCGTATACGGCGTGAAAACTACTCGAACGTTTTACTACTCGAAAGGTGGACCTTTTAGTGTCGGCCTCAGTCCTACGCCCTAGAAAGTGGTTTTATATCGTGGCGTCAATTTTCCCACAAACTCGTACCGAAGCTTCAAAACCCTCGTAAACCCCATATAAATTTTCTAGCTTGACCGCATGGTACAGAAAATTTTACGACGTTGGTACATATGCGAAAAAGATTGAAGGTAGAAGAAATTTTCTTCGGGGGATCAGGTATTCATACGGGGGTGTGGAAGCCATTGTTACTCGATATTCTTACGAGAATAGTAGTAAATATTCATCCCCGGAAGTGAAGAGGTATTCCTGGATATTTCTACTAACTACCTTCCCACTGTTGGACCCTTCGCTCAACGTTTTCGCGGAACATTCAAGAGCCACTTGCAAACTGGTCCGCGTGGCTTCTTGAATCGCATTAATTCTCAAAAGAGTAATTCATGAACAAGCATCGAAGCACGGAAGCTAAAAGCAAAATATACACCGAATTCAAAGTTGATCGATTGGCTTTTTTCAGTGCTTTTCGCTACGCGACTGGCTCTGAGATTCTCAAGCGAGTAAATCCTTCGTACTTAAGATCACTTATCACACTTCATATTAGGCCACTCAATCGAATATCCCATTTCGCCCCATAATTGCCTGCACAGTTTTTCTCCGAGTGTGTTGAATTAATACCCTATTATTTCTACCCCGCGTCAACACTGATCGTCAGTATTTACGGTAATGTTCGAAATGGCTCCATTCGGCACAGGAAAGTGATGAAGCAAAAAATGAGCCAACTTAACTGAAAGTCAATTCCAAGTAGGAGCTGGCCTGAAGAAAAAGTGTTAATTTAGTAACACTTGACCGTGAGATAAATACAGTTGAACCCATTTTACTTGGGGTTCGTGGGTGTCTGTGTGTGTATGGTATTGAATATTTTCCAACGCAAACTTTCGAACGCATGACCGTAGAACGTCGCTGCAAAACTCTTTTGACGGATGTGTAGAATAGAAAGGCAGCGTTGGGTGAATTACGCATATCGCTGGTTATACTTCCGTAACGATTTATCACCGGGACTTTCGTCGTTCAATCAATATTCGTTCACCAAAATGTCAGCCCTTTCGGCCTGCCAATTGGGATCATGCATATGCGACCAGGTCACGAATCGCGGGTGGATGAAATATGATTCTTCCCCGAGGATCTATGAGTGCCTCAAGCGAAGATGATCTGTGATCGAGTTTACTTTCATATATACATATATATACAATATTGTATTCCGAGAGATGACTAAGGATTGCGTGAAGAAAGAGAATCTCTCGTGTTTCAGATGTTCAGTGTGAATTACACCGTGAATACGACACCATTGGTGATCGACGACTTGGACCCGGAAGACGATGAGAACAATTACGTGCCGTACAGCCAGCGACCGGAAACGTACATCGTCCCCGTGGTCTTCCTCATCATTCTGGTTGTCGGTGTTGCTGGGAATGGAGCGTTGGTCCTGACTCTCCTCCGTCACGCGAACATGCGGAATGTTCCCAACACCTACGTCCTCTCCTTGGCACTGGGGGACCTTCTGGTGAGTCGACCTGGAGTAAACATTTTAATAGGTTTGCGTAAGGGCGACATCAAGCAGCGACTGCGACTGAAACCCCATCGAGTTTCGGCGTGCAGGCGAGAGGAAAAAGGCAAAAATGTATCACCGAGTGTGTCTAGGCTTCCTAGTGTGACAGGTCACACCGTCAACGAGTTTCTGGGGTGAAAGAGAGGCCGTCTCGATTGTTTCGACTGAGTAGAAATCCATGTAAGTGAATCACTGTCAGGAAGAACAAAAAAAAAAAAAATAAGAAAAAGAAGGTCAACGCTCGATTGGTGCAGAGCGTTTTCTACCCGTTATCTCCGTCAGCCGAGGGAAATCACCAAGCTGCAGACGCCAGGACCAAATAATTCCTGGCCAATAGCCAGAGGCGTTTTTTCTTTTTTCTCGCACATCTTTTCTTCCTCGTGCATTAGCCAAGCTTGCAGGGCACACTCGACGATATCTTTACAATGACGGTCATTTTGTGGAAGTTAGCGCGGAGGTGGAGTCTCCAGAAACTGCTGACCTGGACAAAGACGACGCTCGAGGGACGCGGAGGTCGGGTTTTGTCAAAGAATGCAAAGTAGTCAACAAGTCGAAAGGACCTGCACGTACCGCCCCGCGGAAACCGGGTCCACCTCTTATCCTCGTATATAAACGCAATTCCCGATAATAAATTATTCCATTTCTTGTCTCGGCAGGACGTGTTGACGTAACTTTTCATCCCTTTCAACTCGCACAGGTTATAGTTACGTGTGTACCCTTCACGTCTATCGTCTACACGGTTGAATCCTGGCCGTGGGGATTGGCTGTCTGCAAATTGTCAGAATGCGCCAAGGACATCTCAATCGGTGTTTCGGTCTTCACGTTGACGGCACTTTCGGCAGAGAGGTATAGAAATTGAACACTTTTATCCTAGTTATAGTCAATATATCGTAGAAAATTGATTAGCCGGAAAGTGTTTAATTCCGGAGCATTCATTTTCAAGATTAAGTCTTTAATTAATTTGAGTATCGTTTGCTTCTCGATGCACGCATTTATGCGATCATAGTTAGGTATACACATCATCCAGTCTATAAGATTTATCGTTACTTCCAAATACTTTCACTAGAGCTTATACTTTTGATTATTAGAATTGAAATTAACGATTCGGTGTGCTGGTGTTGAATTTAATTCACCCGTCATGCGGCGCTTCGAATGTAATTCATCGCAAAGCCAATTAAAAGCTCTCTTACATTACGGTTCGCATCTGTGAGAAGCCGAGTTCTTTTTCTTTGAATTTAAACGGACGTAGAATGCAAGATAAACCGATTAGTCAAAGAAACTTGAATATTGGATTCTTGATTGCAAAATGGCCATTGAGCGATTAATTCAGTCTTTAGAGTAATGAATTTCTTGTAAAACGTGTCTTCGATTACCAAATGCAATCTAATTTCCTGTTCGCGTTTAAAATGGTTCACCATCCATCACCGGTAAATCAGTGCCAGTATTACTGACACGGCTGCCAGACAATTGCCAACCTTTTGCCTATTTGTTTCACGACTTCCACGGCTTATAGCCGTTGCTTATATAGCTATGCTATAATACCGAACTGCGAAAGTCTGCTTATATATAGACACTTATTGTTGGAAACCAAATTTTCTTAATATTTAAGCACTTGGTCGCAGCTGCAGACTGTACGGTAGTCAGCCTATGTTAGTCCCGTTTCCAGCTATAACGAGGAAAAGATTAATTAACTTTCGTGAACGTGGTTTTGGGTCAGAGGCAAATACTTCAAGTCCGCAGAGCGACAGGATCTAAAGTTTTCTTAAGTTGCAGTAGCTTTCTCAATTCTGACCAATTAAAGTCACGCATTACGTGCGTGACAACTTCTAATACTTCATTTGCAAACGAATGCAGTCGACGTTGATAAACCGGAAGAGATAAGAATGCGGCTTATGAAATTGCGAAATATTTTTGAAAATTCTTTGATCCCCCGATTTCGGTTTTATTGGTTTGTATTTTATGTAACCGTGAAGTAGATTCTGCTTGTTCTCCGCCTCTGAAAATTGAGTTCACCCGCATGTTCAAACGGATGTTTCAGGTACTGCGCCATCGTTAATCCTATACGAAGGCACGTGGCGGGCTTGAGTGCAAAGCCGCTGACTATTCTGACAGCTACTCTGATCTGGGTCTTCGCCAGCGTTCTGGCTATGCCCGCCGCCTTTTTCTCCTACGTCCCCGAAGTCAAGCTACAGAAAAACCACAGCATACTGATCTGCAGTCCCTTCCCCGAGGAATTTGGTGAGCCAAGCAGAAATCCCTCGTTTTTATAAAGATACTCGATGGAAACTGGGAAATATGCAGACACGGTGGATGCTAAACGTGCCTGGAAACGTTTTCGCTCTTTGTTTCGCGAATTTGGTATGCTTGAAGTTTTGTTTGATGCAGCGAAGACTTGGCGGAGATTTGCTTACGCAGTTACAGTTGAGGCCACAAACGAGAAAGCGCCTGCAAAAGGCCCAAAACTCGAAGTTGATTTGAGCCTGAGGGAACCAAGATAAATACATTTTTTCATTTTCTTACACAAGCTATATCAAAGCCATTTGATCCTGAACGGTCTTCGATTTTTCATATTTCTACGGCCAGAAGTACATTGGGATTTGAAATTTGAGGTCTTCCTTTTCACGGAGATTCTCCCTTTCACAGATTCAAACTTACCCCAGTGCACCTAGGCTTAGTAGACAAATGGTTTCAATTTCTTCTGCGTTGTCCACACTTCTTTGGCTCGTATTTTCGGCTCCAAGTCTACAAATGGCACCCGACTTTATCAAGGGATCCAGATACCGTGACGCGTTTTTCATTTAACGTTAGTCGAGACGTATTGTTCGATATTTGTATAGGGTGATTGAACCCTCGGACTAGCTTTCCATGTAGGCTCGTCTTCCTTCGAGTTCTTCCAATTTCTAACTTCAAACAATTTGTCTGGGATACCTTGAGTGTTTTCAACGCGACGGAAAATCGATTTCAATACTTTTTCCGCCGTAAAAGCCTGATACCTCACGCCTAAGAATAAAGCGAATTTAATGTAAACGAGCTTTTCATTCTGAGCATTAAATTTCCTGCCTTCTTTTTCATCTTAAAAGAGGGAAAAATGAATATCAGGCACGAGTCACCTTCATCATTATGAATTGAAAAAGAAAATGGCCGTAACGTGGTGAAAGCGAGTAAGAAACAAAAACAATCGCATGAATGGCAGGGAATTTAAACAGCTGGGTCCAGGAGATACTGCAAAACTTGAGATAGCAATCACCCAGTTATCAGAATCGTTTTATCTTTTCGACAGGCGAAAGTGAATAAAACACATTTTCGTCGATCATAAGTTGAGGTTCAAATTAATTTAAAGTAAACTCCAGTATTTCCTCATTACCGAATATACCTGAACCTGAAGTTTATAACGAACAGCTATGGTTATAAGTACAATACGAACCCCTGGCAGCATCGATCTTTCGCCCAATGTACACACACGTACCCTGAACTAAGCTCGGTACGACCTTAAGGTGTGAAAAAATGTGAAGAAAATAAAAGCCTTAATGAAATTGTCGCTGTGCAGGGGAGGAATACAAGAAGGGTGTGGTGCTGTTCAAATTCCTTGCGTACTACGCGATCCCCCTCTGCATCATCGCCGGATTCTACCTTGGGATGGCACGACACCTTGAACTGTCGACGAGAAATGTGCCCGGAGAATTTCCCGGTGCACCTCATCACTGTGGACAAATCCGAGCTCGTAGGAAGGTGAGTTTTTATCAAATAGAGCAAGTGCCTTTCATTCTGCCAGCAAGCTTTCTGAACGTATTAAACTCGTCTATCCATTCGCCCCAGTCGTATGCGAAAAAGTCACGTGACACGTGCCATCTTACATCACTCGAGGACAATTTATTCGATTTCTCATCAACGGTTAAACGTCTGATAATCGTGTAGAAACTGACGCTTATCATTATCCCGGAATCCAGCTCACGATCGGTGCTATTAGCTTCGGTGAAGAGGGTGGATTTAGGACCGGATTTAAAGGTGTGGTAACTTTAGGGTGACAAAGAAATGGATGGTCTCTAATTATTTTTCAAACGTGATGAACAATTTTTATTTTTACACTGTTTCAATAATTTATTGTGAGACAAAGACTAAAATAAATATATAAATAAACCAAATTAAAGTATATCGTTAGGCGAATGGAATTTTGCAAGCTTTTTTCAACGAAAAATCATTAATGATTTCGGTAAAATTCAGCTTTCGAAATCAATCACTTTCAATCCTAAATATGGACAACTATGACAAGCGGTTTTGTATCATCGTAGTTCGTAGACTATTTTATATAATTTTCATTTTGAAAATCGAGCGCTCTCCAATGCAGTTCAACACCATCAACTCTAAGTACATTCTCAACGTAATTTCAATGTTTCGGAATGTAGTTTTAAAATTTCTACTTTCAAGATGGTGATAATAGAACAGCTCCTTAGATTGGTATTTTTGATAGTCCTTTTCGTATACATCGATCAATGATACAAACTGAAGTAGGAAAACTTTTTTTTTTTGTCCGAACAGTAATTTTTTTCACACTTTGCATACCAATTGTTAGCAAATTTTACCGAAATATTTATATTGCGGAGGCCCTCTCTTATGGAGCCTCCGGGGCTTCAGCTCCTGTCACCCTCCCCTAAATTCGGCCTTGGGTGGATTTTGGATTGCTAGATTCTGGGGAACCTCTGTTAGCTCATAAAAGCGACAAGAGTCAGAAAGCGCTTGTATTAGCATATCCATTCCACGGCAACTTTACGGGGATTTAAGTCTCGACGCAATGATACTTCGTGTCAGCAATTGGGAATAAAAAAAGTAGGGATGTTAACGCGATTCTTCCAGCGATGAACTTGCAGCGGCGTTAAGTTTTTTTTAATCTTATTAGCCCTCAGCTCTCAGGCTCTAAGAGATTTCGTTGTCGAGCGAAGTGACCGCGATGGAAAACCAATATTCAACCGTTAATAAAGGTGAAACTTTTTTTAATTTCTCCTCAGCCACGCTGCGGCAGCGTAGCCCTCATCAATCTCTGGGAGTTTCTAATTTTTTTAATATCAAAATTTAACGTCTTTCCTCCCGGTTTATGATTCTTTACCAAGTCGCGTCCGTCGCCCTTTTCCATCCCCTTTGTCCACTGACAGGCTCGACCATTTCCACGTCGCTTTGACGGCCTAGAAAAACGGTTTTTTATTGTTTATGATTATTATTATTATTTATTAATTATCCGAACCAAACCAGAAAGGCAGTTTTTTCGAGATACTTTTATTCACCGTGAAAAGGGAAGTGTCTGTCGGTCTGTCCGACAAACTTCCGAGATGATTTTGAAAACGGACGAGAGAAAACGAAAAAAAATCTTATAATTTTTTAAAGTAAATATATAAATTGGAAAAAAAGTTCTAATTGAACGGGACATGGCAATTTTTCATGTCCATCATTTGATTGTAAAATCCTGTAAGTTTCGAATTCTTTCATCTAACCGTTTCTGAGATAATCGCGGGAGTTTTTCGGATCACAAAGATTCGTTGAAATTAGAAAAAGCGATTTTCGACCGAAACCGATACTCTTCTTATTAAAGAAAATTAACCAAACTAACCGAATGCCAGACTAACGCGAGCAAGCTTTCACTAGAGTTCCGCCAACTTTCCCAATTCTAGGAATATTTCACCGCATTTTCAACAGAGCCCCTTATATTTTCGTTCGCGCATTTGCGATTCGTGACCCTAGTTGCGGAAGTAAATGCATTATGCGACCGGTAACAGGATAACAAATTGCCCGGACGACGCAGACGTAAGAGCCTGGGGGGCGGTGGATGCTTTTTCGTTAACAGTTTTTACCGTCGAAACGCTTTACGTCCGTCGCGGATGGTTTTTAACTTTTCACAATTTGAATATAACAAGAAACTGCCCCTCTGAGGCGAAGGCCGTGAACGTGACTGTAAAGTAGACACTCGGCTCGAGTAAAATTTAAAAAAACCTGCACTGTCTTCCGATGATTTATTACGACCGGAAAATGCATTTTCCGGAGAAGTAAGCATATCCGAAGTCCAAAAAAAAGTCTCTAAATTACTTCTTTAGAAAACACATCGGGGAGCCAAGGAAACAAAATACCCCTCCAAATTTTATTGTATCCTGTTGTGTTCAGTGTCTATTTTGTATTTTGTTGTTTTGTACGAAATTCGATTTTCTATGATCATTTAATCACTGTTCCTTGTAGTCATGTTGCGTCCCATTAGATGGACTAATTAATAGACACATTAGGAAATCCAAACTGACAATACGTATCAATTAGTTCTCCTACGAACCAAGTCACCATGATGAGTCTAGCTCTGCTTCTTTTCAACTAGATATACGCGTCTATTCCTGTTACCCTTGCGAATGGTAACGGTTTCAATTTACCACGGTACTATTGTTTCGTTCTGATTATCCGGTAAAGTGATCCTAATTAACAACATGCCAACTTCGTCATACGAAAAGCGTATTATACCCACCGCCCTTTAACTAGGACCAACTCTGCACCAACCCCCAAAATGTAGACCGAAAACTTGCAAAGTATGAATATAATTTCGCTTTTTCACCGATACTATGTAATAACACAGTATTAATTTCATCTTTTCCGATGTTACTTTCACTTATGGAGCAACATCACGCCCAATCACAAATAACTTTTCGTGGTAATTAAAATGCCTATTTGATTCCGTATTTTGCTGTTGACCTAGTTCCTTACACAGGATGCAGGTAGCGGCGACGGAAGGGATGATTACAGGTATAATCTCACGTAGTCGACATGTTTCCGTGTGGCTGCAAGCAAGATGAGTCTAAAGATGTTTATTCGCGTATCACAGATGCAGGATAGTGAAACTCCTGAGTTCCGGGAGGGCTGAGCAGAGAGTAATTAACAGGATGTTAAAGTTACTCACCAGCTACCTACGTGAATCGTGGGCGTGTTTGAAGCGCCGCTTCAGGTTCGTTCGCATCCTAGAGGGGAAAAATTGTCTGACGCGTAATCTTCACCAGCCAAAACAATCCGCTTCTTTTCTCGCCCCAAACTGACGATTAAACGATCACCGTTACATTTGCAGAGCTATTTTAGGCGAATCGAACATGAGATATTTAACAACAACAACAACAACAACAATAATAATAATAATAATAATCATAATAATCATTATCATAATAATAATAATAGTCACTTGCCAACACCCGCCATACCCAAGCCAGATATGTCCCTCGAGGTCAATTATTTGGACTGTGTGGGACAAGGGAGGGAATGGACCATTATTATGCGTCTGCAGACCGTCTGAAGATGTTCAATAGAAACCATAAAGTAGACGAAGTTTCATTTTCGAGAAAAGCCGAGCAAGATTGCTTTCAATGTAACAGCAATTCAGTAGAGAATCTAGAGCACTTAATTCCAGTCTTGTTTGATTTCCTTAATATTTTTTTTTAGCTTAGGCATTTTTTGCCCGTCATCTGCTACTATAATGACGTCGCCTTAGCTGAAGAATATAACAACCAAGTTTTCCGATTAAAAAGATTTATATCCTATGAAAGAGAGACCGGAATTTTCCAACTGCGTAGGCACGACGCGTTCGAAGCTTTAATCATCGTCTCTGATTCCTTGCCTTTTTCATTTTTCTCCCTTTTTATGTTATACGCGTGAAGGGGAGACAACCTTGCCGAGAGTATACAGTCAAGTATACATCTATTCCACTTGTTTGCCTGATTAGTTTTTCCGCCAATATTCTCGGCAGCAAACAACCGGGAATAGAAGTAGAACCGGCTTGATCCTTGCGAGGTCCTGATTTCCGGTTTCACTAGAGAATGCAGAGACATTCGGCGTCTCCCAGTCAAAGGAGCGGACGCAATCAGTATTATGAAGTGTTGATGCAGCCTCGTCTCTGCAGATTCACTATCAATTCCCAGAATCTGCAGACGCTATCGGGACGGGAGAATTTACCGACACGGTCTGATTCCAGGTCGGAAAAATGGTTATTTCCTTCGTGATCATCTTCATCGTCTGCTTTCTACCCTACCACACCTTCGAGCTGTGGTTTCACTTTTACCCGCTCTCTAACGAGGTCTACGACGACTTTTGGAACACGTTTCGCATCATTGGTTTCTGCCTAAGCTTCATCAACAGTTGCATCAATCCTATTGCCCTGTACTGCGTCAGTGGTGCTTTTCGAAAGAGGTGAGAATTAATGTTTTTTTGCGGTGATCACTTTTCACCAGCTTGCACTTGCTAACTCGCGGAAAAGGGGATCTTTGCGGTGGGAAATTATACGATGAGAGGATATCAATCAATGAACTCCGAAAGCGGTTCTCGGATGATGTATATTCGAAAAGATGATATAAAAATTATCCGAATATAATGGAATATTGACTTATAACCCTTCTTCCGGATATTAAGGTTCGAGGTACGATCCACGATAAATCAACTCCTTGGCTGATTGATGTAAAATCAATAAGTCAACTTTATTCACAACTTTATTAATAACACACGAAGAAGTGCAGACACGGGTTCAATACACTCGAATTCCACTTGTGGGTGGGCAGCCTCTTTATTATTCAAGAAATGTTCTACAAATCAGTCCTGAATTTCCGGTTCAATAAGCTTAATCCTTGATCCATTGGGCGTTTAAGCTGACAACGAAGAAACAGCTAATAAACTCTCTCGCTTTCCCGCTACGAAGTGCCACTGGAAATTTCACCCTGACAGGGTGACGGTTCCCGGTAAGATATAAACGGTATTTTTCCAATGCGCGGAAACAGCGAGGAGAAACCATATTTTCGCCGTTCTCCGAAAAAGGGGTATAAGTCAATTTGGTCCCCTCTTCCAACGAGTTCAAGTCTTCCCGGAATGGCTTTTCTGCCCTGTTGGATTGAAGAGAATAACAACTCTTCTCCGCTAACAGGTTCAACGAATATCTGTGCTGCTGTGTTCCTTCTTCGAGGCGTCGTAGTCACAGGGGCGGGCAATTTCCTCGGACAAGAGGTGGTGCGAGCACCCTATGCGAGACGAGCTTCAACTCGACGTGCAGACGTCACACACAGGAATTCAATTCGACGACTCTTTACAACCTGGGGAATGATAAGCCGACCTGAGGACGCCTTCGGCCGCTGCTGGCTCCTCTTCCGAAAGTCACTTTTGACGTACCGGAGAAAAAGGGACGCAGTGGTCAGTCTGCCTTTTAAAACTTTTCGCAAAACAACTTTTGGCGACGCGACTGGATCCTCATTTGGCGAAGGTGAACTTGAAGTCGATCGAGGGGAGGATAGTTCAGTTATTTTTTGTAAACTAATATCTACTTAAATAACAGTCGAGTAACAAGAAGAGAAAGATACGTACGTCACACGATCATCTCATTTCCATCTTGTCGTTTTACAGTCTTAATAGTTATGTACTTGAAGTAAAACAATGTTTGTACCTCTAATGTATAAGTTATAATATGTCATGCTAATTCGGTAATTGTAACGTAAAGAACGGCCGGAAATCAAGTTTTCACCAGTATACAAAAAAAAAAAAAAACTCAAACACGTCGAGCTTGATAAATATACGTCGCATGACCAAATAATACAGTACTAAAAAATAATTGCATCGGAGGGAAAAAGAGTTACAGGTGTTTCAGCAAACTTTTATCAACGATGAGAATTTGCAAAACATATCTAATCACGTGTATGTATGTATGCATGTATGTTTGTATGTCTGTTTCACCTTCAAATTTTGTCGATATTCTTAAAGTAAAGATGAATTTTTTATGTCGATGTATAAATTGATAGTTTATATAAGTGCAAGCGAAATAATAAATTTATATAAAATCGTTTTATTCTACAATAAATTAGCTCAGAATGATAACGATTTTAACGTGCTTAGACGGCGGATCATCTTAGTATTTCAAATTTGAGAATCACTGGTGTAAACATGTGTCACTCAAAAGCATCAGAGAAAAGTGTATCGCTGTAGCGTGTAAAGTCTATCCAGCTCAAGAAATGCACAGGGTGGAGCGTGAAAAATGTTATACAAGGTATCGCGTACCGTGAGATGTAAGTGCAAGAATTACTGTTCATCATAAATAAATACACACACATATATATGTATATTTTAGTTGTTACAAATATGACCTAAGATTGATAGGTAAATCAACTTTGACTAATTGTAATTTTATCAATAATTGAAGTGAATGGGGTGTCAAGACGTGTCAACTAAATCAAATATTGTACATATAAGTATCGTAAATGTGTACATGTCATAGGTATATATTACATTCCAAGCTTAATGCAAATGTAAAGGGGAAAAGATCTGCTTCAATCAAATTAATGTTAATTAATAATAAATGCCAACACAGAAAACGAAAATGAAAACGAAAACACTAGGCTAAATTAGCACGATACCTACGATGTAGTATCGTAAAATCGTTCAGTATGTATAAAAACAAATCTATAAATAAATTTTAAGATTTCGAGTAAACTGTCACACGATAAGAATCACACGAGTACTTTCATTTCCGATCAACGAATGTCTCTGCAGTACATTTGTAATCGAGGTTCTAGCATATAAGCATTAATTTATTCTGTATACTCCATGTAATTCATTCCTCTGGCAAGCAACATACAAGGAAGACATTCTTATAGGTACGTATATTAATCTAAAAGGAGAAAAAGAAGAAAAAACTTTCATCTCGCAGACTGTATAAACCTGATGTTATTTTTATGGTTCTCACTTTCTCTCTCTCTCTCTCTCTCTCTCTCGCTAACGAGATATACTTTTTTCAACTGTATTCAGCCTCCCCTCGACAGCTAAATCGTCGCCGTTATACGTGAACAGCGCATCTGAATTCTAAATGATCGCCACGACTGTCAGGCCGCTATATTGATTTCCGTGATATAAAACTAGGCCAAGATTTTTCAACAATCTGTATTATTCGCGCAGCGCGCCTAAATCGCGAAGGATTCGCTAATGAGAATGGCAGCGGTTCTGCGGCATGACTATTAAAGGCATATTACTCAACCCTCTCGTCTAAGGATCACCACCATAACCTGCACATGCTGGTAAAGGGATGATGAGAAGATCGTATACTTGATCCCGTGTAAATTCCCTCGCTTATGCTTGATTATAATCACCAGACAAGATGACGTGCGGAATACAAGTTTGAACGGCGCGGCGGTTAGATACAGACTGCAGTTAAACGTTAAACGTCGTCAGACGTCGGAAGACGAGCATTAAATTTCTGCGTAGCTAAACGCTTATTTTTCATACGTATATCTGTCCCCAGTGGTCTCAGCGTTAGGTGATCACGCAACAAGGTGTAAAACCAAGTCGTGTTCAGTACGCAATTACATGCAGATACTACAAGGTGCGTCTGCATATACCTTTGCATAATCTGCTTCTAAACACCGCGTTTATAGTAAAGCAGATGCGGTATAATCTTATTATTCAGGATGTGTTGCGATGACAACAGATCGATAAGCAACTCTCAACATCAAGACAGGTACCTGGGTGGGTAGGCAAATCCACTATGTTAGAATAATCTTAATAGAGCTGTGCGGCTTTGAGCGGAAGCTTCTTCCCTCGCCGTTGGCGCAAGTACTTTCATTCATCCTTGAAGGGTGAGAGTATTGTTATTATCACAACGATACAGGCAGCAGATATTATAGGCGTGTATAACATAACTATACATTGTACATTATATATATAGTATAACCGGGAACCGTACAACCGACACTTGTTTTCACGAGCTGTCGCACTTCGAACGGTCCTCCGGAGTGCCGAACAATAGATTAGTTTGAACAACTGCGGCTGCTTCGCGATGTGCTTTTGTGTCCACGTTCTCCGCTCGGAACTTCCATAGGAGATCTTGATCGTATATAGGGTTCGATTCGAGCATCATCGGCAATATACATATAGGCTCGCGGACGTATAGGAGAGGCCCTTGGAATCGTGATGCGAAATCGTAATTCGCCGGACTTAATTTCTTGTCGACGCGCCGTCAAATGAAGGAAAATAATTGGCATTTCGGGGGCTGAACGGCTCGTCTATAATGCTGCATGGTTCGTCGTTATCTCGCGAAAACAGGCGTGCACGGCATGCACACCCGCGGCATCGTCGACGGCCTAGCTCGTTACCACCGGCGAGTACGTCAGCCGTGTGAATCCCAGCTGGGTGCGGGTTATCGTGAATGGTATCACTTCGCGGCAGCTAGACGATCCTCGTTGGAAAAGAAGAAGCCCCGCATTTACCGTCATAATCAATTGCCCGCGCCACACGGTGCGGAAATGCAGATCGTTATACATACCCAATTGTGTACACCATACATAATATAAACCTACTTTTAAACAGCGGCGAGATTCGCGCTTGGCGATACCGTGCAGAATTATTCCTAAGTCATCCCCTTGAATTTCTCCGGCCTTGGATGCACCCCGCGAACTGAACAATGGAGTACGACTGAAGCCTGAATATTGCGATAAAAACTTTTGTTCGCGAATTATCGGGGAATCAGTCATGCGTACCCTCGTTTTTTCAGAGAATAAAAAAATATCAATGTACGGTCATGTTGTGCCTTCTGGGACAAAACTCGATCGGTTACGCGTGCCTGCGCAAAAATGCCCTACAGCAACGATCTGCAGAATCAAATATGCGGTGTTTGTCGTCCTCGTACTTCTCAGGGATTTAAATTTCAAATATATATATACAATATATATATATATGTGTGTGTGTGTGTGTGTAACTGCGGGGGCGGAATTGGCGCGTAAACCAGAGTCGATATTCGATTCGTTCAACGTCAAATGAGGCCCACATCATTTGCTTCTGCAAATAAAAATACCCCATTTTCCAGACAATTTCATCGCGTGACGTCGCGTCGCGTCGGGACGATTCGTCGAAGCTTTAAGATCCAATCAGATATACGCGTCTCGGTCGAAATGAAGAGATGCTCGTCGCGAGTCTAGACTACTGCAATCGAAATATGGAGGATGTACTCGTGCCGTGGAACGGAGAAGTCCGCAGTTGGACTGCGAGGTGGCAAACGTCGGTATAACGTACAATATGGATATTTCGCCACTCGGGGCAATAAACCGCGAGCTCACGACCTGAGCCAATATCCGCGACGCTCCGAGCTAGGCCGCTGCCATCTCCTAGCAGGGGAGGAAATACATCCCATGAAATATCCACACCCTGCAGTATAAGATCTGCACGATATAGCCGACGGTGAGCGAGTATTTTTGGCGAATTTAATAAGAAGTAAAATCGAGGTGAAACAAATCGCGGAGAGTCTTCGTGTCGTCGATGTTGCGAAACTTATAACATCATACTCAACTCTCTCTCTCTCTCTCTCTTTTCGTCCAGACGTCAATCCCCTTCCATATCTTTCCAGATCCCTTTTCCGACCCGTCGATGGTTTGCTCGTCGACCCGCGGAACAGTCGTAAACTCATCGCAGACTTTGTCGTTGTAGTTTCGGCATGTGGACGGGAAAAAGCGAGGAAAAAGGGAAAAGTTGGACAATCTTCAAATCTACTTCACCGCACGGTTGACGGCCGATAAAAACGTGATAAGCTAGACGTCTTGCGGCTCGCGGAGCACGAAAAATATGAAGACATCAACCGGATAGTTTGTCGTATACAAAGGGACGATGCTGCCTGTTTTTCATCCCTAAACAAGAGCGACGGAGTTAATGACCTGAGAGAAGCAAACGACCCTCTTCAATTTATTATTCAAATTTTTACTTAAATCGTATTCTGTCTTCTCTCTTGGTTCCACGGACGATGTTCAATTTTAATGAATTTCAAGACTGTCGCGCGTATAAATTAATACACTTTATTACGGTTGCATTTAAAAATAGCTCTGTTTCCACGCACGAATTTTACACTCTTTACATGCACGTGTACAAAGTCAATCATACCTGAAATTGCGTAACTCGCATGTCCGTTTCGCTTTATCTCTCGTAAACAATATAAAAGTTATTTGGCAAATAGATAAATTAAACCTGACGCACACGTAGACTGGTATTTTCATTTAATTTCACACTGTTCCTCTTGTCAACTGCATTGCAATGTCAATATAACGTCGCTGTACAAAGCGGAATCTGTCAATAAGTCGGCAATTTATTTATCAAGCGTATAATATTGAACGCAACTCCTATCACGTCCTACAATTCCATACGAATCATTACATTTTCCATACTATTTTCACTTGCTATTTATTAACACGCATGTTTCCGATGAGGTTGAAGTTAGTAACTTTATCGTTATAACGAAATATTGGGAAAAAAATCACTACTTTCTTAATTTTAAAGAACCGAGATTTCCAAATACGAGTGTGCTTTGTTTTATCACGGTTTACTGAATTCCAGCCAATTCCAAAATTGCGAAATAACAATTATTCCTCAGCTTGAATATTTGTGATAACGTTACTAACTTCAACATGATTGTTTCAGAGCGACTCTAACGCTCTCACACCTGCCCCCAACTGTCTGAGAAAAGCGACGTTTTCCCCAGTGTATCGACACCCTAATTAACGCAGGTCGGTAACGCGATATCACCGAAGCCATTTAAAGTCCGAATGGAAGACATTTAAAAAAGGGCAGATGTTCCCATGACCCGTAGTCCAACGGCCGCACGTTGACGAGGGTGCAGGACTCCCGTCTGCAATTCATGTGTGTACCAACTCACATCGGACTGCCATGATGTTAGTGTGGCCCGCACACCATTTAACGAAAAATCCAACGAAAAGGACTTTTGTTAGGTATACGCTAAGCCAGGGGCCACGCTTCACGTTAGTGTGCCGGTAGCTGAACACGGGGGTCAGACTGCAGCTGTCGAGGGTCGTTCGAGTTGTTGGTTTGCGGGGTTCTAAAAGTGGGGGGACAGGGCACGCGACAAGAACGAGCACCCCCATAGTAATCATAGCTTGGACGGAGTTAGGATCTCGGCAACGCCGGTGCGGATATCATCTGGCGGTCTTCTGATTTCAGGTGAGTCCAAAGTGTGTTTCTTCACCACATGTGATCGCGATTCGCCAAAGCCGAAGCTGAGTCAAGTGACCGGAATTATTTCGCGATAGAAACGTAATATTGGTTATCACTGCGGTATAACGTGTGTCAATACACGTCACGAACTACGTAATTCAATCAGATAGTTTGACAAGTCGATAAAAGATCCTGAAATTTAGTGCGCCGATATCACATTCTGCGCGGTAAGTCGACCCAGTGAGTGATGCGCGAGAAAAACAAAGAAAAAAACGATAACAAAAAAAATCGAGACAGCGAAGAGATGGAAATGGATTTTCCAGGGTGGATTCCATTCCTTGAACAACGACGCGTTGGTGATTGAGCACCATGACATGGAGCTGCACTAACTGGTACCCACGCCGAGAGTTCATCAAGGTTGAAAAATTTTCTGATTAAACCGCGTGAAACGTGTTTCCAAGGAAATTAATACCGTGTCTTGATGACTATCGTTGAATACAAAGGGTTGACATGAAGTGTGCAGAGTGTACGAGCCTTTTTTTAATCCAAATACTTACGTGTTTGAACAGATTTTAATCACAATACTTTGGGTTAAAATTGAAGGAATAGCGACCGGCTTATTGCGACGAAAGAAAGATATAACGTTATGCGAAATTACAGTTTTCAACGAATTCAGCTCTGCCTCCTGTGTCAATTCTCGGGAAATTCAGAACCCAGCCTGTAGAGCATTCGAAAATCCTGTAATTCCAGAGTAGGCAGAGTTGCCGTTTAATCCCAAGCCAAGTTTATTCCCCACCGTGGAATCTCTTGATATATTTTATGTACTCTACGGTCGAGAGGACTCTGTGCCGCCTCAGCAAAGCTGCGGGATCTCCTTTTTTCCATCTCACCACAAACCTGCAGCTCATTCTCTCCCCTGTATACTATAATATATAATACACCGCCTCGCGAATACTCTCAAGCATTATATGCGTGATAGATATTATTATTATACGGAAATTTCCCCCAAATAAACGTGACTAATGCATTTTATATGTATATCTTCGATCCACAGAGGCTGAATAGATTCCATGACGCTTGCCGATCCGCAGGTTCCGGGACTCAATTTTCAGGTGCAACTAGAAGAGTGACGAGGCAGAATCTCGAATAATGAAGCGATCGTTGTCGGTAAGAATTATCCGGACACTTGACAATGAATCAACAAGAATTTAGCGAACAATTTAGCGAAAATAAGAAACTGATGCATGTAGAATTGATTTCCCACCAGTTTAAGGACACGATTTTTTTCTGTTGAAAGGCGCCCTGTCTGGCGGAGAGCAGAGCAGGAAATGGGATAAAAAAGTCCAAGGAAGAATCAGCAAGGGTGAGTTAGTGACGAATGAATCGCAGAGTAATCCGAAATCTTATCTTTCGAATCCATCCTTATCCGGATTTCTCAGGAACCTACCGGCCGCGAGTACCTGCAGCTCGCCTTGGCGAGAGTCCTGGAACTCCAGCGACAGGTAAAGGAAGAAACCTACACGACCGACAGCACAAGCGACCTGGGTAACGGAATTATGAATTTTACTGTGCGTCGATGAGAATATAAGAAGGAAAGCCGTCTAACCGAGCTCAATTTTTTCTCGCAGGTGAATCGGACAGCGACGAGGACGTGATGAAGGAGGTGCTGATGAAGGTGTTCAAGGATTTACCCGGCTCTTCTTCGTCGGTGGCCTCCATTATCAACCGAGCGACTCGGCCTCAACCTCCAGAACTCCGGCAGATAAGAGATAAACGCGTTCAGCTATCGGGGTACGATACTTGTCGGAGAGTAGCGCTCGACTTCATGAACACGGTGGTTAAAAACACCCCGATTACGGAGGGTGATTACGAAAGATTTGAAACGGGGATGTTTTCGATGACCGAGGGAAAAACGGCCGGCCGAAAAACCGGACTGACGGATAATCGCGGGGGGCAAAGCACCGGAAATTGGAGAGGGGGTAACTCGGGGATAAACGGCAGATTTAGTCATATTCAAAATCCGAAATGCTGTAAACAATCGACGAGCACATCGATTCGCAGACACGAACGTAACGTGGATAAAACTTCTCAAAACAACGGAAGCAGTCAAACTTATCAGCAGGGATTTCCGAATTCTACGCGAAGCCTGCTTAACTTATCGCTGCAGAGGGAAACTGATAACGAGTCCGTTTTATCTCGAGATTATCAAATTAGAGTGAGAATGCTGAAAGGCTTGGACCTCCACTTGGCAAACAGACAGAGGGACTTTACTGCCAGGCTGATGAGGCAGTGACTTCCGCATACGGAGACTTAAATCTCTCAAGTTTTGAGGAGATATAATATGCTTCTAATTATTTATATTATCTAGTCGTCATGAAATCTAGTATGCATGCGTATTGTTAAGAAAACTTTATTTATGATAATTAAGAAAACTCTTTTTATTTATTTCAACATGTAATCTAGTCATATATTTTACAACATCACATTGTACTCTAGTCAGAACAAAGTAAGAAATGTATCAAATCTGGTTGTAATTTTACACCGAATATCGCATCCCCCGAATTTTCAGAAAATGACCAAATAAACGAATCTAATCATATCCGCGTGATGAATTCTCTGCATAACTGCAACGTCTGAGCCGTGAACTATAGAATTTACTACCAATTCAAAATTCGTCATGTTGCAGCTTTTCAAGGAAAATAGGTATAAACGACACGTGTATAATCTATATTTTCGTTATACACTCTTTATTTCTTTATTTACATTTCATGAGTATTATTATAACCTTACATACTAAGATTTGTTTAGACTAGACGCACTGTGTCAAATTATAATTAAATTATATATGAGTCGGTTTGATTTTCACCACGATTTACGGGTGAACATCTCATTGCACACCCATTTACCATACTTAAATCATAACATGATAGGATATCTATTTTGTTTTCCACAAGTGTAAGTATAAAAGATAAAATTGCAGGCTACTGGTTTCTGGTACGTATGAAAAGCATGAAACTGACTACATAATTATGAAAAACTGATTATATATATACATATATATTCTATCGAATGAGTATTTTATCGGCAAGTTTAAGCATAGCCGAAGAAATTGCTTTCTTCTACTAATTTTCATTTCACACGTATAGCTATACATATATCAAATAATTACAAACAAGTACAAGGAGACCTACATTAACTATCGACTACTACATATTTTGAAGGTCCTTCGTTGTAAACGACAGTTTTCCATTCTGACTAGCGAAATACCGTTTGGCACACGATTGCAACACAAACATGAACTTATTTTCATTAACTGTGACTATATATATATATGTGCGGTTTTCGACAACGATTGCACCATCAATAAATTATATCCTTATTTACAAAAAATCGGTATACCTTCCGGATACCTTTGTTCATTCACCGCACTGCGCTACAATGCTCTAGAAAAAAAAAAAAATCAATTAAATTTTATACGTGCCCCGACGTCAATCGCACTCGTGAAATTATTGGTGATTACACAAACCAGCCCTAGACTGGCAATTAGAATGACATAATGACAATAATCGCGTTGAATAATCGTCAGCTGCAGGAAGTTTGAACGTTGATTAATCACCAGCAGTCATTAAAAGTAATACGTTTACCGAGGGGAGGCTGTAAAATTATTTTTTGCTACAGCGAAACTTCGGGCCTCGCTATTTAATAAATTACTATAATCGCTTAAAAGAGGTGCAGTGTTTTTCTACATGTACCATAAAACTACTCGAGCTCAGCGTGGAATTCGACTCAACGCGTGGATTCGGATTATATTATAATTGAACGTCAGTGATTGCCGTAGGCCAAATCGTTCCCCCTGAACATCGCCTCCAGCATAACTTTCCGGTCCATTTTCTCTCCGCTCGCCTCCATCACAGCAAGAAACTGCTGATACCTCTGCCAGGCCGTAATCGGCGGTCCTTCATCCTCGGTGCTCGACGAAGGACTTCCGGGTCTTCCGGTCGGCATGTTTTTGATTTTCTCCTCGGAGGTGGCGTAGACGATATCGACGTCGGGAATCATCCTTGAAAGAAAAATTTTTATACTGCACGGTTTAAACGCGGCGATTATGCAACTAGTTCAATCCTCACGTTACGTTCACGTGACCGCAGCCGTTAGTTTAATTTGCTAATTGAGAAGAAACTCGCGTTGCGCGGACCGTCGTCAACGACGGAAAAATTGCGTATGGAATGAATTAACGGTCAAAAGCGTGTTTAACGCTTTTATGCCGAATCGCTGCTGCCCTCCTGGGTATTACAGAGCTCGATGTTTGTAAGTCGCGTTATAGACAGGCGTAAGCTCTGAAATCAATAGCAGGAAGAACGTAACACGGTTACTAAGGATTCGGATATCGCGGTTATACACCGGACGACCGAGTGCTTCCCGCAAACGTGGTTGAGACTCGTTTCATCGATCATTCCTGAGCGCCGCCTGCACGTACACAAAAGTGAGAATTCTAACAGCGTGAATCACGTTCTATTTCGCTTATCCGCACTTACTGCGAGTCGGTGGGTTTAATTAATTTCAATCCGACTCGAATTACGCGAATGAAAGAATCAAGAGTCGAATAATTCGAGAATTTCGAGGCGGCGATCGAGGATTGATCGCGTCGGGAACCGAGATCCGAAGTCACGTTTACGCGAAAATTACAAACGAACTAGAGAACCGACGTGTTCGAAACGTAATTTAACGCTTTATTTACCGCTGCAAGGTTGAAACGGAACAGGTATAGATGAAAGACATACAATCGGCCGAGCGTTAATTGGCGGTTAATTTAACGAAGGCTGAATTCAAGGCAAACGGACACCGCGATTGCTGCTGACGTGTAGAATTAATATCGGTAAGAGATTCCGACGAGGATTTTTTCCAAAAATCACTTTTACACCGCGCTCAAAATTTTAACGAACCGGATGATCAATGCCGAGGAAACAATACGTACAAGGAAACACATTGGTTGGTACCCACCTTTAGCTGCTGGCTGTTATTGCGCGCTGTTCTACGAACGCCTCGATTAGCCGCAACTTATCTGTAATATACACTCTTGCGGAATTCTCCTCAGTTGCGTTATACCTTCGAGTGATCCCTCCGCACTCTATACCGTCATGCTTTATTACTACACCGATTCCCTCACGCTCAGTTTTGCGGTAAGCCTACGACGGGAGCAGAGCGCCGCGACAGACTAACCGAGTGTCCGAATGAACTCTGAACCGACGCTAAAGGGGAGTCGACATCAGCTGGGGTCCCGATGACGCCCCCTTGCTGGGGGGGAGTGCCGCCTTGCTCTGGTGTGTACGACGCGAAACGACGATGCTGACATGTGGGGGCCATATGGGTACATGCGTATGTACTACACTTTCACACACTTGCGTTGGCCACGTCGGTATCACGTATGTACGTTGGCCTGAAACCTGCCTACCAGCCGTTATCGAACGAGTAGATCTGGGGTAAATTGATATTTTTCAACTTCCGCAGTTGTGCGGTTTCGTAGTTTCCTACTTTAGACCCATTTCCATACGTACAATAAGCACCGGTTTCAAAGTATCCATGCTATACCTCTGCAAGAGTATACTGCAATAATTTAGTTCCTATTAATTTTGCCACCCGTCGTCGATGCGCTTAAATTAATCCTGGGGCTGAGTGCAGAACTGATGTCTTTAGGCGTATGCAGGTATTATATTTACCCCGTAACAACGGCCGAGTTAAATTTAATCGATCTTATTGTTGGTCCCGGGCGTAGAGCCTCGGTTAGTGAAGTCTGTTAATGTTAAAGTCAGGCGAGTCGGTTACAGTGAAATATTAATAACAAGGAGGGTGGGCGTATAGTCGCTGAGGAATGCTGCCGGGCATCAGACGGCATGAGGGCTACGGGCGTATTATGGAATTGAGTGAATTGGTTAAATTGCTACATCCTAGAATCATAATATAAACTCTGAAATGATTTTCACGATAAGCCTCATAAGCTGCACACTCGGTCAGTGTCACTTTGATCCAATGAGAAGTTATGCTACTTTCTTGCCAGCGTGTTGGCTGTATAATCTTACATCGGACTGAATTCAAGACTATACGTAAAATAAGACTTGAGAAAATAGATCGGTACTGAGAGAAAAATAAAAAAAAAAACAGAGAATAGCGTTAATCAAGTAAAGTTTTCCGCAATCCTCCAAAAAACATTCGCGAATACGCGTGAAATCGGCGACCATCAATACTGACAATGCACTGCGTCGACAGCTGGCAACAGTATGGCTCTAGAACAAGAAGTGAGAGGTGAAAAAAGAAATGGACAAAAAAATAGGTATATCCGGCAAAGACCGAATCTTTATTCGGTTGCACCGTTTTACTTTGTTTTGCGCAGCGTCTGCATGCAATAAGAGGATATATGTGACTGAGGGATGTGCGGTATATCCTTGACGAAATGAAAACTTGCAGGACTTGTGGGAATAATTTCTTTAGCCTTGTTTTTCGCTCAGACAATGCGGTTTACATTTCATTCATATTATTATTGTGAAAATTGACGATAACATTTTTGTCGCACAAGGAGAATTACACGTTCTGCGTTTCATGTGTTATTCATTTGACCGAAGTATCACTTTGACGATCTATAGATCGCTTTATGATCTTGAAATTCATTCTCAGCACTGTGAGAATAATATGTTCGTTCCACGTTGTATTCTGGTTGAATTATTTCAAAGAAACTGCAAAAATATACCGATTGTCGATATTTCTTAAAAACGATCAACCTCGTCCCGTCGAAATATAAGAAAGAAAATTCAATCACAATTTGCATCTGATATCGTTTATATTTTTCACGGTAAAAAGTGGAATAAAATTATTCAAATTACAACATCTACAACGAGCAAGATTTTAAAAAAAAAAGTACTGTATTCCCGACGAATTATACTCGACAAAAAATTAACCCCAAAATACTCGACCTGCCCGTTTTAATTTGCATTAAATCAATACAGGCATTCTCCCATCGCAATTTCGCCCCCAGCTCACCCTCCTCCTTCCTATAATCGTTACAAGTCCGTCTTCCGATAGGAAAAAGTAAAAATAGCAAGAAAAAGAAAGAAAAAAATAGAAAAATTTGATACCCAACCCAATTCCAAGGCTGGTAACAAAGCGGTCGAACAATGGCTCTGATCCTCGACAGCGTCGTGGTGTTCCGTATGAGGGCGCGTGCACGGTTTCCGCACACGACACGTCCGTTCGAGCAGCTCCAGCTGCCGGAAGTACATCTGTCGGAACAACCAGCCCTGCGGCGAGTGGATGAATTTGCCCCCAGGCGCGTCCCCCGATTCAACGATATTCGTCGACAGATTCGCCAAAATCGCTTCAACGCTCGTGCGGCGAGTGAATTCCGGCGATAATCACGTGCGGAAATTATCTGATCGTCACAATAGTGCAGATTGAACGCTAAATTTGACGCGTCCGGTTTGCTGATGGCGTTGGAAAATTGGAAAATTTTCGGTGCAGCAGCAGGCCTTCGAGAAACGGAGACAGCTGCTCGAATGAACGAGGAGCGTGCCGAGCAGGGTTTAGATCGAAAACGACTCGTGCCAAACTGCACCTTTACTTCCGGGCTGATCCTAGAGCGTTTTCCTTGGAGGGTATACGGAACGCTCCGGTGGCGTATATACGAGGGCGGGATCTCCTCACCTCACTAATTTCGTTGATTTGAGAAAGGTTGGGAAATTAATGAGGAGGGGCACGAGGCACGTGTCTCCTTGCATCTGCGCTGCGCTGCGCGACGCTACGCATTGCGTAGGTATAATAATCGGGGAAGATTGGTAAGCTTAGTTCGGCGTGTAATTAACGAACTGAATTATACATATACGGCGGTTATTCGCCGAAAGGGTTCCGAGTAATGAATTGTTTAACAAGGTAACGACGTGAGGAAAGGAGAGGATTGTATATTTATAAGGTAGGGAAAAAAGTAAACGAGAGAAAAATTGCACTCGCTTTCACTTTGCTCCGCGCGGTGCATCTTAAGGTCCAGTTAATCGTCGTCGTGTCGTCGGAGAAGTTGCGAGGCTTTCGCCGACGGTAATCAGGCGTACGTACCTATTTATCAACGTCGCTTGAATTGCTTTTCCCCCCGATAAATGCGGGAGACGAGATGACGAGTTTTACGTATTCAGGACCGCGCGCGCGCGCGCGATCCGATTACGCGAAGGATGGCATTTTGAGGATGAAAATTGTCGCATGTCTACATCGATAAATTACATCCAGCTAACGCACGTCTAACCTCGTTGCCGCTGCCGGCGATATGACAGACGGACGAGGATAATACCGTCGTCTCCTGCGACTCCCACCGCAGTCCTTGAGGATTTCGAGTCCTCGGCAGACGATCAGGTTCTCCAGACGCAAAAATTGAAGCAGCCAAACGTCCGGCTGGAGTCGAGGCTCGTAAAGGTACTTAAAATTTAATTGCACACTGCACCGAAGAGCTAGCGATGCATCGGAATAAGCAAGTTCGATCGATCACCGTGGTGTCAAAAAAAGTTCCTTCATCCTCGACGTCCTCTGTCCATCGCTCGCTGTGTCGCCCTAGAAATCAAAAAGGAAGAGCTACTTAAGATTCGTTTGAGCTAATTTGATCCAACAATCTTCGGTAATCTACTTACCTACCGCTGTGCTTCGAATTACTTATGCCCGATTGATGAACCTGATGCGACGATAAGAGACTTCGATGAAGTTCGATTTGAGGATCGCACCGCCAGCTTCAAAAACGGATATTGATCGATCAATACGATTCAAGTTAAATTATCATAGCGCCTGCGTGAGTTTCGTGAGTTTCGGAGATAGGAATGATTTGTTAGAGACGTATAATGTGTCGTAGTATGTACCTCGTTTTCTAATTTGTGTTTGTGTTCGTCCACCGCTAATGACTGGACTCACGGATGCGGTCAAGGCAGAGTCGATGTACGTCAAGGAGACGAAAGGAGAATTTTTAAGGATCTATTTAAATTGATCAAAAAACCCTATTCCTCCAGTCAACAATCAATTAGTACAATTTCCGAATTCCGAAAGTTCCTAAATAATTCGCCTCGCCTTGTGCGGTCCCCTCGTTCATTATCGGAATTTAATGAAACTCGATCCCGTGCGACATTTCATCGAATGAGGCTACCTTGTACAGTTCATTATTGTGAATTAATACAAATTGAACAAATTGCCTTCAAACTCCAGTCAGAGATAACCTGCTCCCAGGCCATTTTTCACTTTCAATAATACGATTCTGAGAAAAATATTGATGGCCATTTTACAGTTGATAAGAAAATTGTTATTATTATATAAAAGTATACCGTCTGTGTTTCCACTTTTTTATGTGGCTCATATTCACTACAAATAATTTTCTTTGATAAATTATTTATATCTATGGATGTCAAAAATAATAGTGGGAAAAAAATATGCACGCATTATTGCGCGGCATAAAGGTATTTAGTAGCGAAATATGACATTGAAAACAACACGAGAAATTCATTGGAGAATTTTTAACCCTTTGGTATACGGAGACCGTGGAGTTCAGTGCTCACCCCCGCAGCTGTCGCGATGGGTGCCACCTGACTGGCCCGAAACAGCTGTATGCTTCCATCCACGGTAGAAAAAGTGAAAGAGAAAGAGCGAGAGCGCGAGGGGGAGAGAGAGAAGGAGAGAAGAAAAAAGCCCCAAAATCGTTTCTCGCAAAAAGTACAGAAAAAACTATCTAAGATCTCGGCGGTGGCTGCATTGCAGGCGCAGACAGGATGTCGAGCTGAAGTGAGCGCGAAGGATGTTGAACGGACGTTGAGAGGACCCGTGGGATGATTTTGGGGGATTAGATTCCCTATTTAGATAAGAATCTGTTAATCAACTCTCCCGGGACGAAAGAAGGAAAGAGGACATCTCCCAATTCTGGAAGAAAAGGACGAAGAACAACTTCGCGTCTAATCCGCAGCAAACCCCAATGTGAACTGCACACTCTAAATTTCGTGCTCCAGTCGATGATCGGCGAAAAACATGGTAGAACCTGGCTATCCGAATCTCTTTAACTCCGATTTGAAGTCGATGAGAAAATACGAGAGAGAGACGAGAGTGGGGGTCATGCCACGCGCCGGAATTGGAGGCAGCGAATGCACCAGAGGCTGAAGCAGCAGCTGACGGGGTAGGGCAGATGCCGCAGTGGCGTCGCGGTTTCCACTCCGATTTTCCTTCCTTCAAATTAGAAAATAATGCCGATCCGATACTTCTAATTTTCGACTACAATGTTAATAATAGTATTGGGTAAAAAATCATGCCCCCGATTATACAGACGGCGGTGAAACAATATGGCGCCGAAAACGAATCAGCAATCCGCTAAACTGTTCCACGCAAATTACACCGCTATCGGTACGTGTAGGATCTCGTGCAAGCTACCAGAGTCTTGCCTTATCACACGGAGCTGATAAACAGCGAGAAAGGCGAAAATGGAAGACGTTTATTTTCAAATACGAGACCCGTAGAATTTCGCAGTTTCCGCCGCCAGGCGGCGTGGTTCTAATCTATTGGAATTCATTCCCGATTTCGAATCTTGCGATCTCGTGAGCCAGTCGATCGTTCCGAGCGACCGGTGCACAACAACAGCTGGCCGTGTTCCATCGGCGTGGATTATTTCGGCGGCTGGCGACTGTTGATGTCGCTAGCAACAAAAGTGCGCGTTGGTAGAGCAGATGCACGGCATGTGTACGGTGCCACGGAAGGACGGACGGACACCAGATGCCCCATTGGCGTGGGTCGAGGAAAGGACGATTGATCACGGACGCTGCAGGTAACTTGTCACGTGTTCTGTGGAGGGCCCCGTATTCGCCGGGTCGCGTGCCACTCTCAAAACGTACAAGGTACATATTTGCACTGTCGTCATTTCAGTCGCGATCATTCGACCAAATTCTCTCACCTGCCCGGCGTTCATTGATTGATAATAATAAACAATCATCGAAATTGCGCGAAACGAGCCTTAAATGAATGTAGGGTTGCCGATGAATACAGACACCCTGTATGTCGTATCAAAAATATAATGCGAAAACGAATCAATGAAATTTAATTTCCGTTGTTAAATTTACTTTTGAAATCAGGCTCCCGAGTGATTGAAAATAAAAAAAGTAACGCTCGTCCCGAGACGGGGCTTCAATCAGACGGGGAATGAACGATTTTCGAGAAGAGTCTTGTTCCCTTGATGTTCTCTTCTCTGCGGGGTTTGATTTACGGTTAGCAGTATCCCGGATCTGTTTGCGTATATACATTATACATACATGTAATGCATGTACCGTACGTGACCGTTACTTTTTAATTACACAAGACGTAATTAACACGGACAGACAAGGCGGTTTATACCCCCTGCTGAGACTCACAGCGAATCATCAGCCAAATTAATTGGCATTAAGATATGCAGTCCAGATTATGTAGGTTCAGTCTGCACATACGTAAATATACCTACATATATTATTTTTCCTAATACGGATAGATGCGGATATTCGAGTTGGTGTGTAAAAAAAAGAAAAATTCAATTATATTTCGTTAATTTAATGGTCGTTTATTATACTGGTCAAATGCTATCTACAAATGATTTATTGTAAAAGTAACAATGGATCGACTGTATAAGTTAAAACAATATAATACATATTTACAATAATCGCCTCTGCACGACGAGGTATAAACGCGGCTCGCGATAAAGCTTTTTACGCAATATTTTTTCAAATTCAATTTACGCAAGATTTCTAGCAATTCTAGCTCGGAAAACTGCCATTTCTTTATTCAACTACGGTCGTATTATTAAGCAGATATACAAAGTGCTTTTTACCTCAACTCAACCAGTCACCGATGCTCGGTGCTGGAATTGTTTGATTCTAAAGCACCGAAGACGGGCAAAGTTGATCCGACAATGAAATGTCCGATTTACCCTATATGTATATGCGTGGTAAAAGTAAAATAACTCTGACAAGGTGAAGGAATTCGAAGCTTTAAAACACGCCCACCTCCATCTTATTTTCGTACTTCTTCTTCCTCCTGTTCATCCCTCTAATTTGACACGTTACTCCCCCGTTCAATAAATATCTAAGATCTTTGGAAAGGATCTAGAGAACGTTGGCAGTGCTGAGTGGATTTCATACGATTAGTTTAGGGGGGTTATTACTTTAATATTGTGCATTCGCAATAGATATGATATTATATCTATTATATATATAATTATCATAGCCTACTCTCGTTAACTCTCCTAGGACATTTTTTTAATGTTTTTAATTATATAATAAGCGCTTAAGACTTACAAGGCTTTAATATTGTAATTTATGTATATATTTTGTGTTGCTTTTTTATTATAAACACGACCGACAAGTGATCAACCACGAATTTCCTACAATCGATCTTTCGTTTGTCGGATACACCGCATATATATACGTACTACGTTGTATACAGGTATATATTTATTATACAACTTTCTCCTCCGATGCGACTGTTGCGAGAAGGAATGCGATCGATCGTGTAATATCCTTCGTTAATTATCCGTTACTACGCTAACCTAAGCCTCGTTGGTTTTAAGTTTCCATTCCGTCATACGTCGCCGGTGCTGCGATTCAAAGATTGAAAGAGAAGAAACATAATCATGATAATAAATAAATAAAAATAGTTTATCCACCGCGGCTGATTCGTCTAGCAATTATAGATTCATAAAAAAATTGGCCGCAGCCTCATTGCTAATACCTTATCTTACTTCGTCGATTGGCCAAGACCAGCACAATGCACCAGCTTATCGATACGAGGAAGCGAATCTCGATTATTTACGACAATTGCAAATTGAAGCACATCGCAATACATTAGCTACAAAATACCTATACATACGCGTAAATTATTATAAATTAACGAATATCATTTATCGATCAAATCCCAATATGTACCGCCATGTGGGTTGAAATTAGCTAAGAACATGAGCTGCTTGATTGGCACAGAAACGTGAAATTCAACATCTCCCAGAATTACCGCCTTATCGATTGTAACACTCAACTTTCGCGCTATCTCCGTACACTAGAAAAATAATGAACTAGGACGATTTGGTTTGTTTCTTTCGCCACCGCAAGAAATCATCAAGAGCCAAGAAGCAAGGGTAGCGTCCTGCTTTGGAGATTACGTCGCAGGAAGAAATCTCGAGTAACCTTTGAGGAAAGGCGGAGTCGAGAATGGTGCAGATAAAGTGTTTCAAGTCCTTTCTCCAGTCGTGGGAATGAAAAGATAAAAACAACAGTCGCACAACTCTCAAAATTGTCTCGACACCGTCGTTCCTATAATTCTGATTTAAGAGAATGCGACATTTCCTTTTCGACACTGCTTAAGTTGAGAGTTTTCTTTTTCTTTTTTTCTTTCACAAAATCTTCGTAACTCCGTAAAGTCAGAAATAAAACCTGCGATAACGTCAATTACACCGGATTTCGTACAGCCACGTTTTAACTTTCTTCACACAATCCGCAGAGTTACAAAATGTTACCGAGTGTGATAAAGCAGATCAACGTTTCATCGACATCCCGGTCGCAGCGAGGGAAATAGAACGAATTGAAATTGAATGCAGATCATTAAATCAATCGACAACGGACGATCAACGCGATAAATTTACTACGCAAGGCCAGACTTCTGCCCGACTTCGTTGGGTGAGATTCGTTTCCCGTAATTTTTCCGCCATACATTTGCAAAGTTTCGCTACAGTTATCGGCAGTTTTCCATTTCGTCGCGAAAAAACCTCAGCACGAGTTTTCAAACTTCGTTACAGAGCTTTCGCCTCAGCTGTGCCGCAGCGCTTCTATTTGCGTAATTAATTTGATTCCCGCTTGAACCGAAGGAGGAAACGTTCAATCGCGAAGGGCCATTTACATGAAAATCAAGTAAATACATTGATTTCGAATAATTTTCATTGGTTTCATCCTTGTCGAGTGAGTTTCCTTGACTTCCTTGAATCTCGCGGCGCGATTTTAACAGATTCGCAATGATTTTCTCTGATCTTATTTACAGACATTGATTGATTCCTAGTTGTTGAAAAAAAAAACAAAAATTCACTCATCTAAATTACTTTGACGATCAATTTGATTTTCATTGATAATTTCATGACCTCCTTGAATAAATGGCCCCTCAATTTGTCCTAATTAGCTAATCCCTATTATAGGAGTGCAGGGGTTAAAAATGTAGAAAGATTAAAAAATAAAAAGGATGCTACGTCGAATTTTCAAGAAAAAAAAAAAGCGAAAAATCGATTTTACAAATCCAAATTTCCTCGTCGTTGAGAATTCGACATAATGACCGTCCTATTTTTTCCAGATCTTTCTATATTTCAACTCCCGCCCGATCGCGATATCGCCGAGTCGTCGACCCGGATTTGCAACGGCTGTAAAGAAAAAGAAAGAAAAAAAAACATCACATATATTCCGACGTTCTACATCTCGATAATTAAATAAGAAACAATACCCGGAGAAAAGAAAATAAATAAATAATGTCGATTTACGCAACGAACTGAGAAAGGACCCGCCCTCTCTGCAGGTCGAGGTGATTCTTCATGGCGACGACGGTGGGGTGGTGGGGGGGAAGCCCCTCGTCCTCCACGAGGTATCGGAGGGCCTCGGAGGCGCAAGCCTCCCACCCGACGCCCCACGAAACGGGGTTCGTCAGCCGGGGCCCCTCGGGGTCCTCGATCATGGCGCAGGAGCCGAAGGGGGGGTAGGCGGGTGGCATTTCCGCGTGGTTCTGGGCCCTCGCGACGAATTCGAACTTCCCCCGCGCCTCGTGAGGCTGGGGCAGCGCGTTCACCCTGGTGCATTGGTAGGGCGGCGGGGGCGGCAGCTGCTCGTGCAGACGGTGCTGCAGGTGTCGGGAAAGACGGGATTCCTCGCTGTGGCAGAACGGAGCCGAACTTCCACGCCTCTCGAAGCTAGTCGAGTTGTACTCCCGTGTGGTTTCGGGCCCGAAATCCATGCTCGAAGTCGTCCCGTCCTTACCCTGGACCTCGCTGCAAGCCCCCTGGCTCTGCAGCGCTAGTTTGCTGTTCGAACTGTTCTGCTTCGCGTACTTCAGCTCCTGCGCCAGCGACGCCGCGAGCTGGTGCAGCAGACGCGTGTCCTGCGGATCCTCTCCGTCGCTGTCCTCCAGGTCGACCTCCACCCCCTCGTCCTCCGACGATGAAGCTTCGTCGTCCTCGTCAACGCCCAGCAGGGTCAGCAGACGCTCGGCCGCGGCTGAAACAGACGTTTGCAAAAGTCGTATTATGACTACACGCAATTGCTGTAGCGAAATTCATGGCTTCGTAAAATAATTACAGCGTGACTGAATCCATATTTTCATACAACCAGCAGTTATTCTACAGCTTTACTGCGCATCTGCTTGCATATACCGTGCGCAAATATATCTGCAGTACGTTTTGAAAGCAAATCGAGTTACAATGAAAACGTCTTGAATATTTACGAAAGAGTAGAACTTGGTCAGGTTAGAATGAGGTCAACTATTCAACGAGAACGTCTCTATGCAATGTATAATACAGTCTCGCCGCGGATAATGAGAACGTCCCGCAACGTTGTGAAATAACCTTCGTAATGTGACTATTTCTATTTACTTGCTGTTTTTTTTTTTATTTTTTATTCATCTCCTGGGCCGTGAGAAAGGAATTGTATTTCATAAGCATCGTTTGTAATCCAAATTTATGAAAAATATACTCGGCGATTATACAGACAACTTTGGGAACGCAAGGTAGTTGAATTAAATAAACCTCACTACTTTCATAGAAACTGCAGATTCAGATATAAAAGTAAAAAATTGTATAATGTAATTTCCCCAGCTATTTCATCTGCATAATGTATGTATAAAAGAAACGGCGAGAGTAACTGGAATTTTTCACTTTCAAATTATGCAGTTACATTTTCTACTCGTCATCATCTTTCGTCATGCCTGAAGAAAACTAAGTTTTTGCGTATAAACTTATAATAATGGTTACAGTTTCCACCATTTTTGGGTCATATATGTATATAATATATTTTATTTTATTTCTTCTGTGCTCGCTAATTCTTATTCAACTTGTCCACATTTTTCCAGCTAACACTCTGCCACAAATCGTCGTGTCATCGAATGCTCGAGTTTAATTGAATAAATTGACTGCAGACTGAACTAGTTATTTCCTCGGTATATACGGTAGAAGGTAATACGATAGTACTTGGAATGCGAAGAGCGTACTTGGCTAACAAGTATTACCGATACCGATAGAAACAGGAACTCTCTAATATCCAATTCCTCCAGGCACGGAAATTTGAAGCCCTCAATTCGCGTTCCTGCGATTCTATTTATCCGTTGCTCTGCAACTGCGAGGAGAAGAATCTGAACCTCAAACCCCGAATAATATAATCCTTCGGTTCATATGACCAGACTGGAAGACTCGCGGAGTCGGTTTCTACCTAGGCATATACTCTTGACCTTTCTTCCCTTTGATTCCCGAGCAGTCAGTCAGTCAGTCAGTTCCGCTACGGTTATCCCGTCGTCCTGTACTCCGGTGCTATGCAGTCTATCCCAGTTTCAAAGTACACTGTGCGGTTTTCCCCGTCTAGGCAACCTGTGGGAATTATTGCTCCAGAAACGTCCCATGGGAACTACCTGTCATCTTTCCCCTTCGCGTACGTACCTACCTACCTACCTACCTTCCTCTACCTTCCTCTACCTTCCTCTACCTTCCTACCCATGCCTCATGGCCTCGCCTCTGATCCTTACACACTCATTGTACTACATAACTGCGCGCACCGCATGCACCATGCGCACACATGCAGTGTTCTCCTCTCGTATTCATTCTCACACGCAGCGGAGATGAGATGCGTGTAAGTATGCGTACTACCTGTTCATGGGAACACGAATATCGTACGCCACCCACGGGGGGCGCTCGACGAGGTTATAACCTGAGAAAATATTCGGTGCGTATCAGATCCGGAAGGAGAAGGTTAACGATCGCGGATTCCATTAAATGTTATAAATACATAAGAGCTAAGGTCCTAAGAGAATGAAGTTTGTACAACAAATGATTAAAATTTACTTTTAACGTATAGTATACCTACGATTTGTATTAACCTGAGGTTCTAATTGATTCGTGAATATGTACTTCATTATATTTTCAGCGACGTTCAAAAAATCAAATTATTTTCAAATAAATAATCTTGAGAAGTAAATTACCACTTACGCACGAGATTATTTTTTTAATTTTTTTTTTCTATATTTGATATTTGCATCTTTTCGTTTCACCAATTTAAATTTCAAATTAGATGCATTTTATACCATTTTGGTGACGGTTTTATAAAATAAATAATTTGTAATTTTCGCCTATCTATGACGCGCTAAAAACAAGCCAATTTACTCCAACATTAATTCGTTGATCGATTCAATGTCCGGCTAACCTCTCGAAAAAATGGGGTAATATAAGTTCATAGTATTTTTTCTTCTTTGATACACACGAGTCAGATGCTGTAACCAAATTGCTAAGATGCATCAAAATATCCGGTGTCATCAGCCCGACACGCGGCGCGCATATCTAATCATCTCAAGCCTCAGATACATGCAGCTTTCTGAAGACAGGAAAAAAGGAGAGAGAGAGAGCAAAAGAAGAAAAAAAAGGGATACACATATATATATATATACATATACTTTGGTACGAGAAAAAATATGTAACGGAAATTTAAACATCGTGAGAAGAGTTTATAGGAACGAGGACGATGCACCGCATGCGTATCGTATAAACTCGAGCAGAATTTGGTACGCGAGATTGGTTTTTGATCCCTCACCGCGAGATATCGTACTCGACGCTACCCTTGTAATCACAGAGGAAAATGCGTGACAGGCATGGCCAATTTTTGCTAACAGTATGATGCGAATAATAAAGTTGGCTTTACGTTGTATGAAATGAGCTAACAAAAGTTGTATAAAAAGCGAAGGAGCGAAGATGGGAAAATAATCTCATGTAAAAGGGATTTGAACGTGGGGGGAATGGAATAAGAACAAGACGACGAAACTCAATTTCGTTTCCCCGGACGAAATTAGGTCGGTGCTGAAAATAACGGAATTACAAGTGATTTATGTCAGCGTTCTCTCTGAGATCGTCAAGTATTATTATATATATATATATACATATGCCCGGTAACTTATACATATATATATACACGCCCCGGTAATTCATGCAATAAGTAAGAAATATTCACTAGGTACCTTCGGTGTCGAATCTTTTTATAATATGTCTCAATCTGGTTACGAACGAACGATAAAGACCGTAAATGAAAAACAACCGCGTGAGATATAATTAGGAGAATATCTTTTTTATGGACATAAATTAAATAAGTGAATTTAAACAAAATTAGACCGCTCATGATATTGTTTATGCTCGCTGAATGTGGTTCGGCATTTCAAAGTTTTAATCTACCAACGAAGGCGGTCGAGAAAGTTTCAATGCCTGCATCGCAAGGATAAGTTTATATATATATATTCACAAACTATTTGAATTGGATTATTATTAATATTATTATTATGTATTTCATTTATTTCATGTCAAATTCGTATAAGTATAATTCAACTAAAACAGAGAAGAAGTGCTTAATTATGTTTAAATAACGCTAATTATAGTAATTATGCGTATCACATAATAACGAATTCTCTTCATCCCATCAGCGATCGCGTTCTCCATACAACCCAAGAGCAGTGGTAACATCGTTTTGGAAGGTAATTTCCCAGGCCTGGTGATTCACAGGGGATTCACTCACCCCAGCTATAGGTACAATAGCCAGCCACATGGACGTCCATGCCGGTAAGTCTTATACTCTTCGCTTATACGTCTACGATCAGCCCTGCTCTCGTCTCATTAGCATTCCTAATAAGATTGATTCGGAGTAAGGTCGTCTGCCTGTTAATTTATACACTAGCTACTTTAAACACGTACCTGAGCATCACTCGTTACAGTCTGAATTCAGAAATTCATAATAATAATAATAATAATCACTATCGGTATATAGATTTTAATGAAGCTTAAATACAATTTCGAATTGAACTATAGCGACGTGCCATGCGTTTAATTAAATATGACGGATATGCGGTGCATAATGACCTGCGGGGGATAAAAATAATCGAGCCAAGTCCTTAGTGTGGTCGAAAAAGATTTTTAATATGATGGTAATAATTGTAACAACTTGGGTGACAATGATAGACTGATCTTTATCGATCGGTATTATTTGTGGATGAAGTAGCAATATAGCTAGTGTTTTCTGAGTGTCCTTCCGGATACTTCCTCTGGAAGCAGGTCCTCCGATCCCCGAGGATACGAAGGTATATACCTATATTATACGTACAAGTGTTCCCATACCCATACAGGAATGCTCGTTTATCCGTGAACGATGATACTCGGGTCAGACACAAACGATGCGGCATAGACACGACGCATACACACGCATGCCGGGTTTCGGGAGAGCGCAGGGGATGCCGAAACCGAGTCACAGACCTTTCTATAAAGGGATGTGTATATAGATATAATGTATACAGTGACCGGGAGCGGGACATCCCGAGGGGGTCATGCGAAATCGAAAATTTATGGGGAAACCGAGGAGGGTATGCGTATATATATACTACTCACGTATATTATGTCCACGTATCTCGTTTCCAGTTTTCATGGGAATTTGAGAGATTCGGATTCCATCCCTTTCAACGAAATTTCTCAGTCTATTCAATGATCCGCGGGGTGAGATCCGGAATAAGGGAGGGGTGAGAGAGAGAGAGAGAGAGAGAGAGTCAGAATCGGTCGCGGTGAGAAGTGGCAAAGAAAAGTACGAAACTAAGGATAATTATGAAAAAGTATATTATTTGTGAGAAAAAAATATTAATTAAAAAATTATAAATATTGTGTGTATATAAATCGTTGTGGTAACGTTACTAATTTTATTCTCATAAAAAAAAATTTATCTCTCTTCTCGTTATACTGCATGTACCTATGTCATAAAATCTGACAATCAGGATTTTCAATCGTTCTACGAAAAAGGTGATCGCAAACACCTTTACTTACAGTCTCTTGTCACTTGAAAATTGAAGGAAATTAAAAAAATAAAAAAGTCATATCTATAACCGACGTGTAAAAAAATGGCTTCAACGAGTGCGCAGCGAATTCCTCGACGCAGCATCCCGACGACTCCCAGGGAGTATTTTCAATGCACCCGATCCAATCTGCGGTAACAATGGCCGACCGTCTGTACGAAGCATTATGCTGCAGACACGGGGGCGGGGCGGGAGAGCTCAACAAGAAGAGATCGAGTTTTGATTGAGTTTATTTGCCAATTTTCGTACAGAGATTCTGCAAGCAGCTCGCGTATGAAGCACGTATCGTTTCGCCGATAACGAATGACATGCACACTTACCAAACAACACCGGGTTAATGAGGATGTATAAACATACGCGGTCAAGCTTATTAATTAATTTCGCATGCAATTACCGCGATGCATTACGTCATAGACTACACGTTATATACCTACATAGATATATCTGTACCCACCCATATTCTGCAGTGTATAAGGAATCAAGCGCTGCAAGCGTTGTACGACACTAATTAACTGAATGATGTACGTCATTTTACTGGATATTTGCCATTGACGAATTATTGATTTCGTAACCGGTATAACATTGCGCTGCACCTCGACTATGCGCGCCATGCATCATGTGCACGTATTGTGATACATACAGTATACATAGGCGGATATTGAATGCCGCGGGAGAGCGAGTAAGAGATTGTTGAAGGCAGTGAATAGCTGTTGTTAAATAATTTATGAGATTGGACGTGCGAGCTAATAAAGCCCGTTGACAAACGAGTTTTCCTGCAGTTCGCCTGCAGCCTGACTAGCGTGTTTAATCGTATGCGCATTGGACAGATACAGCAAGCTGGCAGGACTTGAACCACCCTGCCATCCATGCATTCACGTATGTCTTGCGGATGCTGGGGAAAAATCCATTTTTATATTCATTTTTTTATTTTCACCTTTCGTTAGGTTTTTATTTTTTACTGTTTCTTCCATTTTCGTCAACTCTCGCAAAGCATAATACGCAATTATAAATTGTAATTGAACCCTCTACATGAAGCAATTACCTCGTATACTTGGGGCTGAGTCTGCAATATCCGATGCAAGGTTGACGAGATCCTCCAGGCCTCCGCCGTCCGTGCCGCTACATTCCATCATCGTGTCCTGGAAGATGAAAGCCTGAGTTAATTCAATCTCGGATATGAACAAACGAGTGCTTCGTTGTTTTCCATCGTTTTGCAGTATAGGCATGACTTTATCCTCATCGTTTTTATAATTATATCAAGTTCGCGTACGAGTGATTCATGCTTCCTTATACATGTACACTAATTGGAAGTAATTTCACCCGTGGTGCGCAAGTTGCACGATGAGTACTTTTCATTTTGTTCTTCATTTCGACGGTTAGTATCACCGTTTCGGATGGTATATTATAATTACGGTATTTAATGTTGGTAAGACAGAATAATGGAACTAGGACTCAATTCCTGAACTGAAAAGTTTCGTGGTATAATTCAAGGGGAAGGTGTGAAAATAGACTGACTTTTATTTATTCCTCTTTTTGTTGGATTGTATGTAATTTACAAGAGACAAATTGCAGATCAGCATTTTATAGTTGAATAGCTGGAATGAGTCGAAGTGAAATTTCAGCGAATGCGATTTTAGTAATTCAAATCAGTTATCGTTAATTCGGTTTAAGTTTGTTTTTTCATTGCGTAAAAAAATTATACAAACTTGCGTAGGAAAATGTTGTCGAAATAGAGATAACAAAAGGGCCAATTCTAGACGAATGATGAAAGATTGTTTTTTTTTTTATATATTATGCGAGTTACAGATAAAGAATTTTTACCAGAGCCGAGGTAACATTTTCGATGAGAAATCTGTAACACGTTATTTAGTCGCGTAAAGCTTATCGAGACTAAATATAACTTTCGATGTCGCAAGAGACGTAAATTTCCGGGTCATAGAACGTCGGTTAGGTTAGGTTATAATATTACGTGTGTTCGAAGGTATACGGAAAATGTTACGCCCGAGTAAAATCGAAGCACTTTCTTCCGAATTCATATATTATTTGTTGCCCCTAAAACTAGTCCTGTACAACAAGGCGTAAGGAAGGTAAAAGTCCTTGAAAAAATTTTCCCACTGACCCACTGCCCGCCAGACCCTAAATCCCTAAATTTCGAAAGGTTGCGGTTTTTGGAGACCCCGTGCCGAGACCCGACTCGTTCCTCTCTGTAATCCGTCTCTCTCTTTCCGTGCAGAAAATTTTACGGCACATTATTTATTGTCTTATTGTCGAACGCTTTCCCTGAATCCGCAAAACTACGGTAGCTTCGCGTACCGCGGCTGCAGCAGGCATGAATATTGCTGTAAACCTTTACAGCCTCGGTTTCGGGTTGTAAAAATTTACCAAAATTTTGCCCCTGTTATCGAACAGCCCCGGGCAAACGGGGGGAGAAGAGGCGGGCCGGTGAAAAGAATATTGCCGATCTGAGGGAATCGAATTTTCACGTGAAAGTTCACACGGAGAGCCGAAGAGAGGGGCTGAGAGTTTCGAAAGTTTTCACCCGTTTTATTACAGCGTGGATTTTCTCCCAACTTGGATAAAATATATTATAAGGGTTGAGAAGTTTAATAGGGCATGAAACTCTACTCGGTATTGTCGAAATCCTGTTTCGGAAGTCTTTCCAATTTTCGTCAATTTCGTTCTTAAACTTTCCCTCGTTGTTACATCCTTTTTTCCACGCCTCGCGATGTCGCTATGACGATATAAATTTATTTGGATCAATATCGAAGATGCACGTTTTGAGAGATGAGTTTGACAAATTAATGAAATACAGATTCGGTCGCGGCGAAGCTCCTAAAAATCATTATCTCAGAAATGTCAAGTTTCCAAACGGACCACCATGTATCGAAGATCCAGAGCTCTGTAAATTGAAATCGGACCAACGATGATCTTTGAACTTTACGACGATCGATTTAATTTTGCTGTAAACCAGTCGTTCGCCTATTTTTTCGTGCAACTGAATCAAGTCTACCCAATCGGCAATTATCGACTGACGATAGACTGATAAGAGAGTGAGAAAGTCGGGGAGAAAGCGTGACTGTTTATTATTATTGGCATGATTTTAGTTCTTCAAAGTGAAAGAATCAATTTGCCCGAAACTAAGTGCAGTCTCACGGCAAACCTGAATTTTTGAAATTTGCCGTTCAACTCTTACAGGCTTCCTTAAATGGCACAACGTGCTTTTCTAACTGCGAATCTCGCTTTGGAATAAAATCTTGCATTCATCTCTGGCTGGCTACCGGACGTTGAATACGCAGACAGATTGCTTGCCTGTTTCCAGCTACGATTCACGATTTGAAGACTATGCACGAACCGAAAACCGCATATGCGGGGAGTCAATTCACCCAGGATGTCCGTCGTACGTCTATTGATGTCTTAATTTCACAGAAACGATCGTTGAACAACAATGGAAGAAAGAAAATCAATAACACAGATAAAAACTGTTCAAAATGACTCGAGTTAGCGAACTGGATGTTTTTTAATACGGTCGTTACCACGTTGGTTAAATTATTATAAAGGGGCGCCGATTCAGCAACAGCAGCAGTAGCAAGCAGTAATTAAAACAACCGGAGTGGCACGAAACGGCGGTTTGAAAGTCCTTCCAGAATTTCTAACCCTCCGCACTCTCTCATCGTCCGCAAAATTAGCCGCAAATTTTCAAACTCCGAATGATAATAAAAAGAGTATGTACCGTGTCTTGTCTTTTATTATGCGTTCATTGAACATTAATCTGATTTCTAGTTCAATTGTTCGTTATCTGAGATAAAAAGAGAACCTTGTCTGTAATAAGACTCGCATGAATGGAATTCCGTTAATCATTTCCGAGAAGGAGGAGGATTACGTCCAACTTTCTTCATCGTCTTATCGAAGAGTCGGTGAAGCTGTGATCTATCATCTATCTTCTTCGTACAAAAAATGCAGTTGTAGACAGAGCATGGGATGCCAGGAAAATCAGAAACCTGTTAGCAAGGTCTTTCCAATCGATGGAATTGTCTCGTTCGGTCGAGATTTTATCACGATTGATTACTGATGTATTGAAACACCTTTGATGTAACTTCCCATGTGTTGCATTAATGGGCCAATTAGGATTGTTCTATATTCTCAATTGTAAATCCAGTTTCGGGGTGAAAACTATTCAAACATATCATTTATTCATCTTACGAATTATAGATACCATCATGGGATGAAAGTATGAAAATTTGTAACGTCTCTCTACAATTATAATACAATTTTCCAAACAATATCGAACTTTCGCGGCAAACAACAAAGTCTCGTTGATTTAAGGTTGAAACTGACAAGGTATACAATCCGCTGTACAGAGTGCGTGGTACTCGAATGGAACAACTTTGATTCAAATCTGACTAATGTTGGAGTGACAGCGTAATAAATTGGAGGATTAAAACGACAGGCCAAGAGATGATTCGTGCAAAGTGTGAAAAAAGCTGTTCAAATTCCGGGCAAACCAATCGCGTGCACGAGTAAATATAATCGAACCGAATGAATTAGAAGCGCGTCGAAAGTCGGTATAATAAACCGTTACTACCGGAAAGGTGAATGAAATCTTCTCGGCAACGACGATTTACCTGTAGATAAAACAAAAGATCACAGCAGCTGGCAAAGTGTAGGTGTTTAACGGTAAATTCTTTGCGCGGTGTGATAAATAATACGGAGTATTTGTACGTAAACCGAAAGTACAAGTATTAAACATATTTCCACGTATATCGCGAGTGTGAAAATTTCGACGAAATTCATTTAAATTCAAGACGTTCGAATAAACTCGATAGCCGCGAATGCAGGAGATTCGAATTACCTCGCAAATGACGTCCTCCATCATATCGTTGGTGTCCCTCATGTCGTCTCCTCGTTTTCCCCAGGTATTTCGTATTTCCCCGGATTGTTATAATCTGCCACTCGTCGCCGGGAACAAACCACACAGTCGGTTGTTTTTCCACCGCGGAATTCCGGCCTCTCGTCACAACAAGCACATTGTCACTAAATTACTTAGTAAGAGAGTAGAATCGAAAGGCAACGACGTTTCACAGCGCTCGAGGACGATCGAGACGAGACGAGACGAGACGAGACGAGACGAGACGCCGGGGGATCAGCGCACTGAACACTTTGATCGGCGCGTGTGGGTGAGCCGTGCCAACTTGACGTGAAGCAAATCGATCCCGCATGCACGCCGAGCGTTGTCAGCCGACGGAGGAGTTAAAACCTATCGCCGAGGTGAACAACTATCGCTGCGTTAGTCGCGCGCGCGTTGCAACCACGACGGCGGCGCGGCCGTTCGTCGATTGTTTATTTACTCCTTATCGTTACCCGTCGACGCAGGCGACCCCGCCTAACTTCACTCCGCGCTCGACTCTCTCAACTCCTCGGACTCTAGCGACATCCAGCAACGCCCGCGGCTCGACTGGATCTGCCTGAACTCCGAGACGACCCTTTCGACTGTGAGGACTGAGGAGCCCCTCCGAATATGCGGGACACTGCACGCTGCTGCCTCTCTCTCTCTCTCTCTCTCTCTTTCCCTCCCTCTCTCCCTCTCTCTCTTTCCGTAAAGCACCTCGAGACGCCAGCAGGTCTGCCGCCATGACACCCGAGCGGTGAACCAGCTGCCAAATCCCTTCCACCGCAGTCGAACGTCTCGACGAATCGCAGTCCTCGGATCTCTGACGTCACGCCGCTCGAATCGCCGCGCGCTTTTTACTCGCTCCGATGCTTTTTTCTAGCTACACGACCGGCGATCATCTGTTCTGTATTTTCGGATTCCGATTACTCGTCGCTTTTTCCAATGTCTTAATGAACCGAATATCGATTACTTTTTTTTTTCTTTGAGTAGTTTGACGACTCGATTCGAGTTCCTGGTCATTGCTCACCGTTACTCGTTGTTCATCGCCAAAGAAATTACGATTTGTCATTTGTTTGGATAATGACAGGAGAAAGTTCGGGTACAATGTTTTTTAGACGGTTATTTTTTGCTATGGATAATAATACTTCTCGACTATCGTCTTATCGTGTACAGCGAATTTATCCTCCTTTGCTGAAACTTTTTTATGCAGAGCTCGCGGCTAACTCCGTGTTTCCGTAGACGAATTATTGATGTTGAGAATCTTGAACGAAACGATAATTGCCATTCGAATACGGGAGAAAACAAAAATAGTATTAAGGCGAGGATAACCGGTACCTTATATACATACACTCGGTCAGAACGAGAGGACTTTTACTCCTGTTCACCGGTGGTACAGGTGCCAGTTCACCTGTTCGATATATTATTTAAATGCTTCACCTGCCGCCAGATCTAGAGATACCGCGAGATAAGCATATACCCACCCGATCATCAGCCGTTTCCTGCTTTGGAAAAAATATATTCTTAATGATGATGTGCTCGCACGAGAAATCGTTGATTAATCGGACTCGAAGTAACAAAGAAGAATTTGGCTCTCGTTGGTACGCGGAATATGAGGAAATGGTAAACGGGTGAACAATAATCGAGGAAATTTGAGTTTGGCACAATTGGCTGTCACACAATTCGCTTAAAATCTGTTTGCGACAACGCTTAATCGGATCTAACGAATCCGCTTAGGGCTCGCTTTTCCCTTTTCAATGTTGTTCAGTGACCTGAAATACCTACACATTTACTCGTGATCGACGTATTAGGTTACTGTATACAGAATTGCTAAATTTGTACTTTATTTAAACGCAATACTAAATATATCATGCGTAGCTACTTTCTATGAATCATAAAATTTCGGGAAAAGAATTTTTCATAATATACTGCGGTATTAAGCACAGATGGGGTAACTTGTTTTCTTGTTATTGTGAGACATTCGCAGTTTTTAATTTTCAGCTTTCTTAGTCTCTGTAAATTATATTTTAAATCGAAAAATTCGCAAATTTGAATTCAACCATAAAGGTAAAAGGTTATATTACTTAATAATGCTGAAAAAATGTTAATTATTACATCATTGTACAGTGAAATAGACATTTTCCATCGACCGCTTTTCGAATTATTATTTTTATCAATGCGTATAATTTAGAAATTTTTGTCAAGACAATCAACCTATTTTATTACCCTACTAGGAAAACAACCTAAAGAGAGTATTACAAACAATGAGATCCTTCGATATTTGAATCGTAAGTTAAAAGGTTACGCCAAGTATGCTAAAATATTTCAGCATAACTATTCAAGATACGATTAAAATATCTCAGTATTGATAGATACGACTAATTTTTGTCATAATTCACTAGTCCAAAAAAAATACGGCAACTTTTACTAGATATCCTTCTAGGTGGTATAATGAAATTCCGTTTGTAACAGTGTTGATATTCGATTGGACCAGAAATTCCGCACCTATAGTCTTATTTAGCGGATGAGTAATTCAACGAGGATACCCGCTGCTTATATTTCCAGAGACTGAAGATATTTTTTTTACACACATCGTTTCTCTATTTTTAGATTTGATTAGACTTAGAAAGTTTAGTAAACATTAAACGCTTGCATTACGAAGCATCAATGTTAGTACTTTTTTGTTTATCTGTCAGGCTGGTGGCACAAGTGCATTATTGTCAGGCGTCGCTTCTATACCAATAAAACGGATAATACCCGAGAGCTACAACCGACTCTTCAGATGTCAAAATACGAAACGAAAAACTTTCCTTCAAAAAAAGCAGGATTACGGATGCGCGGATTTCCCTCAACCATAGTTGTTTTGAGAAACCTTTCGTTCCGTTTGCGCTTTCTTTTCTTCTTTTTCCTCTCACTCTCACATCGTGATGAGACTAGTTGTGTCCGTAAGAAACTTTCTGTAACGGAAGTTTTCCTTAGTAGCGTCATTCCGGTTATTCTGAACAACGTCACCTTTTAAAAAAGAAATTCTCTCTCTGGAAACCAGACTAATAATATCAAAAATAAACTCGACAGTTACAAAAATCCCCTCCTACTTTTCCTCTTTACATTCCATATACTACTTCTCTCACTTTCACTTATTATAGAACTTGTTGTCGTAAGGAATTTCCTGCACCCGAAGATTTCCTTGTCAGCGTCACTCCAGTTATTTGAATACACCGGAATAACCTTTTCTTCCGATGACTATTTTAGGAGCTAATATCGTAAGTGCCAAATCACGTGTCCCAAGAGCCTACCGTGAACGTAACCAGCAACCGCAAAGCTTGAGCGTATGTCGAAATGCCACGTCCCAGGAGCTAGCACAGGTCGGCGCATTTACATTCGTACAGGATACCAAAAGCCTCAAGTTGTTCCACGATGCCGTAGAAAAATAATTAATGAAAACGATAAGATCGGTGAAGGGGGGGGGGGGGGGGCACCGCTCATGTCATGCCTTTAATAAAACCACAAAGAAATGGACGTGATCTACATTTATTGGAGTATTGTAATTGCATTCACATGTTTGTAATTCTCGACGATACACCATTATCAATTACTCCATTGAAAATCAGATCAAAGCATACGAAGTGAAGGACTATGTACATGATAATGCTAGCTAAAGCCTAAAAGTAACTTCGTGTACTCCGATCAAATCGCGGGTGATCTCTTTTTGTTACAGCTCCGTGTGGGTGTTTTCATCATGAAAGTGGTCCCTGCTGTTGCCTAACCACTCCACGTCCCTTCCAAAGTCATGCGACCCTCTGTCCCCAAAATAATGGGACTCATCTTCGCCATGTATTTTACGTAGAGATCTATGTCCAGTGTTCCAACTTCGTGGTTGCGGTGCTGAGTAGCCAGAACCGAGTGACCGTCGCCTCCTGTGATTAGAAACGACACAACGACAATACGATACCATTCATCCAGGTCGACGTCTTCGTAGGTCGGCACTTCACAGGCGCGGCACCTTTGGACAAAGAGGAATTGCATATCGAGTGATATCCTCAGAAATTAGAAGACGCACATTGCCCGGGATGAGACTCACCTCACTTTCAATTCAGTCACTCTCGAGTACGCCTCATTCGATAAGTTGAACGTCACCTTCAGTCCAGACCACTGCAGAAATCCTATGCCGACGAACTCGGTATCGCTGTAGCTTGTGGCTACACCCGCCTCTAACACCTGATCAGAAATGGGAACATCGTAAGCCTCGCTTGCTAGATTTGTCAAATAGCTTGCACGAATCTACCCAGTTTGTCCAAAGGATGCGATTTTACCTGTAGCAAATCAGAACCTTGCAGTTCTACCACGTCCCAAGTGTTTTCGAAGGGTTGGTTAGTCACGGCGTCCGCATACGTAATTTCGCCGGTTGTGTCTTCTATGGTGCTCCGAATCCCTCCAGCGTTTATGCAAGCTATCGCAGCGTAAGTCCAGTAAGTGCTATTCTCGGCAAAACCTACGTACTGTTAACATCACGAGAGAGTAAAATCTGCCATTTCGACTCGTCAAATATGACGAGTAATCTTCCTAATTGCAGTGGCTTACTCACAGCATCAACCATGGCATCGGTGATTAAGTTTCCAATGTTACACTCTCCGTATCTGCAATTGTTATAAAGTCGGACCTTGGTCATTCCAACCGTTGTGTCGCCCAACGCGTCAACGTCCACTTGCCACGGCGCTAAGGCAGCCAGTACGTCAGGATCTGTGGCAACAAAACGTACGGTTGCAGATCACCCCCACTCTTTTTCCCACCCGAACAATGAATGGTGAGATGAATGAACCTACCCTGTTCGATGGAGCTGTCAAGGAGAATAGGATTCCCTTCCCAGTCGTAGACTTCACCATCCGCGTCGAACCAAACGCTGATGTTACCTAGGTATCTAAAATTGATAATGATCACCTTTGTTATTACTAATCAACGCTCAATGGATTTAATATACGGATAACTTTGACCAATAACCCTACTTGGTATAAGCGTAAGCTTGAACGATGAGTACCGTCCTTTCGGTGTCTTCCTGGACCACCACGACCGGATACTCATCCTCGGCAACGTCGGAACTCGGCGAAGTTCCTGAAATCATGATAGTTTTAGCAATGGGGTGACATACTGTATGCGTCAGTCTGAAAAATTAATTTCATATATCGCACCTGAGTAGAGGAAAGTGTGAGAGTGGCCACCGACGATTAGATCCACGTTTGGACAATTAGCAGCTAATTCTCTGTCCACGTCCAGACCGCAGTGACTTAAGACAATGATGATTTCAATCCCTTGTGCCTTTAGTCTCGCCGCCTCGTCATTCACGGTCTCGATTTCATCCCAGAAAGCCAGGTTCTCCGTGCTTGCGAGAGTCTAATAATGAAAAAATTCTAGTCAAGAGTCATGCACCTTGAGAAGGTACTGTCTTTGAAGAACGCGAGTGTCTCAAGAAAACTCTCACTGCTAAATACTCGGTAACCGATGTGGTAAAAGTGTGTAAAGTGTTTTTAAAAATCCCTCCCAGATAACACGACAGTTTTTTGAAAAATAGACCTTCAAGATTGTAAGCGAAAGATCTGAAATAACAGTTTGGAGTTTGGATACTCACGTTAGTTGTCGAGAGTATTACTCCGATTATTCCTATCTGAGTTCCATTTCGTTCAATAATCGTGCTATTCGTGTACAAGCCTTGGATATCCGGTTCTTCACTGTCGTCAATATTTGTGACGACGACCGGAGTGTTGATCATTTTCAAAAACGGCACTACGCCAGCGATGCCATTGTCAAACTCGTGATTTCCAATAGTCTAAAAAAGCAGAAATGTTATAAACATCGAATACGGTAAACACAGGTATATGATTTAATGCCGGTACTCTGCGGCAATGAAACTCCTTAAGACGCCCTCGCACGGAGCACGTATTTCTGCCCTTAGGTGTTATCGTGGTTTCACTGTAATAGAAAATTGCAAACTGCCTTCCTACTCGATTCGATAAAAATCTCGGATATAATTTTCAACCGATCATCTTGACATTCAATTTTGGCAATACCATCATTGCTGTCGTTGGAGAGGATGTGAAAATGAGTGTTCGGTTGAGAGAGTCTTTTTTCAATTCCGTATAAGAAAAAAACCTTAGCATGGTACAGCTGTGTTGACGAAATATAATTATCTTCGACCATTCCCTGTTCATTAAATGCATTATCGTATCAGACTAATTACGCAGTAGATGTAGCGAATTTAATTGCAGAACAAATAACTCCAAATGAGACAAACAACGTAATTGATTACTAATTGTAACAGGTTGAACATTATGTGGCAAATGTTCTTTAACATGTTGTACAGCTTCATGATAAGATAAGTTGACTCGATAGAGATCTTTTATAAGATCTAAACGCGTGAAAACTCTGTACAATTCAGGTAATACGATGATTTATTATTTTGGAGGTGATATAATTCACTGGGATTATATTAACAGTCTAAATTCATGTTTTGTAATCCGTTACAACAGCTATTCATCATTCGTGATACTACTATTATTATTCAACTTTTGTCACTCTTGAAGAATGGCTTCTGTCATATTACATCAGATGTTATATGCTAATAGAAAACTAGAAACGTAGAAATTTAAGGTAAATTGTGTTCCATATTATCAATGATAAAGTTCATTTAGATTTTCTCTAATATAGTTCCAACTATTCGCATCTACATTAATCTCATCTTCACAAAATTCGCCGCCTGGCAGCTAGTGTATAAAAGTCTACAGATATAAATTTTTTCGGAAAGCCTCGAGTACGCTATCGTCCTGTCTTTAAATAATCCAGTTTACTCGAGGCTAATGGTTCACCGATTGGGACTCGTACCTCATGATTTCTAATCGCTTATGAGTAATTAGTGTCGTAAACCACCCTATTCTTAAATCACGTGTTATCTGAGTGAATTAGATAATAAACACGTGCGGTTTACAACCATGATTGATGTTGGGTATGGCAATCTCGTGTCGTGGCTCTTACGTTTTCACTATTCATAATTTATTTTGCCTAAAATTGCAAATTTCTTGCAAAGTGATGTCTTTAATGTGCTAATTACCATAGCGTCGTGTGGTAGCAAGTTCATAAAAGTTGCCGTGACGTTCCAGCCATGCACGTTGTACCAAAGTGTCCCTTGAAAATTGTCACCTGCATTGAGGAAAATTGCATTCGGTCTTTCGTTCACAAGCTGATGTGTAGCCGTGTAGACCCTCGCTATACCGCCAACGCATTCGTCCTCGTATCCCTCGTAACAAGTGCCCGAAGTGGATCCAGTTTGGACAAACCTGTTGAGAATATGCATTCACGTTTTTGGAACTTTTTTCGTGAAAATATCAAAATGTTCATAAAAAACTGTTACGTGTGTCATAAAATTCTTTTAGTAAAATCCCAACTTGGATGGTCGGATTTATTGATAACTTTTTCATGTTTAATAGTATTTGCAGGAATTTTCGATTTTATTTCTTAGCTTTTTTATTCTGAAATTCTCTTTCACTGAATGTCGATGGGTCCGGGAGAACTTATTTGTATTTTTTTAATTCCGAGAAATTCAAGATATCGCATCACTAAGAAATCGTCGAAATTTTTCTGAACCACATATCCCGGGTGAAACAGCGAAAAAGTTTATTGTTACAGCTTGTTAAAAACCTATTCACCCCATGTGTTTTTGATGATCAAACGAAACGTTGTATTTTCTATCTGTTGCCTGATGAACGAGACAAGAGTCGATATTTACAGTCAGTTTTTATTTTCAAAACAGTCGCGAGACAGCTCAACTGGTTTTGTTTGATGTGAAGTATTGTTAAGACTATTTAAGGATATTGAATATGAATACCGGCCAAACCCCAAGTATATTCTCTCGCAAATTTACTACGCGAAATTTAAAATGGCGGCTTTTAATCTTTTTACATCATGTTAATGCCTTCGAGAACGATGAATTGAAACCGACTGTACAACTGTATTTCCGACCTCTATTTTCCTGGTCCCCCGGCTAAAAAAACTCGCGCCTCGATACCTCGTGCCGTTCCTGATCGCCTCGCGGTGATCACGAGTATCCAACGTATCCAACGTCAGCCGTGACGTACGTGCGCGGACATTCATATTGACCTTGGCAGCAGCCCGTTCAAGTCGAGCGCCTAGCGTTGAGTGAACGATATCGCAACAGATGGCGCGACTGGTATTTACGCTCTCGCCTGAGAACTTAGCCCCCGTTTATTCATGTACGCGGCCGGCGCAAGGAATAGACGTCTTCAGTAGGGTCATTACTGATCCACTGTAGCAGATGATGAACTCGGGATATGATCTATGATTAACCCGCGCTCAGTATCGGCCGATTATCGCACGACCGTTACTGAAGAACTGATGCTACCTGAAGACTGATTTTATTCTAAAATTAATATCGCTAAATCGTAGTATTCACTAGTTATGAGGATAATACGAAGCCATTAGCGATCGTGTATTCATTTCGAGTAAACCACGTTAGGAATGAAATGATTCATCCCAGGGCCGTGCGGCGTTTGGTGTCTTCTCCTACGACCGACAATGACGTCGACTCTCTCCATTATCAAACGGTGATATTATCTAATACTATCGAAGCTCCTGGATAAAACAAAATTGATGAAACCGCCGCGCGTTGAGGTACGTCTTCCGTAGCATTTTGTCATCGCTACTAATGATCCTAGGAGAGCCTCGGAAAATATATGAATTAAAATTCATTGCAGATGATCAGGGGTTGTGAAACAAGATCATTATTTGAATTAATTGTGCGAACCAAAGTTAATCATCTAACCGGATTCAATAAAGGTGAAATTTTTGGAAAATGCTTCTCAGTTCAAAAATTTGGTTTAGTAGAAGTGTCGCGACTTCTTTAGGCTTCGATACTCGTATATGGAATAAAACTTGATACAATTCACAATTAATCCGTATCGAACGCGTGTTTAAATATATAATACGATTTTTTCACCTGGCATGAAAATCGTTGAGATGAATGACTGATAATTCGAAAAGATCACTCCGTCCAGGATAGACGCGACCACGACCAGTAAATGCCTCGGTCGACGCTAGCAACGTCGACGTCAGCAACACTGCGAAACTCATCCGGCAAATCATGGCGCTGAAAATGCATGCGTGTATTAAATTACAAAACCATTCACTTTTAATTCGCTGTGCAGGGAAGAAAAAATTTATGGATAATCGACCAACTGGCAAATATTCATCCATAGCGACCAAAATTTATAAGATATCTAATCCACGATAAAGTAAATATATAAAAATTAATTAGCTAAGAATTCGCAAACTGTCGCAGTTGTGGTGGTTACCAATATTATTTATAAAATGCGGATAAACTGAGACGTACGATATATTGAACCTTTGTTCACATTCCTGGAAATAAATGTGGAGAATTTGGTAACAATATGCGTGTGAAGTGTTACAGTACAGTAATTGATACGGTACAGTAAACAAAAGCGTCAAAAACAAAAAATTGCGATACGTTATCCTCACTTGGTATTAATGTTGGCCCAAAGACGTCTTAAGACTGAAGAATATACAACTTTCTGAATAAGAAATAGCTATTAGGAAAAAGCAAAAGGAGACTAAAGAATTGCGAAGCAAATTTAGCCGTAACATGTACTGGTATTCCGAAAAATGTTTCCGTCTAATTATCCTCTCCATTGACGTAGAACGCGCCACTTTTACAAAGCTCGGGGACTCACCAGCATTGTAATTAAGAAATCTGCTATTGAATGGTAAAGTTATCAATAACAACGTGTTGCCTGGTGCGCGAATACAAGAATGAAAATAACTCCTGGACTTGAAGTACGCAGTTTTCTTTACCACAATAGATCATTGTATAACATAATAACACACCTAAAATATCAAACACCGGTACAATATTTTCCAACTATGGTATAAAATGTCCACAGTCGATTCGCCAATTGGAAATGAGTTAGGTCGATGCAAGATTTATATCGCGAAAAAATAATTCGATACTATACAGAATACTATTCAAATTATCTAAAATTTATCAGATTATTATTTTCTGAGTCGACATTGACGATTACGATCTATATTAGAATAAAATATAAAAAATGGACCGTTCTATCTCGACTTTAACCCGAATCCAATCATATACGTGCATCCTAACGAGATACGTTATGACATAGTAAATTCTGAAATTTAGGATGAATGCTTGAAGTGTGAAGCAACAATTTGCATCAGAATCACCTTAATGCTTTTCATTCTAAGAATATCTGCAAAAAAACTGACAGCGAAATTGATTGATTTCAATACGATTCAACATCGAACCATGGCGAACAGGTAAATTTAACGAATGATTCAAATGAAACATAATGTGACAGGCTTAGTTTTTTCCAGCTGTTTGAACTAATCGAATGAAATGAAAAATGACTTTCACCTGAATTAGATATAATTAACTGTCCTCTGCAAATCCAAACTAACAGTATGCTAAAGCTTTTTACACACTGAGAACATCGGATTTGCTACGCTTATAAATAAGTGCATCGTGCCTTTCTATCTTCACAATTGTCAGATGGACGTCAGACGTAATTTTGCCCTCCTAGAGGCAATGAATTTTCTAAAATGACAAGAGTCAAAGCGCCACTAGTAATAAGCTTGAGTGAAAACTCACCACGCAGTGTGCAATGATCGGTTCCGCAAACAGCACTACTGTCTTGACAGACATTGCAACCTGCTCCCACCCCAAGTAACACTTCAGACGGTTTGCTACGTTTCGTATCAAGTGATGTTGAGCGTTATCTGTAACGTCACGAAAGAACAATCCCGCAATATCTTTTGGTCTTGATTGTACCGGAGCTTAACTTTGAAGTAGGCTAACACGAGTCAATATTTTTCTGCATATGATGTACGGTGTGGGGGACGCTGGTCTTGACTTGGCATCACTTTGCGTGATATTTTACACGTGATGCAGAAGAAGTTAGGTAATGTCACGACGCTGCACGATGGCTTTTGCTAATTCTAATTACGCTAGAAGTTGACCAATCACGCTCGCTACTCCGAGGATAACCAGTTAAGAGTACCTACGGACAAAAGATAACGAACAACAAACAACACTCTCATCACCGGACAACTAAATACGAATCGCTAGTCACGGGCAAACTTATATAATAACTACAGAATAAGTGCGCCCTGCAAAGTCACTTTCGCTAGCAACTTCGTTCAATGCCATGCGTGCACCTTTTTCTCCCATGATTAATCATCGGAACAACGATTTCACATGAGCTCATAAAAACCTCAATCATTTTTCAGACAAGCCCTTACAATAATTATATCTGCTTCAGGGTCTTGCCAAAGCCAAAACATTGCAATTTAGATGTATATACATATACAAGGCTCTGTCACTCAACTGATCCGATCAATTTGATGGCTCATTTGTCATTTCATTGGCGTATTTATGAAGGCCCAATAATTTTTGGACTAATTGTCACCCACAATTATGTAACGAAATTCAATTGATTGAACGCGTTGCAGATGATGAAACGGGATCGAATAAACCGATCGTTGGAATCGCAAAAAGTAAAAAAAAAAAAAAAATTGCAATAACTGTCTGCGACAACCGGAAAGACAATCGGTAGGATAAATGAAACCTAGTCATGTCAACCGCCTCAGTCGAAGCTTGTCGGCCGCGGAACGCGGACTTTCAGACGTCGCTGTTCCGTGACCGATTTAAAAGAAATAGAAATTTTTCAAGTGCGCTGGTCGTAGGAATTTTCATAACGAAATCGAACCGATACTGAAAAGAAACAAAATCAGAATGAGTTCTTCTCATTCTTAAACAGTGAAAACCTTGTTATTTTCTCGTATTTCCTCAGTGTTACGAATAGTCGAAGTGCAAGTGAAAAAGCGACTGCAGCTATAGTCTCATCGTACGTGACAAATACACGAAATTACTCTTACTAATATCTATTAACGTATCGAGCGTAAAATACCGGTTGTGAAGTCCCGACCGGCTATAGCGCGGTGGTAATTTTTCGCGAACGGCAGGTGTTTGCGATAAAATTGCAGGCCCGCCTCTCGCCGTAGCTTCGGTAAATAGGAGGATTACCGTTGAAGCACGTGATCTTGCCTGATAGTTTCAGTGCCACCGAGAATCTCGAGGCGATTGCCACTAGCATCTCTGTTTCTCGCCTTTCCGGCCCTCTCTTATCAACTAATCAAGCTTGATCGATCGAGTAAGTGACTGTCGTCATCGTCGTTAGTTTACGTTTGAAGTGACTGGTGATAGAGCAGTGGTGGTCTTGTGAAGTCGAAGCACGTTCTACCCTCGAGTGCTGAAAATGAAGATTTACAACATCATCGGGGTGTCGACGGCCTTCCTGCTCATTCTGAGTGCTGCAGGACCTGCCTCAGCAGCCACCGTGCCTCGAGCCACTGGCGATGCTCTGCAACTGCATATTCTTCACACAAATGACATGCATTCAAGGTAAAATCGAGGTCGAATTATTGAAGACAGGTGAATTCGAAATGGGTGTAAGGCTGACGGTCAGGTTTTATTGCGTACAGTGTCGACGTAGGTGCATGAATATGTATTGTATATGCTGCAAATATGAATACATTAAATGAGCATTGGTACAAACATTTTGTGGATCGGAATCGTAACCAAAACTTAAGACACGTAAATCTGAACCTGAATGCGACGTGGAATATGATTTAGATTGGCTTAGATACCTTTAATGAGGAGTGACAAGTGAACCGTAAGTTTCAGGCACTGCAACTTTTATTTTTATCGCTCCTCTTATTTCTTCTTATGAATATTTATTAAAAAATAATTAAGAACTCGTTCTACCTGGCTCCGCGGTGAAATTCCAATGCTTACGATTGATTAGAAATGCTTTTTACCGAAGCGAACAACGTATCTTATAATTGTTAGTAGTCCTAACGCAGAAATTTTTCGTTAGTTGGAACGTGCAACTTTTGTTATGATGAAACGGTATTATTAGGAGAGACTTGATAAGAGATTGCTCTTACGGCTTGCATTGAAACTGATAAAATCTTTGAAATAAAGTTAACCAGGAAACGTCTATCACAATCGTCTACAATTTCCGTGTTTATACGGATTGTTGCACGGCTGTGAAAATAAAAAATAACTGTATACTCCAACATCAAAATAATAACTGAAAGAAAAATACTTTGCATGGCAGATCGGTTACAATAACATGCTCGCGAAGTATGCGTAATTCTTTCAACCAACGTACAGTAAAGATACAGAAGAACTCTTTCGCAACATTGCATGGATCTACAGTCTGATCATATCAAAACTGCAATGAAAATAAAACGATTTCTCATAAAAGGCAACGGAACCTAAATGAATTTATCCTGAAACATCCAATTCTAAAAATAATATTCCAGAAAGTCTTTTTCCCTTGTTCCGAACATGAAGGCATCTAATTATACCAAGTCTAAAAATAATAAAATTTTCTGTTTTGATTTGGAAAGTAGGGAAGTTCGGTATTAAATATAAGACATAATCCGTAAATGACTAAATTTTTTCCACAACTTGTTACCACCGTGGACACCAAAACCAGTTTTTTCACAGTCCCTGAACTATTGTAGACTACACCTTTTGTAGGAAAATTGTTCTATCAATCGATAAAATCTTTTACTGGTGCCCAATTATCGGAACCAATATAGACTGATTAATTATACGCAGATTGAAATTATAGTTCTTCGAGGAATATACTGGCTTATTTGATCAGTGTTAGGGGCGAGTGAAACAAATCTCCGTCACTGAAGTCGTTATCCAATTTCATGCTCGACGCTACGGTTCAAACGATTCGGCGCAAATAATGATTATTTTGCAGTGTGATTCGGACCAAAATTTGCTGTGTCACTCCAGGTAGTAATTGGATGTGTGTTGATACATATTTATATACATAACCATGGCTGGATTAATAATAACTGCCTTGCTCCTACTCGTGAGCAAATTTAGTTACGACCTGAGAGTTTGCTCAGCAAAAAAAAAAAAGAATCGCCATATTAAAATCGACGATGGGCGGGAATTTTTTTAGTTTCAACTTGAACGAAGGTCAGTGAATGGATATCCTTCGTTCAAAAAGTACAGTTGTGTAAAACAAAAAGGAGAATAATTTGCTATGTATAAACAGAAACCGTTTCTGAAACTTAAGCGAATTCAGTAAAGGTTTTAACTTATTGTACACAATTATAATACTCTTCATCTGCAACGTAATGAAGAAGCGTAACTGACTGCCGTATAGTTTTGCAACTAGGAAGTTTAAAATAGAGTCAAATAGCCATTCACAACTTGTTACATAAAGTTTGGACCTAATACATTTTTTTCTAATTATAAGCGTACACTATAAACTGCAGTGAGTAGACTGATTCTCAGCCAGAGCGGCAGTATTACTGAACTTATGCTTTGTACTTTACGACTTTATCCTCTTCTTCAGTCTTCACGCTTTCGCATTTTAGGTGGAGAAACGCTTGCGTAAAACTTACGAATTTTTAACAAAGGACAGGCAATTTTTATTTTATTTTTCTCTCGTTGATCTTTCAAGAAATTAAATTAATGTAAGAATCAACTAAAAATGCGTTGCGATGAGTCGTAGCTTACATAGTTTCAATTCCACCGGAATCTTTGTTACAATAGTCAAGCTGTTCCACAATTGAACCTAAATAAATAGAAATGCCTATAGAGGTACTAATTATATGAAACAGTGCCAATTTAGTTAAGAATGAATTGAGTTAATGACTGAAAATGATGAAGCTCGGTGGAAAAAATTCGTATCATTTAAACAGGTATGTAGCTTCTTATCACTTCTCCGTACTTGGTCTTGATGCGACGTGTTACGAATTGGGACATATGGTTTCAAGTACATCACTATCAAGTTCGAGTCGGAACTCCCTTATACTCGTATGTATGCAAATGTAACCGGATCACGCATAATAATATATTCTGTATATTTCGTAGAATAGAAATTACGTAAAATCTAAACAATTACGTGATATGTTTATATTTCGTATGCCTGAAACTTTTATGTACTTAGCTAACGGACCAATCAGAAAAGCATTACGTAATCATCAAAAGACGTCGAAATGAGTGACCGTGATTTATTTTTATTGCGATTGACTCTCTCTCGTAATAGGTAATTACACCTAGTTGGAAAATTCTATGGACTAGCTGCCAGTGCTATTCTGACTCGATAACTCGAACGCTAATTATTAGCAGCCATTATCTCTTATGAGATATTTAATTATAAGCAGGCAGGTGAACAGTGAGTTCACCATATTCTTCAAGCGGCATTGATGTTTTACAATATACGCAATTACTGTTTTCATATTTTGAAATTCTTTCATTTCTATATCTATTTTCAATCACAGTGACGTATTTTGGAATACAAAACGAAATACGTATTTTCACAGCGGTGGTATTTATCAAGAATATACTGAACCACTTTTGTTCTTGAAACTCAATAGATTTTTAGATCAGTTGAAAATCTGCTGGCAATCCAAATTATGTGGAATAAGACGCAAAAAGAACTGGTAAACACATCCGGTAAAATTTAAATACTTGTCGTATAAAACTAAATCCGATACGATACTGATCTGCGATGAATTCTGCGCGATTGCCTCAAAACGACAAGGACATACATTCATCGCTTTAATTTTTTTTTTTTTTCGTGATCAATCAGGAATGATGCGTCTTACATCAACTCAATTGTGAGTAACGCGGTAGGCAGTTCTCCATCATTAGCAACGCATCATTTGATTATCATCAGCCTGCATTTAGCAGTGGACCCGGAAGTAACTGCCTGGATATCATTTGTCCGTTTGTCATGAGATTCTTTATTTGCCGAGCATTTGACGTCGACTGAAATTTGATGCAATGGTTTAGCCTTTCAGCTGTAAAACTGACTCGGCATGAGTCTCAAACATTCGTTGGATGTATCACTGACCGGAAACGCTTATAGATACTCGATGTCGAAGACGCAGTCGTGCCGTTTCTAGAATTGTTTGAAACTTCTCGAATCCCGCTACTACAGTTCATTCGTTAAATTCAACCACCTTTTTCTCAAAATTTATCATCAGACCTGCAGACAAGCAAGCAAAACGGTCCTTGAGTTCCGAGTTCTTTGGAGTCAGTTGCGATGAAAGACATTGATCATGCCTCTCAATAAGGCAATAAGGCAATAAGGCACTGTACAGTATGCAGAAGTAACGGTACAGTCCAACCACAATAAGCATTTATTTGCAACGTAAAATGACGGTCGCGCTTGTCGCGGATTTGTTTCGAAATGTCTCCCTTCCCGAGCTCCGGTCTTATCGGAATTGCGCTCACGTTGAATTTTATCGCTCTCGTTGAACTGCTCTCGAAGAAGCTTGTCACGGTGGTCCCCAGTTGCTCGGTGGGTCTTGAATTGTGACGAGCGATGCGGTGCCGCTGTGTCTACTCAGCAGCCGTGCTTCTACTCCTCTTCGGGGCGGCCGTCGCCAGCCCTGTGCAGGGGACGATCGCCGGTACCCGCGATGCAGAGGGTGGTTTGCACCTGCAGGTTCTCCACACGAACGACATGCACTCGAGGTAAGAAGAGACCGACCGACCGTTCCGTCGGATTCACGAAAAAGATCGCAGTTGTTCCCTGTGATTTAAGAGCGAATACGATGTTCGAGATCCACGCGACGAACCGCGTGACAAGTAACATACATGCCCGGCACATCGTAGGTATAGTACGAACTACAAAGCTATTTATACTTGCATAACTTAGAGAACCTAAGAGCCCTGCTACTAGTAGATCATCTAATTATAAAACTCAAGTTTCTGACAAGTAGAAGAAAAAGTGTCTTGGTAACTTTGAAAGATTACCATTTGCGGACTTCACTCTGCTCAGATTTTTACTGCACGTCGTACCTCTTAACCTCTGGTTGTCAAATGATGTGTATACTCCGCAACGATTGAGTCTTAATACTGTAATAATAAATCTTAACAGAGCCTTGGAACAGCCCTGTGTATCATATGAAACAATCGCGAGCTATTGATAGTTTTCATAGCCAACCATTAAGTTTACCCGAAATATCATTATGCTGGCAATAACTGTACGTGGTCATTAAATCTCATAGTAAGAAAACTGATGTAAATTCCGGTAAACGTCAAGAGTCTAAAAATGCCTGCCAGCTGGTCATCAAAAGTTGGCGGGATGTTCGCCGAAAAGTTTAATTTTAAAAAAGATAAACCGTGTAACGTGCAGAACAGCCGATTTGAGAAGTTAAAAAATTTATGTGTAAACACAAGACGCAGAGTTTATCGTATCGTAATTTAAGTTAATCCGTAATCCTTGTTACCCAGGTTCGAACAGACGTCAGCGTTATTCGGTACCTGCACTGATACATACGCAGCGAACAACGAGTGCATAGGAGGTTTCGGCCGAGTGGCAACAGTGGTCAGAAGTGCTCGAGCTGGAAGTGTCCCAACACTCTACCTTGATGCCGGGGACACGTACCAAGGTAGCATCTGGTTCATCGTTCATCGATGGAAAATTGCTGCAAGATTCTTGAACCTTCTGAACCCAGACGCAATGGTGAGCTGCCTACAACGATCGTTTGTCTCTGAGCTATAAACAGCTGCATCTCCACGTTGGTTTTTATTCTGCAAACGATAACCGTTATCACGGGATCCAATTGAGATATGAGTGTAATCCACACAAGTCGTATTTGGCACGAGTAGTAATTATTGTAGAACATCGCTCAATTCTTGTTGCGATACCAAGGAAATTTCTACGTGATTAGGTGTTGAACATCTTGTGTATTCTCACTAAATATGTGTGCAAATGCGATACCCTGTTGATAAGATTTTGGAGATAGGTATATAATTTGGATTAGACTGTGTGCGGTACTTGAAAAGATAATTAGAACACGTATTATAGTGTCAGGTGTAAAATAACAGATGTATTTGTGGTGAATGTTATAATAACCAGGGTACCCCGCGGGGCACAATTTCTCGCTTGACGACTCGATGACCAGCAATATATGGTTGACGGACGTTGCAAAAGTACTTAATGACATAAAAGTGCGAGATCAACGTTTTAATTCGAATGTCAATTACTTGCCCTCGAGATAACTCCATTTTCGATCATTTCTCGGAGTTGGCTACGTGTTCAAAGATCACAATCAATAACGAATTATGTAATAGAGGGTTTTTACGAAATTAATTCGACTGCTCTGCCCGGACAGTCAGACTATGCATTCAAATTCTTCAACATTCAAATTACGAGTTCTTTAATGTTCAAAGAATGCTCTGCTGTATGTCACTTGCTCTCCAGCAAAGCAGAAAAGCAGTCCTCAACTTTGATATTTATAATTGCAGTCACTAGGGAACCACGAGTTTGATCAAGGCGTCAGTGGGCTGATTCCTTTCATCGAAAATGTCACGTTTCCTGTACTTGCGGCGAATTTAAACTTGACAAACGAGCCGGAGCTCGGAGCTACGAAACTTGCGAAGAGTACGGTCATCGATATTAATGGGACGCAAGTTGGCATCATCGGTTATCTGACCCCGGAAACCAAGATCCTTGCGACGACAGACGACGTCATCTTCGATGAAGAGGTCGCGGCAATAACTGAAGAAGCTGCACGGCTTAAGGAGAACGGGATTAATATCCTAATCGCGCTTGGACATTCTGGGTTCGCGATGGATAAGACAATCGCCGCCGAAGTCGAGGATATTGATCTCGTAGTAGGTGGCCATACCAACACATTTCTGTACAACGGTAAGCCGAACGACTCTTCCAACTTTTCCTGGTCACACTACTTGCAGAATGTCTGCAAGTTCTGGGTACCATTGTTTAGTTGAACGATAATAATGATGGACTGCATGGGTTTTCATACACGTCTCAATGGAATAAAAAGTTTGTGATTGACAGTGCCTGCGTCATTAGTACTGATGTTTTAACTATGTCTCTAGGAACTCAGCCAGACACCGAAGTCCCCGAAGGCTTGTATCCTACGGCGATAACTCAGAGTAGCGGCAAAATAGTCTACGTGGTCCAAGCTTACGCGTACACCAAGTACATCGGCAACTTTTCCGTGACCTTTGACTCCGAAGGTGACCTCACACACATTGAAGGGAATCCTATTCTTCTTGACTCGAGCGTCGAGCAGGTACGAAATAATTGAGTCAATGATCCATGCGGCATTCTATGAATATGATTGATTTTTTTTATTCAGGCTGCAGACGTAGTGGAAGAGTTAGAGAACTGGCGGGAGGCGATCGATAATTTGACAATCACCTATGTCGGGACTAGTAGCGTTCTTCTTAATGGTGATGGCAATGTCTGCCGTCGCCAAGAGTGTAATATGGGAAATCTAGTGACGGACGCGATGATTGATTACGTAAGTGAGTGGTTTAAACATTTATTTTCTACCCGTTCGGCATCAAATTATAAACCATCTTCTTACTTCTATCAGGTCTCCAGGCAGTACAACGGATCTGATGGATGGACGGATACACCGATTGCTGTCATGAATAGCGGCAGTATCAGAACTTCCATACCCGCCAGTACCAATTCTGAGGTGAATACATTACAGCAGTACGCATTTTAGGCATGCCTATCATGGTAGATAGACTATTTTTTATCATTTTAAGGAATGATCGCAAATTAATGGACTTACATTGATCATTGTGTACCAAAAAACAATTTTGAGTATAAAGTGTTTCAGTTAACGCCTAATGTCTATTTTTTGTATTCTTCATCTAGATTTCAATGGCGGATGTTCTTACTGTTCTTCCATTCGGTAACCAACCCGTCATCGTCGCTATGACTGGTGAGCTATTGATATCAATGCTGGAATGGAGTGTTTACTACATGACTGGGGATCCGACTGAAGATGCTAAGGGTGGTTTCCTACAAGTGTCCGGAATTCAGGTAACAATTTGATTTACATTAAAATAGCGTTATAATCTTTCTAACTATTGCATATTTTTCTACTTAGGTGGCTTATGATCTCAGCCAACCAGTTTACTCCAAGGTGGTTTCCGTCAAAGTTCGCTGTGGCAATTGCAATATTCCTACATACAGTGATCTGAATAAAACAGAAACCTACTCGGTAATAATAAATGACTACATATATTCAGGTGGCGATGGATTTAGCATGCTGTCTGATTTGGAAGTGAAAAGAACTGGTGAGAAATTAGTTCCCTCTCTCTTTACTGTCATTTTAATTGAAAAGTATTGATAATTCTCTAGGGCTCCCAAAGGGATTGCTTATTTATAGATCCGTAAATGATCTTCTCAAGACAAGACAAACTTGCTAAATAAAATAATTCTCTTACTGTTTACGAAATCCGTTATCTAACTTTTACCATTTTTATCGCAGATGATACTATTGCTGACGTCGTGGCCCAATATTTGACACTACGCAGCCCTGTTTATCCTGCAGTTGAGTGGAGGATCACTTTCAGTGAAACGGATACTACGGAATCCGTTGTCGAAAGCGGAGCATCCTACATTACTTATTCAATCACTATGATTATCGTACCTCTTTTGATCAACAGGTGCACGTAGGTAAAAACTAAAAAATCATGATCCAGATCAGTCATTCGTGGAATATGAGAAACGAGCTTATTGAGACGCTACCCAAAAAAATCGTTAAGGTCTACTCGCTGATAAATTATTAAAATAATTTCGCTCTTCATCCAGGCAAGTAGACATCTGAATTTTTATATTCGAAGATATTCAAATCTCGTATCCAATGAAACAAATATGCCATATTTGCGATCACTTTAATAGTAAACATATATTCCAAGAAGAAAGAATCCAACCTAAGTTGTCCCAGTAGTTAGGTATTTGTACCTAAAATAAGTCAGATCGGTCCTATCCCAGTATTTTATTTTAACTCGTCACCTAGTACTGATTATAGATTCTTGTTATCCTAGACATATCTTGATCTTTCTGATCACACAGATTTTTATTTTTATGGTTTAAATAAAAATTTTATTATCAGGCCTAACCATCGTTCATAACTGTGAGTTATTGATTTGAGACATTTATTGAGTACTAAGAAAATTAGGTACATAATTCATTCTACGTTCCATAAGTATACATCGTGATGTCAAAATTGATAGTATGAATGGATACAAACGACCGTCCGGTGTAAAATAGTAACCGTAATTGTAACACAAGTTATTTCTTCGTTCTGTATCTTACAGACGTCATTTTGTATACGAAATAAATAAATTCAATTACAAATTATTATGTTTCAAAAAAATGACTCGGCTGTTTTATAAGCTATCAAGTTGTGAAAGTCACCTGGTTTCATTCGCTATGCTGTCTCAAACTCTCTAAAAGAAAAAAAAGTTTTAGCAAGTAATTCTTTTCCCTGGTCTAATAAATAAAGTTTTAAAACAGATAATAACCGCGTATTTTTCCAGTTTATCAATGTTAACTTACGCTAGTCTCCTTGCATACGCTTTATGGGCTCCGTAATTCACCGCCTCACAAGCTTAGGCGATGATTAAAAAATCTTAATACAAGGTATCTAAGCGCCTGCCTGTCGGCAACCAGCCGCGCACCGTCTGACGTCATAAAGCATAACCAACTAACGCCTCGACCCGTGCAAATTCATGTTGGTTCTTTTACAATGTCGATTAGTAGTGCCCTCGCGTGGCGCGTAAGGTGAACTACAAAATTCATGAGCCGAGCTGAGAATCGAATGCGGCAGTTTTCCAGCCTCCTCGGTGTTGCTTTATGTATGGTGTATCAGTGTGGTACGAGGAAGTGAAAATGGAAGGTCGGTCGGCGACGGGTATGGATTTCGGTAGATGATTAGCGAGCACGTTATCATCCCTGTTTAGTAATGAAATGCAAATAAGAAGGAAATTCATCACTGTAATTAAACGATGCGGTGTGGTGCGACGGTATTTCGGTGTTAAAAAAAAGTATTCCGGCAGTGATTGAAGGTGCGCTGCTAATGTAAAGTTTAGTGGCCTTCTACAATGGTGGATAACAATTGCATTATCGAGGGAAACGTCAAGTTTCGCGACGGCAAGAAGGTGAGTTTAGTTTTATTCAACAACCTTCCGCTTACATACCTATGCGAAAATTATTACGCGAATATCTCACATCGCCTCTAGTTCAAAGCCTTCTCTCACTCTCTCATACGCTACGCGACGCTTTCGACAAAACAAAGCCACCGAACACGGTATAAAATACCAGGGCTATTGTATTTAGGCATTCTATCGAACAGTAGCCTTCGTTATTTGACCTAGTATAATCACCCGGATACGCCTATGTATGAAACTCGATACAATTCGATGCCGCCGGTTGCACATTTTCAATCATTCCATTGCTGTTGCAAAAAACAGGACCAACAAATGGTGTTGCGTGAAAACCAGCGAGAGAGAGAGAGAGAAGAGTTAGTGAAAGGCGCCAACCGAACGTTCAAAGTCCGTATGATTATAATAATGCAGAGTTTTAAAAACACCCTGTCACGATAATAAACATATGCAGGTGATTGCTAGAAATACAAGAAACCCTTTCTTACTTGAATTTTTTTGCTGCCTCTTCTCTCGTAAACGCATGTCAGTGAAAAAATGTTTATTACATCGTAAACAGATATAGGACCAAGCTTACGATGGAAAAGCAAATTTACCGCTCTCGCTAAGTAAATAAGTCATTTGGTTTAATGGCCCTGTTTTTCACATATAGTTAACAGAACCTAAAAGCCAGTTGCAAGTTATTATCTGTGATTAACCACTTGAATGAAACAATATAAAACTCTGTACAGTCGAGTGTCTCGTTATCTCTGCCCTGCTTACTCTGTGAGCTTATCATCTTTCTTTTTTCCATTTAAATATATTGTGAATTTCACTAAGTAAATTCTTCGGACAAGTTTGTTTACCCTCAAACCTAAAAGATTTTATCCTGTTATAAATTGTGTGTTATGTAAAATGATCATTGATTTAAAACAATTTCTTGTTTCCAGTGGAAGTCAAGGTGGTGTGTCATGAGAAAATTGTCTCCTGTGGCAGGTAATAATATGTGGAAATATGTTTCTTAGGTTTATCAAATAAATTGAATATAAAAATACAAAGTCTGTATTATTAGTAGGATACATGTTTTTTGAAGAGGTATTAAATTAATTTCCCACTTTACATGTTATCATAGCTGCCTTTTTCACTAATATTCCAAGTCATCAGCAATTGAAAAATTTCAAATTTCTTACAATAATATCTACCTGTGTATTTATGGATATCCTGAATACTATCTCAGTTGAGAGATAAGTCTTTTAGATAACTTAAAAGCTAAAAACAAAAATCTTTCATCAAAACGTCAATAAAGCAAATTTCTTGCTACTCACGAAAACCTATTACGAAATATCTCTCAAATCAATTTATTAGTTTGCATTGTCATCATTAATTTTGAGCACTAACAATTGGTTGTTACCACATTGTTTACAAACAAATGATTTCATCAGCAAGATGCATGCAAGAACAAGCATTGCATAAAATGAGACACTGACATTTGCAGGCCTTAACTTTGGTGATTCTCAATGTTGTTATTAATCTGTTTTTCCTGATTAGAATTGATCACAAAACTTTAAAACTCATTCTTGGTGTAGTTAACAGTGGGAAAATCCCTTATATTTTAACATTGAAACGTATGCGCCCTCGTGAAGTATGAATAAAATGCTCGGGAGGAATGGTAATTGACTCATAGAAAACGACTTTTAGACTTGAATTGAAAGTACAACAAAAGGCCGGCAGCTCTGCAGTAATTACTGTATGTGTAACAGTATTGTGTTTTCTTGCAGTAAGCATTCAGTGTAGCCTCATTAGGAGCATAAAGAAAAATAGAATCATGTGTTTTTAATCAGCCTCTCAGTATGTCTGCTTCATATTTGTGTTACCACAGCAATTCATTCTCCAAATCGGTTTTATCAAAAGTCTTTACAATTTACCTAACATAATAATTCTCTTTATTAAAGAATGTGTGCATAAGTGAATATGAATATGTAGAATAAGCCTTTATCCTTAAAGTTGGTACGAAAATAATAATCCGTTATTAAATATTAATATCATAATAATTCTTCAATATACCGAGCTTTATAAAGTTTTTACTACTTAGAATTAGCAACGTATTTTGTATTTTTCAGACTGCTTACACTTACAACTTTATGGAGATAGCAAAGACCGATACAAACAAGGTCAAACCAAGGCCTCGCTTAGTTTGCAGCACTTTCTTGGGGTAGAAAGTGGATTTACCCTTGACAAAGAATCTAACACAATTGCCATTATTTGCCAAGATGTTACGGTAGTTCTTGCTTTTGATACTCGTGAGAGACTAATACAGTGGCAAGTCAAGATATCCAACAATTTAGGCGAAGGTTGGTTTCTATTATTACTAAATTATTGTTCTGATATATTTTTTTTCCTTTTGAAATTTACATTTGATGATACTTCATTGAATTATTGACGTTGCAGCAGCTTTTATGAATTCCAAATTTGAAGACATAGAAAACAAAAACACTAGCTATCCGTGTTTTGCACTGTTCCTTTTCATATTTACGTAGAATCGGCAAACAAATTACTGATTAGACAAGTGGGATTATACAAAAAAAGATTGATCACCTTGAGACTTGTTATTGTCAACTTATTATGCAAGAATCTGCCTTTTTTTCATACTCTGTAATTAAAACAAATTGCATGACGAAGTAAACGATTTGTCTTCAGATCAAGAATTCCTGATTCTCATCTCCTCGGCACCGACAAAAGCAAAGCTTTTAAGCGGCCCAGCACATATGCACGTACAAAATCGTCGCTTCTGTATTACCACTGGAGTACCACCAAGGCTTGCTGGAGTTTGGGAAATTGCACATCTTCGCCGTTACGGAGTCGTTGAAGGAAGATTCTGTTTTGAGGGAGGGTCAAGATGTGGCCGCGGAGAAGGCCTGCACGTTCTTGTTACAGATCAAGGAGATGACATTATAAAAACCTTGCAATTGGCAGCTGAAGGAAAGCTTACTACACGAAAGAGACCAACTGCTCGAGAACTTGCAGCATGTGACAGTCCCAGAAGGCAATATTCGCGATCCGAAACAAGGGCTAGCGATTCCTTTCCATCATTGCTGTATAATTCAGGATCTTACGAAGGGCAGTGTGACAGTTGCAAAAATGAAGGCTCACCGTACTGGTCCTCCACTGAAAGTAGACAGCAAACAGATTTGGACAGTGATTACGGGTGTCGGGATGCTTCCATATCAGAATTAAATGATCAACCAGGAGAGTGGCACAGCTGCTCAATTGTCCAAGGAAATAATTCAATCCTTGAAAGATGCTCCAGCTGTATCAGCAAACTGGGAACCCTTTCCAAGTCATCTACATCAGGTACAACTTCGGCAATGACTCACTCCAGCAGTCCTGCTCCGCTCGGGGGTTGTCAGCAGCCACTTCGAGCGTTTGACAGACTGTCGCTCTCCTCCTATAGCAGCAGTAGTCATGAAAGTGATTACTCGGTGTCGCAACAGGCAGAGTGCCACTGCGTGTCTAAGAAAGTTTCCCAAACTCAAAACCCGCAGAGCTTTGCTCCTAAGCAAATAGTCTCGCCTCCCAGACCACCGAAGCCACATTCTTCGTGTATTAAAAAATCGAAGAAGCCTCCGATGCCGCTTCCGCCACCAGAATATCCCTGTACTTGCCCAACAAAACCACCACCTGTTCAAAATAACACAGCCAATACAACTGGGCCGTATGAAAACTATGATGTTCCAAAAACAATAATTCGCCACGCAATGTCTAAGGAACGCACTTCGTCCACTGATCAGTATTATGATACACCCAGGAAAATCAAGGAAATTCTTGCGTTGCCAAAAATGTATGCAAATTACGACACTCCGCTTGTACCGCAAGCAGTTGCTTTACAGCAGTGTGGCTGTCCTGCCAAGCTGACTTCTCAATCCCCACGTACATCCGCTTGTCCATGTCACAATGTAATGAGCTGGGCTGGTTTCGTTTTACCTTACTGTCGTCGAGGGGCAGGTATTGTATTAGATGCCGTGCATCCGGTGCGGCTGTCTGGTGAAGGCAAGATGCCGGTTGTGAATGCCAGTGGAGAAATAGCAGTATATGCAACAAGCGACAAAAGTACTGAAGACGATCAAGGTCCTGAAACTGCTAAAGAAAAGTGTGGCTGTCAGAGTGAAAGTACCGGAGTTGATAACAATTATGCAAACATTGAACCAGTAATAGATACGCAACCAGAATCAAAGCAGATAAATTATGCAAATATTGATTTTACCCAATCTTTAGAACACTATGAAAACAGCAAAGATGTTTTAGCCAAAGCGGGAATATCACGAGATGAGGTAGTCAAGCTTGCTGATGACTCGAAGGAATCGGAAGCTTCCGAGGTGAATGAAAATATAAAGTTCTGCAACAAATGTGGGCATGCAAAAGATGGAGAGAATGATTACTTGATGATGAACCCAGAGAAAGAAATGCCGAAGAAACCGTACCCTGGGTACTTAGCGATGCAACCGGCCCATAACGCTTGTTCCAAAGAAGTTCTATCCAGAATTTGTAGCACAGGAAAGAGCAGCAGTAATCCAACTTTGACTGGTTCCCAATTAATAGAAGGAAGCAAAAAAAGATCTGAATCTGAATATCGAGTACCTGGATCAGCAATGTTATCAAGTCCCTACCTCAAACGCCGAGTCTTGGACTCAGCAAATAGCACAGAGGCTTCTGGTAATATTGGCCTACTAGCAAGGAAGAGATCCTATTCTGCAGAATCTGCACATTATACGAATGACGAAAAACTTACTTTGTTCCCTTCGAATCTGACAATTCACAAGTGTTCGAGCGAGGCTGATAAAGAGTTACTTATGAATAAGGATAGACGAACTTTGTGCGTGGATTCAGAGCCGAAACCTTATCATGACAGCGAGGAGACGTCCACGTCATCTACTCAACCATGTTCAATAAAAATTCGCCGCTCATCTTCTGTACCATCAAAGACGGGACACAACCGGGACTCTTCAAGCAGCAACGACTCCGGCGTATCGACTGGCTCTCTGAGTCACAGAGGAACTGAATTTGGAGAATTCGAACTACCAATAATTACCACTAATTCAGCAAGAAGACATTTGATATCAATATCCCATAAAAGTACCCCTCCAATCTGCTTCCATAACAGTCTACCAAGGAAATCGAAATCCAGTGACCCACTTCGTGAACTTTCCTTTCAATTTCAAAAACTAAAAATACCAACAAAATCTTCATCTGCCGAAGGAGACATACCTGCGTGTGTTCCCAAAGGCACAAAAGGATTCAATAGTCCAGGCGAAATGTCTGCTACACCGTACACAGATTCTCGCAGTACAAGCAGCGGTACATCGGATATGTCTGATTACATCGAAACTTTATCTTTGTCCTCACATTCATCATCGGATACTCCAGACAATCTTAGGTAAGACATATTTGCAAAAGTAAATTTAAAAGAGAAAATAGACAAAGTCTATTTGATGTTCAATTTATTTAGAAATTACTATGTCAACAGATTGGGCGGACGTCAGGTGGCCACAACTCTTCGCCCACGTAGCGGAAAAGAGTATTATAAAATAGATCGGAGCATTTTAGTGGAACAAGGCCGTACAATGACAGGGCCAACTTCTAACTATGCCAATATTACACCTGTTCTTGAAAAAAGTGAATCTCCATCACCAGGATATATGAGCAGCTCACCATACGATCAGCCTCAACCAGTGCGTGACCACTTTCTCTTTCCTGAGGTAATTCGAGTACTTTGCAGAGACGAAATTAAGTGCTGAAGTAATGTAATTTCATTCAGTGTAAGACCAATGTTTACAAGTTGTCTGAAATTTTTATTTTCCTCTAAGAATACGAAGAATTTATTTCGAACTATGCAAATATTGACATTACATTTGGTTTAGCTAGATGTCCACTTAATTGGTATTCACTCTCCAAGTGATTACAAACTATTTGCCATTTGAAGTGCCAAGTCCTGTGCACACAAAACTTAAATTATTTAGCCTGTTTGAAATGAACGTATTTTTTCCAAATTACAGCAGGCCTGAAAGCATTGAAACAATTCACAAGGAAGGAGAAGAACCTGAAGTTCCTAGTATTTCCAAACATAGTGGACAAGAGTATTCAAGGTAAAACTAATAACAGAGCTGCAATCGGTGTTCGCAACACTTCATACTGAAACCAGGTTTTAATATTTTCATAAACTTTTAAACTTTCCAGTACCTCGTACTGTTGCCTGCAATTGCGATTTCAAAAATATGAATTTTTTTCTATCGCTTTGTTACTCACTCACAAGTACTACTTACTATACATATGCCAACTGACAGAAGTTGAGCATTTCGCGGCATCGAAGTCATTGTTTATTTATAAAAGATCCATATATTATACATGGGAAGTACAAATTCTATGGTAAATTGATACATATTTGTATATGTCTAGTACTATTCATTCTCTGAGGGCACCCAGCTGTTTCATTCAAATAATGCATACGTGAAAACTGTCTTAAAGGAAAAAAAAACGTTTGGGTTTATTAAATCCGTCTCAAAACCAATAATCGATAAGCATGATAGTTGAAAAGTTTCAAAGTATGTAATAACAAAGCTTGGTTGCAATGTATAGTAAAAATATAATCAATAATATTATATACACTTCCTACAACGATTCAAACAATTTCTAAAATATGCTCAATAACAAATGTAATAATAGTATAGTGAATATCCTGCCCTAGAGTAAAAGGATAAGGTGGGCGTTGTATACTTTTTATGAGTATACCCTTTTTTGAATAATTTTTATTTTATATAAGTACTTTTATATAGCGTGATATACAGAATGATACAAAAGAATGAAGTTAAAGGCTTTTAAAATTTACACTACTTATGTACTTGATGGATTTGCCTACGGCCTGAAGTCAATGGAGATTTCAGTGAATATTATTTACAGAATTTATTCGTACTTACTAGCTTATCTTTAACTACTACATACAAAATATTATAGCTTTTAATAGCTTTCTTTCATAAAATGGTAATTTATATGATAGGTATTTATAGTTTACAGGAAAACTCAAGGTAGCATTATAATGTATAGTTTATAGATTAAACTTGCTGAGCGCCAAGAGCATGTATAAAATATTTTTAATATTAAGGCTGCTATCTGATATACGTGCCTCAAATTTTTAAAGTGGCATGTAGGTTTATTTTTTTTGTTTGATCTTACAAGCGTGATTTAAGATGTGATCATAACTTTCTACCGATTTTCTTTGACTTTTTCGGTTTTCAGATCCACAAGAAATTTCAAAGAATTACATATTTATTTAATTGCTTATAATTTGTAATATATTAATGAAGTAAAATAGTGATGTGTCGCAAACGCTGGGCCGTTATCAGCATCAAATTTTTTAGCATATTAATAACGGGTTTTCTGAGTACTCGTGCTGAGCTTATAAGTGGTCTAATTAATTATTTCGAACGATTTCAGATCTGCCGTGACTCTCTTTTATCTTGCGTCACGACCCAGTTAAGATATTGTAATTGATTCAACGTAATTATAGTAAAGGAATCTTGAGATCTACAAAAACACACTAGAAAATATAGAGTGCCGAGAAGTGTAAGATTGAACATTGAAATTTTGTACCGTTTTTAGGATTAACGCAGGGTATCGGTTTTCTATAATGTAAAAATAATCCCCAACTGAATGCTCAAAATTTTACAGGCAAACAGTTCGGTAGTTCTGAAAGAGCAAAACCACAAAGAGCTTTATCCAATTTCGGATCAATTTTTCTCTTTCAGCTGGACTCTCTAACTTTACTTCTCTATATCTGTAACTAAGCATTTATGTGATATAAAATCGCACCCTGATTTACTACTTTTTCATATTATAACTCTCAATTGATCTCATCCATTTAGATAGCTTGCATTTTATGCAAATGCTTTTGAACACTCGCCACCCTTGGTTCTTTCGTTAGTGGAAAATTATTTTTTCAATTGTACTACACTTTTAGGTAACACTATAATGTTACCCATAATGCTTAAATTGCTACATAAAATCTTTATAAACGTATCTTAGTATGAAGAATGTACTTATCTCGTAGTTCACGAACAATGTTAATAAATTTGTACACTTGCATGGTGAAAGAACTAATGGAGATGGTAGCGGTAATCACTATATACTCACTGTGAAACAGTCAGTTATTTAAACATATCACAATAACCTGGTACGTACCTGTCCTTCCGACTGGTATTTCATCTTTAGTTACTTGAAGTTTCATCGAAATTTTGGTTGAATCAATCTCGACCAACTCACGTTCCATCTGATGTGATACCAAACTGATGCGGTCGTAGATCAGCACACATCTGAGTGATACAATATATACATCAAATTGTATGCCACAAAGAATTCTTAGGGTAAATTAATTCAGTCTACTTCTTTTACGAAGGTTCAATTGTAATGAATAGAATTAGCATTTCTTTACAACGATTAGTTTTCGGTACTTACCGTTCTACTATTATTATACACTTAGTTTGGCACAACGGTAATACGATATAAATATCTCTAAGTAAAGATGATGCAAGGAGTTAACAAAAACCGACATTTAGTCATACTTCGTACAGTCTAAGTGAGTAATCAGTAAAGAATTTTACGCAAAAAAAAAATTGTAGGGACGTTTAGAATTGCATTGAATAATCATATTTATTTAATTCTGATGACAATGTGGATGAATGTTTCCAGAGAATGGCTACTGATAAATATTATATGTTACTAAACAGAGAAACAAAAAAAAGTATTCAGACAATCAAATGAAGAAAAATGATGGTCTCTTTGATAATTCTTGCATTACCTTTTCGTCGATAATCTTAGAAAACTTGAGTACTGGTCAAAATAATGTTCATCACTTGGCAAAACATGCAGTGTGGCAAGGTTAGTGCGTTTGTGTGTCAAAAATTTGTGAAACAAATATAAATTATTGTAATGTCACACACGTATTGAGGTGTGTACGATGCGTAGATATATTATATACAATATTGTCATGTGATTAACTGTATATTGCGTGAATAGAAATCTATAGAATGTAATCGAAGGAGACGATATTGTCTCAAGTATAGTATATTACCTATATACATATTATTGTCTGTACTGTACGAATTACGAAAAAAGCAAACACTTATATCTTAGATCAGTGTCTCCCACTGAAATCATGATTATGTCAAATCATATTTTGGCAAACATGACTAATAGGACTAGCTAAGTAGAAATCGTGTAACAAAATTGTCACACATACACTCCTAGTTTTTCTGACCCCCCTCTGTGACAATGCGTATAACGAAATTTAAATTAGTCGGTAAGCTTTTATATAACTTTAATTGTAAATTAAAATGGAAATCACTGATGTAGAGACCCATACTAGTCAGAAATTAAGTACTACGTTAGTAATAGTCTATTTTTATTGAATTTGTATAATTCGAAAGCCTGATATACCTAAAAGTCAACAGAAATTCTTTCAGTCCCATTAAAAACAACTGTTTGTTTTTCTTCTCTATTCCCTTGCAAATGAAATTTGTGAAATCTGTAGCGACACATTTCCAAATGGCATGGAAACATTATGACAACCTTGAAAACCCAAAGAAAATATTGAAACAAAAACACAATTGGTAGAATAACCGTTCTATTAGGTGTATCGGCTTTTGAAATTCAACCAACCATATCCAAGAATTACCCAGTTAATCATAATGTAGAAAAAACTACGAGTATTCCTGAGTTGCGCTTGAAATTTATGTACATAGCTGCCAAGACATTAATTGAATATTAATCTTTTTTCTTGATTTACTAGCTTCCTCTCATTTATAAAGAAAAATTCGCTTATCGTTATGATCCTTAATGTATATGAAATGCATACTTCAAATCCTAGTCTGCAATCAAATGATACTGTACGGTTTATAGTGTCATTCTGTTTTAATGCAATTTATATACTTTGTAAGATTATAACATGGCGTACCCACCACATTGAGTAAAGTAAAGAGCCAGCTTAAAGTGGAGTTCGATACTTGAATAACGGGATTAGGCATAAATAAAAACAAAAACAAAAAACAGGGTAAAATCTGTGCCATAATTATTCCAAGCATTATGAAAAGCTCTTTGTTAGCCTCATGTCCTTAGAAGTTGTGGCAATAATGATGAATCAGATTGATTGATACCTGATAAATCCAATGTACAAAACTCCACTTTTTTGTAATTCATCACCAGACTTGTATTTCTTTCTTCGTATCTCGATGCGAATCTATTCGAATAAAAAATCATTGTTTATTACCGTCAAATATAGGATTTTATAGATAATTTATTATAATGTGGGTAAAGATGTAGTATTGATGTAGAGGTGTATAGTTTTTAATTTTTATTTACCATGTAATATCGCAAATTCTAATCAGTTATTACGGATGAATTTTAATACGTCGTTCATAGAACTATATATACATACATACCTACTTAAGCTTAATTTTAGGGGTATCCAAGTGGCTGCTACTTGAAATGATTTATTATATATACCGTCTTATTTAACACAGAGTATACTTAGTGGATAGGCATTAAATAAATCGAATAAATTGTATTATGTATATTATTGACCAGAGAATTTATCTCATTTGGTAATGTTCATACATACAGAAATATTACAAGGATTAGCTAACGCTATTTTACAAGTGCTAATGCGGCGTAAAAACATTACAACCATAATGTATTGACCAAACGCACTGGATCAATCGTACATTAAGATTGATTGCGCAGATGGTATCAGAAATTTCTGATACTTATCTAAATCGTTAGTATAATTAGTTATTGTATTTCATTTCATCCAACATCTTGTTTCATGGTCTGACCATTTCTTGGTATCTATAGAAGATAAAAAAAAAACTGAAAACGTATGAAATTCAATTTTATGCAATCCGGATTGTAGTTTATCCTATTCCCGAATCGATTGATGTGCCGTGAAAAATTTAACAAAGAAGCTGTCGATTCAACTAGACTAATAAAATATAGGCTTTTGTATAAGCGTTTCGAGTGTAATATTCTTGCTTTGAAAATTTTTCTCAACTAATTCAAATGTAAAATACGATAAACATGAATTATCAGATAACAGAAAAGGTCAAACCGTGAGGACGAATAACAGTGCGACAAAAACATTCAATAGAAGGAGATAAGGTATTTCTCTCCCGAATTCCCATAGTATTGACTATCCTGACCTTTTTTTATGAAAGATAGAAAGGAAAAATGAAAAAAACGAAGCAATTTAAATAATATATAAGTAAACTAAAAATCATATGCAAATTGTAGTGGCTCAAAACTTTGAATATCTTGAAGGGGTAGAAAATAAAATAGTATTAAAAAATGGCTCTTGATATTGTTATCGTCCTATGAATATATTACACGTATATCGCAACTCTACCTTCCCGTAAAACAAAATTACACAAACGTAAATTTGTCAATATTCTTTGTGGCATCGTGCCATTGCCTTTATTTTTCCCCTATCTATTTAAGGATACAATTTATACAAAAACTCTTTCACGTTATTTCATATATTAAATAATTTATTTAATTATTTCAACATTAATATACACATTCACACACTATGCTATTTACAGTATACCTAACACGTTCTTACCTTAAATTAAACAGATATACAGATAACAGATAATAATATAACATTCCGACAGACCATAGTAAGTAATTTACTATACTTTAAATTATTTGCAATAATGTTTATTATTTTACACAAATCTCTTAAAAATTCATCACTCGTTTTCCCCTGAGTCCCTTCATCATTTTTATATACATTTCATCGATTTATGAATAGAACGTGAATATCTATATGTCATATTTGACTGATTGTATCGAAACCATTAACGTCACGTACCGAAGTTACGAAAAGTCGGTTTCCCGTGATATTGCACAGCACCAAATATTTGATAAAAATCATATGACACGTACTGACAATAAATAATGCGATTATTTCAACCTGTATAGAGTAGCAATGATTAATTCCATAAAAATCGCAAGCAATCGATATTACGATTTTCCGCATACCGTTATTGGCATAAAATAATGTTGCGAAGTTTTCATCAAATTTCGATATAAAAAATATACCTTATTTATCTATCCCACTGCAGTTTGATCGATTGTGCTCTGAGCATTACGTATATCGCATGGCTATCTACTTCATATTTTTCATGCTAATTATAAATGATTTGATATCTAAATATTCACCTAAAGCCTACATAGCTGGATGTATCGTATTCCGTGTGGGAGTCCTCTTCGGCGATTCCTGTTCGAAACTTTGCGGAATCTTATTGAACTCGTCGTCAAAATCAACCTCTGCTTCTGTGTGAACGGAATTTTCCCTGTAACACAAATGGTGCCGGTTTATATATTATTTAAAGCATATTTTGATCGCATCATTTCTCAGCTCCTCAATGAATGTATAACACAAGTGTTCATCTACTGCATGATACTTTTTTATGTCAGCTTCTACGTGTGTGTACATTCAGTCGCCTACTTCAATCTGATTGATATAAATACCACATAACCGTATCTGATGATGGGATCAGCAACTTCTTGTGAATAACAATTGGGAATTCCCTAACTTTTAGCCATTGCCTTGTGCCTCGAGGCTTCCTATAGCCTTTGGGCCTGAGATGTGGGTCTCACCGTTTACTCACTTTGGCGGACGTATCACGTAGTTCGGTTAAATTCGCCTACTCACTCAAAAAATTCAATCTGTGTCCAAATTTTATCGCTTTGTTATGCGCTGATGGTTTACCTAATACGAAACAGTTGCAGAGCAAGCAAAATCAGGCTGGCTCTACACGCGTGTTCGGTAACTGTGAACACCACTATTTGCAAATTAGCTCTCAATCAACGAAGCAATGGGGCGTTCATAATTACAGTCTTCGCACATGCCATATTCACCACTGACATCAGCGAGCAGCTGAAATCGTTCCGAATACACGCTATTGTGACACCTACTAGGTAATTACGCATTCGTGATCTACACAGATAATAACTGCCCCATAACTCACATGTACTTGTTTGATGATGGCAAGAACAGTGATTTCGGACACGCCTTGAAGTATGGCCAGCATTCCCCGTGCGATTTTCCTGTTTTTTCTGCATCGACGTAATCCTTCATCAGTTCAGCGAACGGCGATTTGCTCGCGCTGAAATTACAGGTGGCAAAAAATTAATGTCAGGTAAAAACGGATCACCTGGTTCTAGGAGCGAGGCAGGCCCCCGTTTTAGCTTAGCGATATTTCGAACACCTGCCAGTGCTTACGACTAGCATTCTCTGAATCGCCGCATCGAACGGGTTATGACGAACGCCCCGAAATACTCACGTGAAAAAAAGCCGTATAATTTCACCGACGAAGCCGAAATTGTCCAAAGGGTGACCGTGAACCTCGCATATCGCTCGAAGCAGGCAAGCTTTGCCATCCATTCCGAACTGGCTCAGCATGTCTTCGGCTATCCCATAAAGTAGGGCGCGTTCTCCACCCTGGAACGCGTTTTTGGGAACTTCCGGTACCTCGCGTTTCTGGAGTCTGTGCTTCATGAAGGAGGCAATGAAATCCCCGAGAGCCATGCCTGCCTCTCGGCTCTGGAACGCCCTGCCGAAGACGGGGGGCAGAGCACCGTAAGGATTCTCGTTGTCCGTTAGGCCCAGCTTGTCGAAGTCGACTGTAACGAAATTGCAAAATTAGAATCTGCGCCTTTAAGAAGTCAAAAACACGTGAATCGGCGAAAGGGACTCACTGGTGAACGGGAAACTCATCGACATGTTGCTGAGGAAACCGTAAGGCGGGTACCTCACGAAGGGTAACAGAATCGTCGGAGTTATGGTCAGCACTGTGCCAGGAGGCAAGGCGATTCTTCCATCATTTGTAACCCATAACAGTCTCTTCTGACGGTGGTGAACCTGGGCCCCATCGTCAGGGACGACACCAGCATCCCCGGGGTGGCTCTGAGGCGCCGAAACTCCGAGGAATAGCATCAGACAGAAAAGTGGACCGAGATTTGGCAGCATCTTTACTGAAACACGAACGGATCACTCATATGTAACGGCGGTCGTGCTTGTACAGTGCCTTCGTTCAGCGTCAATCATTGGCGAGTAAAAAACAACAAAGTTGCTGGAAACGTGCGGAGAGGATCGGATCGGCGCCGAACTCCGTTATCCCCGTAACCCATCTCCAGCACTTAGTGCTCTCGTGGCATAGTTTGCGAATATTACACTTGACCCTACCATTGCAGATGAACTTTATTCGCACGCACGCACGCACGCACGTACGCACGCAAGATAGTCCGGAGCTTCGCAGTTGTCACGTCGTGTGATGTTGATAAATTTCTTAGTCCGCCTTCTATTCACGAATGTACGGTTCCTGGTTAAAATAAAAGCAAAGGCGAACGCGAACCAGATTGGAACAGATCAAGTAGATCTGGACTAGCACGATTTGCCTCGTACAATCGCCAAATTGTTAAGTACAATCAAAAATGGAATGCTGCATAACGGTCTTTTTGAAGACCCGTCTACCTGGACCCAAATCAGCTGGAATCCCTCTTGAATGTGTTGACACAGATATAATTAAATAATAAGAATACTGATTCGATTATCTTACTGGTCAGACCACCCTCCCCCTTCCCTGCCCTGAGACGTTCGTGGAATCTGCGGTTTTTTTTTATGATCTGTACCGTTTATAATTAGCATACTCGTATGAATTAATTCATACAATGTTTTTCCATGACCATTATTTTACTACGTCTAGAATGATTGACTGTAATACACTCAATCTCTTTATACTCATTAGTCTGTCCAATCAATTTGATTACCGATCGCATGATCGTCATTATTTCCATAAAATCTTTCGAGTGTCGCGATAAACATTACTACGAATATTATTAACTCAGAGAATTGTATAATAATTGTGAATCGCAGTGGGTTGACGCCACTGCGGTGACATTATGGCCCAATTTGGTCGATCCGGGCAACGTTGCACCGATCGATAGACGTGGTGCAGTTAAGGAAGACCGTGGATAACCCGGGGATTCCAGGACGGCTGACAGGCTCGATTCCAGCCAGCCGGTCTTTTCCTGTTACCAGTTTACGCTGTAGCCGGCAGACGTGAGTCGCAAACACAACTTGGTAACAGGTCACAAACATCAAGCGACGCGACGGTTAGAGCCTTGCTCGTTGCGTCTGGCTCTGCACTGAAAGAAAGGTGCTTCCTTAATGCCGCTGCAACATCACGTGCCAAGGAACGTGTGGTATGAAATGTAAAGACCCGATGTACTGAATTCTTTGCATTTGATCGATCGAGCAATCGATCGATTTGCCAAACAATTTAGTACAGATATTTGCAAGCAGGACGTACCGTTGACAGTAAACTTGTGAATATTATCAATGGCGTAGTAAGGGTGAAGTGATTTTTCTAGATGTTAGATAGGTAGGAGAACTTCACCCGACGAATCTATTGTAATGATGTAATAAATATACAGAGACCAGAACACTTTCCTTGAATGGCGTTAAAAAGTAACAAGAAATTAAGTTGTATTGCAATGATTTATTTAATTTAAAGAAACCGAAACACTTTCTTCACTGGCACAAAAAGTAACGAGAAATTATGTTGTATTGAAAAGATGTAATCGCTACGCGAATTACGATTTAACAATCACGTTATGAATATGTTCGCGTGACCCATGCAATGATAACTATCTACCAGTGTTGGCTGCTAATTGCGAAAATAAATTAAAACAGCATGACAAAATAGTAAAAATCCCCAAGTAGAGCGAAACGAGAATAATCGAAAATTGAACGGAGTTGAAAAGGAAAAAAGTACATAATATCTCGCCAGAATTTCCACTGCAATCGATTACTCTTCGCCGGGGTTTTGCCGTTACGTCTTGGAGACCCTGAGGCGCTGAATTCAAAGCATAATCACTTGAATATTACACCCATGCAGCATCGTAATTTCCCAGCTCGATACTCTGGACTCTCGCTTTTTTAATACTGATTCGCAGTATGCAGAATTTAGCATCGCTTCGAATGTGCAGCGTACATCTATCACACTGTGGAAAATTGTTGTGGTGCAGATTTGAAGGTACAACGTCGTGGATATGTTATCGCAGGAAGTCATTTGCTTGGTTATTAAGGACTCGTAAACATTATTTAAAACTCCTGTTTCATTGCAGCAGTTGCCGCTCCCTTTGATTTTCGGATAAAATTTTTCTTATACTGCTGACCGTTTGTGAAACATGACCCGTCCACCATTTACCGGTTGTCGGCGGTCAATTTATATGGCAGGATCTTTTATCCATACGGCAGTTAATGGTGCATAATTTTTTGCTTCTTCGCCGAATTGTCGACTTTCATATAACGGACGCACATTTAAATGTAAGAGGTCGCTCATTCACGCGGCTGGTAATTAATGTCGCGTCAATTATGCGCGAATAATCGGTGTCCCAGTCAACTGTCAGAATTGCCTAGATCCTAGAACTAGAACTATTGTGGGAAAGTGTGACAATTTGGAAACATCAGGCAACTTCGAACCTGAATTCTCAAGACCACATGGTCCCTGAACTTGAAGGTTCGAAAACGCAGTAGAATCGAGTAAGACGCCAAATATTATACTTGTCAAGTTAGGCACATTGACACGCCTACTTAAATTATGACTCGTATTTAATGTGCACCGTCAGTGAAGTTTTGGAGCACACAGAAAATCAGTGAAGAATAATTCGTTGTATAACTATGTAACAGAATTTCAGAATCCGACTATCGAGGACTTTGTAAAGGCTAGAAAAAATTTGTTGATTATTCAACTGAACTATGCAATTACTTTCGCTGAGGAAAGGAAGACCAAGAAAGCGCACGGTCGCAAACAAGATTCTCCAACGCGTCTGTACGTCAAGAAGTCTGTAGTGACTGGGCAGAATAAATATCCATTTCTCCATGTACAGGTTTTGCCGAGAATTCTGAAATCGCCGAGACGCATAGTTGTAAACTCTCTGTTTATCGATATAACCTGCATCAATTAGAGCGCGGTTGATCATCGAACAGGTCTGCCTCTGTACACCTTATCGTTATTTAAAGAAAATTAGTCTGGCTTGACCGCAGCAACCCAGCAGTCATTTTTATTAAAATAATACAGAATTAATGTGTTATAAATGAACAGCAAATGCGCATTAATTTTTTCAAAACACGTTTCCAAAAGTGGTCCTATCAGTCCGATAAATTCTGCTCGGCACTGCAGCGCATCTAGACATTTCGTAACCTCTGATCAACTCATGTTTCGAGTACGAAAATCGATGATTTTATTTGCCTTTTTTTCCGTAACGGGTACTTGCTTTAGCACCGATGGAACGAGGCCAGACGGAAGGACCAGGGGTTCGAGAAACCTGAATCGTCGTGTATGATACCATCGAGTGGATAAAAAATCTTTGTCCGATTTGCAAGCGCGGCGTAAAGAGATTTTAGTGTCATACGTTCAGCGGATACCAAGCTTGGCCCGCATTTAGCTAGTTGCCGGGTGTAAAAGAGGGGAGAGATCGAGGGGCTTCGAGGGAATGACAATGTGTATTATCCACGCTCGCACCATCGATCTGCCCGACACATACCTCTTGGTAATTAGCATCGGGCACACCAGCGATGCGGCTTGACGATCAATTCGGCTCCTCGATGTTTTCGCGAAACCGTTAGTCGGCGCGAATTCCTCCTGCCTCCGCCTGTGCAATACCATCGGCTATCAAAAATAGCAGAACGTATCGACGGTGAGATCATTCGAATGCATTGATTAACAAGTTTCCGCACGGATTACCCCCATCACCTCCAATTATCCACCAATATAAGCGGAGATCGATCAATCATCGACGGAACCTGTAATTCTCTACGTTCAGCCAAATATTACTTTATGAACAGTTTGAGATTCGGCTTGGATCTATGTGGTGAGCTTTTTTATCAACATCGCCTCGTTCCATACAACGATTACGATGGATACACGGAGGGGAGTAAACTGCACATTCGCCGGTTTGAATAGTTGAAAGAAACCGCACAAGTAGGAGAAGGTATCTTTTCATCTTTCGTCCATTCAGCCGAGTTCGTAGCCATGCTTTGAATCAGCCGAACAATCGGCCAGGTGGATATAAAAATGTAAACTCGAGCACTCGGGATCTGTGGAAGGCGAGTCCGTTGTCCGATGGTACGAGTTTTCACTACCGCTAGAGTTACCCTGCGACCGCGATCCCGATCCCGTCTCCTCGCTCGTCTATATCGATACTTGTGCATGTGTATCCAATGTACTTGGTGTACACGGAGGACATTCACAGGTACAAAAGTCCTTGAGACGACCGGAGTGCGCGCGGAAAAGGTAGCGTGGATCAATCTACGACGGAGGGGAATGAACTGCGAGGACAGGGTACGCCTTGCGCCTTCCTTTCCACCTGCTGCACCAGCAACGCCGGCCGATTTAGATCCTTGCACGAAGATTGTGTCGCGGGCAACGCGTTAAACCGTGGCGTGTGGGAGTACTTGGATATGCAGCTCACTCCTCATCCTCATTATCCTTACCTGCGAGTTGTCGCGCGTTGCCGAGTGGCTCGATTGTCAAAGTATACTAGAGAGAAAGTCTTTGTCCGCTTTAGTACCGGACGGATGTCGAATCGAGGTACGTAGGTCGCAGGGACAGCTTTGGTAAGCCTTGGTTTTGAAAAATCGGACACGTACGTAATGGAAAAGCACGCCGCTGGAAATAATTGGGTCCCTGCATCGTAAGTATATTGCAACTCATTGTTGTGAACGAGGAAAATTTTTTTCCAATACCTTGTCAATCCGCAGCTTTCTTTAACAGTGCCGGAGAACGAACGACGAAGACTTTATCGAAAAGTATTTGAAAATATTTATGGTACTTGCAATTACCAGAAACCGGCCATCTTCTTCAACCTTACGGCAAATTTCTTTCTGCAAATTTTTAGCCACTGAACATTTGTAATAGAACGAACTTCATCGTTATATGCGTTTTTACTGTGTACGACACGAATGACTTAGCACGTATTGCGGTGAGGAGAAAAAGGTGTCGACCGACTCAATGGGAAATATCACGTCAACACGAAACCCGACATTGTTATTCCGTGTCGAAATGGGGAGAATGGACAGAATTAATCAAGATTCATACCCCAGTGGGGCGTTTACCGTTTAATTGTACACGTGCAGCCTAGAGACTGGAGTATGGAAAGGACCTCCTCCACGCCACTGACGTGCTATCCTGATCGCCCGATTATTCTGTAACCACTACGAGGGTCTAAAGTAAGCGATACAGTCAAATGATACAGATTATTTGAGATCTATTCCGGCAGATCATTATGGTCGCGTGATTCATCAAGCATTTAATTTACAGGCTATCTCCAAGTCTCTCAGATCTTTTGAGTGTACTTCAATAGATAAGGATGCTTGTGATAAGACTAATATGGAGTAAAGTAAAAGCTGTTTCTTTGTCGGATTCCAGATCAAACTGTCTGGTACTGTAGACGGATCGTGTCATGGACTCTGAATACCTTTTTTGTACGGCAGTTAGCCTACGAAAGCTAAACAAAAATCGCTCCCAGCCACAGGTCAAGCAACTGGATTACAATTTCATGTAATAAAAGTGACTATTAAATTGTATATTCCTGTTTTTATAACTGCAGCATTCACTCGTTTCGTAGCATCCGTGTAAAAGTGAATGACGAACTACTCTACTTAATTTCTCCAGCCTGACTTCGGTAGTGAAATTTCAACTGCAAGATATGTAGCATGATAAATCGACAGTTCTCGTTCATATTATATGATAATACATTCTGTCATTCAGGTTACGAAGAAAAGAAAAGCTTAGACCGCTGTCGAGAATCGTGTAGATTCAATTACCGACGTCGAGTATTCTTTTTTTTTTGAAGGTCTGGTATTCTCCAAAGTATTTTACTCAGCACAATTTGAATGGCGTGAATATAGAAAACCAACTGAACGGAATTGGGTGTTTGAATGAAGAAAATTCATTCTTGCTGTATGTATAATGAAGAGAAACACGAAACAATCAGGTTGTATTTTTTCTTCGGCATCAAAAGCTAATCGTAGATGGTACAAGATATTGAAATTCACTTGTTTCGTAAGATATGTATAAATGTACGTTAGCGTTAATTGCATCTGACACTGTTGAACTTTTCAACCTCTTATATTTATTTTAATTATCGTTGAATCAAATGACACGTGATCTAATTATTTTCAGTTTCTCCATTTGTTATGAATGTAAAGTTTTTACATGTGAAGACAAAATAGCCCATGAGAGAAACCGCAGGTCTTACAGGTTCGTCTGAAACATCAGATATGTCGAAGAAAAGGGAACACTGGTTCAACAGCTAAAATTATGAAGCAATTGATAGTATTAATCGCACTTATTTTAAGATTATAACCGACAAGTAGAGGTGTGGCTAAAATACTTGAAATTTTCAGCTACTAAAATATGTTGAATCAGTTTATAGACTTGTTATCAATCTGATATACATGTGAAATACAATTTATTTGTACAACAATATGGAGAGAACAGGTCGAGATGTATCTGCTACCCATTGAATCTTATTGATTTTTTGGAACCATCGGTACATAGCGTTGAAAAGAATTTAATCTAACATTTTTTGAAATCGGTATATTATTAATAGAAAACCCAGCGGAGTTACTCGTCTTTGTATTGTGACTTCGGGAGCTGAATAATTTTGTGTCAGAATCGATTGAAATGGCCCTTCTCAAACTAATTGTACGCCAGTTACGAACATCCTGATACAAACAGGTAAAAAATACGAGCAAATGTTGATTCATTTCTTTGTTTCATTGCGGGCTACGTCAAATTGTGACAATACAATACATAGATAGTATCCTGTAAACGTGCAACTCCGGCAGGACACAAACCGAAAATGAGGCCCCTCTTACAGACTACAACAGTAATTGAGCATCTCATATAACATTTTTCATATTCTGCTCGAGAAAACGTATAGTGCGCTCCTATCTCCTTCTATAAAGAACACATTTCGTATAAAATGTTTCATGATTTTTTAACATTTTTGTTTACCATTCACTTCAATACCTATTAAGACACTTCTTGCAGTACTGTACACTGACACCCTGACACTTGTACTACGTTTAGGGCACATTGAATAAACTGAAATTAAAACTTTATTGCTTTGACTTTGTAAACCTTCTTCCCACGTCTATGAAATCCCAATGCAATTACAAGTTTACCGGTAAAAGGCTTAGGTTTAACGGCCGTTTAGGCAAAGTCTGTTGTTGGGTTTATATGTTTTCGTGAGGGATTGGTCCCAACATTATTCGATACACACGAAATGTTGACGAAACTTCCTTCTTCCAGCGGATGATCTGACTTTTTTTTAGATCAAGAATCTTTTGTCTCGGAATTGATTTGTATGACCGTTTCTAGACTAATTGGAACCCCAGGGACTCAAAAAACACATTAAAAAATGCGTGGGACCAACAGCAGAGAAATGACGATGAAAATTTGCAGTTTTTCGGCTGTAACTTTTGATCCGTTGCTCGCAGCGTATTGGGACTGCGCTCAATCGATTTCTCTCGCAAAATTACGTCGGAATGGTGCTCTAAAAAATTAATTGCAGCACTTTTCAAAGTCGTCAAAATTTTCGCCAAAAATCCAAAGGGGTTAGCCTTACTTTTCTTGCGATTTTTGGAGCCAAAAATTTCTGGTCTCCGAATTGATTTGTATGACCGTTTCTAGGCTAATTGGAACCCCAGGAACTCAAAAAACACATCAAAAAATGCGTAGGACCAACAGCAGAGAAATGACGATGAAAATTTGCAGTTTTTTGGCTGTAACTTTTGATCCGTTGCTCGCAGCGTATTGGGACTGCGCTCAATCGATTTCTCTCGCAAAATTACGTCGGAATAGTGCTCTAAAGAAATAATTGCAGCACTTTTCAAAGTCGTCAAAATTTTCGCCAAAAATCCAAAGGGGTTAGCCTTACTTTTCTTGCGATTTTTGGAGCCAAAAATTTCTGGTCTCCGAATTGATTTGTATGACCGTTTCTAGGCTAATTGGAACCCCAGGAACTCAAAAAACACATAAAAAAATGCGTAGGACCAACAGCAGAGAAATGACGATGAAAATTTGCAGTTTTTTCGCTGTAACTTTTGATCCGTTGCTCGCAGCGTATTGGGACTGCGCTCAATCGATTTCTCTCGCAAAATTACGTCGGAATAGTGCTCTAAAGAATTAATTGCAGCACTTTTCAAAGTCGTCAAAATTTTCGCCAAAAATCCAAAGGGGTTAGCCTTACTTTTCTTGCGATTTTTGGAGCCAAAAATTTCTGGTCTCCGAATTGATTTGTATGACCGTTTCTAGGCTAATTGGAACCCCAGGAATTCAAAAAACACATCAAAAAATGCGTAGGACCAACAGCAGAGAAATGACGATGAAAATTTGCAGTTTTTTCGCTGTAACATTTGATCCGTTGCTCGCAGCGTATTAAGACTGCGCTCAATCGATTTCTCTCGCAAAATTACGTCGGAATAGTGCTGTAAAGAATTAATTGCAGCACTTTTCAAAGTCGTCAAAATTTTCGCCAAAAATCCAAAGGGGTTAGCCTTACTTTTCTTGCGATTTTTGAAGCCAAAAATTTCTGGTCTCCGAATTGATTTGTATGACCGTTTCTAGGCTAATTGGAACCCCAGGAACTCAAAAAACACATCAAAAAATGCGTAGGACCAACAGCAGAGAAATGACGATGAAAATTTGCAGTTTTTTCGCTGTAACTTTTGATCCGTTGCTCGCAGCGTATTGGGACTGCGCTCAATCGATTTCTCTCGCAAAATTACGTCGGAATAGTGCTCTGAAGAATTAATTGCAGTACTTTTCCAAGTCGTCGAAATTTTCGCCAAAAATCCAAAGGGGTTAGCCTTACTTTTCTTGCGATTTTTAGAGCCAAGAATTTCTGGTCTCCGAATTGATTTGTATGACCGTTTTTAGGCTAATTGGAACCCCAGGAACTTAAAAAGCACATCAAGAAATGCGTAGGACCAACAGCAGAGAAATGACGATGAAAATTTGCAGTTTTTTGGCTGTAACTTTCGATCCGTTGCTCGCAGCGTATTGGGACTGCGCTCAATCGACTTCTCTCGCAAAATTACGTCGGAATAGTGCTCCAAAGAATTAATTGCAGCACTTTTCAAAGTCTTCAAAATTTTCGCCAAAAATTCAAAGGGGTTAGCCTTACTTTTCTTGCGATTTTTGGAACCAAAAATTTCTGGTCTCCGAATTGATTTGTATGACCGTTTCTAGGCTAATTGGAACCCCAGGAACTCAAAAAACACATCAAAAAATGCGTAGGACCAACAGCAGAGAAATGACGATGAAAATTTGCAGTTTTTTGGCTGTAACTTTTGATCCGTTGCTCGCAGCGTATTGTGACTGCGCTCAATCTATTTCTCTCGCAAAATTACGTCGGAATAGTGCTCTGAAGAAATAATTGCAGCACTTTTCAAAGTCGTCAAAATTTTCGCCAAAAATCCAAAGGGGTTAGCCTTACTTTTCTTGCGATTTTTGGAGCCAAAAATTTCTGGTCTCCGAATTGATTCGTATGACCGTTTCTAGGCTAATTGGAACCCCAGGAACTCAAAAAACACATCAAAAAATGCGTAGGACCAACAGCAGAGAAATGACGATGAAAATTTGCAGTTTTTTGGCTGTAACTTTTGATCCGTTGCTCGCAGCGTATTGTGACTGCGCTCAATCGATTCCTCTCGCAAAATTACGTCGGAATAGTGCTCTAAAGAATTAATCGCAGCACTTTTCAAAGTCGTCAAAATTTTCGCCAAAAATCCAAAGGGGTTAGCCTTACTTTTCTTGCGATTTTTGGAGCCAAAAATTTCTGATCTCCGAATCGATTTGTTTGACCGTTTCTGGGCTAATTGGAACCCCAGGAACTCAAAAAACACATCAAAAAATGCGTAGGACCAACAGCAGAGAAATGACGATGAAAATTTGCAGTTTTTTCGCTGTAACTTCTGATCCGTTGCTCGCAGCGTATTGTGACTGCGCTCAATCGATTTCTCTCGCAAAATTACGTCGGAATAGTGCTCTAAAGAATTAATTGCAGCACTTTTCAAAGTTGTCAAAATTTTCGCCAAAAATCCAAAGGGGTTAGCCTTACTTTTCTTGCGATTTTTGGAGACAAAAATTTCTGGTCTCCGAATTGATTTGTATGACCGTTTCTAGGCTAATTGGAACCCCAGGAATTCAAAAAACACATCAAAAAATGCGTAGGACCAACAGCAGAGAAATGACGATGAAAATTTGCAGTTTTTTGGCTGTAACTTTTGATCCGTTGCTCGCAGCGTATTGGGACTGCGCTCAATCGATTTCTCTCGCAAAATTACGTCGGAATAGTGCTCCAAAGAATTAATTGCAGCACTTTTCAAAGTTGTCAAAATTTCGCCAAAAATCCAAAGGGGTTAGCCTTACTTTTCTTGCGATTTTTGGAGCTAAAAATTTCTGGTCTCCGAATTGATTTGTATGACCGTTTCTAGGCTAATTGGAACCCCAGGAACTCAAAAAACACATCAAAAAATGCGTAGGACCAACAGTAGAAAAATGACGATGAAAATTTGCAGTTTTTTGGCTGTAACTTTTGATCCGTTGCTCGCAGCGTATTGTCACTGCGCTCAATCGATTTCTCTCGCAAAATTACGTCGGAATAGTGCTCTAAAGAATTAATTGCAGCACTTTTCAAAGTCGTCAAAATTTTCGCCAAAAATCCAAAGGGGTTAGCCTTACTTTTCTTGCGATTTTTGGAGCCAAAAATTTCTGGTCTCCGAATTGATTTGTATGACCGTTTCTAGGCTAATTGGAACCCCAGGAACTCAAAAAACACATCAAAAAATGCGTAGGACCAACAGCAGAGAAATGACGATGAAAATTTGCAGTTTTTTCGCTGTAACTTTTGATCCGTTGCTCGCAGCGTATTAAGACTGCGCTCAATCGATTTCTCTCGCAAAATTACGTCGGAATAGTGCTCTAAAGAATTAATTGCAGCACTTTTCAAAGTCGTCAAAATTTTCGCCAAAAATCCAAAGGGGTTAGCCTTACTTTTCTTGCGATTTTTGGAGCCAAAAATTTCTGGTCTCCGAATTGATTCGTATGACCGTTTCTAGGCTAATTGGAACCCCAGGAACTCAAAAAACACATCAAAAAATGCGTAGGACCAACAGCAGAGAAATGACGATGAAAATTTGCAGTTTTTTGGCTGTAACTTTTGATCCGTTGCTCGCAGCGTATTGTGACTGCGCACAATCGATTCCTCTCGCAAAATTACGTCGGAATAGTGCTCTAAAGAATTAATCGCAGCACTTTTCAAAGTCGTCAAAATTTTCGCCAAAAATCCAAAGGGGTTAGCCTTACTTTTCTTGCGATTTTTGGAGCCAAAAATTTCTGATCTCCGAATCGATTTGTATGACCGTTTCTGGGCTAATTGGAACCCCAGGAACTCAAAAAACACATCAAAAAATGCGTAGGACCAACAGCAGAGAAATGACGATGAAAATTTGCAGTTTTTTGGCTGTAACTTTTGATCCGTTGCTCGCAGCGTATTGGGACTGCGCTCAATCGATTTCTCTTGCAAAATTACGTCGGAATAGTGCTCCAAAGAATTAATTGCAGCACTTTTCAAAGTTGTCAAAATTTCGCCAAAAATCCAAAGGGGTTAGCCTTACTTTTCTTGCGATTTTTGGAGCTAAAAATTTCTGGTCTCCGAATTGATTTGTATGACCGTTTCTAGGCTAATTGGAACCCCAGGAACTCAAAAAACACATCAAAAAATGCGTAGGACCAACAGTAGAAAAATGACGATGAAAATTTGCAGTTTTTCGGCTGTAACTTTTGATCCGTTGCTCGCAGCGTATTGTCACTGCGCTCAATCGATTTCTCTCGCAAAATTACGTCGGAATAGTGCTCTAAAGAATTAATTGCAGCACTTTTCAAAGTCGTCAAAATTTTCGCCAAAAATCCAAAGGGGTTAGCCTTACTTTTCTTGCGATTGTTGGAGCCAAAAATTTCTGGTCTCCGAATTGATTTGTATGACCGTTTCTCGGCTAATTGGAACCCCAGGAACTCAAAAAACACATCAAAAAATGCGTAGGACCAACAGCAGAGAAATGACGATGAAAATTTGCAGTTTTTTCGCTGTAACTTTTGATCCGTTGCTCGCAGCGTATTAAGACTGCGCTCAATCGATTTCTCTCGCAAAATTACGTCGGAATAGTGCACTAAAGAATTAATTGCAGCACTTTTCAAAGTCGTCAAAATTTTCGCCAAAAATCCAAAGGGGTTAGCCTTACTTTTCTTGCGATTTTTGGAGCTAAAAATTTCTGGTCTCCGAATTGATTTGTATGACCGTTTCTAGGCTAATTGGAACCCCAGGAACTCAAAAAACACATCAAAAAATGCGTAGGACCAACAGCAGAGAAATGACGATGAAAATTTGCAGTTTTTTGGCTGTAACTTTTGATCCGTTGCTCGCAGCGTATTGTAACTGCGCTCAATCGATTCCTCTCGCAAAATTACGTCGGAATAGTGCTCTAAAGAATTAATTGCAGCACTTTTCAAAGTCGTCAAAATTTTTGCCAAAAATCCAAAGGGGTTAGCCTTACTTTTCTTGCGATTTTTGGAGCCAAAAATTTCTGGTCTCCGAATTGATTTGTATGACCGTTTCTAGGCTAATTGGAACCCCAGGAACTCAAAAAACACATCAAAAAATGCGTAGGACCAACAGCAGAGAAATGACGATGAAAATTTGCAGTTTTTTGGCTGTAACTTTTGATCCGTTGCTCGCAGCGTATTGTGACTGCGCTCAATCGATTTCTCTCGCAAAATTACGTCGGAATAGTGCTCTAAAGAATTAATTGCAGCACTTTTCAAAGTCGTCAAAATTTTCGCCAAAAATCCAAAGGGGTTAGCCTTACTTTTCTTGCGATTTTTGGAGCCAAAAATTTCTGGTCTCCGAATTGATTTGTATGACCGTTTCTAGGCTAATTGGAACCCCAGGAACTCAAAAAACACATCAAAAAATGCGTAGGACCAACAGCAGAGAAATGACGATGAAAATTTGCAGTTTTTTGGCTGTAACTTTTGATCCGTTGCTCGCAGCGTATTGTGACTGCGCTCAATCGATTTCTCTCGCAAAATTACGTCGGAATAGTGCTCTAAAGAATTAATCGCAGCACTTTTCAAAGTCGTCAAAATTTTCGCCAAAAATCCAAAGGGGTTAGCCTTACTTTTCTTGCGATTTTTGGAGCCAAAAATTTCTGATCTTCGAATTGATTTGTATGACCGTTTCTAGGCTAATTGGAACCCCAGGAACTCAAAAAACACATCAAAAAATGCGTAGGACCAACAGCAGAGAAATGACGATGAAAATTTGCAGTTTTTTGGCTGTAACTTTTGATCCGTTGCTCGCAGCGTATTGGGACTGCGCTCAATCGATTTCTCTCGCAAAATTACGTCGGAATAGTGCTCTAAAGAATTAATTGCAGCACTTTTCAAAGCCGTCAAAATTTTCGCAAAAAATCCAAAGGGGTTAGCCTTACTTTTCTTGCGATTTTTGGAGCCAAAAATTTCTGATCTTCGAATTGATTTGTATGACCGTTTCTGGGCTAATTGGAACCCCAGGAACTCAAAAAACACATCAAAAAATGCGTAGGACCAACAGCAGAGAAATGACGATGAAAATTTGCAGTTTTTTCGCTGTAACTTTTGATCCGTTGCTCGCAGCGTATTAAGACTGCGCTCAATCGATTTCTCTCGCAAAATTACGTCGGAATAGTGCTCTAAAGAATTATTTGCAGCACTTTTCAAAGTCGTCAAAATTTTCGCCAAAAATCCAGAGGGGTTAGCCTTACTTTTCTTGCGATTTTTGGAGCTAAAAATTTCTGGTCTCCGAATTGATTTGTATGACCGTTTCCAGGCTAATTGGAACCCCAGGAACTCAAAAAACACATCAAAAAATGCGTAGGACCAACAGCAGAGAAATGACGATGAAAATTTGCAGTTTTTTGGCTGTAACTTTTGATCCGTTGCTCGCAGCGTATTAAGACTGCGCTCAAGCGATTTCTCTCGCAAAATTACGTCGGAATAGTGCTCTAAAGAATTAATTGCAGCACTTTTCAAAGTCGTCAAAATTTTCGCCAAAAATCCAAAGGGGTTAGCCTTACTTTTCTTGCGATTTTTGGAGCCAAAAATTTCTGATCTCCGAATCGATTTGTATGACCGTTTCTGGGCTAATTGGAACCCCAGGAACTCAAAAAACACATCAAAAAATGCGTAGGACCAACAGCAGAGAAATGACGATGAAAATTTGCAGTTTTTTCGCTGTAACTTTTGATCCGTTGCTCGCAGCGTATTGTGACTGCGCTCAATCGATTTCTCTCGCAAAATTACGTCGGAATAGTGCTCTAAAGAATTAATTGCAGCACTTTTCAAAGTCGTCAAAATTTTCGCCAAAAATCCAAAGGGGTTAGCCTTACTTTTCTTGCGATTTTTGGAGCCAAAAATTTCTGGTCTCCGAATTGATTTGTATGACCGTTTCTAGGCTAATTGGAACCCCAGGAACTCAAAAAACACATCAAAAAATGCGTAGGACCAACAGCAGAGAAATGACGATGAAAATTTGCAGTTTTTTGGCTGTAACTTTTGATCCGTTGCTCGCAGCGTATTGTGACTGCGCTCAATCGATTTCTCTCGCAAAATTACGTCGGAATAGTGCTCTAAAGAATTAATTGCAGCACTTTTCAAAGTCGTCAAAATTTTCGCCAAAAATCCAAAGGGGTTAGCCTTACTTTTCTTGCGATTTTTGGAGCTAAAAATTTCTGGTCTCCGAATTGATTTGTATGACCGTTTCTAGGCTAATTGGAACCCCAGGAACTCAAAAAACACATCAAAAAATGCGTAGGACCAACAGCAGAGAAATGACGATGAAAATTTGCAGTTTTTTGGCTGTAACTTTTGATCCGTTGCTCGCAGCGTATTGTAACTGCGCTCAATCGATTCCTCTCGCAAAATTACGTCGGAATAGTGCTCTAAAGAATTAATTGCAGCACTTTTCAAAGTCGTCAAAATTTTTGCCAAAAATCCAAAGGGGTTAGCCTTACTTTTCTTGCGATTTTTGGAGCCAAAAATTTCTGGTCTCCGAATTGATTTGTATGACCGTTTCTAGGCTAATTGGAACCCCAGGAACTCAAAAAACACATCAAAAAATGCGTAGGACCAACAGCAGAGAAATGACGATGAAAATTTGCAGTTTTTTGGCTGTAACTTTTGATCCGTTGCTCGCAGCGTATTGTGACTGCGCTCAATCGATTTCTCTCGCAAAATTACGTCGGAATAGTGCTCTAAAGAATTAATTGCAGCACTTTTCAAAGTCGTCAAAATTTTCGCCAAAAATCCAAAGGGGTTAGCCTTACTTTTCTTGCGATTTTTGGAGCCAAAAATTTCTGGTCTCCGAATTGATTTGTATGACCGTTTCTAGGCTAATTGGAACCCCAGGAACTCAAAAAACACATCAAAAAATGCGTAGGACCAACAGCAGAGAAATGACGATGAAAATTTGCAGTTTTTTGGCTGTAACTTTTGATCCGTTGCTCGCAGCGTATTGTGACTGCGATCAATCGATTTCTCTCGCAAAATTACGTCGGAATAGTGCTCTAAAGAATTAATCGCAGCACTTTTCAAAGTCGTCAAAATTTTCGCCAAAAATCCAAAGGGGTTAGCCTTACTTTTCTTGCGATTTTTGGAGCCAAAAATTTCTGATCTCCGAATCGATTTGTATGACCGTTTCTGGGCTAATTGGAACCCCAGGAACTCAAAAAACACATCAAAAAATGCGTAGGACCAACAGCAGAGAAATGACGATAAAAATTTGCAGTTTTTTCGCTGTAACTTTTGATCCGTTGCTCGCAGCGTATTGTGACTGCGCTCAATCGATTTCTCTCGCAAAATTACGTCGGAATAGTGCTCTAAAGAATTGATTGCAGCACTTTTCAAAGTCGTCAAAATTTTCGCCAAAAATCCAAAGGGGTTAGCCTTACTTTTCTTGCGATTTTTGGAGCCAAAAATTTCTGGTCTCCGAATTGATTTGTATGACCGTTTCTAGGCTAATTGGAACCCCAGGAACTCAAAAAACACATCAAAAAATGCGTAGGACCAACAGCAGAGAAATGACGATGAAAATTTGCAGTTTTTTGGCTGTAACTTTTGATCCGTTGCTCGCAGCGTATTGTGACTGCGCTCAATCGATTTCTCTCGCAAAATTACGTCGGAATAGTGCTCTAAAGAATTAATTGCAGCACTTTTCAAAGTCGTCAAAATTTTCGCCAAAAATCCAAAGGGGTTAGCCTTACTTTTCTTGCGATATTTGGAGCCAAAAATTTCTGATCTTCGAATTGATTTGTATGACCGTTTCTAGGCTAATTGGAACCCCAGGAACTCAAAAAACACATCAAAAAATGCGTAGGACCAACAGCAGAGAAATGACGATGAAAATTTGCAGTTTTTTGGCTGTAACTTTTGATCCGTTGCTCGCAGCGTATTGGGACTGCGCTCAATCGATTTCTCTCGCAAAATTACGTCGGAATAGTGCTCTAAAGAATTAATTGCAGCACTTTTCAAAGCCGTCAAAATTTTCGCCAAAAATCCAAAGGGGTTAGCCTTACTTTTCTTGCGATTTTTGGAGCCAAAAATTTCTGATCTTCGAATTGATTTGTATGACCGTTTCTGGGCTAATTGGAACCCCAGGAACTCAAAAAACACATCAAAAAATGCGTAGGACCAACAGCAGAGAAATGACGATGAAAATTTGCAGTTTTTTCGCTGTAACTTTTGATCCGTTGCTCGCAGCGTATTAAGACTGCGCTCAATCGATTTCTCTCGCAAAATTACGTCGGAATAGTGCTCTAAAGAATTATTTGCAGCACTTTTCAAAGTCGTCAAAATTTTCGCCAAAAATCCAAAGGGGTTAGCCTTACTTTTCTTGCGATTTTTGGAGCTAAAAATTTCTGGTCTCCGAATTGATTCGTATGACCGTTTCTAGGCTAATTGGAACCCCAGGAACTCAAAAAACACATCAAAAAATGCGTAGGACCAACAGCAGAGAAATGACGATGAAAATTTGCAGTTTTTTGGCTGTAACTTTTGATCCGTTGCTCGCAGCGTATTAAGACTGCGCTCAAGCGATTTCTCTCGCAAAATTACGTCGGAATAGTGCTCTAAAGAATTAATTGCAGCACTTTTCAAAGTCGTCAAAATTTTCGCCAAAAATCCAAAGGGGTTAGCCTTACTTTTCTTGCGATTTTTGGAGCCAAAAATTTCTGATCTCCGAATCGATTTGTATGACCGTTTCTGGGCTAATTGGAACCCCAGGAACTCAAAAAACACATCAAAAAATGCGTAGGACCAACAGCAGAGAAATGACGATGAAAATTTGCAGTTTTTTCGCTGTAACTTTTGATCCGTTGCTCGCAGCGTATTGTGACTGCGCTCAATCGATTTCTCTCGCAAAATTACGTCGGAATAGTGCTCTAAAGAATTAATTGCAGCACTTTTCAAAGTCGTCAAAATTTTCGCCAAAAATCCAAAGGGGTTAGCCTTACTTTTCTTGCGATTTTTGGAGCCAAAAATTTCTGGTCTCCGAATTGATTTGTATGACCGTTTCTAGGCTAATTGGAACCCCAGGAACTCAAAAAACACATCAAAAAATGCGTAGGACCAACAGCAGAGAAATGACGATGAAAATTTGCAGTTTTTTGGCTGTAACTTTTGATCCGTTGCTCGCAGCGTATTGTGACCGCGCTCAATCGATTTCTCTCGCAAAATTACGTCGGAATAGTGCTCTAAAGAATTAATTGCAGCACTTTTCAAAGTCGTCAAAATTTTCGCCAAAAATCCAAAGGGGTTAGCCTTACTTTTCTTGCGATTTTTGGAGCTAAAAATTTCTGGTCTCCGAATTGATTTGTATGACCGTTTCTAGGCTAATTGGAACCCCAGGAACTCAAAAAACACATCAAAAAATGCGTAGGACCAACAGCAGAGAAATGACGATGAAAATTTGCAGTTTTTTCGCTGTAACTTTTGATCCGTTGCTCGCAGCGTATTGGGACTGCGCTCAATCGATTTCTCTCGCAAAATTACGTCGGAATAGTGCTCTAAAGAATTAATTGCAGCACTTTTCAAAGTCGTCAAAATTTTCGCCAAAAATCCAAAGGGGTTAGCCTTACTTTTCTTGCGATTTTTGGAGCTAAAAATTTCTGGTCTCCGAATTGATTCGTATGACCGTTTCTAGGCTAATTGGAACCCCAGGAACTCAAAAAACACATCAAAAAATGCGTAGGACCAACAGCAGAGAAATGACGATGAAAATTTGCAGTTTTTTGGCTGTAACTTTTGATCCGTTGCTCGCAGCGTATTAAGACTGCGCTCAAGCGATTTCTCTCGCAAAATTACGTCGGAATAGTGCTCTAAAGAATTAATTGCAGCACTTTTCAAAGTCGTCAAAATTTTCGCCAAAAATCCAAAGGGGTTAGCCTTACTTTTCTTGCGATTTTTGGAGCCAAAAATTTCTGATCTCCGAATCGATTTGTATGACCGTTTCTGGGCTAATTGGAACCCCAGGAACTCAAAAAACACATCAAAAAATGCGTAGGACCAACAGCAGAGAAATGACGATGAAAATTTGCAGTTTTTTCGCTGTAACTTTTGATCCGTTGCTCGCAGCGTATTGTGACTGCGCTCAATCGATTTCTCTCGCAAAATTACGTCGGAATAGTGCTCTAAAGAATTAATTGCAGCACTTTTCAAAGTCGTCAAAATTTTCGCCAAAAATCCAAAGGGGTTAGCCTTACTTTTCTTGCGATTTTTGGAGCCAAAAATTTCTGGTCTCCGAATTGATTTGTATGACCGTTTCTAGGCTAATTGGAACCCCAGGAACTCAAAAAACACATCAAAAAATGCGTAGGACCAACAGCAGAGAAATGACGATGAAAATTTGCAGTTTTTTGGCTGTAACTTTTGATCCGTTGCTCGCAGCGTATTGTGACCGCGCTCAATCGATTTCTCTCGCAAAATTACGTCGGAATAGTGCTCTAAAGAATTAATTGCAGCACTTTTCAAAGTCGTCAAAATTTTCGCCAAAAATCCAAAGGGGTTAGCCTTACTTTTCTTGCGATTTTTGGAGCTAAAAATTTCTGGTCTCCGAATTGATTTGTATGACCGTTTCTAGGCTAATTGGAACCCCAGGAACTCAAAAAACACATCAAAAAATGCGTAGGACCAACAGCAGAGAAATGACGATGAAAATTTGCAGTTTTTTCGCTGTAACTTTTGATCCGTTGCTCGCAGCGTATTGGGACTGCGCTCAATCGATTTCTCTCGCAAAATTACGTCGGAATAGTGCTCTAAAGAATTAATTGCAGCACTTTTCAAAGTCGTCAAAATTTTCGCCAAAAATCCAAAGGGGTTAGCCTTACTTTTCTTGCGATTTTTGGAGCTAAAAATTTCTGGTCTCCGAATTGATTTGTATGACCGTTTCTAGGCTAATTGGAACCCCAGGAACTCAAAAAACACATCAAAAAATGCGTAGGACCAACAGCAGAGAAATGACGATGAAAATTTGCAGTTTTTTCGCTGTAACTTTTGATCCGTTGCTCGCAGCGTATTGTGACTGCGCTCAATCGATTTCTCTCGCAAAATTACGTCGGAATAGTGCTCTAAAGAATTAATTGCAGCACTTTTCAAAGTCGTCAAAATTTTCGCCAAAAATCCAAAGGGGTTAGCCTTACTTTTCTTGCGATTTTTGGAGCCAAAAATTTCTGGTCTCCGAATTGATTTGTATGACCGTTTCTAGGCTAATTGGAACCCCAGGAACTCAAAAAACACATCAAAAAATGCGTAGGACCAACAGCAGAGAAATGACGATGAAAATTTGCAGTTTTTTGGCTGTAACTTTTGATCCGTTGCTCGCAGCGTATTGTGACTGCGCTCAATCGATTTCTCTCGCAAAATTACGTCGGAATAGTGCTCTAAAGAATTAATTGCAGCACTTTTCAAAGTCGTCAAAATTTTCGCCAAAAATCCAAAGGGGTTAGCCTTACTTTTCTTGCGATTTTTGGAGCTAAAAATTTCTGGTCTCCGAATTGATTTGTATGACCGTTTCTAGGCTAATTGGAACCCCAGGAACTCAAAAAACACATCAAAAAATGCGTAGGACCAACAGCAGAGAAATGACGATGAAAATTTGCAGTTTTTTGGCTGTAACTTTTGATCCGTTGCTCGCAGCGTATTGTAACTGCGCTCAATCGATTCCTCTCGCAAAATTACGTCGGAATAGTGCTCTAAAGAATTAATTGCAGCACTTTTCAAAGTCGTCAAAATTTTTGCCAAAAATCCAAAGGGGTTAGCCTTACTTTTCTTGCGATTTTTGGAGCCAAAAATTTCTGGTCTCCGAATTGATTTGTATGACCGTTTCTAGGCTAATTGGAACCCCAGGAACTCAAAAAACACATCAAAAAATGCGTAGGACCAACAGCAGAGAAATGACGATGAAAATTTGCAGTTTTTTGGCTGTAACTTTTGATCCGTTGCTCGCAGCGTATTGTGACTGCGCTCAATCGATTTCTCTCGCAAAATTACGTCGGAATAGTGCTCTAAAGAATTAATTGCAGCACTTTTCAAAGTCGTCAAAATTTTCGCCAAAAATCCAAAGGGGTTAGCCTTACTTTTCTTGCGATTTTTGGAGCCAAAAATTTCTGGTCTCCGAATTGATTTGTATGACCGTTTCTAGGCTAATTGGAACCCCAGGAACTCAAAAAACACATCAAAAAATGCGTAGGACCAACAGCAGAGAAATGACGATGAAAATTTGCAGTTTTTTGGCTGTAACTTTTGATCCGTTGCTCGCAGCGTATTGTGACTGCGATCAATCGATTTCTCTCGCAAAATTACGTCGGAATAGTGCTCTAAAGAATTAATCGCAGCACTTTTCAAAGTCGTCAAAATTTTCGCCAAAAATCCAAAGGGGTTAGCCTTACTTTTCTTGCGATTTTTGGAGCCAAAAATTTCTGATCTCCGAATCGATTTGTATGACCGTTTCTGGGCTAATTGGAACCCCAGGAACTCAAAAAACACATCAAAAAATGCGTAGGACCAACAGCAGAGAAATGACGATGAAAATTTGCAGTTTTTTCGCTGTAACTTTTGATCCGTTGCTCGCAGCGTATTGTGACTGCGCTCAATCGATTTCTCTCGCAAAATTACGTCGGAATAGTGCTCTAAAGAATTGATTGCAGCACTTTTCAAAGTCGTCAAAATTTTCGCCAAAAATCCAAAGGGGTTAGCCTTACTTTTCTTGCGATTTTTGGAGCCAAAAATTTCTGGTCTCCGAATTGATTTGTATGACCGTTTCTAGGCTAATTGGAACCCCAGGAACTCAAAAAACACATCAAAAAATGCGTAGGACCAACAGCAGAGAAATGACGATGAAAATTTGCAGTTTTTCGGCTGTAACTTTTGATCCGTTGCTCGCAGCGTATTGTGACTGCGCTCAATCGATTTCTCTCGCAAAATTACGTCGGAATAGTGCTCTAAAGAATTAATTGCAGCACTTTTCAAAGTCGTCAAAATTTTCGCCAAAAATCCAAAGGGGTTAGCCTTACTTTTCTTGCGATATTTGGAGCCAAAAATTTCTGATCTTCGAATTGATTTGTATGACCGTTTCTAGGCTAATTGGAACCCCAGGAACTCAAAAAACACATCAAAAAATGCGTAGGACCAACAGCAGAGAAATGACGATGAAAATTTGCAGTTTTTTGGCTGTAACTTTTGATCCGTTGCTCGCAGCGTATTGGGACTGCGCTCAATCGATTTCTCTCGCAAAATTACGTCGGAATAGTGCTCTAAAGAATTAATTGCAGCACTTTTCAAAGCCGTCAAAATTTTCGCCAAAAATCCAAAGGGGTTAGCCTTACTTTTCTTGCGATTTTTGGAGCCAAAAATTTCTGATCTTCGAATTGATTTGTATGACCGTTTCTGGGCTAATTGGAACCCCAGGAACTCAAAAAACACATCAAAAAATGCGTAGGACCAACAGCAGAGAAATGACGATGAAAATTTGCAGTTTTTTCGCTGTAACTTTTGATCCGTTGCTCGCAGCGTATTAAGACTGCGCTCAATCGATTTCTCTCGCAAAATTACGTCGGAATAGTGCTCTAAAGAATTATTTGCAGCACTTTTCAAAGTCGTCAAAATTTTCGCCAAAAATCCAAAGGGGTTAGCCTTACTTTTCTTGCGATTTTTGGAGCTAAAAATTTCTGGTCTCCGAATTGATTCGTATGACCGTTTCTAGGCTAATTGGAACCCCAGGAACTCAAAAAACACATCAAAAAATGCGTAGGACCAACAGCAGAGAAATGACGATGAAAATTTGCAGTTTTTTGGCTGTAACTTTTGATCCGTTGCTCGCAGCGTATTAAGACTGCGCTCAAGCGATTTCTCTCGCAAAATTACGTCGGAATAGTGCTCTAAAGAATTAATTGCAGCACTTTTCAAAGTCGTCAAAATTTTCGCCAAAAATCCAAAGGGGTTAGCCTTACTTTTCTTGCGATTTTTGGAGCCAAAAATTTCTGATCTCCGAATCGATTTGTATGACCGTTTCTGGGCTAATTGGAACCCCAGGAACTCAAAAAACACATCAAAAAATGCGTAGGACCAACAGCAGAGAAATGACGATGAAAATTTGCAGTTTTTTCGCTGTAACTTTTGATCCGTTGCTCGCAGCGTATTGTGACTGCGCTCAATCGATTTCTCTCGCAAAATTACGTCGGAATAGTGCTCTAAAGAATTAATTGCAGCACTTTTCAAAGTCGTCAAAATTTTCGCCAAAAATCCAAAGGGGTTAGCCTTACTTTTCTTGCGATTTTTGGAGCCAAAAATTTCTGGTCTCCGAATTGATTTGTATGACCGTTTCTAGGCTAATTGGAACCCCAGGAACTCAAAAAACACATCAAAAAATGCGTAGGACCAACAGCAGAGAAATGACGATGAAAATTTGCAGTTTTTTGGCTGTAACTTTTGATCCGTTGCTCGCAGCGTATTGTGACCGCGCTCAATCGATTTCTCTCGCAAAATTACGTCGGAATAGTGCTCTAAAGAATTAATTGCAGCACTTTTCAAAGTCGTCAAAATTTTCGCCAAAAATCCAAAGGGGTTAGCCTTACTTTTCTTGCGATTTTTGGAGCTAAAAATTTCTGGTCTCCGAATTGATTTGTATGACCGTTTCTAGGCTAATTGGAACCCCAGGAACTCAAAAAACACATCAAAAAATGCGTAGGACCAACAGCAGAGAAATGACGATGAAAATTTGCAGTTTTTTCGCTGTAACTTTTGATCCGTTGCTCGCAGCGTATTGGGACTGCGCTCAATCGATTTCTCTCGCAAAATTACGTCGGAATAGTGCTCTAAAGAATTAATTGCAGCACTTTTCAAAGTCGTCAAAATTTTCGCCAAAAATCCAAAGGGGTTAGCCTTACTTTTCTTGCGATTTTTGGAGCCAAAAATTTCTGGTCTCCGAATTGATTTGTATGACCGTTTCTAGGCTAATTGGAACCCCAGGAACTCAAAAAACACATCAAAAAATGCGTAGGACCAACAGCAGAGAAATGACGATGAAAATTTGCAGTTTTTTGGCTGTAACTTCTGATCCGTTGCTCGCAGCGTATTGTGACTGCGCTCAATCGATTTCTCTCGCAAAATTACGTCGGAATAGTGCTCTGAAGAATTAATTGCAGCACTTCTCAAAGTCGTCAAAATTTTCGCCAAAAATCCAAAGGGGTTAGCCTTACTTTTCTTGCGATTTTTGGAGCCAAAAATTTCTGGTCTCCGAATTGATTTGTATGACCGTTTCTAGGCTAATTGGAACCCCAGGAACTCAAAAAACACATCAAAAAATGCGTAGGACCAACAGCAGAGAAATGACGATGAAAATTTGCAGTTTTTTGGCTGTAACTTTTGATCCGTTGCTCGCAGCGTATTGGGACTGCGCTCAATCGATTTCTCTCGCAAAATTACGTCGGAATAGTGCTCTAAAGAATTAATTGCAGCACTTTTCAAAGCCGTCAAAATTTTCGCCAAAAATCCAAAGGGGTTAGCCTTACTTTTCTTGCGATTTTTGGAGCCAAAAATTTCTGATCTTCGAATTGATTTGTATGACCGTTTCTGGGCTAATTGGAACCCCAGGAACTCAAAAAACACATCAAAAAATGCGTAGGACCAACAGCAGAGAAATGACGATGAAAATTTGCAGTTTTTTCGCTGTAACTTTTTATCCGTTGCTCGCAGCGTATTAAGACTGCGCTCAATCGATTTCTCTCGCAAAATTACGTCGGAATAGTGCTCTAAAGAATTATTTGCAGCACTTTTCAAAGTCGTCAAAATTTTCGCCAAAAATCCAAAGGGGTTAGCCTTACTTTTCTTGCGATTTTTGGAGCTAAAAATTTCTGGTCTCCGAATTGATTTGTATGACCGTTTCTAGGCTAATTGGAACCCCAGGAACTCAAAAAACACATCAAAAAATGCGTAGGACCAACAGCAGAGAAATGACGATGAAAATTTGCAGTTTTTCGGCTGTAACTTTTGATCCGTTGCTCGCAGCGTATTAAGACTGCGCTCAAGCGATTTCTCTCGCAAAATTACGTCGGAATAGTGCTCTAAAGAATTAATTGCAGCACTTTTCAAAGTCGTCAAAATTTTCGCCAAAAATCCAAAGGGGCTAGCCTTACTTTTCTTGCGATTTTTGGAGCCAAAAATTTCTGATCTCCGAATCGATTTGTATGACCGTTTCTGGGCTAATTGGAACCCCAGGAACTCAAAAAACACATCAAAAAATGCGTAGGACCAACAGCAGAGAAATGACGATGAAAATTTGCAGTTTTTTCGCTGTAACTTTTGATCCGTTGCTCGCAGCGTATTGTGACTGCGCTCAATCGATTTCTCTCGCAAAATTACGTCGGAATAGTGCTCTAAAGAATTAATTGCAGCACTTTTCAAAGTCGTCAAAATTTTCGCCAAAAATCCAAAGGGGTTAGCCTTACTTTTCTTGCGATTTTTGGAGCCAAAAATTTCTGGTCTCCGAATTGATTTGTATGACCGTTTCTAGGCTAATTGGAACCCCAGGAACTCAAAAAACACATCAAAAAATGCGTAGGACCAACAGCAGAGAAATGACGATGAAAATTTGCAGTTTTTTGGCTGTAACTTTTGATCCGTTGCTCGCAGCGTATTGTGACTGCGCTCAATCGATTTCTCTCGCAAAATTACGTCGGAATAGTGCTCTAAAGAATTAATTGCAGCACTTTTCAAAGTCGTCAAAATTTTCGCTAAAAATCCAAAGGGGTTAGCCTTACTTTTCTTGCGATTTTTGGAGCTAAAAATTTCTGGTCTCCGAATTGATTTGTATGACCGTTTCTCGGCTAATTGGAACCCCAGGAACTCAAAAAACACATCAAAAAATGCGTAGGACCAACAGCAGAGAAATGACGATGAAAATTTGCAGTTTTTTCGCTGTAACTTTTGATCCGTTGCTCGCAGCGTATTGGGACTGCGCTCAATCGATTTCTCTCGCAAAATTACGTCGGAATAGTGCTCTAAAGAATTAATTGCAGCACTTTTCAAAGTCGTCAAAATTTTCGCCAAAAATCCAAAGGGGTTAGCCTTACTTTTCTTGCGATTTTTGGAGCCAAAAATTTCTAGTCTCCGAATTGATTTGTATGACCGTTTCTAGGCTAATTGGAACCCCAGGAACTCAAAAAACACATCAAAAAATGCGTAGGACCAACAGCAGAGAAATGACGATGAAAATTTGCAGTTTTTTGGCTGTAACTTTTGATCCGTTGCTCGCAGCGTATTGGGACTGCGCTCAATCGATTTCTCTCGCAAAATTACGTCGGAATAGTGCTCCAAAGAATTAATTGCAGCACTTTTCAAAGTTGTCAAAATTTTCGCCAAAAATCCAAAGGGGTTAGCCTTACTTTTCTTGCGATTTATGGAGCCAAAAATTTCTGGTCTCCGACTTGATTTGTATGACCGTTTCTAGGCTAATTGGAACCCCAGGAACTCAAAAAACACATCAAAAAATGCGTAGGACCAACAGCAGAGAAATGACGATGAAAATTTGCAGTTTTTTGGCTGTAACTTTTGATCCGTTGCTCGCAGCGTATTGGGACTGCGCTCAATCGATTTCTCTCGCAAAATTACGTCGGAATAGTGCTCTAAAGAAATAATTGCAGCACTTTTCAAAGTCGTCAAAATTTTCGCCAAAAATCCAAAGGGGTTAGCCTTACTTTTCTTGCGATTTTTGGAGCCAAAAATTTCTGGTCTCCGAATTGATTTGTATGACCGTTTTTAGGCTAATTGGAACCCCAGGAACTCAAAAAACACATTAAAAAATGCGTAGGACCAACAGCAGAGAAATGACAATGAAAATTTGCAGTTTTTTGGCTGTAACTTTCGATCCGTTGCTCGCAGCGTATCGGGACTGCGCTCAATCGATTTCTCTCGCAAAATTACGTCGGAATAGTGCTTTAAAGAATTCATTACAGCACTTTTCAAAGTCGTCAAAATTTTCGCCAAAAATCCAAAGGGGTTAGCCTTACTTTTCTTGCGATTTTTGGAACCCAAACTTCTGGTCTCCGAATTGATTTGTAAGACCGTTTTTAGGCTCATTGGAACCCCAGGAACTCAAAAAACACATCAAAAAATGCGTAGGACCAACAGCAGAGAAATGACGATGAAAATTTGCAGTTTTTTGGCTGTAACTTCTGATCCGTTGCTCGCAGCGTATTGGGACTGCGCGCAATCGATTTTTCTCGCAAAGTTACGTCGGAATAGTGCTCTAAAGAAATAATTGCAGTACTTTCCAAAGTCGTCAAAATCTTCGCTAAAAATCTAAAGGGGTTAGCCATACTCTTTTGGTCATTTTCGGAGCCGAAAATTTCTCGTTTTGGAATCGATTAGTATGACCCTTTCTAGGGTAATTGGATCCCCAGGAACTCACAAAGCGGACGAAAAAGAGCGTCGGACGAACAGCAAAGAAATGTCGAATCAAATCCTCAGTTTTTTTGCTGTAACATTCCAGATTTCGTACTCAGCGTACTGGGAACGCGTGCAATCGATTTCTTGCGTAAAATTGCGATGATATAGAGCGTAAGAGAACATTTTTCAAAATTCCCAAAAATTGCTAAAAATTCAAAGGCCTTCATATATTCGTCAAAAAATCAATAGTCTTAGGAGCGATTCGAATGACTTCTTCTACACGAAAAGTACCCTTCAAAATGCAGAAATGACGTCAATAAGAGCGCAGACCTACAACTGAGGCAACGTGAAGAAAGCACACAAAATTTGATATATTCTTTCATTTCATTCCAGGTTTCGTAAATCAATACAATTGTATACGTATCGTATTCTGCGGAAGTGCAGTGCATCTGTGCACAGGCCGGAACCTCATGTATTATCATAAAACTACATTAATTGACATCTTATATACTATTTTTCATATACTTCCGAAGGTCATACCTATAGTACTGCCTCACCTTAATACTCGTATAATAGTCAGTTTTCTTATGGAATGTTCAGTTAGCTTTACACATTCTTATCTAATACTCTCAAATATCATTTGGCAACCTGTTCATTCACCACACACTGACACTCGAACACTTGCACCATAATGAAGGCACATTTCATGAACCGGAATTAAAACTCAGTTGCGTTGACTGCATGACTCCCCATTCCCACGTCTTTGAAAGTCCACTACAAATTCCATGATTTCCGGTCGAAAGTATTGGTTTGCCGTTCGCAGGGTCAGCCTTCCTTGTCCTGCGATTCCTTACCCAGCAGCTTTTTGACTTGAAATCGATCGAAATGACCCCTTCTACAATAATCGCACCCCAAAAAATCAGAAGAGGCATTCAAAATCCCGTAGGAGCAACAGCTGAAGAAATACGAGGAAAATTTCTCGTTCTTTGGGCTGTAACATGTGACTCGCAGCGACTGGGAACCATGCGCAATCAATTCCTTTAGCAAATTTCCGTCGATACAGCGTATCACGGAATCAGTTCCAGCATTATTTAAAATTGGCAAGTGTCCGACTGCAAAAATTGAAAAAGGGATTAAGCATTCCTCTTTCGGAACATTTAGAGCCAAAAGAATATCGATTCATACGATCCTTGCCAGACTATATGGACCCCGAGGAACTGAGAAAATGCCATTGAAACCTCGTAAGGCCAACAGCTGAGGAGATACGAAGAAAATATTCCGTTCTTTTACTTTCATTTTTAACTTGCTGCTCGAAATGACTTTAAACTATGCCTATTACGTGTAGGTGCGGCAATGCAGTATCTAAATAAAGTCATTTCAGTCTTATTTCAAATCACTTTCCATTTTCCGCGATTTTGGAGCGGGAAACTTTTTATCTTGGAATCGATTGAAATGACCTTTTTTTAGACTAATTGGACCCCAGTAATTCTAAAAAAACGTCTTGAACATTTTAGGATCAACAGCTGAAAAAAGACGATGAAGATATAAAGTAATTTTTTATTCGTTAAGCCTAACTTTCGATCCGCAGTCCGTAGCGACTTGGGATTACACGTGACAGTATCTTTTGGCAAAATCACGCCCTAGCTTGCATTTTTATCAATTGATTTCCGAAACTTTCTAATTCACAACAATGTTTCCGTGTGCGAATATGGAAGTCTACAGTAAAGACAATTATACCTACAGTATCACTGTACAATTTTTTCAATCGTATTTTCACAGTCATATCACAGCCTTTCTTGTCTGCGTTTTTGATAGTCTTCACCCTTTACCGTTATATGCATTGGTTCTAGGAGCTACAGATCTATAAAAATTTTATCCTGTGTGCGAAGGCTTGAAATTCCTGTTTAACTCGCTAACTACACTATCTTATAGATTACAGCGTAATTCCACATTCATACTCTCGGCACAGTTTACGTACCGATTCTATAGAAGAGCGACGGCTCATAAACTTGATCATCATTTTGTAATTACTCGTTGAACGGTTAGGGTGATTCGGATGAACGTGACAACTGAACAGTACGTTGACAGCTTGTGTAGACAATGATTATTCCCCACAGCGTGGGTGCAAAGTGGGGCTACATCAACACTTCAATACCATTAAACATTATTTTATGTAGAACTGAAATATAGATTGACCAAAATGGTTTTGTTATACTTTGGGAGCAGACCTCATTAAAGTTATTATAGTTTCATGATAGTTTAATAGAAATATTACCTTCGTGCGGTTTGAACGTATGAATCTTGATTCAGCACGACGGCCAGGAATGGAGAAGATTCGTAAAAATGTGGAGTAACGTTGATGCACGCTGAGTAACAGGGCTATGGCATATTTCCTCTCTGCTGCCAGACTTGGTTGTCGTGTATTTCGCTTCACTTAGGTGCTTTTCAGTTTTCTTGTGAATGTTCAGAGAACGGAACTCGTTACACAAATTGCGATTGAACTGATATCGTTGTTTCGTGTAAGGTACATAGCTTACGTTTATAATAACTATCAATAGTATTGATAATTAAAGTCACAATTTAACGCGTATTACTTTTTAGTTTCAACAGAATAGTGAAAAAACATCAATGATATTTTGGAAATTATTTAAATCACGTTTAATTTTATTACTATGGTTCTGTGAGTTTACTCTCTGATTTTACTGCGCGGACAATTAAACCGAAGGCATTGGTCAACAATATTTACGCTGTAATTGTACAATTATAACGTACACTTAAAATCTTCTCTCATTATTCAATTATAATCATTTCAACAAACACGTGTAACTTTAGAAGCTAACAATATTTATTGAGCTGACGGTAAAAGTATTTCCATCAAGCGTGATTCGCGAAGAAGAGCGGCTTCAGTACTGCACGCGAGGCTTGCATACGCGAGGCACCATCCTGTTCAAGAATCTCCCCACCTCCTGTATACCGTAACCACCACCATCGCCACAGTCTTCAGATTTTGCGCCACTGACCGTATGATCATTTAACTATTCAATCCCCGTACCTCAATGCTATCTTGGCATACATTTATAGCCCAGTAACCGACAGTTGTGACTTGTGATTATAACAACCTATCGCCACGTTTCTTGCACAAGGTGGACAAGTTGATACAGAACCGATATTCTGTTTTAAAATTTTGCCATGATTATCGTGAACAGCCATAGTAAAAAAAATCAAGTGTTTCATTCGAATTTTATCCCATGCTTAAAAGGACATTCCGCAAAATGATGTAAGGTGTGCCACGTTATCTGAAAATATGTTTATGCTCTTGTCGTGGCAGCAGAATAGCCCACATCATCTTCCAGGGTAAAGTAATTCATAAACAGAAAATAAATGTTTAAAATTCACAACATGCTTTATTGTAGGTCTGCGAATCGAATAATAGCTTACTATAATACGACTAAGCCTAAATTACGTTAAAGACCTGCACCGTAATACAATTGCAAAAACATCCGGATGTCGCCATAAAGTGGAGCAATAAATGTATAATAAAGTATCACAAGAATCTAATCGATTCTTTTCGCAAAAACTAAACGTAAGCATGAATATAAGTGAGTATAACATTGATGAATATTTTTCTGTTAGGTACAAACGAACAAACATAATAGTGCGTTTGATTTTTCACCATGTGTAATAATTAAAATGAAAGAAATAAAACGATAGAATCCCGAACTTCCTGGTGAAATCAACGCGTGTCCTGCCTACAATTTTTCAATTAAAATAAAAAGAGAATTATTGACTCCCACAATCTAACACTCCAAATACACAAGGCTTCCAACCTTGACAATACCGGCAATATCGCTTAAACGTTATCGCAATTGCATTAAGATAGCATAGGACATTACAACAAATCGCTTACAAATTGAGACAAACAAGTGTGTACTCATTAAGAAAATGAGTAAATAACATATTAAATATGATTACTTGCATTTAATTGTAATTAACGATACGATCGTATGTCCTGTTATGGCACCTGTACATACATACGCAACTCAACTTAAAATTACTTAAACATTAGTTAATTAACGTTTTTCATTATTGTCTAACGATATATTTATTTTCAATAGTTGAACCTCCTTTCCTTCTATTCCGTAACTATGTAATAAATTATCAATAGTTGAGCGTATCTGTGTTTACTGCTTTAATATATGCATAGTTTTTTTCGTTTCTTTTTTTCCTTTTGTTATGCTCAAGGTGATATTGATCTAAATACGTTTTTTCCCCCAATTTCGTACAGCGCTATATTTGGTTGGATGTAGAGATAATGCCTGTAGTAAGACGACTCTAGGCATAAATCCTTTACACAGTATGATGCCCTTCCCTATATTTTCTATTAAAACTATTCATCATTTACGTTTATACTTATATTTTTATTGTATTTTAATAGTCGTTTTTTATTACAAAAATTTTCATCTCGTACAAAAAATGTGTCAAGTTGCATTGATAAGTTGATGCATTTGGGAAGAGCATTGTTTTGTTTTTTTCTCAGTTTGGCTTATAAAATAATACTTAAGCTTTAGGGGTTCAACGTTATGAACAGACAACCAACAATACAATCGAATGATATAATAATAGCAAACGATTTTCCCTTCACGCACGTCATCGTATAAAACAGCAATTTGAACTACGGAAAATCGCCCGACATTTACAAATAAAAACACCCGATTATATAGCTGGCTATGGTTATGCCAAGAAGTCCTTTGAGGAAGGACCTCTGAAAGAAGGCACCCTTGTGTGTGCTTACCTATTATCAACGTACTTATTTATCGTAACAATTGTTAAGTTGAATATTACAATAATTAAAATTAAACTAGTTCATTAGTTGGTGAGGTCGTCTATATATATAACTGGGATCTAGGAACTCTAGTGCGGGATGCCTTCTCAGTTAAGTTTAAGTTGGTTTTACGGTATTTGACATTTCTTTCGAAAAAAAATTCAAGTTGGCTTTTCTACGATAATAAAGCGTAGCTGTATAAAAAGAAAGAGACATTCGCAATCGCAGTTTAATAGTATTACATTTTTTTAAACATTTTGTTCTACTGATATACGTATCTTATGTAAAATTCGTTTTCCACTATAATCTATCCATATCAACTTCAGCAAAATCGCAAATGCAATAAAAATGTTCCACGATGCAGATGAATTGGATAGAATATAAATGTTAACGGTTTTAAGACACTTCGGACACTATGGCAGTGCGCACTGGTTAGAAAAAAAATAGCATTCCTTCTTTTTTTCTACCTAGAACCACAAGTTTCTCTCTTTTTTTTTATTGTTTTCGGTTTTCTTATATTTTTTGTATATAAACGTATCTCGATTCTTTTCTACAATTATTAATAGATAACAATATTATTTAATTTTAAATTCTCGCCAATAATCAACAACCATATACCAGCAACGAACCGCATCGGACTTTCGTGTTATGAAAAATATTCAATTTCTTTTTGCTTTCACAGTAAAAAAGAAATATTCAGCGAAACTAGGGTTGCTTATAAGATTGGTTAATAATAAATGAGCACTATCTTTTGTGACAACGGGGATAATGTTTCTTTCATTTTCTTTTGAATGGGATTGGGGATGAACGCTTAAATCTATATGTATATATGCGAGTATACGTGTGCCTGTATATAACCACAGATCAGTATCATTCACGTTAGTCACTAGGCTTTGCTAACACCATGCACAAAATCATGAAATAGGTAATACAACCATAAAAAAAAAAAACATGAAGGAGGGAAAAAAAGTGATATTTATCATTTGGTTCACGGTACATAATATGTATATATATAAAAGAGATATTTGAGAAAAGATTCAAACATTCGGAGCAACATGAAAAACAAATAATTGTTATTTTTTCTAGATTAAGGAAGTTTTTGCAAATGGCAAATAAAATTATAACAAACTTATTCGTGTCTTAACTTAATGAAAATGGAGTGGTAATAAAAATCGTGTTAAACCGGACTGATTGTTGAATTTTCTGAAAGCGATCAGCTCTGTTAAAGTTAAGTATGTAACTGATCTGTGACTACATTTATAACACAGCCTATGAAATGATTCGACGCGGAGCTCTTGTATTTTTATTTGTAATAGTGAAAACTAGGGTATGTAGATTACTAAGCTATATCTACGGTTTAATCTTAACAATCATTATATACTAAAATAAATTTGCATAATAATTTGTACATACAACAACTTTTCTTGTTTCAGTTTCATTGGAGCTCATCTAACAAATGATCGCTACTTAACTCACACGTAGTATATTAAGAAGAGAAAAAAAACAAGAGAAAAAAAGAAAGGAAAACGAGAAACGCTGGCTCACACATTCCTATCATCGAAACCTGATCGATATCTGCATGATCATTAATAATTATAGTATTTAATTAAGTAAGTCTTTGGTGTTTGTACCAATTTTTCGCGATATATAACAGTTTTATATAACGTATAACAGTTTTTTCCCTTCGTAGTTTTTTAGTTTTTTTAAATTCATTTTCTAATTTTTTGTTATTTAAAAATATTTTCGTAACAATAAACGAATCAATACCAAGACAAAGTAGGTTCGCATTGTTGTTGACAGAATTTAAGACGCCATAGGCCGAGGTTGTTTCATATTCATATGATTTTGTAAACTAAATTTGAGTATCTTTGGATCCAGAACTTCAAGTCAATGAGTCGTTATCATCGTTTGAAACACTTAAACGCTGCCAAATTACTGAATATATATTTCTTTGAACTTGACTATGCAAAGTTCCACTGGAAAAATCACATCAATTTCGCTATTAACCAAGGCTGCTACCAGCACGTGTAAAATAATAAATAATAGAATGTCTTATATTCAAACGATACTTTCACTCTTTTGAATTTGAAAGCTTTCAATTTATGCGTTTTATCTTCTGGCAAATACGAACCTGGATACGATATTCAATAAAAATTGTAAAAGAAGAAGCCATCTTGAGCATCAGTTAATACCGGGCACAATAATAATTGACATGAATTCATTAGTAATAGGTGGTGAAAGTGAACGGATTGGGTAGAATAAAATGAAGAAGAAAAAGAGAGGAAAATCGAACACAACTCCGATAGAAATAAAAAAAAAAAAACAAAAAAAAACTGATCAATCAATCGGTTTCTTTCTTTAAACGAACAACAGACAAGCGACGATATGCGATAATTATACATATCGTTAAACGAACATGAAATAGAAAATCATACCCATACTTGACCGGGAAAGACTGTTTAAAGAAAACGTCATCACTCAGCAATCAGTTTTATTAAGTAAATAACCAATAACCTCGTGTGGTCAGTAAAATCACTCAACATCCTCGTAATTATAAACTAAATAACTGCGGTATACATATCTTCCTCGTTACATTTAGGAATCACTTTCTGCATTACGAAAAATTTCATACGTTTATAAATTTATCAATTCACATTGCCACCATTTTCGCGCGTATTCGTAAAGAATATCAAATGTCCAAATATATATTATTATTGCTAAGTAATTCCATTACATGTATTTCGCTTTCAATGCACATTTTGCCGATGTGAACAGATAATTTCAGTTATATGTATAATGAATACATCATACGTCGTATGTGTATATGCATTATTTCAAAATATATGATATCATGTTTCGATTGACAATTTTCGAAACACAATTAACGACGCGAGAAACGTAATACAACATGTCAATGAAATTATCGTTCCCCTGAGGAAGATCTAGATCAAATAATTTTTTTTCAAGAACTCAAAACTGAGACTTGTTTTCACTTTACCTCTAAGAACATATTGTTTTCTTTTTTTTCGTTTTTTTCAACGATTTCTTCGTTCTCGTCAATAGCCATTCGGAATTGGCGGTTATAAATGCAACTTCCAAAGATATTTTCAAGCGCCATTTTGACGCATCTAATTTCATCGATGGTATGGCCTACAAGATAATATTTGGAAGAAAAAGCATGAGTAAGGGAAACAACGACACTAACAGTATAAAAAAAAATTCGTGTCAACATTTAGTTGTATATGGATGTAGTGAAAGAAAATAAAGTATTTTCCAATCTTCGAGTGGTCATCAACAACGTACAAAGACACAAGCCTTTAGCTTCAGACCTACTTTGTTGTTAATCTCAAAATTTGTTACAATTCATGTGCGCGCAGAAAAAATTTTCAGTGTTCAAAATTTTTTATGCAAACCTCGCGTATAAACAGCGAAACTTTTGAAACTGCATCAGCAGAGCCTTGCAATATCGCCACATACCTTCCGCACACCAAAAAGTCATTGCTTCACTATCTTTCCACTGAAATGGTAGATATGTTTCTGTTGATTTGTCACGTATTCTATGTTTGGTTTACCGTGTCGTATTATAATTACATAAATAGCTACCTTTTTCTAATTGTTTTATTTCACAGCATTTGTTCAAAAGCTTCATTAACGAGCAGCAAGAATAAATGCCTTCCAGTAAATAGTTTGAAAATTTTTTCTGGCAGGTCTTCATTGTTTGTGATTGCACGAAAAAATTATCAGGAAAAAATCAACCTATCAGAGTTCATTCATTTTTATCAATAATCATTACTTCATTGATATTTCTGAACCATACGACAGGAAGTATCATATTATTTCAATTGGTTTGCAAACCAAGCCGCAAAGGTTGTATCCTTCATTGTAAGTCTTTAGGGTTTGACTTCTTCGAAGATATAACAGTATTTTTGAGGAAATCATAAGTCAATCATGTAAAACATTCGTGTAGTTTCCCTAAACGGCTATAAGTAACCGTATGAACAGCCTAAACGCGTTTTAGATTTCTTGTTGTATGCTATTTTTCAGTTTCAATCACTAAACGGCGCACTGAATCTCAAGGTATTGAAAAAACAACATCACTCTATGACTGCCACTCCGACGTGCGCCATATTATGTCCCTGCAACGCAGTAGTGCACCCAGTATAATAACGTTAAACTACAGTTCCTTCACGCTCCTTTTCTTGCTGTTGTACAGCAACAGCCGCCTCCACTAACAAATACAGGCACTTGAACTTGTCCTTATCCTCTTCGGGGGGTGTCGGAGGTGGAGTTTCGTCATTGTGCGGGCTGTGAGTACTGTATACTTCTGTTTCGTGCTGCACGTCTGGCGTTGTCGTCAAATGCTGTCTGGGAGCACTCCAATAGGCAGCTTCACTTACGGTAGTGACGTGGTCGTCCCTAAAATTAAGGTTGTCGATCAGACGCCATTAGTCTTGGTGGCTTTATTAAACAAGAGTTTTTCAAACCCTTTGCTATTAATGCTCAAAAGCTTATGAACCACACTGCAGGTGGCTAATTTCATATCAACAAATCTTTTTTTTTTTTCTAAGTAGTTACAACAAACTACTGTCAAGTTTACTAAATGAGCGAGTGTGAGTGTAATTTCTGGGAAATTATTCCATTTATCAAGGAGTTCGTTACAGACTCGCATTTGGAGCCCCAAAACTCGTAGGAGTATATTATTAAGAAATTCTACAACTTCTTATTCTAACTACATCTGCAAAAGCCAAACATCACATGCCAGGTATTTAGGGCATGTAATTGATCTAATGCTTACCCTCTACGGGCAGGGTGAGTAATCGGATTTCCATAGGTCAGTTGATTATTGTGCTCGACTTTGGTTTCGGAATACGGGTAGACGATCACGCTAGGCCACTGAGTCGTAGGACGCTCTTCCTCGCTGTGTGAACTGCTTTCGTAATCGTTTGGACTGTCTTCCTCACTCCTAAGCATACCAAAAAAGAAAAAGTTAAATTAACAATATTACGTAATGTTGGGAGAATCGGCATATTTTCGTCCAACTCTTTTTTCAAGATTCTCCGTAATTGCCATGCGATTCATCAAGTATCTCGCTTCGCCATAAATTTACTGGTAAAAACTATCACCCAAACTTGTCCTCAACTGAAATTAATTGGAGCAGACGTTGTCTCACCTATACATGAGCCCGGCGGCATCATCGTAATCGTGATCCCTGCTTCTTTTGGGTGCGCTCATCCCAGCCAGCGGATCCCATGTTTGATTTGCGCGTGGACTAAGACTCGAGGCCTGTTGATGACTTCCACCAGCCATTTTTTTCCCCCGGCGAGATATCGTATACTGTAGAGGATCGTGACCTTCCCGCCTGATCATCTCAGGTAGAATACGTCTCCTCGCGTTGATAAACCAATTGCAAACCTGCAGGGAGTGAAATTTTTTCTTTTAAATTACGTTACTTTTCGTTACTTTGTAATACTCGCTGTGGGTAGATCTGTATGCCCACGACGAGAAAACGAATGACTATAAATTTGAAAGCCACCGACCTGAAGTACCGTTAGGTTCGCTTCTTGGCTGAGGGTGAGTTTCTCGCTGTCGCTCGGATACGCGTTGTACCTGTGCTCGTAAAGCCATCTCTTGAGTATCTTTACGGAGTGTTTAGGTAGGTTACCACGGCGTTTGCGCACGGAATGAGTTCCGGAATGGAGCATCCCCGAGTGGGCTTTGCCGTTTCGCATTCCCGCGGATTCATGTTCGACGTCCGACCCGCTTTGGTCGTCGTCTGTGCTGCTCGATGACGGAAAACGTTCCCTTGCTGAAACAAAAACAGAAAATATCACTGATTAGAGTAGCTACAGGCCAAAGCTCATCGGTTTTAGATCCCATTTCCCCCTCTATTGCGTTACGCACGTTTCCGGTGACCTGAAATTCTAATTCCTCCGAACAGTATACAAATCCGATAAAAGAGCAGCAGCAGAATGTCTGTTCGAATTGTTAATAGGAGTAACTTGTGATAGATACAGATTATGCGTGAAACAGAGGTTACAGACCATAAATAAAAAATTCATATGTAAAATATTATTGAATCAATTCGTTGATAACACAAACAAGATAAAATTGGAATGTCAACATCAACATGTGCGTTTGATTTTACATGCAATTTCGAATCAACGATTGCGAAGTTCGCGACCTCTCATGACGATAGTTGTAGTTCAGTAGAGACCCGTAGAAGTTTTATTAAAATAGACCGACGCATCAAAACTTCGTTCTATCAGTTCGCATCGCATAAACTTCACGTCTTAGGTTTGAAAGCTTCGTATCAAAGAGAAACTTCGATCATACCGGCGTACGTACCACGGATGAACTGCATCAGAGGGAAACGCAGACGAATACGTAAATACGCTTATGAAAAATTGATGTCTCTTTTGAAATTTATGATGATAGTACAGCCTGTAAGATCCTCCAGCGTCTTAATCAATGTTTTGGAGTAACAGACTACATTTGCAATTAAATTTATAATATCTAATATACAAAAATGAATTTTTGTTTGCTAGTTAAAGTATAAAAATATCTAACAATATAAACATGTGAGTAATATATGAGTGATACATGTACAGATATTATGCACTTACGTTTAAAATTTTTATTTCTTTTATAGAGAAATCAAAGAAAACAAATTTAAAAATCGAAAAATATAATGAGACTTTACATGAATCTGATACTGAATAGTTTTTGTATTTAAACAGTGATACCACATTTGTATAATTACTCACAAGTCAGGTCTCACATATGCACAACCACGGATTGCACATTGGCGCGAATAGGTAGGTAAGTAGGTACTAACACGCATGGTCTTTGACTCTAAACGATGATAAACTGGGTGGCATTACGAATTCATCGGGAATTGAAACCACGATGCATGGTGAAAATCCACGAAGGCTGTGGGTAAAGAGTTAGCATCCAACTGTCGTAACGGAAACGAGAAACGGTGCAGGAGTGGATTTTCTCTCGAACGAAGGTATTCGCGGTGTCCGTTGAACCGTGAAATCGTCGTCGATAATTAATCGTCGGGAGAACCTGCTGCGGTAAGTGAAAAAGTAAGAGTGGGTCCCGCGGCTCAGCCTCCAAGTGCATGGGGCCAAACTCCAAAGATCGTAAGCCGCGTAGGGCCAACAGACCGCGACAAGGACGCGAAACCACCGCAACCGTTCTTGCCCAATGAATGGGACTTTGTAACTCACGACTTCCAGGACGACCTTTGCTTGGAAAGCCGTTTCTTTCAGAGGTATAGTAATGACACGCGGTAAAGCGTTGACCTTCGGCGTCGAGAAACGCGTTTTCGAATACCTGGTGTAAGTCAGTCTACGGCTTTTGCCTGTTTAGCGCCGCATATTCATGTCTTATAGGTACAGTCAGGGTAACGAGAATCGATTCTCGACGTTGCAAAGGTCTGAAAAGAGGAATTCGTGAACAGGACAGATTTCTTTCTTCTTCGAATAATTTCATGTAACTGTATTTAACTTCCGTTTCGGACATTATTTTTATAAGCAAGAATCTAATGCCGTGTAGAGAGAATTTAATAGTTCGAAATTCCCGCGATATAGGATCAAAAGCTGGAATCCTCTTTCCAGGAACTCTTTCCAAGTTTCAAGGACCACTGTATAACCTGAATCTGCGCTGAATCGTAAACCACGATCTTGGGAGAGCATATTTAGCCGCAATTAGACATGTTGTAATATTGACGTTAAACTTTACGGTACCGGAGAAAGACTTAGACAATTCCGTTGGTACAACATTGGGAGGTCATAGCTATGTTTGTGAGAGATCATAGAACTGTCGAAGGAAACTACAGTACATGCAGGCATGATGAAACATCTTTGCAATGTAACACAATATTTTGGAGACATCCTACGTGAGTGACGAGTGAAGGGGAAAATATCGGAAAATCGGAAGTGGTTACCATCTGTAAGTGATTGAGCGCAATGATCGTGGTTCACCGGATAATTGAGAGTCAAATGAATGCCGCTACGGCACCAGGGAGTCGTGTCATTTAATTCCGTGCGTCATACATTCGCCCTTTCGAAGAGCCATCAACTTCTTCCCTCCCGATTACATCCGAACTCTACTGACATTCGAGCATTCGAATAAAATCTGTGATCTCACGGGGAATTAAAAATAAGAGAATAAAGCACAGCCCCATCCTCTGGCGACCGGCGTTTCTTAGGCGTTACGTAAACTTGGAATTGGTGGGAGGAGGAGGAGAACCTTGGAGTACACGTGGACCCAGAACGACGTTTCTCTCTTTTCTCTCTCCCTCTCCGACTCCCTCGAGGTCATGCCAGACTTTGCAGATATTTAAATAATGAATCGCCGGCGTTTCGTTTTGCGCAAGCGTAGGTTATATACCAGTATTTCATGACATAGTGTCTCTTGTATATCTATCGGTATCTTGTATACGTATCGGCTTTGTTAGAAAAATAAGAGCAGTTTTTCTTATCCTATCCTTGCCCGAGGACCACTCGCTATTACACGTATAATCAGCCAGAGCTTCTACGGATCAGAATTTCGTGTATTACGTTACTCCTATTATCATTAATAAGACAATAAGCTTTTATCAGCAGGGCATTTAAAACGCAAGTAACTACAAGCTACAAGTTTCGTGTCTCCAACGATTTCAACCAACGCGTGTAAAGCAGAAACTCAAGCATCAATTGGGTTTATTGACACCACGATACGCTCAAGTTTTTCAAAGATGATCCAACCAGCCATTCGTGATTCCAATTTCATTTCCTTGCAGCAGCACACCTTTCTATAGATCAGAACTGAGATCCAGTAGACGGTAACAACTCGCAAGTACCACACGTAACCGTTCGATATTTTCCTCATAATTTCAAGCAAGGCTGCACGCTGACCTTTTCCGATTTCCCGATAGTCGAAACAACTCTGGAGAAACGAACTTGTCGGACCACCGCATGTAGCAAAGAACTTGTAGGTACAAACTTGTACAACTGTTCACCTGTAGGACTGATCTGTGTAGAACCGGTCCTTTCTCAGGTCGAGCATGCCGGTTGTTGGTAGTCGGTTTGGAGAACCGCAAAACGATAAATCGGCGCTGGTTTATGCGTCTGGTGGATTCCGGTGTTGGCCAGTAGGTCAAATCGCGTCGTAACGGAATCGCGTCGATCAGAAAAGCGGTAAAAGGATTTCGTTTCTGAGGGAACCGCGGCTGGTGTTTCCGACATTCCGTGAAAAAGGATGGAAAATTGATGACCTGCGACGATGCTTGCAAATCACCGAGTGAGTGAGACTTTGTGGTAAAATAAGGGATGAGATGTGTGGGCGTAAGAAGAACCGAGCTTGCAGCTTTACCACCGTCCAAGTGTAGGTATATACATTTACGGTAGGCTGCACGACGAAGCGGAAAGAGAGATACTCGCGGGATCTGAAAATAACCGAACAGCTAGCCGGTGGTTCCATATTTAGCTTGAGTATTGGGCCGGCTTCTCGTAGATATGCCGTCGACGTCACGGCCATTTGGCTCATTTGACATTTAATACCCCACGTGCTTCCTGTTCACCTTATTTCCACTTTCCTCGTGATCCCATAACGAGATCAGTCAGTCAATTTAAGTCTCAATTGTCGTCCGCGAGGATAGATCGGAGGAATTAGGCGAAACGGGAAAAGCTCGCAAGCTTAGCTGCGACGCTTTTCGCTAGTCTCAGGAATAAAATGTCCCGAGATATATAACGTCGTCGGGTAATTAACACGTGGTCGGCAAAACACGTGCCTCAGCCGTCGAGCTTGCGTTATTCGGTGCTATATTTTCCCACCGAAGTTTTCTTTGGCACAGTTCAGCCGACGTCAAGCTCGATAGTCGAGTAGATATGTGTGGGGGACGTTTAACCGGCTGCAAGGCTAACACGCGCCGGAACGTCGGCGGTGCGGCGGTTGGATCCACTCGCGGGGTTCGTCGAGACGACGTCGCTCCACGCCCCGCCCCTCTGCAATTTGCAAGCAGTGTCAACGACCTATTTCGCTACGCCGCATCGTGACGTCACGGGCTGGGTAGACAGATAGGAAAAGGTGGGTAGGTGGGTTACGCTTAATTATTCTTTTCACCACCTCCGACGCCTCCGACGCCTCCGGGGCAACGCACTCCTTTCCAACATTTCACCTCCATTGCTGTGCACCGTTAAAAAATTTAAAAGACCGATTGAAAAAACGTCTCATCTAATTTCAACGAATGACGCTGCAGCGTAAGAATGTTAAGAAAACGGAAAATTTCTAATCAACATTCTCGGAAATCATACTTACACACTTGCAAGTTGACCTGTCAGTACTCGTGTGTTCTTTTGAAATTATTTCGAATGAAAATTATGATACAGTTTATAAGTATTGACGATGAATTTACCATAAAAAATTTAGAACACCCGTTTAACTTGACCTCAACATTAATTATGCTCGCTAGAATCGTCGGCATTGCTTTGTGGCGAAACCGATACGGTGACTCTGCACCTTTTCTCTTTTAAAACCAGAAAAATCACACCTGAAAACTACACGGTTAGTAACAGCTGGATTACATATGTCTCTGCACCGCAGATCCGTGGTAAGATAAAAAAAAATGTATTTCAAATTATTATCCGTACATTAAATTGAAGTCGCTCACTAATTAATGTAGAATTATTCCGACTACTTACGAGTATTTAATACCAAATCATTATTATTGCTATTACAGTGCCGAGTATGTTATATTACATCTGGGTATGTATCTCCCTCGCTATAAATACAGCGTTATACTTTAACCCGATAATTCCTTCTTATTCTTTTCATACCTTCTTACTTGTTATTCCTTTCCTTTTTCTCTGTCTATTCACTTTACCCTGCTCTACTCTGGTTTAATCCAATTTACGGGTAAGCCGCTTTGTACGCTACGTCCGGACACTTCGAACCGTTCTCTTAGGACACCCGCACATTCTGCTAATACGCCTAATGTCCGGGAGAATGTATATCAAATAAAACGTCATACTTGCAAACTTAATTCATATACCTACACACATTTTCCTCTCCAATCACTCTACTTGCTTATAAATAATTATCATCTTTGTCCGTTTAATTTCAAGATGACAGAAGCTCGCCCTTTTGTTCATGGTGCAACAATGGCTCGTGTAGCCATAATTTGCAAAAATAGCGCGTTTTCTTTCGCACTTTATTGGAGGGGAAAAATCGCATGACGCGATACGACTCCGAGCGACGAGGAAGCGCCCCGCGTTGCGGATATTCGAATCTCATTACGTTTTACCGAGCCGCATAGCGTGTGACGGTCGAAAAAGCCCGCAAGTTCAAAGGTCGATCGTACATACTGACACGTGTATTCTCGATTAATCCTGCATCGCGAATCCGCCCCGGAATTTAACTGCAGCAGCTGCAGCCGCGCGAGCTGAATGCAAATCAACCGTTAAAAAAAAGATTAAAAATTCGCATACACGAGGAATTACGATGAACTATCAGAAATGACCCGACAATATTTCAGAGCCCCGAATCAATCGTTATTGTCAGCTTTGCACTGAACCGAAAACACACGTGACAATATCAGAGATTTACCCCTGCCCCAAAAAAGTGATATCCTGGCTCAACAACGAGTTCTAAGAATCTAAAAAATATCTATCTGGGTATTGTTTTTTTGACCAAAATTGATTGTTTAAATATTATAAAACATCGGCGAAGTTAAGGTATTACGGGACTCTACGATGAGTTTGAAAAATGTGTTGAGTGACATTAACCCCAGCAAGTAACCAATTAGGGGGTTGTAAAAAATGAAAATGTTGGTGTAAATACCAAGTTGGGAGATTAGAGTCGAGTCGAGTCTAAATCTGAGGGGTTGGACGGAGGAAACTAATCTTAGCACGGGATTACGTAAGGTCCAGTAACCCGCGGCTTAAATTTAGTAGTAGAACTCGTCGCGAGGCTAGACAAGAGTAGACAGTTGTCCGCGTCTCTCTCCCGCATTCTATTATTTTCATTTAAATATATCAGCGTCATCTTTTCGTCATCTATCTCGCTCGCGTTTTTGCAAAGATATTGTCATTGTCGTTATCATTATTATTACTGTTTATTATTTATCACTATTTCCGCGCTATTACCACAGCCGATATGCCGTCACGTCTGCGATCGAGGAGCACATACACCCACACACCAATGCAGACGTCGAGGATCGTAATTGACGGGGAATTGCAGGTATATTAAGACGATGAATAAATCTAATCTCGAATTCTTGCATGGCACGCGCGCTTCCCGAAATCTCCATCTCCACCTCCACCTCCTCCTCCTCCTCCTCCTCCTCTTCTTCCTCATTTTATTACGCGTGTGTGCAGACGAGACAACCTAGATTTTCCGACTGGATTCCCCGAATAATCGGACGAATGCATTGCACCTGTTCTCACGATTTGTCTAATGCGCGCAGGAACGTTGTTACATTATACGTGTATGTATAACTGCTTTACACAGCTCCGCCTCATGTCTTTCAGTACGCAGCCACGTGTGCGACTAAACCGCGGATAGACTCTACCTATATATCTACCAATGCATACATGCTGCTGCCGCCGCAATTAACCACGTATCCGCAACGATGTCTGAATCAATCGGAGATCATTATCTGCTCGAACGAGTGCAAGCACGACAAATTTTACGTGACGAGGAAATATAATATCGTTATCAGTTACAACGACGGTAATCGACGTATTATCACATTACTATGTCATATACGGCACGATATCAGGGCACAACTTTTTTTTTATTCTTGCCCCGCCCCCGTCTCCCAAATTCTCGCTCCGCCTTTATGCGTACTGTTCGAATAATTATTATAGTACGAGAAAAAAAGAAACTTGAAGCTCGTTTTGTGTACCTTTGTTTGTGTACCTATAATCATCGTAGTAACATTCACGGAATTCCTCACTTATGTTAAGCGATTAGGAAAGCAAGTCGGTATAACAGTTGGTAATAAAAGTAATTTCATAAATTGATTTATAAACTTGTATACCTACCTGATACAATATCCAGGTACATACATCTACATGTACAAATATATTAGTTCCGATAAAAAGATGTACAAACATATGTCCGGTAAAATTGACAATAGCAAAAGACTGAGTATGTACCTAATATGTATAAGACTGTGGCAAGAGCAGAATTTATTGGCATATTAAATAGAGGGGCAGAAGTTGGAAAGCCCTGTTATCATTCTATCTATTATTCCATATGTACTCTGATTATACAAGTATAGAGAAAGTACATACTTGTGCGCAAGCCAGAGCGTCGCGTTCTTTGAATTTCAAATATCCGCCAATTTCGCACGCGTATAGACATAATATAATGAAGCGTTCAACTGTAACGGATCGGAATATATTTATCACCTCCGTTATAACACCCCGCAGGGGTATTCAATGCATGTATTACAGACACACCGCTACGAGGGCGAAAGAGAAAGTCCTTTATAAATAAGTCGCAACAGGTATAATGTTAAGTACAATAAATGGGAACAATTTCTAGCCGTAACGCGTGGTGTAACAACTTGTTACTCTCTTGTCAAAACGATAAAATTGAAGCTGAGCCATCATTCTGGTGAGAAGAAAGAAAAAAAAAAATTCCCACAAACTTGAGACTAAAAAGTGTAGGTAAAGGGTAGGTGATGACAGCGATTGCTATTCGGTCTTTGAAGCATCTACTGGTGCGTGTCATCCTCTGCTACAACAAGAAGGCCGAACGAACAGGTTACAAACCACCGAGAAACAACAACTCTCCCACGTGTGTATAAACGTGCGGCATATTATACGCGTTGTTCGATACGTGACGTGAAAATGCGAAAAGGGATTTGCGCAACGCCCTTGAGCCATAATCAAGGTCGACCTCCCCCTCCTCTTGCCCCATGAATAATGTATCAGGAAACCGTGACTTTCGGGACCGACCACCAGATCCAAGATGGCCACTCTAGCCGCCGCAAGTTGTTGCGGTAGCACCGATCGGTGACATTCAACCACATACTAATTAAAACGACTATTCAAGAATTTTGACATTTATTCCGCGGACCGCGCGCCGATCGAGGCTCCAACTTTTCCAAGCACCTGCCGGCTGCTGTCATGTGTAACAACTTTTCAATTCTTTGTAAGAAAAATTCGAATCTCTACTGCACACACGATTTCTGGCAAGCGTTCAGGAAATTGATTTGACACTGTCGAAAATTTCATTAACAAAATAAAAGAAAAAAAAAGAACAGACTCGTCTTTAAAGCTTTTTCTAAACTTTTACTTCTTCACACTCGTGTATACAAATATTTATAAAATATATGACGATTAGAATGATAAAAGATGAAGATGATCAACTATATCGAGTAATGTGAGATGTATGAAAAAGTCTATCACCTATTACAATAAGAATTTCGTACAAAGATTTTCGGCCAAATAGTAAGACGTGGTCAATTGATTAATATGTTTGCCAGTCGGTTGTTCGTACGTTAAAAGTAGCATGATAAAAATGAATAGATTATTCTGACCGTGCATCAGTCCTGCGTCTAATTCCGTATATAAGAGACGAAAAAATGGCGAAATCAGTGGTTGCAAACAAGACTCTCGAGGCGTATAATACATAAGGCGACGAAACGTTAAAGTGTAGGTAGGCAGGCAGGCACCTGGCGTCGCCATAAAGGCGTTGCCCGCAACAGCGTCTGTGCAGTGACAGATGCTGTCAGTTGCACGTGGGTAATTACGTCGCTGTTGTAAATTGTGTCGCTGCCGCTGCGAAGGAGGAAGAGGTGGAGGTGGAGGTGAAGGCGAGTGTATTATACGCACATACACATACACA